>NC_090438.1:375689293-376928151 GCF_031143425.1 Pleurodeles waltl | reverse complement strand
GCAAAAAACACCTCTGTTTTCTGTGAAAAAATATGTTGTGTCCACGTTGTGTTTTGGGCCATTTCCTTTTGTGGGCGCTAGGCATACCCACAGAAGTGATGTACCATTTTTATCGAGAGACTTAGGGGAACGCTGGGTGGAAGGAAATTTGTGGCTCCTCTCAGATTCCAGAACTTTCTGTCACCGAAATGAGAGGAAAAAGTGTTTTTTGGGCCAAATTTTGATGTTTGCAAAGGATTCTGGGTAACATAACCTGGTCAGAGCCCCGCAAGTCACCCCATCTTGGATTCCCCTGGGTTTCTAGTTTTCAAAAATGCACTGGTTTGCTAGGTTTCCTCAGGTGTCGGCTGAGCTACAGGCCAAAATCCACAGGTAGGCACTACTTTTTATAAAAAAATGTGATGTGTCCACGTTGTGTTTTGGGCCCTTTCCTTTCGTGGGCGCTAGTCCTACCCACACAAGTGAGGTATCATTTTTATCGGGAGACTTGGGGGAACGCTGGGTAGAAGGAAATTTGTGGCTCCTCTCAGATTCCAGAACTTTCTGCCACAGAAATGTGAGGAACATGTGTTTTTTTAGCCAAATTTTGAGGTTTGCAAAGGATTCTGGGTAACAGAACCTGGTCCGAGCCCCGCAAGTCACCCCTCCTTGGATTCCCCTAGGTCTCTAGTTTTCAGAAATGCACAGGTTTGGTAGGTTTCCCTAGGTGCCGGCTGAGCTAGAGGCCAAAATCTACAGGTAGGCACTTCGCAAAAAACACCTCTGTTTTTTTCCAAAATTTAGGATGTGTCCACGTTGCGCTTTGGGGTGTTTCCTGTCGCCGGCGCTAGGCCTACCCACGCAAGTGAGGTATCATTTTTATCGGGAGACTTGGGGGAACGCTAGGTGGAAGGAAATTTGTAGCTCCTCTCAGATTCCAGAACTTTCTGCCACAGAAATGTGAGGGACATGTGTTTTTTTAGCCAAATTTTGAGGTTTGCAAAGGATTCTGGGTAACAGAACCTGGTCCGAGCCCCGCAAGTCACCCCTCCTTGGATTCCCCTAGGTCTCTAGTTTTCAGAAATGCACAGGTTTGGTAGGTTTCCCTAGGTGCCGGCTGAGCTAGAGGCCAAAATCTACAGGTAGGCACTTCGCAAAAAACACCTCTGTTTTTTTCCAAAATTTAGGATGTGTCCACGTTGCGCTTTGGGGTGTTTCCTGTCGCCGGCGCTAGGCCTACCCACGCAAGTGAGGTATCATTTTTATCGGGAGACTTGGGGGAACGCTTGGTGGAAGGAAATTTGTAGCTCCTCTCAGATTCCAGAACTTTCTGCCACAGAAATGTGAGGGACATGTGTTTTTTTAGCCAAATTTTGAGGTTTGCAAAGGATTCTGGGTAACAGAACCTGGTCCGAGCCACACAAGTCACCCCTCCTTGGATTCCCCTAGGTCTCTAGTTTTCAGAAATGTACAGGTTTGGTAGGTTTCCCTAGGTGGCGGCTGAGCTAGAGGCCAAAATCTCCAGGTAGTCACTTTGCTAAAAACAGCTCTGTTTTCTGTGATGTGTCCACGTTGTGTTTTGGGGCATATCCTGTCGCGGGCGCTAGGCCTACCCACACAAGTGTGGTATCATTTTTATCGGGAGACGTGGGGGAACGCTGGGTGGAAGGAAATTTGTGGCTCCTCTCAGATTCCAGAACTTTCTGCCACAGAAATGTGAGGAACATGTGTTGTTTTAGCCAAATTTTGAGGTTTGCAAAGGATTCTGGGTAACAGAACCTGGTCCGAGCCACACAAGTCACCCCTCCTTGGATTCCCCTAGGTCTCTAGTTTTCAGAAATGCACAGGTTTGGTAGGTTTCCCTAGGTGCCGGCTGAGCTAGAGGCCAAAATCTACAGGTAGTCACTTTGCTAAAAACAGCTCTGTTTTCTGTGATATGTCCACGTTGTGTTTTGGGGCATATCCTGTCGCGGGCGCTAGGCCTACCCACACAAGTGAGGTATCATTTTTATCGGGAGACGTGGGGGAACGCTGGGTGGAAGGAAATTTGTGGCTCCTCTCAGATTCCAGAACTTTCTGCCACAGAAATGTGAGGAACATGTGTTTTTTTAGCCAAATTTTGAGATTTGCAAAGGATTCTGGGTAACAGAACCTGGTCCGAGCCCCGCAAGTCACCCCTCCTTGGATTCCCCTAGGTCTCTAGTTTTCAGAAATGCACAGGTTTGGTAGGTTTCCCTAGGTGGCGGCTGAGCTAGAGGCCAAAATCTACAGGTAGTCACTTTGCTAAAAACAGCTCTGTTTTCTGTGATATGTCCACGTTGTGTTTTGGGGCATATCCTGTCGCGGGCGCTAGGCCTACCCACACAAGTGAGGTATCATTTTTATCGGGAGACGTGGGGGAACGCTGGGTGGAAGGAAATTTGTGGCTCCTCTCAGATTCCAGAACTTTCTGCCACAGAAATGTGAGGAACATGTGTTTTTTTAGCCAAATTTTGAGGTTTGCAAAGGATTCTGGGTAACAGAACCTGGTCCGAGCCCCGCAAGTCACCCCTCCTTGGATTCCCCTAGGTCTCTAGTTTTCAGAAATGCACAGGTTTGGTAGGTTTCCCCAGGTGGCGGCTGAGCTAGAGGCCAAAATCTACAGGTAGTCACTTTGCTAAAAACCGCTCTGTTTTCTGTGATATGTCCACGTTGTGTTTTGGGGCATATCCTGTTGCGGGCGCTAGGCCTACCCACACAAGTGAGGTATCATTTTTATCGGGAGACGTGGGGGAACGCTGGGTGGAAGGAAATTTGTGGCTCCTCTCAGATTCCAGAACTTTCTGCCACAGAAATGTGAGGAACATGTGTTTTTTTAGCCAAATTTTGAGGTTTGCAAAGGATTCTGGGTAACAGAACCTGGTCCGAGCCCCGCAAGTCACCCCTCCTTGGATTCCCCTAGGTCTCTAGTTTTCAGAAATGCACAGGTTTGGTAGGTTTCCCTAGGTGGCGGCTGAGCTAGAGGCCAAAATCTACAGGTAGTCACTTTGCTAAAAACAGCTCTGTTTTCTGTGATATGTCCACGTTGTGTTTTGGGGCATATCCTGTCGCGGGCGCTAGGCCTACCCACACAAGTGAGGTATCATTTTTATCGGGAGACGTGGGGGAACGCTGGGTGGAAGGAAATTTGTGGCTCCTCTCAGATTCCAGAACTTTCTGCCACAGAAATGTGAGGAACATGTGTTTTTTTAGCCAAATTTTGAGGTTTGCAAAGGATTCTGGGTAACAGAACCTGGTCCGAGCCCCGCAAGTCACCCCTCCTTGGATTCCCCTAGGTCTCTAGTTTTCAGAAATGCACAGGTTTGGTAGGTTTCCCTAGGTGGCGGCTGAGCTAGAGGCCAAAATCTACAGGTAGTCACTTTGCTAAAAACAGCTCTGTTTTCTGTGATATGTCCACGTTGTGTTTTGGGGCATATCCTGTCGCGGGCGCTAGGCCTACCCACACAAGTGAGGTATCATTTTTATTGGGAGACGTGGGGGAACGCTGGGTGGAAGGAAATTTGTGGCTCCTCTCAGATTCCAGAACTTTCTGCCACAGAAATGTGAGGAACATGTGTTTTTTTAGCCAAATTTTGAGGTTTGCAAAGGATTCTGGGTAACAGAACCTGGTCCGAGCCCCGCAAGTCACCCCTCCTTGGATTCCCCTAGGTCTCTAGTTTTCAGAAATGCACAGGTTTGGTAGGTTTCCCTAGGTGGCGGCTGAGCTAGAGGCCAAAATCTACAGGTAGTCACTTTGCTAAAAACAGCTCTGTTTTCTGTGATATGTCCACGTTGTGTTTTGGGGCATATCCTGTCGCGGGCGCTAGGCCTACCCACACAAGTGAGGTATCATTTTTATCGGGAGACATGGGGGAATGCTGGGTGGAAGGAAATTTGTGGCTCCTCTCAGATTCCAGAACTTTCTGCCACAGAAATGTGAGGAACATGTGTTTTTTAGCCAAATTTTGAGGTTTGCAAAGGATTCTGGGTAACAGAACCTGGTCCGAGCCACACAAGTCACCCCTCCTTGGATTCCCCTAGGTCTCTAGTTTTCAGAAATGCACAGGTTTGGTAGGTTTCCCTAGGTGGCGGCTGAGCTAGAGGCCAAAATCTACAGGTAGTCACTTTGCTAAAAACAGCACTGTTTTCTGTGATGTGTCCACGTTGTGTTTTGGGGCATATCCTGTCGCGGGTGCTAGGCCTACCCACACAAGTGAGGTATCATTTTTATCGGGAGACATAGGGGAACGCTGCGTGGAAGGAAATTTGTGGCTTCTCTCAGATTCCAGAACTTTCTGCCACAGAAATGTGAGGAACATGTGTTTTTTTAGCCAAATTTTGAGGTTTGCAAAGGATTCTGGGTAACAGAACCTGGTCCGAGCCACACAAGTCACCCCTCCTTGGATTCCCCTAGGTCTCTAGTTTTCAGAAATGCACAGGTTTGGTAGGTTTCCCTAGGTGGCGGCTGAGCTAGAGGCCAAAATCTACAGGTAGTCACTTTGCTAAAAACAGCTCTGTTTTCTGTGATGTGTCCACGTTGTGTTTTGGGGCATATCCTGTTGCGGGTGCTAGGCCTACCCACACAAGTGAGGTACCATTTTTATCGGGAGACTTGGGGGAACATAGATTAGCAAAACAAGTACTATTGCCCCTTGTCTTTCTCTACATTTTTTCCTTCCAAATATAGGAGTGTGTGTAAAAAAGACATCTATTTGAGAAATTCCCTGTAATTCACGTGCTACTATGGTCACCCCGGAATTCAGAGATGTGCAAATAACCACTGCTCCTCAACACCTTATCTTGTGCCCTTTTTGGAAATGCAAAGGTTTTCTTGATAGCAATTTTTTACTCCTTATATTTCAGCAAATGAATTGCTGTATACCTGGTATAGCATGAAAACGCACTGCAGGGTGCAGCTCATTTTTTGGCTCTGGTTCCTCGGGTTCTTGATGAACCTACAAACCCTATATATCCCCGCAACCAGAGGAGTCTAGCAGACGTAACGGTATATTGCTTTCGATAATCTGACATTGCAGGGAAAAGTTACAGAGTAAAACGTAGAGAAAAATTGATTGTTTTTTCACCTCAATTTCAATATTTTTCTTTTTCAGCTGTTATTTTCTGTAGGAAACCCTTGTAGGATCTACACAAATGACCCCTTGCTGAATTCAGAATTTTGTCTACTTTTCAGAAATGTTTAGGTTTCTGGGATCCAGCATTGGTTTCATGACCATTCCTGTCACTGACTGGAAGGAGGCTGAAAGCACAAAAAATTGCACAAATGGGGTATGCCCCAGTAAAATGCCAAAATTGTGTTGAAAAATTGTGTTTTCTGATTCAAGTCTGCCTGTTCCTGAAAGCTGGGAAGCTGCTGAGTTTAGCACTGCAAACCCTTTGTTGATGCCATTTTCAGGGGAAAAACCACAAGCCTTCTTCTGCAGCCACTTTTTTCCAATTTTTTTGAAAAAAACGAAATTTTCACTGTATTTTGGCCAATTTCTTGGCCTCCTTCAAGGGAACCCACAAAGTCTGGGTACCTCTAGAATCCCTAGGATGTTGGAAAAAAAGGACGCAAATTTGGCTTGGTTAGCTTATGTGGACAAAAAGTTATGAGGGCCTAAGCGCGAACTGCCCCAAATAGGCAAAAAAAGGCCCGGCACAGGAGGGGGAAAAGGCCTGGCAGCGAAGGGGTTAATGAGAAACCATCTTAAAAATCGACTGCAGGAATGGAGGCCATATTGAAGGAAATATATACATACTTTCCAAGTTAAAGCAAGTCAATGAATACACCGAATACCAACTCTCATGATCACTATAATAGTGAGTGTAATAAGGGATTTTTTTATACATCTCCCACAATTAGTGGGAGGAAGGTGGGAAGGGGGGGGGTTGGGGTTGGGGGGATGGGGAGTTTGGGGTTTGGGAGGACATCTTTATTTGTTATAATTCATTCTGTTATATTGTTAATTCTAACAAGCCTTCACCAGTACATCTTATAGCATGTTCCAAATCGAGAGGATTTAATTTTTGGAAGCAAAGTGTGCTGCAGGATGAATGAATAAGGGTTGCCCTTGTTCAGCACTGTAATTCCCTTTCTGTTCACCAACTTTTTTACAATTTTCTTTCTATGGAAATACAAATTAATCCGGAATGTGAAGCACCATATCCAGCCTGCCTATGACCCACAAAATATGAATCCAGTAGTCACCACATTGACCAGATTCATCACACTTTATTGCATTCTCGATTTAGTACCTTATATGGTCAACATCCACTTTAATCCTACGTTAAAAACAGATAAAGGTCCCAGTCATCCAGGAAGATTGGCAGGTAATTCTGTCTAAAGGCCTCACCGATAGAGCAGTTTAATCTTGTGTCACTTTGAACTTGATTGGAGATTGTTAAATAGAAATAACATCTTGTATAGTCATGAAATATGAAACAACATCTGCACTTCCATCAAACTAAACTTATGTGTTTTTTAATGTAGCAAGATTATTCAGGCAACTGGAGAATAGTGATAGTCACACCTTCCAACAGAATGTTATTACTGTATGTTTACAGGAAACCTTGCATCACTCTGAATGTTTGTTTGATGGGTTTATTGATTATGATTTTAGAATTCTACCCCTCTTTCCATGGGTGTCCAAAATGCACAATATCACACAGGTATTATTGGACCATTGGGTTTTCCGACGCTAGTCTTTCTTTTTGTAATAATAATTTCATTGCCTTCCTTGTCAATGCCAAAACCAGACACAATTGTAACTCTTTAATCTTGGATAATGGGGGATTGTTCCCCCAGAGTTTCTTTACTCTGAAAGCAACCTCAAGGTCTATTCGTATTGCAATGAGCTCATGTCCCTTCAACTCAGGTATCTGAATGGCAGATTCCTACCAGTTCAGCGGCCAACATTAAACATATTTCCTCTTTTGGTGCAAATTCTTTTTTGAAGAAGGCTGGAGTTAATGGTTGGTTTCTGAAATAAATCTGTGAATATTCTACTTTATGTTAATTTGATAGTAATCACTATCCACAGCAGATTGCCCTGTTTTGCACTGTTTGCAAGAGGCTATAATACTGGACACCAGTGCTATGCTATCTACATGTGAATGACCTTGCAACACAGTTTTCACTTTCGCCTTAGTACTTAATAAGAATACAAATCTCAAGGCATTACACTGTTCTGTGTATAATTCCAACCATAAGACATGGTATAGCACTGCATGTGCCAACAGCAAGAAGGATTATTCTTTCCTGGTTGAAATAAAACTTCAAACGTAAAATTGGTAAAAACTATGTGTAAAAAGTGGCTACTCACTGCCAAATTGTCTTCTATAGCTATTGTGGGGGACTCAGAAAGCCCATGTTGGCCAAAAACAGGCATATCCTGATTACTGACCTTTCTGGGGTAGTACTAATAAAACACAGTGCAACTTTACTGGTATTCCAGTTGAACAGTTGTCTTTCACACTTGCCAAGATCCAAATGCTGATTTGGTCCCCCAACAACACAGAGACATGCTAAAAAGTAGCTCTATGGCAGTCGTTAAGTCCAACCCTCCTTTATGGTCTCATGAGCTTAAAAGATTGGTGGATTATCTGTTGCTAAGGATTAACGTCCTTAGCTTCTGATCCAAAAAGTATATCAAGCCATGTTTATATGAACAAGCTAGAAATTATGTTGAAACTTTTTCCATCAATCTACTAAATGAAGGGCCTGATTTACATCTTGGTGGTCGCACCGCCAAGCCGCTGCGGGTGTGGACCCAAAAACACCATCAACTTTATGGTCTTCTCCCCACCGTATTTAGATGTGTTGCGGCTGAGCCAAACACCGTCACAATGGAGTCCACGCCATCGTTCAAGCTGCATCCCGCAGCCGATGCAGCAGATGCAGCAGACTCCAGTGCTGACGAGCAGGCCTCCCATCGTTATTTAAAGGCAGGATCCTGCAGAGCCTATTTAGCTCACACAGTTGTGCTGGCGGTGTTTCATCGTCAGGCCCATGATGGCGGGAGACTGTCATGAGAACCATTCATTATAGTACTATGGCTGCGGCCATTGATTGGATACTAGAAGCACCACACCTGTTGTAAATTGGAAAGTCGTGAACACCTGCAAAACACACTATAACACACTTATTTTTATTTTTTTTATCTGTGTTTCACTCCCTCTGTGTCTTTTGGTAGTATTGTTTTGTCGATTGTCCTTCATCTTTTTGGGCACTAGTTTTTTTCACAATTATTCGCTATAGCAGGAAGGAGAAATTCACATTTCACGGAGGGAGAGCTGTTTGTCATGGTGGATGAGATCATTAGAGTAGAGCTACAATTGTTTGGAGCATAAGTACAAAAGACAGCCATCTCTCAGAGGAGGAAAATGTGGTCCAGAATAGTTAACTGAATGAATGCTGTAGTAACAATTGTCCCACACAGAAGGAGTTGAGGAAGAGTTTGAATGACCTGCGGGAGAGAGTCCGTTCCCTGGCCTCCTCACATGATCTGGAGTCCCAGATGGCTGGTGGTGGGTCTCCCAGCCCCCCTTACAACTCTTTCCCTGAGAGGAGAAGGTTTTGCAGATCCTACATCCTGAAGGCTAGACAGGAATCTCTGGTGGAGTAGAGTCTGGTAAGTTGTACTTAGCAGTGTCTCAACATTCACAAATAGAGTCCTGCCTGTAAATTTGACATTTAGAATACTTCAACACCCTTAGCAAAACAGATATATCTTAATTTGACCCCACAAAATATATTGTTTCATACCAATTACTTGCATCATGGTTGTATCTCTCCTTTTAACAATGTGCAATATGTTTAGTCAGATTGTGTGTTGTTCCTCATGGATCATCCCATGCATTTGCTCAGTCCCTTGCTTTCTATCAATGTATGTTGTTGTTCTCTCAAAAACAGGTCCAAAACTCCATCCATTTGCATTGGAAGATAGAGGGGGTCATTCTGACCTCGGCGGTAAAATGCGCTTACCGCCGGTCAGAAGACCGCCATAACACCGCCGCGGGCGCGGGAAACCGCCACGGTCATTCTGACCCACAACAGGCAAACCGCCAAAAACCCGACATCCACAAAAGTCCGCCACACCAATGGCCAGCGAAAAACTGGCGATGACCAAACCTCCACCGTCACGCCAACAGAAATACGCCCATTCCATTCCGACCCACGAATCCACGTGGCGGTCTTTCAACCGCGGTATTCCATTGGCGGTACACACCGCTGCGGTCAAAATGCACACACAGCTCCAAAACACTGCCACATTGGACATTTTGAAATACACACACCTGATACACATACAAACACCACTCCCACACACCCAACACAATATAAAACACACACCCACATCACCCACAAACCCCTACGACCACCATTTATTGACTAAGGCCAGAGAGAGACACCACCAGCTAGTACAGAGCATTCACAGGCACATAACACCATCACTCACACAACATCCACGCACAAAACACCACACACCACCACACTCACCACACTCATCACCACAAACGCCACCCCACACCTCATCCACACCACCCCATGGCACCCCAAAGACACCCCAGGTTTACAGACGCTGAACTCAGGGTCATGGTGGAGGAAATAGTTCGGTTAGAGCCCCAGCTCTTCGGGGCACAGGTGCAGCACACCACCATTGCCAGGAAGATGGAGCTATGGCAAAGAATAGTGGACAGGGTCAACGCTGTGGGTCAGCATCCACGAAATCGGGACGTCATCAGGAAGCGGTGGAACGACCTACGGGGGAAGGTGCGTTCCATGGTATCCAGACACAACATCGCGGTGCAGAAGACTGGCGGCGGACCCCCACCTCAACCCCCAGAATTTACAACATGGGAGGAACAGGTCTTGGCGATCCTGCATCCTGAGGGCTTCGCAGGAGTAGGCGGAGGAATGGACTCTGGTAAGTCGAATCTCAACTACTTCATCCCCCCCACCCACCGGCATGGCAAATCATACCCCCGCCCTCCACCCCACCCCCATCACACATCCTCCTTGCTAATGTCTCACCATCACAACCCACCCATCCCAACACCAAGCCCTGCATGCGACCACAAACCATGGACACCCATCACCTAAGCATGCCCACTGCACATACCCATCCCCCCCCAAACCATTGTCTCAACAGCCCCCACAAGGGAATGCCAGCACTGGGGTACACAGGCACCCACCCATTGCACGCTATGGCACACACAGAAGCAATAGCCATACTCTTATACCCCTGCAGGACCCGAACGCCACAACACCGCCCAGGAGGGTCCAGAAATGTCCATTCCACCCCCAGAAGAGGCCCACAGTGATGACAGCAGCTCTGTCTCCCTGGACCCAGATGACCAGCCCGGCCCATCGGGGACCTCGGGACAGTCAGTTCCCCTCAGACAGCCACAGGCCACAGCAGACCTACCCCCCTCTGGGAACACCAGCACGGCACCCACCCAGCGGGCCCATGCCTCTGTCTCCAGGACACGTCAATCAGCGGTGTGTCCACCACTACAGGGCACCCAGGTTAACCCACCACCCCAACAACAACAGGGACCTGGGGGCAGTGGTAGTGGGCACACGGTCCAGGGGACAGAGGCCCAAGGAAACAGGAGAACTGGGAGGGCTGCTGTGCGACAGGGGGGGGACAGGCCCAGGGAACCCACTCTCCACAAGGCCCTGTCCTCCATCATGGGAGAATACCACCGCTCCCAGGAGACGATGGCGACGGTCCTGGCCAGGTTCCAGGAGATCCAGGTACTGCAGGAGGAACAGTTTATGGGGTTCAGGGAAGAACTCAGAAACATCAGTTCCACAATGGGCACCATCGTTGTGGCTCTCAATCAGATTGTCAGCACATTGCGGGACCATGTGGCACCACAAAGGGCCCCTGTCACTAGCATGGACCAAGAACAGGCTACCACCTCCGCCGGCGCTAGTGGACAGGAGGCCCCGACACAAGAACAACAGGCCACCAGAACCCCACCCCCTGCTGAAGGAGAACCACCCTGCAAGTGGTGCCTGAGATCTAGGAAGAAGACAGAGTAGGATGCCAAGACCCCCGCCAGGAAAGGATACCCCCTGATTGTCATCCCACTGTCCCACATTGTGTCCTACATTGTCACCCTGTCCAACCTTAAACTGCCCCTGCTCCACCTTCCACAGGCATATGGACAATGCACCTGTGAGACTGAAAATCTGGACTCTGCCATGGACATTCCTCCACCATCACCCATCACCGAATTTCAACCATTTCCCAAAATTTTACACTTTAATAAACACACTTATTGCACAAAAATAATCTGGAGTCTGCCTGTATTTTTGAACAAATGTATTACACAGCACCGTGCCAAAATGTCCAGTTACATTGTGATGACAACATACCACTGTCACACAGCTGTAGTCCATGGGGAAACAAAGCAGAGGTCACGGAGTGGGGCCCACATCTCTGAAATTGGAAGGGAAAGTCACAACTCAGTCAACATACACTGGGGGGAAACTCAGACAGTAGAGAGGCAGGAGACTTTAATTAAATGTAAAATGCCGGTGTTGATTCTTACCTGTATGTCATTGAAAATACTGCAGTATTACTGTGTCCCTGTTGTCTGTGTCGTCCTCTTCGTCCTCCTCCTCTTCACTCTCCGCAGGCTCCACAGCTGCCACAACACCACCATCTGGACCATCCTCCTGCAGGAAAGGCACCTGGTGTCGCTAAGCCAGGTTGTGAAGCATACAGCAGGCCACGATGATATGGCACACCTTCTTTGGTGAGTACATTAGGGATCCACCTGTCATATGGAGGCACCTAAACCTGGCCTTCAGGAGGCGGAACGTCCGCTCGATCACCCTCCTAGTCCGCCCATGGGCCTCATTGTACCGTTCCTCTGCCCTTGTCCTGGGATTCCTCACTGGGGTCAGTAGCCAGGACAGGTTGGGGTAACCAGAGTCGCCAATTAGCCACACACGGTGTCTCTGAAGTAGTTCCATCACGTAATGTACGCGTCATGCACTGACCCAGGGAACTTGGCATTTACATGGGAGATGTACTGGTCAGCCAAACAGACCACCTGGACATTCATGGAATGATAACTTTTTCTGTTCCTGTACACCTGTTCACTCGTGCTGGGGGGGACCAAAGCAACATGTGTCCCATCAATTGCACCAATGATGTTGGGAATATGTCCAAGCGCATAGAAATCACCCTTCACTGTAGCCAAATCGCCCACCTCAGGGAAAACAACGTAGCTCCGCATGTATTTCAGCAGGGCAGACAACACTCTGGACAACACCTTGGAAAACATGGGCTGAGACATCCCTGATGAAATGGCCACTGTTGTTTGAAATGACCCACTTGCCAAAAAATGGAGTACTGACAGCACCTGCACTAGAGGGGGGATCCCTGTGGGTTGGCGGATGGGTGACATCAGGTCTGGCTCCAGCTGGGCACACAGTTCCTGTATAGTGGCTCTGTCAAGCCTGTATGTCAGTATGACATGTCTTTCTTCCATTGTCGACAGGTCCACCAGTGGTCTGTACACAGGAAGATTCCTCCATCTCCTCGCAAGTCCCAGCGGACGGTGCCTAGGAAGGACAACATGAAGCACAGAGTCAATCAACCCACAGGTACGTTCCCACAGCTTGCACAGTACACGATTCTCAATGCATTGAATGGCTTGTAAGAGTGTTGATGCAAGGCCTAGGTATGTGTGACGCAGTAGATATTAAGATATGGGGGCCCTTGAAATGGCGGCTGCCTGACCTGTGAAGTGCGACAGTGGGATGTGAGGTCAATGCGCTGGCGTGGCACACCGTGGCAGTAGGCGGTCGAAGACCGCGGCGCAAAGCCGCATTGGTTAACATTGAACCCTATGGGTTTCAGGATCCAATGAGGATGTGCGCCGGCGGTCGCAATACGCAACGCCGCGTTACGCACCGCGGCGGGCGTGACCGCCATTTTCTATCTGCTTAATCACTCGATACCTGATCATCCACAGGAGAGGACCTATACTGCAAGTGCTGCTGTGACCTCGGTCTGGAAGAGACAATGGCTGCTGCGACTGGGGAAAGGGCCCCTGCCTTCACTTCTGAAGAATTGGAGAAACTTGTGGATGGGGTCCTCCCCCAGGATGCGCTACTCTACGGTCCTCCAGACCAACAGGTAAGTACACTGGGACCATGCTTTGTGGCCAATGCCTGGGTTGAGTGGGGTGAATGAAAGATGGTGGGGAGGGGAGCGAATGAGGCATGCATCAAACGAAAGATGAGAGCATGTGCCACATGGCAAGGGTGGGGATGGGGGGCCACTCACATCGAGCATGCAGAAGGTGATGTTTGTTTTTCTTTCTCCCCCTGCACATGTCACATAGGTCAGCCCCCATCAGAAAATCGACATTTGGTGTGCCATCGCCAAGGACGTCCGGACCCTGGGGGTCCACAACAGACGGGGCACCCACTGCCGGAAGAGGTGGGAGGACATCCGCCGCGGGAGCAGGAAGACCGCGGAGGCTCTGCTGGGGATGGCCTCCCAACGTAGGAGGGGTGCCAGTCGTACTTTGACCCCCCTGATGTCCCGGATCCTGGCGGTGGCCTACCCCGATTTGGATGGGCGCGTGAGGACATCACAGCAGACACAAGGTTGTGAGTACAAGCACATTCTGCTGATTTTGTGCACATTGGAGGTGTCTGGGTGGGGGAGGAGGGCTGTGGGTATCCCTAGGCCAGGACGTTTTCTGTAGGCTAGGCCCCTCCGTTAGGCATGGCCCTGTACCCCCGCCACCCACCTCTGTAGGTTGCCTTGTACAGCTAATCATGGCCCTGTGTCACCTATGTGTGGAGTTGTCGTCCATAGGCTTGTAGGCCATGTCCCACGGATTGAGTAGTGTACCCCAAGTGCGCGGCGTAGTGCAGGGGGCTTCTGTGTCTGTCCTCTCCGCCAACGGTGTCGCCAATGCATGCACTCAACATGTCTTTGTTTCTCCACCCCTCCCCCTTTTTTTGTGGTCTTCCTGTTCATGTGTGCATTAGCATCATCAGGCGGAGGAGAAGTGGCATCGGAGCACGAGGGAGCTGCATCTCACATGGCCATGGAGGGCCATGCAACTGACTCTGATTTCACCAGTGAGACGGAGGGCGAGGGGAGCTCCACAGCGGGGACACGTGGTGACACCAGCGACACAGGCACGTCCTCGGAAGGGAGCTCGCTTGTGGTGGCGGCTACATCCGTGCCCACCGCAACAACAGGTACAGCCACCACCCAGCGCGCCAGCTCCGCCCTCCCAGCAGCCCCTCAGCCTTCGCCCCGTGCCCGCTCACCCAGGAAGGTGGGCATCTCCTTCGCCCCAGGCACCTCAGGCCCTGCCCCAGTTACCCCTGCTGCCCTCAGTGAGGAGGTCATTGACCTCCTGAGGACCATCATTGTTGGGCAGTCTACCCTTTTGAATGCAATCCAGGGTGTAGAAAGGGAGGTGCACCGGAGTAATGCATACCTGGAGGGCATTCATTCGGGTCAGGCTGCCCATCAGCGATCGTTCAACGCTCTGGCCTCAGCACTGACGGCAGCCATTGTCCCTGTCTCCTGCCTCCCTCCTCCAACTTCCTCAACCCAGTCCCACTCCCCTGTACCTCTGCCTATCCCAGACACACCATCAGACCAGCCTGCACACACCTCAACACCCAAGAGAAGCTCATCCAGACATAAGCACCACACATCACACAAGCATTCACACAAGCAACATCCACATGCAGACATGCCAACAGCCACTGCCTCCTCTGTGTCCCCCTCCTCCTCGTCTCCCTCCTCCCTCCCTGTGACGTCTCCACTCACACTTGCATGCACAACATCTTCAGCCACTACGTCCATCACCAGCACACCCACCAGAACACTCCGCACACGTGCAGTCACCACCCCCACTACCATTTACACGTCCCCTGTGTCCTCTCCCAGTGTGTCTGTCACCCCCTCTTCCAAACCACACAAACGCAGGCAGCCAACCACCCAACAGCCATCCACCTCACGACAGCCTCCAGCACAAGCACCTGCACCCAAAGACACCAGACTTCACTCTCCTACAACCACATCCTCTTCCTCCACTCCCATACCCACTACAACTACCCGTCCCTGTCTTACTAAATTGCCTTTCCTTTCCAACCTTGACCTCTTTCCATCAACTGACCCCCCCCCTCCATCTCATAAGGCTCCAATCAGCACCTCAGCCACCACAAAACCTGGACCTACTAAGAAAATAGTCCAAGGATTTTGGAGTCCACCACCTTCAAGCCCAGCTACTTCGGCTGGGAGTAAAGAGACGGCCAGCCCACCCCCTGCAAAAAAAGCAAAGAAAGCCAGTGCCCGGCGCGAGAGGCCAAAGACAGCAGGCTCCACAAGCACTACCCTGGCACCGTCAGGGAGTGGGGTGCCACCTGGCACACCAGCAAAGGGAGGAAAGGGCCACAGACGAGCAGGGAAGGGTGGCAAGGGCAGCAAGCCCGACAAGTCCGGCAGCAGGCGAGCTGCCCAGGAGGGCCCCGCCAGCCCCAGCCCAGCTGCCCAGGAGGGCCCCGCCAGTCCCAGCCCAACTGCCCAGGAGGGCCCCGCCAGCCCCAGCCAAGCTGCCCAGGAGGGCCCGCCAGCCCCAGCCAAGCTGCCCAGGAGGGCCCCGCCAGCCCCAGCCAAGCTGCCCAGGAGGGCCCCGCCAGCCCCAGCCAAGCTGCCCAGGAGGGCCCCGCCAGCCCCAGCTGCCCAGGAGGGCCCTGCCAGCCACAGCCCAGCTGGGCAATGAAGGAGCGCCAACTCAAGCAACGCTGAACATGGTAAGGACTGCCAAGGCAAGCACCGCTGAACAGGGCACCGCCATCTCAAGCACCGCTGAACAGGGCACCGCCATCTCAAGCACCGCTGAACAGGGCCCTTCAAGTCAAGAACCGCTGAACAGGGCCCTTCAAGTCAAGACCCGCTGAACAGGGCCCTTCAAGTCAAGAACCGCTGAACAGGGCCCTTCAAGTCAAGAACCGCTCCACAGGGCACCGCCGTCTCAAGCACCGCTCCGCTGGGCCCTTCAACTCAAGCACCGCTCCGCTGGGCCCTTCATCTCAAGCACCGCTGAACTGGGCCCTTCATCTCAAGCACCGCTCCGCTGGGCCCTTCAACTCAAGCACCGCTCCGCTGGGCCATTCATCTCAAGCACCGCTGAACTGGGCCCTTCATCTCAAGCACCGCTCCGCTGGGCCCTTCAACTCAAGCACCGCTCCGCTTGGCACCGCCGTCTCAAGTACCGCCCCGCTGGGCACCGCCGTCTCAAGCACCGCTCCGCTGGGCCCTTCAACTCAAGCACCGCTCCACTGGGCACCGCCGTCTCAAACACCGCCCCGCTGGGCCCTTCAACTCAAACACCGCTCCGCTGGGCACCGCCGTCTCAAGCACCGCTGGCCCATTGGCAGAAGGGGCAGGCCCGCAACTGTGTCGGGCAGGGCTGCACGAAGCACTCTGGGCACCATGCCTCCTCCAGAACCAGTGGAGTCTGTAATCCACTTGTGAGACTGTGGCTTTGCACTCCCCATGATGGCACAGTGGGCAATCCACCCACTGTAGAGACTTGTGAGACTGTGGCTTGGCACTCCCCAGGATGGCACAGTGGGCAACCCACCCACTGTAGAGACTTGTGAGACTGTGGCTTTGCACTCCCCAGAATGGCACAGTGGGCAATCCACCCACTGTAGAGACTTGTGAGACTGTGGCTTTGCACTCCCCAGGATGGCACAGTGGGCAATCCACCCACTGTAGAGACTTGTGAGACTGTGGCTTTGCACTCCCCAGGATTGAACAGTGGCCAGGGAGGCCCCTCGTGGATCTGGCGTCGTGGACTCATCTGGCTGAGGTGCCCCCCATTCCCTTTCCCCTGAGGTGCCTGTAGTTTTGCTATCTGATGCCCCTGCAGTGTTCTCTCCATTGGAGCCGGGTATCGTGTGTGGGCTTTGCCCATGTGTTTCGGCCCATTGGCCCACGAACAAAGGCTGATACCCAATTTGGACTGGACAATTTACATATGTATATATAGTTAGAGATGTTTGATATATTTTTTTACTTAGCCGTACAATATACTTCAAATTTCAGGATCATTTATTTTTGTCTTTGCATTATTCCGTGGGGTTTGGGGGTGTCACTCTGAGTTGTTGCTCTGCATTGATGTGTATGTAGTTGAGGGTGAGGGTGGGTGTGTCGCGTATGTGTGTCCCCGTAATTTTTTGCCTCCCCCCTCCCTTGTGTCGTAGGTGCAGTACTCACCGCTGTCTTCTACGGCGGCGTTCGTGCTCCTGGTAGAGGAGCAGGAAGACAATAGCTGGTAGGATGTGTAGTTCGGGTTCCATGCTGTCCAGATTCCTCGTGGAGTGTGTAGAGGTGAGCGTTTTCCGTTCGTAGTGTCTGTTTCCGCCGTGTTTTTATCGGCGGGGCTACCGCCCCGGAAAAGGTGGCAGATTGGTGGGTTGTGATAGGGTGAGCGGTACATTGTCTCCCGCCTGTCTGTTGGCGGTCACCGCCGCGCTGTTTGTTTGTCCCGCCGTGGCGGTCGGAGTGTTAAAGTGGCGGTCTCTGTTGGCGGTTCCCGTCAGGGTCAGAATTCTATTTTTTTTACCGCCTGCCTGTTGGCGGGTTGGCCGCCGCTTTAACACCGACCGCCAGGGTTGGAATGACCCCCAGAATGTTTGTAAGTGGTATTTTCACGTATTTACATCATACCCATATGTGTGTGTACATGTTGCAAATATGTGTTCATCTCCACTATAGTAATTGAAATAGATATGAGTAACTCACTTTTCAAACAAGTATTATCTATGGTGTCAACAGATGAATACAACTTCCATGATTCCCTGTTTGTGGCTCTGCAAAACAATAGTGCAATGTAATGTTGCTCCACATTCCTTTATTTCCATATGTCCACACATCTCACAAACGTGTGTATTTGACAGTCACTGTGTCATGCTATGGATTAAAATGTCACTTCTACAGTTTTTCAAACATATTGACTCATTCTCGTAGCTATACTGAAGTGATGAAATTGCTTACATAATTCATAGTCTTTTGAAACCAAGATTCCAACAATGTGCTGGGGCATGCTGAATAGAAGTAGTAGGCAAACAAAATTTACTTTGCACTGTCCATATGATGACTAATTCATTTTAAGTTGAAACACAGTGATTCCAATGTTTTGCAGCCTGCTAGGCCTTGGAATGGTTCAGTACTCCAATCTACTCACAACTGTGTTGGGTTGAATGTCAGCTGCAGGTAATGTACAATTTGGAAATAACACTTTTGCATTTCAGGACATTTCAACAACCTCAGCACTGGAGTTGCCATCTGTGTAAATCAGGCTGCATGTGTAAAATAATGAAAATCACACAAAGCCCTAATCAGTCTATCACTCTGGTTCTCCTTTTTTTGGTTGGCCCATGTGTAGACATAGACACATAAAATGTACACACTATGGTGGTCATTACAACCCTGGCGGTTGGTGTTAAAGCAGCGGTAAGACCGCCAACAGGCCGGCGCAAAAAAAATGGAATTACGACCGTAGCGGTAACCGCCAACAAAAACAGACACTTTAACACTCCGACCGCCACAGCGGTACAAACAAACAGCACGGCGGTCACCGCCAACAGACAGGCGGGAGACAATGTACCGCCCACAGTATCACAACCTACCAATCCGCCACCTTTTCCGGGCCGGGTTAACCGTGAACAAAAACACGGCGGAAACAGGACTCCGAAGGGAAAACGCTCACCTCTGCACACCCCACGAGGAATCAGGACACCATGGAACCAGAGCTCCACATTTTACCAGCCTTCATCTTCTTGCTCCTCTACCAGGAGCACGAACGCCGGCGGCGAAGACCACTGTGAGTACTGCACCTATGACACAGGGGAGGGAAAAAACAGGGACACACACACGCAACACCCCCACCCTCTCCCACGACAACACACACACCAATACAGCATGATACATTACAGTTACACCCCCCAACTCCCCCGGAAGAATGCAAAGACAAAAGGAAATGAGGTGAACGATTGCAATATATTAAAATTCAGTAGTCAAATAATATACATACACTATTTGCAAATATATACATCAAGAAGATTAGTCCAGGGTATTCCACCCTTAAAGTCTGTGGACCACTGGGCCCACACTGCATGGGCGAGGCCCACACAAGATATCCGAACGTGGTGGAGAAAACACTGCAGGGGCATCAGATAGTAATAACACAGGCCCCTCAGGGGGAAGAGAAAGGTGGGGCACCTCAGCAGGTTGAGTGCATGACGCCAAATCCACGAGGGGGCCTCATGCCCACTGTTCAATCTTGGGAAGTGCAAAGCCACAGTCTCTCAAGTCTCTACAGTGGGTGGATTGCCCACTGTTCAATCCTGGGGAGTGCAAAGCCACAGTCTCTCAAGTGGATAACAGTCTCCACTGGTTCTGGAGGGGGCTTGGTGCCCAGAGTGCTTCATCCTGCCCAGGACTGAGGTAGTGGATGTGATACTCCACTGGTTCTGGAGGGGGCTTGGTGACCAGAGTGCCATCCTGCCAAGGACTGAAGTAGTGGAGGTGACTCTCCACTGGTTCTGGAGGGGGCTTGGTGCCCAGAGTGCTTCATCCTGCCAAGGACTGAGGTAGTGGATGTGATACTCCACTGGTTCTGGAGGGGGCTTGGTGACCAGAGTGCAATCCTGCCAAGGACTGAGGTAGTGGAGGTGACTCTCCACTGGTTCTGGAGGGAATGTAATACTCCACTGGTTCTGGAGGGGGCTTGGTGCCCAGAGTGCTTCATCCTGCTTGTGGCTGCCTCAGTAGCGTCAGTGCATTTGGCACTCATGGGCCTGCGGTGCTTGTGGTGGTCCTGTCTTTGGCAGCGGTGCTTGTGGTGGTCCTGTCTTGGGCAGCGGTGCTTGTGGCGGTCCAGTCTTGGGCAGCAGTGCTTGTGGCGGTCCTGTCTTTGGCAGCGGTGCTTGTGGCGGTCCTGTCTTGGGCAGCGATGCTTGTGGCGGTCCTGTCTTGGGCAGCGGTGCTTGTGGCAGTCCTGTCTTGGGCAGCGGTGCATGTGGCGGTTCTGTCTGGACCAGCAGTTCAGCTGCTGGCGGTCCTCTCTGGGCCAGCGGGGCTGCTGCTGGCAGTCCTCTCTGGGCCAGCGGGCTGCTGCTGGTGGTCTTCTCCGCCGTGGTGATCTTCCCAGACTTGCCTGGTTTCTTGTGCCCCTTCCCCACCTTGGAAGATGTTGCTGCTGACTCCACACTCCCAACTGTGCTCCTGGGAGAGGCTTTGCTGGCTGTTGCCTTCCCCCTCTCCCGCCTGGCACTGGCCAAATTTTGATGCTTGACAGGTGGGGGACTGTCCGTGCTATGGCTCCTTGCCACACTGGCTGCCCTGCTGCCTGGTGCACTCCAGAATCCGGTGACTACTGGCACCACTGGTCCCGGAGATGTTATGGCTGAGGTGCTAAGTTGGGACTTGGAGAGTCGGGCCCTAGGAGACTGACGGGGTGGGGGAGGTGAGGGAAAGAGGTCAAGGGTGGCCAGTTTCTTAGGAACACTGGGACGGGTAGCTGGAGGGGGTTTGGGAGTGGAGGAAGAGGTTGGTTTTGTAGGAGGTGTACGTTTGGTGACTTTGGGTGAAGGTGCATGCGCTGGAGGCTGTCGTGAGGTGGATGGCTGTTGGGTGGGTGTGTGGCTGCGTTTGTGTACCTTGGGAAGTGGCCTCACAGATACACTGGGAGAGGACACAGGGGATGTGTGAATGGTAGTGGGGGTGGTGACTGCACATGAGCGGGGTGTGGTGGTGGGTGTGCTGGTGATGGACGTAGTGGCTGTAGATGTAGTGCATGCAGGTGTGAGTGGAGACGAGACTGGGAGGGAGGAGGGAGACAAGGAGGAGGGGGACACAGTGGAGGCAGTGGATGTTGGTATGTCTGCATGTGTGTGATGCTTGCGTGAGTGCCTGTGGGATGTGTGGTGCTTATGTTTCCCAGAGCTTCCCTTGTGTGTTGAGGTGTGTGCATGCTGGTCTGATGGTGTGCTTGGGTTAGGCTGAGGTACAGGGGATTGGGTCTGGGTGGAGGAAGTTGGGGGGGGGAGGCTAGAGACAGGGACAATGGCTGCCATCAGTGCTGAGGCCAGAGTCTGAAAAGCTTGCTGAAGGGCTGCCTGACCAGAATGAATGCCATCCAGGAATGCATTGGTTTGTTGCAACTGTCTCTCTACACCCTGGATGGCATTCAAAATGGTAGACTGCCCAACAGTGAGGGACGTGAGGAGGTCAATGGCCTCCACACTGAGGGCAGCAGGGGTGATTGGGGCAGGGCCTGAGGTGCCTGGGGCGAAGGAGATGCCCACCCTCCTGGGTGAGCGGGCATGGGGCAAAGGCTGAGGGGCTGCTGGGAGGGCTGTGCTGGGGGGGTGGTGGCTGTACCTGTAGATGCGGGGGCACAGATGAAGCCGCCACCACAAGGGAGCTCCCATCAGAGGACGAGTCTGTATTGCTGGTGTAAGCTCCTGTCCCCGCCGTGGGGCTCCCCTCGCCCTGCTTCCCACTGGTTTAATCAGAGTCCGTAGTGTCGCCCTCCAGGGCCATGTGGGATGCAGCTCCCTCCTGCTCCGGTGCCACTGCTCCTCCGCCTGATGATGCTAATGCACACATGTACAGGGAGACCACAAAAAGGGGGGGAAGACAGAAGAAAGACAAGTTGAGTGCATGCATTAACACTACCGTTGGAGAACACGACAGACACAGAAGCCCCTTGCACTACGCCACTCACTTGGGGTCAACTATTCAATGCCTGGTAAATGGCCTACAAGGCTATGGCCGATATCTGCACACATGGATGTCACAGGAGCCGGACTAGGTGTAGTTGGCACTGTACCCAGGTGGGGAAGGTGCCACAGGGTCTGCCTGAAAAAGGGGACTTAAGTAGCACACTCACCCTGGCCTAGGGAAACCCACAGCCTACCTCCCCCACCCAGACATCTCCACTGCACGCTGAATCAGCAGAATGAAAGTGTATTCACCCCCTTGTTGCTGCTGTGATGCCCTCAAGCGCCCATCCAACTCTGGGTACGCCACCACCAGGATCCTGAACATCAGGGGGGTCATGGTGCAACAGGCACCCCTCCCACGTTGGGAGGCCATGCCCAGCTGGGCCTCCGCCGTCTTCTTGCTCCAGCGGCGAATGTCCTCCCATCTTTTATGGCAGTGGGTGCTCCGTCTGAGATAGAACCCCAGGGTCGGACGTCCCTGGCGATGGCATGCCAAATATCCTTCTTCTGGTAGGCGCTGACCTACAGGAATTGTACAGGGGAAAAAGAGAAGTTATTACCAACTGCACTGTCACAGTCATTGGCCCGCATCCCTACCCTTGACATGTGGCACATGCACTCACCGTCGTTTCATGCATGCATCATTCCCCCCTCTCTTTCATCCACCACACTCCACACAGGCATTGCCCATATAGCGTGCTCCCAGTGTACTTACCTGTTTGTCTGGAGGACCGTAGAGTAGCGTGTACTGGGGGAGGACCCCATCCACAAGTTTCTCCAACTACTCCATGGTGAAGGCAGGGCCCTTTCCCCAGACACACGAGCCATTGTCTCTTCCAGACTGAGGTCACAGCAGCACTTGCAGTGTAGGTCCTCTCCTGTCGAAGATCAGGTATTGAGTGATTGAACAGATAGAAAATGGCGGTCACGTCCGCGGCGGTTCGTACCGTCAACGCTGGCGTACATCGTCATTGGCTCCTGGGACCCGTAGGATCCAATCTTAATCAATGCAGAATTGCGTTGCGGTCTTCGACCGCCTACCGCGACGGTGTACAACGCCAGCGCAGTCACCTCACATCCCATTGTCCCACTTTACAGCTCAGGCGGCCGCCATTTCAGGGGCCCACATGGCTTGATTTATAACTGTGTCACACATACCTAGGCCTTGGCTCAACACTCATACAGGAAAAATTAGGGTTATGAATGGTTTTATGAGTAAGCTGTGTTTTCGTACCTCTGAGTTGGTTGACTCTGTGCTCGCTGTTGTCCTTCATAGGCACCGTCCGCTGGGACATGTGAGGAGATGGCGGCATCCTCAGGGTGTACAGACCGCTGGTGGACCTGTCAACAATGGAGGAAAGAGATGTAATCATCACCTACAGGCTTGATTTTGCCACAATCCTGGAACTGTGAGCCCAGTTGGAGCCAGACCTGATGTCAGCTATCCGCCATCCCACAGGAATCCCCCCTCAAGTGCAGGTGCTGTTAGTACTCCATTTCCTTGCAAGTGGGTCATTTCAAACAACAGTGGCCATAGCATCAGGGATGTCCCAGCCTATGTTTTCCAACGCCTTGTCCAGAGTGTTGTCTGCCCTGCTGAAACACTTGCGGAGCTACATCGTGTTTCCTCAGGTGGAGGATTTGCCAACAGTGAAAGGTGACTTCTATGCCCTTGGACATATCCCCAACATCATAGGTGCCATTGATGGGACACATGTGGCCTTGGCCCCCCCACAGGAGTGAAGAGGTGCACAGAAACCGGAAGAGTTACCATTCGATGAATGTGCAGATGGTGTGTTTGGCCGACCAGTACATCTCCCATGTTCATGCCAAATTCCCTGGCTCAGTGCATGACGCTTACATCCTGCGGAATAGCAGCATCCCTTATGTGATGGGGCAACTCCAGAGGCACCGTCTGTGGCTATTAGGTGAGCACCTGGAACAGAATCGTTGGGAATAGTTGTCTGGGTCTGGGGATATCCCTACAGGTTAGTGTATGTCTAACAGTTGTCCCTCGACCTTTACAGGTGACTCTGGTTACCCCAACCTGTCATGGCTACTGACCCCAGTGAGGAATCCCAGGACAAGGGCAGAGGAACGCTACAATGAGGCACATGGGCGAACTAGGAGGATTATAGAGCAGACCTTCGGCCTCCTGAAGGCCAGGTTCCGGTGCCTCCATATGACAGGTGGTTCCCTATTCTACTCACCAAAGAAGGTGTGCCAAATCATTGTGGCATGCTGTATGCTTCACAACTTAGCTTTGCGATGACAGGTGCCTTTTCTGCAGGAGGATGGTCCAGATGGAGGTGTTGTGGCAGCTGTGGACAGCGAGGACGAGGAAGCAGAAGAAGAGGACGTCGACAACAGGGACTCTGTGATCCTGCAATACTTCCAGTGAGACACAGGTAAGAATACAAACCTGCCTACTACATGTACTTTAACACTACTACCTCTCTACTGTCTGTCCTTTCCACCCAGTGTATGGTCACTGAGTTGTCACTTTCCCTTACGATTTCACAGATGTGGGTCCCACTCTGTGACATCTGCTTTGTTTCCTCATGGACTAGAGCTGTGTGACATAGGTATGTTGACATTACAATTGAAAGAGCATTTTGTCACTGTAATTGCTAATACAACATTTCGAAATCACAGACAGACTCCGGATTGTTCTGTGCTTTAAGGGTGTTTATTTAAGTGCTAAATAGTGGAGGGGGTTGTAAAATGGTGAGGGGTGATGGTGGAGGAATGTCCATGGCAGAGTCCCGTCTATTAGTCTCACAGGTGCATTGTCCAAAGGGGCATATGAAGTGGAGCTGGGGCAGTTTGAGGATGGACAGGGTGACATGGTGGGACAAAAGGATGACATTCAGGGCGGTCTCATTTCTTGGCGGGGGTCTTGGCATTGTTCTCTGTCTTTGTCCTGGATCTCAGGGACCGTTTGTGGGGTGGTTCTCCCTCTGCAGGGGGTGGGGTGCTGGTGTGGTGGTCCTGTGGTGGTGCCTCCTGTCCACTACCGCCGGCGGAGGTGGTGGGCAGTTCATCGTCCATGCTAGTGTCAGGGGCCCCTTGTTGTGTTACAGTGTCCCTCCTGGTGTTGAGGACTTCCTTCAGCACCCCTACGATGGTGTCTCCTGAAACTTGGCCAGTACCGTTGCCATCGTCCCCTTGGAATGATGGTAGGCTCCCATGATGTTGGAGAGGGCCTCGTGGAGAGTGGGTTCCCTGGGCCTGTCCTCCCCCTGTCGCACAGCAGCCCTCCCAGTTCCTCTGTTTCCCTGGGCCTCTGTCCCCTGGACCGTGTGCCCACTGCCACTGCCCCCAGGTCCCTGTTGTTGTTGGGGTGGTGGGTTAGCCTGGGTTCCCTGTAGTGGTGGACACACTGCTGATTGACGTGTCCTGGAGACAGAGGAATGGGCCCGCTGGGTGGGTGCTGTGCTGATGTTTCCAGAGGGGGGAAGCTCTGTGGTGGCCTGTGACTGTGTCAGGGGAGCCAACTGTCCCGAGGTCCCAGATGGGCCGGGCTGGTCATCTAGATCCAGTTGGACAGAGCTGCTGTCATCACTGTGGGCCTCTTCTGTTGGTGGTATGGACGTGTCTGGACCCTCCTGTGCTGTGACATTGGGTAGGGGTCCTGCATGGGTATAAAAGCATGATTATTGCATCTGTGTGTGCCATGGTGTGCAATGGGTGGGTGACCGTGTACCCCAGTGCTTGCATTCCTGTGTGGGACCTTGTGTGATGATGGTTTAGGGGGGTGTATGGGTATGTCCAGTGGCCATGCTTTGGTGATGGGTGTCCATGCTTTGTTGTTGCATGCAGGGCTTGGTGTTGGGATGTGTGGGCTGTGATATTGGGACATTTGTGAGGAGTTGGAGTGATGGGGGTGAGGGCAAATGTGGGGGTATGTGATGGCATGCAGGTAGAGTGGGAGATATAGTAGTAAAGAATTGCCTTACCATAGTCCATTCCTCCATCTACTCCTGCGAGGAACTCAGGATGCAGAATAGCCAAGACTTGCTCCTCCCATGTTGTTAGTTGTGGGGGAGGAGGTGGGTGTCCGCCGCCAGTCCTCTGAACCGCAAGGTGGTGTCTTGATACCACAGAACGCACCTTCCCCCATAAGTCATTCCACCTCTTCCTGATGTCATCCCTATTTCTTGGGTGCTGTCCCACTGCGTTGACCCTGTCTACTATTCTCCGCCATAGCTCAATCTTCCTAGCAATGGAGGTGTGCTGCACCTGTGATCCGAATAGCTGTGGCTCTACCCGGACGATTTCCTCCACCATGACCCTGTGCTCCTCCTCAGAGAACCTGGGGTGTCTTTGCCGTGCCATGGGGTGGTGTGGGTGATGTGTGGGCTGGTGTGTGTTGTGATGTGTGGGGTGATATTTAGTGGTGTGTTGTGTAAGGTGCGTGGAATTTATGTGGGTGATGGTATTGTGTGCCTGTGGATGCTTGGTTGTAGTTTGTAGTGTCTCTCTCTGGCCTTCTTTCGGGATTTTTGTCGTAGGGGTTTGTGGGTGATGTGGGTGTGTGTTTTATATTGTATTGGGTGTGTGGGAGTGGTGTGTGTATGTGTATCAGGTGTGTGTATTTGTAATTGTCCAATGTGGTTGTGTTTTGTAAATGTGTGTGTATTTTGAGCGTGGCGGTGTGTACTGCCAATGGAATACCGCGGTTGAAAGACCGCCGTGTGGATTCGTGGGTCGTAATAGTGTGGGCATATTTCTGTTGGCATGATGGTGGAGGTTTTGTTTTCGCCAGTTTATCACTGACCTTTGGTGTGGCAGACTTGTGTGGGTGTCTAGATTTTGGCAGATTCCGAGCTGTGGGTCATAATGACTGTGGTGGAATTCTGCTGCCGCGGCGGTGTGTTGGTGGTCTTCTGCATGGCGGTAAACGGCTTTTACCACCAATGTTGTAATGGGGGCCTATATGTTTACCTCTCACCTCAGCTGCAACACCATCTCAGCATGAGCACACCTTCACCTCCTGTGTACCGAAGAAGTACACACAAAACCTGTGGCCCCCAGGCTTGGATACTGTTGAGACAACACCATCACTGCCTCCAGTTCTGCCAGGACCCAGTGGGATGGGCACACTTCCTCAAGGGCATAAGGTATTGGGGGTAGCTGATGTAGGATGGAATCTGTGGGCCAGCAAATCGAGGCCGCAGAGGTCTTTGTTAGCCAGACCACCACTGACCAAGTCCTGGGAGCAGTACAACAGTCACACGACAAGATGGGCCAAGTTGTAACTGAGCTCCAGGAGATGAAGGAGGTGCAGAGGGGGCTCATCTTGGAAATACACAATCACAATGTGTTGGAAAGCGGATTATTGGTAAGGGCAGGTAAGTACCTAACCTTAGCAATAATTCACTATAACCCACTAGGTCCCGTTAGATCTCAATAAATTAACCCCAGCTCAACTCTTTGTAGCTCTGCAACAAGCAACAGGGCTTAACTTAGGAGACAAGGGCCCTCATTCCAAGTTTGGCGGGCGGCGGTTGCCGCCCGCCAAGGGGGAATCGCCAATTGGCCGCTCCGCGGTCAAAAGACCGCGGGGGCCATTCTGACTTTCCCGCTGGGAGCACCCGCCGGCCCAGCAGGAAAGGGCCTGCAACACAGAAGCCGGCTCCGAATGGAGCCGGCGGTGTTGCAGGTGTGCGACGGGTGCAGTTAATTTGAGACCAATACGAATAAAATCGGATAAGGGGAACCAGATGTATTAATTTTTGAAGAATAAATGTTTTTAGAGCATAAAAACTAAAAGCGCCACTCTGGACATCTGGTCGCACCTTGACCGGGGCAAAGTCAAAATTTGAGGCCAACCACGATGGAGCCCTGCTTGGCTACAGCAAGCGGGAGGTCTCGGTCAAACATTTACCTTCAGACTTAGGCCCTCATTACAACCTTGGCGGTAAATACCACCTACCGCCGTGCTGATGGGCGCCAACATACCGTGACCGTGGCGGTAAACCACCACAGATATTATGATCCACACAGAGAATACCGCCCCAATACAGACACCCACACAAGTCCGCCACACCAAAGGTCAGTGATAAACTGGCGATAGCAAAACCCACACCGTCATACCAACAGGAACACGCCAACAGTATCACGACCCACGAATCAAAGCGGCGGTCATTGAACCGCAGTAAACCATTGGCGATACACACCGGTGCGCTCAAAATACACACATACTTACAAAACCACACCACATTGGACAATTCAAAATACACACACCTGACACACATACACACACCACACCCTCACACTTATACCACTATGAAACACACACCCACATTACCCACAACCCTTTGAACAACATAAAATTGAACAAGTAGAGAGAGAAAAGCAAAGAGCACACCTTCACTCAGAGGCACAGAACACCATCACTCATACACCATCCACACATATCACATTATACATCACAAGGCATCACCCCACACATCACCTCACACATACCACTCACACCACATCATGGCACCTCAAGGACACCCCAGGTTTTCTGAGGAGGAGCTAAGGGTCATGGTGGAGGAAATCATCCGGGTAGAGCCACAGGTATTTGCAGCAGACCTCCATTGCAAGGAAGATGGAGCTATGGCGGAGAATTGTCGACAGTGTCAACGCCGTGGGACAGCATCCAAGAACCAGGGATGACATCAGGAAGAGGTGGAACGTCCTACGGGGGAAGGTGCGTTCCGTGGTATCAAGAAACCAGATTGCTGTACAGAGGACTGGCGGTGGACCCCCACTTTCTCCCCCACAACTAACAACATGGGAGGAGCAAGTCTTGGCGTTCATGCATCCTGAGGGCCTCACAGGCAAAGCAGGAGGACTGGACTCTGTTAAGTCAAATCTTTACTACTGTATCCCCCCACCCTACCTGCATGCCGTCACTAAGTCCTACCCCTACCCTCACCCCATCACTCCACCACCTCACATATATCCCACTATCACACCCCACACATCCCAATACCAAGCTTTGCATGTAACACCAATGCATGGACCCCCATCACAGACCTGCATGGACACCCATCATCACAGCATGCACACTAGAGGGACTCACCCACCCCACACAATCAGCTTTCACACAAGGCCAAGGAGACAGGGAAAGTACAATTCTATAAAGGAAGTACTCCCATGGCACAAGATAGCACACACAGATACAATAACAATGCATTTGCATCCCAATAGGACCCCTACCCAACGTCACTGGACAGGAGGTGGCAGCTACATCCAGTCCCCTCACAGAAGAGGCCCACAGTGATGACAGCAGCTCTGCATGCCTGGATCAGGATGACCATCCTGGCCCATCTGGGACCTCTGGACAGTCGGTTCCCCTGCCACAGTCCCAACCCACCACAGAGCCTCCCCCTCAGGAAACACCACCACAGCACCCACCCAATCAGCACCTCAATCAGCAGTGTCTCCACCACTACAGGGACCCCAGGCAACCACACTAACCCAGGACAATCAGGGACCTGGGGTCAGTGGCAGTGGGCACACGGTTCAGGGGACAGAGGCACAGGACAACAGGGAAGCTAGGAGGACTGCTGTTCGACAGGGGGAGGACAGGCCCAGGGAACCGACCCTCCACAAGGCACTCTCAAACATCATGGGAGCAAACCACCATTCCCAGGAGACCATGGGCACGGTACTGGCCAAGTTTCAGGAGACCCAGCGGCTGCAGGAGAGACAGTACATGGGGATCAGGGATGACTTCACCAAAATCTACATCATCCTGGTCACCATAGCAGGGGTGCTGGCTGATATGGGAAAGACTATGAGGGAGGCAGTGGCTCAACAAAGGGCCCCTGACACTACCCAAACCGAGGAACAGCCTTCCACCTCCACCGGCGCTAGTGGACAGGAGGAACCACCACAGGACCAACAGGCCACGAGCACCCCACCCCCTGCAGAAGGAGAACCACCCTGAAAACGGTCCCTGTGATCCAGGCAGAAGACAGAGAACATTGCCAAGACCCACGCCAGGAAATAGGACTCTCCTGATTGTCATCCTTCTGTCCCACTCTGTTTCCCTGTCGACCTTGAACTGACATTGCTCCACTTCCTATGGCCCCTTGGACATTGCACCTGTGATACCAAGAGATTGGACTCTACCATGGACCTTACTCCACCATCACCCCAGCCCCTTGCACATACCCCTATACTCATTAGCACCTAAATAAACACCCTTTAATCAAATACCAATCGGGAGTCAGTCTGATGATTCACAAATGTATTACTACAACATTAGCAAAGCACTGCAAGGTATATGTTCATATACTCATACCAATGTATGACAGTTGTTGGGCAGCAGTACACATAGCAGAAGGCAGAATGGGTACACAGATCTGAAGAAAGGAAATCCAAATGGAACAGTCAGTGTCAATAGACAGAGGTTAAGAGGCTGCCATGTACAATGTCCTAACGTAAACTAATATGGGAAGAGGAGTTACAGTCTCTTACCTGTGTGTCAATGGAGGTATTGCAGGATGATGTTTGTCCTGTGGTTAACATCTTCTTCCTCTGCCTCCTCTTTCTCACTGTCCACAGGCTCCACTGCTGCCACAATACCATCACCAGGCTCATCCTCCTGCAGAAAAGGCACCTGGCGTCTCACTGCCAGATTGTGCAACATACAGCATGCCTTGATGATCTGGCACACTTTCTTCAGTGAGTAGTACAGGGAGCCAGCCACCTGTCAGATGGAGGCACCAAAATCTGGCTTTCAGGAGGCTGAATGTCCTCTCAATAATCTGCCTAGTTCACCCATGTGCCTCATTGTAGCGTTCCTCTGCCCTTGTCCTGGGATTCCTCACTTGGGTCAGTAGCTATGACAGGTTGGGGTAACCAGAGTCACCTGCAAATATTGAGGGACAATTGTGAGACACACACGGACCCTTAAGGACAACCCCATACCCAGACACACCTACTCTTACTGTGTGGGGACCTTGGGCTCATCTATTAGCCACACCCGTTGCCTCTGGAGTTTGCCCATCACATAAGGGATACTGCTATTGTTAGGCGTCATGCACAGAGCCAGGATACTTGGCATTCACATGGGAGATGTACTGGTCCACCATACACATCATTTGTACATTCATCGAATCGTAGCTTTTTCTATTTCTGTACACTTGTTCATATTTCCGGTGGGGGGACAAATGCTACATGTGTACCATCACTGGCACCAATGATGTTGGGGATATGATCCAGGGCATAGAAGTCCACTTTCTCTGTGGCCAAATCCTCCATCTGGGGAAACACGATGTAGCTGGGCATATGTTTCAGCAGGACAGACAACACCCTGCTCAACACGTTTGAGAACATTGGCTGAGACATCCCTGATTCCATGGCCACTGTACTCTGGAAGGAGCCACTTGCCAGGAAATAGAGCACTGAAAGGACCTGCACAAGAGGGAGTATACTTGTGGGCTGGCGGATAGCTGACATCAGGTCTGGCTCCAATTGGGCACACAGTTCTTGGATTGTGGCATGATCAAGTCTGTATGTGATTATAATGTGTCTGTCCTCCATTGTCGACAAGTCCACCAGGGGTCTGTACACCGGAGGATGCCACCATCTCAGATGCAGCCTCAGCTGTTGGAGCCTATAGAGGAGAACGGTGAGCAGAAGGTCATTTACCACATCTATAGCACAACTGTGTCAGAATGAATGTTACAGAAGCTGTGTGTCAAATCGTGAGTCAGTATATGTGCCAATATGGGCTGTGACGCAGTTAGGTGCCATGCCATGTGCTCACCTGAAATGGCAACTGCCTGACTTGTGAGGAAAGACAAGGAGAAATTAGGTAACTGCGCTGGCGGTGTGCAGCGTCGCGGTAGGCGGTCAAAGACCGCCGCGCAACTCCGCATTGGTAATCATTGGGCCCTATGGGTCCTAGGAGCCAATGGCGATGTATGCCGGCGGTGACGGTACCCCCCGCCATGGACGCCACCGCCATTTTCTACCCATTCACTCACTTGATACCTGACCATCAACAGGAGAGGACCTATCCTGCAAGTGCTGCTGTGACCTGAGTCTGGAAGCGACAATGGCTACAGTGTCTGGGGAAAGGGCCCCTGCCTTCACTGTGGACGGAGTTGGACAAACTGGTGGATGGGGTCCTCCCCCAGTACACGCTACTCTATGGTCCTCCAGACAAACAGGTGAGTACACTGTGAGCATGATGCATGGGCAATGCCTGTTTGGAGTGGTGTGGATGTAAGCCGCATGTTGGGGGGTGGCCTGAGTGCTGCATGTGAGGTGGTCAGTGTATGTGCATCAGGGCATGGGTGGGAACTGGTGGGCAATGAGTGTGACAGTCCGGACGGGTGAGTAATCACATTTTTCCGCTCTGTTTACCCTCTAGGTCAGCGCCCACCAGAAGAAGGGTATTTAACGTGCCATTGCCAAGGAGGTGAGGACACTGGGGGTCTATCACAGGCGGAGCACCCACTGCTGCAAGAGAAGGGAGGACCTGCGCCGCTGGAGCAAGAAGATGGCGGAGGCCCAGCTGGTGCTGGCCTCTCAAAGTGGAAGCTGTGCCCATCGCACCCTGACCACCTGATGTTCCGCATCCTGGCAGTGGCCTATCCGGAGTTGGATGGGTGCTTGAGGGCATCACAGCAGCCACAAGGGGGTGAGTACAGTTTCTGAAAGCTGACTTTGCACGCTTTAGGAACTAGCTGGGTGGGGAATTTGGGCTGTGGTGCCCCTAGGCCAGGGCAAATATTCCAGGGTAGGTCCCTTGTTTGCAGGCTCAGAAGCACCCCTACCCCTATGGTACAATTGGGCAACTACTAGTGTGCATGGTCCTGTGGGTGTCAGGTGTGCAGGTTCTCGTGTTAGGCATTGTACCCCATGGGCTGGTGACTACCATAATGAGTCGTTGGGCAACGCCTAGTGCATAGGCAGCTCAGTGTGTGTTGTGTCCACCAACGGTAGTGGTGTTGCTGGCATTGACCATATGTGTCCTCTGTCTCCCCCCCTTCTTGTTTTGTCACCCTGTCCTTGTGTGCATTAGCATCATCTGGCGGAGGAGCTGAGGCACCGGCGATGGAGGGAGCTGCATCCCACATGGCCCATGAGGGTGAATCCACAGAGGGTGAAGGCACCAGTGGGACAGAGGGCAAGGGGGGGCTCCACGACAGGGACAGGAGCGGATACCAGTGACAGCGACTCCTCCTCTGAAGGAAGCTCCCTGGCAGTGGTGGACACCTCTGTGCCCACCCCAACAACAGGTACAGCCACCATACCCCCTACCAGCACCACCCTGCCAGCAGCCCCTTAGCGTGTTTCCCGTACCCGCTCACCCAGGAGGGTGGGCATCTCCTTCACCCCAGGCACCTCAGGCCCTTCCCCAGTCAGCCCTGCTGCCCTCAGTGAGTAGCTATTGACCTCCTGAGATCCCTCACTGTTGGGCAGTCAACCATTCTGAATGCCATCCAGGGTGTCGAGAGGCATTTGCAACAAGCGAATGCATACCTGGAGGGCATTCATTCTGGCATGGCGGCCCAACAGAGAGCATTTCAGTCTCTGGCCTCAGCACTGATGGCAGCCATTGTCCCTGTGTCCAGTCTCCCCCCTCCAACTTCCACTATCCAGCCCCGATCCCCTCTACCTCAGCCTATCCCAAGCACACCTTAAGACCAGCAGGCACACACATCAACACACAAAAATGGCTCAGGAAAACATAAGCCCCACACATCATCACACAGGCACTCATACAAACACCATACCCATGCACACATACCAACATCCACTTCCTCCACTGTGTCCCCCTCCTCCACGTCCTCCACCTCCCTCCCAGTATCACACCTGCATGCACTACATCATCAGCGACTGCCTCCATCACCAGCACGCCCATCACAACACACCGCTCACGAACAATCACCACCCCCACAACCATTCACACGTCCCCTGTGTCCTCTCCCAGTGTGTCTGTGAACCCTCCTCCCCAAGTACACAAACGCAGGCACACACCCACTCAACAGCCATCCACCTCACAACAGCCTCCAGCCCATGCACCTTCACCCAAACTCAGCAGATGTACACCTCCTACAACCACTACCTCTTTCTCCACTCCCACACCACCTCCCATCTTCCCGTCCCAGTGTGTCTAAAAAAACTTTTCCTAGCTAACATTAACCTCTTCCCTACACCTCCCTAGGGCCAGGATGTCTAGATCCCAGCCCAGCACCTCAGCCACCAAATCAACGTCCGCTGTGGTCCCTGCAAGTCCGGGAGGATCGAAGGGGGCACCCGTCAGAGCTGCCAGTGTGCCACCTACAAGTGGGAAGGACCACCCCCTTCCGCCACCTGCCAAGGTCAAGAAGGGGCTGGCAGGCAGCAGGATAAAGTCGCACCACCCACCCAGCAAGGCCTCATCCAAACACAAAGAGGACAGTGCCAAAGTCCCAGCAGTGACTAGCAAGGTGGGGAAGGGACATAAGACAAAGGCCAAGTCACCTCAGGGCACAAAGCCTCATGGTGAGGGGCTGATGACCACCATTTCCACAGAGATGCCAGCGACCTGTACCACGGTCACCACCGCCGCAATGACTGCCTCCTGCACCGCCACCTGCACTGCTGCTGCCAAAATGTCAGTCAGCAGCATCCTCCCCAAAGATCAGCCGTCCGAGGGTGCTGGAGACGGTCTGGTGTCTCCCTTCACCACTACAAACACCTGCACCACAGGCAGCACCAGCAGCATCTCCGCCGCAGCCACCGCCACAGCCACCACCACCCGCACCAGCATCTGAACCGCCACGTGCCCAGCCGGTGCCACTACATCGGACATCAGCAGCATTACCAGTAGGACCCTCAACACACCACATGAGGCACCACCACCAGTACTGGCACTACCAGCAGTTTGCAGCCTAAGTCGCCGCAGGATGGAGAGTGGTTCTGCCTCCATGGAGTATCATGCTACCTGTTCCATGCACATCTCATGGCTCAGACACTCAGGTGAGAGAATGGGAACTGCCACACCCCAGGTGCAGCATCACTGGGCACAATGCCCCCTCCAGAACCAGTGGAGATATGCATCCACCCCCCAATCCTTGGCCGGATGACGCAGACTGGGAACAATGGCCCCTCCAGAAGTAGTGGAGAAAGGCATCCACTTGAAGGACTGTGGCTTTGAACTCCCCAGAGCCAAGCAGTGGGCAAACCACCCACTTGAGAGACTGTGGCTTTGAACTCCCCAGGACCAAGTAGTGTGCAAACCACCCACTAGAGAGACTGTGGCTTTGAACTCCCCAGGACATCGCTGTGGGCATATAGCCCCCTCGAGGAGCAGTGGCGTTGTACCATCTTCCGGCTGAGGTGCCCCCCCACCCCTTCCCCTGAGGTGCCTGTGTTTTTTCGACCTGATGCCACTGCAGTGTTCTCTCCATTTTGAGGCAGGTGTCATGTCTGTTGGCGGTGACCACCGCAGTGTTTGTTGCTACCGCCCTGGCGGTTGGATTGTTAAAGTGGCTGTCTATGTTGGCAGTTTCCGCCATAGTCGTAATCCCATTTTTTTTACTGCCGGCCTGTTGGCGGTGTTACCGCTGCTTTAACACCGACCACCAGGGTTGTAATGAGGGCCTTAGTCTTTTTCTTGAAGACTTTTCTCACTGGGACAAAGTCACCAATCCAATCCAACCTCCCTGGAGACCTCATTGAAGAATTCTACCTTCAGACTTAGATGATTTTTCAGGAACAAAATCTCGAACCGGGCCGAAGTTGAAATTGGATACGTTGTCCCTGGATTCCTCCTCAGTTACGCTGCGTGGGAAGTCCCGGTCAACTTTTTATGTTTGGACTTTTTTGTAGGTTTTTGTCTCTGACGTCGGACGACCCTTCACACCAAACTGATGTCAAGTCGACATCATCTGATTGCCTTTCTAGGAGCCCCTGGTGAAATCCTGGAATTCTGGGGCTCCAGAGATTTTCAGCAGGATGAACCTGTAAGTCAGGCCTGGTCGCGGTCGACTTGACTCACCAAACGTTCTCCAATCTTCTCCAAACATCTGGATCTTCTTCCAGGAGGTCTTTGAAGGTCCCTTAGGAGTCCACAGCTCACCCCACGGTTCCATAATCCCTGAGTTGCTCCTTGAGGGTTAGGACTCCAACTCCCAGAATGCACCGGGCTCAAACTCAAAAATGACCACTGGACAGTGGTCAGCGGGTCAGTATTTCATACAGGGGACTCTGGTTAGCTGTTTTCTACCTGTAGCATACAGTGTGTCCCTTCCTGAACCCGTTGAAGCTAGTCAAAATATTTTTTGTTGTGAAGCCCAGGTATGAAGCTGGTGCAGTCCTTCAGAGTGCAGTGTCCAGGTGCAAGTCAGGGATCCAGCATGGCAGTCCTTCTTCTGGTAGGGATATCAAGAGGTGGGCGCAGCTCTGCCATATTTATCCTTGCTCCTGGGAGGGAAAGTGGGGGGGGGGGGGTAACTGTCCAATCACAGGCAGGCCACCATCCTCTTGGATGACCACTGGAAAGTGTGGCAAAAATCATTCCAAGGGAGCAACATTCTTTAAAAATCCAAAATGGCATAAATTCAATTTTGAAGGTTAGGTTTGGCTGAGTCCACCCACTGGTGTGGCTAAAATTCCAAAACACACCACTTTCCAGCCCTCTTCTTATCTACTCAATGGCATACCTGGTTGCCTGGGTTTTCAGGAAATGGGGGAGGTCCTGGGCTACTGGAAATTACCTTCCCTGCTTTGAAGACTAGTTTGGCTGCTCTCCCCCATCCCTCTTTCATCATCTGCTGAGGCAGATCTCCTCCTCCAGCCACTTCCTTTGTCCTCAGCCCAGGCCACTGCACGTCTCATCAAAGCCGCCTGGCTGCCAGAGGCTGGCCATTCAGAGACGGGTGCTACAGAGCTGAAGTTGACAACTTTCAGGTAGAGTTCTAAAACTCTATCCCTGAACTACTTATATTAAATTCAACAAAGGCAAGTTTTTGGATTTATTATAACAATCAGTTTGACACCAAACTTGAAATATCTAGCTCCTTTTGGGACTTTATTAATTAAAAATAAAGTCTCCCCATTTTAGCCTATGAAGCCCTTTCACTACAATGATGGAAAAAACGAATTTGGCTATTTTCCTTCACCAGGGCTTATATAACATATTTTATAAGGTGCCTGCTTATATTTACACTGCACCCAACCACGGGGGTGCCTAGGGCACACAATAGGGGTGACTTATATGTAAAAATAAGGTAGTTTAAGAATTTGGAAGTACTTTTAGTTTAAAAGTCGAATTTGAAGGTAACTTTAATTTAAAAGCAGCCAGCAAGGAAGTCAGCCTTCAAAATGACACTGGGAACCACAGCAGTGCACTACCTATGCTGGAGTCCCTAAACCAACATGCCCTATCATATACTAGGGACTTATAGGTAGGTTGATGCTACCAATTATAATTAGCCTAATTTGCATATCCACTTTGCATAGAGCACTGGCCCTGGGACTGGTTAGCAGTACCCATGGCACACCCAAGAGTCAGCAACCACCAGTATCTGTTCAAAACTTTTGGGGGTGACCAGGCCAAAAAGGAAGACGTCCCTACACAATGTAAATATGAGCTCACTGACTTGGGTGCTTTACGACACCTACCACCATATGTTTCCCATTCCATATGCCCCTGGCTGGGATCCCTCCACATCTGGGTCAAGTACACCACTTCCAGCCAAAGACAGGGAGGCTCTGTCACATGAGGAGCCTGCTCCTCCCACCCCAGTTCCTGCACCTGTGCTCCCCTCTCCTTCCCAGATGGGATGGTCATCCAGAATGCCAGGAGAGGATGGCAAGACTGCCACCTAAAAGAAATGCAGATCCTAATTTCCTCTAGTGTTTCTACCATTCACTCTATGGACTATTTTATGGACACATTTATCTTTTCTGAGCACAGTTGTATTTTGTACTTTGACTCCAAACTGTTTTGGCTCTACTACCATACTTATATCCACCATGTTAGACATTTTTGGTTAATTTACTCATTGTTTTGATTAACCTTTCTGTTCTTTTGTGTCATGCAAATAAGTTGTATTGACACAGACCACAAGACTCTTGTTGGATTTATTATGACCTTTCATTTGCCTTGTCTGTCTTCCACTATCATGTTGTCAAATCTTTTGAACATTGATTTGCAAATGACCTCAGATGGAGTCATACATTCGGCCATCACAATAGAAAGCCTAGATCAATAACACCAATAGTATACATCATGGCAGAAACAACATTTAAGATCACATGACCATTACAGAACACTGTGGCAGTATCTGGGATAATGACATATCCACCGTTCAGTGGTGTGCTAACAACAGGTTTATCAACTATAATGAAACATGTCAACGGCTACTTCCACTGTCCACAAATTGAAGATTTACCCAATGTGAAGGAAGAACAGTATGTTAGGGCTCACCATACACTTGGTTTGAGCAAGTTAAGTGGCACATATTGCCTTGATGGCACCATCACACAGAAAACAGGTCTGATACAATCTCCTGAACTTCCGTCTATCACAGCCTGAGTTGTCTCTGTATTGGATCTATCCATTCCAAGTGGGTATCTGACTCAGGATCAATACATTAAAACGGCAACATATCACTGCAAATGTCACAACTCTGAAATGTCCAAATGAAGATGACGTTATGAAAAACCCTGAAACAGAATAACAAGGGATAATTAATGATTTCACATATTAAATCTGACTCGCATGACAAGTTATAAGGACACGCATACTTAGCACAAACAAAGTTAATCTATGTCAATACCCACAGTAGTCAATGTAGGGAAACTCGGATCCACTAACATCTTTGCCTTGGACTTTCCTGCACTGACCTTGCCTAACAAAGTACTATTGCAGACTGATATGTTCCCTATGACACAAGTTGTTCTGGCCTTGAAGGTTACAATTTGTAAAGGTACACTTACACTCAGGTGAAAATGTGGTCAGTCACATCTTGGCATAAGTCAACTCCTTCTTCTTAACCACTGTCATCTTCATTTGGCATTTCAAAATTCTCACCTAGTGGCCCTTCATGGTCTCCCTCCTCTATGATTATAGGGATGTTCTGTCTCAGGGTGATGGTATGGAACATGAAGCAGGCAACTGTGATTTGGCACATCTTATCGCGTGAGTAGAGGAAGGCTCCACAAGCCTTGCCCAGGCACCTAAACCTGGACTTCAGGAGCCCGAAAGCCCCACCACTGGCCTCTGTGTTCTTTCAAGGGACTCATTGCGATTAACTTCCCCTGGCGCTGTTGGATTCCGCTGCGGTGCCAATAACCATAATTGGTTAGGATGCGCTTAGTCTCCTACATGGAAGCAACACATCAACAGATCAATTATATATCAAGCATTGTCTCTTCCTAAACTAGGATTCAGGCAAAAGATACTCAAGTCATATTATACTTACGCGCAAGCCAGGCCCTCTCCGGTACAAGTTGTGACATCTGCATGGGTATGGTGTAGTTCCATAGTACAAATAAATCATGCGTTGACCCAGGGAACAAAGCACCCACAATTTGGATGTATAAATCAGGTAAGCACACAACTTGCACATTGATGGAATGGAAGTTCTTCTGATTGCCGTAGACCTGTTCACTTGTGTGTGGTGGCACCAAGGCAATATGTGTGCCATCTATTGCTCCAGCCACATGTAGTAGTCCACCCAAAGCATAACTTCTCCCCTCACAGCAGCCAAATCCTATTGATGTGGGAACTGGATGTAGCTGTTGATTTGTCTCATCAAGGAAGCAAGGACTTCTTATAGAACACCACTGAAAGTTGGTTGGGACATGCCCCCAGATACTGCCACAGCGTATTGAAAAGAGCCAGTGGGCACAAAATGCAGTACTGCCATGAGTTTCGCTATTGGTGTTATTGCTGTGGGATTCATATTCTGAGGCAGAAGATCAGGTTCCAACTGCTGACACAAATCCAGGATAGGTTAGTTACTTAGCCAACTTTTTTTTATGACATCCATTTCCTCCATGGTGGCAAGGTCTGGAAAGGGCCAGAACACCAGAGGCCATTGACTCCTACTCATACGTGGGTTCAAAGTTCTGCTTGTATGGAAAAGAAAATATCAGCTTGAATGGTCATACCATACATTTAACATCAAAAAAGTAAGAGAAAGCAGCGAGTCTAGAACAGCACACTCACTCTGTCTCGACTATTTTACAAACAAACTCTCAATGTGCAAATCCTATGTACACCTGTTGCCCAGAGGTGTCATATCAAAGTCCAAAAAATGCTGATAATGATGCACCAACCTAATTTTAAAAAAATCAACAAATTCAATCCATCCTTTTATTTGTATCCAATCTTCACATTAAAATATTATGTAATCCTTTTTCAACAAGTGCAGCTTAAAAACACAGCCAGCCAACTCGTTTCACCTACATCAGTAGACTTCTTCAGGGCTGTAACATTAACAAACAAACATAAATATACATATTGAAAAAAACATAGTGAACAGTCTTATCTTATGTTAAAAACGTCTCATAAGAAATGACAGGAGAAAACAATACATAATTTAGTGGTGATGTAATATAAAACATTTTTTTTAAATATGCAAAAATGTAATTGAATCTTCATTTCAAAAAAGGAAAATTGTCATTCAGAAAAGACAAAAGGGATCTAGAAACGGGATGCAAGAAACAAAATTTACAGTAACATAACAAAGAAAGATGTTGCCCAACAGGACTTGTCTAATACTTCCAAGCTTGAATGGCCACAAGTACATTCATAATTGTTCAATTCCCATATTCCATAAGCATATATTTTCTTCTCAAACTACACAGTGTCCCATAGGTATGTACCATATAAATCTCCAGTATACTAATTGTACAAAAGAGGTCCAGTAGTTAGGTCCACACTTGTGGGGTCATACCTTTTGCAACAAGTCATTCCAAATAAATATATACAACACCCAGTCCTTAGATTCTAGACCTGTGACCCCGGTAAATGGCACCAGTTACAATATCATGAACATCATACAGCCAAATCTAAACAAAAGGCCATTAAAAAATACAGCATCCATTAGAATGTAAATTCTTAACCTTTGATCCTATCTCCTCAGTAACCATATTGTTCCAATTACATTCACAAATCACTGCATCAATTTATAATGTAAATGGTACCATTACGCTCGCCTGGGCACCTGTTACCATCCATACCATCTCCAATATCTCATGATCTCAGCACCTCACCCCATGGTCACATAGTAACTCCTTTAAAAATCAACCCACCGAAATCAAGGAACCAGGATGGAGTGCCCTCGTAATCCCTAACAATTATGCATAGACTCCAAATCCTGTGTATAACCATAATGGTCAATATCAGAATATAAAATGCAAGCCGTAGCCCACATCACACCCCTTCAGACAAAGAAAACAGCCACAAAGTCCAAGGAAGTTGGGAGGAAGCAAATTATTTATTATAGATATTTCCTTAACTTTCACCTCTGCCCACGGCTATACTACTTTTAATTTTGCCTTGTATCTTTTTGTTTATACCATCTCCTTTTTTCCAACCCCCATTCCAATTTTTGTTTACTTCCTGTTCTCCCTGCATTATCTTTTTTTCCTTATTTCACGTTTTTTTCATAACTAACTTTTCCGTTCTGTATTAGTCTGTAGATTTCTTCTGCTTTGGTGGCAACCTTTCCCTCTCCCCTATATATTTTGTGGTAGTGTAAGACTAAGAACACATTTTTGGTACTCTGCTGTCTACTGTGAGGATTGAAGGCCCAAGTAAGCTAGTATTATAAATAATATTCACCATGTATGTTGAGAAGTTTTTCTTTTCTTGCTCATGCTCTAACAGTTCAAGAGAGAGTGGCTATGGTCATGGACCCTTCCCCCAACACCCAATGTAATGCTGTATAATTCACTTATACAGAATACCAGCAGTTTCCATGACAGTGCAGCATGCCAACAGGCTGGCAGTAAAAAAAATTGAATTATGACCATGGCGGTTACCGCCATGGTCATCCGCCACTTCTCCAATCCGACCGCCAGGGCGGAGACGACCGCTGGGCCAGAGACTTGGGTCTCCAGCCCAGCGGCCATCACAAGACCACCTGTGGTATCACGATCCGGCTGACCGCCATGGATTTCATGGGGTTGGGAACCACCATGAAATCCAGAGCAGTAAGCACTATCAGTGCCAGGGAATTCCTTCCCTGGCACTGATGGGGTCTCCCCCACCCCCCACCCCTGCTTCCTCCCCCCACACCACCCAATCCCCTGCCACCCCCCAAATTTGGCAGGACCCCCTTCTCCACCCCTACCCCCAACATCGCAACCCAGACATACACTGTATACGCATGCATAAACCACCAATACACATACCCGCATATATATCACCAAACATGCCAACAGCCACACACACAGTTATACACTCACACCCACATACAGACATACACGCACACATCCATTCAGACATACAGACAGACAGGCATGCACACATTTCCAAACACAACACCCCGCATGCATACACACACTCACACACCCCCTCTACATACTCACACGCACACCTCCATTCACGCACACAACATCCCCCCACCCCCCTCCCCTAATGGAAGATCAACTTACCTGGTCTGTTGATCCTCCGGGAGGGGACGGGATCCATGGGGGCTGCTCCACCGCCAGCACCTCCTCAACAGAACACCACCACGCCGAATCATGGAACGTGATTCAGTGGGCGGTGTTCTGTTGACGGGGTGGTGGAGGTGGAGCAACCTCCACTTCCCCGCTCACCGCCAGTATGGCAGCTGGCTGCTCTCCGCCTGGAAAAGGACGGAGGGCTGCCAGCAGTCATAATTCGCCGAGAGGAAAAACGCCTGCACTGGCAGTCTTCAGCACGGCAGTCCCTCGGCGGTCTTGCAAAAAGACCGCAGAGGTTGTAATGACCACCCATATATCTTTCACTGACCGTTATTATTCCACCTCTTCATTGCACTTCAATGATTCAGTGTCATCATCACCATAGGCTATAGCTCTGCCCCTCCATTATGAAACCTGTTGGCAGGCTTGACTCCCTGGCTTTTCTAACATTTTGAGCCAACAAAAAGCCCAAAGTGATATTTCTGATAGAAGATACTGCAGTGCTAACCAAACTGTAGTGACGTATTGAATTTGTATTTTTTTTATTTAAAAAATTAAGGGATGGTGTAGCTGGCATCTTAAAAATAAGTTATGTTTTTTTCTAGCAACACAGAGTGGTGTCAGCTCACATGCCGCTGCAGGAGAAGATTCTGTTGAAGGGGGACAAGCAGTGGCAGGGACTGGCCATGGTAAGTCACATTGCTTGCTTATTGACAATTACTATTACACTGAATAGCTACAAGGGCATTGTTGTGACTTGTGATCGTGAATCCCCCTCTTAAATAGCTACAGTGGTGGTTGCGTTATGGCCACTTCTATCTGCAACTCATCAAAAGCTCACATTATGTATGCTGAAAATTATGGCTGGATGGAAACGGGAACGAATGGAAGGTTAAAAGAAAGGATGGGTAAAATGAGTGACAGGAAAAGATGCATGGGTGGTTGAAAGGATGCATGGGTGAGTATTGGGTAAATAGATGGATGGGTGAAAGAATGATTGAAAGAATGGATGGATACTGAATAGATGGATTGGAAATTTGGTGAAAGACTGGATGAGAGAAAGTAAAGCTTAAATCATGGTGGCTATGGGTGAGTATAGTAGCAAGATTAAAGGATGATTGAATAATTGCTTGGACAATTAAACTAGGGAGTTCTTCTGGAGAGTGGCATGCTGCTCACCTACTTTGCCTACTTTGTTTTATGGTTATCAAAGCTATGGTTCAAAGTGGGGGCTATTTTAATTTTTGTTCTAATCCCTTGACACATTTTATTTGTAAAGTGAGGCAGATATGTATCACACCCATCATCATCCATCAACCCCCTCCCTGCCCATGGCATTTCACCACCCATGACCAAAGAAGTGCAGTAGTGTTCAATTTGTGACTACAGTGTTGGCTGTGCATCTGCTTCAGTTAATGCAGCATTTACAAACTTTTCAATGCACTGCAAACAGAACACACAAGGTTTGTTCCCTTCGACCCACTTAGTCACCTCTTAGTACTACACTCCTTTATTCTTTCCTAAGTTCTTCCAACCCAGCCTACCAAAAAATTTAAAAATCCATTCTTGCTATGTGCCACATTTGTATGGCCATGTGAAGTGAGTCCAAAATATATTTCATGGTTTCCCATAACAGATTTCTTTTATGTCTGATCAGATTTTTCCATTTAGATTTTCAACAATTATAGTGACTGAATAAGCCAAAGCTTTGGCACATGATGAATCAATGATCAGTAACACCATTCTATTATATGGCAACAGCTCTACCTACCCACCTAATCCATCTACCTTACCCTGCAGTAGAGTAAGTCTAGTTTTCTTTCCTTACTGCCCAACAAATGAATTTGTTGGAAATAATTTGTGGTGGTGGGCGATGCCAGTGAGCAAAGTGAGACTAGTAAGTGCCTGATTTGATTTTATGTTTGGTCTAAAGGATACTCTGTGACAAACGTTCCAAGTACAATCTTAATAACCCATTCCTTTACCTGTAGTACAGGGCATTGTTTCTCCCACTGTCTACTTGCAGCAGGCAGGATAAAAATGTCCGCATTTGATAGGTGACATGTGTGACATAGGCCCTCATTCTGACCTTGGCGGGCGGCGGAGGCCGCCCGCCAAAGTCCCGCCGTCAGGTTACCGTTCCGCGGTCGAAAGACCGCGGCGGTAATTCTGACTTTCCCGCTGGGCTGGCGGGCGGTCTCCTTCAGACCGCCAGCCAGCCCAGCGGGAAAGAGGCTTCCACGATGAAGCCGGCTCGGAATCGAGCCGGCGGAGTGGAAGCTGTGCGACGGGTGCAGTTGCACCCGTCGCGTATTTCACTGTCTGCGCAGCAGACAGTGAAATACATTTAGGGGCCCTCTTACGGGGGCCCCTGCAATGCCCATGCCAGTGGCATGGGCACTGCAGGGGCCCCCAGGGGCCCCGCGACCCCCCCTACCGCCATCCGGATCTCGGCGGTCCGACCGCCGGGATCTGGATGGCGGTAGGGGGGGTCAGAATCCCCGCGGCGGTGCAGCAAGCTGCGCCGCCGCGGAGGATTCAATGGGGCCGCGGTACACTGGCGGGACCCCGCCAGTGGTGCCGGTCCGACCGCGGCTTTACCGCCGCGGTCGGAATCCCCATTGAAGCACCGCCGGCTTGTCGGCGGTGCTCCCGCGGTCCTCCGCCCTGGCGGTCAAAGACCGCCAGGGTCAGAATGAGGGCCATAGTATCTTATTTATTATTCCTCTGCCTTTTTCAGGCCAGGGTAGAAAGTGAAAGGCATTATGTGAGGCATGTGTGGGTAAACAAATAGAATTGGTCACGTTTCTCTCCTAACCATAATCACATCAAATTCCACTGTCTCTAGGGGACCAGCAATGTACTGCTACTGTGCCTCCCTCTACTTAAATATAAACAACTGTTTGCAGAGACCATTTGCCTTTTTCTTTTTCTTGATATAGCTACTTCTTCTGGTCCATCAGCACCACTCACTAGGCAGGAGATAAAAGCCCATCTATATCAGCAGAGGCTGGAGACTATTCAGGCAAAATACTGGCTGCTTTTGGTCCTGGAGGATGAAGAGGTGGAAAGAGCTGCCTCTGACATGTGTCTCAGTTCAACAGCACGCCACTCCCAGCCTCCCATTGCCAGATTCACCCCCAACTGTCAGGGGCCCTGACTACAACTGCTGCTGCCCCCTCTCACTCTGACAGAACATTGCTGCATTGCATCTTGAAGCGGATGGACGGTATGGAGATACGGCTTGGCAGGATAGAGCAGAGACTGGCCAGCTCCGGACCCAAGCAGACAACGTCATCTGCTGAGCCCTTTTTTCATTTTTTGTTTTGTGGCAGGTACTTGTTGTGGATGGAGAGGGCGGGCAGGGAGTTGGACTTTCAGTGGACTTTTTGGGGAAGTGGGCATTTGTTTGGGAAGAGGGGTGTGACTTCTGTGGGTGGAAAAGGCGGGTTTTCTATTTGTAAAAAATAAAAGGGGATAATTTATTTTACTTCATTAGTACCTCAAATGTTTATTTTGGTGTTTTAGTTTGCACTGCTGTCATTTAGTGTAGCCTGTTTTTTAAATCTGCAAAAATTGTGTATGTCTTTTATTTATACCCTGGCTTTACTGACCTCTTTTACTTTATTGACCACTAGGGAATATTGCCATTGCTTATTTTGCTTACAAAAACTTAGATACACACAAACAACATCTTCTACAGTAAAAGTTAATTACTAACTAATCAAGTTAACTTCATAGTTCTTCTCTTACCTGAATACATGAAGCGAGGGCTGATACCTCAGCCTTCTTACTGCAGGGTTTTCCCAAGGTCGCATCTTATTTTAATGGAGTGGTGGTTCTAGTGGCCAGGCTAGTGAGCTAACAGGGAAGACGCAAAGTGCCACTCCCACCTATGTGAACTGCAACTGCATGATTGGTCAAAGGGTTATCCATCACTGTCAACTAGATTGAAAGAGTTAGTGAGTCATATATTATATCATAACTTCAGAAAGACTGAGATCAGCCTACCACAATGACAGTATTTGACACACAACAAAGAAGACCTGGTATGGTAATAAAAACTAGCAATATTAACGTTTTCTGAGCAATGGAGAACTAGTATGAAAACTAAACTTAGGGAATGAAATGCTTGAGTCAAGAGAAGTATGCTCGGAGTCAGGAGTGGTTGGACAAGTTTAAGCATTTATGCAACACAAGGACTTGGGGCCAAATGTACTTAGCATTTTGTTGGTCACAAAAGGGCTGATTCTCAGAAGTGGCTCATTTTCGACCCCAAAAAAACCATTTCCCTATGTACAAATCCCTAATTTGCGAATCGGTATGCAGTTACTAACTCATAAAACAGGTTTTGCGACTCGCAGTTAGAAAGGGGTGTCCCAAGGGCGTCCCTTCCTAATTGTGACTCGCAGGGGGATGTATGTTTGTTTTGTGACCTTGAATGTAGTCACAAAACAATCACAATTAACACCAATTTCAAATTTGTGTTAACCGATTCCCAAACGGGAAGGGTTTCCCTAAAGGAACCCCTTCCTCTTTGTGAATGGGGGTGCAGAACTCTGAAAAAATGAAACTGAAACATTTCATTTATATTTTTGAAATGCAGCCCATTTATCCTTTAAGGAAAGTGGGCTGCATTTTAAAAGAATGCTTATTTAAAAAGCAGTCATAGACATGGTGGTCTGCTGACCCCAGCAGGCCATCATCCCTGTGAGTGTGGCCATTCCCAAATGGGTCACACATTGCGACCTGCCTCATGAACATTAATGAGACGGATCTCTTGCGACCCATCTGGGAATTGCTAACAGTGTATCAGACACTGTTGTACATTTTGTTTTGCGACTCGCAAATTGCAATTCCCAAAGAAATCGCAAATTGCGAGTCACAAAACAAATAATTGTACATCTGGCCCTTAATGATGATGTTGGTGGGGCTGGTGTGAAATATTGGTCACGTAATAGAAGGTGATGAGTGAGTTAGTATCGCTTTCACCACATACGCCTCAGCAAGTGTGTGATCTATTTATGGTGTAAAATTAAGCCACACCTCAATAAATGACACAACCCTGTTTAGAGGGTTAAGTGCTCGATGAATGGATGGGAAAGGGGATTTAGAGAAAGGTGTGACAAAGACAAAGACTAAACAAAATAAACCACAACAATGTTCATCAGAGCTCTGAGCAGCACATCATCATCAAACTGTTGTGGAAGGAAATGATGAAGGGATACGTATGACACAGTTCAGTTAAATAAATTGCAAACAGTCCTTCTGCCGCAGAGAGAACCAAGATAGTATGGGGGTTATTACAACTTTGGAGGAGGTGTTAATCCGTCCCAAATGTGACAGATATACCACCAGCTGTATTACGAGTTCCATAGGATATAATGGACTCATAATACGGCTGGTGGTATATCCGTCACTTTACCGTCACTTTTGGGACGGATTAACACCTCCTCCAAGGTTGTAATAACCCCCTATGGGGGTCATTCCGACCCCAGCGGGCGGCCGGCGCTGCCCGCCGGGCGGAAACCGCCCAAACACCGCACCGCGGTCAAATGACTGCGGCGGTGATCACAACTTTCCCGCTGGGCCGGCGGGCGATCTCAAGCAGATCGCCCGCCGGCCCAGCGGGAAAGCCCCAGCAAAGATGAAGCCGGCTCCGAATGGAGCCGGCGGATTTGCTGGGGTGCGACGGGTGCAGTGGCACCCATCGCGATTTTCAGTGTCTGCTTTGCAGACACTGAAAATCTTAATGGGGCCCTGTTAGGGGGCCCCTGCAGTGCCCATGCCAGTGGCATGGGCACTGCAGGGGCCCCCAGGGGCCACACGACACCCGTTCCCGCCAGCCTCTTCCTGGCGGTGTAAAACCGCCAGGAACAGGCTGGCGGGAAGGGGGTCGGAATCCCCATGGCGGCGCTGCATGCAGCGCCGCCATGGAGGATTCCCTGGGGCAGGGGAAAACTGGCGGGAAACCGCTGGTTCCCCTTTTCTGACCGCGGCTTTACCGCCGCGGTCAGAATTGCCCCGGAAGCACCGCCAGCCTGTTGTAATAACCCCCTGCTTCCTCTGCCCTCTGCCCTGGCGGTTTCAGAATGAGGGCCTATATCTCTAAATATTATGGCCCTCATTACGACTCTGGAGATCGGTGATAAAATGGTGATAATACCGCCAACAGGCTGGCAGGCATTATCGCTAAATTATGACCATGGCGGGAAAATCTCCGAAAGACAGCCAATGTACCACACCGGCGGCCAGGGCGTAAACAACAGCCACCACGGCAGTAGCCGCCTACAGCTAGGTGGAAGTCAATGTTCCGCCCACCATATAAAGACCCTGAAAACCGCCACCTTTTTTCGGGGTGGTACCAACGACATCAAAAGCCTGCCAGAAACAGAGCTCAGAAGTGTAAGGACTCACCATTGGAGACACAGGGAACAACCACGCCGCCATGGAACCTGAACTGTATGTATTTCCGATTATATTCTACGTTCTACTTCACCACGAACACCAATGCCAGCGAAGGCGACAATGGTGAGTACAGCTGCATAGCACACAAGGGAGGGGGGGAGGAAAATAACAGTGACACACACACGCACCACACACACCCCATACACACAACCAGATGTAAATGAAAGCAAGTTAATCCCCCTAAATCGGCTGAATAATGCATGGAGAAAAAGAATTGAAAGTGAGTATAATAATATCAACACAATAAAAAAATAACTTAGCCAATGTTACAGAAATCTACAAATGTACAGAAAAAGGGACACTGCCCAGTCCTCAGTTCGCGTGGGCACCTGCATCAATGCCGAGAGAGCACTGCAGGAGCATCAGTTGGCAAGTAGGCAGGCCCCTCAGGGGTGGGGGGGGGGCAACTCAGCCAGATGAGGAAACAAGACCACTGGTTCTGGAGGGGGCAACATTCCCTGTGCTTGGTCCCGGGGAGTTATGGGCCATAGTCTCTTTAGTGGGTGTCTTGCCCACTGGTTCTGGAGGGGGCAACGTGCCCTGTGCTTGGTCCTGGGGAGTCATGGGCCACAGTCTCTCGAGCGGGTGATGTGCCCAATGGTTCTAGATGGGGGAACATGCCCTGTGCTTGGTCCTGGGTAGTGATGGGCCACAGTCTCTCGAGTGGGTATCTTGCTCACTGGTTCTGGAGGGGGCAGCCCGCACAGGAACCCATGGAGGCAGGATCACATTGCGTCCGCTGGCTGTGACGGCTGCACTGTGGTGGTGCTGGTGGTGGGAGGCTTCTGCACATCCCCTTCACATCCCCTTCACCCTTGGATGCATGCACCGTGGTGGTGCTGGTGCTAGTGGTTGTGGTTCTAAAAATTCTGGACCCATGTAATTTACTTTGCCACAGCAGAACGATTTTAGTATCAAAAGACCGATAATGACTAGTACACTAAGCATGAGCATTTTCGCTCAATTCCAGCAGCGTTTTCACCTCGAAATCACCATTTTCGTCCTGCACTCGTGGCTCCCATTTTATACACGGCAGCCATTTAAAAAAAAAGTTGCCCTCACATAGGCTTATAATACAGTCAGGTTTTATTCCAAGGACACGTACACCTTGATTGACTTTTCTCTGACCTGGGCAAGCTGGAACCATTGCCTCAGGCCAAACCTGTTTGGTCAGTCCCTCTCCCAGTGGCCGAATCAGATAGCATCAAGGCACACCATGCCATAAAACCCTTATTATCGCTCACACACCCTGCCTAATCTTGCTCACACCTGCACCTGCTCTTTTCTTCTTCTTACTTTACGAGTGGGAGGTGCCCGTTTTTATTGGGGGTCCACACTTATCTGATGTAAAATACTAGGCCTTGCCGGGTAATTTATTATGGGTTGGCTGACATGAAATATGAGGTTTCATCATGACACTGTTTTTTCCTTTGTAGTGAAAACATGTGAATGACCAACCAAAATGTCAAGAATGTTTGCCTGAAGCTTAAAAAACTGTATATAAGGAAACCTGACTTTGCATTGACACAGTCTCCTGAGAACATACAAACCGTGCTGTTGTACTTCTAGGACGCTTGTTACTTGGTTGCAGCCAATAAATTCGATCTTTGACTTCACCTAGAAGACTCTGAGTTTCTGTGGTCTGAATCAGGAAAGTACCTGAGGTCTTTGGGTGTACCCTGGCACCGCTGGGTTACCGGATCAGTACCGGTTCTGAAAAACCCAGTACCTCAGTTGGCGCCCAACGTGGGGCGATACCAGCGGTACCGGCCCAAGCCTGAGGTCCGTGAGGAGCTTCGTGTGAGAATTCTGGAGGAAGGCCGCCACTTCATCGACCCCTGCATGTCGACGTGGTCCGAAAGTCTTTGCTGTGAGGTTCCCCGCTTCCCGACGGCTACGAAGGACTGCTGCCCTGTCTATCGCCCTGATTTGGACCCTTGATGTTTGGTAGAGCGAAACGATTAGACGAGTCTTCTGGTGACGTCATCGATATTTTCAGTTAAGTATAAGTGGAGCGTCTCCCAGTCCTTAGTTGGACACTTGGTTTGGTCCTTAGTTGGACATTTGGTTTGGTATCCCTTCGGGATCACTTTGATTTGGAACTTGCAAGTACCAAAGCCGAAGGACTCGTGTATTCACAAGACTATCGTAAACGATAATCCTTTGAAGTTTGAAGCTAGACTAGTGAGCGAAGATGCCTGGTCTTAGCAGACTTGGAAATTTGTTTGTCTTGGTTGTAAAAGGGACTCCCGGTTGGAGGACTCATGTTCGGTTCCTCCGATTGGAACTCCAACCTATGAACTATATGTGAAGCACGGCGTTGGCCCCATCATGTTTAATAAAGTATGGGTCCACTATTCTTGGAAATAAATGTCTGTGAGGCTGTTTTTGCAGTTTTTTGGAACACTATTGAGAAAAGTTTTCTTTTCTCTTGTAAATATGACTTACAACTAGGATCTGCAAACGGTTCTGTAAGTAAATTGCGACGGCGCTATTTATGAAAAATGGCTAAAGCGCGCTGTATTGTGTGTCCTGAGTGTTTTCTGTTTATATCTGAAATGAGCTCAATGTGTGTTTGTGGGTCTTCTTGATGTTTTCACTTTGTTAAGTAAAATGTTGGTTAATTAATATTAAGTAGAAACTTAGAAAAAATCCAGAAATGAACCATGTGATGTGCTAACATAGCTATATGTTGCTCTTTAATTTATAGAATGAGTAATTGTGCACATATACAAAACTGCCGTTAAATGCTTAATAAATTAGAAAACACATTCAATAGATATAAATAGGGCCCCCAATTTTTTTTTTTTTTTAAACGAAATTATCTATTTTTGCAAAGAAAAAAAAAAAATTTACAGCATTTTTCTTAGATGCATTGTATTAGATGTTCACAGGCAAACTTTTCAGCTGCAGTATATTTGATAGGAATGTTCAATTCAGCCAGCGCTTTCCCAGTTAAACACGGGTGGAATTTTGCATAACCTTCCTTTTAAATGAAAGTGGCGCAAAAATGTGACGCATTTCAAGTTAGGCTTATGCGCTTAGGCTTGTGAGTTAATGTATCCCAAATAATAGGCAAGGGATGCAGCTTGCTTTTATATGTGGAATTATCACAAAAAAAAGAATATATATATATATATTTTTTTTTTAAGAAAATGATTAATTATGGAAAAATTATTTAAAAAAATAAGTGCCTTTCAAAATCGTTTTGTAATATTTATAAAGCTTAATACCTATACTATCACCTCCTAGCATTAAAATTTAATTTAAGTTATGTTGCACAGCTAAAATGACATTTGTATGTGCAATTTTCCCTTGGCGCAGGAGCAAACAAGCTCATTTCTATAAAGTATAAGTTAATATTTTCAATGGCTGACTCATGGATTGTGTAATAGTCATTCTGGTAATGCATATTATGCAAGAAAATTGTAGGATATTGATTTTTTAATGCCTAAAATATCAAAGTCGATTTTGGGCAAAAGCACTGTTTAAACTGCATTTTCTTTCATTCAGAGTACTTTTTAAAGTGTCTCAGGCTTCAGTAAATGCATACATTTAGGTTTGATATATATTTGCAGGTTGTGCCTTCTTATGATTTAATGAGTCAATGTGCCAGTACAAAGGCTTGTTTTAATATCAAGGTTGAAGGTTCTAACTTCAGCTGGGCCTACTGAGACGTTCATTCATTCGAGGTTGATGAAATATGTACCATTGCATGGGATTGCAACAAGCATTTATTCTAACAACTGGTATGTGTGTTATTAAGGTTTGTGAATTATTCACAGTAAATGTAGTTTAATAATCTGGAAATAGAGATAATTGTTTTTAGCGCCTAAAAAGGAAAAATTCTTTTTTAAAATAGAGTGAATTATTGCAGGTTAGAAGGAAAATAGGAAGGCCTACTGTCTTTGACAGATTCAGAGTGGCAGAAGCTAGGAGAGCTACAGAGGCTGGCTCAAGTCACGCTGCTGAGATGCTATCTTTAGTTTTCCAATAAACAATGGAGGAGGCTGTCATGTTGACACTTGTGACCTTTTAAATTAGGGCCTTGTCTCTGTGAAATGCAGAATGACCCTACGGGCCTCTAAAAGTGGGATTTCTGGTTTCTCCAGAAGAACATCAATACAATTAAAGAGCTTAATTCCAAAGGGAGAATATAAAAAAAGGGGTTTCTTCGAAGGTCCGAACATCATGTTAAATGCTCTGCAGAACTGATACATTTGTGTCTCCGCTCTAAAAAAATAAAATGATGCCTGCTAGTTGCTTTTATTTGACAGAAAACGAAGTGTTGCATTAAGTCTTAGACAGAAAATAAGATGCTTTTCTAAAATTTTGAAGGCTACATGCCTTAATGAGAACGATTTGCCAATTAAGACTTATGGCCTGATTCTAACTTTGGAGGACGGTGTTAAACCGTCCCAAAAGTGGCGGATATACCACCTACCGTATTACGAGTTCCATAGGATATAATGGACTCGTAATACGGTAGGTGGTATATCCGCCACTTTTGGGACGGTTTAACACCGTCCTCCAAAGTTAGAATCAGGCCCTTATTTTTCATAGTGGAAATTGTAGGTGCCAAATTAATATGGAGTGTCAGTGTAACAATTTTTACTTTTAGAAAGGTAAAACTAAGGTGGCTTGATGTTGCGAAGTAACTGACAAGAGGGTAACAGTTAAGTAATGGAAATTTATTTTCGTGTATTTGGTCCTATCATGAATTGTTCTTGCTGGTCCTGTATCCTAGAAGAGAAACAGTAAAGTTATATTTGACAGCAGATTTCCATTGCCTGGTGATCTACTGTCAAAAGGAGGGTAAGGATTTTAAACCTGACAAATTAAACAGGCCCAAATATTGGGTTTTGGGCTGCAGGTTTACAGTGCATAAAGTACATGACATGGTGTTGTGTATCACCGCTTATTCACACATGCTATTGTTTTGTCTATGCTTTTTGTGCTTGATACACAGCAAGTATATCTGATGGCTTGACGTTTTGTGCGTTTTTATTATTTTGTATTTGTTTTTTGCATGTTTGTTGCTGCTTTTGATACTATTACAAGCTCCCCTGTGTTGTGAGGGGATGGTCATGACGATGCCCATCGCTACGCAACAGTTGGTTGAACTTGTTCTGGTTACTAAATTCCACAGATAATGATATTTCATGCTGTGAACATAAGATACAACACTTCACCAGTGCATGTCTATTTGGCTATAATGGTATTGAAGGAAAATAAAAAGAGATATACAGGATCAAAGTGTGTCACCTGCAGTTAGTCACGTTACTGCCCCTTCCCTTAAAGGAACAGGCAGCCCTACATTTATGTAGCCTTGATTGGACCTAAGGATGAAATTATAGATCTGTGACTCAAGGTGGCCTAATTTCTATATTACATTAGTTAATGATGTTCTGTTTCCTAAGTAGCATATGGCTTTTGTTCCTTAAAAGAAAACCAGGTTTTCATTTTTTCCTGAAGAAGGAACTGAAACATTAGCTAGGAGTACCGTATATGGTGTAGTTGCCAACGGTAGAGTTAAAATTTGTGTAACTTTGGCCTTTGTGTATCACCCGTACTCTCGGTGTTGTGTCACATGCCTGACTATCACCCAAATAATTTTTTGTTCTTCCTATAGATTTTTTTCTTTTGTTACTTCCCCTGACCAATGTCGCATCATGCTTAGTTATTGAGATTTTAGCTATGTCCTAGTCCCATTTCTCTTTTTCGAATTCCTTTCACCAGTCAGCCCTTTTATTATTATTGATGTATTGTTCAGGTTCACATTTCCAGACTGCAGTGATGTACCAGGGACCCCCATGTTATGTATAATTCCCTTTGGTATGACCAGACTGGTTTTCAAGAATTTGCCTTAGGCCTGCTTCAATGTTTTCCAGCCTGACTGTCAGGGTAGCAATAGACTGGTTAACTGACTCAATATTATAGTAAGACAAGTTTTCCATCTCAATAGGAGATATCTTATGTTTACCTTTTTGAACATAACAAATTTTCAATGTCTATTTTAATTTGGTTTTCGGTTCCCTTCTGTTCCTGTTACTTTAATTTTTGGTGGGATCAGATGTGTCCTAATCATGCAAATGTCAGGACACTCTAGTTCTTGTCTTTTTGTTTGCACATTTGACTATTAGCCTGTGTATTGCATAGTGCACCTGATGCACAGTTTTTAAAGGAAGGTTTCTACATGTCCCTGATAATCGGTATCATGTGATTTCTCTATTGAGATGTTCTAAGATAAGGAGGAACACCTAGACTTAATCATTGAGGAAAATATGTGTTTACCCCATTAGACAATGCCACTGTGTGAGGAAATCCATTCAGATAGAATTCTCATGTAGCTATAGATGGCAGAGAATAATGGAAAGAACCCAATTAAAGATGCTAGAGACCCTGTTTTGCCCTTCTGCCTTTGTCTTTGTATTTTATGCCCATGGTGTATGGCTACTCCTTTGAAGATTGCAGACCACCTGCTTGCAGTCCCCTTGTTAAAAACCATGAACTTTTTTTGTACTAAATTGAAGGAAACTAGCAACTGTGGCACATTTCCTACGTCACTAGATTCTGCGGGTATCAAGTCATAATAACCTGCAGGACATTGATTTAAGCCTAATTCCCATCAGTGACAGCTACAGATGAAAGACGGACGTCTTGGCCCTACAGTCTCAGCACCCAGAAAGTAGCAAAGCTGGACAGCGATCGCCAGCGCATGGTATCGTACTTGCTCCATCAGACGGCGTTGGACATCACAAAACCAAAGTTTCAGTGTAAAAGAGCTAAAGAGAAGGATTCCTGTTGTTGATGGCAGAGCTGTTTTGAGGTTTCATTTCTCTACCTGTCATGTGCTGGTAACCTCTGACAGTGTGCAATCCCTTGAGCCCCTTGGCCTGAGTTTTGGCCACACACCCCCTTTTCTTTGCTCCAACGGAAGAAGGGCAGTGCACCGGAGATTTCAAGTTTGGAAAAAGGCACTATATTGTGGTGCCCATGAAAGAGCAGCTTGAGCGTCCTCTGACACTAAATAATGAGTGTTGGAGTCTGAAAGTGCTGCTGAGCTTGAGCTATTTCCCAATTAATGGTGCTTGGGTCTGCACGAGATGATTTGTGCCCTTGATCAATGAAGAGCACATTGTTTGTAGTGTCTGCCACAGAGGAGAGACACTGGTGCATTGCTTTAAGACATTGAGACTTTTGAGTGAGCTGTGGGTGTTTGCCAGGAGGGCACTCCAACTAAGCAGTACTTGTCTCACGAACAGGCCTGAATTGAGAGGCCCATGCAAAAGAAAACAACAAAAGAAAATTTGATGGACAATAGAAGCCTGCCAGAGAGGCTTTTTGAACGGACTCTGGGCATAGTTGGTTTCACAAGAGGTTTCCGTGTGATTGTATAGACTAGGTGTTAGGAGACTGATTGTTTTGCTGGCATTGTTTTAAAGTACTATTCTGTTTAGTAAAAGCAGAATAAAGTCCATTTTCTGTGGAAAGAGTACCCCCATTGTTGAGAGTCACCACTGTTCCACCTGAACATACAAAAATTACTGAAATGCAGAGGAGCCCTAAAAATGTTACTAGATAATTTTAGGATTTGCTTTTTGGTTAGGGTTGTGAAAAATTATTATTTCATTTGTAATAGTGGTCACTACTTTCTCCCGTTGTCTATATGTTCTTAATAACGTGTTTTCTAGTGTCTTTTAAACATGACGTTGTCATTTATGGGTGCGACTGTTTTTCTCTACTCAATTGACTTCTGCACCCACTTCCCAACCTATGTCTTTTCCTACTATTGTTTCTTTGCACTCTTTTCACCCTTTTCCTGAACATGAGCAGGTTAGAAGATCAGAATTCGTAAGCAATTCTTTTGTACAGCTTCTGCATCAACACTAGTTAGTAGTGAACATCACTAATTGTTGGGTGTGTGATCTTATGCCACCTACTGCAGATAGAGGTATTCCTTATTTTGTCCTGCCATATGTGGCCTTTTGTGCTACTTCATGTTCGAGGAGACCTGTCCAGAAGAGAGTTACCAAGTACTAGAATTTTGCTCCAGCAACATCTCAACGACTTTAGAAACATAGACCTGGACTCAGATTAGCATGAGAATAGGTTTATTGCCTATGTAAGGGCAAAAGGAGGGTTTGTGGTTCTAAAAATTCTGGACCCATGTAATTTACTTTGCCACAGCAGTACGATTTTAGTATCAAAAGACCGATAATGACTAGTACACTAAGCATGAGCATTTTCGCTCAATTCCAGCAGCGTTTTCACCTCGAAATCGCCATTTTCGTCCTGCACTCGTGGCTCCCATTTTATACACAGCAGCCATTTTTAAAAAAGTTGCCCTCACATAGGCTTATAATACAGTCAGATTTGATTCCAAGGACACGTACACCTTGATTGACTTTTCTCTGACCTGGGCAAGCTGGAACCATTGCCTCAGGCCAAACCTGTTTGGTCAGTCCCTCTCCCAGTGGCCGAATCAGATAGCATCAAGGCACACCATGCCATAAAACCCTTGTTATCGCTCACACACCCTGCCTAATCTTGCTCACACCTGCTCTTTGGGGGGAGGTGCCCGTTTTTATTGGGGGTCCACACTTATCTGATGTAAAATACTAGGCCTTGCCGGGTAATTTATTATGGGTTGACTGACATGAAATATGAGGTTTCATCATGACACTGTTTTTTCCTTTGTAGTGAAAACATGTGAATGACCAACCAAAATGTCAAGAATGTTTGCCTGAAGCTTAAAAAACTGTATATAAGGAAACCTGACTTTGCATTGACACAGTCTCCTGAGAACATACAAACCGTGCTGTTGTACTTCTAGGACACTTGTTACTTGGTTGCAGCCAATATATTCGATCTTTGACTTCACCTAGAAGACTCTGAGTTTCTGTGGTCTGAATCAGGAAAGTACCCGAGGTCTTTGGGTGTACCCTGGCACCGCTGGGTTACCGGATCAGTACCGGTTCTTAAAAACCCAGTACCTCATGGTGGGAGGCTCCTGCACATCCCCTATACCCTCGTATGGATGCACAACCATGCTTGGTGATGGGGGCTCCAGGACAGCTGCTGGTGCATGCGTCTGGTCCTCCTTGCCTGCTGGTGGAAGCTCCTTGCCCTTCTTGCCTGCTGGTGCAGGCTCCTTGCCCTTGTTGCCTGGTGGTGCCTCAGTATATGTGGCCTGGAATCTTTTCCACCACGAGTTGGTGCGGATGGAACTGGGGCCGTGGACTGTGTGGATGAGGTGCTTGGCTGGGTTCATGATAGCCTGGCCATATGTGCAGGACAGGGGGGAGGGGGAGGGAAGTGGTCAATGGTGGATATAAAAGGTTTCTTAGGGACATTGGAATGGGAAGAGGGAGAAGGAATGGGAGTGGAGGATGAGGGAGTGGTTATTGGAGATGTCTGTCTGCTGGATTTAGATGCAGGTGAATGGTTTGTATGCTGTTGTGAGGTAGATGGCTGTTGGCTATCTGAGTGCTTGCGTTTGTGTACTTTAGGAGGGGGGACAGACACAGTGAGAGAGGACACAGGGGACGTGTGCATGGATGTTGTGGAGATGTCTGCCAGTGAGGTGTGTGTTCTGTTTGGTGTGGTGATGATGCTGGTAGTGGATGATGATGTACTGCATGCAGGTGTAAGTGTGGACGTGACTGGGAGGGCCCTGGATGGCATTCACAATGGTTGACTGCCCTTCAGAGATGACTCTCAGGAGGTCAATAGCCTCCTCACTCAGGGCGGCAGGGCTAACCGGGGCAGGGCCTGTGGTGCCTGGGGCAAAGGAGATGCCCACCCTCCTGGGTGAGCGGGCACGGGCAACTTGATGAGGGGCTGCTGGGAGGGCGGTGCTGGTACGAGGGGTGGCGGCTGTACCTGTAGTTGGGGTGGGCACAGAAGTGTCCGCCACCACCAGGGAGCTTCCATCGGAGGAGGTATCTGTGTCTGAATTGTCCCCTCCAGTCTCTGCCGTGGTGCTCCCCTCGCCCTCCGTCCCACTGGTGCCCTCAGCGTCGGTGGTCTTTGCCTCCTGGGTCCTGTGGGATGCAGCTCCCTCCATTGCCGGTGCCTTTGCTTCTCCGCCAGATGATGCTAATGCACATAAGGACAGGATGACAAAACAAGAAAGGGGTGGAGAGAGACAAAGGACACACTGGGTCAATGGCTGCACCAACACCACCGTTGGCGTACACAGCACCCTCACACACAGGGAACAGGTCTACACATTATGCATTGCACCACCACTGATATCACTAGCCACCAAGGCATGAGGAGGGGCACACACTGCCAAATGCAGCACACCTGGGACCCATGCAGCCCTGACTAGTAGTGGATGCTTACAAGCTAGGTAGGCAGGATTATTCCTTCAGAACCCTAGCCACCAGAGGACCTACGCTGCTATGTCAGGCCTGGCCTAGGGGCACCCACTGACACACATCCACCTCCTGGATACCACCCGACCAGCCATAAGTTGTAATGATAGCCACAGTACTCACCCCCTTGTGGCTGCTGTGATGCCCTCAGGCACCCATTCAGCTCTGGATAGGCCACTGCCAGTATTCGGGCCATCGGGGGGTCAGGGTTTGATAGGCACCCCTTCCTCATTTGGAGGTCATCCCCAGCTGGCCTCTGCCGTCTTCCATGCCCAGCATCTCAGGTCTGACAGTGGGTGCTGTGCCTGCTATAGACCCCCAGGGTCCACACGTCCTTGACGATGCAAGCCATATATCCTTCCTCTGATGGGCACTGACCTGCAGAGGCAATACACACAGGAAAACACCATAAGACAAACTGTCCAGCCTGTTACACATATGGCGCTCCATATCCGTTTCCATCACCATTGGCACGCACATGGCCCAGCACACAGCATGTACACAGCATCCACCCCCCCTTACATAGAGGCCTTCACACACATAACTCCATGCATTCATGCCACATGCATCGTGCCCACAGTGTACTCACCTGTTGGTCTGGAGGCCCATACAGCAGTCCGTACTGAGGTAGGACACCATCCACCAGTCCCTCTAACTCCTTCGAAGTGAAGGCTGGGGCCCTTTCCCCGCTCACACGAGCCATGGTAGGTTCCAAAGACAGGTCACAGCAGCACATGCAGTGTAGGTCCTCTCCTATGGAATGTCAGGTAGCAAGTGAGGAATATGATAGAAAATGGCAGTCATGTCCGCGGGGTGCATACCGTCATCTGCCAGTGTAGCTCACCATTGTCCACTGTACCCCATAGGGCCCAATATTAACCACTGAGGAGTTGCACCGTGGTTCCTGACCGCCTCCCGACACGGTGAACAATGTCAGCGGAATTACCTCACTTCCACCTGTCCCTCCACCAAGGACAGGGAGACGCCATTTCAAGGGGGGGCAGCCCTATGGATTCATGCTGCGTCACAGGAGAAATAGGCACATACTGGACAATTCACACTGACCCATTACAAGTTTACAGATTCAAAACTACTGGTGTGGCTCCAATGTTCAGTTTGTGACAGCCTCCTCACTCTTGTGTTCGTTAGAAACCTACCACTGTGGATGAATAAAAGATTGAGACATACCCCTTTGTACAGACCCCTAGTGGACTTGGCAACACTGGAGGACTGGCACATTATCCTCACCTATCGACTTGACAGGGCCGCAATCACAAAGCTATGTGCCCAATTGGAGCCTGACCTGATATCTGCTATTTGTCACCCCACTGGGATCCCCCCTCAAGTGCCTGTGCTATCTGTACTCCATTTCCTGGTAACTGGTTCTTTCCAAGTGACAGTGGGCTTGGTAGCAGGAATGTCACAGCCAATGATTTGAGTAGTGCTGACAAGAGTGTTGTCTGCCCTGATAAAACACATGTGCAGCTACATTGTTTTCCCCCAGGTTGAGGATTTGGCCACAGCGAAGGCCGAGTTTTATACAATGGGACATATCCCCAACAAATTTGGGGTGATTGATGGTACACATAATTCATTTCCCCCCTCCCCGGCAGAATGAACAGGTGTTCAAGAATCGTAAGAGTTTCCACTCCATGAATGTTCAGATGGTTTGCTTGGCGTACCAGTACATCTCCAACGTCAATGCTAAGTATCCTGGGTCAGTGCATGATGCCTTTGTCCTGAGGCATAGCAGCATTCCAAATGTGATGGGCCAACTACAGAGGTACAGGGTGTGACTAATAGGTGAGCCCTGGTTCCCACCCAGTAGATGCTGGTGTATGGGTTTGGTGTGGGCCATATAGGATAGTGTGTGGCTAAATGTTGTCCCTCAATATTTGTATCATGGCTGCTGACCCCTGTGAGGAATGCCAGGACAAGGGCAGAAGAACGTTATAATGAGGCACATGGGGGAACCAGAAGGATCATTGAAAGGACCTTTGGCCTCCTGAAGGCCAGGTTCCAGTGCCTCCATCTAACAGGTGGATCCATGTGCTACTCACCCAAGAAGGTCTGCCAGATAGTAGTGGCATGCTGCATGTTGCACAACCTGGCCCTCAGACGCCATGTCCCTTTTCTGAAGGAGGAGAAGACTGAAGATGCCTGTGTAGCAGCAGTAGACCCTGTGGACAGTGAGGATGAGGAGGCAGAGGATCAGGATGAGGACGAGGACAACAGAATATCAGTTATATGACAATAATTCCAATGACACAGAGGTAGGACTGTGTAACTTTGCATTTCAATGACTTTGGTTGTAATCTGTGTGGCAATGACATGCTGATATTTCCCACTTCTATGGCCACTTACTGTTCCCTCTGGCAATTCATTTTGCAGATGTTGGTGACTTGACATATACTCCTGGTATGATCACAACAGCCAGCTACAGGTCATGAATGTATGCTCATTCTATGTACAGGTAATTTGCAATGTTTGTACCTGTTTCAAATAATACATATGTGATATACATGACAAATGGATTTTTTTCAAAGGGTGTTTATTGAAGTGCTAACATATAGGGGGCAAGTGCAATGGGCTGGGGTGATAATGGAGGAAAGTCCAGGGTATTGTTCCAGTCTGTTTGTAGCACAGGTGCATTGTCCAAGGGGACATAGGAAGGGGAGCAATGGCAGTTCAAGGTGGACAGGGTGACTGAGTGGGACACAAGGTTGACAATCAGGAAAGTCTAATTTCCTGGCGGGGGTCTTGGCAAGGGTCTCTGGCTTCTGTTTGGATTGCAGGAAACGTTTGTGGGATGGTTCACCTTCTGCAGGGAGAAGGGTGCTGGTGGCCTGTGAGTCCTGTGGTGGGGCCTCCAGGACACTAGTGGCAGCCGAAGTGGAAGGCTGTTCAGATGTCTGGCTAGTGGCATGGGTCCGCTGGTGTGAGACTGCCTCCCTCATAATGTTGGACATGTCAGCCAGCACCCCTGCTATGTTAATGGCCTGCAAGTCCTCCTTGATCCCCTGGTACTGTCCCTCCTGCAGCCGCCTGTTCTCCTGCACGTTGTCCAGGATCTGGCCCATTGTGTCCTGGAAATGTTGATAGGCTCCAGGGATCTCCGAGAGTGCCCTCTGAAGAGTTGGTTCCCTGGGCCTGTCCTCCCCCTGGTGCACAGCAGTCCTCTCAGTTTCCCTGTTGGCCTGTGCCTCTATCCCCTGAACCGTGTGCCCTCTGCCACTGACCCCAGGTCCATGATTGTCTTGTGTGCAAGGTGTGGCCTGGGGTCCCTGTAGAGGTGGGCACACTGCTGATTGACGTGTCCTGGGGACAGAGGTGTGTGTATGCCGGGTGGGTGCTGTGGTGTTGGATCCTGATGGGGGGCTCTGTTTTGGTGTGTGACAGGACTTGGGTAATCAGCTATCCAGTGGTATATGATGGGCCAGGCAGGTCATCCGATCCTGAAGACCAAAGTTACTGTCATCACTGTGGGCCTCTTCTGTTGGGGGACTGGATATTGTTGGCACCTCCTCTCCGCTGACATTGGCCGGGGTACCTGTGTGGATGCAAATGATGTGTTATGGTTAATGTATCTGACATATTGTACATCCGTGGCTTCCCCTCTTTGGTTGGATTTGCCCTGCCAGCTTTCGCTTGTGTATGTTAGTGTATGGTGGGATTGTTAGTTCTCTATGGTGTGCATGCTTTAGTGATGAGTGTCCATGCAGGGCTGTGAGGGGTCTCCCTGCATTAGTACAGAATCCAGGGCTTGGCATTGGGATGAGTGAGATGTGAGGGTGGAGTGTGTGGGATGTACTAGAGTGATGGGGGTGAGGGTGAGGGGGTGAGATGGCATCCAAGTATGGGGGGTAATAATAGTAGAGAGTTGACTTACCAGAGTCCAGTCCTCCTCCAACTCCGTCCAGGCCCTCAGGATGCAGTATTGACAAGACTTGCTCCTCCCATGCTGTGAGTTGTGGGGGAGGAAGTGCAGGTCCACGCCAGTTCTCTGTATAGCGAGCTGGTGTCTTGCTGCTATGGAACGCACCTTCCCTGTAGGTCGTTCCACCTCTTCCTGATGTCATATCTAGTTCTTGGGTGCTGCCCAACTGCGTTGACCCTGTCCACGATTCTCCGCCATAACTCCATCTTTCTATCTGTAGATATCTGCTGCACCTGTGCTCCAAATAGCTGTGGCTCTACCCTGACAATTTCCTCCACCATAACCCTTAGCTCCTCCTCTGTGAAATCGGGGTGGCTTTGTGGTGCCATGGGTGTTATGTGAGGAGTGTTGGTGAAGGTGAGGGTGTGTTGGGTAATGTATTGGGCTGTGTGATGTGGAGTGCGTGAGTGGTGTATAGGTGTGAATAGTGTGTCACTCTAGTTGTGCCAGTGGTCTTGGTGTCAGTTTCGTGCCAATGATTTGCAATTGTAAAGGGATGTGGGTAATGTGGGAGTGTGTTTTATAGAAGTGTGGGTGTGTTGGTGTGGTGTGTGTATGGGTGTCAGGTGTGTGTCTTTTTAATTGTTCAATGTGGTATTGTTTTGTCTGTGGGTGTCCAATGTGAGCGCAGCGGCATGTACCACCAATGGTTTACCGCTGTTGAATGTCCGTTGGTGATTCGTGGGTCATAATGTGGTGGGCGTAGTTCTGTTGGTGTAACAGTGTGGGTTTTGATACCGCCAGTTTATCACTGACCTTTGGTCTGGCGGATTTGTGTGTGTGGCTGAATTCTGTCAGATTGGTGTATATGTGTCATATTCTGGTGAACGGATATCCGCCGCTGTGGCGGTAAATTGGCGGGTGTCAGCATGGTGGTAAGTGGGATTTACCGCCAATGTCATAATGAGGGCCTATGTCTTCTGAGTTTGAAAAATACAAATTATGGAGCAATAAAGTTAACTCACCCAGTTCTAAAACATCATGGGGGTCATTCTGACCCCGGCGGGCGGCGGGAGCCGCCCGCCTGGAGGGAACCGCCAGAAGACCGTACCGCGGTCAAAAGACCGCGGCGGTCATTCTGGGTTTCCCACTGGGCTGGCGGGCGACCGCCAAAAGGCCGTCCGCCAGCCCAGTGGGAAACAGCCCTCCATGAGGATGCCGGCTCCGAATGGAGCCGGCGGAGTGGAGGGTGTGCGACGGGTGCACTGGCACCCGTCGCGTATTTCAGTGTCTGCAATGCAGACACTGAAATACAAAGTGGGGCCCTCTTACGGGGGCCCCTGCAGTGCCCATGCCATTGGCATGGGCACTGCAGGGGCCCCCATGGGCCCCACGACACCCCTCACCGCCATCCTGTTCCTGGCGGGCAGAACCGCCAGGAACAGGATGGCGGTGAGGGGGTCGGAATCCCCCATGGCGGCACAGCAAGCTGCGCCGCCATGGGGGATTCCCAGGGCAGCGGAAAACCAGCAGGAGACCGCCGGTTTTCCTCTTCTGACCGCGGCCGAACCGCCGCGGTCAGAATGCCCAAGGGAGCACCGCCAGCCTGTTGGCGGTGCTCCCGCGGTCCCCGGCCCTGGCGGTATTTACCGCCAGGGTCGGAATGACCCCCCATGATTGTTAAAAGGAAATTTATAATGTATTGCCAAATTGGGCAGTGCATCACCATTCTTCTAGTAATGTCAGTCCCTCTTGGGTGCCTGACTGAACCTGTCCAGCAGGTAAGCTGGAGTGTGTTGATTTTTCACCAAGGTTTGTTCGTGTAGGAGAGGCGTGGACTAGGAGAAGGCCTGCATTTTGAAAAATGTATAGAGTAAAGTAGAAGGACATAAGGAAGCAAGGTACGTTTCACAAGGAGTCAGGAGTGTACCAAGAAGACTCAGAGACAGGGCAAGAACATAAAGAGGATTTTCATGCATTGAGACAGAAACACTGCAAACACACACTTAGCAGCATTTCACAAATCAATGCACATCTCTCCAGTCCACAGAGGTGAGTAAGTACTAGGCCTCAGAGTCTTTGCCATCATCAAGGTTTCTCTTTGCAGTTGATACCTTTCTCCTTCTAGCTGTTGAGGTAGTTGCACCCCGAATCCTTCCTCCATCTGCCTCTTCAGAATCTGAGTAATGAGGTAGACCTGTGTAGTGCACTGCTGCTGAAGTACAAATAGAGAAACAGAATTAGAGAATTTTGTGTAGATTTGTGTTTTCTAACTAAAGTGACTGTGGAGCCAGAAAAAAAGGAGTAGACCCTGCAGATTATTATTTATGTTTGAAAGTCCCATCACTTTCAGGAAATAATGATCACCCATCAGCCCCTCAAATGTTACAAATCATTGGAATCAGCTTTACACATTTGTTGAACTCTTTCCCACACTGTAAGCCAGCCACCACATACATCATAAATCATCACTCACAATGACTCAATATATCACCACTCATTGTTGTAGTAGTTAGTATTTACCTCTTCCAATCCAAGCATGGTGGTTGATGATACAAAATATCTCCTCTTTGATGGTAGCAACACATTGGAATTTGGCATTGGCAATGACAGTCTTTTAATTAATGATCTTTTGAGGCAGCCCTGCTAGGTGATGTAAAAAAGGATAAGCAAGGGCATAGATTGTCTCCAATGTCCTTAAGGAAATGTGGGGGCTTTTTCACACTGCACACGGGTCCAACTTCAACCCAGCCATATACGTAAGTGTGACTAAAAAATGGTGGGGCAGCATAAATTTGACACAAACATAATGTAAAGAAAGAAGTTAAATGAGAAATATTTAAAAGGTTCTATGGTGGCACTGGCATATTAAGCCTGGGAAGTACAGTTCGTCCTCAAACTCAGGTGGTTCACCTAGAAGTTGGTCAGCAAACACACTTGATTCTGACCAATCATCATCTTCCTCCTCCTGTGGTGTTTCAGGAACAGTATAATCATGTGGTATAACATGCTGGTTCATTTTGATCATGGTTAATCTCTCCATGTGTTGAGGCAAAATACTGGTCCTCCTCACTGTAACAACTGAGCCAGCTGCACTGAACACACATTCAGCACACCGCCTGGCTACAGGACAAGCCAAATACTTTATTGCCAGCCTGCTGAGCTGTGGCCATTGGCACATCTTTCCATACCAGTACACCAATGGGATTTGATTCACATACACCTCTTTTGTGTCATCCAGATACTCCAGAAACATCCTCTGAATGGTCATTGGTGCTGCCACTTGCTTGAACACTTTTGCCTTTTCCTCTGCACTGGACGTAAGACCTACAACTTGAATCCAAGCCACTGCAAAGGTTGGGTCAGATTTGTCTGTTGCTGTTATTGTTGATTTTCTTGTTGCTAGTGTTGGCTGCTGTTAGACAAGACTGCCCTCTCTGGTAGTTGAAGGTGGCACCCAAAAACTGTGGAGTGGGATTCTAAGTTCCAGTCGTTCTTCCAGTTTTCCTGCTTGCTCAACAATCAACCTCTTGTATTTTGAAACATCTCCTTCAGAAAAAAGAATGAAAGTGGGAAGACTTTTTTGTAGCAGCGATCAAATAGGGGTGCACAGATGTACTCTTTGGATGAGATAAAGCCATTTTGCAGCCTTGCATTACAAGTCAAACAAATGTAGGTTCTCAACCAATGCAAGCACTACTGGTTTTTCGTTCGCACATCCAAGTGGTCAGTATGTTGCTAACTGTGCCTTCTTTCTTGAGAAATTCTTTACCAACCAGTTTGATGCACTGCATCAAACTCAGGACCCTGAAATAGCCACCGTCTGACATGGCCTCGACTATGTGACTGCGATTGTCCATGGGAACAAATCTATTTCGGAGACCTCTGGCTCACAGCCATTCAGACATCTTGCTATAAAAGTCATCCAAGATGTTTGCAGCTGTATGTGATTTCTCTATGGTGAACATGGCTACTGTTGCACGCTATTGAATGCTCTTAAAAATTTCTTCAGGGCAAAGACCTGTAGATAGCTTTTGCTCTACCCCCACAAAAGAGACACAGTGTGCAGTGATGCACATGTAATCAGTCACCTGAAAACTGGTCCACGTGTCTGTCGTTAGGTGGATAGTGTGGACAAAACTTTGCTGCAAAGCTTGTCCAACCAATGGCAGCATATCACGATGCAATGCTGGAACAGCAACTCTGGTAAAATAGGTCTGGCTCGGAACTTTCCATTTTGGGCAGAGGGCTGCCACAAATTCTAAGAAACCCCCTGCTTCCACAAAAGAAAAAGGGAGGAGGTTCTATGCTAAAATGTTTGCCATTTTCCCATTGTACAAACATGCTGTTGGCTGGTTGCAGTTATAGGGCCCCTCCTGCCTAAACATGCCCTTAATAGTAGCCTCGATTTTCTTCTTTTCTGGGGCCACTGACGGAGGTGACTTTTGAGAAGTAGGTGGTGGTATATTCAATGTGCGTCATGGGGCAGCCACTGCATGCTGAGGTATCTCCACCTGACCCTGAGTCTTCCTGTGTCATTGTGAGGTCACTAAGGTGGGTAATTCTGGCACACGGCTGAGGATGTCACCCTCTTCTTCCTCACCTTCCACTGTGATTGGATTAGTTGTGGCTGATGTTTCCCGGCTCTCCTCACCTTCACCACCAGAACCACGTTAAGCATTTTTTTTAAAGTGCTCCTTGATTCAGATTGCATGATGTTTTTTCATATGGGTCATGAACCAGGCTTACCTTGACAAACACTTTTTGGCAAATGCAGCATATTGCAATGTTCTCCTCCTGTGAGCTAATCACGAAAAAGTCACAAAGTGGGGGAAAGTACTTTCTTACTGGTCCACTGTCAATGCCTGAAGGAGAACTGGAGGTAGGTGGGTAAGTTGGTTGCCTCACTGCAATGCATACTTCAAATGAAGTAGGGTTTGGTGCCGGACAGTGCATACTTCAACTGAGGTAGGGGTTGGTGCATGACTCGGCTGGGGTCTTAGAAATATGGGAGCTGGCGGTGCTGCCTGTGCACATCATTTGAAGCAGGTTGAATAGTACTGTCAGACTCCTCTGTGCAAACTTTCACAATGACTGGCTCATCGTCTTCATCCTCCTCATCACCCCCTTCCATTATTCTAAGTATTTCTGGAACGTTTCTTTTCCCTTGCTTTTCCTGGCATCTCCTGGTCTCTGCCGGGGTCCACACCTTGCCCCTATGATCGTCATCAGAAGTGGTGCTTGAGGAAGAAGGTGGAGTAGTACCCTTCCTTTTTCTTGCTGGAGACCTGGGAGCCATTGATTCTAAAAGAGGAGGTTCTTGCTTGGCAGAATGCTCAACCTCCTGTTCTTCTCCAACTTTGGGAAGATCTACTATTGTTGGCTGTGCCTCCTGTCCACTTTGCTCTGTTTCCTGAAACGATTGGGTACTACTTTGAGAAAGGGACAATGATTGCAGTGGCTTCATCATTGAGGTTAGGGTGGTGCTGTTGGTGTGCTGTTCCGTGGTTCTTTCCCTGGAGGCCAGTGTGGCATGCACAGGTCTCCCGAAAAAGATTGTGGTCAGCACACCACTGGTTGAAAGCACCGTCTTCTCTCTGATCAGTTTCTTGGGAACACTTTTCGTTGGCACCATCTTAAAGCTCAGTTGGCAGTGGCACTAAGCTGCACAAGTGGAAGGTATTGTAGGATTGAAAAATAGCTGTACAGGCCTTCTCTTTGGCAATGCTCCGGGTGATGTGACATCTCTTCTCTTGTGCAAAAGCAACTGGGCAAGAAAAACATGTAGATAGTGATATGTGGCATTGTTGCAGGTTTAATAATACAGAAAAATGCAATATCAGTGTTGTTGGTTACGTTTGTAATAAATACCAGTTTAATCAATCATTGAAAGGTCAAACCACACCACCACAAAATAAAATTTCACTTAAAATCAGGCAACACAACATGCAGATATAGCTCTTTGCTTTATCTCCATCTGTTTTAAAGGAGACACCTGTGGTAGTCTGATAGATGAGCATGGTAAATGGAATTATCCTTGAAAAAGCTAAGGCAGGAAGATGGTCCAGGGGAAATGGAATAATCATTAACAAAAAATGAACTATGCTGCTGATGTGTCTGCAGTGCACCGCAGCCAGGGTTTCTTGGAGAAAGTAGAATTGTTAAACACATTAAAAAAATGAATGCTGTAGCGCAGCTGTGCACCTATGGTGGTTGGATGGATGGATGGATGGATGAATGGATGGATGGGTGAATCAAGGCAAAATGCTGAATTCAATAAATTGAAAAAAAAAAAATTAAAGAATAAAAAACAAAAAATCAAACAGAAAAATTAAAAAAAAAATACAAAAGAAATTACGTTAAATAAGAAATTAAAATTAAAAATTAAAATATAATATTAAAATAAAATATTAAAATAAAAAAGTAAAATAATACAAATTAAAATAAAAACTTAAACGAAACAAATTATCATTAATCGCCAATGCTTGTATGGGAGGATAAGAAGAAAAACCTGGGCACACAAAAGTAGTCCAAGAAGTAATTCCAAAATGGAGAAGAAAGATCAGAGTCCAAACACTGTGTAGTGGTTGATGGATGTTTATTCCTTCCTGGCTTTCTTTGACTTTGTTCCAGCTCTGATTGGTGTTCCGATCAGTGAGCCGACACCTGTGGTGGTTGGGTGTTTTTACCAGGTTGGCACCCCCAACTATTGTGTTGAACTTGAACTACTGAGTTATACATTTGAATTCGGATATGCAAACATTTAGCATAAACCACCATTCTGTTTGTCTTTTGCAAGAAGAAAAAAACTATTGTGAGGAAAGGACAAAGGAGCCGCAAAATAAAAAATGCAAAAAATAATATAAGCAATGTTCATCTGAATCATAGTCTTTTAGTATAACTATACTACAATAATCCCCAAGCATATCAATGTTCAACAGGCAACATATCATATCAATACATGCATGACTAGGGCAAAGGCATACTGGCTGCATGCACACAATGACTGCCAGTCACATTGTTTAACAACAAGGAGCAAGGGAGCATGGCAAATAAAGAAGAACATATGCAAGCCTATTGCCAAGACATACTGGCTGGATGCACAAAATGGCTGCCAGCCACATGGTCAAACAACAACAAGAAGGAGCAAGGAGAACAATGAACACATGCAAGCCTATTGCAAAGACACACTGGCTGGAGGCACCAAATGGCTACCAGCCACATGGTCTTACAACAACAACAAGGAGCAAGGAGGCATGTATAACAAAGAACACATGCAAGCCTATGGGCATAGACTTCACAAAGTGGCCCCTGGCCACACAACATGGAGAACAAAGGCAAATGGTGGATGATGACAAACACAAACACACACACACACACACACACACACACACATACACACACACTCACAGTGGCCTTAAGGAGACATGGTGGTAACACTGAAGAAAACACTAACATTAATTTAACTATGCAAAACACGAAAAGTATCTGAGCCACAGCAACACCCATGACATTACACACAACATATACACTTTTTGCAAAAAATGAAATGCAAACAATAGCCAACATTTTAAATTTCATCCAATGCCATCCCTGCCCCAAATGAATCTTTAAAAATATATACCAATGAAATATTTATTTCATGCACTGATGACTACTAGTACTAGCATACTGGTTAGATGGTTCTTTGGAAATCTAGACCACATAATAAAATAATATTGCAAATGTTACAAACATATAGAAAAGGTACAGAGCTGTGCAAACATTTTGCTTTACAAAAGATGAAAAATCAATTAAATGCAAAATAAATAATAATGAGGCCCACACTTAAACTTCAGACCACCGACCACAATAACATTTTAAAATCAAACTAAAGTACAAAGAAACACTGGCCCATACCCAAGCAAACAAAAAAACCTTTTTTCAATAGTTTTTGAACTGATTTCACAAAAACAAAGTCCATAAATCCATAGGTATATCAAGGAGACAAAGAGAGTGATCCTTTCACATTGAAATCCAAGTGAAAAGTGACCAGGAGATGGACAAAGCACTGGGAGGAGCCTGCTAGACAGGAATTGGAAGTTGGAGTCTCTGGAGCATTTCCTTCTTGTTTGAAAGTAAAAAAGCCTAAAAAATAACTTGAAGGGTCCATCGGAGAATAAAATCCAGTCAAAAATTTCTTTTTGACTAGAGTTAGAAGCATCTAGAGTAGAAAATCTGATCCAGAATGCATTCCCACTTGCGAGCGGCACTGTTTTGGCAGAAGCAGTGTGAGTGAACGTGAAGACTTGCACACGCTTGCTAATGGTCCGAGAGTTCTGCGGTGTTCATGAGCAAGCAACACAAACAAATGTTGCATGCGCAAATGGACTTCCCCCCATGCCAGAAGACATGCCCTGTGTATCACAGAGTGACTGAATTTCAAAAACTCCACCGGTGAAGCAAATTTCCGCTCCCAGGCCTACTTCAAATGCCATAGGCTTTCAATCATCTACACAAGTATGTCCAATTCCTCCACACACTTGTTCATACATCCCCCAAATTCCCGCTCTCGCTTACACATAACTGCCCTTCCATACTTCCCATAGTCAGGGTATGTGATGCAAACCATGAATAGGGATGCTTAGGAGTCTGGGCCTGAAGACAATCTAGCTGTGCGTGGGCTTATATGCAAGCATTATACAGGTTGTTTAGCCTGTGATAGCTCACGATTATAGGGAGGAATCTGGAGCGAATCTCACAACAGGAACTGTTTCATAGCCCTGGCCTAGATGATGTTTTGGGCCTGAATTGGTAGCACGAGAAGATAGACAGTGGAGAGGTTGCTCCAACAAATACTGCAGATTAGTACTTCCTAGGAATCTCTAAATGTTATGAGAAAAAGATGGAGTTACAGTTTGGTGACTGCATGTGAGCGATGCTAGAAAATTGTGTCACAGCACTACACACAAAACAAATCACTCAAAACTTCTCTTTGTGTAGTTTTTTATCATCCATACAGGTCAACACCCATCAAAAGTGGGAAATTTGGAAGGCCATCATGAAGAAGGTGTGTACCCTGGGGGTCCATAAGCGGCACAGCCTGCATTGTCTGAAAGTGTGGAAGGACCTGTGGCGCTTGACTTGCAAGTTTGTTGAAGGCCAGCTATGGCAGTCATCCCAATGATCCAAGTGGATGCGCCTCATCCTGACCTCCCTAATGGACCACATCCTAGTGGTGGTAGACACAGACCTTGTGGGCAGTTGAGGGCCCAACAGCAGCATCAAGGTGGTAAGTTATTGTCTGTAGATATTTTTGTTGTTTAACCTTTTTAAATTCCAGCAAAGTTGTATGTATATGACCGCGGACACACATCCAACGCACATGATGATTTCTGGAGGTGTAAGTTAATCAGACAGTGTCTGGTGTACTGCTTTATGCTGAAGGTTACCACTTTATTCCCCCATCACAAGCCCAGTTCTGTTTTGAGCAGACATATGGCTGTATGCAAACAAAGGGGTACCTGCATTGTCTTAATGTCATGAGGGACAATGGAGCAAACATGCCCCATTTAATGATTAAGTCAGGTGGGATGCTCCATCACAGAATTGAATAGGTCATGTAGGGCCTGTTACTGCACACACTTATGATTCTGTTGATGTAGCAAACTTGACATTGGTGAACTGGTTGTATGACACAATGATAATGAGCTTTTGCTCCATAAGGACTAGAAACATGTGTACAGTGGCATCATTCCTAATCTGGAACCTGTTTGAAACCTATTTGTATACCCAATTTCTATTTAGTTCATGTGGACAGTAGCAGGTTGGCATAATGCCTTAGTCCTTCACAAATGTGCATGTAAGGCAATGTGCGTAAAACAAAGTGAAATTGTATGCACAACTGTATTGGTTGCAGAAGACAGGAATGTGTACACATTGGTGATAGAGTTACATGTCCCCCAAACAAAGTTTTGGTGTCCTCAGTTCTATCGAGATGAGAAATCAATGATGGTGAGAAATGTGATACTTAAAGGAACATTTGCAAATGCAAGATTACATCACATAGATGTTGTGGGATCTCATCTTGAGAAGTCAATTTGAAGCTCAACACATGCCTCTTTTCGAAATGTGAATATATTTTAGCTCTGTAATGCAGTGGATTAGAAATGTATCACGGCCTATGTGTTTACTCATGCTGTTGTATTCCTTTGTCATGAAGGGGACTACAAGTGTATGAGAGTCAAAGGCGTACATGAAATATGAGCTGGCAAGGGGAATTTCTAGACTTTCAGCAAATGCTGTATGATCAAAGTTCATGTCCATTTATATTTGCGTTGCACAGATACCCTCAAACTGCTTTATCTGTCTTTTGAGCATCATCTGAGCAAGGCAAAGGTGACAAGGATCATGTTGGCGGGGAGAAAGCTGGCCACTGTGTCTCCAGTGTAGACTCCATAGGCACCGAGGGAGCCAGTGGCACTGAGGGTGAAGGGACTGGCAAAGTGACTCAAAATCTTCTTCAGAGGCCTCCAATTAGGACCAGGACCTGGTGGTTGTGGAACCTGGAGCACCTTTTACACCTGAGACATCGTTTGCAGCCCTCGTTTCTATCTCCACCCTTGCTCTCCCCCAGTTGTCCATACCTGCTCCTCTAAAAGGGTTGGTGTCACCTTTGTTGTAGGCAACACCCCTCCGTCTTGGTGTCCCAGACTGTGCTCAGTTAAGATGCTGTTGATCTTTTAAGGATAATTACTGTAGGCCAGACCACATTACTGAATACCATCCAGATGCTGACCAGCCAGAATACCCAGATGGTGGTTTACCTGGATGGCATTCACTGTACACTGTCCGGCCTACAGCGGTCATTCCAGGGTCTGGCCTCCTCTTTAAATGCAGCCTCCCACCCATCCCAACCTTGTCCCCAGATGCCCACACTTCCCAATCCCAAATCCCTCCACCCAACCCTATCCAAGTACACTCAAATATTTGCACCCACCGATTACAATGATCACAAACAGCACAGCCTCATACTAGCATGGCAAAAAACACAGACACACAAACACACATGCAGGCGCCACACACTACACCACCCCACCCACCACAAGTGTACCCACAGTCAGTACACCCACCACAACACAAACACCCCTCCACCATCAGCACAACTGCAGACACCATACATGCCACAACACAGACACCCACACTCACCACCAGCACACCCACAGATACCACACCCACCACTACATCAACACCCACACAGACTACCACCACAATACCACCACAGCTAGCACATCCACCACTACACCAACACCCACACACACCACCAGCACACCCACCACTACACCAGTACCCATACACATCAGGAGCATGCCCACAGACACCTCAACACACACACTCTCCACAACAGATGCATCTGCACACACACACACACACACACACTGAATACAAACACCCACACTCACCCACCCAACAGACAATCAGTAAGAAACACAAATCAAAACATACAGCACATACACCAGACCCTCAAGCACCCACACCTTTAATGGGCACATGCACAACAGACATAGCCACTCCCTCTACCTCCAAACCTGAACTCCCTGAAACCACCCCACCCATTTTCCAAAGGTAGACCTACAATTTACCCTGGCCCTCACCCCTCCCAAACCCAAAACCACCCCTCCTAAATGTCTTTCCATCCCATCTCACCTCCAAAGCCACCCTTCCACGTCTCAAACCAGCCCTTCCACATCCCACCCCTCCCAAACATAAATATACCCCTCCCAAAAGTCATTCCAACCCCTTCCAAATCCCAACCTGCTGCTTCCAAATCACAAATCACCTCTTCAAAATCCCAACCCACACCTATCAAACCAACACCTACCAAATGCAAAACCACCCCACCCAAGGATGCCCCATCTCAGTGACATCATTGAGGTTCCTGTTCCCTGCCCCATATATGCCTCTTCCAGAGGGGGTTTATGTTGACAGTGACATTAGGAGATAAGTTGTGGGCATGCACCCACACTATGGACTACAGGCCTAGTGCCTTTTCTTTCTTATGTATAATATTTATGAGTTGGTAATGAGAGAATGATCTCATGTTTATAAAACATTTTTGTTTTGAAAATATGTTTGTCCTGCCCTCATGTAATTATTGTTGCTAATTGCTGATAATGCCATTTCTGCTAGTGTGTGCCATGCACCTATTCTCATTTGTGACAATGACCAGCACAGTTTGTGGATTGTAGTTTATTTTTAAAAATTGCATACATTAGTGTTGTTCATTGGTGATAGGCATGTTAATTGTGGTGCAAGCATTCACGTTGTTATTGGACAAAATTAAATGTGCTTCTGTTTTTGTGACGGGAGATTGCATGTGTGTTTATTTTGACATGATGTGTCAATGATATGCACATATGCATTACACAGAGAACTTGTCAATTTACATTTAAGTGACATTTAATGTTTGCAATATATTGCACACATCAAAGGGGCATGTGACCTTCATACATTTCTGCCATGTTTTCAGTTTAGCAGTAAGATTGGTAGTACATTTTGTGTACACCCATGTGTAGCATGCTGTAGTGGAATTGCAACATTATCATGGGATTGTTTGGTTCCAATTGGGTATACTGTTTCAGTTAATGCCTTTAATTTTGGCGGGGAATTATTGCACTCACCTGTGTGGACACATTCCTCTCTGTGCTTTCTGTGACTTTTTGTGTAGGTGTCCATTGCCATGAAGGCAGTTTGTACCAGATTGGTGGGTGCTACTTATATTTTGAAGTCTGTTCTGATTCTTTTTCTAACTCCAACATTACACACATAAACATTGTGCATCATTATGGTGTTTGCAAAAAATATGTACACATGCACAAGTCAAGTACTACTTTGAAGCAACAACTCAGAGGATAACAGGAATGACTGTGACTTACCTTCTGTCCAGCAATGACGGGGTTGATTTCCATCTTTATGTGGCCGAAGGGCAATGGCAGGACTGGTATGAGCGGGTTCATGGAAGCAGGAAATGTGGATAGCGTAAAAAAAGTGAGTTTGTCCTTTTATCTCTCCCAATTTGCCAACTCAGATGTGGCAGTTTAGATGCCACAGTTGAATTGGTGGGAATGCACATCGTGATTAACTCGACAGGAAAAGGGGCTGGTGTCCTGCCGCCGGCTGCTTTAGCCTACGGTGCCAGTGACGTGGGTGGTGATTCTTGGCAGTGACAGCGGACAGCTGACACTCTTTTGCCTATGCTCCCAGTAACGTTTAAATATGACGGGCAGACCATCAAAGTATTAGTGGCTGGCATGTTAGATGGAAAAGCAATGGCAGCACCTTTGCGTCAAGATCTAAATCAGGCCCTACGTCTTTAAATTCTTATTGCATAATATTGACGATTGGCTGCAAAAGGAACAACTGGTCCTCACCTGAAAATGGAGTAGGTGAGCACAGGGTGGGGTAATAGAGTTCTCAAGTTACCCCATTTCAAGTGTAAACAACTCATCCTGTCCCATTGTGTCTTTGCATTCTGGGGCATGCAGTATTTACACAATTTAAAAGTAGAATTAAAAGTAGTAGATTTGAAAAAAAATCAGGGCTCGATAAAGTTAAAGCTTACTTGCATTTTCAAGAAACAAATTACTATGATGCACAGCACAAAATAACTATGGAAAGGGGGCTTGAAGCATATAAAATAACAATATAAAACCCTTGAAAACAAGAAAGGACAGTAGCAAATATATTCTACACAAAGTTATCAGTGACATTTCCACACAACTACAAATTCAATAAAACACTCTCCACTGCTGACCTTATTACAGGTTTGCATGGTGGTGAATAACCATTTAATGAATTCCTGCAAGCTGGCTACTGTCCTGGTTAGAGTGGACAAAGACTTAAGAAGATATACTGTCCCAAATGTGCAGATTAAACATAGGCTTTAGACAGTATTTTCTTAAAACAATCAAACCAGGTTAAATACATAGAAAGTGAAATGATCCAACAATACCCTATTACAGGCCCAAGAATTGGTCAGAAGAATCATTCAACCCTTTTTCTTCTGGCAAGCATCAAATCTTCAGTATTAACTGTTATCATTACATCATCCCTATTCCTCAGACTAAGGGTCTGAATCAGGTTATTTGTGATTGCAAAAATATTTTTCTGTGTGTACAAACCACAAATTGTGATTCAGTAATATTTTACTGAATTGCAATTTGGGTTTGTGATCAAAGTCTGAATCGTTCTTTAGAAGGAGCTCCTTAGGGTGTCCCTTTCAAATACTGATTTGCTTTGGTGTGTATTAATGTTTTACAACTAAATACAGGTTGAAAAACATTACTCTTTTACCACCTCCTCAAAGGAGGTTGAAAACCATTTGCAAATTGTAAGTGGTCTCCAAGGGCCCTCTTCCTCTTTGTGACTGTTCACAAAGCATTTTTCACAGTAGGCAGTGGTCCCGTGGAACAAAAATAACACTTTCAATTTTTTTTTTAAACCATCCCATATTAAAATGGGTTACGTTTATTTTCAAAAAAATGTGTTGTTTAAAAGCAATCACAGGCATGGTGGTCTGCTGACCTCAGCAGGCCACCATCCCTGTGATGCATGCGATTCCTAGTGGATCAGGTTTTTAGACCTACCTCATTAATATTCATGAGGTAGTGGAATTGCAACCCACTAGGAATCGGTAATTGTAAACCAACCTATTAGTACATAGGCCTGTTCACAAATTGATACACTGGTTGCAAAAATACTGGTTGCAACTGGTGCTGTGTACACCTGGCCCTAATCTGCCATGACAGTTGTATTCTAAGGCTATCAGAATTCAAACCCACATTTTTTTTCACATGACTGGAGATTGAAGAGTAAATACTAATAACATTATTTCTGGGTCATCACTATTGTTACATTTCTTTGTGGCACTGAAAAATATAAGTAGAAGCAAGTATCTGCCACAGTTTACTTTTAAGAGAAGAGTTAAGATCCTCATAGAAGCTACACGCCTTAAAAGTTTGCATTATGGTACTTTTAAACTTGGTTAAGGTAATTTTCTGACAAGACCATGTTGAGTCAAATTCATAGAGATGGAGTAACTTAGGTAAAATGAAACAAAACGAGTTCCATGGATTCTATCTCATTACACATCAGGTAGCAGACAGAAAGGGATCCAACTCTATGCCCCAAGCAGGTGGTAAATGTCTGTTGATTTAGGCCATTTATTACCCAAGTTCATCATATTATTCCCCATTCCAGGGTAATAACTTGCAATCCACTTACCATTACTTTGTGGAGAGATATTGACTAATGTATTTAATTGCAGGTCTGGAGAGCTCGTATTGGATCCTTTTGTGCTATAGAAATTTAACTCATGAAACCCCAATGAGGACTATTTAGTAGTGATTGGCTATTTTTATTAAATATTTCCAAAAGTGGGAACTGATCACTGATTTCTTAAGCTTCGTGTTCAGTCACCTGCTAAGATGAAGAAGTTATCACTATCCTTCTGTGTTCCTTGTTATATCTAGGATATATTTAAATAAGATTAGCACAGCTTCGAGTCTAAGGTGCCCTCTAGGTGCTTCTATTAATATATCCATCACTGGAATCAGTGAGGGTTTATTAATGTGAGATGTTTGATACCAAACATCCATAGTTTCAGTAAAGCTGTCATGTGGCTGTGGAACCTGTATTGACCATTGTATCACATGGTCTTAAAATGGCTTCTGTGATCACTTACTATGTTTAAGAATCAACAAGATCTAAGCAGGGTCATATCTGCTCCTCCAGATATGTCTTCACCTGTAATATAATGCACCCTGCTTAAGAGCTGTAATGCCTTCTGTAGGGTTGACTTATAAATATTACAGGCAGTGTTAGGGGATATAACACATGTGTGTCATGTGATGTTTTGACCTTTTAGAGCACCGTGTCACACAGTGTCAGTCTATATGAGTGTGGTGCTGGGTTCCTTAAATTGGCACAAATTATGCTGCAGGTGTTATGGGACCCTCTTTAGTACCCATGCCATAAGTACCATAGGTACCTCTTGTTAGGGACTTACAGAGGTGCTAGAGGCCTGGTCACTTGGGGATCAAGTGACCGGTTGTCTCATTTTTGGGGAAGGAACACTGGCACTGGGAACCTGGTTAGGAGGAATCCAGTACACTTCAGTCAAAGTTGCATCAAATACCCCTAAGGGGGACTACTGCAACAAAAACCCAGCTTCCTAAATCTCCCAGTGCTCCATACCGTCTTCTGTCATGTTCAACCTATACATGGAGCACTTGGTGCTTTACTCATAGATAACAGCATCAAGATTCACCAACATGGCAATGATACTCAACTCTACCAGAAATGGTCCTCTGCTTCTGATATTAAATGCCTTAAGCACTGCTGGGCCATTATCCAGAAACTGGATGTCCAATGTCAACCTGAAGCACAACTCAAACAAGACAGAATTCCTGTTATTTTCCAAGAGCATTAAACAAGATGCAGTACAAACCTGGCTCAGCCACACAAATCTAGATGGCTTTAAACCCCAACTATCCCTGAATGCCAAGTCACTTGGATTCTCCCTGGACACCAATCTCACCCTAAAGAAACATATTGCCAAAATGGTCGGGTACCAGCTCACCCTTCAAAAGAAAGCCAAAACAATTCTTCCAGAAAGCGATTTCAGAGCCTCTGTGCAAGCCCTTGTACTCTCGCATCTGGATGGTGTTAATATCTACTCCATGGCCTCCAAGATTCCCACTGACACCCCTGAGGGGCCTCTTCAAAACTAGCTGCATCGTTTACAAGGCCACCAAGAGCACCCTACTTTTCTTAGAGAGAAACTCACTGTCACTGGGGGTTCTTGGCATACCCCCAGGCCGGGCCTGATCAGACTACAAACTGGGAAATATAAAAAAGAAAGAAAACAAGATGGAAGACCTTTTATATCTATGCACCCAGGATTTTGATCATGCCCCACATCCATCAGGACCACCCCAATGCTGCTCCACTTCAGGAAAGGATTGAAAGCTCACCTCTTTAAATAGCACTGCATCACAATGCATTAACCACCCATAACCCATCTTCCTCTCCTCTTATGCCTTAACTTTAGGATCCTCTTTGATCATTTACAGCACTCTGCTGCCTTTTGGCTAGGTTAATGCTATAGAAATATCATATACATGCATATAAATTAAAAATCATTGCAGATGTCCGCCATGTGCAATCACCAGGAAAAATTAAGTACTATTCATAGTGCCATATTCTGAGTCAGACAGTGCCACTGTTTTAGCAATAGTACAGATGTGCAAAAGTGGTAGTACCAGATGAGTCACCAATGGGTTTGAAATAATGCCCCCAGTGAAGAATTGGCATTGATAAGATATTTTTAGTATAAACGTCATAAAGTACATTGCTTTCAATAATGTGATGGTAGCATTTTAATAGGCAACGAGAAATACAGAACACATGAAAAGGAGTATTTCCATCATCTTTCTTGTTAAGAGCAGTGATAAGAATGAAAGACCTTTTTTTAGGGTGAGTGATCCACATAATTAGTGCATCCACATTGTGAAGTATTTACAGCCTCTGCTATTGTCCCTAGAATTGGACAATCGGTTTGCTGAGCTCAAAGTTCCAGTTTTATTGTGTAACACAATTTTCAAGAACATCTCTCCTGCATTTAGTAATCATACATCTAAGGGTAATTATCCTTCTCCAGAGCCATTTTTGTCAAAGAATGTGCTTCAGCGGTTATCCTTGTTTGGTGCATGCATGCCTGTTCTATTCTGCTTTTAAAGTTGTGTTTCTTCCATGGCCCCTCCACGCACTCAATAATTAAACTGTCAGCTCTTATTTAACTTGCCAAAGTCCTTCAGGTTTTGTGATGTAGCAAAGGTGGATTGCTGCATGCTGATTTCCAAGGTTTGAGTAATGTAGGTTGTATTTGAGTGTGGTTGCACCTGGCAATTCTTGGAAAATGAAAAAATCTGATATGAGTTCCTGACAGTGAAGATGACTGATTTACTCTTAAGAGTCTAGTTTTGGTGTATTGTAATCCCTTTATATCACTTCTGCATTGGACTTGACTGGTTGTTAAATGCTATCTCCCTCTCTTGTATGGCTAGGAACAAAACCTATACACCCGCGGTTCAGGTCTAGAGCTTGAAGAGATGCCTTTTAATAACTGGTATACCCCTTGGTAGAGGGAAAACATCTTGAGGCCATTGGCTCAGACCAAACATACATTGTATTAATGACACTATTACTGCACGTAATAAGTCAATGGTGAAATGTAAAATGATGCCCCCCTGCAGAGCCCCTGAGATTCCCATTTCACACAAATCTTAATCGGTCTTGGGCGAAATGAGGCCCTGCTGAAGGATTTGGGGAGCCCCTGAAGGGTTGCCCCCCCCCCTCTGCTCTGCAGGGGTTGCAGGGGTCTAACTTAAGCACCTGTAGTGAGTGACTGTGTGAGCAGGTGGGTGGTAAATGAGCAAGAGAGTGCTAACGCACCACAGAATCCTAGCTTTTATCAATACTGAATAGTGGATTTAGTGCTAGAGGACGATGGATTGAAGCGACATTGGTTTGAGGGGATGTCAACAATGGGAGGTGAGAGGACCATCAATAACAACAACAATCAATATTATAACTTTTTCAGTCAATAACTACACCAGTTTAGTAATTAAAAATCATGGATTTATTTCCCTACATTAATAACGTTAGTGTCACGAAAATAACTCTCAAACACAAATGATAAGCATATACGATCATTAGCGGCTGGTTAAAATGACGTATATATCTTAATCTAATTAATACAATTAAACAAATTATCTTCAGTAGAATCTCATTTATTAATAATACAAAAACTGGTAATAATGGCAAAGAATACATTAGTTCAGGATCAAATTATCTCAGGACAAGTCATGAGCATATCAAGATTAATTCCCTAACTAACCACAAACTAGCATTAAATGTTGGGCTTCAAGTGAAAAGAATTTAGTAGCATTAATTTAGAAAACTCTTAACTTGATTATGATATATAAAAAAACTATTAATGTGCACCAATAAAATCATTAGTTGCAGCTGGTACCTGGAAAGCAAGAGAGACACAATTCACATTTAATAACATACATTATCACAATAGTAGTAACAGCAAATGATCAGCTTCAGCTTGAGGACACCATCAGCTATCTCATCAGAAGATTTGGGCCTAACGACAGCTAGTCTCGAACCTCGTCTACTCTAGAGGAATAGCATTGGATGACGAATGACAAACCAACCCCCTTCTAATCATTCTACACAGGGTGTTATACTAAAATCTAATTAACTCCTGATTGGTCAGTCTATGGGGTGGTTTCATTTCAGCCAATTGACGACTAAATTGATGACCTAAACTTAACAAATCTACGCTAACTATAACATATTCTGCCCCTTTGTATCTTTACTTCTTCCTTCTCATCTGTAACTCCATTGTCTCATCACCTCTCGAATATCTTGTTCTCAGGAAGAAACTTTTACTATATCCTTCTATTTCCATCCTTCGAGGAAAGACCAGATATTAGTAACCTATCCAAACAATAGGACATTTCAACTTATGCAATCCTCAGTTAATACACGACCTTGTAAGACATAACACTGCAACCCACTAGGGATAGCTGTGGATATATCTACACAAGCTTTGAAAACACCTATTAGGAAAGCTTTGAATCATGGAAAATAACCACAGTGTTTGAATATAATTTCGCTTAGCCAAGAAAAGAAAAACAAATATTTCAAAAGATTCTTGTTTTGCACGTTAGTTCATTAAACATTTTAATATGAAAATCATTAGGAAACATATTAGAAAATTCACACTCTCACAAGAGTAAATTAACAAGTGGGTGATCTAGCCAACAGTAATAACTGGTGGTGAATGTGACTAAATAAGTTGCCATCAACACACACATCAGGGTTAGGAGGATTTGAAAGGAACAGTCATTATTACCTCGTATTATTTTATATATATGTAATTATACCAGAATTGATGGCCAAATCTTAGGAATACAGAAAAATAGACCGCTCATTTTCGGGGCAAAGGCATTCCCCTCCTAATTGGTAGCATGCTTCATCCTCAAGCCCCTCCTTGCACCGATCAACAAGGTCTCAGTGCCATCTAGTACACATTAAGATATGGGGGAGCCAGTAGAGGATTTTCCATTTTACTGAATTATGAGAAATGACCTGCTGCCACTCACTTAATGGTTAGGTGTGAGGGTATGATGCAAAGGAGAAAGAGACAGTGTGAACAAAACTATCTGAGTGGACAAATCAAATTTTTTTCTATCCCCCAAGGACACAGTTGAAAGATAGGTGAGGAATAGTTATTGAGCAGATAAATGTATGAGGAGAACAGCACACTGAAACAATGAGTAACAACTGATAAAGTGAGCAAGATAGCAACATACCGAGTGATTGAAATAGGATAAGTGAATCAGTGAGCAATTGAGAACATTTGGGAATGAGTAACCGGTAGGGATTAAGTTTCATGATAAAGTCAGAAAGGGAGTGAAAAAACAAGTACATATGTAAATGATTAAATGAGCAAGTGTGTTAGTAAACAGGCGAGAGAGTGAAATGCACAAAATAGTTATTCAGTAAACAACTTTACACACAAGCAGAATATCATCCCAAAGAATCAGACCCCTCCCCATGCTAAATAAGCCTACTATGGCAGTGAGCTTAGTAACTGCACAGCAAAGACCTGTAGAAATATGTTTATTTTTGTAGTCCTGAATAAATTACACTAAAACTCACTCTTGACTGAACTAAGCTGTACCTGGCTGATTACCCCATAACTAGGGCGAAACCAGTGCTGGGTTGCTTGTGTTCCAGTTCAGGGAGGACCTGGATTGGCAGTTCAGACTGGAGTATTCTGTTTGGAGCAGGGTCAAGACTGATTTGCATATAGCTGGGTCCAAACTGAGGTGACATGGACATGGTGTGCAAAATGACAATGGGTTGGGATGCAGTCCCTTTTAGTAACCAGTGGCTGAGATTGATTCAAACATTCCAGGCATCACTTTTTTGCATAATTTAGTGTGCAGTCCTGAGTGGGATGGGTATGCCCAGACGTGGTTCCTCTGCACACTGTGTCACTGGATCCAAGCTGTTCCCGGCTAATGAGACCTTAACTAGGGCAAAACCGGTCCTGGGTTGCTTGTGTTCCTGTTCAGGGATGACCAGGCTTGGCAGTTGGGTCTGGACTGTTCCAATTGGTGCAAAAATAATGATGGATTGGAATGCTGCCCTGAATAATGCCGGTGGTTGAGATTAATTCAAGCATTCCATCCATTACTTTTTTGTAATTTTCAAAATGTGGCATTTTTAAAATTGTAATCTAAAATCTGACTTAACAGTAAGGAGAATTTTAAATTATAATTCATTTGAGTACAAACATTATATTTCTACTTGTTCCCAATCAAAAGTTAGCACTTATCAAAGGTAATAAGGTATCTCAATGTTATTCTATGTGAGAGGTCGACATTACAATAGTGAAAAACAAATTTAGGAGTTTTTCTACTACCAGGACATGTAATACTTAAAAACACATGCCTGCATTCTAAATGCAATGCACCCTATGCTGTGGGCTGTTTAGGGCCTACCTTTGAGATGAGATAATTTATATGTATTAAAAAGGAAGGTTTAGGTCTGCTGAAAGGTTTATTTTGGCAGGCTGAATTAGGAGTTCACAACTGCACTTACAGGCTGCAATGGCAGAGAGATGTTTTAAAGGGTTACTTTAGAAGGTGGCACAATGAGTGCAGCAGGCACACAATAGCATTTAACTTACAGGCCTAGGGTACACTTAGGCCCTCATCACGAATCTGGCAGTCTACTGACCACCAGACTTACTTAAGCAGTCCCTCAGCCAATGGGCTAATGGTGGAACTGCCATATTATGACTGTGGCTGAGCCACCTCAGTAGGCCCTCCGAAACCTCCAGGCTGCCACCAGCCAGCAGCATGGTGGTCGCGGCAGTTGTAATCAAACAGGGCAGCACTGTCCTGGGGATTACGAGTCCCCATACCACCAGCCTTTCCATGCCATGTGGAATGCTGGATTTTGGAGCCCCTGGGGCTCCTGCACTGCCCATGCTGCTGCACCCGCTGCACCACCACATTGCCGCCAGCTCGATTACAAGCCTGTTGCAATGTGAAGACTCTGTTCACCACAGGGCCGGTGGGTGGAAATGCTGTTTCCGCCGGCTGGCCCTGTAGTGAACCTGTAATAGCGTTAGCAGTGTTTTGCCCGCACTGGCGGGCAGGTGGCGGGACAAGTTAGGTGGGTGGCAGTGCCCCCCGCAAAACTCCTAATGAGGATCATAGTGGCTCTGATCTAGAGATTTACGAGTGAAAAAATATGCCAATCAGGTTTAAGCCAATTGTAACATGGTTTAGAGTGAGAACACAAACACTTTAACACTGATTAGCAGTTTGACATGTCCTGGTAGTGACAAACTCTCAAATTTGTTTTTTACTATTGCAAGGTACTATCCCTTCTGTAGGATACCATTGGGTTAGCATTTGTCATTTGAGAATTGATAACGTATGATTTGGAGCTGGTGAGAAAGTCATGTGGGTGTTTTAGGAATTGTAATTTAAAACCCTCTTTTATGGTTAGTCAGATTTTAAGTCACAATTCGGAAAATGCCACTTTTAGATAGTTGACATTTTCTTGTCCTAATCTTTTAGTGCCTGCAGCCTGTTCCTGGGTCACATAACTAGGTGTAGTTAGTGGTTCTCCTTTGTATATTCCTCCCAGATGGCCACACAATAGCGAAATTAGGTGCACCAAGGGGCCATCTTAGGGAGGATGGGTGGCAGAGCTGTGCACAGCCCCACATGCACTTCAGTAGGCGGTCCCTGCTCTCACACAAAGAACTTCATTCTATCCTTTTGTGGCTCTGGCCAGGCTGGAGCCTGGGCAGTAAGGCAGGAAATTCCAGACACTTCTGTGGTGAAAAGCCTCCCAAAGTTTCTCCCACTTCAAAGTAGGTACGAGGTGTAAAAATGGGGTCCTCAGACTCACTCTTCGGTTCACTTTCTGGACCAGTGGAAGATCTCTCAGAGGACTGCCTGCTGCTGTGGCCTGCTGTGTACTTTAAAAGACTGTTTTACTGCACCAAGAAGGACTGCTCTTCTGCCAGAAGCCTGCTCTTTTTGGATCCCCCAGTGGTCTGCCCTGCTGCTTGGGTCCTGCAATTCATCTTGAAGCCAGATCTTCCTGAGTGACCCCGAGGGCTAGTTGCCTGGCTTCCTGATTTGAGCCTCAGGGGAAGAAAATGCTCCAACCGTTTTGAACCCACACCTGGACCTTGCATGAGTGAGTTTTGACCCTCCACGTGGTGCTTCCTCACTCCTGAGCCCTAGGACGTTGTACTACAGGTGCCCAGATAGCCCAAGTCCAAAATTTGGCACTTTGAAAATGTTTTGTCAAAAAGTGCACTGACACCCTAGAGGAGACCTGGACCTTGTTGCTCATCGATCTGCCCAAGGTGCATCGCCGGGCGTCCTGCTGTGTTCTTCTCTGCAGTAGCAAATCCTGTTCAGCGGCTCCTCATGGAAGGGGTATCTTCCTTCGCTTGGGCTCTCAGCAACTACAGCCTGCAGCTTTGCGTGACTGGGGATTTTTTACTTCTCAAAAAATTCGATAAGTAGAAATCTTCACTGTGACCTCATCTAGTGGCTCCCCAACAATGACAACGCTCCCTTCAAGCTGCCTTGGTCTGCTGAACTTTACCTCTTCAGGCAGTTTTTCTTGAAATGTCTTCTAAGTCCATAGGTGAGTAGAGACCGGGCCCAATCCACTATGTGTATCTGAACCGTGCTCCATCACAGTCAGCTATCATTTTCATCTTTGCCTCGGTGTTGCACCACTAGATGTCCACAGTTGGCGCTTTAATCTTTTAGGTACCAGTATTCACCTTAAACATAAAAAAATTATAACTCTGGAACACTGATGGGATTTTTGTTGAGTTAGTGTAAATTAATTAATTAAAATGTATTCTATTTTTCTAAATTGATGTGGGATTTTTCTTGAGTTATATTTCACTTTATTACTGTTTGAGTGGTATAGAAATCCTTCACACCTTGCCTGTAAGTTAAGCCTGACTGGTTTTGTCCCAAGCTATTAGAATGCTAAGCACAGATTAATTAAGTGACTGTTTGTAGCTCATCCTGATTTGGATTGTGGCTGTTCCTTGAGAAGGGCTGAGAAGGATTCCCTTTGACAATCAACTCAATTTTTCACAGCATTGTACAAGAAACAAGAAAAAATCTGCTTTCTTTCATCAAACTGCATGAAGAAAAAAAATGTGCACGTACAATCATATAAAAACTTCAGATACTTTGATTCCAGAATGAATCATGTTATGACAAGCAGCTAGGCAAGAGGAGAGTTGGTAGATGGAAATGGGAAGGCGAGGAAGGGGAGACAAATCAAGGTAGAACTAGAAACCAAGAATGACAAGATGGAATTGGGAGGACAGAAAAATGTGTAAGTAAACTGATTGTTGTTATTTGGGATAAAAGAAAAAAGAAAAACAGAGCAGGAAAGGTGAAAATTGGGAAAGCTTAGAGTGAAAATGTTCAGAGGAGATTATTTCCTGTTTTAGCAAATGAGGATAATAATAGGTATAGATGTGCTTCATAACGGAAGGTTTTTAGTTTTTTTAATGAAAAATGAATCATGATTCAGACTGTTGAAGTTTCATTCCGAATTAGTTCCAAATGGTTGTGGCATTTATTTTCACTGACATTTATTAATTCACATAGAAGTCTAGATGACGGATACCATGCTGACCACAATTTAAACATACACGTTTAATTTTTTAACACGTTTCTCTATTTAGACCTTTTAGTACACGTTAATCATTTTGTTTTAGTTACTCATTTTTCCATTATTAATGTTTGCTCTCCAACAATCCCTCCTCTACCCGCAATATGTGAATCGCAAAAGAATACTACATTAATGAGGCAAATGAAAGTTTAGTGTGTTTTGTATATCTACAGTTGGGCTTTCTCCATTCTTCATAATTTCTCAAATCACAAAAGTATCTGCTTCTTAACTTGTCCATTTCTACTTCTTCCATCCTCTGTATATTTTTCATCCTTTGTAATTGTATGAATCTACACAGTTTTTAGAGTCCAATTATACAAATGAGACACACAACCACTATTAATAATGCTTTTAGTATCATTCTCACAGCACCCTGACCAAGATTTCCCAACCGATTCCCCATTTTAATGTAACTTTTGCCCATATTTTCCCATACACTCGGTTGTTTCAGGTCCTTTAAGTCAGAATTCAAATTTGTCAAATTTCTAGTATCATTTCTAATTTCTTTACTGTTGTCTGGGATAAAAGTGCAACAATGTTGCACCTTGAGCATCCAACAGATTCCGCCCTCTTTTGCTAAAAGGACGACTAATGCAAGATGGTTCTGAAGAGACATCGAACGTGCTGCATCCCCTTTCTGTGTCCATGATAGTTTTTTAATCTTTGTGTCATTCAGAACAACTCCTACAGAAAGAATAATTGCTCCAAATATATCCCATATTATTTCTGAATAACTTGCTCTTTTTGATCTTGGTCTTAAGTTCTCAAGAGTATCATTTATATTATCAATCTGGTACATTTTAGGGAAAGCCACTCCCAGGAAACAAGCCCCCATACCATCCCCTAAGGAGAAAATTATAGGCATTGTATCCCACAAATGTAATATAAACCAGGAATCACAGGATCTCATTATTGTAATTGTAATTTTATTTATATGGAGCTTACTACCCCTGACGAGGCATTGAAACGCTTTTCAGCGAGAAGCATGCTACTCTGGAACCCAAGAGGAATTAGTAGTGTGCTAGTATAGGGAAATATGAGTACAGTACTAGTATTATTATGAGTTAATTTGAGAAGAGGGTATGTGAGTTTGTTAGTTGGTGTCAGAGTCACCAGATCCTCGGGGTCTGCGCACGTTCCCAACACGTCCACCACTGAACAGCTCCAAGACTCTGATAGATAAATCACAGAGGCTAAGAGAGTTCAAGAGGGGAAGAGGGGATTAGGAAGGGAACAGCTGGGAAGGAGACCTGTAGTAAGAAAAAGGTTAAAACACACAATATGAAAATTGCATCTCATGAAATCAATACTAGACTATGACTCTAAGCCTAATCATTCTGAAAACATGAACAATCTAAGAATTAGGCTTAAAATGACTAAGTTTCATGATGGCCGAATACCTGTAAGGGAATCAAGATGGATTAAATGAAACTTTCAAATTCAAGTACTTTCCTTTACATGAGAATCAGGAAAACATTCTGGATAAGTTCTAAACCAGTCATATGAATCCTTTTTTTGAGAATGCATACTGGGACCATACAATATTGCATCTAGAAACTCTGGCCTTCTGTGTTCTCTTGAAATATTTCAACACGAATTGCGCACATTGCAGATTTTCATATATATAGTAAACACCATAAAAGGATTGTGCACCATGAATAACACAATATGGATACAGGAAACAAATCACACAACTTGTCAACTCGAATATTACCTCATAAATGTCTTAGAATAGTGGCATACAATGAACAACATGAATTAAGCTTGAGGAAAGAATCGTGCGTCTTGCCGATTCGAGTGCCACCATGTAAAATGTCAAGAAATGGTAGCACGCAATGAATATCAAGGTTAAATCACCATTAAACGAATCGCGCGTCTTGCCGATTCGTAAGCCCTGATGTAAATGGCAAGAAATAACAGCGCCCAATGAATAACAAGATTAAAGCACCATGAAACGAATCGCGCATCTTGCCGATTCTTAAGCCACCATGCAAATGTCAAGAAATGATAGCGCGCAATGAATAACAAAGTTAAAGCACCATGAAACGAATCGCGCGTTTTGCTGAATCTTCAGCCACCATGCAAATGTCAAAAAATTGTAGCACACAATGAATAACAAAGTCAAATCATCATGAAAACGAATCGCGCGTCTTGCCGATTCGCAAGCCACCATGCAAATGTCAAGAAATGGTAGCGCACAATGAATAACAAGATCAAATCAGCATGAAATGAATTGGGCGTCTTGCCGATTCGCAAGCCACCATGCAAATGTCAAGAAATGGCAGCGCGCAAACTATTCTGTTAATCATTAAAGAATTAGGCCAAGAATATGAAAGTTCTCGATAACGGCATCGGGAGGTCAGCCCAACCACCGTCTTACTGCCCAGAACAAGGATCACCAATGAAGAATGAAGGGCAGAGGCCTGGAAGATCAAATAGGCCACTGGGACAGGAGCTCAGGAAGTAGCTGATGCTCTGCACCGGGACCTCTGAATAGTGAGCACTTGGAGCTGGGCTGGCTCCCTTTTATAGAGTCTTGGCCCAGCCCACAACCACACCCAGGCATGCTGCAGGGAAAGTCTGTGGAAGGCCCTGGAAAGGGACCACACCCTAACACACTCTGAAAGCCTGCAGCAATACATTGCAAATGAACAGTATTTGTAAACACATTAAAAATAAGTCTTCAGGATTAAACTACGCAATCCAAAACGTTAAACAACAACATATCAGCACAATGCATAAATTACATTGTTTTGAAAGTGCTGGGTTTTTGCATTCTAGTCACCAATAGACCGCGCACTGCCCTGGTGTTGACAGTACTCCCCTCTCCCAGACGCGCTCTAGGGCCTGGTTTGCCTGGATTAAGATGATGAAAGCGCCTCACAAGCACTGGAGCATGAACATCAGATGTGGAAACCCATGAGTTACTTTCAGGACCATAACCTTTCCATGAGATTAAGTACCACAGATTACGCCCTCTCAGTTTAGAATCCAACACTTTCTTAACTTTGTATTCTTCTTCCCCTTGTACTAGAACAGGATCTGGATGAGGGTGGACCTTTTGGACTGCCTTCTTCAAGAGAGAAGTGTGGAACACTGGATGAATCCGTAAGGATCTGGGCAAATTGTAGTTTATAGGTCACCGGATTGATTTGCTGGAGGACAGTGTAAGGAACTATGAATTTGGGGTTAAACATGTGCTTCTTCTTGAAATCTATATGTTTTGTGGAAAGCCACACTTTGTCACCTGGTTGATATTGCGGTTCCTCACAATGTTTCTTGTCATAATGCCTTTTGTATTTTTGTTTGGCTTTTTCTAAATGCTGTTGAATCAGTTTCTGGGTTTGATGCAAATGCTGAATGGTTTCAGACACAGCTGAAGTAAGAGAACTTTCTTGAGGAATTGTGATGGGCAAGGTGTCAGGATGATAGCCAAATAAACCAAAAAAGGGTGTAACGCCAATAGAAGTGTGGAATGAGTTATTGTAGGCTAACTCAGCTAACCAGAGCATAGATGTCCAGGAATGAAGTGCCTTTTCAGCGTAGGCATGTAGGTATTGTTTCAAAGTCTGATTTAGTCTCTCCGTTTGACCATCTGTTTGAGGATGGTGACTATTAGATAGTGTAGATGTCACTTGGAGTGTTTTACACCATGTCTTTCAGAAATTGGAGGCAAATTGCGACCCCCGATCGGAGAGGATAACTTTTGGCAGTCCATGATAACGAACCACTCTGTTCAGTAAAATAGTTGCCAATTCACTAGAAGTGGGCAATTTCTTACAGGCAATGAAATGTCCATATTTCGTGAGACTATCTACTACCACCAGAATTAGTGAATGCTGTTGAACCACTGGCAGACTGGTAATAATGTCTAAAGAAATGTGTTCCCATGGACGACTTGGGGTTGGAAGTGGATGTAACAACCCTTTTGGTTTTGAGTGACTTGTTTTAGTGCGAGCACAGACTTCGCAGTTGTTTACCATTGCTTTTACATCTTTTGTTAGGGTAGGCCACCAAAAATAGCATTGGATCAGTTCAAGAGTTTTAGGAGTACCTGGGTGACCTGCCATAGGTATAACATGCAACCAATGAAACATTATCTTGCGAAGTTTGGTAGTGGGTACGAACAAACGAGCGTCGTGAAAGGGTAGTCCTTGCTTGATTGACCTTTTGGGGTCTGCTTGGGCCCATGTTTGCCATTTCTCAACAGTGAAAGAGTTGCAAATTTCTTCAAAGAAATCTTCAGTTTTTATGATACATAGAACCTTTTCAGGAGCAATGATAGCTCTAGAGGCTTGAAATGCAGGCAACATGGTAGACTCTTGGCGGGACAAGGCGTCAGCTTTGCGATTATCTTTACCAGGATGGAAGGTTACTACAAAATCAAATTCGGCAAAAAACAGCATCCAGCGTAATTGCCGAGGAGTCAAAAGTCTGGCGGAACTCATGAATTGAAGATTACGATGATCAGTATATACTGTGACAGTGCATTTGGCACCTAACAAATGATGTACCCATTCTTTAAAGGCGTCACAAATCGCCAGAAGCTCTTTTTCAGCAATGACATAGTTCTCTTCGGCTTCGTTCAACTTCTGAGACATATAAGCTACAGGATGGAGTTGACCAGTGTCTTTATTTCGTTGCGATAAGACGGCTCCTATTGCTACATCTGAAGCATCAGCTTCCACTATGAAAGGTCGATTTGCATCAGGATGAGTCAAGACTGAGGCAGTGGTGAAAGCTTCCTTCAAAGTAGAGAAGGCTTGGTCAGCTTCTGGGGACCATACAAACATTAATTTCTTTCTTAATAGCTTAGTGATTGGAGCGACTGTCTGGGAAAAATGATTTATAAACCTCCGGTAAAAATTTGCAAACCCCAGGAAACATTGTACATCACAAACAGTCTTTGGGGTAGGCCAATCAGAAACGGCTTTTACTTTCTTTTCTACCATCACCATACCTTGAGGGGTAAGAATAACCCCTAAAATCTCAACTGTGGTAACATGAAACTCACACTTGGTTAGTTTGCAATATAAATGGTGTTTTCGAAGGGCTGCAAGTATTTTCTTGACATGTTGGACATGTTCGTTTTCATTGTCTGAGTAGATCAAAATGTCATTGATGTATACTATGGCAAATATGTTGAGGTACTCTCTAAGAACGTCATTCAAGAAAAATTGAAATGCTGCTGGAGCATTACACAGACCAAAAGGCATGACGGTGTATTAAAAAAGGCCATATCTTGTCTTGAATGCTGTTTTCCGTTCATCACCCTCTCTCATTCTGACCAAAGGATAAGCACCTCGAAGGTCAAGTTTCGTGTAGATTTTTGCTCTCTTTACTTGTTCCAATAAGACTGGAATTAGGGCAGTGGTTCCCAAACTTTTTTGACCCGTGGCTCCCTTAACCTACTGGCAGTGGTCGCTGTTCCCCGTTATGTTATTTATTTTGGTAGGTGAGTCAGGATTACAATAGTAGATGTAATGCTATCCTATCCACTGTAGAGTGTCTTGCAATGTCAACAACTGATTGGAAAGATACAGGGTTATCAAAGTGAACTCTTGCTGCATTTTGATGTAGTGCTCTTTTTTTTTTTAAAGAGGTGTGACTTTAGGTTGTTCCTGAGCAGGGTTGTGAGGCCCTGATAAATACAGGAATGTTGTTTCAGATCCTGGGTTCACTGATAGAGGTCTCCCATCTAGCTTTTTACTTTTTGCACTTTATTTCCTCCAGTCTGATGGTAACATATTGGGCCTCAAAACTACATAGCAGAGTACTGTGCAAAGTCAGTATAAAGATTTCCAAAAAAAAGTACACAATTTTATGTTGCAAGCAAATTTCTTCTTCAGGCAGGCCCATTCGAATCCCTAAAAAAGGTGTGTTCGCTCCAAAATAGTTTGGGCCAAGCCACAGAAGAAATGTGTGTGAATCTGAGTCACTACCAGGGTTGCTGACCTACCTGAAGGGCATGTAGTGGGGCAGAGGTGGGGTCACTACTAAGTTCTCCTTCACAGAGTTGAGTAAACAACAAACTCCTTACTTTCTCTACACACTACCATTCATTTTCCTCCCATGCCCAGTTACTGAATGATAAAAATGTTTACACTTGCATGTCAGGAGACACTGTATATAGTAGAGCTTTTTTCAGTTTCGTGGCTGGCATACCTGTGACTGGAGTTGCTTTGTCTTTTATGGAGGTTAAGCATCCCTATAAAGTAAGAAAAGGTGAACCCTGAATGGACAATAAGATAAGGACTCATCCTGCCTTGCTTTCTTATTGTCAGTTTAAATAAAAATGAAAATGTCAATTTGTTTGAGAGAATCGCTCTCACAATCAATCATTCAGGTGTTCTAGAAAAAGTTTTATGAGGTTATGAATGGGACAATAGAAGTTTGTACCATACATTTGTTTTGTATTTATCTTTTGCAGTTTGTCATGCCCAAAGTAAGCTGATTACGCCAAATAAATACTTTATTGGTAATTATTGGTGCAAGGACAGGAAATGAGAGATCATCCTCAAGAGAGGGCCAAAGTGAGAGAGGGGGAAAAAAGGGAAAACATTTTTAAATCTACATTCATTCCTAGAAAGTATCCTGTAAAAGACCAGGCACGGCTAGCCCAGGCCAGAAAGTGATGACACTGTCTTTACACGGCTAGCAGGCAGTTCATTGATTGCCTTATAGGAGAAGAAATGCAGCGTCAGCCTCTGAGCACCTTTCAAGAGGGCTGTCTAAGCCCTGCGCCCAGCTTCCATCCCCACATTTCTCACACATCCAATGCTGCAGCAGTTGAGGCTTCCATCTCTCTGCTGAAACGCAGGTCAGAGCAGGAACCGCTGCTGCAGGCTGGAGGGACTAGTAACATTCACTTCTGCACTCTTCAAGAATAATGCACTGCTGCCATCTAGTGGAAAACATTAGCGGTTTTTATGCTCATACTGAAAACCTCAAATTTGTCTAGATGGTAAACAGCGATTATTTCTTCAATTCGAAATTGAAACCCCTTGGTGCACGGCGCCCCTGGCTCCTTTTGACGGCGCACTGGGGCACCCCGGCGCACAGATTGGGAACCACTGAATTAGGGGTAAAGGATATTTATTCTTGATGGTGACTTTGTTCAATCCCCTATAGTCAATACAAGTTTGAAGTTCTCCATTAGCTTTTGGAACCAAAAACAAAGGCGAAGCTGCAGGAGACTTAGAGGGGCGAATGAAACCATTCTCCAAAAATTGATCTAGGTATTTTCGTAAATGTTGATTTTCATGTTCTGACAGGGCATACACACAACAGTTGGGATGTATCGCACCTGGGGCTAGATCAATTTGACAGTCATAAGATCTATGAAGAGGTAGGGTCTCTGTTCCTTTCTCATCAAATACATCTTTGTAAGATGAATACTGTTTGGGCAGCTGAATTCCTTTCTCCGCGGCAGTAGCTATGTAAGAGTTGCAGACTTTTGGTACTTGAATCTTTTGGAGACATTGTTCTTTACATAGCGCAGATGAGAACATGATTTTTCGTTCTGCCCAATTGATCTCTGGATTGTGATGAGTTAACCATGGCAAGCCAAGGATAATCCCACATTGGGGAGCATGGATCACGTCAAGGATGATTTTCTCTTTATGTTTCTTTCTTTGATTCTTATCTTCACAAATCATCAACAAGGGAATAGTCTGAAGAATTAATTGACCTCCAGTCAAGAGTTTTCCATCGACTGCCTGGATGATTTCTGAGGTCTTCTTTTCAATACATGGGATCCCCCATGCACGAACCAATTGGGCGTCAACAAAGTTCCCAGTAGCCCCAGAATCGACTAGAGCTTTTTTGAAATAGATCTTTTTCTTCACCTGAACTCTTATTTCCAGTTTAAGATGTCTAGATTGTGATGGGTCCACGGTGACACCCAAGAGCAACCCTTCTCTGCATCTCGGGTGTTTTAGTTTTCCAACTTGACTGGTCCATTGACTGCGACCTTCTGAACTGGACCTTGCTTGCTCTTTGGTTTGATTGGAAAATCTTTGGCAAAATGACCCTTTCGCCCACAATAAAGACATTGTCCATTTTTTCTGCGTAGGTCCTTTTCATCTTTGGTCAAAGGTCTTCTGATGGTTCCAATTTCCATAGGTTCCGGCATTCTTTCTTTCGGAGTTCTTGAGTCTCTGTTATCATGAACACGCCATGAATATTTTTTTGTCTTTTTGCGCATTCCTTTACGTTCTGTTAAACGATGATCAAGCATCAAGACAAGGTTTATTAATTATTGACAGTCTGTAGGTTGTGGGTCGATTTGCGCTAAGATATCTTTTAGTTCCTCTTTGAGTCCCTTGTAAAACAAGACCGCTTGTTTTTCTTCAGGCCAGGATGTCTCGGCAACCAGCCGGTTAAAGTTGGCTAAATACGACACTAGGTCCTGATTCCCTTGGCGTACATCTAATAATTCACGATCTGCTGACTGTGTTAGAGTTCTACGATCAAGAACTCTCTCAAACTCACGAACAAAATGTCTCCAGTTGTAAAACAAGGGACCATCTTTATTTGAATTTAATTTATAGATTTTAGTTTATTTATTTAATTTTTCTCTAGTACAGTAGGAATAGATTAACAAATAAATAGATATGGAAATACATAGTAAGGGAATATATGTGCAAGGAATATAATAATGGGTATAATATGAGAAGAAAAGTAGTAGGTATAAACACAGACTTTCAAGATTTGTAATATTTGAAGTTAATTAATAAAAGTACTTTTCTAACATTTATTTATCTTTCCTCAATTTTTGAATAGCAAAATGCTTGTGATATAAAACATTTGGGGCCAGATGTATCAAAGCTTTTTGCATTCGCAAATGGTGTGAATCGCAAAAATCGGTTGTTTGCGAATGCAAATATGCCGTTTGCAATGTATGAAAGGCATTCGCAGTGCGAAAATAAGGAATCATTAAAATAACGATTTTTTGCGAATGAGACATGAATTTGCTTATCGCAAACAGCGTATTGCAAATAGCAATATAAATTACCGAATCGCTAATTGTGAAACCCTAATTGCGACACCGATTAGCGAATCGCAGATAGCGATCCCCTAAATTGAGATGCTATTTGCGACACGCTGATTGCGACATGCAAAAACCAAATCGCAATGTGATGCATCAAAAAATCACAATTTGCAATTATTCGCAGAATGGCCTTTTGCACATACAATTTACCACAAATTGAAACCAGGTGGTAACCAGGTACAACCTATATAAAGAGTCCCAGAATGCCTCAGCTGCTCTTCCACAGTGCTGCACTCTACGTCATGGCGAGGAAAATGAGGATCTTGGCAGGTCTGAGGAGAGGGAGGAGGAGACAGGAGAGCATTTTCAGAGTGCGCATTACCCTTTTTGATCAGACTGAGGAGGAAATTTATGAGAAGTGCAGGTTGCTAAGCCATGATCCTTGTGCTGATAGCTGAGCTACAACCTATGCTGCAGCGCACAACACACAGGACCAATAACATACCCACCCATGCGCAGGTAACATGCTCCCTGCACTTACTAGCCTCTGGGAGCTATCAAGGAGTCATAGCAGCAGCTGGAGGGGTATCACAGAGTGCCTTCTCTAGATTTTTTCAATACATTCCTCAATGCCATGCAGAGCAGAATACAACTGTACATAAGATTCCCCAAAACCCCACAGGCATTACAACAAACTAAAATTAATTTCTACCAGATAGCACAGTTCCCACATGTCCTAGGTGCCATTGATGGGACACATGTAGCAATCTGTCCACCATCGCCCATCGAGTATGTGTATCGCAACCGTAAAAACAATCATTCTATGAATATACAGGTGATATGCAATACCTCCCACATCATTACCGATCTCGTGGCCAGATACCCAGGTAGCACACATGACTCGTACATCTTTCGCCACAGCGGGATTCACACAAGACTGCTAGCTGGGGAGTTTGGTTAAGGATATCTACTAGGTAATTTGATAGTTTACAATGTTGCATTGATGTAAGTGTGACGTCAGTTATCACAAGTACTCATTTTACTCTCTTTGCATTCAGCAGACAGTGCCTACGCTGTGTGCACCTATATGCTGACTCCCTACCTGAGCCCTGCAACTCCAGCAGAGAGGAGGTGCAATGCTGCATATAGGGCAAACCCCAATGTGGTGGAGCGCACTTTTGGGCTGCCGAAGAGCCGCTTCAGGTGCATCCATAAGAGTGGAGGTGCACTACAGAACAGCCCAGAGACGACATTAAAAATTGTGGCCACATGTGCTATCTTGCACAACATAGCAACCACCAAGGGCATACCAGTGGAACTCACGGAGCCGGACTCAGATGAGGATGATGATCCCTGGCCACCCCTTCAACCAGCTGACAGGAGCAGTGCAGCAGAGGGCAGGCAAAGATGTGCTGACATCACATGCAACCATTTTTGATGTAAGTAATGTCAACTCCACTTCAATAGTATGTATTTCTGTAGTTAGCATCTTTATTACCTTGACTTCAGGTAACAAATGTGTCAATAGGACATAGCTATGCACAATAGGCAGACATGAACGATTAACAGTGTCACACTATTAGCATCATAGTATAACTGTAATGCTACATGTTTAGGTATTCCCCTGTAGCCCTCAACATCACTTCTTACGTCCACACACTCCACTTGAGTGCTCAATGCCCTCGCTGGCACCTCTTGTAGCAGGTTCACATGCAGTAGTGTGTCTGGCACTGCAACGCCTCGGATCAATCACAGGGATTGTCAGACTGCTGAGGCTAGAGGACTCCTCACTATCCCCAACACCCAGTTTGCTGGTTGGGGCACTGCATGCTGTTTGCATTGCATCCAGTTGGTTATTTGCACCAATCCCTGTGCAACGTCCCAACTGCAATGTGCCATCTCCACCTGCGTGGCCACGGCGCCCCGTTATATCAAAGCGGTTGAACTTGCAAGCTGATTGACGGATCTACAGAAGCTATCAAACCTTCCCAACAATTGGTGATGGCGCCTGCGTTGGCTGACGCGTTCCTGCCGTATCTCAGTGCAGAGTTCCCCAATGGCGTGTGTCAACTCCTTGGTGTTTTCAGTTGCTGTTTGCTGCCCCTCAATTAGAGTTTCGAACTGCTTGTTCAGTAATCCCATATTGTAATTGTGAGACACAAACTGTCTGTGCAGTGACCTCATGTGTTTGCATTGCAGGCGCTGCACCTTCAGCATGGAAGCTTAAAGGCCGCCAAAGATTGATGGGCCCTCTCCTTCATCTGTGCACTGTCTGCCTGCATTGTGGCGCCTCCTGAGGGGAGTTGACTGGCGCTGGCGCTGGCGCAGGGACTGCTGCCTTCCTGTGGGACTAGCCTCTGGTGGTGGTGTGGGTTTGTCTTCTGGCATTTCACCTGAGTCCAGGTTATACTCTGGGAGTAGTAACACCCTTGCCCTATGTCTAGTAGGCACAATACTGTAGGACTCACTGGTATTTGAGTCAGACTGTGGCTGTGTTTCTGGTTCCCCCACTTTTTCAGATCCTGGAACAGCAGGGACAGGGGCATCTGCAAGGACAATGTGCAGCATGTCAGTTTTTGCGTTTTTCACAGACTTTCTCATTGTTGTTTTAAATGTACAATTAAATTGTGTCACTATAAGTCGTTTGTGGTGTTTCTGTATGCCGCTGACCACTATCTTGCTATTTATGTTGTGTATTCACCTTAGGGTTGTGTACTACCACTCCCATAAGGCATAGTTGTCTTGTATGTGAGATGTGACATGGACTAATTTTCACTGTGCATCAAGCTAACAGCTATTCCCTAAGAGGCATTTGTACATGCACATATGGGGATACACATAATTACTGGCCGACCTTTGCTGGTGCTGGGTGTCCCTGAGGTGTCAATGTCAGTAACGCCACTGACAGCTTCTGGAAGCAATGTGGACTCCACCAGGTCTTCCATGGAGGTGGAAGGTGTCTGGGCGGATGGTCCGCCTCTGGTGCTCCTTGCCTCCTTTAGCCTGCTGGCCACCCTCTCTTTGGCATGGGAACGCAAGCCATACCATGGCTTGCATATCTCCTCAACAGAGCGCTGTGCAACACCCACTGCGCATATTTTTGTCTGGATGCCAGACCAGAGTTTCCGCTTCTCACTCTCAGGTACTTGGAGTGAGGTCTTGCCAAATAGTCTGTCATGGTTCATAACAACCTCCACAGTGAGCACCTCCAATTCTTGCTCACTGAATTTGAGCTTTCTCTTCCTGTCTCCCTTCTCCTTCCCATTTCCAGCATTGGCCATGTTGCTTTTTGGTCCTGGCTTGCTCACAATGCTGGCTCCTTGGTGCTGAGCTGTGTCTCTCTCCCTGTTCCTGTGGGTGTGGCTTCTGGAAACAGCCTGGGCTGACTCACTTTCTGGTTGTGATGTCATCAGGCTGTTCCGGTTTGCTGTTTTCGCTATTTGCGATTTTCAATTACTGTATTGCCATTTATTTTAGCGATTGGGTATTTTCATCTCGCAAATTGCATTTACGAATTTTAAGAAATTGCTATTAGCGATTTACAATTTTGATACATCGCTTTTTGAATTTCTTAAATAGCAATTTCTTAAAAATCACTATTTGAGAATCATTAACTGGAATCTTGATACATCTGGCCCTAAGTGTATAACTTGTTATTAAAATAGTAACAATATATATTTCTTAAAGAACTATACATATCTAGAATACACACAAACATTTTATAAATATTTATTAACACAGGCATATGCAGTTCATTGCGGTTTGAATATGGTGGTTATGAAGGAAAGAACCAACCCTAAAGTAGTCTTCTGTAGGCAAGATAGTTATCCGTGGGTCTTATATTTGGGGGTAACGGGCTGCTTGAACGGAGAAGGATGTACCACCTATTGTCTTTTTCTTGTATGGTGGTGTTCTAAGGTGGGGTGCCAATCTTGAGCGTAGGTTTCTTTGTTGAATGTATTTGTTATGTTTTGTTTCTGATAAAAAGGGGTCCTGTTCCGTGTATAGATTTGTGGGTGATACAAAGCATTTTGAAGGTGGTTCTTCTGGTTACGGGTAACCAGTGTAGTGCTCTCAAGGCAGGAGAGATGTGGGCTTGTGGCTTTACATGTAATAGTATCCTGGCCGCTGAGTTCTGAATACGTTGTAGTTTTTTCATAATATTAGCAGCCAAGCAAAACTACCTTGGGTTTATGGGATAAGGTAATAACCCCAACAAGGAACTATTGCTACAGAGACTGTGGCAGCTATTAAGTAACAAAAATACATTTGATTTAAAAAAATACAATATGCAAGTTTAGTAAAATGGACGACCATAGGACATTAGAGGCCTTACTAGACCAAAAGGACTAAGGCCCTCATTATGACATTGGTGGTAAATCCCGCTTACCACGGCGTGGACGGCCGTCAACATACCGTTGTGGAGGCGAACATATGTTCGCCTTATTATGACACAAACACAATAAAGCGACAGAATACTGGCACAAACACAAATCTTCCAAACCAAAGGTAAGTGGTAAAGTGTCGGTACGAACACCCATACCATCGCGCCAACAAAACAATGCCCTCCACATTATGACCCACGAATCACCACAGTGGAGATTTAATGGCGGTAAACCATTGGCAGTACACACTGGCACAGTCGGAATGGCCACCTAAATACAAAACAACACAAAATTGGCCAATACCAAAAACACACACCTGACACTAATACACACACCACACCCACAGCACTATAAAACACACACCCACGTTACCCACAACCCTTTACGAACAAGAAAAATAGCAGAGACAGACACGCAAATCATAGACACAACTACACATACCACAAACACCAATCCTTCCGTCACACACCCCACACCCCACCACATTATTCAACATACACTGCATAACACACACCACACAAACCCCATGTCCCCACAAAGGCACCCCCTTTTCACAGATGAGGAGTTGCGGGTCATGGTGGAGGAAATAGTCAGGGCAGAGCCACAGCTGTTTGGACCACAGGTACAGCAAATATCCATAGCAAGGAAGACGGAGCTGTGGCAGAGAATTGTAGAACGGTTGAACGCTGTGGGACAGCATCCAAGAACAAGGGATGACATCAGGAAAAGGTGGAATGACCTACAGGGGAAGGTACGTTCCATGGCAGCAAGGCACCAGCTCTCAGCCAGAGAACTGGCTGTGGATCCCCACCTCCTCCCCCACAGCTGACAGCATGGGAGGAACATATCTTGGCAATATTAAATCCTGAGGGACTCACTGGAGTAGCTGGAGGACTGGACACTAGTGAATCAATATTAATGACTGATCACCCCCATACCTCCAAGCAATCTCACCCCCTCACCCTTACTCCCATCATTCCACTCTATCCCACACAGTGTACCTACACATATGACTAACTCCAATACCAAGCCAGCCTTGCATGCCATAACCACTGCATGTACAGCCCTCCCAGCCCTGCATGTACACCCACCACATATGCATGTACAGCATGGAGAACTAACAATCCTACAATACATCACCATACACAAACAAAGGTGGCAGGGCAACAACAATGAAATAGGGGAAGCTAGAGGTGTACAGTATGTCACAGACATGAAGCATAATACATCACTTACATCCCCGCAGGTGCCCCAGCCAATCCCAGAGGTGAGGAGGTGCCACGACTATCCAGTCCCCGAACAGAAGATGCCGCCAGTGATGACAGTAACTCAGGACATCTGGATAACTTCCTGGCCTATCTGGTATCACTGGTCAGTCGGCCACCCCAGCCCACACCCAGTCCACCACAGAGCTTCCCCCAATATCCAACGCCACAGCACCCAACCAACATCCCCACACCTCTGTCCCTAGGACATGTCAATCAACAGTGTGCCCACTTGTACAGGGACCCCGGTCCACAGCTCACAGCCTAGACAATCAGGGTCCTGGGGTCAGTGGCAGTAGGCACACCGTTCATGGGACACAGGCACCTGGGGACAAGGACACTAGGAGGACACCTGTGCGCCAGGGGGACGACAGGCTCAGGGAACCAACTGTCCTGGAGGCACTCACTAATGTCCTGGGGGATTACCAACAATCCCAGGACAAGATGGGCCAGATTCTTTACATTGTGCAGGAGAACCAGCAGCTGCAGGAGGTACACCATCAGAAGATCAGGAAAGAATTGCAGGCCCTCAACATCAGCATGGTCTCCATAGCAGGGGTGCTGGCTGATATGGTCAACATCAGGAGGGAATGCACAGCACACCAGTGGGTCCCTTCCACTAGCCAGTCAACTGAACAGCTCACCACATCTTCTGCAGCTAGTGGACAGGAGGCCCTGCCAAAGGACCCGCCCCGCAGTGAACCACTCCGTAAACGTTCCCTGTGACCCATACAGATGCCAGAGACACTTTCCCAGACCAAGACCACCACCAGGAAATGAGACCCTCCTGAATGTCCCCCTTGTGTCCCACCCTTTCACCTTGTCAACTTTAAACTGCCTTTGCTCCCCTTCCTATGGCCCCTTGGACACTGGACCTGTGCTACAAACAGACTGGACCAATATACTGGACTTACCTCTGTCATCACCCCATTCCAATGCAATATTCTGTCTATAAATATCACTACAATAAACACCCTTGAACACAACTTGACTGATAGTGCTTTATGCAATGAAAATGTGCGATTATGGTAACAGTTACAATTTGTGCAACTGACCTGAACTCTGTGATAGCATACAAATAATGTCATGTAGCTGTCTGTAGTCATAATATCAGTACACAGTTGTTATAAAACCAACATCTGCAAAATGAGAAGGCATAGGTGACAGTCAGTTGAGATGCAAAGGACTTGACTGCCATCCTGCTACAGCCACACTGAAAAGATAAATAATCAGAGGAATAGTCAGTTCCATTGTCTCACCTGTGTGTCATTGGAAGTACTGTCATGTAACTGATGTTCTGTTGTCCACATCCTCATCTTCTGCCTCCTCATCCTCACTGTCCTCAGCATCCACTGCTGCCACAGGGGCATTTCCAATCTCCTCCTCCTGCAGAAAAGGCACATGTCGTCTGAGGGCTAGGTTGTGCAACATGCAGCATGCTACAACTATCTGGAAAACCTTCTCAGGGGTGTAGTAGAGGGATCCATCTGTCAGATGGAGGCATCTGGACTTGGCCTTCAGGAGGCCAAAGGTAAGTTCTTTGATCCGCCTGGTTCGCCCATGTGCATCGTTATACCGATTCTCAGCCCCTATCCTTGCATTCCTCAAAGGGGTCAGGAGCCATGATAAGTTTGGGTAGCTAGAGTAACCTGCTAGAATTGAGGGACAAACATTAGCCTTAGACAATGGTATGGGGGATGACTCCTGAAGGCATACACTGACATACATTAGGTGGGGACTCTGGCTCACCTATTAGCCACACCCTGTGCCTCTGTAGTTGTGCCATCACATTTGGGATGCTGCTATTCCTCAGGACGAAGGCGTCATGCACCGACCCAGGATACTTGGCAGTGACGTGGGAGATGTACTGGTCCGCCAGGCACACCATTTGCACATTGAGTGAGTGGAAACTCTTCCAATTCCTGAACACCTGTTCATTGTGCCGGGGGTGGACAAATACAATATGTGTTCTGTCAATCGCTCCAATAATATTTGGTATATGTCCCATTGCATAGAATCAAGCCTTCACAGTGGCCACATTTTCAACTTGGGAGAAAGCGATGTAGCTGCACGTGTTTGACCAAGGCAGACAAAACCCTTGGTAGAATGATTGAGAACATTGGCTGTGACATTCCTGCTGCCAAGCCCGCTGTCACTTGGAAAGAACCAGTTGCCAGGAAATTAAACACTGATAGAACTTGCACAAGAGGGGGGATCCCAGTGGGATGACGAATAACTGATATCAGATCAGGCTCCAATTCAGTAAACAGCTCTGTGATTTTGGCCCTATCCAGTCCATAGGTCAGTATTATGTGCCTGTCTTCCAGTGTTGTCAAGACCACAAGGGGTCTGTGCATGGGGTCTTGTCTCCTCCTCTTAGTCCTCCGCAGTGGTAGGTATCTAAGGGACACAAGAGTGAGTAGGGCGTCACTAACTGAACAATGGAACCACCACCTCAGTGTACATGGAGCATGTATGTAATCAGACAGTGTGAATGGCAATGTATGTACCATTTACAGAAATGACACAGTTTCCAATTTCTGAATGTTGATCACTGTCATAAAATGGTGACCGGCTTTCCTGTAAGTATGGATAAGTATGGACAGGTGGAAGTGATGTAACTCCTCCGGCGTTGGGAGTCATGGCAGAAGGTGGTCTTGCACCACTGCGCTATTCCTCGTTGGCTAAAATGGGGATCTACGGAGTACAGTGTTCAATGGGGATCACCGGCGGAGGTTATGGTGTACACCACCACGGACGTGACCACCATTTTCTGTCTAAAACCTCACTTGATTCATGACTTTCCACAGGACAACACCTCCACTGCGTGTGCGGCTGTGACCTGTGTCTGGATCCTGCCATGGGCCGTGTGACAGGGAAAGAGCCCCTGCCTTCACTTCGGAGGAGTTAGAGTGCCTGGCGGATGGGGTCCTATCCCTGTATGGACAGCTGTATGGGCCTCCAGACCAACAGGTGATTACCCCATGAGCACAATGCATGTTACGGGTGATGTGTATGTCAATGGAGATGGAAATGGAATTGTTGGGCCATATGTGTGACAGGCTGGATTGTATGGTTAATGGTGTTCTCCTGTCTGTATTACCTCTGCAGATCAGCGCCCATCAGAAGGGATTGTGGCGTGCCATCGCCAAGGACGTGCGGACCCTGGGGGTCTACAGCAGACAGAGCACCCACTTTTGGAAAAGATGGGAGGACCTGCAACGCTGGGCCCGGAAGACCATAGAGGCGCAGCGGGGGATGGCTTCCCAACAAGGGCAGAGTGCCGTCAGAACTTGACCCCGGCTGATGGCCTGCATACTGGCGGTGGCATACACAGAGCTGAATAGGCGCTTGAGGGCAGCACAGCAGCCACAAGGGGGTGAGTACAGTGAGCGTGAAAACCATGTTTGTTGGGTGGCATGGGATCCTGGTGGTGGGTTTCAGTTAGTGGGTGCCCCTTAATGCTAACTCAGCCATTGCTACCTGATCTAGCTCAAGGTAAATGGGTGTATAGCAAAATCTAGTAACCTAGCTAGGTTGTATTCCATGTCAGACAGGGCTTAGTGGGTCCCAGGAGGGGTGCAGTTAGCGGTGGTTGGCTCTCATCTTGCTGTGGCACCTACCCAATGGAATGCCAGTGCGATGCATAATGCTCATTCCTGATCCCTGTGTGTGATGGTAATGTGTAAGCAAACTGTGGTGTTGTTGCTGTATTTGACCAAGTGCTCCCTTTCTCTCTCCCCTCCCTATTTTGTTCTGTCATCCTGTCCATGTGTGCATTAGTATTATCTGGTGGAAGATCAGGGGCACAGGTGACTGAGGGAGCTGCATCCCACAGGACCCAAGAGGCAGAGTCCATCGACGCAAAGGGGACCAGTGGGACGGAAGGCGATGGGAGCACCACGGCGGAGACATGTGGTGACGACACTGTCTCTGATTCCTCCTCTGATGGAAGCTCCCTGGTGCTGGTGGACACCTCTGGAACCATCCCAGCTACAGGTACAGCTGCCACCCCGTAACAATGCCGCCCTCCAAGTAGCCCCCCACCGAGTTGCCCGAGCCTGCTCTCCCAGGAGTGTGGGCATCTCCTTCACCCCATGCACCTCAGGCCCTGCCCCAGTGAGGCCTGCTGCCCTCAACGAGGAGGCTATTGACCTCCTGAGATCCATCTCTTTAGGGCAGTCAACCATTGTGAATGCCATCCAGCTGCTGGCATCCCAGATGCAGCAATGCAATGCATACCTGGAGGGCATCCACAGTGGGTTGCGGCCCTACAGAGATAATTTTAGGCTCTGGCCTCCTCTCTGATGGCAGCTAGTGTCCCTGTTCCTACTGTGTCCTCTCCGACTACCACTTCCCAGTCCCAGTCTCCTCAACCCCAACCCATCCCAGGCACAGATAGAGACAAGCATGCACACAAAACATCACACAAGAGTAGCACAGTCAAACACAAGCAGCACACTTCAGGCCACAAGACAGTTGCACACACACTGCCTCCACTGTCTCCCCCTCCTCCTCCTCCCTCACAGTCACATCCACACTCACACCTGCATGCACTGCATCAACAGCCACCACCATCATCACGTCAGGCAGAACACACACACCTCATTTGTAGACACCTCCACAACATCCATCCACACGTCCCCTTTGTCCTCTCCCACCCTGTCTGCCCTCCCTACGAGACACAAACACACGCACTCAGACACCCAACAGCCATCCACCTCACACATGCACACTGTCTATGCAACTGCACCCAAGTCCAGCAGACGTACACCTCCGACAACCACTCCTTCAACCTCCACTCCACTCCCATCCCTCTTCCCACATCCCGCCCCAATGTCCCTAAGAAGCTTTTCCTTGCCCGACTTGACCTTTTCCCTCCCCTTCTACCCCACTGTCCTGTCCGTAAGAGCAGGGTCCCAATGACCCGACACACCACCTCAGCCAAACAGTCTGCCACTGCTCCCATCAACTCATCAGCTGCTGGCACAAAGGGGCTCCAGAGTGTGATGGCTGCCACTCCTACTGAGAGCACACCTCCGGATCAGAAAGGAAGGACTAGGGTGGTGAAAAGCAAGGGACAGGAGATGGGGACAGTGGAGGCAACTCCTAGTCTTGGAGTCAAGGACACAAGTGACATGTGAAAGGCCAAGGGGACCTGTCACAAGAGGGAACACATGGATCTCCCTCTACCACCTAATATTGCCAAGGATCCCCCTCCACCATCAAAGAAAAGGAAGGTTCCTTCTCCACCAACAAAGAAAGGGAAGGTTCCCATTCCCCAACAAAGAAAGGGAAGGTACCCAGTCCATCACCAATGAAAGGGAAGGTTCTCACTCTACCACCAATGAAAGGCAAGAGGCCTACTCCACCAGCAGAGTGCAAGGAGCCCCCACCTCCAGCAGAGGCACAGTAGCCCTCACCTCAAGCAGAGGGCAAGGAGCCCCCAACTCCAACACAGGCATAGCAGCCCTCACCTCTAGCAGGGACACAGCAGGCCTCACCTCCAGCAGAGGGCAAGGAGCCCCCACCTCCAACAGAGGCACAGCAGCCCTCACTTCCAGCAGAGGGCAAGGAGCCCCACCTCCAGTAGAAGGCATGTAGGCCACCCTCCAGGGACGGTTGTACAAGGAGCCCCCTCCAGAACCACTGGGCAAATTTCCCACTTCAGAGACTGTGGCCTTGCACTCCTCGCTAAAAACAATTGGACATGGAGTCACCCACATAACAAGTAGGCAAGTTCCCCACTTCAGATACTGTGGCCTGGCACTCCCCACCAAAGACAATTGGGCATGGAACCCCCTCTGGAACCAGTGGGTAAGTTCCCCACTTCAGTGACTGTGGCCTTGCACTTCCCACCAAAGACAATTGGGCAATGAGCCCCCTCCAGAACCAGTGGGCAAATTCCTACTTCAGAGACTGTGGCCTTGCACTCCCCACCCAGGATAATTGGACATTGAGCCCCCTCCAGAACCAGTGGTCAAGTTCCCCACTTCAGAGACTGTGGTCTTGCACTCCTCACCAAAGACAATTGGGCATGGAGCCCCCTCCAGATCCAGTGGACTATTTCCCCACTTCAGGTGAGGTGCCCTCCTATCCCTCCCCCTCCCCCCGAGGTGCCTGCCCATTTCCAACATGTTACCCCTAAACAGTGTATTCCGGACTGTGTTAGGAGTCAAGTTGGGCCTTGGACTGTGCCCTGTGGCCATGTGGCCCTTTTGTACTTTGGACTGGCCATTGGCCCATTCTGGGCAGTGTCACCTGTGTTTGTATCCAAATGAACAATATGGTGGCTGTTGGCATCAAATTGCAGTGTTAGTTGAGTTTCATTGTGGTCCTTGTTTCATTTTACCGTGTGTCCTGTGACATTGGTTTAACTCTGCTGCTGGTTCTGTGTATGGTGGTGTGTGTGAATAGTGTGTGTTGTGTGTGTGTGTGTGTGTGTCTCTCTCGCCTTTTCCTCCCTCCCTCCCTTGTGTGCTAGGTGGTTGTACTCACCGTCTGCGGCGGCGCTGGTGTTCCGAGAGGGCCAAGGTGTAGAAGAGCATCGGGAAGACTTGAAGTTTCGGTTCCATGGCAGCGACGGAGTCCTCTGTGTACTTGTTGGTGAGTCTTTTGTTTTCTGTGTTATGTTTCGCCAGGCTTTTGATGGTGTTGGTACTGCCCTGGAAATCCTGGCGGTTTCCTATGTCATAATATGGTGGACAGTACCTTGGCTTCCGCCTGGCTGTTGATGGCTATCGCCTCTGTCAGTGGTGTTAACGCCCTGGCAGTTGGTGTGGTACATTGGCTGTCTATGGGAGGTATCACCACCATGGTCATAATTTGGCGATAATTACCACCAGCCTGTTGGCGGTATTACCACCAGTTTATCACTCACCACCAATCGTATAATGACCACCTAAGTGTGCTGGGGCTCTTGGGTATGGAGAGGTACCAGTTGGGTGTGGACTAAGCATGTCAGAGTAAGGGAGAGAAAATCAGGAGCAAAATTAGCTGTTTGTGTTAATGCCAGAGGGGGTAATTTAATCTCTAAAAATGTGAAATGCCTGACTGACATTCTGTATGTTTAAATTAATAAAAGTACTGAAACATCAAATGACAAAGACATGCAAAATTACAGCAGGGAAAACAACCCACTATTTCTGGAAGACTATCTAATCGCTGATGCCTCACCTTTTTAATATTCCACTAAGCATCAGACTGGATGCAGAAAAAAATTAACAGTACCCCTACACGCTGGTAGGTGGCAATAACAGCTCTGCAACCCTACATAGGCACCATCCATGCGTATTGGCACCAGTTACTTTCTCACTCATCCGGACCAGCAGTAGCAGAGTAAATTTAAGATCATGAACAGTACGCAAACCTCTAAATTTGAATCTTATGAGTGGAAAGAGCCTAGTTCTGAGTTATGAGGTGAGAGGTTCAATGAGGAATCTGCAGAAAGAGCTCTACCAAAGGTAACTTGTTCTGATAGAGACTTCTAATTGAAGATCCATCATTTTTTTGTTATATACGCAAGCAGTACCTCACAGGACGTTTGTTTAATGTGCCTCAACCTAAAAGGTAGTGAATCAGTGAGCAGGCAAAGTGCCCATCTTGGCGGACCTGGATATTCAAATAAATGTGCTTTATAAACATATGGAGCAAGGCCCACATGTCCAGAGACGCAAATCCTCATGGTAAAGGGTCCACGACCCCACCCTGCTTGTTTCAGGTAACACACAGCAGTAGTGATGTGCGTGAGCAAAAGCACCAGTATCCCTCCTATGAATGGTAGGAAGGAGTCAAAACCAAATAGGTGGCTCTCAGTTTATGAAGGCTGATATGAAGTCATGCTTCCAGCATCAGCCCCCTCTCTGGCTCCTTTGGCCAAAAGTGCCTGCTCATCGTGATGGAAAAGAGACAGGTGGTCATTTATTCTGGGCTGGTGGAAAAAGAGAGAGTGTGAGTGTGTGTGTGCACGAGTGAATATTGGAGGGTTGAAGCCACTTCCACCACCTCCAGTGGTAGCTCAAGTTCCTCTAAGCTGGTTGAAAATAAGTTACTTACCTTGTCGTAGTTTGGACTCTTGCTCTGAGCAAGACTGCTGGTCTCAGGATGACAGTACTTTCGTTTGTAGGTGACTAAGGCCCTCATTCTGACCCTGGCGGTCGGCGGAGAGACGGCGGTCGGACCGCGAACAGACCGGCGGTATTAAAAATGGCATTCTGACCGCGGCGGTCCCCGCCGCGACCGACCGCTACTTCTCCACTCCGACCGCCACGGCGGTCATGACCGCGGGGCTGGAGTTTGCGCACTCCGGCCCGGCGGTCGTCCCAAGACCGCCAAGGGTATTATGACCCTGCCTACCGCCGCGGTTTCTTGCGGGCGGGAACCGCCGTGCGAACCATGGCGGTAAGCACCATCGGGGCCAGGGAATTCCTTCCCTGGCACTGATAGGGGTCTCCCCCACCCCCCACTACCCACCCGAGTCCTCCCCCCACACCCTCCACCCCCCTGGCACCCCCCAGAGGTGGTACGAACCCCCTCCCCACCCCCACCCCGACATGCACATACATGTACCCCGACATGCACACACCCCAACATGCACATATACACACCCCCTACACACACATACACAACGGGGACACATACCCGCACACATACATGCCGACATGCGCACCTGCCGAACAGCACACATTACCCATAGACACAGCAGCACCCCCCGCCCGCATACACGCACTCACACACCCCCTCTACACACTCACACGCACACCCCCATGCACGCCCACATCACACAACACCTTACCTTGTGCGTTGGTCCTCCGGGAGGCGACGGGAGCCATAGGGACGTGACCGCCAACAGAAGACCGCCAACAGAAGACCGCCACACGGAAATGTGGGTCGTAATTCTGTGGGCGGTGTTCTGCTGGCGTGGCGGTGGAGGTTGACCAGTCTCCACTTTCCCGCCGACCGCCAGTGTGGCTGCTGGCGGTTTTCCGGCGGAACGCTCCCAGCGGTCAGAATGCGCACAGCGGCACACCGCCGCGGTCGGCGGTCTTCACCGCGGCGGTAACTCAGCGGTCTTGCGAAAAGACCGCCAAGGTCAGAATGAGGGCCTAAGTCTCTTCCTACAACTATTTGTAACTGTTGTCCAAACCTTACCGGCTTACTAGCAGTACCTCACCAAAAACACAATAGTAAAAGGTGATTTGTAGCAGTCGCTTACGCATGGACTCAAAATACAATATCTCAGGGTTGTCGTGGTTAAACGGAAATTACCCTTTTCTCACAGATTTATAATGTCTCATACAAACAAAGGCAATAACACAGATGCAGTAAAGTTATAATAGTTTTTATTCAACATAACTGCAATTTGTGATAAGTTGCATGAACTGCAATGATTAGGATAATGAATATACCAAGCAACAGTATAGTAAAGAGGAGAGTCATTGTTATAAAGACCCCCACCATTATGCAATATAAGATAAAAATATATGTATATGTAAAAGATGGAATAAGCCCTAATACCCTAAGGAGAGTAGGTCTAACCTTCTACCTAAAAAGGAAGAGCTGGGTTCGTTAAACCTAATCTGCCAAAACCGTGTCCATGAGAGGAGCCCCCAACCCTCGTTACCTTGGAATGAGGTCTCTATCTCAGACTCCGCAGGGACACGAAGACTGGATCAGTGTCAAGATGACTGCAGCATCGGTATCAGCGATGGTGGCGATGCCCTCTGGTCGGAATCCCTCTGATTATCTGTCTAAAAGTGTGTTGTATTTATACAGATCTACAAGGTCCCCTGTCATAAGTGTTATTCATAACAATAGATAACAGGCATGCTTGGGACGGCAATTAATATCAACAATCCCTCGAAAGTATAGAGAGGGAAAATCCCTAAGTGTGAATGCCTACTGTATGTTTGTCTTTCGTGCTTGATCTTGACGCCTTGGCGCAGTGACACTGATAATAGAACCCATAACAAGTGGCCTAACTATAAACAAGGCCACCATTTTAAAGGAAATAAATAATTAAATGGACTAAGCCAGAGCAAGCTAAGTAGGTTAAAAGTCACTGGGTGACGGGGGCACGAGTTTACAAGCCTACGGCTAAGCTAACTCCTGTTAACCCGTTAAAACAAACTAGGATTCACTACACCCTCCCCATTGCCGTAACAGGTATGATGAAGGTAAAGAAAACCCAATCGCTAAAAAGCTGCTACTGAACTAAAAAGCCAAAAAACTTAACGAAAAAAATAAATGCTGTGTTATAAAATTCGTTTCTTAAAAAACATTTCAGAGACTTTAATATCAACCATGACAAGTATAGCAAACTTTTAGTATAATTGCTTTTTTTATTAGAATCGGGAACTGGCAAGCTAATTCATCAAATTATGTGCTATATGCAGGATCTTGAAGAATGTCATCGAAGTCACCATTCAAGGATCTCAAAAATGAGTCAACATCGTCTGAAGTGAAATTGAGAGCTGGGCGGACAAACGGATCCACAGAGCAGAAGTGAGCCATATTCATCGGTGCATCGACACTCGCTGCAGCGTCCTCATCCATGTTAGTTTGTATAACAGAAGGCTCATAGGTGGCCTCGCGGAGCAACCTCAGTCTCAAGGGGCATGACCGTGTATGAACCCTCATCAGGGACATCAGCAGTTCGTGGTCCACAGGAGATGTCGGTGCTACAGCAAGACAGACCATAGGCAGATGTTCAAAGAGACACCATATGCAGCGGAACACCGGTTGTACACACCATAGTAGAGGCCGGAATGACAATGACCAGTCAAACTCTAGTTCCACCAGCAAAGGTGTACCGAAGATCCGAACCATGCGTTCACGGCACAGCGGGGTTGACGGGAGCGGCTCCATTGCTCTGTGTCGCTGGAAAGAAACAACCACCGCGAATCAGAAAATATAGCAGTAGTAGTCCGCCAATTAAAGCCAAAATAATTGGAAAGCCACCAAACACACTGGAAAAGAGTGAATGGATGGCTGATGGGATGACTCCGAAGACAGTCTGGAAGATGGACACGAAACCAGACCCGACAGCCTTAAAGAAATGAACAATCCCAGTGGTGCTTGAAGCATTGAATATTCTCGATACCAACTCTCCAAAGTGTAAGGGGAAATCGGTATTTAAAAGGGATTGTATCTCGGCTGATGATCTCGCAACCTGGAGAGCATACGTCTCCTTTGCGGATGTCAAGGCGACCTGTTTTTGAAACAATAGCGCCTTCAGTCTACTAAACTTGTCATAGTTCACATTAATAGAATCAATGTGGGGCCACATTTCAGATACTTGTATCTCTCGTGTGGGGGGAAACAAAACATGGCCACAACACGTAATGACCTTCGTGACTGAAATTGCGTAGGCAATTCCAGGTCGCAAGCCGCAACAGCTGTCATCGCTCAGAAGAACATAACTCCCATTAGAAAGAACATGAAACACTGAACGAATCAAGGGGACGGGAGTACCCTTCAGAAAACAGGCCAAATATGCGACCCCCGCATAGCAAAGACCGTGAAGAGACACCTGTTTGCATATCATGGAATGACGAACATTAGTCTCACATTCACTTCCGCTAAGAAAGACCTCTTGTTCGCCGTTCAGACATCGATACTCAAAGGGCAACTCCCACTCTTCCTTAATAAAGCTATCTCCTAGCCGTTCATATCGTCCCACTGCAAGATGTTTCAGGCAGCTCGAGAAACGAAACGTTGAAAACGGTAAATTAATAATGCCGTGTAAGAGCCAGATAGTTGAAGGACTCTCTGCTACCGTGAAGGGCAACTTATCTAATTTTTCTACTTGAAGCAAGGTGAAACGAGCCTCTCTTTTAGCCATTGTCACTTGTTCCCCGGAAAAATTAAAAGCAGCGAATAGTTCACTCCCATTAAGGTATTTCCATGGAATGTGGCCACTTTTCAGCGTCTGTAATGCCCAACTCAGCTGCATGATGGAACGCAGCTGTGTTTGCCCATGATATAACCGAGATAAATCAGTCTGAGTGATATCAATAGCAGATGACACTATATTCGACAGGGAATAAATCCTGTTGGAAAGTGTGTTTATGCCATTGTCGACAACAGCCAATGTATTCTCCAAATTCTCTTTATCAAGTTGCCGTAAACGTGCAGCAGCCTCAATTTGAGAAAGTTTCCAAATTTCATTATACATGGCATATAAAAACCGTTTCGAGCGTTGCTTTCTAGGACCTAATAGGAAATCTTGTAGGTCTATACTGTCAGAAAGAGTATTCAGGTGTTGTTTCACCGCTGTTAAGGTGTTCGTTTGTACCCATTGTTGGCACTGCTTGCCCACACTGTAAGTTGTAATTATACCAGCATGCTGACCTGACAAAAAGCGAGGGTCTGGTCTATGAATGGAAAAAACCCCTGAAGAGTTCAAAAAACGCCTTTGACACTCATCAGTGTCGGTGGACCATACCAACCATCCCCCGGGACTGGAAAGTGAAGAATTATAGTCACCACCCTTAACCAATGCATCTAGCCTATCTTCAGAAACATTTAGAAAGTGTTGCCAATCTTTAAATTTTGTCGGTGTAGGGATACTGGGCGTGTTGAGATCCTTTATTTTAGCTAATCCCAGACATGATGTCTGCTCAACAGTGTCATTTAAAAAAATCATTTGCACAGGAATTAAGCAAGCTCGAAACAAAGCCTCCCTACCCTGTATCTGCCAATCTTGCGTTCCCCATACACTCTTCAAATCGACAGTGTTCTTCCAATATTCATAACCCTCAATCGAAAGTCGGGAAACAAAGGGATCTGAATAAATCAGTTTGGTATCTGTTAGCAACAGTTTTCTAATGTGTGTCTTAGGTAATTTAAAATAATATGATTCAGCTTTCGTTGTATCACGCCCAGAAAAGTATGTGAATTTGTCACTATAATACTTTGGACTCCCCACCCGTGGTGTTGAACAATGTTCCCATTGCGTGTAGTTAAAAAGAGGCCTATATCTAGTTGCACGGTGCAGGTAGTGATGTCCCCAATTATTATAGCAGAACATTTCACCATAATTCATTGTAAAATCATATACATCATCACTTCCAAAAGCGGAGTAGTCCTTCATTTCAGTTAGCATGGAATCCACTGTTTGGACATCCCAATCATCAGAGACAACATTAGGTGTAATAACATCAGACATAGAAATTTTGAACACGTATGGTATTTTAATTATCTCCGTAGGCCCGTATATATCGAACGGAACTTTGTCCCAAACAATCCCATCAGAAATCGGAATAGCTGTAATATTGACAGGGGACAAATCACGTCGGACCTTATGTGATGAATGATGCGGTGTTAAAATTACATCAACAGGCTCCACTGAGGAGCGATCAGCAATATAGTGACCATTAATTAGTAAAAAGAAAACAGTCACAAAACCAATCCATAAAAACAATGCAATAAATGTCAAACAGAACCAGAGATAGTTCCATGGATATATCAAATAGTTCTTTTTAAGCCATTGATAGAACTTGCTACCTCTGGAAAGTTTGTCAGTCTTAGTTGAGGATGAATTTGAAGAAAAATCATCAATGTCCACAAAATAGCCAGAGGAAGTCTCCGCAAACACAGGACTCATCGAATTCCCATCCACTGTTCTAGGAGGTTCATGATAGATGACGTTACCAGTCGTGGAAGTGTTCGTGTAAAATACAGCCAAATCCTGTAGCGGTGTGTTCTCCGAAGTTGTTACAGGAACCAACAAAAGTTCATTTTCTGCCCTCCCCATGGTCGAGGAAGTGTCTGGAACAGCAGCTGACATAGTTGTATAGTCAGTAGTAGCGATGGTCATCCTACTATGTAGAGGGATGTCCTGTTGGGTAGTGAGAGGGGATCGGGAACTACCCAAGGGACCTCCTGGTCTACTGTGAAGAATCGGCCACATGGTGTAATTTGATGTCATCAATGGAGATGAATCTGTTTGATTTGGAACCAGACAATGGTGGAAGGATGACAGTCCTGGTGCCTTGTATCCCCAAGACCGGTACAGGTGCTCTGTATGCAGGACCAAACTCTTTTCTCACAGCGATCTTCTCACGAACCAGATGCCCAACGTTAGGAATCCAGCCGGTCGAAGTTTTCGCCAAATCCCTTATTCCCAAGGTGGCAGCGCTTGCAGATGATTTATCATCACGTAAGTGTTGAAGCTCCTGTAAAACAGCGAGATGTTCTTTTATATCAAATGGTGTTTCTGCTGCCACCATACCAGGGGCATCAAGATCGGGAACATACATAGTTGTCCCAAAGAGAACCTCATATGGAGACTTGCCTCTCAAGGACCGTCTTGGCAGATTATTCAGTGCTCTCTGGACCCCATATAGGTGATGTAACCAACTACGGCCTGAACCTAATACTCGAGCTGTTAAGGACTGCTTTAGATCACGATTCCGCCTCTCCACGACCGAATTTCCCTCGGGATGGTATGGTGAGGAGTAATGGAGTTCAACACCCATCGTCCTCATGGTGTCCCTGAAAGCCTTAGAGGCAAATGCAGGGCCCTGGTCCGAATGGAATGCTGCAACCGCATATGTACCGATAAAGATCAGCAAATCTTTTATAACAGTCCGGGCGTCAGCCGACCGCTGTGGCCATACCCACAGGAATCTAGAACAGGAATCTACAGCCACTAAAATGTATTTGTATGCACCATCAGGTTGCAAAGGACCACAATGGTCCAGGTACACACAATGGAGTGGTTTGTCTGACACTAAGAGAGATGTCTGCGGAGGGCGTCTGATATTCGAGCCCTTAATCTGCTGACAAATGTCACAGCAAAGGACATACTGTTTAGTCCGTCTGCATAGACCAGGCCACCAGTACCGTTGTTGTAAAATGGTGATAGTGGCCTGTATACCAGCATGTGCAGAAGCGACACCCTCATGTGCAGCTGTAATCAATTCCAATCTCTGATCTTCATTTGGGATCACTCGATCACCAACATCTGGAATTGTTGCAAAAGCAACATTCTGTGCACTGATATGATATGTATAGTTCGTAGGGTATCCTTTCGGAAGGGGCTTGCCTGCAGCCGAGGCTTTAACGGCAAGCAGTATTTCATTATCCAACCTCGTCCGAGAACGAGTCACTGCAGCCACAGAAGCCGTAGCTACTGAAGCTTTGGCTGCTTCGTCAGCCAATGTATTACCGGCAACATGTATTCCTACACGTTGGTGCCCCAATGTATGAACTACATGGACACATGGCAGCTTATCCTTAAGATCAGCCACACTTCCCCACAATATTTTGTGTTTAATGGTGTTCCCTTTAGAATCTCTAAACCCGTTCAGTATCCAATGATTGAGGTATTCATTGTATGACTGGACGCAGTAATACAAATCACAGACGATCAAAGTCTGCGTTCCTGGCTCTGAATGTTCGAGCGCTAGAAGAAGAGCCTTAAGCTCGGCCAACTGGGCTGTGCAGTCCCCTAAGATCTGAGTGTACGTGTTATGAGGATGAAAAACTCCGTCTTCCATTACCCCGCACACGGCTGCGCAAGCTGCCGAGTATTGATGTTTAGTACCCACAGCCGGTTATGCCGATCCGTCAGTGTAAATGATGGTATCATAACTGTCTATTGGCAATATGTGTAAGGGAGCGGGGTACTCCTGTTCATACTGGAGAAATTCTTGTGTCTGAAGTCTGGGGTCAAACACATAATCAACATCAGTGGCGGTCAGAGACGTTGCCCATTGAATCCAGCGTGGATGCAATGCCTTATCGTTAGGAACGCTCGCTTTAGTGACAGCCTCTAAGGCCGGAACCGGGGAGACAACAACAATGCGTTTTCCCTGGGCAAGCGGTCTCTCCTTTATGACGGCAATCTGTACCGCCGTCAGAATTTTTTCAGTAGGAGCAAAACGTTTTTCTGCATTGGAGTACAAATGTGATTTGTATGCTATTGGCACCGTGTCACCCTCATTAAAAGTGACATACGTAAATCCTAGGGCACCAGCTATTATTCTGATGACCAAATTTGTTTTATTGTCCCGTGTGTACAAGTGTCTAGCTTCAAGCATGTCTCGTTGTATGTCCCTTAGGATGTGTGTGTGTTCAATTGTCCATCGCCTGCCAGAATAATTGGGCTGAATTAAGTCATATAGTGGTTTTACGCGTTCAGCATAATCTGGAATATATGTTCTGCCAAAATTAAAGAAACACAGTAATGACTGCAATTTCTTAAGCGTGTTCGGAGGCTGTAGCTGAGCACACTTCTCTAGAAAGTGCGGGGCCAGGCTCTTCCCCTTGTTTGATAGTTCATATCCTAGGAACAATACACTAAGAAATGCTATCTTGCTTTTCTTAAAATTAAATTTATATCCGAAGGTGGCAAATCCCAAAATTATCCGACCGACCCTGGCAAGATGAATGTCAAGGGTGTCATCAGTGAGATAGATATCATCCACATATGATAATGCCTCGGAATCAAGCTCCTGTAAGATTGATGTGACATGGGCCGAAAACAGTCCTGGGCTGTTTTTATAGCCTTGGGGTAAACGACAAAAGCGTTTCTGAGAACCATAGGAAAATGCACTTAGGTCTCTACTTTCATGTGCTAAATTCTGGCAGAAAAAACCATTAGATATATCCAATGTAGTTTTGTATTTTTTATGCACTATATTATTAATTAGCGCTGTGCTGTATGAATTTTGTATAGCATAAGTGCGTGCATGACTATTCAAGTGCCTATAATCAACCACTACTGTATTCTATATGAATGATCAGGTTTCACAACGGGAAATAGCGGATTATTCATTGCCGATGTACAGGGCTCAATTACTCCCTGGTATTCAAGTTGTGACAGTATCTCTGTCACTGGAGCTTTTGCTTCCTGTTTAACAGGGTATTGTGGCTGCGGGTGTGGTGTAGATCGAACGGGAATAACATGGCATGGAGAGTCCTTGTCCCATCCTACATGATTGCGGTATAATGCAGGTGCCTGCGCTAAAGCCCATTCAGCAGCTAATGCTCGTTTGTCTGTCTCCGGAACAAGATCGGAGAAAGAAGGAAAAATGACATCTTCCCCATGTGGGAGCATGCGGACATGTTCAGGTGGCCAGTCTCTCTCGGCCAACAGGATATCACTAGTAAGTTCATCCCAGAATATTACACTAATAATGCGTTCCACGTCTCCCTCTATCTGAATTGTTAAATCAAAAACCCGATGGGGTGGAAGTACGCGGCCATCCGCCGTTTCAACTGCGATGTAATCGCTAGTTGCTGTCGCATCCAGATGATCTTTCAGATTCTGACGACATATCGTGACCTCTGCCGCACTGTCCAACAGAGTCACTGCCCACTTCTTGTTCCTCAACAGTGTTCTCAATACTACTGGCATTTTTAATGGTCAGTGCAGCCACTTTTTTCTTTTTAAATTGTGGCTTTTGTTGAGGAGTCTTTTCTTCTTTTTTAACAATAGACTGTGGCGAGTCTTTCTTTTCTTTCACGTATTCCGGACGTCGATCTTGACGGCCCCCTCTCTCGCTACGTCTATCTGGTGCGTCCTGAAAGGAACGAGAAGGACGTGAATCAGTATATCTGTCTGGAGTTCTAATGTTATCCCTATTTCTGAGATTATGGGGGTTATTCTAACTTTGGAGGAGGTGTTAATCCATCCCAAAAGTGACGGAAAAGTGACGGATTTACCACCAGCCGTATTACAAGTCCATTATATCCTATGGAACTCGTAATACGGCTGGTGGTATATCCCTCACTTTACCGTCACCTTTGGGACGGATTAACACTCCTCCAAAGTTAGAATAACCCCCACATCTCCTTTCGGAGTACTCCGGATGAGGAGAATCAGCTCTTTTGTTTCTCCTATCCTTGAAATCTTTTTGTTTGTCCCAGCGCTTCTTAGAGCCCTCCTGTGCCTGCTTCGTACCTTCCTTATGGGTGGTACTTGGTATGTCCAATTTTTTAGGTTTGGCTCCCAGCCCATCCCGTCCTATACTAGTGTAGGTATCAGAGATTATTCTTGGTAGCTGTCTCTCTTGTTCCTGGTGTGGAGTTTCCCGGAGACGCTGGCGTATCGCCAGTGCTACTGCTTCCCCTTTAATATTACTCAATATTATCGAGGAGACGGCGTCAAAATTACGCATCAATTTCATCCCCAGATCTAGGGCTGGTGCAGCCCCATGCTCATTTTGTATTTGTTTCAATACTTCCGGCAAATTGGCCAGTGTAGGGGTACCATGCGTGGTAGTATAAACGGCAGCGAAGACTGTACGCCAAGTGGCACATTCATCAACCGAGGGAACCATCCCGAATGGCAAGCACATAGTGAGCAATCTATGTTTCTCCTGTGGCCCCGTATGGGGGAACACAGCTTCCAGCTGATTTGTTTTCTGAGCAATCCAGAACGGTATTTTTTCTCGATCCGAGGGCACTTTACCCATAATGGTATGCACCGTTTGTGGATTAATCCCAGTAGCCAATTGATAACCACCAGCTACTGGCGGTGCTGGACGCGCTGGTGTAGTGTTCAATGTTCGCATTACGAACTGGACTAATCGTCTATATAATGCCACTAATTCATTATATAATATCCTTAAATCTACAAGCGGCATAGTCTGAATGCCTGGATGAGGTGTATATGTGGCAAACATGGGCCACGTCGGCCCTTCATTACTTAAAGGACCTAGCCTCACCCGCCGCAGTATATGTGGTAGGGCGCCTTCAAACCAGTTTTGATGCTCCTGATATGTGAGCGATATTTCATGATACTGGTATGCCTCATACCTTACGGGTACGTCCGCAATGTCATAAGTGTGAAACGTGTGCGTTCGTTGGTCAGCCTCAGGAAAGGCAACCCAACAGTAAAATGTTTCCGTTTGGTAAGCTTCTGTTGCTTCTATAATCAAAGTAACTTCCCCGCCCTCTTCTGTAAGGCCATGCGCTAATAAATGTTGTGTAAGTGCATGTCTTGCATTTGCAGGAATGTCTATGTTATTAGCCATAGTTGTTTAGAGAAACGGAACACCAAAATAGGGGAAGTTTTTCCTTTTGTGAGTTCGAGCTCGAACAACCTACAGCCTAAGCAGGTGTTACCTGTTTGGCTGAGGAGGATTCTCCCAAAGACCACGGACGTCTCCGTATAATGGTACTGAGGGTACCTGTTGTCTGTGAGACAGTGATAGTCAGGGTATCCTTAAATTAGTGCCTAAACACCATCGTTGGTGGCGCCATGTCGTAGTTTGGACTCTTGCTCTGAGCAAGACTGCTGGTCTCAGGACAACAGTACTTTCGTTCGTAGGTGACTAAGGGGGTCATTCTGACCCTGGCGGTAAATACCGCCAGGGCCGGGGTCGGCGGTAGCACCGCCAACAGGCTGGCGGTGCACCGCTGGGCATTCTGACCGCGGCGGTACAGCCGCGGCCAGAAGCGGAAAGCCGGCGGTGTACCGCCGACTTTCCGCTGCCCATGGGAATCCGCCATGGCGGCGCAGCTTGCTGCGCCGCCATGGGGATTCTGGCACCCCATACCGCCATCCAGTTCCTGGCGGTTCACCCGCCAGGAACAGGATGGCGGTATGGGGTGTTGTGGGGCCCCTGGGGGCCCCTGCAGTGCCCATGCCAATGGCATGGGCACTGCAGGGGCCCCCGTAAGAGGGCCCCACAAAGAATTTCAGTGTCTGCTTTGCAGACACTGAAATTCGCGACGGGTGCAACTGCACCCGTCGCACCTTCCCACTCCGCCGGCTCACTTCTGAGCCAGCTTCCTCGTGGGAAGGGTGTTTCCCGCTGGGCTGGCGGGCGGCCTTTTGGCGGTCGCCCGCCAGCCCAGTGGGAAACCCAGAATGACCGCCGCTGTCTTTTGACCGCGGTACGGTCTTCTGGCGGTTCCCGCTAGGAGGGCGGCTCCCGCCGCCCGCCAAGCTTAGAATCTGGGCCTAAGTCTCTTCCTACAACTATTTGTAACTGTTGTCCAAACCTTACCGGCTTACTAGCAGTACCTCACCGAAAACACAATAGTAAAAGGTGATTTGTAGCAGTCGCTTACGCATGGACTCAAAATACAATATCTCAGGGTTGTCGTGGTTAAACAGAAATTACCCTTTTCTCACAGATTTATAATGTCTCATACAAACAAAGGCAATAACACAGAGGCAGTAAAGTTATAATAGTTTTTATTCAACATAACTGCAATTTGTGATAAGTTGCATGAACTGCAATGATTAGGATAATGAATATACCAAGCAACAGTATAGTAAAGAGGAGAGTCATTGTTATAAAGACCCCCACCATTATGCAATATAAGATAAAAATATATGTATATGTAAAAGATGGAATAAGCCCTAATACCCTAAGGAGAGTAGGTCTAACCTTCTACCTAAAAAGGAAGAGCTGGGTTCGTTAAACCTAATCTGTCAAAACCGTGTCCATGAGAGGAGCCCCCAACCCTCGTTACCTTGGAATGAGGTCTCTATCTCAGACTCCGCAGGGACACGAAGACTGGATCAGTGTCAAGATGACTGCAGCATCGGTATCAGCGATGGTGGCGATGCCCTCTGGTCGGAATCCCTCTGATTATCTGTCTAAAAGTGTGTTGTATTTATACAGATCTACAAGGTCCCCTGTCATAAGTGTTATTCATAACAATAGCATGCTTGGGACGGCAATTAATATCAACAATCCCTCGAAAGTATAGAGAGGGAAAATCCCTAAGTGTGAATGCCTACTGTATGTTTGTCTTTCATGCTTGATCTTGACGCCTTGGCGCAGTGACACTGATAATAGAACCCATAACAAGTGGCCTAACTATAAACAAGGCCGCCATTTTAAAGGAAATAAATAATTAAATGGACTAGGCCAGAGCAAGCTAAGTAGGTTAAAAGTCACTGGGTGACGGGGGCACGAGTTTACAAGCCTACGGCTAAGCTAACTCCTGTTAACCCGTTAAAACAAACTAGGATTCACTACAACCTGTAAATGCAGTTATCCAGTATTGGTATCTTTCATGAATTCAGGTGCTTGAATCATTTCCTGTGATCGAAGTGAGAGTCCTGCAGGACCACGGTAAAGCAGTATGAAAAGCTATAATAGGCCATCAGTTTAATATCCTATGTCCTTTTTAAAAAAGGACCAAAGTTGAACTATGACCAATCAGGTGTTAGCACCCTCCAGAACACTCCCAAGAGAGGCGGAGTCCCTCAGATTTTCGAACACAAGTGGGAATAAATCCTTAGTCATAAGGTTAGCCTCTCAAGGGAGGAGGTCGGGCTGAATATGAATCTATGAAAGATACCAACACTGGATAGCTGCAGTTACTAAGTAAATAACTTTCTTATCCAGTATTGGACATTTCATAGATTCACATACTTGAATCAGAACAGGAAGCAGTATTGTAGATAATTGAAGTATCCTTAGAAGACAGTGGATAAAACAGTACACTTTCATAGTAAACTATACAAAATAAAATACACATATAAACAAATATAAATATGTGTCTTGATATACATTGAAATCGTAAGCATATCGAAAACCTTTAGCTAAATAAGCATTAATAGGGTAATCAAGCAGAAATAGGCACGATTTAAAAATCATTTGAATTTAATATGAATAAACACCTCTATTGAAAGAGACTCACCTTATTGGAATAGATGGAGTAATACCACCTGTCCTACGGCTGGACTGCTGCGCTGTGTTGACTTTAGACAGTAGCTGTGGTACTTGAAGGAATGGGTGGTCTTCCATGTCACAGCATGGCATATCTTCTGTGGTGAAATGCCTGCAAACTGAGCCGCTGGCGTGGATACTGCTCTTATTGAACGCGCTTTAGCTTTTCTTGCTAAGTGTTTGCATGATTTGTAATGGCAAAACTCAATTGTCAAAATCCATTGTTCTATTGTTGCTTTCATCACAGCAGTCCCTTGACACCCTCCTTGTCCAAAAGAGAGTAGTAGTTGATCGGTTTTGGGACCATATTTTGTACAGTAGAGGTAGAACTTGAGACACAGTTTAATGTCTAAATTATGAAGAGCCCTTTGAACCGTTGTGGCTGGATTGGGATAAAAAATTTAGAAGTATGATAGGTTCATTGAAATGAAACTGAGAAGGTACCTTTGGAATTAATTCTGGATTTGTTCTGAAAAGGACAGATTTGTCAGTAAAATGTAGGCAAGGCTCTCGAGTCGTGAAGGCCTGTATCTCACTAACCCTTCTCATAGATGTCAGACCAAATAATAGAGCAACTCTCCACATGAGAAACTTTAGGTCAGCATTAATAATGGGTTTGAAATGAGGCTTCATTAATTGCAAGAGGACCATGCTGAGATGCCATTCCGTGGGAAGAGCTTGCACCGGAGGGAAAGCTCTGAACAGTCCTTTCATAAATTGTTTAATGAGTCTTGCTGAGCAGAGAGTTTGAGTCTGTGCATAGCGCCTGTACCTTGAAAAAGCAGCAAGGATAACCTTAACTGAAGCATGAACAGGGCCAGACTTGGCCAGTAAAAGGAGATAAGGCAAAATCTGTTCCAAGAGATTCTTCAAACCGGTGTAAGTCATTTTGTTGACAACAGGAACAGAATATTTTTCATTTTAGCCTTTAAGTTTTTCTCGTACCCTCCACTCTTCCTTTAGATATAATATCTCTGCATTTTTGAGTGATGTTTGTAGGAGGCTGGCTCAGCCCATGGTGTACACCCATGGTGTGGCACCCTACACTGAGTTTGCAACACTTGTGTGGTGTTTCTTGTGACTAAGTTACTGCCTGACCACTGTGGTATTGCAAGTGTTCTATATTTCTCCTGGGTTAGCTTTAACTGCTTGTCTCAGTTACACCTAGAGAGCGTCTGCTATCTGGACACCTATTCACTATCACTAAGGGTTGCCTGGACTCATTATAGGGTGCCACGACATAGGTGCACAACATAAACTGAGCCAGCCTCCTACATTGGAGGTGCAGCGGTGGGATAAAAGACCTGCATTGCTTTACCTCTTGGTCAGCAGTGACTTCTCATAAGAAAGATCACTACTAACTATTGGTTACATACTGCACTACTAGCTGCAGGAAATCCTAAATTTGGTAGAACAAGAGAGGTTTGTAGCAGTAGGCCCAGTTTTACTACCCCAGGGTGAGTAAAGAGTCCCCAGGAGGAGTGTATCTGCTTCATCCTCCATTTCCCTTGCCTCAGCTTCTGATGATCCTTAAAAAGGGGGGTCAGTTTAATGAGACTTTACCAGGCCAAGCTCAAGTTAAAACAATAGCAGATGGCTTTAGAGAGGTCCTAAAGATGGAAAGGGAGAGAATTAATTTGGGGTTAGAACCCCATTGTGGCAGCATATGAGAGTCCAGGGTCAGGGACGATTCCTTTGATTCCTGCAAACACAGCAGGAAAGTCCCCCCTTACAAGGCTGGGGATAACATCCATAAGTCGATGACTGCTTTAGAGAGAGCTTTAAGGTACAGAAGGTCCCTCAGAGGCAGTGGGCAGCTACCCTGTGGCTCTCCTTCAAAGACAAAGTCAGAGGAACATTTGATTATAAGGGAGGAAGATGCAGACAACTGGCAGGTATTAAGGAGGCTCTGATTGATGGGTTTGGGCTCACAACTGAGGAGTATAGAATTAAGTTCAGAGAAACTCTGAAGCAGTCCTCCTAAGACTAGGTCGATTTTGTGGACTGTGCGGTTAAGGCTCTGGAAAGCTGGTTACATGGTAGTAATGTGCATGACTTTGAAGTGATGTACAATGTTATCATGAGATCACATCCTTAATGACAGTGTGTCTGAGAAACTGAATCAATGCCTGGTGGACTCACATCTGACATCTCCACAATAATTGGGGAAGAAGGCAGACAAATGGGTTCACACCAGGGTGAGTTAGAAAACTCACAGTGGGGGTAATCAGAAGAAGAAATGTTCTTCTTCTAAGTCACAGGAGAAAGATGGAGAAATGCCTAATGATGAAAGAGTCTTCATCAGGCCCACAAAATTCTTCTGGGGGTGTGTCTAAATCCTCTTCCTCCACTAAAAAGAAATCTTCGTGCTTCTTGTGTAAATAAAGAGACCATAGGACAGGTGACAGCACCTCTCCTAAGAAAAACACCAAGGGAATTACCACTCCTAGTGCCCCTAGCAATAGCAGTGGTGGTAGTACTTCAAACAAGGGTGTAGCTGAGTTCACCTTGGAGAATGCAGTGGATCCTGGCCTAGTCAGAGAAACCACTGAGGCTGTCTTGGTATCAGAGGGTGGTATTGACCTTGCCATTCTCTCTGCATGGCCTCATAATATGAGGAAATACAGGCAGCACTCCCTGATTAATGGTATTGAGGTAGAGGCTTACAGGGACACAAGTGCCAGTGTCACTATGGTGACTGGAAAACTGGTTTCCCACAAGCAAATCCTACTTGGTCAGATTTACCAAGTTATCAACACAGACAACATCACTAAGTGCCGCCCCATGGCAGTTGTCAACTTTAGGTGAGGGGGTTACCGACCCTAATAGCTGTAGTGTCCTCTTCCATTCCTGTTGTCCTGTTGTCTGATGGGCAATGATTTAGAGACCTCAGACTGGCTGAAGTGGAGCTGCAGCCCCATGCAGCAATGCTGAGTATCCCTGTCAATGGGTTTGTGATAACAAGACCACAGACCAGGAAAAGGGAGAATCAGGAGCACTGGACTCTGAAAGTATGGACCAGTCAGCTCCAAAAAGAGAGGTATGAAGGGTAAAAACTTAGCCCCTGCCCAGGACTGAAGTGAGGATCAGTCTCCTCAGGGGGATGACTAAACTCCTTATGAGAAACCTGCATCAAAGGAGTGGGAGCTGACACAGCATAGCTCTTGGGTGCAGGGGAACCCGATGGGGAAGAACTGAGCTTGGAGCAGAAGTCCTGTCCTGCTCTTGAAGGCCTCAGGCAGCAAGGTGCTGCATAGGAGGCAGGGGATTTCAGTTGATCCCACAGGTCTATTGGGAGAATCGGCTTCTTTAGTCTGAGGCTAGAAACCCCAAACCTGGTGCCACCAGGAGGTTGGTCATACCTCAGAGGGTTAGAGAATTCCTTTTGACCTTAGCCCATGACATTTCCCTTGCAGGTCATCTTGAGCAGAGGAAGACTTGGACAGACTTGTCCCATACTTTCACTGGCCCAATATGTCTGAGGACACAAAGGAGTTTTGTCTCTCCTGTGCCACTTACCAAGCCAGTGGCAAGACAGGTGGCACTACTAAGGCCCCCTTAATTCCACATCATGGTAGGGGTTCTCTTTGAAAAGGTAGGGGTTGACATTGTTGGCCCCCTTGACCCTCCAATTGCATCTGGAACAGATTTATTTTGGCAATGGGAGACCATGCCACCAGGTACTCAGAAGCCATTCTCTTAGGTCCACTGTAGCTCCTGCAGTGGCCAAGGCTCTCCTATGAATCATTTACAAAGTGGGTCTTCCTAAGGAGGTTGTATCCTACAGAGGTGCAAATTTTGTCTGGATACCTCAAAGCCAAGTGGAAGGAATGTGGTGCATGCTATACATTCACCACTCCTTATCCACAGGGAAATGGTTAGTGAAGAGATTTAACAAAACCCTAAAAGTCATGATTATGGGACTCTCAGAGAAACTTAGGAGAGATGGGATGTCCTACTGCCTTGCCTTCAATTTACCAACGGAGAGGTTCATAAGAATGGAGTGGGCTACAGTGCATTTGAATTTCTGCTTGGACATCGAGTTAGGTGTCCTCTTGTGAAGGTTGGGAGCAACCTCTAAGCCCCATAAACAAGACATGGCTGACTATGTGCTAGGCCTACGTTCACGCATGGCAAAGTACAGAAAGAGGGCTGCCGAAAACCTTGAGGCCAGCCAAGAGCTTCAAAAGTTGTGACATGACTAAAAGGCTGTACTGACGGTTCATCAGCCAGGACAGAAATTATAGGTCTTATAGCCTGTCACCCCAAGATAAGTAGAGTGGCCCCCACACAATCAGAGAGCAGAAAGGTGATGTCACCTACTTGGTTGACCTGGGCACTCTGAGAAGCCTGCACAGGATGCTTCATGTGAACCACTTAAAGCCTTACTCTGACAGGGCTGACATGAGCTTGCTCATGGCCACTGATGTGGGGCAGGAACCAGAGAGTGACCTTCTCCCTGACCTCCTCTCCCTGTTGATGGTTCAGTAGATGGGGTAGCCTTTGCAGACTGCCTCGCTGAACAGCAACATGCTGACAGCAGTCAACTTCTCAGTCAGTTTTCTGAACTTCTCTTTGACCGCTGGTCAAACCACATGCTGTACCCATGATGTGGACACAGGCGATAGTCTACCTCTAAAGAGCAAAATCTACAGGCAGCCGGACCATGTCAGAGATTGCATCAGGCCGGAAACCCAAAAAATGCTGGATTTGTGGGTGATTGAGTTTTTAGATAGACCTTGGGATATCCTAGTAGTCCTTGGGCCAAAACCTAATTTCCAGGGTGGTAAGAGAGATGACGTTTTGTGTAGAATACAGAGGCCTTGATGCAGTCACTAAGACTGATGTCCATCCAATTCCTAGGACAGATGAGCCAATTGATACTCTGGCTTCAGAAAAGTATCTCAGCACACTTAACCTGACAGCAGGCTACTGGCAGATCAAGTTAACTGATGCTGCCAAGCCTAAGAGAGCTTTTTCCACTCCTGGTGGGCACTATTATTTTAGTGTAATACCCTTTGGTTTGAAAAATGCACCTGCCACTTTCCAGAGGTTGGTGAATCAAGTTCTGGCTGGCCTAGAAGACTTTAGTGCTGCATATCTAGATGACATTGCTGTCTTTAGCTTCACCTGGCAGGATCACCTAGTCCACCTCAGGAGTGTATTTGAGGCCTTGAAAAGGCAGACCTCACTATCAAGTTGATAACATGCCAGATATGGCAGAGGAAAGTGGTTTACTTGGGCAACCTGGTAGGTGAAGGCCAAATTCAGCCCCTTCAGAGCAAAATCCAAACCATTATGGACTGGGTTGCTCCAATTAATCAGACCCATGTCAGAGCTTCTCTAGGCTTGACTGGGTATTACAGAAGATTTGTGAAAGGGTATGGCTCCATCATGCCCTCCTTGAATGATCTTACCTCTGAATATGCCTAAAAAGGTATTGTGGGCAGCTAGCTGCCAAGAGGCCTTTGATACCTTGAAAAGGCCATGTCCTCAGCTCCAATTCTCACTCAAAAGCCCAGACTATTCCAGACATTTAATTGTCCAGACTGATGCTCTGAAGTAGGAACAGGAACAGTACTTTCATAAATAAATGAAGAGGAACAGGACCAACCTGTAGCTTTCATCAGCAGGAGGTTGACCCCAGAGAAAAGCACTGGTCAACCATTGAGATGGAGGCCTTTGCTGTGGTCTGGGCCTTGAAGAAAATGAGGCTATTCCTGTTTCGCCTTCACTTCATTGTTCAGACAGACCACAAGTTACTCCTCTGGCTCAAGCACATGAAAGGTGAGAATCCCAAACTTTTAGGGTGGTCCATTTCCCTTCAGGGGATGGACTTTTCAGTGGAACATAGACCTGGGAATAAACATGCCACTGCAGATGGACACCACTTAGATAATGAAGACTCAGCTGGGCAAGGTTATTCTTATCAGCCTTCGTTTGGGGGGAGAGGTTGACATTATGTAAGAAAGAGTTTCTGGCACAGTAACCCCTACTTTCTGCCTGAGGTCAGTGTGCTTAGACTGTAGTTCACTGGGATCCTGCTAACCAGGACCCCAGTGACAGTGCTCTCTCCCCTAAATTTAGCTGTTTGTTACTTTTCACACCCACAAATGGCATACTGCTGTACACCCGCAAGTCCCTTTAATCCATTTAGCATAAAGTCTCATGTATTCTTAAACAGAAATACATGTCTTCATTCACTCGTTCCCTCAAACTTAGGGCCTCATTACGAGTGTGTCGGTCTATAGACCACCACACTTGTGGTGATGGTCAGGACTGCCACTGATACGGTGGTCCGACCACCACATTACAACCCTGGCAGTCAGACCACCAGGGAACTTCCAGCTCTGCCAGGATCCATGATCCCGGCGGTCTGGCAGTGGCAGAGATCAGATTCCTCTGGTGCTGCCCTGCAGAATGCAATCTTGTTCTCTGCCAGCCTTTTCATGGCAGTTACACCGCCATGAAAAGGCTGGCATGGAACAGGTGCAGGGGGCCACAGGGGTGATGCTGCACTCCCCATGCACTTGACATGGTCAGTGCAGGGGCCCCCCTGCACAGCACCCTTGCAATGGTCACTGTGTGCTTTGCAGACATTGAACATTGCAAGGGTGCTGGTGCCACCTGCTGGCTACAGCATTGCTGATGGCTCATTATAAGCCAGAGACAATGCTGTAGCCTGTTTCCCAGTAGGCTGGCTGGCAGAAACGGAGTTTTCTGCAGGCCAACCTAGCGGGAAACTTGGAATCACTCTGGTGGGGAGGTCACCACAAAAGCGGCAGCCAACCTCTCTGGAGTTTTCCAGACAGGCGTTCCCATCTGCTAAACTCAAAATGAGGCCCTTAGTATCAGTTCTTGATTGATGCCTGTATATACAAAGCTTACCTACATGTTGGTAATCTAAAGCAAGCTTTCCTTGTATGTTCGTTACACTATATGCATGATCATTCTTATAATTGTGTTTTACTGAACACATCTCTATTATCTACTTCATTGTCTTTCTTCTATCATCAGCCTGAATCAGGGACATTTTCCCAATTGGTGAAAGTATACATGTCAGGTTATTTCTATGTATGTAGGCTGTACCAAATGTCATTGTAAGCTCAAATGCCTATGTTTCTAGCTTTAGCAATACTACTCAAGTGTTGGTTAACTGGAACAAAGGAAAAGACTGGGTAAAAATTTGAATAAAAGTACTGTATGTATTCCTGATTATAAAGTCTTGTAAAACTGCAACTAATCTCATAAATTAGTGGTAATCTATGATATGTAATCCCTTCTTGCACTGAGGAAGGAATTTGTGTACACTCATAACATCCTCTCACATCCATAGTCTCAGCATTTTCATACAGCAAACAATAGAAAACATTATAAGAAAGATCTCCTTGTGGACTGTCCAAATGAAAGGGCCAGATGTATGAAAACTGGGGTCTGCAAATCGCAAAATGCGAATTTTAAGAAATCGCAATTTCTAAGTCACAATTGGCCTTGTAACAAAATTGCAATTCGGAATTAGCGATTTGTTAAAAATCGCTATTTGTGGTTTGCGAGGCCCATTTTCCGAATCGCAATCTGCATTCTCGCAATTTGCGATTTTTTTGCGATTCGGTAAAAAATCGCAAAATGCGAGAAAGTTCGAGAATGCACACCTGGAGGTGATTGATGACTCGTCAGCAGGAAATGAGTCATCCCAGGCAGGTACAAAAGCCACACCCAAGCCAGCATCCAGAGTGAGAGCAGCCCAGCCACTGTGAGGAGCACTGTGAAGGAGCAGCATCATCTGAGCCACCATGGAGCCCCAAGGTCCTGGAGCAGAGAAGCAGGAGAGGAAGCGCAAGCTCAAGTTCAGTGAGGAGGAGGTGGTGAGGAGCCATGACCGCCTGTTTGGCAAATCTTCCCTCCAGGTGCCAGAGAGTGAGAAGAGGAGACTCTGGCTGGATATCCAAACCAAGATTTGCGCCATTGGAGTGGCCCAGCGCTCCATAGATGAAATGAAGAAGCGCTGGTGTGACCTGCGGTCCCGGGCAAAGGAGAGTGTGGCAAGGCGACTTGCAGAGGCCCGGAGCACAGGAGGTGGACCACCAACAGAGCCACCTGCCACACCACTGGAGGACTTGGTGGAATCAATCCTCCTACCAGAAACAGTGACAGGGGTCACTGACATAGACACCTAAGCCCAACCAAGTACCAGCCAAGGTAAGTGCAAATTCTGTTGTGTGAACACTGTATGTGCATGCATAAAAGCCCCTTAGGAATTAGCATGTAATGTGAAGTAGTGTGTGAAGTAGTCCACTCCACATCTCATTAGCAGCAAAAACATGCATTATGGGAGTTGTGGTACACAAACTAGAACAGACAGTGGCATGATAATGTTAGCAAACATAGGGACACCCAAGGTAACACAACGCACACTACACCATGTACAGCAGTATGTATAGTATTATTGCCATTTCTGGACAGATAATGTAACATACAGAACTGACATGCTGCATATTGTTGTTGCAGGTGGGCCTGACACAGCAGCCACATCAGTGCCGGGTATAGCGGACACGGACACGCAACTGCCCTCAGACAACAACACCAGTGGGTCCAGCAATCTTCCTACTGTGCGCCGCAGGCCTAGGCCGTTACCACTACTGGACCTCAGTGGTGACTCAGATGTGCAGAAGGGGAGTTCCGGCACACCATCTGCATCCGGGATGCACAGTCAGGTATCGGAGGACAGGGGTCTTGCAGCGCGTCATCCACGTGCCCCAGTGTCACTACAGCAATTGCAGGAGGCAGCTGAGGGTACATCCCTGTTCGGTGGACTGGAGGCTGCAATGTTGCAGCAACAGCGGCAGCAAAATAGAAGGATCCAAAGTTTGGACAGGAGCCTCAGAGTCCACAATAGGAACACGGTCGGACTGCATTGGAGACTGGACACCCTCAATGAGAACATCAACCAGCTGTGTGAGGGACAGGTACAGGCCTCCCAGGACACTGCTGTGCGTGACCTGTGCGAGGAGCTGCGACAAGAACGCCTGAGTAGATGCAGACATGAGCACCGTTTCCGCACCATGTTTGCGACATACTGACGGTCATCCAATCGCATGGCCAACTCCACCGCCCTCATCGCCCGTCGTGCTGTGGCGGCCCAGGTCGAGGCATCACACACCAGTAGGGATGTGGTCCAGGCCCTTGTCCAGATCACCACTGTGATCGAACAGGTAATGGGACAGAGGTCGGCCACTCCGAGTGAGGTAGCCTTGGGGGACACGGAGGACACCTCAAGCCTCAGCAGTATGCCCCTACCAGCTCCAGACCACAGACGGCGCAGTGCCAGGCGTAGCACTGCCACAGAGCCTGACATTCAGGGTGCCAGTGATACAACTGGGCACCCCAGTGGTGTGCGAGGGAGGAGGAAGTGACTTCTGCCTCATTGACTCTGGTGTCCCCACTATGGAGTAATAGTGTGGGACTCTGTTCATTTGTTCATTTTCGTTTTGACATTCCCCCTTTTATTTTACACATCACAATTCTTAACCTGCTGTAAAGAAATACATTTTATTTCTCACTATAGCTACAGTAGTCAGTAGAGTTTGATTGTACATACTCACGTCTGGAATGGTTGTGTGTGATGTCAGCAGGCCTTTGCCGTCCCTCTGCTGCACTGGTCCTGTCTGCTGGCTGTAGAGGTGGTATGGGATCGTCATCCTCAACTGATTCAGTGTCACTGATTTCCATAGGTATGCCCCTGGTTGTAGCTATATTGTGCAAGATTGCACAAGTAGCCACTGTTGTACATGTGGTTTCTGGACTGTACTGTAGTGCCCCTCCACTCTTGTGGTGGCAACGGATGTGACTCCTCAGGAGGCCAATATGTGCGCTCCACCACGTTGCCATGTGTGCTGCATTGTATCTCCGTTCTGCCGGTGTGGTCGGGGTGAGGTAGGGTATCATCATGTAGGTGCACACTGCATAGGCACTGTCTCCTGAAAGGAACAGAAGGTTTGTTGGGTACCTCAGCCATCTGACATGGGTTTGTTACCTATGCGCCAGTGTCAGAAGTGACAACACCTAGTAGATATCCTTCACAAAACTCCCCAGCTAGCAGTCTTGTGTGAATGCCGCTGTGACGAAAGATGTATGAATCATGTGTACTCCCTGGGTACCTGGCCACGAGATCAGTTATGATGTAGGTGGCATTGCATATCTCCTGTTTATTCATGGAATGTTGGTGTTTACGGTTTCGGTACACATACTCTGTGACTGATGGTGGATGTGGGGGAAGTGTGCTATTTGATAAAAGTCAATTTTTGTTTGCTGTATTTCCTGTGGGGTGTGGGGGAATCTGATGTACTGTTGGAGTTCGCTTAGCATGGCGTTGATAAATGCATTGACAAATCAGGAGAGGGTGCTCTGTGTGACACCCCCAGCCGCTGCTATAACCCCTTGATAGCTCCCTGAGGTAAGTAGGTGGAGGGTGCATGATACCTGCACATGGGTGGGTTTGCTAAGTGTCCTTAGTTTTCTGCGCTGCAGTATGGGTTGTAGCTCAGCTATGAGATCAAGAATCATGGCTGAGTTCACCCTATACCTCTCAGACATGTCCTCCTCCGTCAGGTCAAATAGTGTAATGCGCACTCTAAAAATGCGCTCCTGTCTCCTCCTCCCTCTCCTCAAACCTGCCAGAATCCTCATCCTCCTCGCCATGACGTAGAGTGCAGCCATTGTGGTGGGGGGTCTGAGGCATTCTGGGCCACTTCATATAGGTTGCACCTGGCTACCACCTGCTTTCACTTAGTGGTATTTTGCATGTGCAAAATGTCATTCTGCGAAAAATCGCTAATTGCGATTTTTTGATGCATCTCTTTGCGATTCGGATTTTGCGATTCGCATTTTGCTCCTCGCAATTTCCTACTGGAAATATCGAATCGCAAAATGCGACTCTCAAAACCAGGTCGCAACGCAAGAAATCGCTAAATTTGCAATTTCTTGTTTTTGGTCTGCGAATGCCTTTCATGCATCGCAGACCACGTTTTTGCACTCGCAAACGTCCGATTTTTGCGATTCGCACCGTTTGCGAGTGCAAAAACTTTTCATACATCTGGCCCTAAGTAACTGTAATCTTTATAAAACTTATCTAACTCAGAAAGTGTAGCAGTCTCTTGTACTGGATAAGGTGTGTAATTAGTTTCAGCTTTATCACAAACATTCATGCTTATGAACAATAACAAACTTATCAATACACATATAACTGCCAATCCAGCACATACATACTTGCATCCATTGTTTCTATTGTGATTGGTATTCATGGCCTGTAAGAATCAAAAAGTGGAGGAAAGAATAATAGATTTAACTATGAAGCCACAATCAAAAGTAAAAAATTATCTTCAGTTTTCTTTGTGAATATCTACAGCAGCTTTCAGGCTCTCTAAAATGTGTCAAAAATCAGTTTAGTAGCTTTGTCAATGTCAATTCAATATGTCTCTTTTAGTAGATCACAATCTGTTGATCACTATTACTTCCAGTTTATTATGTCTTTCTTGCTCATTTGACAATATTCACCCAAACAGAAAAGACATAAACTTGTTTTCCCACTCATCAGCTGCAAGATACGCCCATTCAGGACCTGAGTATCTTCAACTTTCAACTCTCTTTCTTTTCGATTTTCAACTTGCACTTATTTCTTCTTCACTCAGATCTGTTCCTTCTATTGTTTCAGATCCTCATTTATGCTTGATATCACATCAGAAACTTTTTTCACAGTTCTTCCAGAGGGTGATGGCACAAGTGGACTTACGATTCTTTTTGGTTTAGCAGGAATTTGACATGCTCTTCTTTGACTTTGACTTGCTTCTCCTGCATCATTAGCCACTTCAGGAGGAGTCAAACCTGAGTGACTTTCATCCAACTCAACTCCACTTTCGGCTGCTTCAGGAAACAAGATTTGTTTCATCTCTTTTCCCAATCATCTGCTTCTGAGAGAGTCCTCCAGCTTAGAGCTGGCTCTCCTGCTACATCCACTTCTGATTCTGCTGATAGAAGAGTATCAGTATTGTCTTCATTGTCATCTTTCAGAGAAGTACTTGGATCTGGATCTTCACAGGTTTGCACTGCCTTTACTGCTGCAGTCTCTTGCTCTGTTTTTGTGACTTGCTCTTCTTGAGACTGTACAGTTTCTCTGGTGCTCTCAGGAACACTGGATCTTCATTATCCAAAGGATATGGCACTTTATCAGCGTGTCTGGAACGGATCCAGTTTGGAATTCCAGCACAGTTCACAACAGTCACCCCCAGTAAAATAATATGGAAAGGTCCCTTCCAAGCAAGTCTTACGCATGTGCTTCTTGATCACCATCTAATCACCAGCCCGAAGACTTGGACACCGATCTTGGGATGGTGGCATGGCCGTAGCTTCCATCTGGTGAGACACAGAGTGAATCACTTCAACTAGACCGTTGCAGTAGTCCAACACCAAATCATCTGTTATGCTTACAAGCTCATTTCCAGGAACAGATGGCAATCTCATGGCTCTGCCCACCAGTTACTCTTAAGGCGAGAGACCAGTTTTTCTGTCAGGTGTACTTCGCATGCTCATCAGAACCAAAGGTAAAGCATCAGGCCATTTCGGATTTGTGGATGCACACATTTTTGCCAATTGAGCTTTCAGAGTGCCATTCATTTGTTCTACTAATTCAGAAGCTTCAAAACAGTAACTGCAGCCAGCCTTTGCTCATTGGTTATGGCTGAACATAAAAAGTTTATCACCTTTTTATCTGAAGTGACTTCCTCTATCAGATAATAAAGAGGCCAGAAAACTAAATCTCAGGATCAACTCCCCAAGTGACATTTCTACATGTAGGATAGACTTCAATTCAATTATTAAATACAGAGACAATTACCAACATGTACCTCAAACACCACACAGACATTTCAGTAAAATCCATTTGCATTCTGTTAAATGGACCATCTGATCTTCCAATGTGACTCATATTGACAACAGTTCTTTTTCCCATTACCATTTGCTGGCATGTAATGCATCTGTGACAAATTGATTGCTTCTGCAAGTTGTCACAGATGCATTTGAAATTTTGGATTGAACCAACATTGTTTAAATGTTCAAATCATTGCATCTCTGCCAATGTGAGTTTGACCATGATAGTATCTAGCCATTTGTCTTAGTAGACAGTTTGGCAAGACTACCTGCCCTTAATGTGAAACCCACATTTCATCAATTTCTCTTTGATTACTACCCAATTTCATCCAGCTGATTTTGTCATCATCTGGAACCTCATCTTGCAATATTTTAATTTCTTCCCAAGTATCAACCATTATCAACAGAAAACTTTGACTTGTCTCTTCAGTATTTGTTCCATTGTTCTGTTCGCAGAATCTAGCAATTTGATAAGCATATGCATGGACCATAGAAATAAAATAATTTGCTTTTCGATATGCAGTACATGTCACAACTGCAACTTTCTCAGGCAATTACAAGGCTTCCAACAATTCATGAATCCTGTCTCCATTTTTGATAGGGAAACCAGAAGAGGTCATAAAACCTCCCTGGGACCACAACTGCCCAAAGTTGTGTACCACACCAAATCCATATTGACAGCCTGTAAAAATCATAATTTTAAGCTGTGATGAAATACAGAATGCTCTAGTAAGAGCCACCAAGTCAGCCACTTGTGCAAAAAGTACTCCTTGAAGCCATGAAGCTTTGAGTGCACCAGAGATGGTGCACACATCATAACCAGATCTGAATGTTCCCGCATCGTCTCTTAAACAGGAAACATCAACAAAAAGAATTTGATCATTTTTCTTGAATGGTTTATCCTGCATATCAGATCTGTGTTTGGTGCACAGTTCAGTAACATCCATGCTGTCATGTTCCACTTCATTTTCATTTTCAGATTGAACAGTGCCTCTAGGTAGCAGAGTAGGAGGATTAAGTACTCCACACCGTCTACGGGTTCCATTTGGGGACCCTAAAATCAGCAACTCATGGCAAGTTAATTGAGCATTTGGCAGGTATTGAGTCTTGGTCCTGGTAAGCAAGACCTCAACTGACTGAGGGACCAGAAAAGTTAAAGGATGTCCTATCACAAAGCTCTCACTTTGGGCAAGGTTCACACCAACTGAGGCTAACTGTTTCAGGCAGCCTGGTAAAGCAGCAGCAACTGGATCCAATGTAGCTGAAACATATGCTACAGGATGACTTACACCACCATGTACCTGTGTTAGTGAGTAGCACGCTTTATAAATCTCTTGATTGATTGATTGATTGATTTAGGACAGGAAGAGCACAACAATCAGATTCTTGATAAAAGAATGAAGATGGTTTTGTGTAGTCAGGCATTCCCAGAGCTGGTGCTCTGCACAGACTCTCTCTTTCAACACAGTCAAGCTTTCATACAAGCTTCATCAATGGGCACAGGATCAGTAATATCTTTATGGGTCAGTCTCTGCAAAGGCTTTGAAATTACAGAAAAATTAGGAATCCATTGGCGACAGTAACTCACCGTTCCCAAAAACATCCTGACATCTCGTTGAGTAACAGGAGGTTCATTTGCACTATAGCTGTAACCCTGTCTCTGGACACTTTACTTGCACCTTTCTCTATCTGATGTCCAAAATACTTCACCTCTTTTTGACAATACTGTAATTGCTGGTGACACTTTATGTCCATTTCACCCAGATGATTCAATAAGGCAATAGTATCTTGCCTGCGTGCTTTCTGTGTCCTTGAAGCGATCATTAAGTCATCAATGTACTGAACCAATGTATATTGGAAAGGCATTTCCAATGATTCTAAATTCTTTTTCAACACTTGATTCAATATTACTTGGGTTTCTGCAATTCCTTGTGGAATTCTACACCAGGAATACATACGATTGCAGAATTTGAAACAAAACAGACACTGGATAGCCTCATGTAGAGACACTGAGAAAAATGCTTGTGATACGTCTACTACTTTGAACCATTCTGCGTCACCTGGAATTTAAAACAGAATCACTGCTGGATTTGGTACCACTAGACAACATTTGACCACTATGTCATTACATTTTCTCGAACTCCTGAACTATGTGAAATTTCCCATTAGGCTTTCGCAAACCCATAGTAGGTGAGTTACACGGGCTGCTCAGCACTTCTTTCGAAGCACCTTGCTCAACGAAATCGGCAATTACAGAAGTAACTCCTTCAATTACACCTGGTGCCATGTAATATTGAGGAGTTTTCTGGAAAACTGCATTCGGTTTAACTGTGTCTTTGACTGATTTCACTACTTTAGTTAGACCAATTTCTTTCTCAGAAAGATCCCACATTTCTAAAATAACTGTGTCTTGTGAGTCACTTAGCAAGTCCAGTACTGTGAATGCGGGAAAAAGAGTAAACAATGGGAATTCTTCATTAATCAAATTACAGTCAATCGGTATGGATGGTTCCTTATTGTCACTATTTGTTTGAATGGCAATTCCATCATTTGTGCAAGTAATCGAACATCTTGAGTTGCACGACAAATCTCTTCCCATGAGGTATAATGGACTTCAGTCACAGACTACAAATTTGTGCATGCCTTCAGAAGTACCAGTTTTAACAGGAATCAGCTCAGTAATCAGATTTGTCAGGTGTTGGTTTGCTACTCCTACAACCTGTACTGTTCTTTCAGAAAGTGGTATATTGGGACCTTCTGCAGTTTTAACAGTAGAGCATGTAGCTCCTGTGTCAACCAAGAATGAAACTTCATGACCCATAACTGTTCCATTTAAATAGGGACCACTCTGATCCACCTCTAATGAAGCTGCTAGCACACATTCTTCTTTATCTGAACTCTCACTCACAATTTTATAACTCACTTCATCCTCACTGTGTAAGGGGTAATGTGTTATCAACTGACTGTATTGATTTAACCTTTGACCATTGTTCTGCTGAGGAACTACCAACTGCTGCTGTGCCATTGGAGATTGAGGTATTTGCATTTGCTGCTGCTGTGGTATCATTTGCATCTGATGTTGCATTTGCTATTGTAGTACCTGAAAATGTGGCACCTGCTGTTGGGGAATTTGCATTTGTGAAATCTGCATTTGATTATTTATATTCTGGACATTTACATTAGGATTCCCATTCCTTGGTCCTCTCAAATTTGGAAAAAGTTTATGTTCATTCACCTGCACAACACCTTCCTGCACCATCTATGGACATTACAGCTTCCAGTGTCCAAGACCCCCACACGCGTGACATGGTAACATTTTCTTAATTGCCTGCACATCACCTAAATTAACATTAACATTCAAATCAACACGAGTTCCATGTCCACCATCACCACGTCCTCTTCCTCTTATCTGTCCCTGACTCGGAATCACTTGCATGTTTCTCAGTTGTTGTGGAATTCCTTGCATCCCTGATTCTGCTGCTCTAATCTGCAACACCATTGCTTTTTCTTTCAATCTTTTCTGCTTCATATCATCATCATCACTATAATATTTAGCAAACTGAAATACTTCATCAATCGGTTTTGCTTGCCAGCAAATCAAATGACTCTTAGGGGGTCATTCTGACCTTGGCGGTCCATGACCGCCATGGCGGAGTGCGGCGGAAGCACCGCCAACAGGCTGGCGGTGCTTCCTTGGCGATTCTGACCGCGGCGGTAAAGCTGCGGTCGGAAAAAGGGAGCCGGCGGTGTCCCGCCAGTTTCCCGCTGGCCCAGGGAACCCGCCATGGCGGCGCTGCTTGCAGCACCGCCATGGGGATTCCAACCCCCTTACCGCCAGCCTGTTTCTGGCAGTGTCCACCGCCGGAACCAGGATGGCGGGAACGGGTGCCGTGGGGCCCCTGGGGGCCCCTGCACTGCCCATGCCACTGGCATGGGCAGTGCAGGGGCCCCCTAATGAGGGCCCCACAAAGATTTTCACTGTCTGCTTAGCAGACAGTGAAAATCGTGACGGGTGCCACTGCACCCGTCGCACCCCTTCAACTCCGCCGCCTCCATTCCGAGCCGGCTTCATTGTTGAAGGGGCTTTCCCGCCGGGCCGGCCGGCGGTCTTCTGGCGGTCGCCCGCCGGCCCAGCGGGAAAGCCGGAATGACCGCCGCGGTCTTTTGACCGCGGTGCGGTCTTTCGGCGGGAACCGCTTGGCGGGCGGCGACCGCCGACCGCCGCGGTCAGAATGACCGCCTTAGTCATGCTACTAATTTCAGGTCTCAACTCCTGCACAAACGTAATCACAAAATCAATAATGTCTTTGGGTTCAATTGTCTCTGTACCACTGTAATGTGTGAATGCCTCTAACAACCTTCCCTAATATGCAAGAATTGACTTCTTCACTTCTTGAGCTGTCCTATTAATTCTCCACCAATCAATATCCTGTTGGGAAAAATCTTGTTTTAAAAAGTCCAATCACTTTGTAATAGCTTTTCATTACTTCAGGAGATGGATCTTGTGGAGGATCTCTCGTCGGCCAATCAACACTTCTTTTGCATTGAATCCATAAATCAGCTGGGACCACTATTCCTAAAGCAGTATGTAAATCCTCCCACAGGTTTCACAAACCTGTCTGTCTTCTGGTACCATTCCACTGGCTTTTCTCTTAATCTCAGAAAATCATTTGTGAATGACAAAATACCACTCCTGCTCCACGGACATGAACATAATTCCCTCCAGGAATTTCTGTTATTGATAATAATTTTACTGGACTATGAGTCAGCTGAGTGTCATTAGAGTTCGAAGTCGCAGATCCTCTTTTCTTCTGCTCTCTTTTCTTTACCCATCTGCCTTCCCATTTATCTAAAGCTCCCCATGTATGAATACCAACTTTTGTGAAATCTTAGAATAAATTAAATCTTAGAATAAGTTAAGTACATAAGCAGAACTGTTTTGTCAAAAGTCTGATATATTGGAGACATAACTCCTGCAGTATCAGTGAGATTCTCAATTTTTGCAAATGAATTGAAAGGTGAAAACATTATAGCATTAACCAAATTAGGATTCTGCATATTGCTCACATTATTTCCCTGAGCATGCAATGGAACAACTGGACCAAATGTGAAAGGAACTGTTAATGCTTCTGGACTTGATGAAGTATTCTGATTTCTCAAATAAATCATTCCAGAACTCTGACCTGAAAATACTGAGGTACTCAATTGCTATATTGTTACTGAAGTATACATTGGCATTGTCTGAGCCTGACTAACAACTTGTACAGGAGTTACTGAATTAGGTGTAGACTCCACCTGAACCATCATTGGTTTCTGATTAATCTCATGCCCCACCAGAACTGTAATACTCAATGCAGAACTAACAACCGGAATTGTAGAATATTTTACAGGCTGAGCTGCAGTTTGAATCACAGGAGTCTGAGTTACTGTGATAATAAGAACATTAGTTGCGACTTGAACTTGATTCTGTGTTACTACAACTGGAGGTGCACTTGAACTAGCCCTAAAACCTTGATTTGCCTCTTCTGATGCATATGGAGGAAGACGATGTCTCAAAAATTGTGTTATAAATTCATCATCATCTGAATCACTATCATAAGTCAGCGATTTTCTAACTTTATCTGACTTCGACTTCGTTATTTCAGAATTCTTTTTCTTTGTCTTTGATCTGACACTGTCTCCTCTTTCTTGTGAATTTGCAGGAAACATTCCAATACTTTGTGAGATTTCTGTTCTCCAAAACTCTTGCTCATTATCCCATTTGGCTTCACAAATGTTTTCTCATCTTTTTGCATTCAGCTCTCAAATATTAATTTCTCTTGTTGTCTGGTTATCAGCTCCCAAAAAGCTAAGACTTGAATTGTGCTGGTCTCAGATGGGGCTTTAATTCATAAAGTACTCTTTTCAGATTCTCTAGAATTCTTACATTAAAACTCCCATGAGCAGGAAAAACTAAGCTCCCTTCATTCTCCGTTATTTAGCACCACTGTTTTTACCAAATATATGCTGATGGACCTTTCTCTTCAATTGCTAGGTATGCAGGCGTACTATCTGGTGGGGAAATTTCTATTCTAATTGGAATAAAAGTATCTCCTCTTATCACACTTTTTAATGCTTTGAAACATTTAATTTTCACCTTCAATAGGGCTTAAACTACAAATTGAATTCAAAACTGGGAGTATTTCAATCCCAAAGTCTTTTCACTTGCTACTCTCAACCAACAGCTGCTTATGGTTGTCCACCAATCCGTTTATAGCTCCTTTCACTAACCGACAATCCCAGAGTGGACCCAGTGATGTCACACTCACTCACACAGCGACTGACAAAGTCTCGCGGCTCAGCTTTCAAACTCAAATCAGACAAAAAAACTAACTACAAAATATTGCGAGCACTTAAAGAAATCAACAAAAACCAACTTGTCTGCTTAGTACAAGTAGGGCTCAATCACTTCGAAAGCTGTATGGAAATTTAGACCGTGGCCTTTTGCTCAAACAGCTACTCTTCCAACTGGGGCTTTCTCTCATGCACAAGTAAAATTCGACCTGTAAATTTTATCCTTGACTAATACCAGATCCTCCTTACGCACTCAGGAATCACTTAGTACCTGTCAAGCTAGCACTCCATTAACGCACACACTAAGAATACAACTAACTACACCAACTGCAGACAAGTAAACAACAACCAAGTGTCTCATACACTTGCACAATACTCCGGAGACTTAGACCTCGCAGGGTCCGTTACAACAACAACCAAATGGGCAATTTTTTAGCACAAAGTGCCACATCCACTTGATGTTCAACAACTTCCCTACTCTCACCTTTGGATTATGCAAACTCCCTATTAAACTATGTTGGAGTACGCAAACTCCCTACTTCTCTCATACATCACAATTCACCTGCGATTTGCCAAAACATTGTAAACGCAAACCTTACTTAGAAATCAAACATCACTGGAAACACCAGGAACACACCAAATCACCTCTAAACAAGCATTGGTAAAAGCAAATCTCCAAAAATCAGCATCTAAACAAACATTGGCAAAACCAAATGTCCAAAAAATCAGGATAATCTCTCACTTATACCAGATTCTGTGGGCATGTGACCTTCTAATATTAGGCTAAGGCGACATGTAATAGAGCACTGACCTCTACTGCCCTCAGAGGACGACTCAAATCTTTTGACTCAGATAGGAGTAATGAGATCATCAAATCAAACAATGAGAACCAATAGCCATCAATAATGATAATATGCAATAATGAGTCAGTAAATTATACACACGAAGACCTATGTGTTCAAGAATCACACACCAATTTAGTAAGGTTGAAATATTTATTGACCTTATATTACCAATCCTAAGGTCATGTAAATGATGTTCAAAACCAAATGATAGCAATACAGAAATAACACAGGCTGTCCAAAGCGTCTAAAGAATCTCAATCTTATAAGTGCAATCACCACTAAGCACTCTATGAGAACTATACAGAATAAAAACTGAATTATTTGGAAAATAGCAAGAGAATTAATTAGTTATCCAGTTGAATCAATCATAATCAATTAATAAACATTTAAATTATTTGCTAGGCCCTACCCAATCCTAACTACCAAATTCTAATTCGAAAAGCGTGTGTGGGGTTGGGCTTTGTTATATGTAAAAATTAAAAATATTACAAAAGTTAATTAGGAAAAACATCAAACTATGGTGCTAACCAAAATATATGTTTGGACAAAAGGGAAAAACCTGCAAAAGAAAAATAAATGCACATTGGTTATACCTCTCCTAAATTATACAGCAGCTTGCAGAGTCTTCGTCAGCCGAGCACAGGAAAAGCAGGTCTTCAGCGGTCAGCATCAGGAACATAAAAAGGGAAAACAGTTCAGTAATGTTGGGCCTAATGTAACTGAACTGCTAAAATCATAAGTAGCTATTCATAACAGCTGCAATGAACTGAACTAAACACAAAATGAACAGAATCTAACTCTATAGAGAATTGATCTTACATCATCTGCATCTTGCTAAATGAAAGTCCCAAAAGTTACTAGCTAGGCCTTTATTGGACAGGACTTTGAGGTGTGATAAGTAAGTGACCAATTAAATTTAATCTGGGCTTCAGTTGTATCTTTCTTCATTCCTTTTCCAAGATAGGTTCATGTTCACGGACATTTATTAATTCATATAGAAATCTATGTGGCGGACACCATTCCGACCACAATTTGAACATACACATTTTATTTTTTGAATACACATTTTCCTATTTAGGCCTTTTAATACATGTTAATCATTTTGTTTTAGTTACTCATTTTTTATTAATAATGTTTGCTCTCTAACAGTGTCATATAAATATGATGAATGGCCAAATCTGATCACTCCATCAGGATTCTCATGAGTTTGATGTAGATATTAAATAGTACTGGTATTAGAATGGGTCCTTAGGGAAGTCCACCTGCCACAAATGTGATCATTGATGCCTGACTAACAATTCATACTATTGCGTTTTGGTTAGTTTGGAAAGACCAAAACCATCTGAGGACCTTATCTCCAATGCCCATGTGGGTCCCCAAGATGTTAAAAAGCCGGTGTTGATAAACTGTTTTGAAAGCACCAATCAGTCAGGAAGGATAAGAAATTGTGCTAATCAGACACCTACCATATAGTGGATACCATCCATGATTTTTAGGATTAGAGATTTGGTGTAGAAGCCACTCCAAAAGCCTACACATTTCTCTATTGCTTTCACTGTTCAGGTTTTCAGGGTAAGATTGTTTATAAGAGGAGCCATTTGGCCAATTTTTAAAGAGTCTGGGCAGATGCCCTCTTTCATTGACAAATTGATTAGTCAGCTCTACAAGTTGAAGAAGAAAGAGATGTTCTCTTTGATGATGATTGAATGTATTTAATCGTGGTAGGAGGTAAGTTTTTGGATGATGTGAGTTAAATTTGTTTCAATAATTGCATCAAATTTCCACCATGTTTTGGTATGTATAGATAGTAATTTACTATTGAAAGATTGTTGAATGAGCAAATTTTCTTGAGAAGAAATTTAACAACTCTTAACAGCCATTGAGGTTAGAGGCATCATGAGTTTGATCAGATTGCGTGGAATTCTTTTCCACCCACATCGATAATTCCGTTGGGCAGTTCAACAGCAAGTTGTTGAATTTGTTTTGAATGTGACCAGCATAATGGGCAAGCAAATCAATTTTTTCTCTCTTCTTTGATAGCCATTGTAATAACCATTATACTGCAATAATGTGTGCATTCCTTCTTTTGCAGAGAGTATGGCCCCAAAGAAGTCAAGGAAATCATTTGTTCATATGCCTGCCTAATACTACAGATAATGGCATATGGATAAAAAGGACCTAGAGGGATGAAGTGTGCGCTGTTCGGAATGGTGCACTGTTGGTGGTTTATTGGGTCTGCATTTCCCCTGAATGGGAAACTCTGAATCCCCTCCAAGTTCACACTGGATTTGCCCCTATATATCAAATGACTGACATGAGTCACGCCGGTAGTATTTATGTAGGCACATACTGCATCATGGGAGGGTCACCGGCACATAAATCATGTGCTAATTGCCGGAAATAGCCACTTAAACTGCAGACAAGGATTCTTTTTTCAGAATGAGGCAGACGGCCCTCTCGGGTGCAAGAAGTGAATGTGCACAGCTGCCGAATCGACTCAGGCTCTGCTGCCCTAATCAGATAGTTGGTCCCTTGGATATTTTCATAAATGGAAGCCAGTCACAGCCACTCAGTACCACACAGCTCTATACGATTATTTTGTTAATCGAAACGTATGTCCCCAAAAATGTATGCACGATTTAAACAACCCCTGTCAAGTTTACTATAAACAACAATTTGGAAAGGTTGCTGAACAGTGCCCTAACTTTATACACTTTCAAATCTTTCTTTCTCTAACTGTCTTAAACGATGCTTAAACAACGTAGTGGATCTGTGTTTCGCAATTCTAATTTTGAGTGTGTTTTGTTCAATTAATAAAATAATGAGCTTTTCTGGCTCTTTCTGCAGCGTTCATACATGCCAGTGCTGAAATGATGCATTCCATTCTATGAATGTTTGCTGATTGTTCTACCTAATAGATGGTGTCAGGGAAGCGGAAACCTGCAGTAATCAAAGTATAGAATTGCACACATGCTCTGTACACAATTATTTATGCACTCCATAACTAATGCTTGTTTGTGTACACGCAGATTAATACAGACTAGAAATGAGTCTTGTTGAAAGCTACATCACTATTGTGACCGCACCGCGCTATTTTTTCAAAGGATTTCTCTATTAGAGAAATCCATGTTTTCTTACATAGGGTAGTTTGCAGCTCAGCTTTTGAGGTTTTATTTACTAAAGCATTACTGTGTTCTGATATGTGGGACTTTTACAACAAGCAACATGAAATAGTCACGAAACTCTCGACTCTTCTATTCATTTTTTTGATGAATTGTGACATGCCCAGTGTGTACTTTCAAGTCACAGTGACAGCCTGCATGGTAAAAGAGGTACAGGGGAGAAATACGTAAAGGGTCTGATTCACAAAACCATTAGGTTTGGTCTGTGATAATATGACTTTTCTTTATTTTTCTAATTTTGTAAGGTGTAATATCCAATATAAGGCTTTCACATTGTCTTAACATGTTCAAATTAGCTATTTTGACCAAAAATGGTTTTGAAATTTTAATTTTGAAGTTGCAGTTTTCATGCGCTGCTAAATTGGTCTTTCCAAACATGTTGGAACTAGGACTCTCCATTAGATGAAATAAGACTCTTTATGCACACCTTATTCCCACTTTTTATTTTCTAAATGTCTAAATCACAATTCCGAGAAAATCATGATTTGCACTAAATTTTACATGAGGTCTCTCTAGTCTTAAGTTTGTGCAGGCTGAGCCTGCAACTGTCCATCAAATGTGAAGAGGTGCCTACTTGAGGTTGTGTGCTTTTTGTGCCGCCCACTGAGCAGGATCATGTTGCCCTGACTCAGGCAGTCCTCTCATGGCATCTGGCACACACACACACATGCTTTCCCAGAAAGTGAGTGCGGAAGCAGCGGGACACCAGTCTCTTCTGGATCTAGATGTGATTAGTGGAGTCGGCACAGGGAAATGTTCCTCAGGCCCAGGTCAAAATCCTAGCGCCCAAACAAAGATAAAAACCCACCCCAGATAGTCATGGCAGATGCATTACAATAGTCACCTCTGCCCCTGGTGAATGAGCACCAAGCCTCTCAAGGAGCTTTGCTTTTTTCCGGAGTGACCACCGACTACGTATGTGATGTTCCCATTGCGATCACAGGTGTTATAGCTTTCCTTACAGGTATACTTTGGAACATGATAGCAGACCTCATGAATGCCTGGTCATCTCAAGTGAATGATTGAGACCCTGGTCCCTCATGGAGCAGAGGGACCAGGGTCTCATGGCCTTACCACATGGCTTGGTGGTGTAGGTCTTTCCTTGGAGCTGCAGCACAGCACTTTCAGCTATTCTTCCTCAGCTATTCATAGTCCTGTTCTTTCTGAGGTAGTATCTTGCTCATGCAGAGGAACCTCTATCACTCCTCTGAAGCAGTTAGTCTGCCCTTTCTATGAGGGCAGACACAAGCCCGCTCTTGATGACGCAGAAAAAGAAGGACCAACATATATTCATATATCATGTAACCAAAATCGTATAATGTAGTGTGATTTTAGTAAAGAAAATAATGTACATGGGAAATTGTGCCCACGGAGTAGTTCGCCATTATTATAAACGAGCTTAATTAATCATGAAGAATTGAAAAATGTAGTAATCCGTCATAATTGCAAATGTGTTCTATGATTTTCTTGTTGAAACTGTTTTATGCTTAGCTTAAATTTAGTAGAGGCTTTGGCCCAGTCGCCTGGGCTCAAATTTAACTGTGTGGTTTTCACTTTTATTAACAAAAGACATTATTCTGTATTTTTCCAGTAGAGATGACTAATACACTTATCTCCAAGGTTTCGTGCTAGGCCGGTTTCATCCCCTTTGATACAAGGTCAGCTCCTGCAGGTGGAGACACTAAAGGCTTTAAGATAAAATTAATTGACAAACTTTGTTGCAACTTGTGTTCCAAGGCTCCAAGGACAATGTATGCATAAATGAGTACTAGGAGAAAGACACTATTCATTGGTCAAATTGAAGCCACCCTATGAACCCTCCAGTGGAAGACCCTGCAGAATTTGGAATGTTTCTTACTTAAACCCACCGGACAAAGAGAAGTCAGCCATTTTCCTTGATGCCATCTTTGAAGCCAAATGCCAGACGCCATCTTAGACGACATCCTGATGCCCTTTTCTCTATTCCAGAGAAAGAGACTTTAAGAATTCTCACCCTAGAGACTTTAACTTAATTTGCCCCGTCTTGCCCATGCAGTAACTTGGCCCTATTCTCCTTGCTGCCACAAGAAAACTTGCCCTTAACTTTGCCCCTTTGAAATCTGCCCCATGCTGATCAAACCGGTACCTGAAGGACGAAGACTTTCTTGAATGCTGATTGTATTTGGTAATTATGAAAGGATAATTGCATTATGCATTGTGTTTTTCCTTTTAGGTACCAACTGCTATTTTTATAGGGCCCAAGCTAGAAGTTTTCCAAATTTGTGTTGACTAAATTCGTTTAGCATGAAGCCCCACATGCCAATGCTAATTAGAGGTTAGTTGAGGTATTCATTTGATGCACCATGTTGAATTGAAATCTTGTAATGCTGACCGATGTATGCAATTAGTCAAATTCAGTTACTCATATTAGTGATTTGCATTGCTATAACCGAGTGTATTATAATCCAGATTTTGCGTAGATTGCGTTTCTTCCGCCGTTATGGACAGCTAGTAATGTTCGTATACATATATCATTTGATTTTGAGACTCATATATATTGTGTTAGCTTTGTTAATATAGGGAAATAAACTAATTAACTTTAAATAAACTGGTGTGGTTATTCATGACTGAAGGGTCATGGTGCGTCAAAATACCAACTGTTATTGATTCCTAATGTGTGATTTTGATCCATTAACTGAGTATTGGGTACCGATTACAATAGTTATTGATTATTGATTTAAGTGATCCGACTATTCTAGAATGAGGAGAGCCCAACTCGGCTAAAAGGTTCACTGACCTCCAGCGTGTCCAGGTACAAGTAATTTATAAGGGCTGGACGCGTTATCACTCTTCACTGGACAAATTCCAGGTTTCTGATCCTGGTTTAGAGGAGGTGGCAGTCAGGGACTCCAACACTGGCACACAAAAAGTTTAGTTGTTTTCTCTGGTGTGGGACCCTGGATTCTGGTGTAGAGAAATCTTTCGACCCTAGCTGGCAATTTGTGCCCAATGTTATACTAAGATTGCAGATGGAGTTTGTGTATTCCAAAAATACAGCTCTAGGAGTGGTTTTGGGCAGTTCTTGCTATTGCCTACTCCTACTAGACTAGTCAATTTGTAGAATGTCATAGTGGAGTCTCATGGCCATCCTGTTAACAACACCCAAGTGAGAACAAGTGTAGCAAAAGTAGCAGAGGATGGTTATGTGAAAAGGCACATTTCTTGATTGTGCCTTTCCTTTGTTGAATTTGCTGGTTCTGGGAGTCAGATAACTGTAGGCTATCGTGCAGGGAGATGAAGATTTCCGGTAGTAGTTTTTCCTGTAAGTGTAGGAAGTTGGCTCTGTATATACTATTTCAAAGTAAGAAATAGTGTGCACAGAGGCCAAGGGTTCCCCTTAGAGGTAAGATAGTGGCAAAATGGGATAATTCTAGTGCTCTATTTTGTGGTAGTGTGGTCGAGCAGTAGGCTTATCAGAGGGTAGTGTTAAGCATTTGTTGTACACACACAGGCAATAAATGAGGAACACACAGTCAAGGACTTACTCCAGGCCAATAGGTTTTTATATTGAAAAATATATTTTCTTAATTTATTTTAAGAACCACAGGTTCAAGATTTACAGTTAATACTTTAAATGTAAGGTACTTCACTTAGATACTTTAGGAACTTTGAATGAAAACAATATCAAGTACAGTCTTTGTAAAAATGGCAATAAGCTATTTTCAAAGTGGACACAGTGCAAAAATCAACAGTTCCTGGGGGAGGTAAGTAAAGGTTAGATCAGGAGGTAAGTAAAAAACGTACAAGTCTCAGTCCTGGGGCATAGGCAGCCCACCATTGGGGGTTCAAGGCAACCCCAAGGTTGCCAAACCAGCAACTCAGGGCCGGTCAGGTGCAGAGGTCAAAGAGGTGCCCAAAACACTTAGGCACCAATGGAGAACAGGAGAGCTCCGGTTCCAGTCTGCCAGCAGGTAAGTACCTGCGTCCTCTGGGGGCAGACCAGGGGGGTTTTGTAGAGCACTGGGGGGGACACAAGTAGGCACACAAAACACACCCTCAGCGGCACAGGGGCGGCCGGGTGCAGTGTGTAAAGCAGGTGTCGGGTTTTGTATAGGTTTCAATGGAGGGACCCGGGGGTCACTCTAGTGGTGCAGGCAGGCACAGGGGGGGGCTTCTCGGGACAGCCTCCACCTGGGCAAGGCAGAGGGTCACCTGGGGGTCACTCCTGCATCGAAGTTTGGTTCCTTCAGGTCCTGGGGGCTGCGGGTGCAGTGTTGGTTCCAGGCGTCGGGTCCCTTGTTACAGGCAATCGCGGTCAGGGGGAGCCTCTGGATGCTCTCTGCAGGTGTCACTGTGGGGGCTCAGGGGGGTCGTCTCTGGTGACTCACGGGCTCGCGGTTGCTGGGGAGTCCTCCCTGAGGTGTTGGTTTTCTGCAGGTCGAGCCGGGGTCATCGGGTGCAGAGTGTAGAGTCTCACGCTTCCGGCGGGAAACGTGAAGTCTTTGGAAGTTGCCTCTTTGTTGCAAAGAAGTAGCTGGTTTTGAACAGGGCCACTGTTCACAGGAGTTTCTTGGTCCTGTAGTCCGGGGCAGTCCTCTGAGGCTTCAGAGGTCGCTGGTCCCTGTCGGATGCGTCTCTGGAGCAGGTTTTCGAAGTTGGAGACAGGCCGGTAGGGCTGGGCCTAAATCAGTTGTCGTCTTCCTCCTTCTCTGCAGGCTTGTAGGTCAACAGTCCTTCTTCTTTCTTCAGGTTGCAGGAATCTGATTTCCTGGGATCTGGGGTGCCCCTAAATACTGAATTTAGGGGTGTGTTTAGGTCTAGGAGGGCAGTAGCCAGTGGCTACTGTCCTTCAGGGTGGCTACACCCTCTTTGTGCCTCCTTCCTGTGGGGAGGGGGGCACATCCCTAATCCTATTGGGGGAATCCTCCAAACTCAAGATGAAGGATTTCTCAAGGCAGGGGTCACCTCAGCTCAGGACACCTTAGGGGCTGTCCTGACTGGTGGGTGACTCCTCCTTGTTTTTCTCATTATCTCCCCTGGACTTGCCGCCAAAAGTGGGGGCTGTGTCTAGGGGGCGGGTGTTAGAAATGGGGTTTTTGGTTGGCAGATAGGTTGCCCTCTGTCCAAGCAAGAACCCTCACTCTAGTCAGGGTAAGTCACACACAATCCAAAATCAGCCTGTGCTCACCCTCCGGTAGCTTGGCACGAGCAGTCAGGCTTAACTTAGAAGGCAATGTGTAAAGCATTTGTGCAATAAATCATACAACACCATAGTATAACACCACAAAAATACACCACACAGTGTTTAGAAAAATATAGAATATTTATCTGGATAATTGTAGGTCAAAACGATCAAAGTTGCAATACGAATTTGTAAAGATATCACTGAAAAGTGATATTAAGAGTCTTTAAGTCTTTAAAAAGCAATAAAGTGTCTTTCAAGCACAGAGTACCTGGTTTCTGGTGGGAAATCTCCTCAGAGGGCCACAGGAGAAGAGATGCGTGGAAAAAGGGGTGTGTGCGTCGTTTTCCGCTCAGCACACACAGACTTGCGTCGTTCTTTTCCACGCGGGGAAGTCGGGCGTCGTTTTCCGGCGCGCAGACAGTCTCTTTTTGTGGATCGCGAGGATTACCAGATGTCCCGGGTCTGTGCGTGGATTCTCCTGCTTATTTTCCGGCTGCGCGTCGTTCTGCGGGGCTGCGCGTCGAAGTTTCGACCTCACGGTAGGCGTCGCGTCGATTTCTCCTTGGAAGTCGGGCGGCGTTGTCCTTGCGAGGCCGTGCGTCGAAATTTTGGTCTCACGGCAGGCGTCGCGTCGATTTCTCCTTGGAAGTCGGGCGGCGTTGTCCTTGCGAGGCCGTGCGTCAAAGTTTCGCACTCACGGTAGGCGTCGCGTCGATTTCTCCTGGAAAGTCGGGCGGCTTTGTCCTTGCGAGGTTGTGCGTCGAAGTCTCGATCGTCCCGAGGGCGTCGCGTTGATCAGCGTCGGTGTGCGGCGTTTTTCTCGCCGCGAAACAAGCTGTGCGTCGAAATTTTCGGCGCACGGAGTGTCCACGTGAAAGGAAGAAGTCTTTTTGGTCCTGAGACTTCAAGGAACAGGAGGCAAGCTCTATCCAAGCCCTTGGAGAGCACTTTCACAGCCAGACAAGAGTTCAGCAAGGCAGCAGGGCAACAGCAAGACAGCAGTCCTTTGGAGAAAGCAGACAGGTGAGTCCTTTGAGCAGCCAGGCAGTTCTTCTTGGCAGGATGTAGTTTCTGGTTCAGGTTTCTTCTCCAGCAAGTGTCTGATGAGGTAGGGCAGAGGCCCTGTTTTATACTAAGTTGTGCCTTTGAAGTGGGGGTGATTTCAAAGAGTCTCTAAGAAATGCACCAAGTTCCCTTTCAGCTCAATCCTGTCTGCCAGAGTCCCAGTAGGGGGTGTGGCAGTCCTTTGTGTGAGGGCAGGCCCTCCACCCTCCCAGCCCATGAAGACCGATTCAAAATGCAGATGTATGCAAGTGAGGCTGAGTACCCTGTGTTTGGGGTGTGTCTGAGTGAATGCACAAGGAGCTGTCAACTAAACCTAGCCAGACGTGGATTGAAGGGCACAACAAGTTTTTAGTGCAAAGAAATGCTCACTTTCTAAAAGTGGCATTTCTAGAATAGTAATATTAAATCCGACTTCACCAGTCAGCAGGATTTTATATTACCATTCTGGCCATACTAAATATGACCTTCCTGCTCCTTTCAGATCAGCAGCTGCCACTTCAACAGTGTATGAGGGCAGCCCCAATGTTAGCCTATGAAGGGAGCAGGCCTCACAGTAGTGCAAAAACGAATTTAGGAGTTTTACACTACCAGGACATATAACTACACAGGTACATGTCCTGCCTTTTACCTACACAGCACCCTGCTCTAGGGGTTACCTAGGGCACACATTAGGGATGACTTATATGTAGAAAAAGGGGAGTTCTAGGCTTGGCAAGTACTTTTAAATGCCAAGTCGAAGTGGCAGTGAAACTGCACACACAGGCCTTGCAATGGCAGGCCTGAGACAAGGTTAAGGGGCTACTGAGGTGGGTGGCACAACCAGTGCTGCAGGCCCACTAGTAGCATTTAATCTACATGCCCTAGGCACATGTAGTGCACTCTACTAGGGACTTACAGGTAAATTAAATAGTCAATCATGGATAAACCAATCAATAGTACAATTTACACAGAGAGCATATGCACTTTAGCACTGGTTAGCAGTGGTAAAGTGCTCAGAGGTCAAAAGCCAACAACAACAGGTCAGAAAAAATAGGAGGAAGGAGGCAAAAAGTTTGGGGATGTCCCTGTCAAAAAGCCAGGTCCAACAGCGGGCATCTAGCTGGAGTGCCCTGGGGCATTGTAACATGAAGCTTGAGCCTTTGAGGCTCACTGCTAGGTGTTACAGTTCCTGCAGGGGGGAGGTGTTAAGCATCTTCACCCAGTGCAGGCTTTGTTTCTGGCCTCAGAGAGCACAAAGGCTCTCACACCAGGAGGTCAGAAACTAGTCTCTCAGCAGCAGGCTGACACAGACCAGTCAGTCTTGCACTGTGGGTTTATTATTCTGAGAAGTTTGATACCAAACTTCCCAGTATTCAGTGTAGCCATTATGGAGCTGTGGAGTTCGTTTTGACAAACTCCCAGACCATATACTTAATATGGCCACACTGTACTTACAATGCCTAAGCACAGACTTAGACACTTTAGGGGCATATTGCTCATGCAGCTATGCCCTCAGCTGTGGTATAGTGCACCCTGCCTTAGGGCTATAAGGCCAGCTAGAGGAGTGACTTACCTATGCCACAGGCAGTATTTTGTAGGCATGGCACCATGAGGGGAATGCCATGTCGACTTTGCCTTTTTCTCCCCACCAACACACACAATCTACAATGGCAGTGTGCATGTGTTAGGTGAGGGGTCCCTTAGGGTGGCACAACATATGCTGCAGCCCTTAGGGATCTTCCCTGGTCACAGGGCCCTTGGTACCACTGTTACCTTTTACAAGGGACTTATCTGTGTGCCAGGGGTGTGTCAATTGTGAAAACAATGGTACATTTTAGGTGAAAGAACACTGGTGCTGGGGCCTGGTTAGCAGGGTCCCTCCACACTTCTCAGTCAAGTCAGCATCAGTATCAGGCAAAAAGTGGGGGGTAACTGCAACAGGGAGCCATTTTCCTACAGTAAGGCAGCATCTCGTAAAGCAAGACCTCATAAGATTTTTCTATGCACCAACTCTCAGCAGCCATTTTAGATCAAACAGGTAGAAAAAGGGCTGCACCCTTTGTACCACACCTCTTATTAATATTTCTGGCAAAGAAAGGAACCATTCGAATATGTGAAGATTCTGGACACAGACCTTAACCCTCTCAGGGCGAATGGTACCCATTGGAATGGCTGGAGTCATGTTTCTTTGCTCCCATACTTTCTCAGATGAGAGAAAGATTTTTCAAGTGTCTAATTCAGTTTAGGATTTATATTGTTTTGCATTTCAACTTTATTACTGTTTTGGTACTGTATAAATATATTACACATTGTCTATAAGTCAAGCGAGTTTGCTCCACGCCATAGCTACCGCGGGTTAAGCTCAGGTTTATTTAGTGACTTTTGTAGTTCACCTTGACAGGGTTGTGATTATTGCTTCAGGTGGGAAGTCACCCACCCCAAATAATAATCCTATTTCTTACACTCATACAGATCCAGAGTGTTATGAGTTAGACTAGGGGTCTCCAACCTTTTCTGTAAAATAGCTACATATGAAAACTGAAACAGATCATGGGCTGCTACTATTACAAGTGTGATAATAGGGACCACATTAGACAAGATTACATTAGTACCCACCAAATATAAGCTGGCATTCAGTGCATCAGGCAAGGTTACTAGCAGTAATGTAAAAAAAGGCATTGTCAATAGGTAATTCCACTACCTGAGTGATATATAACAGCCATAGCCCCTGGCACCAAGGTAATAACATTTTTTTTCAAATGTCTCCCCATTGCCACACGATTTATCACTCAAATGTCAGTTTTAAATATATTTTGGAAATGCAACCATTTTCTCCAAATAGCTAAATAGTTCTGAAAATAAACATATTTTCATCTTGAATATACACTCCCAATATTAGTATACTGTATCAATTCAATTAAGTAAACTAGGCTGCACACTGGAGCGCCACTTACAGGTAGCCAAAGAGCTACCTGTAGCTCACGACCTACTTGTTGGAGAAGCCTGAGTTAGACAACCCTGCCAGAGAAAGTCTTACCTGCAGGAGGTTTTTTTTGTTTATGCAGTGTCCTTCACCCCAGTCTCTAGAAACAGTTGTTGGCATTTTACAATAATAGGTCATTTACTATATACCATCAGCACATAAGTGTTTTGTATCAGAATGATGGAAATTATTATGATAATCTCAGCAGTCATTATACAAACTAAAACACATATTAGAAAAACGCAGAGCATTTTACAGCACACATCCCAACCACTTGAATTAAATTAGTTTAATACTAACCTAATATCTATAGATACATGTTATCAGCCTCATGATAATTGTCTTAACTGGATGATTAGAAATCTTTCTAAGTGTTTTATGCCAAGCCATTTAGCAAACCCTTGATACTTCAGAAAGCTGTTGGGCTTGCAGTTGGATATTGGTGCTCTAGCATATCACCTTGAGCACTCAATCGTTATGTCTACTCTTCCCAATAACCCGGATTTCTTTGTATCCTACTCTCTAATAATACTCTTTGGATAGATGATGGAGAATGACTATGCAGATATCTGCACTTTGATATATGAACAGTGTCCCTCTCAGAGGGCATTTGATAGGCAAGCAACAGCAATCCACTTTTCTTCATTCCATGTTTGATCTGTGCGAGGCTGCATATCTTTGCAGTACTGATCACCCTCGAGACAGCATAAAGGGAGATGACTCCCCGCTGTTTCTGTTACTCTATTAGCACAATGTATGTCAAGTTCACACACCCTTCAGTTACTATTATCGCTGAGATTATCCATTTTCTAGGGTGCAAGCTTTACACATGCATACTCTAAAGGTTTAGTGCATATAGGTACTATCAGGAAAGTCCTGCAATATACCAAAACATTGTGCGCCCTTCTGAACCTCAAAGGACTGTTCTGGGCCACATTCTAGGTCACACGGGAGACTTCAGCTCACATACATGATTGTCATGTGTGCTGGGGAAAAAATAAAAAAACAATAGAAACTCAGTTAAATTCAGTTTATATACTTTATTCTGCAGCATATTAGCAACCATAACTGTCAAACATAATACAAATAAATAAATTCTTAAAATATATATATAACATCTCAAAAAACATCAATAAATTGTTCTTCTAGAACGTACAGCAGCTTTAAAAAATGAACCAACATTACAAATTACCTCCTCGTTTTCTAAGAACGATAAACATCTGAAGGCAATTCTGCAGTGTCTAAGTTCTGAGTAATAGTACTTTAAAATTGGAATTAAAAACATTCTAGTGTACTGCATATAGAATTTACAAAAAAAACATCAAATGAAGCATTGTCTGTTCAGAAACATTGTCAAATGGGCAAGGATTTTATACAGTGTGAATGTCCCAAGAGAAAACAAAGTAAATACTTAACAGTATCTGATCTAAAAAGAAGGAACAAGGAACGTTCCCACCTATTGTGAACAAGCCAAATATAATTACTAGAGTTTTTAAAATCCCTTAAGTCCAAATAGTTGTCCAAATTTGTTCTTCCTGCAAAACTTCTTACCCTCTCAAATTCCACAAATTGCTCACCACAAACTTTTTAGGCATGAAAATGCATGAAGAAGGATCAGAGAAACAAGCGCTTAAATACTGAGTGAGCATAGCTTATCCAGGGGATAAGCAAACCCTTTTTCAGGGAAAGACAATCCATTATTATTTCCTTAGTGAAAATAGTTTCTGGGTTTTTCCAAATGGAAAGCCAAAGCACAACCGAAGGAATCAGATCTTCAAGATAAGGCAACTCAAGTTCTTTATGATTAATGAAACAATCATGTGCATTGCAATAGGTCTTGCATTTACTTGAGCTGAAGCAATTGGCATTGTACATTTTTAACTGGACTTCTTTTGTCACATTAATTGGTCAACCCTGCCTCATATTTTGGTCCTTTCTTCCACATAATTCCAGTGGCCCTGCATATAATTTAATGGCTAACAGTCTTACTGGAATATTTTTAAAACAAAGCCCTTAAAATACAAACTACTCCCAGATGCACGGCAAGCCCACAAACAAGTGGGCTTGAGTTGCTGGGGGACGGCAGTGCGCGCCGATTCAAAACCCCATGGCCGCCATTAGCATGAGCGCGAAGGAGAGACACTAAAGAAATAAATTAAAAATGTAACTAAAATAAAAAGTTTATTAGCACAGCACCAGTATGTGTGTAAAATTATCAATGGACGGCAGTGCGAGCGATTCCAAACACCATGGCCACCATGAGAAGGAGCATGAAGGAGAGACAACAAAAAAAAAATAGTTTGCTCACAATAAAACATATTGAAAATTGTGCACTAATCCATGTAACAGGGTCAGTTTGCAAGGTGGTAACAAAACCGCCCCAAGGCAGGACAAACGTAAAGCATTTACAAAGAGAACATAAACAAAACATGCTGCAAACAATACAATAGCAATATATTGCTTGTCAGAATTACACTAATCTCAGGAAAGTCTCATGATTGGCTTCAATAAAGTATGCTGAGTCAACAAGAAAGCCATTTTTGCCCATGACAAGCTAGAAACAATTAAAAGTGTGCAGCAAAAAATTTCTACATTGAGTGAGCATCTCTATGAAAAAGAGCAATGCTTATCAAAAAGGGCTTGAAGCACAACTTGAGTAGTTATGGTGAGAGAATGGAAGTACATTTTTCATTCACTTCACCATAAGATTTTGGTGGCTAATCATGTTAGCGAAAAACATGTCCAGATTGGGCTGGTCACCTGAAGATAGAAAATATGTATCTAGTCAGGCATAACGGTAACTAAAAACAAAAGCATGCAATTTATTACAATGTTTCTGACATATTCATGCATGGCAAAGGGAAACCTTAGCAGATTTAAAGAGCAACAGTCACAAATGCAAGGGTTTTCTAATATGTTTAGAAGAATGTGGGCGTCCCTTCAAACTGCCTTTGCCCACAAGATTTGAACAAAATTCCTGAGATTTGGGGATAAACCTAGACGGGTATTCAAATGTGTTCAAACAATCCTCTATGGTAAGCTGGTATGCATTACCGTACTGTGTTTATAACGGTAGTTATGTTGCTAAGTCTTTCTTGCAATTCAAGCAAATAAATAATACCGATTTAAAGGTTAAACAAATGTATTGCTAGATCGAAGATATTTTGCATGCTAGGTCCTCATGCGAAGTGAAATAAGCATGTAGCCTCTCATCATCGTAATCAAACAATGACCCGTTTCCTTTCACCTCTGGGAACTCTAGAAGAGAAAAAGCTGCAGTTAAAGCACTCAATGCTCTTTTTGTGAAGCACACGCCGAACATAAGTACATTTTTGATTTAGTTGTTTAGATAACTAATATTTTTATAATTTAAACAACGTTTGTATTTAGCTGTAGCTAATAAAGAAAACACAATATATATGTTGTTTGTAAGGACACCAATTACGTATCTTTGCTCAAAAGCACAACCAAACTTACACAAAGCGGTCTCAACTCGATTTTTTGCAAAGAACAAAAGACAAATAAATTCACTGACACGCTGCAGAGGGGCTAATTCACCTTTTGTTTTTTTAATAAGCTGGAGCACATTAAAAAAATCGAACAACATATCTATAAGCAGAAAAACGGAGATCAGCTGTGCCACACCTAAGAGCAGTTTATCATATGTGCTGTGTTCGCCACAGAATGTCTTCCACGTCCGATTTACTATGGTGGCTGTGGGCGTGTTTAATGTATACAGCGAATTTTCTATAACTAAGCTTGTAGCTTCTATGAAATGCCGAGAATTCTGCAGCAAATTTGCGACAGAAAACGGAAAGACGATTGCGAAAACTAGAAGTGTTTATTTTTATTTGCATTCTTCTTATAGAGCTGGGACGTGCTTAAACGTTTGTACCCACTGGTAGTTGGAATTCTGTATTTATGGCATTTCAGAAACTCGCACGTTAGGAACCACACATTTTCTTTCAGTGAGATGTAAGGAGGGCATTTCCCGTACCCTGCATGAAACGCGGATACCGACCTGTGTTTGCAATTTCCTTGATCTCTTGAAACGGAGGGGAATTATGAATGGCTTCTGGAAGCAAATTGAAAAAATACACAGCGATAGAGGCAAAAACTTTTTCTTGTTACTACGCAATAGTAGTCCTTCACCCATGTTGTGTTTGTATGTGTCACGTTGTAAAGGCAACGTGAAAAACAAGAGAAGGGTTTCACAGGATGTAGTTTCAAATGCAAACACTCGCCCCCCCTCAGATGCGCTGCCTACACAGGCTAATGAAAACACTGGATATTACCATGTGGCAGTTCTCAGGAGGCAGAAAGACCCCAGCTCGTCCCTCCCTTGCACCAGACTTCCACCCCACCTTTCGTCAGGAACAGGGGGAACCACCAAACACGGAACCAGAAAAAGCTGATGCCACAGTGGGGTGAGGGTACAGCCGCCAGGTATGTTTAAGTCACCCATGCAGGAGCAGGTTGTGAAAGAGGTTGGCTGCCTCAGGTCTGACCATAGCGCCTTAATGCACATTAAGCATGTTGTCCCAATGCACACACATACACACCAATAGGTCAGATTCAGAGGCGGCAGGACGGTCACCCGATTCTGTTGCTGGCAGCAATTCAGAGCTGAGTAGCTGCCATGTCTAAATTACAAATGTCCCTGTTGGTTGAAAGAGAGCAGCTATCAGTGGTAATGTGTGGGGCCAGCAGCTGCAGAGGTCATTAGGAAGCTTTTTATGAGATGTCAGCTGCTTTGGCAGACTCGCTGGTGTTCGTGGAAAAACATTTACTGGAAGCCATCTTAAATAAAATAAAACTTGCACAACTCACGTAAAGACGGCACTCGTGTTTTACAGTGACCTTTATGAACTAGGCACAACAAACAGAATCATGTTTAAAAAAGCGGAAGAGCGCGAGAGTGAGCTGGTCCTGGAAAAGTCCCCCCACTGCTGTTGATTTATGTTTACAGAGGGAGCTGGTGGGGAGCAGGGGATGATTATACACCCACAGTTTAAGACAAACAGGCCAATATTAAAAGAAAAAGTCCCCTTCAGATGAGATAAACAGGACATAGCGTAATTATACAGTAGTTTGTGGTGATCCCAAAGAGAAAAAGGCAGGACAAAGAGGCAGAACTGACCACTAGCAAGCAAGGATTTTTTAATGACAGTGGAACCAACAAATTAAATCACTGGAACCCACAGTATAAGTATACTTAAAAAGTATACAACACGTCGAACGCTATGCTCGACCTAAAAAACAAAGGTTACAGGGACGTTATAGTTAGGTTCTGAATTCACTTGTACAAAGCCACAGAAATTCAGCAGTTGTAGTTAGAGTTCTTTTAAGTAACTATAACTTGTGCCTTCTCCATGCACAGCTACTTACTCCACATATTATATAATTGATGAGATCTTGTATGCATCTTTGATATTATTACTGCAACATTTGCAATAAAATGATTGATAAGAAAACTGTGCATGGCAACAGCACAAGTTACAGTTACCTTAGGGGGCACGTTATTGTTACTTAACAAAACTCTAACTATTACTACTGAATTTCTATGGTTTTGTCCCTGTAACCTATATATATATATATATATATATATATATATTTTTTTTTTTTTCAGTGATTTCAGTGAATATATATATCTATATCTATATATATATATATATATATATATATATATATATATATATATATATATATACACCAATCCACTTGTCTCACACGGTCTCTGAGCCTCTCCTGGGGTGACTGTTGTCTGACAGCGGGCTTATCACCAAGTTTCACATGCATTCTCAATTAAAAGGAACACAGGATGGCAGTTCAGCACTGTAAAAGTGCTCCCTCCCCAATATCCTAATGCCACCTCCCCTTGGTCATGGGCCAAGTTTAAACCCACCAGATCCTCAGTGCATATAAAGTGATGATGCTTCAAAACACAGGATGGAGTGATAATACAGATGTATACTAAGCTTAGAGTTTCATGGTGGCCATCTTAGGCTAGGGTTTCATAACAAAAAATAACTGAATCATCAAATATAAAATAATCTGCTCTTGCATTTGAACAATTAATTGCCAATTTTTTTAAGTTCATTAGGTCACAATATGTAAAAATGTGTTATTGAAGGAAACGTTTCCAAAAAAACAAGAGGTATAGCACATCTGATCATGATTTAGAATGCCAGCAACCTGAATGATAACCGGGCATATCAGTGTGTTGTCACTTTTACTCAGAAATGTGTTTAAGTTCTAATTTGCATCACCACAATCAATGCCCCAGTGGGTAGGGGTTATATCACTGGTGTTTGCACGACTCATTATAAACAATTCATAACATATGTTTTCCATCTTTCCATGGAATTCTAGTGTCCATAAATGAATCCCTAGTGGCAAATAAGACTTTCTCAGAACTGCATTCTGAAATAACGAATGGCGCTTGCCATTATAACTACATAAACAACTTTACTTAGCTTAGGAAGTCCCGGTCTGTCTCAGAACATGTAAGAAAAATAAAACCATTGTTAGGTTAAAAACCATATCCAGAGAATGAAGCTTCTGATCTATCACATCCAGTTCAGAGAACTCTAATACCAATCTTATGTCTTATCTCAGATGTACCGCCAATTCGTCATCTGCGTTAAGGTCAATCAGAGTCATTGTGTTGAACTTAATAATATATCTTAACTCCAAATGCCTCAAGTTCAGGACCCTCTCACCGCCTCTCACATCAGGCAGCACTGTAACAATAACTCTCATCTGCAGTTTTGAGGCATTCCTCTCATGACACTCTTTAAAATGCCTCACTACTGGGTATTGTCTATCATTGTTAGTATTCGCCCTCATGTGTTCCAAGACCCTCTTCTCTGCCTTGTGGATTGTACTGCCTATGCACAACTTATTGCAGTCACAACTCAAAGTGTAACTACAATTGTCAGAATTACATGAGAAGTGTTTTAGTACGACAAAAGATTTCACACATCCAAGAAAGGATACAGTTTTTGTGTTAATAATGAATTTTCAAGATTTGCAGTATGTGCACCTGTAAAAGCCATTTGGTAGTGTATTCCTGCCATGATCTTCAGTGAGAATCATATTGGAGCACAGGATATCCCTCAAAGATGTACTTTTTCTGAAGGTTATGCAGGGTTGACATGTTAAAGTTAAATATTTAGATAACACATCAACTGTGTGTCAAATATTCCAATGCTTCCTGAATAATTGCCTTATGGTGGGGCCCTCCTGTTATAAGTTGTTATAAACCTAATACCATTAGGATACTGCACACATTTTTCCAGGTGGTGAATGTATTCTCCCTCCTGATGTTGTCTACCCTCCTCATTGCCTTTCGGATGGTGCCCTGGATATAAGTCATCTGTTGGAACATGTTTATCATGATCTCTTTTTCAATCATAAATGCTGTTTAAGTGCTGCAAGTGCTGCAATTACGTTTGGCCCGTAGTAATTCACCAATAGGAATGCTTTCTATAACATTTTTAGGTGATGGCTCTGGGCATGCGGTAGACTCTTACCTGCTGTCTCTTTGATATACAGTCTTGTGATTAGATTGTCCCCTGCCTTCTTAATTTCCAAATCTGGAAAAGTAAGAATTGATTGCTTATGTGACTGGTCAGGGACATGTTTAGCTCATTGTTGTTGAGGGTCTTTACAAACGTATCTTCCTCTACTTTTGTACCTTTCCAGATGACACATATTTCATCTATATACTTGACCAAGAGCACTGTGTGGTCGTCAAAACCATAGATGTTATTTATGTCCTGTTCCTCCCACCAGCCCAGGAACAAACAGGCGTAACTGGGGGAGAAGCATGTACCCATCACAGTCCCCTGAGTTTGTCTATAGATGGGTTCATTAAAGAGAAAGTAATTATGGATGAGGCAAAAGCAAATCATATCAATTATCATTTCATTGTGCATTAGATTAATAATGACTGGGCCCGTACAAAATGTCGGCAAGCAGAAACACCCAAATCATGTGGAATGTTTGTATAGAGATTGTTCACATCTATGCTAAGCATTAAACGGTCCTACTCAATTTTTATTTATTTTACGATCCTTAAAAAATCACCTCTATCTCTTACATAAGAGGGGAGAGCCTCAACAAATGGTCCCAGGAAAAAGTCTACATAATGGGATGGTTTCTGTAGTAAAGGACCTATTGAAGATACTGTGGGCTTCACAGGAGGGTAAAGACCATTCGTATGAAATCTGGGTAGAAAATAAATCACTGTATTCGTAGGGTAGACACATTTGAGAAACTGATATTCATCCGAATCCAATAACCCAGATGCTTTCCAACAACAACGAGTTGAACCTGAACCTGACCAGTCACATAAACAATCAAACCTTGACTTTTCTAGATTTGGAAATTGAGTAGGTAGAAAACAGTCTGATCACAAAACTGTATAGCAAGTCAATGGCAGGTAATAGTCTACTGCATGCTGACACTGTGTATGTATACCTCATATGTTCAATTAAATGGAACACAGGAGATTGATAAAACAGTGCCAAAGATATAGTCAAGTGAAAAAATGCTTTTTAATTGGGAACTATGTCCTAACTATAATTACCTGCTGACAACTGCCAGTAGGTAATATTTAGATATATGTACATAGACATATATCTAAATATTACCCATATTGCACCTATATACTACTCAGTGATGATAGCCATTGGTAGTTATAGATTACAGTTAGGATCATGTTTTCATAAGAAATGCCTTTATTGTGTTGCTAATCACTTATGTGCTATCTGACGAATCTCTACAAAAGTTTCCAAAAAAGTGCTACTTTTTGCACAAGGGGGGGGGGGGGGGTTTCGGGGTGATCCATCAAGTTGGGGCTGAGAAAAAAGGGGAATCCCAAAACATGTTTTTCCTACATATTTTTCCATAGAAAATCTAGACACAGCTACAGTTCAAACCGCTCAACAGATTGACACCAAATTTGGCAGAAATCTAGAACTTGGTATAGAAACAGTGCTTTATGTGATTTGGTATAAATCTGTTCAGTAGATTTTGAGCAATTAATGCTCAATTACTTTGTATGTGTCATGTGGAGGAAGATCCACAGAGTCAACCGATCTCCAGCTAGGCTCTGATTGGCTGCCACCACATGAACAAGGAAGTGGTGGCAGTCACATTAGGACTTGGAACACAGTCATATGTCCTTCAAAAATCCCAGCAAAAACATAGGGGGCAGATTAGGGATACCCTGACCCTCTAGGCCTGTTGGTGGAAATCCCGCATGGGGCCATAAATGTTTTTGTGTGAAAAATTTAAAAAACAAAGTCTGGGCTCCTGCATCTTTCCGAAAAATACTTTGTTTTGGGAAGGCCAGGTCCCAGCACAGACAGTAGCTAAAATAAAGGGGGTATGCCCTCCCTCCCCAAGCTTCTATGAGGCCCCAGAGTTGATATATTATTATAGGGAAGGGGAAACACAGCCTCTTCTCCAAGCCCAAAAAGACCCTGGGAACCTCATCGATTGCGGCCACCATTGTAATACAGGGGAGGGGGGCACATGACCCCTTTTAATAAGTGTGACAGCACCAGCGCAGGCAGGAAATATTATTTGGCCCCCTTCTGGTGGGAGCATTTTTAAAACTCCTGCCAAACTGGAGTAAACATGAAATTCTGCTCCCAACCGACAAGAGATTTCAACGTGCTGTTGCTGGCTGGGAGCAGACTTGTGGTCTATTTCCTTGCCCGCACTCCTGCAAACAACCTTTCATCATGCATGGCCAAACACAGTGCCCAGCATAGGGTAGGCTGCCGCTGGTAGTGCCCAAGCCCACTCTATGTCCAGTCAGACCCTGCTGTCAGCCTTGCAGCATGGGGTTTGCTGCCTGCAGGGGTTTAGAAGCAGGGCCTGGTAACATTGAGGAAAGTGTTCGACTTTGAACTTGGGGTGGGACCAGATTTACTATTGCCATGGCGGCGGGTGGACTTACTATGCCTTCTCCAAACCTAATCACGTTGTGGAAATGTAATTGGGAATTACTATTCCAACACTAGTCACATTATGGAATGTGTTGGGCTATGGGAGCAGGGGTATATTTACTATTCCCACTCCAATGTAGCCACTTTGGGGAAAGCATTCCCTTCAGGGGGAGTTGATTTACTAAAATTTCCAAATTGTCCACAAAAGCAACAATTGTTTACATTTAAAAATAATAAAAAGAAAGTATACAAACAAATAGTTGTAAAACAAAACAACAAACCATTAGCAGTTTAAAGATTATTTTCACAAAATAAACACATCATAAAATATCAAAATTTTATTCATAAAAACATTTCAATTACAATTTACACTTAATATAAAAAATAAAATTTCATTTCAATAAATAAATATTTATTAAAACACATTTTTTAAACAATATGAATACATGAGTCAACAAATTATTTTACAGCTTAAAAATTACAAATATATATTTTTTAAAACAAAATTGGAATTTTAGAAAAGGATATCCACTTAGGTAATATTAATGAACTGTGAAAGACAAAGGGGCCGATTACGAGTCTGGCAGTCACAAGACCGCCAGGCTCCCTGTGGCGGTTGGACTGCTGTGGCGGTCCGACCACCACATTACGAGGTTGGTGGGGAGACCCGCCAACCTACCGTCATCCCTGCCAGGATCCAAGAGCCTGATGGGCTGACAGCGGTTCTGGTTGTAATCAGTCAGGGTGATGCAGAACTTAGGGCCACCCTACTGATTACAACCTTGTTCTCTGCCAGCATTTTCATGGCAGTTCCACCACCATGAAAAGGCTGGTGGGGAAAAAGTGCAGGGGCCACAAGGAGGCCTTGGCAGTGAAGGGGTCCGTATGTCCAGCACCCTTGAAATGTGCACAAATACTGCACATTTCAAGGGTGCTGATGCAACCTGCACACACCAGCATTGCTGCCGGCTCAATTATGAGCCGGGAACAATGCTACTGCACCTTTCCCACTGGACTGCGTGGCGGAAACCTTGATTTTCACTGGTCAAGCTAGTGGGAAAGTTGTAATGGGCAGCGGTACTGGCGGTCTTCTTATTGGCAGTTTGGTGGATTGATGTTTCCATCCTCCAAACTCCTAATGACCCCAAAAATAGTTAAAACATAACCCCATACTCATACAAACCCTTCAACCCTCTCCTAAAATATTATCTAACAAATAACATACAAAATACATATGAAGACTAAATAAATACACAAAAAAACAATTACTACTGCTACTACTGCTACTACTACTAATAATAATAATAAACATAGCAAAAACATAATTATATACAATGTTTAAAACCTCAATAAATCATGATATAAAATAATATTCTTACCTGCAATATGTACTACAATAATTTTGACTTAACAATATGAATGCAATATTATTAATGTCTGACAATGTTTGTAACACAATATTAAGATAGCACACCACAAATACACAGCAGAAATACATTAATACAGCACAACATACAATAAACGTACTACAGACAGAAACTACACATCACATAATCACAATACAAAAACATCAATGCAATCACAATCATTAAAGAGCTTGTCATGAAAACAAAGAACCTGGAGGGCTACCTTAAAAGCAAAATGACCCAAGACCACCCAACACTAAACATGAGCTATGGATGAACATAGTCAACAACCCATAGCTCCCTTCTAGCAGCTCTCAGAATCTTGATTAAGGTAAGTGGCGCATCTGGTTCCCTGTCAGTACCTTGCTCGGCTTGAAACTTTAAAAAGTGGAGTGTCCAAGTAGTGCACGGATGAATGTGGGAAATAGTGTCTGTAATGAGTTAATGCTTACGTAAAAGGGTAGATAGACTCGTAGTAAAGATCAAAGAGCTGGGGCAAGTGACACGGGCATTAATGCTTTTGTGCATAATGAGCAAACTTAAGCTGATAATTATAGGCCAAAGAGATGCATTTTCTGATGTTTAAGAAAAGACATGAGGGTAGGTATAATTCTTGAATGTGTTGGAAGAGAGTTTTAGAGGTGTTAAGTGGTTCCTAAGAAGGATTGATGCTGGGCAAATATAGGGAAGGCAGGTGGGTTCAGTAGTAACATCTTACTCAAAGCATCAGTAGCCACTACTGCAAGCAACATCTTCGACAACTCCCTATGAACAAATACCTCCCCCTAGGTACTAAGACCTCCTTCATCAGACCAGCTACTAAGAAACAAAGCCACAGTCCATGAGTCACTGCCAAACACAGACTGATCTCCAGTGGCTTATTCCATGAGTGAAAAATCAATATTTGCAAACATGTCTGACTCCTTAGCAGTGAACATTCTAAAACCTGATAACTAAATGGTCTTCCGTTGTGGCAAGGGCACTGAATGTACTCGATCCTCATTTGCGATGGCCTAACATTAATCATGTGCAGAAATTGATTGACAGCTCTGTTTTTACTGGATCCCTTAACTGCCTTTGGGACTGAGCACCACTAAATTCTACTAAGAAGAAAAGAAAAGTTCTGAGTCACGCATCCCACTTTCCCACTACACCCATTCACATCGGCAGCATTCAACACTTTCCAAGGCACAATTATATCTCTACTCTTATTGAAACTCTACCTGACTCGAATTGCCCATTAGTAAAGTGCTGAAGCTCCATCACAGGGAAGTGTCCTGGCTCTACCTGACAGCATCATTGGACTTTGTCAATTTCTTCTACCTAAGCTGTTAGACCTATGCAAATGAAGTACAGATTATGCTAATACTGTAAAATTCAGGGGTGCTTTAATCATCTAGAATGGACCACAGGCTCTATGTCTGTGAGGATTGGATGCTGAAAAATCACCATAAACTTAATTGCCTCATAAGGGTGTTTGAAAACAATATTGAGTTTTAACTATCAAGATACAGAAATATTGAGTTTTAAATATAGTGGTACAAAAATATTATGATCAAGAAATATTGTTGGCAAGAATATCATTTTATTTTTTATAAGTAATAACATTTTCAAGAATATCTGTGTTGCTAATATCGTTTTCAAAAATATAGTTGTAAAACAATATTGTTTTTTCAACTGTTTATGTGTTTTAAGTTTATATATTATTATTGTATATTAAACATTGTATGTGACAATATTGTTAATTATAGTTTGTAATTTTAAGTGATTTATAATTTTAGTTTAAAAGTTAATAGCAATTTACAGTGTTGTAGCAGATTTTGAGGTTTGTAGGGGTGCAGGGTGGGAAACTAATTAAGTATAATTAATGAGTGTAGGAGGCTGGCCTGGCTTGTAGTGGGTACCAAGGGGTACTTACACTCTGTACCAGGTCCAGTTATCCCTTATTAGTGTAGAAGAGGTGTCTAGCAGCTTAGGCTGATATAAAAGGTAGCTAGCAGAGCAGCTTAGGCTGAACTAGGAGACATGCAAAGCTCCTACTATACCACTGGTGTCATATGCACAATATCATAAGAAAACACAATACACAGATATACTAAAAATAAAGGTACTTTATTTTTATGACAATATGCCAAAAGTATCTCAGTGAGTACCCTCAGTATGAGGATGCCAAATATAATCAAGATATATGTACACAATACCAACAATATGCAGTAATAGCAAAAAGAAGTAATGCAAGCAGTGCATAGTTACAATAGATTGCAATAGGAGCACATAGGTATAGGGGCAACACAAACCATATACTCCAAAAGTGGAATGCGAATAACGTATGGACCCCAAACCTATGTGAGCTTGTAGAGGGTCGCTGGGACTGTAAGAAAACAGCGAGGGTTAGAAAAATAGCCCACCCCAAGACCCTGAAAAGTATGTCTAAAGTGCACCTATATTCCCCAGAGAACACAGAAGTCGTGATAGGGGAATTCTGCAAGAAAGAACAACACCAGCAATGCAACCAAAGTGGATTTCCGGATGAGAGTACCTGTGGAACAAGGGGACCAAGTCCAAGAGTCGCGACAGAGTCGAGATTGGGCAGATGCCCAGGAAATGCCAGCTGAGGGTTTAAAGAAGCTGCCACCGGATGGTAGAAGCTGTGGATTCTGCAAGAACGAAGAGGGCTAGAAACTTCCCCTTTGGAGGATGGATGTCCCACGTCGTGTAGAAGCTTACAGAGGTGTTCCCACGCAGAAAGACCGCAAACAAGCCTTGCTAGCGGCCAGGGTCGTGGTTAGGGTTTTTGGATGCTGCTGTGGCCCAGGAGGGACCAGGATGTCGCCAATTGCGTGAGGAGACAGAGGGGGCACCCAGCAAGACAGGGAGCCCTCACAGAAGCAGTCAGCACCTGCAGAAGTGCTGGAACAGGCACCACAAAGAGGAGTGAACCGGAGCTCACCCGAAGTCACAAAAGGAGATACCACGAAGCCGGAGGACAACTCAGGAGGTTGTGCACTGCAGGTTAGAGTGTTGAGACCCAGGCTTCACTGTGCACAAAGGAAATCCTGGAAGAGTGCACAGGAGCCGGAGCAGCTGCAAATCATGCGGTACCCAGCAATGCAGTCTAGCGTGGGGAGGCAAGGACTTACCTCCACCAAACTTGGACTGAAGAGTCACTGGACTGTGGGAGTCACTTGGACAGAGTTGCTGAGTTCCAGGGACCACGCTCGTTGTGCTGAGAGGGGACCCAGAGGACCGGTGATGCAGTCTTTTGTTGCCTGCGGTTGCAGGGGGAAGATTCCGTCGACCCACAGGAGATTTCTTCAGAGCTTCTAGTGTAGAGAGGAGGCAGACTACCCCCACAGCATGCACCACCAGGAAAACAGTCGAGAAGGCGGCACGATCAGCGATGCAAGGTTGCAGTAGTCATCTTTGCTACTTTGTTGCGGTTTTGCAGGAGTCCTGAGCAGTCAGCGGTCAATTCCTTGGCAGAAGGTGAAGAGAGAGATGCAGAGGAACTCTGATGAGCTCTTGCATTCGTTATCTAAAGAATTCCCCAAAGCAGAGACCCTAAATAGCCAGAAAAGGAGGTTTGGCTACTTAGGAAGGAGGATAGGCTAGCAACACAGGTAAGAGCCTATCAGGAGGAGTCTCTGACATCACCTGCTGGCACTGGCCACTCAGAGCAGTCCAGTGTGCCAGCAGCACCTTTGTTTCCAAGATGGCAGAGGTCTGGAGCACACTGGAGGAGCTCTGGGCACCTCCCATGGGAGGTGCAGGTCAGGGGAGTGGTCACTCCCCTTTCCTTTGTCCAGTTTCGCGCCAGAGCAGGGCTGGGGGATCCCTGAACCGGTGCAGACTGGCTTATGCAGAGATGGGCACCATCTGTGCCCATCAAAGAATTTCCAGAGGCTGGGGGAGGCTACACCTCCCCAGCCCTGACACCTTTTTCCAAAGGGAGAGGGTGTAGCACCCTCTCTCTGAGAAAGTCCTTTGTTCTGCCTTCCTGGGCCAAGCCTAGTTGGACCCCAGGAGGGCAGAAACCTGTCTGAGGGGTTGGCAGCAGCAGCAGCTGCAGTGAAACCCCGGGAAAGGTAGTTTGGCAGTACCCGGGTCTGTGCTAGAGACCGGGGGATTATGGAATTGTCTCCCCAATGCCAGGATGGCATTGGGGTGACAATTCCATGATCTTAGACATGTTACATGGCCATGTTCGGAGTTACCATTGTGACGCTATACATAGCTAGTGACCTATGTAGAGTGCACGCGTGTAATGGTGTCCCCGCACTCACAAAGTCCGGGGAATTTGCCCTGAACAATGTGGGGGCACCTTGGCTAGTGCCAGGGTGCCCACACACTGAGTAACTTAGCACCCAACCTTTACCAGGTAAAGGTTAGACATATAGGTGACTTATAAGTTACTTAAGTGCAGTGGTAAATGGCTGTGAAATAACATGGATGTTATTTCACTCAGGCTGCAGTGGCAGGCCTGTGTAAGAATTGTCAGAGCTCCCTATGGGTGGCAAAAGAAATGCTGCAGCCCCTAGGGATCTCTTGGAACCCCAATACTCTGGGTACCTCAGTACCATATACTAGGGAATTATAAGGGTGTTCCAGTATGCCAATATGAATTGGTGAAATTGGTCACTAGCCTGTTAGTGACAATTTGGAAAGCAGAGAGAGCATAACCACTGAGGTTCTGGTTAGCAGAGCCTCAGTGAGACAGTTAGTCATCACACAGGGAACACATACAGGGCACACTTATGAGCACTGGGGCCCTGGCTGGCAGGGTCCCAGTGACACATACACTAAAACAACATATATACAGTGAAATATGGGGGTAACATGGCAGGCAAGATGGTACTTTCCTACACAACCCCCCCCCCCAAACGAAGGACAATAAGACTAGCCATGACCTGATGAGTCTTCATTGTCTAAGTGGAAATATCTGGAGAGTCCATCTGCATTGGAGTGGTACTCCCAGGTCTATGTTCCACTGTATAGTCCATTCCCTGTAGAGATATGGACCACCTCAACAATTTAGGTTTTTCACCTTTCATTTGTTTTTTGCCAAGGTAGAGGTTTGTGGTCTGTCTGAACAATGAAGTGAGTGCCAAACAGGTATGGCCTCTACGTCTTCAGTGCCCAGACCACAGCAAAGGCCTCCCTCTCTATGGCAGACCAACGCTTTTCTCTAGGGGTCAACCTCCTACTGATAAAAGCAACAGGTTGATCCTGGCCCTCAGAATTGAGTTGTGATAAGACTGCCCCTACCCCTAATTCAGATGCATCAGTTTGAACAATGAATTTCTTGGAGTAACATGGGCTTTTTAGGACAGGTGCAGTGCACATGGCCTGTTTCAGCTCCTCAAAAGCTTTCTGACAGCTAGCTGTCCACAATACCTTTTTAGGCATTTTCTTAGAAGTGAGATCATTAAGAGGGGCTGCTATGGAGCCATAGGGGGTCATTCCGAGCCCGCCAAGCGGAAACCGCCAGAAGACCGTACCGCGGTCAAAAGACCGCGGCGGTCATTCTGGGTTTCCCACTGGGCTGGCGGGCGACCGCCAAAATGCCGCCCACCAGCCCAGTGGGAAACACCCTTCTACGATGAAGCCGGCTCCGAATGGAGCCGGCGGAGTGGAAGGTGTGCGACGGGTGCAGTTGCACCCGTCGCGAATTTCAGTGTCTGCTATGCAGACACTGAAATTCAAAGTGGGGCCCTCTTACGGGGGGCCCACGACACCCCTCACCGCCATCCTGTTCCTGGCGGTCGAAACCACCAGGAACAGGATGGCGGAGAGGGGGTCGGAATCCCCCATGGCGGCGCAGCCATGGAGGATTCCCCTGGGCAGCGGAAAGTCGGCGGTACACCGCCGACTTTCCGTTTCTGACCGCGGCTGTACCGCCGCGGTCAGAATGCCCAAAGGAGCACCACCAGCCTGTTGGCGGTGCTCCCGCAGACCCCGGCCCTGGCGGTAATTACAGCCACGGTCGGAATGACCCCCATAGTTCTTTATGAACCTCCTGTAATACCCAGTGAGGCCTAAGAAGGCTCTCACCTGGGTCTGAGTTGTAGGGGGAACCCAATCTATGATAGTTTGGATTTTCCCCTGAAGTGGTGCAAGCTGTTCTCCACCTACAAGGTGTCCCAGATAAACCACTTTCCCCTGCTCTATCTGGCCCTTTGAAGCCTTGATAGTGAGGCCTGCCTTTTGCAGGGACTCCAAAACTTTCCATAGGTGGACCAGGTGATCATCCCAGGTGGAGCTAAAGACAGCTATATCATCTAGATATGCTGCAGTAAAAGCCTCCAAACCTTGCAGGACTGTATTCACCAACCTTTGAAAAGTGGCAGGTGCATTTTTCAAACCAAAGGGCATTACTGTAAATTGGTAGTGCCCTCCAATAGTCGAAAATGCAGTTTTTGCTTTAGCATCCTCTGATAACTTGATCTGCCAATACCCTGTAGTCAAATCAAAGGTTCTTAGATACTTGGCAGATGCCAGTGTATGTATGAGCTCATCTGCCCTGGGTATAGGGTTAGCATCAGTTTTAGTTACCTGGTTGAGACCTCTGTAATCTACACAAAACCTCATTTCCTTTTTCCCATCTTTAGAGTGAGGCTTTGGTACAAGTACCACAGGAGAGGCCCATGGACTTTCAGAGTGCTCAACCACTCCCAGTTCAAGCATTTTCTGAACCTCTTGTTTTATGCAGTCTCTGACATGGTCAGGCTGCCTATAGATCTTACTTTTGACAGGCATGCTGTCTCCAGTATCTATAGTGTGCTCACACCAAGAAGTGGTGCCTGGCACAGTAGAAAAGAGTTCAGAAAACTGATCCAGGAGATTTATGCAGTGGTCTTTCTGCTCAGCAGTAAGACCGTCTGCTAAAACTACACCTTCCACTAGAGCATCTTGTTCTGTGGAAGAGAAGAGATCAGGGAGAGGGTCACTCTCTTCTTCCTGTCCTTCATCTGTTGCCAGGAGCAGGGTGAGATCAGCCCTGTCATAGTAGGGTTTTAGGCGATTGACATGGAGCACCATAAGGGGACTCCTGGCAGTGCCCAAGTCAACCAAGTAGGTGACCTCTCCCTTCTTTTCAATAATGATGTGAGGTCCACTCCATTTGTCTTGGAGTCCTCTTGGGGCCACAGGCTCCAAGACCCACACCTTCAGTCCTGTTTGGTACTGAATCAGAACAGCCTTCTGGTCATGCCATTGCTTTTGGAGCTCTTGGCTGGCCTGAAGGTTTTTGCTGGCCTTTTTCATATACTCAGCCATTCTGGATCTTAGGCCAAGTACATAGTCCACTATGTCTTGCTTAGGAGCTTTTAAAGGTTGTTCCCAACCCTCCTTTACAAGTGTTAGAGGACCTCTTATAGGGTGCCCAAATAGGAGTTCAAAGGGGCTGAAGCCCACTCCTTTCTGGGGTACCTCCCTGTAAGCAAAAAGGAGGCAAGGTAACAGGACATTCCATCTCCTCCTGAGTTTTTCAGGGAGTCCCATTATCATTCCTTTGAGAGTTTTGTTAAACCTCTCAACCAGTCCATTTGTTTGTGGATGATAGGGTGTGGTGAATTTGTATGTTACACCACATTCCTTCCACATGGCCTTCAAGTATGCAGACATAAAGTTGCTACCCCTGTCTGATACCACCTCTTTTGGGAAACCCACCCTGGAAAAGATTCCCAGGAGGGCCTTTGCCACTGCAGGTGCTGTAGTGGTCCTAAGAGGAATTGCTTCAGGGTATCTTGTGGCATGGTCCACTACCACCAATATAAACCTATTGCCTGAAGCAGTAGGAGGGTCAAGGGGGCCAACTATGTCAACCCCTACCCTTTAAAAGGGGACCCCAACCACAGGCAGTGGAATAAGGGGAGCCTTTGGGGTGTCACCAGTCTTGCCACTAGCTTGACAGGTGACACAGGACTTACAAAAATCTTTTGTGTCCTCTGACATCCTAGGCCAATGAAACAGGGGGACAAGCCTTTCCCATGTTTTAATTTGCCCTAGGTGTCCAGCCAAGGGAATGTCGTGGGCTAGAGTTAGGAGGAACTCTCTGCATTGCAGGGGAATGACCAATCTCCTGGCTGCTCCAGGTTTAGGGTCCCTTGCCTCTGTATACAAGAGGTTGTCCTCCCAGTAAATTCTATGTGAGTCACTGACATCCCCATTTTGCTGTTTGACAGCTTGCTGTCTTAGACCCTCTAATGTGGGACAAGTTTGCTGTGCCACACTCAGCTCCTCCCTGGCAGGCCCCGCTCCACCCAAAAGCTCAGCAGTGTCTGCTTCCAGCTCCTCTGGTGAGGGTTCTGCACAGGGGGGGAATTCTTCTTCCTCAGAAGTTGAATCATCTGTAGAGGGAGGGATAGTAGGTAGGGATTTACCTTTACTAACCCTAGCTTTAGGCAGCACTTGGTCCATTGTTCCAGGATCCAAGTCACCCTGTCCTTTTTGCTTTTTGGCCTGAGCCCTGGTTAAAGCACAAATATGCCCAGGAATGCCCAGCATTGCTGCATGAGCCTCCAACTCCACTTCTGCCCAAGCTGATGTCTCTAAATCGTTCCCTAGTAGACAGTCTACAGGTAAATCTGAGGCAACCACAACTTTCTTTGGACCAGTAACCCCCCCCCCCAGTTGAGATTCACAACAGCCATGGGGTGGCTAAGAGTGTTGTTATGAGCATCAGTCACTTGGTACTGGTGACCAAGTAGGTGTTGTTCAGGGTGTACCAGTTTCTCTATTACCATGGTAACACTGGCACCTGTGTCCCTGTAGGCCTGAACCTCAACACCATTTATTAGGGGAAGTTGCTTGTACTTATCCATATTAAGGGAACAAGCAACCAAGGTGGCCAAATCAATGGCACCTTCAGAGACTAGCACAGCCTCTGTGGTCTCCCTAACAAGACCAACCTCAACTAAATTAACAAAAGTGAGCCCAGCTACTCCCTTGGATTGGCTATTAGTAGGTTTGCTCCCACCACCACTGCTATTACTAGGGGCACTAGGTGTAGCAGTAGGGGCTGTGGTAGTGGGAGGTTTGGTGCTTTTCTTTGGACAACTGGGATCAGTTGTCCAATGGCCTTTTACTTTACATAAATAGCACCATGGTTTCTTTACTTGATTAGAAGAGGATTTGGGCCCACCACCCCCACCAGAGTGTTTTTGTGGGCCTGATGAAGACTCATTTTTAGATTTGTCCCCACCCTTGTCTGAAGACTTACCATCCTTCTTCTTGCCATCCTTGTCACCCCCTGTATGAACTTTTCTGTTCACTCTTGTTCTGACCCATTTGTCTGCCTTCTTTCCCAATTCTTGGGGAGAGGTCAGATCTGAGTCCACTAGATATTGGTGTAACAAATCAGACACACAGTTATTCAGAATATGCTCTCTCAAGATTAGATTATACTGGCTTTCATAGTCAGAAACTTTACTGCCATGTAACCACCTCTCCAAGGCCTTCACTGAATAGTCAACAAAGTCTACCCAGTCTTGTGAGGACTCTTTTCAGGTTTCTCTGAACTTAATCCTGTATTGTTCAGTGGTTAAGCCAAATCCATCCAAGAGTGCATTCTTCAAAACTGTAAAATTATTGGCATCACTTTACTTAACAGTAAGGAGCCTATCCCTATCCTTTCCACTGAAAGATAGCCATAGGATAGCAGCCCACTGCCTTTGAGGGACCCCCCGTACAATACAGGCCCTCTCAAGTGCAGCAAACCACTTGTTAATGTCATCTCCCTCCTTGTAAGGGGGAACTATCTTATGCAGATTCCTAGAATCATGTTCTTTCACAGGATTACTATCTGTAATACTGCTGCTGCCACCATGGGGTCCAAACCCCAACTTCTGTCTTTCTTTTTCTAAATCTAAAGATTCCCTGTCTAGAGCCAGCTGTTGCTGTTTAAGCTTCAGCCTGGTCTCTTCCACTCTCAATCTATTGAGCTCCCTTTCTAACATTCTGTGATCAGGGTGGGTGGGTTGGGCATGCTTTGACACAGAATAATGATGTGAAAAAACAGAAGGGGACCTGTCCCTAACAGTTGGCACTCTAACAACTTGACCTGCAGGAATGACATCCCTACTGTGATGAGAACTCACATTAGTACCAGTTATGCTAGGTGGTCTACTGAGGGGCAGGTTGGAAAGAATACCATCTAACATTCTGGCTGGGGCTGCCCCAGAATCAAAGTGTTAACCATCTCCTGACTTCTCAACAGATGTGCCAGCTAAGGCCTTTTCAATGAGTATGTTCATCAACAATTCTCTAGAGGGATTCTTCCCTACCCCTAAACCTCTATCAATGTAGAGACTCCTCAAACTTTTCCAGCTAAGATTATCATAAGCAGTGCTGGCCAGATCAAGAGTAGGACCTGTACCAGACATGATAGAAAAAGGTTTAAGGGACAGAAAAAGAAAGAAAAAGTTTAAAAACTTTTTAAGGAAACAGAAAAAAAACCGTTTTCAACTTTTTAGAACTTTTTGAAAGTGTAGAGGTACTTTTCAGCACTTAGCAAATAGAGTAAGAGGAGAAAAGAAAAACTTTTTGGTTAGGTGTACATACACTGAACTTGTTTTGTATATTTTTCTCTTATGAAAAGTACAATATGACAAAGTGGTAAGCAGTTACAAGTACTTATCCCACCACTGCACAACCAATGTAGGAGGCTGGCCTGGCTTGTAGTGGGTACCAAGGGGTACTTACACTCTGTACCAGGTCCAGTTATCCCTTATTAGTGTAGAAGAGGTGTCTAGCAGCTTAGGCTGATAGAAAAGGTAGCTAGCAGAGCAGTTTAGGCTGAACTAGGAGACATGCAAATCTCCTACTATACCACTGGTGTCATATGCACAATATCATAAGAAAACACAACACACAGATATACTAAAAATAAAGGTACTTTATTTTTATGACAATATGCCAAAAGTATCTCAGTGAGTACCCTCAGTATGAAGATGCCAAATATACACAAGATATATGTACACAATACCAAAAATATGCAGTAATAGCAAAAAGAAGTAATGCAAGCAGTGTATAGTTACAATAGATTGCAATAGGAGCACATAGGCATAGGGGCAACACAAACCATATACTCCAAAAGTGGAATGCGAATAACGTATGGACCCCAAACCTATGTGAGCTTCTAGAGGGTCACTGGGACTGTAAGAAAACAGCGAGGGTTAGAAAAATAACCCACCCCAAGACCCTGAAAAGTAGGTGTAAAGTGCACCTATATTCTCAAGAGAACACAGAAGTCATGATAGGGGAATTCTGCAAGAAAGAACAACACCAGCAATGCAACCAAAGTGGATTTCCGGACGAGAGTACCTGTGGAACAAGGGGACCAAGTCCAAGAGTCGCGACAGAGTCGAGATTGGGCAGATGGCCAGGAAATGCCAGCTGAGGGTGCAAAGAAGCTGCCAATGGATGGTACAAGCTGTGGATTCTGCAAGAACGAAGAGGGCTAGAAACTTCCCCTTTGGAGGATGGATGTCCCACGTCGTGTAGAAGCTTGCAGAGGTGTTCGCACGCAGAAAGACCGCAAACAAGCCTTGCTAGCTGCAAGGGTCGCAGTTAGGGTTTTTGGATGCTGCTGTAGCACAGGAGGGACCAGGATGTTGCCAATTGCGTGAGGAAACAGAGGGGGCACCCAGCAAGACAGGGAGCCCTCACAGATTCAGGCAGCACCCGCAGAAGTGCCGGAACAGGCACCATGAAGAGGACTAAACCAGAGCTCACCCGAAGTCACAAAAGGAGATCCCACGACGCCGGAGGACAACTCAGGACGTTGTGCACTGCAGGTTAGAGTGTCGGGGACCCAGGCTTGGCTGTGCACAAAGGAAATCCTGGAAGAGTGCACAGGAGCCAGAGCAGCTGCAAATCACGCGGTACCCAATAATGCAGTCTAGCGTGGGGAGGCAAGGACTTACCTCCACCAAACTTGGACTGAAGAGTCACTGGACTGTGGGAGTCACTTGGACAGAGTTGCTGAGTTCCAGGGACCACGCTCGTCGTGCTGAGAGGGGACCCAGAGGACTGGTGATGCAGTCTTTTGTTGCCTGCGGTTGCAGGGGGAAGATTCCGTCGACCCACAGGAGATTTCTTCTGAGCTTCTAGTGCAGAGAGGAGGCAGACTACCCCCACAGCATGCACCACCAGGAAAACAGTCGAGAAGGCGGCACGATCAGCGATACAAGGTTGCAGTAGTCGTCTTTGCTACTTTGTGGCGGTTTTGCAGGAGTCCTGAGCAGTCAGCGGTCGATTCCTTGGCAGAAGGTGAAGAGAGAGATGCAGAGGAACTCTGATGAGCTCTTGCATTCGTTATCTAAAGAATTCCCCAAAGCAGAGACCCTAAATAGCCAGAAAAGGAGGTTTGGCTACTTAGGAAGGAGGATAGGCTAGCAACACAGGTAAGAGCCTATAGGAGGAGTCTCTGACGTCACCTGCTGGCACTGGCCACTCAGAGCAGTTCAGTGTGCCAGCAGCACCTCTGTTTCCAAGATGGCAGAGGTCTGGAGCACACTGGAGGAGCTCTGGGCACCTCCCCTGGGAGGTGCAGGTCAGGGGAGTGGTCACTCCCCTTTCCTTTGTCCAGTTTCGCGCCAGAGCAGGGCTGGGGGATCCCTGAACCGGTGCAGACTGGCTTATGCAGAGATGGGCACCATCTGTGCCCATCAAAGCATTTCCAGAGGCTGGGGGAGGCTACTCCTCCCCAGCCCTGACACCTTTTTCCAAAGGGAAAGGGTGTAACACCCTCTCTCTGAGGAAGTCCTTTGTTCTGCCTTCCTGGGCCAAGCCTGGCTGGACCCCAGGAGGGCAGAAACCTGTCTGAGGGGTTGGCAGCAGCAGCAGCTGCAGTGAAACCCCGGGAAAGGTAGTTTGGCAGTACCCGGGTCTGTGCTAGAGACCCGGGGGATCATGGAATTGTCTCCCCAATGCCAGGATGGCATTGGGGTGACAATTCCATGATCTTAGACATGTTACATGGCCATGTTCGGAGTTACCATTGTGATGCTATACATAGGTAGTGACCTATGTATAGTGCACGCGTGTAATGGTGTCCCCGCACTCACAAAGTCTGGGGAATTTGCCCTGAACAATGTGGGGGCACCTTGGCTAGTGCCAGGGTGCCCACACACTAAGTAACTTAGCACCCAACCTTTACCAGGTGAAGGTTAGACATATAGGTGACTTATAAGTTACTTAAGTGCAGTGGTAAATGGCTGTGAAATAACGTGGACGTTATTTCACTCAGGCTGCAGTGGCAGGCCTGTGTAAGAATTGTCAGAGCTCCCTATGGGTGGCAAAAGAAATGCTGCAGCCCATAGGGATCTCCTGGAACCCCAATACTCTGGGTACCTCAGTACCATATACTAGGGAATTATAAGGGTGTTCCAGTATGCCAATATGAATTGGTGAAATTGGTCACTAGCCTGTTAGTGACAATTTTGAAAGCAGAGAGAGCATAACCACTGAGGTTCTGGTTAGCAGAGCCTCAGTGAGACAGTTAGTCATCACACAGGGAACACATACAGGGCACACTTATGAGCACTGGGGCCCTGGCTGGCAGGGTCCCAGTGACACATACACTAAAACAACATATATACAGTGAAATATGGGGGTAACATGCCAGGCAAGATGGTACTTTCCTACAATTAGCAGTTCATAATTACTTTCTTATGAATTATTTGATTGATAATTAAATGTGTAAATTGTGTAGTTATTATATATTTTATTTCTATATTAGGTGTTTGTTGCTGGGTTTGTAGGGATGTAGAGTGTGAAGTTAATTAAGTAACAATTAATAATCAATTACTAATTTGTAATAATTTGTAATTGTTTTTTAATTATGTAAGTTGTGTGTTTAATGTGCTTTTAAAGTTGCATATTGAGTGCATGTTGGTAGGTTTTAGGGGCATAGAGTGTGAAGGTAAACAAATGATAATTGATTTGCTAACACGTCCATTTATGACTAATTTACTCACTTTGGGACTCGTTTTTAGGCCAATTAATCTTTTACCCTGATTGAAGACACCTTTGGACGAGATAACTAATCAGCATGTCAATCAATATGTCATTAACGTCATCAAGGTTCACAGTAATACGACAATTCAAACTACTCAAAGACATTTAATAAAACTCAGAAACCACCAGGACCTTGCAGTCATGAATAACCACACCAGTTTAGTACTATTATTTAAAGTTTATTCCCTATTGATTACAATTCTACTAGCAAATTTATTCGTCTCAAAACCAAGAAACACATTAGCATAGTCACAATATGGCAACTCTGATAAGATTTAATCAAAGCAAGAATCACGAATATTAGAACATAGCACAGTGTCAGAATAGGTTGTCCTTAGCAGAGCATCATCATCACATTATTCAACAAACATAGATTCAGTCATTTGTCTATTTGCGTCAGTTTAGTGAACCCCTCATCTAACCTCAAATCAGCATTGGCATGTTGGGCTTCATGCAAAACAATTTAGTAACACCAATTTGGAAAACATCTAACTAGGGTCTCTGTCAAAATAAGCAGTTGGTACCTAGAAAGGAAAAGCAAACAGACAATTACAATTTCATTGTCATATAGTTACCCTCCGTATTGGGTCAGCACTCAGGTTCGGTCTTCGTCCTCAGGACATCAGTTGATTCGCCATCAGGAATTCAACAATCGGGTAAAAGGGGGCACTTCCCTCATAAGGAGGTAAAGTGTAAATGGGCAATTATAAGGCAAGGATGGTTCTAAGAACCAAACAGCAAAGTCTCTATGCAGAGTGACAAAATGCCTGGACCATAGCAAATCACATCAGCATCTCCCTAACTCTCTCTCCTAGTCTCCTATTCTCCCCTGTTCTGATTTACTTCCTTGTGTCAAGGGTTTTTATCCCTTTTCTGTTGTACAATCCCCTAAAATTGTATTGGTTGGAGTCAGTACCCCACGATCTCCCTCCAACAGAGTTTCAATTACTTCATTGAATTTGTCACCCCATAACTGTTCTCACGTAGTTTATTGGTCCTTATGATTGACGTCTTCAGCGGGTAGAATGTCCGGTATGATTTCATACTCTCGTGGTCTTCTTTGCATCTTTAGTCAGTGGTTCCATTGTCTGTACCAGTTCAGGCGACCTTGTACCTGCAAGTAGTCTACACTGTTGAATTCAGCAAGAATGTTTCACTAAGCCAGTTGAATTTCATGGGAATGGATCTACTACAGTTACATTCATCTTCTAGTTTGGAGAAAAACAAGAGTTCATGTCCTTCAGCAAGTCAGCACACTGCACGTTAGAAAAACACATTTAATATGAAACCGGGCAGCTAGTCCTCGACTCATGCTAACTAAGGCCTAATGATTTATTAGCAAACTTTAACATATATCCTTTTAATATTAGTGCAAAATTATATCCTAATACAACATTTTATCATTATTAGTCAGTTTCATTAGTCCCCGTATATAGTGACGGCCACTCCCCGTGGGCACATTTCAAACGCACGTTTTAGCAAAATACATTAATATATTTTCTATGCAGCATTATTATACGTTAGTTCATATACATTTCATATTAATATACAATATATAGGCTACGCTCTCCCAGATTAAAAATGAATTAATAATGTATTGTTAATTATTTAATTGATTGTTGATTATGTAAATTCTATATTTTAAATTATACATTTGGTATGGGATGTTAGATTTTTAGGAGGATAGGGTGGAAAGTTAATTAAATAGTAATGAATTAACAATATTTTTATCATTTTTTATTCAACTTTTTATTACTGATTTTAGTTATAAAAATTGTGTAATAATTATATGTTTAAGTAATATATGAGGTGCGGGCTGAATTAAGAATTAATTCTTTTTTTGTTTGAATCTGTTTATGGAGTTTTACAATATGCATCTTAATGACAGTACAAACAGAATGTGAAGTAAGGGTAGAACTTAGTTACAACAAGTCATTATTCACCTTTGGATTCGAAGGTTAAATTGGTATATGCTGAGTACAATATAGCAAAGTTAAGCGTTCACATTGATTAAAAAAATTCAAGTGGTGAAAGAGGGAAAGTTAAGTCACCAATATATCAGGGGTACGTTAGCCTTGTATTGAAGACAGCATAACAATTGATCTAATGATGTTGCAAAATAAATGGTAGGTCCAGTGTCTAAGAGAAAGAGGGTGATGTTAATAAACAGTTAACTTTTTCCATCATTTTCCAGGGAGAACTAAACCACAACATTGAAAGAAAACAACTCAAATACATCCCACATCTAGCCCCATCAATTTCTCTCACCCATCATATGCACAAAGATCAGGTAATGCTACCAGTGCAAAGATCTCTTTTCGCAATACCTAGACCGAGTTTTACACAAAGGGGAGCTACTTGTCTACAACATGTGAAGCAGAACTGCATCAGTAAAATGATAGCGAGGGCAGATAGCGTCTGTTCTGTAAAAGTATCAATCACTTTTAGCTGGGGTAAGGCAAGCCCGGTGTATGATGTAGAACTGAATCAATTTATATTAGGCATTTCATGGAATATGTGTTGGGCCTTCCAATAAGGCAGCCCATTCTTTGTCTGAGCAAGGACAGGCCAGGTCAGTCTCCCATCTGTGTCGAAGGTCCATAAGTGGTGTGGCAGTGTGGATGCATAATGAGTCCGCAAGCCAATGTATCAAGTGTCAATCTGCTCCCATTACAAGGAGGTATTTAATCATGAGATATATGGAGAATTCATGTGAAATGTCACCCCAGTGCTCTCCCAACAAGGCCAATAAGGAGCTGTGCAGTAGGAGTTAACTGTGGGACAGACCATCTTCTATAGTTAACGATGTGTATGGAAGAAGGACAACTTCTCAGTACAGGTTGCTTAATGTATGTATTCCAGCTGCATGCCATGTAGTCAGTTCTATCACTGATGTGGAGGTGTCACCTCTAGGAGTGCCAAGAATTGCCAGCACTGCAAAAGGGACTTGGGACCATGTAAGGTAGAGGCATCTGCGGTAGCAACGATAAACTATGCCCAACAAGAGAGGATAAGGGATTCTCATTTGTAGCATGGGTGGAATTAGTGAAGGAAAGCAGGCAGGCTTCAGGCGGGAAGGGTTGTGGCAATGTTCACCATTTGTTTATTGGCTAGCCAACTAGCTACCTATTGGATCTGGGAAGAGAGATATTAATGTTTCAGATGTGGCACTGCAATTCGGCCTTGACTGATGGGTGAGTAGAGTTTCTTCAAAGCTACCCCACAGTGGGTGGTTGGCATGAACTGTATGCCAATTAAAGGAGCTAAAGAATGATGCCAGGATATATAAGGAAGGAAAATTAGCAAAATACTATAGGAAGCACGGTAACATTACCATTTTCAGGAGCACAACCCGCCCCGCCATTGGTATTGGTAATGTGAGCCAAAAGGTCATTGTGGATCGCAAGGATGTGGCTGCTTGTGTAATGTTGCCATCAAATAGGCCAGTTAGGGAATGGAATATGTCCATCCCTAGATATCTGAATGTAAAGGTTTACCAAGGGATCCCTGCATCACCATGGGTAAGGTATGGGTTAGGTAATTTGGGTGTGAAGAGGAATAGGCAAGACTTCACCCAGTTAACCTGAAAGGGTCACAAATTGATCAGGAGTCAGAGTTATTGTGTCAGGAATAGCATATGTGTCTTTAAGGTAAAGTAATAAGTGGCTCGATTGCCAGAGAAAAAAGAAGAGGGGATAGCGGACAGACCTGTCCACTGCCTCCATGCATGTAAATGGGGTCCAATATGAAGGAGCCCATCTTGACCCTTGCCGGTAGTTAGGTATATAGCAGTTGCCCTGGGTGGAGAAAGCAATTTCCAATGCCATAGCAAGGTAATGTAGTGAAAAAAAGGCCCATTCCAACAAGTCAAAGGCATTTTCATGGTCCAAACCAGGCAACTGGCATTACAGCAACGCTGTTGAGAATAGGTCATGATGAAAAACAATTGTCAGAGATTCAATGAAGTACTGTGGGCTGGGACAAACTCATTCTGATCGGAGGTACCAGTGATGGAACCAAGAGGGGCAGGTGATCAGCCAGGATTTTGGCCAGAACCGAGTAATCCATGTTCAGTAGGGTGAGTGGCCCATAGGATTCCATCAGTGTAAGGTGTTATCAGGCTTGGAGAGGGAGATGAGGAGCACCTCACACTGGGCGACAATGAGCTCAGAGAGCTTCATCATATAGTGACAGCAATCGGGGAGCAAGGAGAAGTGCATAAGCTTTATGAAACTCAGCGGGCAGGCAGTCGGGGCCTGGGGATTGCTGGAGGCAAGCAAATGTATTGCCTTCTGGATTTCAAATTGCATGATGGGATTATCAAGTTTGGCACACTGTTCTGGTGTGATATGAGATAATGATACTATAGACAAGAAACAAGTAAAGTCAGGTGGGTCTGCAGGTGAAATCGATTGATGCAAGTGGTCCATCAATTTGTTGCGTATTTCAAGTTGGCTATAGATTAACGCTTCATTGACAGATCTTATTGCAGCTATGGGATGCCTGGATTGGCCTTGGTGAATAAGCCATGCCAGTAGCCAACCAGATATGCCCTCCACTGCATGGGTAGAAGCTGAGTGGGCTGTGTAATTCAGGCAGCACAATCTTTCCAGCAGGGAGGAGTGTTGCCATCTGGCATCTATTAGTTGGGGCATGTCATTGGAATGTTGTATGAATTGGTTTTTGGGGGTCAGGAGGGTGCATTCACTTTTTGACGCGTGGACCATTGTGTCACATGATAGTATCATGGTATTGTAACTTTAAAGACATCCCATCCTATTGATTTAGTGTATGCTGTGTCATTATTATTGTTGAAGTATTCAGTGCTTGCCACACCAAGGGAGGCATGGAAGGGTGGGTCTTCCAAAAGCGACGGTTTTAGGCACCAGCTGGGGTTGGGAGAGGGATACACCTCACAGACAAATTGTAAAATTTGAGGGTTGTGATGTGAATGGGCTCAGAGCAAGTAGTCTATGCTGGAGATGGTTGGGAGTAAGGAAAGTGAGCTAAAGATTCTATCAATGTTGACATGTAATTGGTGTGTGGAGGAAAATAAGGAATATGTCTTTGTGTCTGGGTAAAGGAAATGGCAGATGTTGGTTAATTGCCAGTGTTAGAGCCAGGTGTTTAATACTAGCAGATTGGAGATGGCGGGTGTCCATAGCAGGGGAGGGAAGGAGCGGTTGAGGGTGGTGTACAGGACTAAGTTGAAATCTCCACCTATAAGCCATGGCAGTTCATTCTAATGAGACAGTATCCCTGATACTTTGTGAATGAATACATTTGTTAGGAATTGGGGGCGTATACTGAACCCAGGAGTATATGACAGCCGTCAAGCTGGCCTGGGGCAAACACATAGGGGGTCCTTACGACCCCGCCGGTCCCGGACCGCCACGCCGGCAGTGGCGGTAGTACCAGGCATATTATGACCATGGCGCATTAGCCATGGTCATACCGCCGGTACCGCCAGTCTACCGCCAGGCGGTCATAATCCGCCAGGGCAGAGCTGCAAGCAGCGCTGCCCTGGGGATTATGAGTCCCCATCCGCCAGCCTGTCCATGGCTGTAAAAACAACCATGGAAAGGCTGGCGGTAAGGGGAACTCCGGGTGCCCCTGGGGGCCCCTGCACTGCCCATGCACTTGGCATGGGCTGTGCAGGGGCCCCCAGGCACAGCCCCATCGCGCATTTCACTGCCCGAATTGCGGGCAGTGAAATGCGCGACAGATGCTGCTGCATCCGCCGCACATAAACATTGCCGCCGGCTCTATTACGAGCTGGCTTCAGCTGGGCCAGCAGGCGGAAACACTGTTTCAGTCCTCTGGCCCAGCGGAAAAGTTATAATAGGGCACCACACATACCGCAAGCACTGGCAGTATTGTGGGGCCCGTGGCTTCGGAAGTCGTAATGAGGGCAATAGTGTCCATCCATGTCTACAGCAGTATCTTCCACCACATAGGGGGTCCCCGGTTTGGCCCACAATAACACACCACTAGCACAGGAGGAGAAATTAGTGGCAAATACCTGGCCATGCCAGCGTCTTGGTAGCTTGGAGGCCTTGGCCTGCGGCAAGTGTGTTTCCTGCCATAGGGCAAGATGGGTAAAGCGGTGGTTTAGATATAAGTATACTGAGTATTGATGTGAGCGGCATGCATTTTCCTCACTTTCCTTGTGATGGCGTTAAGGAGGGTCATAGATATGGTATGTGGCAGCACATCAGGGAGTCACTACCTGCTGGATAGTGTAGTTGCTGGTGGGTATCTTGGACCGTGCAAAAGAATGAGGGGCAAGAGTGGATTGCATAGATTTAAAATAAAGAGGAATAAAAATGCATTGTAAAAACTGAACTGTGAATGCCAATAGAGCGGAGGGACAATGTTTATCTGCCCAAACTGCCAGACAACATGCTTGGTGAAGGTTATATAGCTAAAAAAGGGAGAAGCTGGTAAACACTGTAGTAGGTGGGCAGCATTGGCAGGGTGCATGAATATTTTAACAGCGTGACCAAACAAAAATAGGCACATTGTGTGAAGCACCTGCAAAGGTAAGTTCATTAGTTGGCCAATAACAGCTGGACCTGTCCATGCATATGTTTACATGTTGGAATGTAGAGCAAAATGGGTCAGTCAGACCATGGTTCAAATGATATTTTCTGATGTCTGTGGCGTCACTTCAGGGGGTACAAATGACTGCTCCAGATGGCCAGGAGGCAGATGATCTATTATCACTCACTGATTTAGGTTAGTCTTTATTGGGGTCGGAGACATGCGTGGCTTCTCGTAAAGTGGCAGCAATTTGCAGGGATCAACGTCTCTCTTGTATGACTTGTTCCAGGTTAGATGTGCTATTCACTTGCAATGGACCGTGGTTGTCATCAGCGACTGTGGCTCGCAGCAGAGTCAGATGATTTTGGTCTGGATGCAGAGTGACTCCAAGACTTGAGACGCTTGGACTCCAACCACTGCCAAGCGGTTTCAGGAGAATCAAAGAGTTGTGTGTTTTCCCGTCTGAGACCATTCTCATTCATGCCGGAAATATGAACAAATGGTGGATGTCCAGTTCACGGAAGTGGCGCATGACTGTCAGCAAGGATTTCCTCTGTTTCTGCACTGATGCAGTATAACCCTGGAAAAACATGATTCAGGTATTTTCAACTGTGATGTCTTTGAATTTTTGCATTTCACGCAAGATGGGTTCTCTGTCACAGTAGTGAAGTAGCGGAAAAAGGAGCGGTCGGGGGAGGTCTCCATGAAGGAACATGATGGGTGTGTTCCACAGAGAAGAACTGGGAGAGTGCCCTTGGGGGGAGCAGTTCACACAGCCACCTCTCAATGTATGCCACAACACCTGCTCCCTCAATCCTTTCTGTGAGGCTAACCACTTGTATATTGTTTCTTTATGAGCAGACCTCCGCATCTTCAGCACGGCACTCCAAGGTATGAACACGGTCTGCTAGGGATTGCATCAAGGAGTCCAGTTCTTGGACTTTCAGTTGAAGTTCAGTAAGGAGTTGCTGTTCACCTTTTACTTTATTTGCCATTTTGCGATTAACAGCATGTAACAACACGAGGTCAGATGTCACATGGTCTATTTTGCTCTCTAGGGACATGCGTGTTTATCAGCGAGGTCCCAAGCTCTTCTACTGCTTCTAGTGTGGAGTTCAGCTTATCACCAATGGAAGTAGGGGAGTCCGGGTGGTCTGATGTGTCAGGGACCCTAGTCTGCTGGTCAGTGGTGGCAGAGGGGCACGAGGACGTGTCATGAGTTCCAGTGCATAGATGACCCATTGAGGTGTGTGTTGTGTGGCCATGGTACAGAAGGGGTACCAGTGAACCCTCAAGGGGCCCGCTTGCTACTACTTGTAGGTGCCATCAGCATGGCAGCACAACCAGACCCACATGGCCAGGAACAGGGAAGCAAAGACAGAGTCCACTAAATAAGGAAGGTCTGAGGTGGTGGCAGAAAGGTGTGGAAAACACTGTGTTCCTGAGAGAATGCTCAAGCAGAGTGATCAAGTTCAAATGGTTCAGTTCGCTGTATTGCTACTTAGCAGTGGGTAAATATGCACTGCAGTTTATTAGGGCTGCAAGGGAGTAGCGATCTACATATGATTTCAGGCACTTACCAGTGGGACCTTTTGGACAGGAGCCAGACTTAGCAAGCAGGTCCTTGGGCCACAGTTTCTCCTGGCGATCACAGCCATGTATGTGGAATCTGTGGTCACTGGGGTAGCAGAGCGCACCTATCCCTACTAGCTCAACCCACACCACCCCCATATAGACACTGACACAGTGGTGAAAGGTCTACAGATGACAAGGCTGAGGCTCTCCTATCCAGGAGAGAGGTGCGGGGGGTCCTTATGCGACATGCTGCAGGGGAGTCCCAAAGTCCTGACAAGCACCCCAAGCAGAACATAGGCCTTACTTTTGTGTGTAATGGTCAGCAGAGGTCGGGTCGCAGGACCTGCAGAGGCACCCAGTACACAAGTGCCGTGCAGATCAAGTTCACGGCATGGTGCTGGTGCCTGGAAGCACACAGTGAGGGTCAACGTAGGTGCACAGGCCCTACCACAGGTCTCCAAGGCCTCACCACAGTTTGCAGGTCCTATAGGGTCCACGCACAAGTAGTTGGCCGTGCTAGGCCATTATGCCACTTCACTGCTTGCGGACCTCCAGCATGACACACAGGAGTGAAAAACAGCAGTGGTCACAGCTGGCAGTCTAAGCAACTCGGAATGCAGCTTATTTAGGGGAATTGGCAGGCTCACAACAGGATAAACAACAGATTGGCGGGATCAGCGGCGGTGCCTCCTCAGAGTGTGTTGGCCATCTTGGCTGCATAAGCCACTCCCCAAACAATTCATTATTCATTATTAGAAATTATTTAAGTGATTATTAAATCTGTTAATTGTGTTATAGTTTTTTGTTTTAGTTACATTGTAATGGCCATATTCACTTTTTTTGACGCACCGACAGTGCAGGCCCATATGTACAGAGACATGCAAAGCTACTTTGTGTGGTTTACATTCCCTTGCAGCTACAGAGTAAGGCAATGCAGCACAAGTTGCTGCGTCCAAGAACCGTCCGTGGATGTTGCAGTGGGTGTTCCCACGCAATACCCATGGATTTTGATACATTCCTAGATGAGAATGTGTCAAAAGCCTCCTCTGGGGAGGCATAAAGGAGGCTCAATGAGGAGAAATAACTTTATTTCGCCACACTTTTTCCTTTTTATATGTACAATGGTGTAAGGGTGCCTGTGTCAGCACATGGCTGCCCATTGTGTGCCAGAGCAAGGGAAAAGGACAGGAATGCTTGGTATCTTGTAGATACTGCACATTTCTGCCCTTTTCTTTTGACGCACGGTAGTCAACAATAAGGCTTGCTGCATTGCCCTGCATCAAACATTGTAAATATGCCCCTAAGTGTGGGCTACTGGGATTGTGGGAGAAGGTTGTGGGAAATTAATTTCATAATAAGTTGATAAAAACATGTAATTCATAATTAATGATTACATTTTTAATAATCATGCAAAATGTGTAATTGCTTTTTAAATTTTTTAATTATAATGTTCCTAATAAGAGTTTTATATTACTGGTCAACTAATAGGTTGATTAACATATGTTATGTCTTTGAAGTTAAGTACTTTCACCACTGTTGCACAGGCTGGAGTGGGAATAGTACATTTTACCCCTCTGAATTCCACCACTTACCCAACTGTTGCAAAGACTGGAGTGGGAATAGTAAATTTAACCCCTCCGAAGTCCAATGCTTTCCCTACTGTTGCACAGACTAGAGTGGGAATAGCAAATGTTACCTATCCAAATTCCATGCTTTCATTGCTGTGCCGCAGGCTGGTTGGGAGTAATACATTTTACCCCCCCAAATTCCAGCTCTTTCCCTATTCTTTCACAGACTGTAGTGGAATAGTAAGATTTACACCTCCTCAGAGACTAGAGTAACAATAGTAAATTTTAATCACCCCCCCCCAAATCCAAAGCTTCCCCTACTGTTTCACAGATTGCAGTTGGAGTAGTGCCTCTATTATTTTCTCACTTAGATAAATATTTTTAATATTGTTTAAATATACATATGTTAATGTTATTTGTTGTTTAATTTTATATCATTTGTTTATGTATAGCTATTTTTTACATGATGTAATATTTTTATTACATATTTAATTAATTTGGTAATTTATTTTTATGTTGTTTTTTAATATTTGTATGTTTCATTTAAATATATATTTGTATACATGTATGCTTTTATAGTAGTAAATAAAATAAATAATTCCCAAAAGTCATATGAATTAAAAAGTATATTTTTTATTAATAGCATTACATTATGTATATATAAACATGTATATGTGAGTTTCTATGAGTATATATTTATATATATTTTAAATATTATTTGAAATGATTTATTTTACATTAGATTAATGTTATATGTTAAAACGTTAAAGATGTACTATTATGTACTATATACAATGAAAATCAATATGTTTCTCATTTTTTTACAATATTAGTGTCAGCGATATTTTTCTTCTGATATTTGTGTACTTACCATTGTAAGTATAGGTAGACAATATTTCTGTAATCAATATTTCTGACTCAATATTTGTGTGTCTCGATATTTATTGTTCCACTATTATGTCGGACATCCCCTCAAAAGATATCCTTACACGTGGAAAATTGAGTAGATACAATCTCACAATCATCTGGCCCAAGGAATTAGTACTTCTTATGGGCTCAAAAGAAGTAAGGAATCTCAGAGTTACTATACAGTCTCTCTTTGATCCCTCAAGTCATGCAAGTCACTAGAAGTGCTCTATACATAATGCAAACCCTCTAACGCTTTTTGCCATCTACGGTATTTCCAGAAACTCCAGACCACCGTCATCCTGTCATGTCATACACTGATGTAAATGATTTGTTTCTGCGAGCATACCTCTGAACTTCGTGCGCTGCAAAGAATTAAAAACACTTCAGCATAGAAATTATGCCACCTCTAGCTGTGGAAACACAACATTCCAGAGCTCCAGACATGTCATAATCTCCTTATTGCTCGATATCTGAATTTAAGGCATTCAGCGCAGGGCCATCGGAAGCAAAGACCTTTCTTTCATAAGAGCTAAATTCTAAATATGCACACAAAACAAAAACACATTGCTCCAGATTAGCTCCTTGCATTTTCACTCCACACCTACAAAAAGAAAGTTGCAAAACTCACTGAAATTCAGGCAGAAAATAAATCAGGAATGAAATAAAAACCTGGTAATTCCCTACCCAATCTCGGTGATGAAGTATGCAGGAAATGTATCCTAGTAGCAAGTAGCCACTGTTTGCCTTATGACAGTTGCTCCCTACTGCAGCGTGGCACTTACCTGGGTGCCGATGCTCTGGAAAGGGTCTAGAGCCCAGTCCCTTGCTCAATGTCTAGAATACCAACCTTGGATTGATTTCAGGGAACTCCGACCCAGACCAACGCATAACTCAAGCCTACCGCCCCCCAACCCCTCCAACGGTTTGTGGTGAACCTTTTCCAGTAAAGCAAATCATTACTTACTTTTGGTTTGCCCCTCTCGTGTCTAGGTAGATCAAAATTATATTTTTCCTGACGAACATAATGGGCAATATAGAGTACTTATTTTGGTGGTTGATAAACCATATGTAACTGATGTTTGATATGAACACTCATGCGGATTGCCTCTAAATAGGGCATAATTTGGACTATTCATCAACTTGCTCTAAGTGAATCTAGCAAGCAAAGTCTGCCTGTCCCTCCCACCTTTGAGGGACCATAGCAAGTAATGTCGAAACGGTCTTCTTGCAGTGCAGAATCTTCTGGCAATGAACTGTTATCGTGCAACCTTGGTATTCTGTCACAGCCTTTAGGGTTGAGATCTACTACAACAGTTTCATTTGTTTATTCAGTTAGTCCAGCAGATGTAAACAGTACATGTGAATGTATTATCCTATAGACATCCTGGGTAGATGCTTTAGAGAACCCACTATTACAACACCTCTCCTATGCATACCTATTTGTTTGTCCTGGAATTATTATTGTCTTAATTCCTTCAGTGGCTGTCTGTATCTACGCTCATCGTGTATTCACTTCATGTCACCCATCCTACCTTTCTGCATTAATTGCATTCCCAGAGGAGAATCTCAACTTGTCTTGGGAGAACCCTATAGAAATGTACTTGACCTACAAGCTGCTATTCTCTCAGGGGATTACAGAGCCCTTGTAGCATGACTGCATGCATGCAGTGAAATCTCTGGATAGCCTGAAATAATCTAGCATTATTGGATGTTTACTTCCCATGCATTTAGATCACCCTTCTCAGTGAAAAGGGGATTTAAAGACCTCTAGCACACCTGGATTGACTATATCCAGTGCAGATCATGGTCTGCACCTGTCTCGCCCATGGGCGCATCTATAGACATCTTCATCGACTGGCATCACCAGGCAGAATCAGGCTTACTCAACAATATATTAGTGTATTGTGCATGCGCTTTATCTCAGACCTCTGCTCTTTAGTCAGGGTTTCTGGCATTATAAATCTGTGAAGCCTTGATAACCTAAGGATAAAAGTTAAAACGTTCAGATCCCACAATAAACTCTGTGGCAATAGTCCTTGACATATATATGTCTAGGCACATCAATCTAGGGCATGATAAGAGCACCATACTTACCACTCACTAATGACCATAGAAACGCTTTCCACAGAGACCCACCTACAACATTCTTACAGCAAAGCATTCCCTCATGTTGAAGTGGGATACCTGTTGCTAATACTCTTCGGCGTATTTTTAGGGACATGAAGTGCTACTTAAATACAGCAACAGAACAATACCACACAAAACAAAGACAGCACAAGAACGTAATAAACTATACAGCACATACACAATAAAACAACACATACACACAAGTACCACAATAAAACAAATAACTGGAAAAGAGCATAACACTACAACAGAGCAGCAGCAATAATGAGCAATAATGTAGCAACCTAGCACTATAAAATATTGTATTTATTAAACATTTTTACAGTGCTACTCTACTGAGAAGGTGTAAGTGCACTGGAAAGAGGTCCACAATTGGGTGTTCATTGGAACCCTTGCAGAGAAAGGAGTAACATACGGAATTCAAGGATACATGGGAGAAATACGAGTAAAGGAAATATATTCAAACAAAAAGAGGGGTGTGAATAGATTGGAATCACACAATTTAAGAAAATATTAGAAATGTACGTGGAGTAAGACAAATGCAGGAGAAGTGTCATAGACTAAAAAAACTGAAATGTCAGGAAAGTACAAGAAAATAGAAGTAACAGGGCAGGCAGGGACAAGGAGAGAAACAGTTGTGAGGCATAATAAATAGGAACAGAGATTAAAGAAGAACTAGACCAATTGTGGAGATGACAGTGAGGGGTAAGATCTAAAAGACAAGGAAGAAGTAAAAATAACTCAGCAGAGAAAGTTAGGTGGTGAGCTGCAATGCAGCCTAAAGAGAGAGGCCTGAATGGCAAAAGGTTTGCAGGAATCATTCTCAGGAAAGCATGAGGAAGTGACTGGCCCAGTTGAAATTTGAACACATTTTTGTGGAATTAGACTTTGGAATGTCTCAGGTCTATTGCCACAGAGTTTCAGTGGGATAGGGCTGCTCCAGAAACTGGCGATTATATTGTCTTGTGGATTCTGAATGTTTTAATTTTCACCCTTAATTTGTAAAAAGTTCTCAGATTAAAGTGCAGAGGTATTTCTTGTGTTAGTGGTGTAGGAACATAAATATGATACAAACAAAAATTTATTTTATCGTGGCTTCAGGGAGAGTCAGTGGAGATAATTTAATGCAGGTGAAATGTGGCCTCACCCAGGTGGCTGAGTGAAAGACCATCTTTAAGTGGATTGTTAGACCTGGCAGCTTTTTGGTGTGTCTCCCCTGTCATTTTGCCTTCTGACCCCCTGTTTTTATGGCTTACCGGACTCTGTTTTTGCTGGTTTATTGTCTTTGTGCACTTTACCAGTGCTGATCAGTGCTAAAGTGCCATATTTGGATTACTGGTAAGTCCCTAGTAAAGTGCACTAGATGTGCCTAGGGCATATAAAATGCTACAAGTGGGCCTGCAGCACTGATTGTGCCATCCACATAAGTATCCCTGTAAACATGGCTCAGTCCTGCCACTGCAGTGTCTGTGTATGCAGTTTTTAACTGCCAGTTTGACCTGGCATGTGTACCACTTGCCAGGCTCAAACCTTCCTTTTTTATACATGTAAGACACCCCTAAGGTAGGCCCTAGGTAGCACATGAACAGGGTGCAGTGTATTTAAAAGGTAGGGCATGTACTGGTGTGTTTTACATGACTTAACAGTGAAATACTGCCACATTTGGGTTTCACTGTTGCAAGGCCTACCTCTCTCATAGGTTAACATGGGGGCTGCCTTTAAATAACTTTAACACGCAGATTCCCTTTGAGAGCAGATAGAAATGTGGAGATTAGGGTCTCTGAACTGTTTTTTTTTTATTGTGAGTTTGAAAATGACACATTTAGAAAGTAGGCATTTTCTTGCTTAAACCATTCTGTGACTCTGCCTGTTTGTGGATTTCCCGTCTGGGTCAGTTTGACCTCTCCTCCAGACAATGTCACAAAGGGAGCTGGTTTGTAGTCTGCATGTCCTGATAAGCCATCTGAGCTAGAGTGGATGAAGGAGTGGTCACTTACACCTTATAGGACTGTGCCTGCCTTCACACAATGCAGTCTCCAACCCCCTAGTGTGTGTCTGCTGAGCTCTAAATCAGGCCCCTAGTCTCTGAAATGGAAGTCAAAATCTTTCAGCAGGGCAGGCTGTATCCAAGTAAAGGTAAAGGCCTGCTGAATCTGCTGACTTTGGCAGGAAAAGTTCAAATTTCACAGTCAGGGAAGTCCACAGGTTGTCCGAATACGTTTCGCACCTTAGCCTGGTGAAGATTTCAGACTTAACCTCTTTTTTGGAGCTTAGAACTCCACAGCTGGGGAAGGCAGCAGGCTTTACCCACTGAAGCCAAACAGGCTTGCTCTGGAGGTCTGCTGAATGGGTTTTTAAGCTGCAATAAGCTCAAAGCTGGATCAACTTTATTTTCTTGTGAGAGGTTGCACCTTCAGTGGATTGACTTGGTTGGTTGATTCCAAACCACTGGCAGTTGGAATTCAGCATTTTGCTAAGTTCCACATGCTTTCAGGGATTGTATGAGAAGTTAATTTGAGACAGGCAAGGTCCCATGACTATCTGGACATCACTTAATGGTCAGGAATCACTCTAGCAGACTATTCAATCTACCACAAGGACAACCCAGTCTGCCCACAGAGTAGGGGTAAATATTATCAATCTATAGCATTTGCCACCTGCAACTGATTTAGACAGAGCTTCTTGCCAATAGATCCATAATCATTTAACATCAACTTAAATTAAATTAAATTAAAATACCCAAAACTCATATAGTTCAATATAACAAAAATATGTGAATCAATCAAGAAGTACTGGAGTCTTATACCATATTTGTATTACTAAGAAGTAGGAAGATAAAAAATTGTACAATACAATAAGATGTAAATTGCTTCAGAGACTCTGAAAGTATTGTGAAAAGAGGAAGAGACTTGTTCAGCCTTATAGAAACATATGCACAATGTGTCAACAATAACTGACGTTATGCAATGTACAATAGTTTATGCTAGTTCAATGTATTAATTAATTAATTATTTTGAAGCCCAGAATCCTAAAAAACCACAAACCCAGTATTTTGAGAAATCAGAAGCCCTGGTGCGCAATACGACACGCATTCCAGGGTCCAGCAGTCAGATTCTGCAGTCCATGAAGCAGAAGCTGGTATTTTCTCTTTTTCTTTTTCCAAAACCCCCTTCTCCTTAAGAACGTCCGAGAGGGCAGTGTACTGTTAATCATGGTCATGTTAGTCCTCACTGTGACTGGGGGATTGTCATCACACCATCAGATCGCCTGGAATTGAGGTGACCAGAACACAGAACAGAAAGAACAGAATGCCAAGCCACAACATCAAAGTTCCCTTAGGAAGAAGTCATCATGGATCACAAGTCTGTAACTGATTCAGATCATTTAACCCCAACTGATGAGTTGGCAGTTCTAGTACAAAATGTAAAGGAACAAGTCCTGAAATTACAAGCCGAGAATGAAGAGCTCAGGGAGAACCTAACGTGCCCCATCTGTCACTTAACTGAGGGATCCCTCAGGTCCATGGCCCATAATTAATCCCCCAAGATGTGGTACTCAACCCTCCACTTCCACTCCTGCTAATCCTTCTGACCACAATCTACATGTATCATTGGCTGTTAGACCTGACAGCCTTAAGGTGGTCACCCCTAACTTTTTGCATGCCTCCCTCCACTTTTTAGATACTGTTTTTGCTGGTTTTCAGACTCTGCACACTTCACCACTGCTAAACAGTGCTAACGTGCATTTGCTCTCTCCCTTTAAACATGGTAACATTGGATCATACCCAATTGGACTATTTAATTTACTTATAAGTCCCTAGTAAAGTGCACTATATGTGCCCAGGGACTGTAGATTAAATGCTACTAGTGGGCCTGCAGCACTGATTGTGCCACCCACTTCAGTAGCCCCTTAACCTTGTCTCAGGCCTGCCACTGCAAGGCCTGTGTGTGCAGATCCACTGCCAATTTCACTTGGCAGTTTAAAAGTACTTGCCAAGCCTAAAACTCCCCTTTTTCTCATATAAGACACCCCTAAGGTATGCCCTAGGTAACCCATAGGGCAGGGTGCTGTGTAGGCAAAAGGCAGGACATGTACCTATGTAGTTTACATGTCCTGGTAGTGTAAAACGCCTACATTTGTTTTTACACTGCTGTGAGGCCTATTCCCTTCATAGGCTAACATTGGGGCTGCCCTCATACATTATTTGAGTGGTAGCTGCTGATCTGAAAGGAGTAGGAAGGTCATACTTAGTGTGGCCAGAATGGTGATATCAAATCCTGCTGACTGGTGAAGTTGGATTTAATGTTACTATTTTAGAAATGCCACTTTTAGAAAGTGAGCATTTCTCTGCACTTAAATCTTTCTGTGCCTTTCAATCCACGTCTGGCTTTGTTTAGTTGACAGCTCCTTGTGCATTCACTCAGACACACCCCAAACACAGGATACTCAGCATCACTTGAATACATCTCCATTTTGAATGGGTCTTCCTGGGCTGGGAGGGTGGAAGGCCTGCCTTCACACAAAGGATTGCCAGACCTCCTACTTGGACCCTGGCAGACAGGATTGAACTGAAAGGGGACCTGGTGCACTTCTAAGCCACTCTTTGAAGTCTCCCCAACTTCAAAAGCACATTTGGGTATATAAACAGGGCCTCTTCCCCTACCAACTCAGACACTTCCTGGAGAAGAAAAGTGTAACCAGAACCTGCATCCTGCCAAGAAGAACTGCCTAATTGCCCAAAGGACTCGTCTGACTGCTTTCTGTGAAGGTCTGCTGCCTTGCTGTTGCCCTGCTGCCTTGCTGCTCTCTGACTGTGGTGAAGAAGTGCTCTCCAAGGGATTGGATAGAGCTTGCCTCCTGTTCCCTGAAGTCTCAGGACCAAAAAGACTTCATCTCTTCAAGAAGGGCTCCTTGTGTGGCGAAATTCGACGCACAGCCTGCCAGAAATGATGCACAGCTACACCGCGGTGAAAATTTCACTGCACGCTGAACCGAAATGACGCAGCCCGACTTCGCAACGAGAAGATCAACGCAGCACCAGCGTAGGGACTGGAAATTTGACGCACGGCCCACTGGATCGACACACAGCCAACCCGGAACAATGCAGCCCAACTTCCAGAGAGTAATCAACGCAGAGCCTGCCGTGCCGTAGAAACTTAGACGCAACGCCCACCGGATTGACGCAGCTCCTGTGACTTTGTCCTGCCAGTGCAGGAAATCCACGCACCGTCCCCGGGGCATCTGAAAACCCTGCAACCCGAAGAGGATCCACGATCGCATGCCGGAAATTGACGCACAGCCGTCCCTGCATGAAAACTAAATGATGCATCGCCATGTGCGTCTCGAGAAATCGACACACACCCCTTTGTTTCCACGCATCTCCTCCTCTGCGGTTCTTTGCTGAGATTTTTCACGCAAACCAGGTACTTTGTGCTTGAAAGAAACTTTATTTGCTTTTAAATGACTTAAGACACTTTACATCACTTTTACAGTGATATCTCAACATGTACTTATTGCATTTTAATCGTTTTGACCTGCATTTATCCAGATAAATATTATATATTTTTCTAAACACTGTGTGGTGTATTTTTTGTGATGCTATATGGTACTATTGTATGATTTATTGCACAAATACTTTACACATTGTCTTCTAAGTTAAGCCTGACTGCTTAGTGCCAAGGTACCAGAGGGTAGACACAGGATAGTTTGGATTGTGAGTGACTTATCCTGACTAGAGTGAGGGTCCTTGCTTGGACAGGGGGTAACCTGACTACCAATCAAAAACCCCATTTCTAAAAGTGACTACTCCAACATCTGTGGCGTTGGCCAACCCTGAAAAATTAATTGGGGATAGTTCTCGCTTCCCTGCTTTCATGAGCCTATGCAATTGCATTTTTTGTGTGAACCTCATATATTTACATCTGATGCTGCTAAGGTAGCTTTTGTAATTTCTTATCTTGGTGATGTTGCCACCAATTGGTGTATTGCACTTATTGAAAACAATGATCCCATCCTAAATAATTTTGCTGCCTTTAAGGCAGCCCTAACGGAATTGTTTGTGAAACATGTTTTTATCCAGTCTTGTGATAACAAATTATTGAATTTATGACAAGAGTCCAAGGACCTCCTCACTAACATTTCTACTTTTAACTGGTTATTTACTGAGACTTGAAGGCCTGAAGAAAAATGTACCTCACTTTTTTACAGAGGTCTGAGCGATCATTCAAAAGATAGTTTATCCTATCTTTGAATTACCAGAAGATTGCATTGAATTTATTAACTCAGTAGTGAGATCAGATCATTAGTTAGGAGAAAGGAAATCTGAACGTCCTAGAAGTGAATCCAGGGTAGTCATTTAGAGATAAAAAACAAATCAAAGAAAAAATACAAGAACTGGAACCCATGTAAATTGGGGGCGTTAGAGGTCCTTTAACTTGGTCCTTTATCTATTGAAAAGAAGGAATGGCGCCGTAAGGCCAATCTGTGCCTCTATTTTGGTAAATCCGACCACATTGCATGAGACTGCACAGTTAAACCCAAAAAGAAAAGAGCTGTTGTGAGTTTGAATGTTCCCAAACTGCTGCAGGAAAACAAATGCCCTCAGAGAGAACTGAGATCGCCTCTCTAATAGGGTCCTGTTACCAGATCTCCCAATATTTGACTAATGTCCTAAAGTGTGTACCTAGCCACCTCACCATTAGAGTAACCCTCATTCTATCCCCTCAGAATAGCCAAAGTCTGTCAGTCCTCATATACTAGGGTGCTGCAGGTAAGTTCCTTGATCTGGCCCTAACGGCCAAGTTGGGAGTTTCACTTGTTACTAAGGCAGTACCCAAACCAGTTAGGGCAGTTGATGGTTCAGCCTTGTCCTCTGGCCTTATTTGGTTTTACACTAATCCATTAACCATATTATGTGACAATGGTCATACAGAAGATACAAACTTTTACTTAATTGATACCCCCACCTTTGGTGTTATTTTTGGTATTCCCTGGCAGGAACTCCATAATCCTAAAATTGACTGGGTTTCTCAAACAGTCTCCTTGGACTCCCCCTTCTGCATGACCACATGCTATCAAGAAGCCTGCTGTCTTGTGACACCACTACATTGTGCGACAACCAATGATCCTTCTCCCACTAATCTACCAGAAGAATATCAGGCTTTCCAAGATGTCTTTGCCCCAGTCAAAGCAACTTAGTTGAAACCCCATATGGTTTATGATTGTCAGATAGACCTAATCCCTGGACCAGTCCTTCCTTGTAGTAGAATATATGCATTATCAGAACCCACAAATCAATATCTGTGCAAGTATTTGAATGGGTTTTTAGATTTAGGGTTTATAAGACATTCTACTTCTTCCATTTTGTCACCTCTTTTCTTAGTGGCAAACAAATCCAGTATTTTGAGGGCTTCTATTGATTACAGAATGGTTAATAAAGCAAACACCAAGAATTTTTACCCCTTGCCTCTGATACCGGTCTTGTTGGACCAAGTCCAGGGGTCCCACATTTACACCAAGCTAGACTTGTGCAGTGCATATCACCTGATCCATGTAACGGAAGGAGACGAATGGAAGACCCCCGTTCGGACAAAGCTTGGTTTGTTCGAACACACTGTGATGCCCTTTGGGCTGTGCAGCACCCCAGCAGCATTCCAATACTTGAGTTCCTAGATGTCTGTGCTGTCGTCTATATAGATGGCATCTTCATATTCTCCAAAATTAAGCAGGAACACACTCAGCACATTAGGGCCACTCTGCAACGTCTACGTAAACACTCCCTGTATGCCAACTTAGAAAAATGTACCTTTAGCACTGACTCATTAGACTTCCTTGGATATCACTTATCACCCAGAAGCATTACCATGTACCCCAAAAAGGTAGGTACTTTTTTTTCATGGCCACCCTCTCATCTGTTAAGGAAGTCCAAAAGATTCTTGGTTTTGGCCATTTTTATATGTGCTTCATTCCACAATTCTTACAAATAGTGGTCCCTACAACCACCTTATTAAAGAAGGGACAACCATTTATCTGGTCTCGAGCAGCGGAACAGGCCTTCACAACTCTCAAAAGAAGTTTCACCTCTGCTCCCATTGTACGCCACCCAGATCCTGAACAGCCATTTTATGTTGAAGCTGATGCTTCTCAATTCACTCTGGGAGGTGTGTTATTGCGAAAAGATCCACAAACAGGGCATCTCCATCCTGTAGCCTTTTATTCTAAAACACTCCTTCCAGTGGAACAAAATTATACCATTGCTGAAAGAGAACTATTAGCTATTAAAACAGCATTTACTGAGTGGAGACATCATTTGCTGGGAGCAAAGCACACTGTCACCATCTACACCGACCATAAGAATTTGCAATTCTTTAGTTCAGTTAAGGCTTTGACCCCTAGACAAATGCACTGGATTCACTTTTTCAGTGATTTTGATTTTATTATCACATGCAGATCAGGGACCAAACAACTTCAGTCAGGTATCTTGTCATGTATAGGGCACCCAGAGGGTGCTAGTCATTGTAAGCCTCCCATTGTAATACCTTCAGACAAAGTGCTAGCTCTTACCATAATAGGTACCTTCATGGATGATGTCTGGACGACATCTCATAACCTCCCACTGAACAGTGGCTAGGAAAACCATATAATATGATTGAACAGGGACTATTACTTACATGCATGGAAATTGTACATTTCAACGCAGGAATTGCAACATTATGTACAATAGTTTATGCAAGTTGAATGTATTAATGAAGTAATTTTTTTTGTAGCCCCCAATCCTACAAAAAACAAGAACCCAGTATTTTGAGAAATCAGAAGTCCTGAAGCCGAACACAACACACAGTCCAGGGTCCTGCAGTCCGATTCTCCAGTCCACAAAGCACGAGCTGGTATTTTCTGTTTTTCTCTTCCCAAAACCCCCTTCACCTTAAGGATTTGCAAGACGGCAATGTACTCTTCATCGCAGTACCGTTAGTCCTCACCAGGATTAGGGAATTGTCATCGCCCCATCAAAATGCCTGGAATGCAGGTGAGTGGCTTGCACAGAACAGTTATCTACTGCCCTCTTGCCTAGGTGTGAGAAGGACTACACCTACACCTCTCCAACCCACAACCCAGAACCCAGAGTGACTCCAAGGGCTATTTGGCTGGTCTCCTGATCTGAAGTCTCAGATACTGAAAAGACTTCCAACCACCCAGCCTCTGCCATCTGAGTCTACCCTGCCAAGTTGTGCCACCCCAGTCCAGGACCCTTGGATTTGGACCTGAGGTGCTTCCTAGTGGAACCGACACATCCTCTGTGCTGAGTGGGGCATCCCCAAGCAGAACATATGCATCTCCTTGCCTTTGCGACACATCATCAAGAACATATAATGCATCGCTGCATGGGTTGGACCTGGTGCAAAAGACTTGCATCACCACTGCATCTTGGGTTTGACGTATCACTTTCAGAACCACCGCTGTGCAATGCTTCCATGGGGCAGGTCCTTGCATCCCTCATCATTGACAATCTCGATGATGATGCCAAAGGCCTGCTTTGCAGCTTCACCACTGATCGGAACTGAAGCATTGCCTCAGCTGCTCAAAGCATGGCAGACACCTGCCTTTGCATCACAAGCTCCATCGACAGGATCCTCAACGTTGACGCAACAGGACCTCAACCTGGTGTAGGATCCTTTTTGTGTGGTGTTTTCACTGTTTTAGTGTTTGAAGTGTTGCACACATACCTTCAAGTTAAGCCTGACTGCTCCGTATCAACCTACCACATGGTGACCACAGGTTAATTTGGGCTTTGCATGTGCCTTATCCTGACAAGAATTGTGGTTGCTGCTTGACCAGGGCTCACTTCACAGTCAAAGAACAACCCAATTTCTCACTAGGTGTGGATACATGTTGTGTTTTATTGTGTTGACATAGCTGGTGTGTTGTTTTGTTATGTTATATTGTTCATTGTACTGTAGTCTGCAGTTGTGCTTTTTGTATTGTTTTGTGTTTATGTTGCATTGTTGTGCTGTGTTTTAATGTTGTCATGTTCGGTTGCTTTGTGTGATGTGCTGTTATTTTGTGCTGTACTTTTCTGGATTGTGGTTAGCGTCCAAATGTTATATTGTTTTTGCACTTTTGTGTTGTTTTGTGCAACACTGTTTTATACAGTTGTTGAGGGGAAGTGTTGATGTGTTGTACTGTTATTTTGTTGTCATTGTGTTATGTTGTTGAGGTGAATACGAAATTTCCTAGCTATCGTGAAGGAAAGTTTCAATTCTATTAAGGACACGGAGGCGAGGATTATGCAGATCTTTCTTCACTTTTAATTAAACAGCAAGTTCAAAGTAAAACAAAACATGAACAAAAAAACTACAAGTTCCATGAGCCCGCCGCCATGGTAACGAGTATCCAATGAGGTGCACTCCTTCACGTTGGTATAAGTATCCCGAAATGCGTCACACTTCCTCGACTTCACTGCGGAAGGAATCCTGGTAGAGTCAATTGGTCGTAGTTTCGGAACCTACCAAAAAAGGTATAATTAGATGCAAATCCGATAAAACACAGATACATACCGACTGAAATAAAGTCATGAACCTTAAAATACCTCTAAATAGAATGTGATCACATCCGAATCAAGTACTACATGATGTATTTAGAATATGATCAGAATAACAATAAACAAATATACAAACTCAAGTATACTACCTTGTTACGCAGGTAGATGTAATCGGGAGGGGACATACCAGCGTAATGTATGTGGGTGGGATAATCCTCGCCTCCGTGTCCTTAATAGAATTGAAACTTTCCTTCACGATAGCTAGGAAATTTCGTATTCTATCACAGGACCGGAGGCGAGGATTATGCAAGTTAAAAGCTTACTCACCACAAGTGCGGCTGCTTCATGAATTGGTTTAAAGTAAAACTTCTTAAAAGTAGACTCTGAAGACCAATCAGCAGCATGCATGATGTCCTCCAATCTTCCCCCCACTTGTATGGCTTTGGAAGCCATAGCTCCCCGAGTAGAATGGGCGCCAAAAACTTGAACATCTACTCCTGCCTCAGAGAGAATCCATCAAATCCATCTGGCAACGGAAGGGGAAGAAACCGCCTTGAACGGTTTCTTTATAGAAATCAATAATTGCTTGACACCTGGAGGTCTACAAGAACTGGTTACTTCCTCATAGACTTTGAGACATCGAACCACACATAGCTTCGGGGAATCAGGAAAAGCGGGATAGGATACCGACCTGGTATTAGACTTTGTCCTCCTTGCAATAGTAAACGTGACTCCCTCTGGAGTAAAGACACGAGCGGAAATATCCAATGCTCTGACATCGGACACTCGCTTACAGGAAATGAGGCAGAGAAGCATGGCTAATTTGGCTGACAATTCTTTCAGTGACAAATATTGGTTGTCCCGCCAAGAGGACAAGAGATTAAGAACTAAGTTCACGTCCCAGAGTTCCGAATATCTGGGTTGCGGAGGTCTGGAGAGTCTAATACCCTTAAGAAGTTTACAAATCCAGGGATGCTACCCGATCGGGAGATTGTTAAGAGGCGGGTGGCCCGCCGAGATGGCCGAACGAAAAGAATTGATAGTGCGATACGCTAAGCCAGATTCCCCTAATTCTGCAAGGAAATTGATGATGTCGGTAATACTGGCCCCCATGGGATCGCAGTGTTTGCCCACACACCAACGAGACCATCTGTTCCATGCAGATCTATATCGTTTGCATGTACCCGGGGCCCAGGCCTGTGCGATGAAGTTATTAGCCTCCTGCGAAAGTCGGTTGTCTTGCCAACGATGCCGGAAATCTTCCAAGCTATGAGGGAAAGATGACCTTGAAGGACCAGAGGGTGATAGGAACCCAACGGATCCAGGAGTATTGAGGGAAAATGCGGGAGGCGAAGAGGACACTCGCACGAGAGTTCCAACAGGGTCGGGAACCACGGCTGTGACCTCCACCAGGGGGTTATCAGAACCACCGTCGCCTCTTGGCGGCGAACCTGAGCCGCAACCCGCGGAATAAGGAGAAACGGGGGAAAAGCATAACCCTGAAGGGTACCCCAATGTTGGAGAAACGCATCTACTGCCGCCGCTCCCGGATCCGGCCGCCAGCTGAAGTATAGGGGAAGTTGAGCATTCCAACGAGACGCAAAGAGATCCACTGAACAGGGACCCCAACGATCCATGATCGGCTGAAAAACCGAGCGATGTAGTCGCCAATCGCTGGGATCCTGGAGAAACCGAGAATTCCAGTCTGCCCATACATTCTGGGTTCCCGGAAGATACTCTGCTGTGACTGAGATTTGGCGTTGAAGGCAAAAATGCCAAAAATTATTCGCCAGTTCCGCAAGGGCTCTTGATCTTGTTCCCCCTAAGCGATTTATGTATTGTACCGCCGATACGTTGTCCATCCGTAGTAGAACAACACATGAGACTTTGTCTCTCGTGAGAGATTTGATCGCAAAAGATCCCGCCAGGAGTTCCAGGCAGTTGATATGCATGGTTAGTTCCTGCGGGGTCCAGCGTCCCCTGAACGATATGTCTCCGCAACGTGCCCCCCATCCCTGGCGACTGGCGTCTGATTCGATCACCAGATCCGGGGCTGCACCAAAAATGGCCCTGCCATTCCATGCCTCCATGTGGTCCAGCCACCAAAACAACTCCGTCCTTGCCTCTGGAGACAGGGAGATCAACTCGGAGTACGTGACCCCTCGGCGAAGGTGAAACGCTTTCAAGCGTTGCAGGGCTCTGTAGTGTAGGGGACCCGGAAAAATGGCCTGAATCGAAGAGGAAAGCAGGCCGACCACCCTGGCTAATTGACGTAGTGAAATGTGGTCTCGTCGAAGGACTTTCCTCAGTTCCTTCTTTATCTTGGAGATCTTCGGCGTCGGGAGACTGAGAGACGCCGATCGGGAATCCACTAGAAACCCTAGGAAGACTAACGATTGAGTCGGAGTAAGTTGCGACTTCTGTTGGTTGATCACGAAACCAAGGTCCTGGAAAAGCGCAATAGTTGTGTTCAGATTGAACATCAACTGAGACCTGGACTGGTCCATCAAAAGGAGGTCGTCCAGATAAATTATGAGGCGTATGCCTAGCAACCTCAGTTTTTCCACTATTGGTTTGAGAAGTTTTGTGAAGCACCAAGGTGCCGATGACAGGCCGAAGGGGAGTGTGGTGAATTCGAACATCTGGCCATTCCATATGAATTGCAGGAATCTGCGATGGGGTGGAAAAATAGGGACTGTGAGGTACGCGTCTTTGAGATCCAGACGAACCATCCAGTCTCCTTGTAAGAGGAGGTCGCGGAGCATGTGAATACCCTCCATCTTGAAATGTCTGTAAACCACCCATTCGTTGAATGCCCGAAGGTTGATAACGGGACGAAACCCCTTGTCCTTCTTCTCCACCAAAAAGATGTTGCTTACGAAACCTGAGGGGTGAAGGGAAGTGAAGGAAATGGCTCCCTTGTGGAGAAGGGCCTGAACCTCTAACTCTATGAGCTCTGAGTTTTCTGCCGAGAATACGATGGGCGGAGGCAGTTTCTCCTGAAGTGGGGTACCCCAGAATTCTATCTGAAAACCTGAGACAGTTTGGAGAACCCATGCGTCGGAGGTAATGCGCCTCCAATTGTCCTTGAAAAACCTCAATCTCCCTCCAAAATTTTTTGGGGAAAAAGGGATAAGCCTCACCAGAGGGACCTCCAGGGGCGTTAGATGCTCCTCGCGTGTTTCTGGACCCTCTGCCTCTTCCCCTGCCTCTGTTGGGGAAGAAAGTTCCTTGTCTGCCGTCTCTCCAACCGTTGTTCCGGAAGGAACTGGGGCCTTGCTGGAAAGGACGGCCGGAAGAGCGACCCCTGCCTCGCCCGGCCCCGCCAAAAACCTTATTGGGGAAAATCTTTTTAATGGAAGATTGCGCTTTATCCAAAGCCGAAAACGTAGCCACAAATTTCCCTAATTCTTTGACAAAAGGGTCGCCAAATAAATTGCCTTGGGCAACAGCCCCTGCCTCCGAGTTAGATAGTTCTCCTAATTTGGGGTCGATTTTGATCAATAAAGACCTGCGTCTTTCTGCAGAGATGGCACAGTTCGCGTTGCCCAGGAGACAAACAGCTCTCTGAGCCCATCCTGCGATGACGTCCGTCTGTAGGGGAGTGTTTGCTTGCCTGGCACGCTCCGCCAATTGAATAATCTGTGTGAGGGGACCAAGGACATCAAGAAGTTTATCTTGACATGCTCGCCAGGAGCGGTCAATCCCTTTTTTGGGATCCTTGGTATACTTGGCAAAAAACGTACACATTTTAGGGTCAATATCAGGTGTAAAAGCGACCTTATCCGATAAAGACGGGCGTGGGCACTCCGCCCGTAGCCGGGCCCGCACCTCCTTGTCCAGAGGTTGCCTAATTTTGCTGGCGACATACTCAGCCACCTTGTGGTCTGGGCGCCACTCCGAAGAACGTGGATGGTAGATACCCTCCGGCTCAAACATATCGGAGTCAGAATCAGCGCGATCCGAAGGATCTGGTAGGGTAGCCCCAGGGCGCCAAGGGCGACCTGAGTCGTCATCCAAAGATGATGAGTCCTCATCTGAACCTCCCATGAAGCCTTTGGGGGATTCCAAATCAGGGTTCCATAGGTGGTGAAGCTTGTCACCCATTACCCCGGGCAAACAGCCCTCCCGGGAGGGTAAGCGCGTATGCGCGCGCGCACTCTTGGGATGGGAAAAAAACTCGCCCTCCTCCAGGTGCCCCGCGTCGCGCTTGCGCAGTTTCCTGGGAGCCGAAAGGGTAGAGGAACCACCCTCCGCTCCCGTCACACCAAACATGCCCGTACCTCTGGACACCTGTTCAGTAAGTTTAGCTACAGTATCCCTAAGAGGGGCTAAAGCGTGGGAAATAGCCTGTGAAAACAAAGTGTCCACCCCGGGGGGGAGGGTACGGTGAGAGGAACCCTCACCTGGGGACATGTTGGGAAAAGGTTCATTCTCTTGAGAGGAGTGCATAATGAGGACTGGACAGAGTGTACACCCAACAAAAAATATGATATATAGGGTAAATCCCTACCCACTCTGTCACTGTAAGTGCAAGAAAATAATGTCTTCCCTAATGGGGTAAACCTTACCCAAATGGGTGTCACAGGTAGGGACAAAACTGTACCGAAGGTACAAACGTGTAATTGAGGGCAAAACCCTCAATTTGGAAAGAAAAGAAAACAAACGCGAGGCGCGAGCGCCGAGAGCTACATGCTCTCCGAAAAAACAGCGTGCGCGCGCCCTCTAGTGGGCCCGACGTGTATTTAAACACGCCGAAGGAAAGAAAATGAAAAACGCTCGAGCGGAACGTTCGTTCCGGCGAACGAAATAATACAGACAATGCAATGTAGCAGAGACGCGCCAAAGCAATAAACAGAACCCCCGAACCGGAGGCAGAAAGGCACTTATCTGGCTCACAGCAGTGAAGAAAGAGGAAGTGTGACGCATTTCGGGATACTTATACCAACGTGAAGGAGTACACCTCATTGGATACTCGTTACCATGGCGGCGGGCTCATGGAACTTGTAGTTTTTTTGTTCATGTTTTGTTTTACTTTGAACTTGCTGTTTAATTAAAAGTGAAGAAAGATCTGCATAATCCTCGCCTCCGGTCCTGTGATAGAATTCTATTGTAATTGTTTTGTGTTCTGTTGTGGCATGCTGCCTTTTCATTTGTTTGTGTTTTGTTTTATTAAATTGTGCTGTTGCAATGTTCTCTTATGTTATGCTGATTTTATTGGACTTCTTCACAAGCCATAAAACATCTGCACTGGTTCCCAGTTAAAAAGCGGCTTAAATTTAAATCGCTCTGCATCGTATCCAAAGTAACTAATGGAATGTGCCTGGTCTAGCTGACCAATAAATTCCCGAGGTAAAACCCTTCTCGTCTGTTGTGCTCCTCTGACACACATCTGCTGGTTCTTCCGCAGGCCACTTGACGCCCTTTAGGAGTCAAGGCTTTCTCCAGTTGGGTAGCAAAACCGTAGAATGGATTTCCCGCTTATGGGCGAAAATCCAGCTCTACTTCAATTCAGGTGAGCTCTAAAAACGTGGGTTTTGGCATCGAGTCGTTTCCATTATGCCTTTTTTTAGAAGAAAACATATCTTTGTTTTGCCACCTTTTGGGCACTCTAGGCTCTGCTTGCAGCCATGTTTTTCTCGGGAATCTTTTGTTTTAGCGCCAGGACACCCCTCAAATTATTTATTGTGCTCTATAAAAATAATCACATAGCATAAGATTATATATTTATTTTACACATGCTAACATATTTTAATACAGTTTGAGTCAAAAGCAGGACTGTCCTATAAAGTTCCAGTTAAACAGGTTCCACAGTCAATGGTGTTAACATTGTGCATCACTAGCTCTTCGGCTTCTGAAGACAGCGATTAACCCCGTTTTTAATATGTAGTGTAATAAGTGCCGGTGCCGAAGGCTCTACGCAGGAGCCCATGGCTGCATAGTCTTAAATTCCGCAAGGGCCTCTGTGAGCCACTACCAGACACTGCCTGCCTTTTTCCTCACCTACCTTTTCAGTAATTCTCTTTCTCGGTCTTTCTAGTTTGTGTGTTTTTTCTTCTCCGGGTCTTGGGAAAGGTCTAATGCAAAAAAAAGGGCTGGTGCCTAAAAAAGAGTGGTGTGGGCCTCACCAAACACCAGCTAAAAATTATCGCTGAATGCTACCCAAACCACAAAGAGAACGTTTCAGTCTGACTTTGCATGATCTGGACCATGAGCTCCGCTGTATCATCTCTCCGGAAATGGCTGCCCCATTTTGAGAGAATCAAGAATAAGCACGGCGCTGCGTGGGGATTGCAACATAAACGTTTCCCTCATCAAACCAACATTAAAAAACACTGCAAGTATTTCTCCGGTGCAGTGAGCGTTCTCTATTGGTATGTTATGTATTAATTTTAGTTGCCTTCCCTTCCAGATTGCGTTAGGTCAATAATAAGCGTGCCTGCTTGGGTGATCACAGTAATAAAGCAATTCCTCAGTTAACCACTAAAGTAATTGAGTATGCACATTGCAGACAATGCGCATTAATGGTAGTCTATCTGGAGCTGACCATTTTTTAAAAATATGTGGTATGATAGCACATTGCATTATCTAATGGGAGAACGAACCAAACAAAAGAAGAGATTCATAGAATATGATGCTTGAGCCCGCTGGCAAACCTAAGCAAAAACCAAAAGAGCACAATCTCGACAAACCACAGAGGCGTTACACAGCAAGCAGGAGACTCAATGGGTTAAACTGTTGTCCGTCAACATGGCGGCATTATGACTACAGCAATACCGTTGCAGTAAACTCCTTCACGGAGCAACTTGCACAACCCGAGAATGATGCCTTCCGGTGATCATTCGAGAACGTTCGGCAACTTTTTGGTTCGTCTGATTCCTCTTTTTGAGGGAGCCGCAAAGCTGCATGAGCTCATTATATTATTTGGAGCGATGCCTGGTTTGAACATCAGATTGAACATCACTCATTAATTAATGCAATTACGTTTTTAATTTGCTGCAGCCCATAAAAACAGCAAAGTTCAAGTTTAAAGCTGCTACACTAGAAACCTGCACTCTCCGATCATAAACAATCCGTAGATTAAGGTGAAGGTTACGGTTATGAATTGTACACGATCTCCTCTTAAATCTGTATATGTGAGATGTAGTGAGACTCCGCCTCTCAGGGAACTCAGTCATATTGAATTTACAAAATCCAACCTTAGATTCCTAACCTATTTGATGCAATTCATGTACGGTTCTTATAACTTCTTATAACATGGTAAGTAATTTGATAACTGCAGTGTATTTCCAAAAATATATTTAGCATAGTAACTGTGTACTGATATTTATATGCTGTTATCTATTTGGGGAACCCTTTTTAAAGGGACTCTGAAACACATAAAAGAAAATCCCTGTCTTCTGTCTTAAGCCTCTTTTTGCAAACTGTATGAATATTGTTGTAATAAGACGGATTCCATTGATGTTTCGATATGATATTTTAAATGTATTTGTTGTTTTAATAATTATTTGAAATATGCACATATAGGCAACAGAGGACAAGCAATGAACTTAACTGTTTACACAACAAACAGACCAGTGCAACATGGGCTTTGTTTAGCTCACGTAAATCTAGCTCCAGTTCATCTGGATGTACCCCCTTTCTAGGACGAGCATAGCAGTGCACAAGCTCTGCTTTTCCGACGTGCTGGTATGTAGCTGGGCTTTTAACCATGCCCACCGCATGCCCATCACTATCACTCGTTCGTGGGTTTGCCTTTCAAAAGTCCTTTCTTTTAATCGGTAAATGCATTTTAGGCTTGTCCCTGCTAATCGGCCCAGTTACTTGGATAATTGCACGTTTGCCGATAACTTTGACTGCGAGCGAACTTGTTTTTTGTTTTGTGTGTCTCCTTTACGCTCAAGGCAGCACTTTGAATTGTCTTGCTTATGTCAGCTGTTTTACTTTTTAGTTTCAGTTTGCGCGGCAAGAAAAGTCCAGTTAGTAATTTACAACGCTAATAGCTCTAATTCGAGCAAACGTGAGACACGTTGCTTTGTAAATGCTTGTTTTAATCACATGCACCATTTGAAGTCCATGAGTCACCTCTATAACTACACTTCTTGATGCAAATATGAGTGTTAATTTGTCAGTCACAGAAAAATGGTGTTATACCTTATGTTGCTACTGGACACTTTCCATCCGAAAGTGTGGGTATATTATCTTTTTTTCAAAAAGAAAAAGGACAACAATACTGAAACACGTGTCTGGAGATACACAGCAAGGGGTGCACCGACAATGGTGAAAACTAAAGCCTTCACTGAACTAGGAGTTACCATGCACCTCATTTACCATAATGCAACTCAGTAAACTGAGGACTCAGAAATGAGACAGTGTGCTCCTTTCCTCCTTTATTTGATCAGGCTCTGTTGACCCGATCAGCTATGGCTGATGCACCTGTGCTCAGTAAGTGGTACAAAAACCTGAGAAGTCTGTGAGTACCATTTCCAGCACATCTAAAACAACTTCTTGCTCTACTGAGGAAGAAAAACAATCCAGAACCACAGGTCTAGAGAAACACATTAGTGGCTGCAGCAACAATGGTGAAAACTAAAGTCTTTTACTGAAGTGTTATCATGCACCACATTTACCATAATACATCTGAGTTAAATGAGATCTGGGATGTGAGCACAGGTGTAGTTTCAGGGGGCGGTGGGTGTCGGGGTGTTACATTCCCCTAAAAAATGTATTCTATAGTAAATAGTTGGGTACAAGGGCTTTCAGTAGGGTATGATGAAGTGTCTTTCGGAATTTACCTGGGATTTTCAAATGACACACTGACACACACACACACTAGTCACTGTTGTGAAGGGCTAAACATTTTGTTTTATGTGCCCCTTACAATCTGCCATCCTCTCTTTTTCCTCAGCCCTTTATACCTCCTTTATGTCATACTTCTCAACTTCTTATCTAACGTGTTTTAGCAAGATATCCCAGGGTGATTGTTGGGAAATTTAAAGCTCATACCCCCACAATATTATTGACCAAGCTGCACGCCTTAATATGAGGCAGTGTGCTCCCGTCCTCATTTGTTGTTTCAAAATGTTTTCTATATTTCAAGCAAAGGTGCACAAGAAGCAATAGATTCCTGTAAATGTAGTCACTGTAGTCAGGAAGAAACATGGAATACCCTTTGCTAAGGTCTTTTAAAAAACATGGATGACTGTTGAAACCATTTTTGGCCATTTTTAGGTCTGGTGTTATACAAGCACCTTTTGATTTTACTAACATTATTTGTGTAATATGCTCACTTGTAGAGACTTTCAGCCTGCCTTTTTACCCATTAGCCTGTGTTTGTCATTTACATTTGTCTTACACCTACTAGACCATACAGAATGGGGCAACTAGTTAAACGTCACTGTGAGTGAGGGATTTCTGGCTTTCCCAAATATCCGCACACAAATTAGTTCCCTTCAGTTCCAGGGACTACTGTGTGTCAGGCTTTACAGGTAAATCAAATTGAACCTACTTCTGCCATGGATGTGGGGAGCACCACAATGGAGGAGGTGACTTGTTCTGGTGTTCTTCCAGGGACTGGAGCCATCGATGACAAAAAACATAAGTCAGGCAGCATAAGTAGGACACAATTCAAAGTGCGCACGCTCATCTTTTAGAACTCAATCAATGTTACCAGATTGGGCTACTTCAGTATGCTGATGGAGACTAGGAAGAATGCAGTATGTTGTGCAATATGGGTTGACTGTGTGATGCTCTTGTTACCCAAAGACTACATCAAAAAACTAAGAGGTAAAAAGAGAAGAAATGAAGGATTCTGCAGTTTGGAATGTAGACTGATGGATGCCCGATTTAGAGAGAGACGTTATGTTAGAGCATTGGTGTAAAGTGGATTCTGTGAGTTAAACAAAACCGCTCTCTCAAATTCAATACAGTTGGCAAGTCCCTGTGGTGCTGAGGAAGTTATTTTAATTCTGCTCCCAAGTGCACATTGTTGTCATTGGAGTATTCCATGTTAAATACACGTTGCTCGCTAATATCTGCCAAACTTCACTTTTGGTGAGCCCTTTGATCTTAATGCTATTTTACAACTGCATGGAAGGGCAGGTTGATAGTGGTGTAGGCAAAGAGTTTGTCACTTAACACTAAGATTCCCTCTTTTGTAAATAAAAGCATCATGCATGTTGGCATGTTTAATTACACAGCAAAGATTGTCCGTGGATATCTAACTGCTCTTTGATTATTGACTACCTATTTATGTCTTGAGTTTGCCCATTTAGCAAAACTGTTTGATGTATGTACCTGGCATCTGCTTTTGTTAGGAATGCTCATTTTGGAGCATTTTTTGGGGCGTGGCCAAGATGGCGGCCGAGATGGACGTGTAAAACACAGCTCAGTCTCGGGCCCGGGAAAAAATCCTGCTAGAACCGACGCTGCCCCAGCCACTTGCTGTTATAGTTGACGGGGCACTCAGAGAATGCTCCGGCGCTGCCCTCGGCCGAAGCCTGGTGCCGGAACCTTGAGGATTGGACGGATGGGAGAAGGCGCGATCCACTGACCCTGAGGGCCTTCGATAAACGGCCTGCAGATGCGCGGGGGTCTCCAGATGGTGTGTAGCACTGCGGGTGCAGCGGAGGATTTGTATCCCGGAGTGGGGCGAGACAGGAGGTGAGTGTCGCATTGCTGCCAGTCCACACGGACATACAATGCAGAGCGTGGCCGGCACACGGAAACCCATGAAGGGCCTGTCGCGGGAGCAGCAGAGTGTGAGGAGACGAGCCGTGGCACTGGGCTCTGCTGCGGAACTGAGCTGACGTGCACGCCGTGCTCTGGCCTCCCGCACTGAGGCCCCCTGGTTGTCCAGAATGCCGCTAGGAGGTGCCAGGAGAATGCACTAATTTAAGGCCTGGAAGCTGCGGCCTGGAGGATTGGTGGTCGCAACCCAGTATAGTGCATAGTCCATATCGGAGACCCTGAGTGGACACGGGACTCGGCTGTTTTACAAGGGCTTGACAGCGACCGCCCACTGTATCCTCCTTTTGGGCTGCAGGCTTGGGCCCCATCGTGTGAGACAAGGTGTACTATTGGAAATTGGGCTGCTGTGGAGTGAGGGGCTTCCTCCCCCCCTCCTCCTCCAACCCCCTGCATTGGGTGCTTGCCTGCATGTCAAGCCACTCCTATCCTATCCTCCTATCCTCGCACTGACTAAAGACACGGCAGATGACAGAACTTACTAGAGGCATCCAACTGCTAGCACTTGGCCTGTGCGACAAGAATGATGGGGAAAATGAAATCCACTAAGTTGCTATCGAAGTGCGAGGCAGTGATGCCTCCTGAAATGTCGCAGGGAGCGTTTAATTTGCAAGCTTTGGAATCTACCCTCCATGCTCACTGGGGACAATTCGAAAGGGTGCTGCAAGCTATCATAGACACCAAGCAGTCACTTGAAGCCAGAAATAATACCGTCTCTCAGGATCTTAATCTGCTCCGGGCTGATCATCGTAGGTTGGCAGACTGGGTGGCGGAGACAGAGACCGGCCTGCGGGCCATAGACCCTGTTGTGTTAGATCTGCAAAAGAATGTACAAAAACTGAATCTCGAAGTGAAGGAACTCCAGCGGCGTGCGGGGGATGCCGAGGGTAGATCATGCCGCAACAATGTAAGGGTCATAGGATTTCCAGAAAAATAGAGGGCCACAGCGCTGAATTATTTCTGGAGAATTGGCTTATAACGGAGGTGCTAAAAGGATCAATACCGAAGTTCTTTTCGGTGGAGCGGGCGCAATGGATACCAGGAAAGATGCTGGCCCCCGGACTGCCATCTCGTCCACTCATAGCGCACTTACTTACCTATAGGGACCGAGCTATGATATTACAACACTTCCACAACAATGGCCCAGAACACTGCGAAGGTGCTTCAGTAACAGCATACCCAGACTTCACGGCGGAGGTACAGCGCCAAAGGTACTCTTATGTGAAAATTAAGCACCGCCTTACAGAGCACAAAATTAAATATGCTTTGGTGTTCCGGCCAAATTTCGAGTGATTGCAGATTACCGCACTCACATCTTCTCCACGCCTGCGGACGCCTGGGCATGGATGCACAATAAGGGTATTGCCCATTTGGCGTAGTGGGACGGGGAGGCGGAATAATGGCTCACACTTGTGGCTCGTCGGAAGCCCACAAGGAGATTGAAGGCACAACCTACGAGAACACAGGAGGCTGCTGAGTGAGCATAAGTACTGAAAGATACGCCGATCCATACCCAGAATTCCTTTCAGCCACTTCGAAATAGCATGAGGATGCACACGGACTCGGACTCAGGTAGCACTGACTTAACGGTCACAAATATGCTCAGGGGCCCAGATGTCACTCCCCAGACAACATATGATCTCTGAAAAACAGGGCAATCCCATCCAGGTACATAAGGACCTGGGGTAACGCGTCCATTGCTCTTGATGTGGCACTGGCAACCTGAAGACAACATGGGCTAAGTGATTTGCACGTCAACAGCGGAAGGTGGATCACGTTAGTTGAGACCAGCAAGGAATGACTTGATGTTTAGTTCAGCTTTGAATAGAGAGTTTCCTACGTCATATGAATAACTGCTTTCTAGCATGGATGTGGCTGCTGGTGGCGTTGTGACAGCTACTAGTCATCCTTCTTGTTTTGGGGCTGCTTATAGCTTCCCCATGTCAGTTACCACGTCCCCCTGGTTGGTTTCCACATGGACAGCCCTCTACTGTGATTGTTCTAGACATGTTATATTGTTATCATTAGGACTGTTTATAGATGTGCCCCTTGGCCACCTGATATGGGGGTTTATGGGTATGGGGGTGGGGTGGAGGGAGGTTTTCAGTATGCTTCAATAGGTCACAGAGCATTTCAAGGTAAAGGCCAGGCAGATATATCCGCTAGTCCGGCAGGCACGCATTGATCACCGGGTTTGGGCATATGACAAGACACACAATACAGCACTACCTATTGCACCATGGGTTCACATAAATCACACTCTCTCCACGATTATACTATTCTAACATGGAACGTTCGTGGAATGGCCATGCCTGTCAAACGACACTTTCCTTAAACGACAAAAGGTACACTTTGCAATCTTACAAGAAACACACCTTTTGGACAATGAGTTACTGTCACTGGGAAAATGCTGAAGGGGTCAGGTGTACGGCACATCTTCGTCTGCATATGCACAAGGGGTATTGATATGGGTGGCGCCTAGAGTACCATTTACACACAGTAGTCAACGAGCGGACACCGGGGGCAGATATGTGGTGTTGGATGGTAACCTAGATGGTAAACCAATCACTATAGGGGGGGTGAATGCTCCTAACTGTGCACAAGGAGACTTCTTTAAGACCCTCACTCCTGCATTGCTGTCAGACCCCATGGTGCCCACTATCTGGGGAGAGGATTTTAATTGTGTTCCTAATGTGCTTCCAGATCGCTTGTCTATTCCTGTGGAGGGAGCAAATAGTAGGCGGCACTCCAACCTCCTGGTGGAATGGACCAGGGACAACGGGATACACAACATATGGCGAATGGGTCACCCTCAACATAGAGAGTATTCTTTCTACTCCCCGGTGCACGACACACACACCAGGATAGATTTGGCCTGGGGAACCCCGGCAATATGTGCCATGATAACTTATTCAACCTACCTGGCTCGGGTGGTATCTGATCACTCTTCATTACTGCTAACTATCAGATGGGGTCGGATGTGCACTACTATACCCACCTTGCGCTTACAGAGCGAGGCGCTGCTAGACGCCCCATTTAGAGAGGAATTGGCTGCCTGTATTACACAGTATTGGGAATTGAACGCTGAATCCACTAATTTGAGGGCCACAGAATGGGACGCACATAAGGTTGTGGTGCGAGGTCACTGCCTATCGTCCTCATGGGGAGCTCACCGCTCCCTGCATCATGAGGTAGTCACTCTAGAAAAAGAGGTACGCACACTAGAAATAGTAGTTGTGCAGCGCAGGGTTCCCCTCACAATCCTCTATGATAAGAGACAGGTATACGGTAAAGAGGATCAAAGACTCCGCCAACATGATTACAACTATCTTCTAACATGACTGCATGCGGAGGGTGACCATTCGGGGCAACGTTTGGCATGGCTGCTCTGCGAGGAGCGGCAGCATACCTCCATAGGGGCTATCCGCATGGAATGTGAGAGAGTGGTTTCCACACAGGAGGCCATTAATGATGCCTTTAGGGATTATGATATGGAACTCTATCACAGGTGGGAGATGTTAGATAGTCAGAAACTACGACTTTATTTGTCAGCAACGCCACTTGCACAATTATCGGCGAGTAACAAGGCAGCTCTTGATGAGCCCTTAAGGCTTGAGGAACTTCATGTGGCAATAGCACAAATAGCCAGAGACAAAACCCCAGGTACAGATGGCTTACCAATCAAATATTATGCTAACTACTCGCAGCATTTATCCCACCTCTTGCTGATAGTGGTGCTCCCTATCGTCCGCTGTCCCTTCTTAATTTGGATTGTAAGATTCTGGGCAAAGTACTGGCAAATAGGCTTGCCCCTATTATACACACCCTCGTACATGAGAATCAGAACGGCTTTATACCCCCACGTAGCACGTTTCTGAATATACACAGGCTGCTCAGCATTATTAGTGAGTTGCAGGCCAAGGCATTTGCCAATGTAGCCGTCTCTTTAGACATAGAGAAGGCATTTGATACCCTAGGTTGGGACTTTCTATTTGCCACACTGAACTGTATGGTTTTCGGCTGGGGCTTTGTGAAGTGGGTGCAGACACTGTAATCTAACCCTACTGCTAGGGTGAAAACAGGGGGAGTGATAGCTGACAGTTTTCCCATCGGGAGAGGAACTAGGCAGGGATGCCCACTATCTCCCCTGCTGTTTGCCATTGGAATGGAACCTCTGGATGCCCGATTCGAGGGCTGAGCAGTGGGGGTTATATAGGATGGGGAGACATCACGTTATATCACTATATGCAGATGATGCCCTGATCTATCTGAAGGACGTAGGGTCCACCTGGCCTGCGGTTATGGCATTATTGGATATCTATGGATAGATATCAGCATTATGGGTCAATTGGCCCAAATCATGCTTGTTCCCACTGATAGAAGCCTCCACAGAGGTGAAAGAGGCACTACCCCAAAATAGGCTGAAGCGGTGCTTTGACACTTTTAGGTACCTGGGCATACAGATATATCATAGAGTAGCCGACCTACGGGACGGTAACTTGGTCTGAACGTTTCGTTCCATGAGGGGCTCACTCTCATTTTGATGCTTGCTGCCCCTGTCTCCACTGGGCAGGGTGGCCATGGCAAATATGTTGATCCTACTATTTCGCGGCCTTGCCCATTATGTTCCCTAAGATCTTCTTCCACGAATTGAACAGTATGTTGCTAACACTAATTTGGGGGCAGGATAGGCACCTTGTTGTGCTCACCATTCTGCAGCGTCCGCTGCGAAAGGGGGGTTGGGAGCCCCGAATTTTGAATATTATTATGCGGCTGCACAACTGCAGTGGCCGCTGTGCTGGTTGAGGGAGCCTGACTCTTTAGAAGCCATGTGGGTACATGCACAGATAGGTGATACTCCCCTTTACACATGGCTGTCTGAGAATACACAAAGACACTGCGACGACAACCCGCTGTTGGCAGTAGCACACAATAGCTGGCGTAGATATATACAGGGCAGAAGGTCGAACCCCCCATACTCAACCCTTATCCCGCTGGGTCAAACACCAGGAGGCGCAAAGTTACTCCGTACTCACTCTACGGTCTCATGGACAGACGCGGGGATGGTGACGGTGGGAGATTGTTTTGAAAATGGCACTCTAATGTCTTTTGAGGCAATTATGGACCTTACCTCACTGGGTCCAGGACACTTTCTTACATATCATGCCCTTTGTTACTTGATTAAGACAACCTGGGATTATGGGGATTGTGAGCCTCTGACCTCCCCTGCCCTGCATGCTCTGCTCGTGGACAACGGGCCAAAGAAGGTTATCACTAATCTATATAGGGCACTGACTGAAGTGTCCATTAGGCAACATGAGGCAGCCCTCCATAGATGAAATTCGATTCTTTCGACCCCCTTCTCGGTCATGAAGTGGACTGAGGCCCTCCAATAGGTGCAGAGAGTGTCCCGGAACCCCAGATTTAGATACACACAGTTTAATTACGTTCATCAGACGTATCTGTCCCTGTGTCGTATACAACGAATGTACCCAACGGCAACTCCAGCGTGTCCCCGGTGTGGGCTTCTTGCAGCTAGCTTTTTTCACATGGTGTGGGAGGATGATCCAATACAGAGGGCTTGGCTGAACATTGTGGGGGATGTCATGGCTATTACTGGACACACTATTACGCCGACACTGGAGTCTTGTCTCTTGGATATACGCCCAGAGCTAAGCAACATAACCACATTCATAAATTTGCAGACCTGGCGTTTATTATGTACAAGTGAATGATTGTCATGGGGTGGAAGTACTCTCGATTACCAGAATTGACTAGCTGGCGTGCTATGACATTGAAATGGGCACATGTGGAGATATGTGTCCTGCGAACCCTGCGGGACAGAGGACAGGTACTTATAGGATTTGATATATGGGAAACACTGGTAGCCAACATGGAAGCCAAGAATGATGAACGTCTGCCGTGATTCCTTTTAGAAGCATGCGGAGGATCAACTCAGGTGTTGACTTTTTTCTGCTTACTGTATGGTCCCAGTGTTAACTACTTTCCTAATTAAATACTCGTCACTGGTGGAGCACTGTCGTAGAAGAAATGCAGTATTTGCTGGAATATCACTTAGCAACATGCTCATGAAAACATCGTACACAATAGTAATTTATTGGCCTTATCCGGGGTTAGACAGGTAGACGGGGGTACACATGTGGGGACTGCAGACCGCTTATTCCTATTTTAATTCCTTTCATATCAGATTTGCATTGTACTATTGGTTATAGGAGCGACAAAAATGGAGATTGTGTAATACAGGCATTGTAATAGAATTCCCGCTGTGTGATACTGCTGCACGGAAAAGATGTAGTTGTGTGCTAATATTATCCAGAGCTAAATGTTTGATTCAATACCTGCTTGAGACATCAGATTGTTGGAATGCAGTTTGACTTACTCAATTGTACCACTGGGACTGGTAATTTATACTGAAATTAATAAAACAGATATTTTGAAAAGAATTGGAGCATTTTGGGGTGTGTATTGTGTTGAATATAATTATTTTCGATTGACCCCTCTCATTTTTGTTTGAATGCCCCCTATTTTCTTTGAATGCCCTCACTTCCATCTTCTGCATGTGCCCTTTCCCTGAGTGCAGCCTACCCTAAGTCATGTGCATGATTGCTTTAACCACTATTATTATGTTTTGGCAAATTCATCTACTTGGCCTCAAAGATATGAACAAGGGACCCCTTGAGGACCTAATTCAAAGAAAGTTTTACGACACCTGTCCCACTGAAATTCCTGGTTGGGAGACAAGTGTAAAGAATCTGCATAGCCTAATGGCACTGCACAGGTAAGTGGGACAGCGCTTATGATGTAGGGGAATGGAATAAGACAAGTTGATTGATGACGGTGTTAGCAGACTTGAGGGAGCATTAGTGTTGAGATGTTGGAGGAGTTTTCCACAGAAGGTTTTGGGAACGGGGTCTTTCTCCAACGAGAGTGAGTGAACATTACAGGGCCCTTAGGCAGGGGGATGAACGGTATCCCATTGCTACACACATGCGTCTATGCCCTAAACAGGGCCAGAATCAGATCTTTGAATTTTTTGGCTTTTAGATTGTACATAGGAATCCACGGGGAGGTAATAGGGAGTTGGCACTTAGGAAGAGAGAGTGTTATTGGATCCTTAAACTTAGGGCGGTGGAGATGGGCCTTAACACTGACCATGAGATGGGATACTTTTTGAGCTAATATAGATTTATTATGGACGTTATTTATGTATTACTCAATGTACAGTGACATTAGCATGATAGTACTGATTCTGTTGTTAATACATGGGTATTAGATGAAGGATTAATATCAGTAATGAGTAATAATTGTGTCTACTATTATGTCAATGATTGTGTCACTTATACTGATTTTCTTTTGGGTGGACAATCTACAGAATTCTGTTAGGTAACCACTATGAGTCCTGTTTTTATTTGTTTGTGTAACTGAAAAGCTGGGTTATTTACTATACTGAACATTATTGTTTTAACAAGGAATAAATGTATGTTATTATGTTGTTACCTCCATCCTTCTTTCTCTTTTTCATGTAATTTATATTTTGTAAACCTGACATTATGTGCAAGGGTTAACTTATGCATAATATGTAAAACTATCCAAACTGGAATTTGGGGCAGGTATAATGGCATTGAAACACGGGGAACTATACACCCCTATTAGGTGAATATATTATAAATTGGTGGGCTTTACCCATAACTAAGTGAAATATATTATTATTATTTAGTATATTTTATTGAATACACTTTGCCTGAATAGTGGTACACCTATGGGTTTAATTTACTAATCTCACTTTTTCTCTTTTCACAATTATTTTGACCTTATTTATCCTCCAATGATCTGTGGCCTTTCGTTATTGCACTTCTCTTTAACCACTTCGCTGCCAGGCCTTTTCCCCCTCCTGTGCCAGGCCTTTTTTTGCCTATTTGGGGCAGTTCGCGCTTAGGCCCTCATAACTTTTTGTCCACATAAGCTAACCAAGCCAAATTTGCGTCCTTTTTTTCCAACATCCTAGCGATTCTAAAGGTACCCAGACTTTGTGGGTTCCCCTGAAGGAGGCCAAGAAATTGGCCAAAATACAGTGAAAATTTCGTTTTTTTCAAAAAAATTGGAAAAAGGGGCTGCAGAAGAAGGCTTGTGGTTTTTCCCCTGAAAATGGCATCAACAAAGGGTTTGCGGTGCTAAACTCAACAGCTTCCCAGCTTTCAGGAACAGGCAGACTTGAATCCGAAAACCCAATTTTTCAACACAATTTTGGCATTTTACTGGGGCATACCCCATTTGTGCAATTTTTTGTGCTTTCAGCCTCCTTCCAGTCAGTGACCGGAATGGTCATGAAACCAATGCTGGATCCCAGAAACCTAAACATTTCTGAAAAGTAGACAAAATTCTGAATTCAGCAAGGGGTCATTTGTGTAGATCCTACAAGGGTTTCCTACAGAAAATAACAGCTGAAAAAGAAACATATTGAAATTGAGGTGAAAAAAACATCAATTTTTCTCTACTTTTTACTCTGTAACTTTTCCCTGCAATGTCAGATTATCGAAAGCAATATACCGTTACGTCTGCTGGACTCCTCTGGTTGCGGGGATATATAGGGTTTGTAGGTTCATCAAGAACCCGAGGAACCAAGAGCCAATAAATGAGCTGCACCCTGCAGTGCGTTTTCATTCTATACCGGGTATACAGTAATTCATTTGCTGAAATATAAGGAGTAAAAAATAGCTATCAAGAAAACCTTTGCATTTCCAAAAAGGGCACAAGATAAGGTGTTGAGGAGCAGTGGTTATTTGCACATCTCTGAATTCCGGGGTGACCATAGTAGCACGTGAATTACATGGAATTTCTCAAATAGATGTCTTTTTTACACACACCCCTATATTTGGAAGGAATAAATGTAGAGAAAGACAAGGGGCAATAACACTTGTTTTGCTATTCTATGTTCCCCCAAGTCTCCCGATAAAAATTATACCTCACTTGTTTGGGTAGGCCTAGCGCCCGCGACAGGATATGCCCCAAAACACAACGTGGACACATCACAGAAAACAGAGCTGTTTTTAGCAAAGTGACTACCTGTAGATTTTGGCCTCTAGCTCAGCCGGCACCTAGGGAAACCTACCAAACCTGTGCATTTCTGAAAACTAGAGACCTAGGGGAATCCAAGGAGGGGTGACTTGTGTGGCTCGGACCAGGTTCTGTTACCCAGAATCCTTTGCAAACCTCAAAATTTGGCTAAAAAAACACATGTTCCTCACATTTCTGTGGCAGAAAGTTCTGGAATCTGAGAGGAGCGACAAATTTCCTTCCACCCAGCATTCCCCCACGTCTCCCGATAAAAATGATACCTCACTTGTGTGGGTAGGCCTAGCGCCCGCGACAGGATATGCCCCAAAACACAACGTGGACATATCACAGAAAACAGAGCTGTTTTTAGCAAAGTGACTACCTGTAGATTTTGGCCTCTAGCTCAGCCGCCACCTAGGGAAACCTACCAAACCTGTGCATTTCTGAAAACTAGAGACCTAGGGGGATCCAAGGAGGGGTGACTTGCGGGGCTCGGACCAGGTTCTGTTACCCAGAATCCTTTGCAAACCTCAAAATTTGGCTAAAAAAACACATGTTCCTCACATTTCTGTGGCAGAAAGTTCTGGAATCTGAGAGGAGCCACAAATTTCCTTCCACCCAGCGTTCCCCCACGTCTCCCGATAAAAATTATACCTCACTTGTGTGGGTAGGCCTAGCGCCCGCGACAGGATATGCCCCAAAACACAACGTGGACATATCACAGAAAACAGAGCTGTTTTTAGCAAAGTGACTACCTGTAGATTTTGGCCTCTAGCTCAGCCGCCACCTAGGGAAACCTACCAAACCTGTGCATTTCTGAAAACTAGAGACCTAGGGGGATCCAAGGAGGGGTGACTTGTGGGGCTCGGACCAGGTTCTGTTACCCAGAATCCTTTGCAAACCTCAAAATTTGGCTAAAAAAACACATGTTCCTCACATTTCTGTGGCAGAAAGTTCTGGAATCTGAGAGGAGCCACAAATTTCCTTCCACCCAGCGTTCCCCCACTTCTCCCGATAAAAATGATACCTCACTTGTGTGGGTAGGCCTAGCGCCCGCGACAGGATATGCCCCAAAACATAACGTGGACATATCACAGAAAACAGAGCTGTTTTTAGCAAAGTGACTACCTGTAGATTTTGGCCTCTAGCTCAGCCGCCACCTAGGGAAACCTACCAAACCTATGCATTTCTGAAAACTAGAGACCTAGGGGAATCCAAGGAGGGGTGACTTGTGTGGCTCGGACCAGGTTCTGTTACCCAGAATCCTTTGCAAACCTCAAAATTTGGCTAAAAAAACACATGTTCCTCACATTTCTGTGGCAGAAAGTTCTGGAATCTGAGAGGAGCCACAAATTTCCTTCCACCCAGCGTTCCCCCACGTCTCCCGATAAAAATGATACCTCACTTGTGTGGGTAGGCCTAGCGCCCGCGACAGGATATGCCCCAAAACACAACGTGGACATATCACAGAAAACAGAGCTGTTTTTAGCAAAGTGACTACCTGTAGATTTTGGCCTCTAGGTCAGCAGCCACCTAGGGAAACCTACCAAACCTGTGCATTTCTGAAAACTAGAGACCTAGGGGGATCCAAGGAGGGGTGACTTGCGGGGCTCGGACGAGGTTCTGTTAAACAGAATCCTTTGCAAACCTCAAAATTTGGCTAAAAAAACACATGTCCCTCACATTTCTGTGGCAGAAAGTTCTGGAATCTGAGAGGAGCTACAAATTTCCTTCCACCCAGCGTTCCCCCAAGTCTCCCGATAAAAATGATACCTCACTTGCGTGGGTAGGCCTAGCGCCGGCGACAGGAAACACCCCAAAGCGCAACGTGGACACATCCTAAATTTTGGAAAAAAACAGAGGTGTTTTTTGCGAAGTGCCTACCTGTAGATTTTGGCCTCTAGCTCAGCCGCCACCTAGGGAAACCTACCAAACCTGTGCATTTCTGAAAACTAGAGACCTAGGGGAATCCAAGGAGGGGTGACTTGCGGGGCTCGGACCAGGTTCTGTTACCCAGAATCCTTTGCAAACCTCAAAATTTGGCAAAAAAAACACATGTTCCTCACATTTCTGTGGCAGAAAGTTCTGGAATCTGAGAAGAGCTACAAATTTCCTTCCACCCAGCGTTCCCCCAAGTCTCCCGATAAAAATGATACCTCACTTGCGTGGGTAGGCCTAGCGCCGGCGACAGGAAACACCCCAAAGCGCAACGTGGACACATCCTAAATTTTGGAAAAAAACAGAGGTGTTTTTTGCGAAGTGCCTACCTGTAGATTTTGGCCTCTAGCTCAGCCGCCACCTAGGGAAACCTACCAAACCTGTGCATTTCTGAAAACTAGAGACCTAGGGGAATCCAAGGAGGGGTGACTTGCGGGGCTCGGACCAGGTTCTGTTACCCAGAATCCTTTGCAAACCTCAAAATTTGGCTAAAAAAATACATGTTCCTCACATTTCTGTGGCAGAAAGTTCTGGAATCTGAGAGGAGCTACAAATTTCCTTCCACCCAGCGTTCCCCCAAGTCTCCCGATAAAAATGATACCTCACTTGCGTGGGTAGGCCTAGAGCCGGCGACAGGAAACACCCCAAAGCGCAACGTGGACACATCCTAAATTTTGGAAAAAAACAGAGGTGTTTTTTGCGAAGTGCCTACCTGTAGATTTTGGCCTCTAGCTCAGCCGCCACCTAGGGAAACCTACCAAACCTGTGCATTTCTGAAAACTAGAGACCTAGGGGAATCCAAGGAGGGGTGACTTGCGGGGCTCGGACCAGGTTCTGTTACCCAGAATCCTTTGCAAACCTCAAAATTTGGCTAAAAAAACACATGTTCCTCACATTTCTGTGGCAAAAAGTTCTGGAATCTGAGAAGAGCTACAAATTTCCTTCCACCCAGCGTTCCCCCAAGTCTCCCGATAAAAATGATACCTCACTTGCGTGGGTAGGCCTAGCGCCGGCGACAGGAAACACCCCAAAGCGCAACGTGGACACATCCTAAATTTTGGAAAAAAACAGAGGTGTTTTTTGCGAAGTGCCTACCTGTAGATTTTGGCCTCTAGCTCAGCCGCCACCTAGGGAAACCTACCAAACCTGTGCATTTCTGAAAACTAGAGACCTAGGGGAATCCAAGGAGGGGTGACTTGCGGGGCTCGGACCAGGTTCTGTTACCCAGAATCCTTTGCAAACCTCAAAATTTGGCTAAAAACACACATGTTCCTCACATTTCTGTGGCAGAAAGTTCTGGAATCTGAGAGGAGCTACAAATTTCCTTCCACCCAGCGTTCCCCCAGGTCTCCCGATAAAAATGATACCTCACTTGCGTGGGTAGGCCTAGCGCCTGCGACAGGAAACATCCCAAAGTGCAACGTGGACACATCCACAATTTTGGGAGAAAACAGTGCCTACCTGTGGATTTTGGCCTGTAGCTCACCCGCCGCCTAGGGAAACCTACCAAACCTGTGCATTTCTGAAAACTAGAGACCTAGGGGAATCCAAGGAGGGGTGACTTGCGGGGCTCGGACCAGGTTCTGTTACCCAGAATCCTTTGCAAACCTCAAAATTTGGCTAAAAAAACACATGTTCCTCACATTTCTGTGGCAGGAAGTTCTGGAATCTGATAGGAGCCACAAATTTCCTTCCACCCAGCGTTCCCCCAAGTCTCCCAATAAAAATGATACCTCACTTGTGTGGGTGGCCCAGGTGCCTGCAACATAATAAGGCCCAAAACCTGAAGGGATAGAAGGGATAGCACAGCAAGTTTATAAGGGCATATTCTTTTATACATCTTTAGACGGACTCTGCTTTGGGGACCCACATAAGTGAGGTGTCATTTTACTTGGGAGACTGAGGGGAAAACTGGGGAGTAGGAATTTTGTGCTGGAGCGGTGATCCTACTAAGAAAAATCAGGAAAATATGCTTTTTTATGCAAATTGTGAGGTTTACAGAGGAGTCTGGGTAAGAAAATGTTGGGGGAGCCACACAAGCCACACCTCCCTAGACTCCTTGGGGTGCCTAGTTTTAAAAAGTTTCTGGGTTTTGTAGGTTTCCCTACATGACGGCCGCACCCAGGACCAAAAACATAGGTGGGCCCTCCCCCCCAAACACAGGTATTTTTGGAATATATCACTTTGATGTGTGCACATACGTCCGTGATGTGCCAAACACTAAAATTGTGAAAAGAAACACACTTAGGTTATGTGAAGAAGACCCCTCACCCACCAACCAAGTTGGTGGCATGCTTCATCATCGGGGTCCCACCTGAGGCACCTAGCGTGTCTCAAGTGTGCTGCGACGCCTGATTACAGCGGAGCAGGTTTTGTCATTTGTACCACACATACTGGTTGGATTTGGCACGAGGGTGAGTGATGGTTCAGTAGATCAAATTTTATTAACAAGAGATTTCACAAAAGTGAAATGCACTGGTAATAACTGAAAGGCCAAAAAACTGAACCAATGACTCACAGCTCGTGAGCTGTAAAGCCACGAGAAGGCACCAACCGCTTCACAGTCCATTCACACACCTTTCATACATGACATGCACTAGACCATTCACGCCGCCAGCCACGGGCCCAGCACATTACAAGACTCGCATCCACAGACAGCGCCAGTCAAGGGCCCATCACTTTCATACGCCCACATGCCTGATACAGCAATCACACCAGCTGATGAGTGTGTGGACTGGCGTTTGGCCGGCACTGCCAGCCAAGCGCCACCCCACCCACACCACCAGCCAAGCGCCACCCCACACACACCGCCAGCCCAGCGCCACCCCACACACACCGCCAGCCAAGCGCCACCCCACACACACCGCCAGCCAAGCGCCACCCCACACACACCGCCAGCCAAGCGCCACCACACCCACGCCGCCAGCCAAGCGCCACTCTACACATGCCATCCCCTTTTTTTTGTTTTTAAACAACAAAGAAACCACTAATCATAAATTAGTACAAAACTACAAACACAAAAGCTCTAACTGAATACATGACTAATGCCAACCGTGAAACCGAACATATAAAAATATAAAACACCAGTTTACGCTCACGGAATTTCCCAATAATTCTTCTGTGTGTGGTAGCTCCTGAAACAGCCACCCACACACAGCCCAGGCTTTGAAGGACAATCAGGGCAGTACATCCTAGTCTCCTTCCTGATACCTCTTCGAGCACAGACTCTACATCTCTTAGCAGGAAAGTTTTTTTTGGCCGTGGGAGGAATGTGCTCAGCAAAGTGACGATCTTTCAATCTAGCCACATCCTCCACCACTGCTTCTCTAGGAACTCTTGCCTGTTCCAGCACAACAAGGCTAGCTATGATAGACTCCTGAAATTTCACAAATGTCATCCTTGACTCTGGAGAACTATCCTTAAACACAACAAAAGCATTAAAAGTTGCCAAGTGGAACAAGTGAAGCGCTAATTTCTTATACCACACATAAGACTTACGAGCAGCAGTGTAAGGTTCTAACCTCTGATCTACTCTATCAACACCACCCATGTGCTTATTATAGTCTAAGATGCACACAGGTTTGCGCACTTCGGCAACCTGACCCCAAACAGCCACAGGTGAAGTACTCTCATCATGGATGGTGCTTAGCATGTATACATCCCTCTTGTCTACAAATTTCAGAGCTAGCAGCTCATCATTCCGCAAGGCACTGCACTGTCCCTTCTCAAGTTTTTTACAGACAAGCTCTTTTGGATAGCCTTTCCGATTAGAGCGGATTGTGCCACAAGCAACAGTGTCCACTCTGAACAACTCCTTGAACAACCGAACTCCAGTGTAGAAGTTATCTACATATAAATGGTGACCTTTGTTAAACAGTCGTCTACCAAGTTCCCACACAATTTTCTCACTAACTCCAAAAGTGGGAGGACAACCAGGGGGGTCAATATTGGAATCCCTACCAGTGTAGACCCGGAAATTATAAACATATCCTGTACTACTTTCTGACAGCATATACAATTTAATTCCATACCGTGCCCTCTTGCTAGGAATGTACTGCCTAAAAATCAAACGACCCTTGAACAGGACCAAAGACTCATCTACAGATATTTCTTTCCCTGGAACATAGATCTCTGAAAACCGATCTACCAAATGATCAAGGACAGGTCTAATCTTAAAAAGACGGTCAGAATCAGGATGATCTCGTGGCAAGGCTAAAGCATTATCTACAAAATGCAACATCCGAAGAAGAAGCTCATACCGGTTACGACTCATGATGGCAGGAAATATAGCAGTTGCCATCAAGGGACTAGTAGACCAATATGAAGACAGCGACGGCTTCCTTATCAGCCCCATCAAAAAAGTTAAACCCAAGAACTTTTTCAACTCTTCCAGATTTGTGGGAATCCACCGGCTAGCTCTAGAGTGTGGCCTAAGTCTGGCAGCGTTGTCCCTCAAAAACTGCTCTGCATACAAATTAGTCTGCTCAACAATCTCTTCCAAAAATATATCGTCCATAAACAACTCAAAAAAGTTGACGGGCAAAAAGTTTTCCGTATTAACTCGACACCCTGGAAAACCAGTAAACGCAGGCAACTGTGGCTGCTCCATGTTTGGTGCAACCCATGCGTCAGGTCTTCCAATGGGAAGCCTTTCAGCCGCTGGCTCCTGCACCATTGGCACATCACTGTCCTCCTCTAAAACAGGCCCTTCATCAGCACTGAGAGTGGCTTCATCATCAGATGATTCATCTCTGACAGAAAATTAACTTCCAGAATCCTGCACTTCCTCCTCTGCCTCAGATGCAGAGTCAGTCTCATATTCATGGTCAGAAGATGACTCAAAAAGCACACTAACAACCTGCTGAGCGGTCATCCTACGGCTGGCCATGATCCTTCCTACTAAAATTAACTGGACAAATACACCACCAACAACCAGCACTGTGTAAGATAAGTAACAAAGTATAGGTTTATCACTAAGAATTATAAACTCAAAAACTATACTGCTCACTTGCCTGAAAAAGCTTGACTCACCAGCAACTACTCTGCACAGCCACAGCAATCATCAACGATATCCCACTAAAAAGAGAAAAAAAAAAGCAAATTAGACATAAGACAACACAATAATCATTGTGCATAACTCTAAGGACAATTTCACACACAATCCTGCATTCAGTACACCACCTACAAACATGTCATTCATGCATTGCAACAATACTCACTTGGGAGTAAATTTATTTACTTACCTAAAACATGCAACTACGCAAACCGCAGGACAACTACTGCCAAAACTGCAACAAGCCACAGCAAAGTCAGCAAAAGCTTTGAACTAAAACAAAAAGGAGAAAAACTGTTATTATCATAAAAGCAAATACTTCGCCAGTTGACAAACACTCCGCCACTAACCATTTTTTCATTTTCCCCTGTGTCTAGTCTTCTCTGCTTGGGGGAAGATGGGCCTAAAAAAAAATAGGCCAATCTACCCCCAAGGGGAGGGGGCAGAAATCGCCCAGATTACATTGCACCCTTTGGGGGGGGGCGACCCTTGCCCAAGGGGCCACACCCCCACACAAAGCACACACACACACATAGGTGGTCATTCTGACCTCGGCGGTAAAAGGCGCCTACCGCCGGTCAGAAATCCTCCATAATCCCGCCGCGGTCGCGGAAACCCGCCACGGTCATTCTGACCCGCAGAAGGCAAACCTCCGAAAATCCGACCGCCACAACAGACCGCCAGACCAGCGGTCGGCGGAAAGGTGGAGGTGACCAAACCTCCACGCCACGCCAACAGAAATACGCCCATGCCATTACGACCCACGAATCCACGCGGCGGTCATTCAAACGCGGTATTCCATTGGCGGGACACACCGGCGCGGTCAGAATACACACAAACGAACAAAACTCACCCACATTGGACGATTTGAATCCCACACACCTGATACACATACACACACCACTCCCACACACACAATACAATATAAAACACCCACCCACATCACCCACAAACCCCTACGCTTAAAAATTCGTAAAGAAGACAAGAGCGAGACACCAGCATCCAAAACATAACAGCCACAGCCACTCAACACCATCACCCACACACTATCCACACACAAAACAACACACACCACCACACTCAACTCACTTAAATACACATACTCCACCCCACACATCATACACACCACCCCATGGCACCCCAAAGACAACCCCGCTTCACAGACGAAGAACTCAGGGTCATGGTGGAGGAAATCGTTCGGGTAGAGCCCCAGCTGTTCGGCACACAGATACAATACACCAGCATTGCCCGGAGGACGGAGCTATGGCAGAGGATTGTCGACAGGGTGAACGCAGTGGGACAGCAACCCAGAAATCGGGAAGACATCAGGAAGCGATGGAACGACCTACGGGGGAAGGTGCGTTCCATGGTATCCAGGCACAACATCGCCGTGCAGAAGACTGGCGGAGGACCCCCACCTCAACCCCCACAATTCACATCATGGGAGGAGGAAGTCTTGAACATCCTGCATCCTGACGGCCTCGCAGGAGTCGGCGGAGGAATGGATACTGGTAAGTTGAAGCTTCAATACTGCTTCCCCCCCACCTGCATGCCAAATCAGACCCCAACCCTCACCCCCATCCTCGAACCCCACCCTCACCCCCACCCCCATCCTCACCCCCACCCTCACCCCCACCACCATCCTCACCCCCACCACCATCCTCACCCCACCCCCAGCACACCTATTCCCCGCCAATGTCTCACCATCACAACCCACACATCCCAAAACCTAGGCCTGCATGCGTCCACTAAGCATGGACACCCATCACCAAAGCATGCCCAATGCATATACACATCCCCCCCACAAGCCACCCTCACCAAAGCCCCCACACACGAATGCCAGCACTTGGGGACACGAGAACCCACAGATACACCCATATGCCACACATTGAAACTATAACCATACCTCTATACCCCTGCAGGACCCGACCGTCAACACACCGCGGCGGAGGGGCCAGAATTATCCACACCCCCCACCCAAGAGGCCGTCAGCGATGACAGCAGCTCTGTCGATCTGGACACCGATGACCAGCCCGGACCATCGGGGACCTCTGGACAGTCGGTTCCCCTCACACAGGCACAGGCCACTATAGACCCTAACCCCTCTGGGAACACCAGCACAGCTCCCACCCAGCGGGCCCATGCCTCTGTCTCCAGGGCGCGTCAATCAGCGGTGTGTCTACCACTACAGGGCACCCAGGATAACCCACCACCCCAACAACAACAGGGACCTGGGGGCAGTGGTAGTGGGCACACCGGCCAGGGGGCAGAGGCCCAGGGAAACAGGGCAACTCGGCGGGCAGCTGTGCGACAGGGGGGGGAGGAGAGGCCCAGGGAACCCACTCTCCACGAGGTCCTCACCACCATCATGGGAGCATACAACCGCTCCCAGGAGACGATGGCGACGGTACTGGCCCGGTTCCAGGAGATCCAGGTGCTGCAGGAGGAACACTATCGGGGGTACAGGGAGGACATCAGAGCCATCAACACCACCCTGGTTACCATGGTAGGGCTGCTGCAGGACCTCGTAAACAGCAGGGCGGACACTGAACAACACCCAAGGGCCCCTGCCACTAGCCTGGACCAAGAACAGCCATCCACCTCCGCCGGCGCTAGTGGACAGGAGGCCCCCGCACAGCAGCAGCCCACCAGACCCCCACCTCCTGCAGGAGAAGAACCACCCCGCAAGAGGGCCCTGAGATCTCGCAAGAAGACAGAGTAGGATGTCAAGACCCCCGCCAGCAAAGGATACCACCTGATGTCATCCCACTGTCCCACATTGTCACCCTGTCCATCCTTGAACTGCCCATGCTCCATCTCTCCACAGGCCTCTGGACAATGCACCTGTGTGACTGTTACTCTGGACTCTGCCATGGACATTCCTTCACCATAGACCCCACCCACTTGAAAACACCCATCCCATTTTGAGCACTTCAATAAACACCTATTTTGCACCAAAATATCAGGAGTCTGGCTGTGATTTCAATAGATTGTAATTGACATGACAGTGCAAATATGTCCTTGTACATGGTGAAGTCAACAAACAGCTGCCACAAAGCTGTAGTCCATGGGGAAACGAAGCACAGGACTCGTAGTGGGGACCCCAGATCTGAAATAGGGAGGGATAAGCCAAAACTCAGTCATCATACACTGGGGCAAATAGACAGGCAGCAGAGATGCTGCAGAGTAGTTAACATTTACTAAATTATCTTTGAAATGTTACCTGTGTCCTATTGGAAGTACTGTTCAATGATTCTGTCCCTGTTGTCTGTTTCAGCCCCGTCGTCTTCCTCCTCGTCACTCTCCTCAGGTTCCACCACTGCCACAACACCACCGTCTCGACCATCCTCCTGCAGGAAAGGCACCTGGCGGCGCATAGCCAGGTTGTGAAGCATGCAGCAGGCCACGATGATGTGACACACCTTCTTAGGTGAGTACATTAGGGATCCACCGGTCATATGCAGGCACCTAAACCTGGCCTTTAGGAGGCCAAAGGTGCGTTCGATCACCCTCCTAGTACGCCCATGGGCCTCATTGTACCGTTCCTCTGCCCTGGTCCGGGGATTCCTTACTGGGGTCAGGAGCCACGACAGGTTGGGGTACCCAGAGTCCCCCACTAGCCATACACGGTGTCTCTGTAGCTGTTCCATCACGTAAGGGATGCTGCTATTCCTGAGGATGTAGGCGTCATGCACTGACCCTGGGAATTTGGCATTTACATGCGAGATGTACTGGTCAGCCAAACACACCACCTGGATGTTCATTGAATGGTAACTTTTTCTGTTCCTGTACACCTGCTCCCTGTCTCTTGGGGGAACCAAAGCCACATGGGTCCCATCAATGGCACCAATTACGTTGGGAATATGTCCAAGGGCGTAGAAATCACCCTTCACTGTAGCCAATTCGCCCACCTCAGGGAAAATGATGTAGTTCCTCACGGATTTCATCAGGGCAGACAACACTCTGGATAACACCTTCGAAAACATGGGCTGAGACATCCCGGAAGCAATTCCCACGGTTGTCTGAAATGACCCACTTGCCAAGAAATGTAGTACTGACATGACCTGCACCAGAGGGGGAATCCCTGTGGGTTGGCGGATGGGGGACATCAGGTCGGGCTCCAGCTGGGCACACAGTTCATGGATAGTGGCACGGATAAGACGGTAGGTCAGGATAATGTGGCGTTCTTCCATTGTCGACAGGTCCACCAGCGGTCGGTACACGGGAGGATTCATCCGTCTCCTCGCCCAACCCAGCGGATGGTGCCTAGGAAGGACAACATGGAGCACACAGTCAGGCAACCCACAGGTACGTACTCACAGCTAGCACAGTATACGATTCTCTATGCAGTGAATGGCGTGTCTGAGTGGCTATGCAAGGCCTAGGCCTGTGTGACGCAGTTGAAATTGAGCCATGTGGGCCCTGGAAATGGCGGCTGCCTGACCTGTGAAGTGTGACAATGGGATGTGAGGTCAATGCGCTGGCGTGGCACACCGCGGCGGGCGGCGGGCGAAGACCGCGGCGCGAAGCCGCATTGGTTAACATTGAAGCCTATGGGTTTCAGGAGCCAATGGCGAAGGGCGCCGGCGGTGGCGGGACGCACCGCCGCGGTACGCACCGCCGCGGACGTGACCGCCATTTTCTATCTACTTATCCACTTGCGACTTGAACTTTCACAGGAGAGGACCTATACTGCAAGTGTTGCTGTGACCTCGGTCTGGAAGGGACAATGGCTGCTGCGACTGGGGAAAGGGCCCCTGCCTTCACTGGAGAGGAGTTGGAGAAACTTGTGGATGGGGTCCTCCCCCAGTATGCGCTACTCTACGGTCCTCCAGACCAACAAGTGAGTTTAATTCAATATGGATTTGGGGCCACTGGCTGGCTTGGGGGCCTGGCGGGGATGGGGGGCATGTTGGGCATGGCGGGGGGCCTGGCGGGGATGGGGGGCATGTTGGGCATGGCGGGGGGCATGGCGGGGGGCCTGGCGGGGATGGGGGGCATGTTGGGCATGGCGGGGGGCCTGGCGGGGATGGGGGGCATGTTGGGCATGGCGGGGGGCATGGCGGGGGGCCTGGCGGGGATGGGGGGCATGTTGGGCATGGCGGGGGGCCTGGCGGGGATGGGGGGCATGTTGGGCCTGGCGGGGGGCCTGGCGGGGATGGGGGGCATGTTGGGCATGGCGGGGGGCCTGGCGGGGATGGGGGGCATGTTGGGCATGGCGGGGGGCATGGCGGGGGGCCTGGCGGGGATGGGGGGCATGTTGGGCATGGCGGGGGGCCTGGCGGGGGGCCTGGCGGGGATGGGGGGCGTTGGGCCACTGGAAAGGAAAATGCTGAGTAACTTGAACGTGGTATTTCTCCCTCCCTGTACGTGTCACATAGGTCCGCGCCCATGAGAAGATCGGGATTTGGCGTGCCATCGCCAAGGAAGTCCAGGCCCTGGGGGTCCACCATCGACGGGGCACCCACTGCCGCAAGAGGTGGGAGGACATCCGCCGCGGGACCAAGAAGACCGCCGAGTCTCTGCTGGGGATGGCCTCCCAACGTAGGCGGGGTGCCTGCCGTCAACTGAGCCCCCTGATGTTCCGGATCCTGGCGGTGGCCTACCCTGATTTGGATGGGCGCGTGAGGGCAGCACAGCAGACACAAGGGGGTGAGTACAAGCATTATCTACTCTGTTGTCGCGCAGTGGAGGTGTCTGGGTGGGGGAGGAGGGCTGGGGGTCCCCCTAGGCCAGGGCGATATCTGTAGGCTGGGCACCCCCGTAAGCCCCTGTGTCCCCAGCCACCACCCTCAGTAGTTTGTCAGTACAGCCATCCCTGGGCCGTGTCATCCATGGGTGCAGTTGTCAACTCTAGGCGTGTAGGGCATGTTCCACGGAATGCATAGCGTACCCCAAGTGCGCAACTTAGTGCAGGGGGCATCTGTGTCTGTCATGTCCGCTAACTGTACCGGAGATCCATGTACTCAATATCCCTTTATTTCTCTCTCCCCCCCCCTTTTTGTTTGTCTTTCTGTGCTTGTGTGCATCAGCATCATCAGGCGGAGGAGAAGTGGCATCGGGGCAGGAGGGAGCTGCATCTCACATGGCCCAGGAGGGCCATGCCACAGAGTCAGACTGGACCAGTGAGACGGAGGGCGAGGGGAGCTCCACGACGGGGACGACTGGAGCCTGCAGCGACATGGACACGTCCTCGGAAGGGGGCTCCCTTGCGGGGGTGGCACCATCCGTGCCCCCCGCCATTACAGGTACAGCCACCACCCAGCGCACCATCTCCGCCCTCCCAGCAGCCCCTCCGCGTTCGCCCCGTGCCCGCTCTGCCAGGAAGCCGGGCATCTCCTTCGCCCCAGGCACCTCAGGCCCTGCCCCTGTTACCCCCGCTGCCCTCAGTGAGGAGGTCATTGACCTCCTCCGAACGCTCATTGTTGGGCAGACTACCCTTTTGAATGCCATCCAGGGGGTGGAGAGGGAGGTTCATCGCAGCAATGCGTACCTGGAGGGCATTCATTCGGGTCAGGCTGCCCATCAGCGATCGTTCCAGGCTCTGGCCTCAGCACTGACGGCAGCCATTGTCCCTGTCTCCTGCCTGCCTCTACTAACTCCCTCCTCCCAGTCTCCTGTTCCTCTGCCTGTCCCACCCACACCATCAGACCAGCCTGCACACACCTCAACACCCAAGAGAAGCTCATCCAAACATAAGCACCACAGATCACGCAGACATTCACACACGCAACATTCCGATGCAGACATGCCAACAGTCACTACCACCTCTGTGACCCCCACCTCCTCGTCTCCCTCCTCCCTCCCTGTGACGTCTACACTCACACCTCCATTCACCTCACCATCAGCCAGTGTTTCCATCACCAGCACACCCTCCACTCCAGTCCGCACACGTGCAGTCACCACCCCCACTGCCATTTACACGTCCCCTGTGTCCTCTCCCACTGTGTCTGTCACCCCCTCTTCCACACCACACAAACGCAGAAACAGCCATCCACCTCACGACAGCCTATCCCTCCTGCACCTGCACCCAAAGACAGCAAACGTGACTCACCTACAACCACATCCTCTCCCTCCACTCCCATTCCCACTGTACCTACCACTCTCCATTGTCCCAAGAAGCTCTTCCTCGCCACTACTAACTTCTTTCCTGACCCTGAGCCCCCCCCTCCTTCTCGTCGGGGTAAGAAGAGCACCTCAGCCACCACCAGCCCTGCAGCCCCCTTGACAAGGGTGCAGGGGTATTGGAGCCCGCCAGCCCGCATGTCTGGATCTTCGCCCAGCAGCAAGGGGACAGCCAGCCCACCCCCTGGGAAGAGGAGCAGAAGGCGGAAGGGGCGCCGCAGGAGCCCGCCTTCTACATCCCCCCCGGACACCACCCAGAGACAGTCACCAGCCACAGCTCCAAAGGGAGGAAAGGGCCACAGGCCGACGACTAAGGAGGGCAAGGGCAGCAAGTCGGAGAGGTCAGGCAGCAGGCCTGCTGCCCAGGAGGAGCCCACAACCCCCATAGCCGCTGCCCCGGGAGGAACCGGCACAGCTGCCCCGGGAGAGCCCACCACCCCCATAGCCGCTGCCCAGGGAGGACCCAGCCCAGCTGGCCAGGAGGGCCCCACCACCCACAGCCCAGGTGGGCAGTGAAGGAGCACCATCCCCGCTGCCCAGGAGGGCACCACCAGGCATTTAGCAGTTGGCCATAGACCGTCCGCCGTCTCAAGAACCGCTGAACTGGGCCCTTCAAGGCAAGAACCGCTGAACTGGGCCCTTCAAGGCAAGAACCGCTGAACTGGGCCCCGCCGTCTCAAGAACCGCTGAACTGGGCCCTTCAAGGCAAGAACCGCTGAACTGGGCCCTTCAAGGCAAGAACCGCTGAACTGGGCCCCGCCGTCTCAAGAACCGCTGAACTGGGCCCTTCAAGGCAAGAACCGCTGAACTGGGCCCCGCCGTCTCAAGAACCGCTGAACTGGGCCCCGCCGTCTCAAGAACCGCTGAACTGGGCCCCGCCGTCTCAAGAACCGCTGAACTGGGCCCTTCAAGGCAAGAACCGCTGAACTGGGCCCCGCCGTCTCAAGAACCGCTGAACTGGGCCCTTCAAGGCAAGAAGCGCTGAACTGGGCCCCGCCGTCTCAAGAACCGCTGAACTGGGCCCCGCCGTCTCAAGAACCGCTGAACTGGGCCCTTCAAGGCAAGAACCGCTGAACTGGGCCCCGCCGTCTCAAGAACCGCTGAACTGGGCCCCGCCGTCTCAAGAACCGCTGAACTGGGCCCTTCAAGGCAAGAACCGCTGAACTGGGCCCCGCCGTCTCAAGAACCGCTGAACTGGGCCCCGCCGTCTCAAGAACCGCTGAACTGGGCCCCGCCGTCTCAAGAACCGCTGAACTGGGCCCCGCCGTCTCAAGAACCGCTGAACTGGGCCCCGCCGTCTCAAGAACCGCTGAACTGGGCCCCGCCGTCTCAAGAACCGCTGAACTGGGCCCTTCAAGGCAAGAACCGCTGAACTGGGCCCCGCCGTCTCAAGAACCGCTGAACTGGGCCCCGCCGTCTCAAGAACCGCTGAACTGGGCCCCGCCGTCTCATGAACCGCTGAACTGGGCCCTTCAGGGCAAGAACCGCTGGCCCTTTGGCAGACGTGGCAGGGCAGGATCTATCTCGGGCAGGGCTGCAGGATGTCCTCTGGCCAACTTGCCTCCTCCAGTGGCAGTGGGGTCTGTTATGGACTGTATGGACTGTGGCTTTGCTCTCGCCAGGATGGCCCAGTGGGCAGGCCACCCACTGTATGGACTGTTTGGACTGTGGCTTTGCTCTCCCCAGGATGGCCCAGTGGGAAGGCCACCCACTGTATGGACTGTTTGGACTGTGGCTTTGCTCTCCCCAGGATGGCCCAGTGGGCAGGCCACCCACTGTATGGACTGTATGGACTGTGGCTTTGCTCTCCCCAGGATGGCCCAGTGGGCAGGCCACCCACTGTATGGACTGTATGGACTGTGGCTTTGCTCTCCCCAGGATGGCCCAGTGGGCAGGCCACCCACTGTATGGACTGTTTGGACTGTGGCTTTGCTCTCCCCAGGATGGCCCAGTGGGCAGGCCACCCACTGTATGGACTGTATGGACTGTGGCTTTGCTCTCCCCAGGATGGCCCAGTGGGCAGGCCACCCACTGTATGGACTGTATGGACTGTGGCTTTGCTCTCCCCAGGATGGCCCAGTGGGCAGGCCACCCACTGTATGGACTGTTTGGACTGTGGCTTTGCTCTCCCCAGGATGGCCCAGTGGGCAGGCCACCCACTGTATGGACTGTTTGGACTGTGGCTTTGCTCTCCCCAGGATGGCCCAGTGGGCAGGCCACCCACTGTATGGACTGTATGGACTGTGGCTTTGCTCTCCCCAGGATGGCCCAGTGGGCAGGCCACCCACTGTATGGACTGTATGGACTGTGGCTTTGCTCTCCCCAGGATGGCCCAGTGGGCAGGCCACCCACTGTATGGACTGTTTGGACTGTGGCTTTGCTCTCCCCAGGATGGGCCAGTGGTCATGGAGTCCCCTCGTGGATCTGGCGTCGTGTACTCAAGTGGCTGAGGTGCCCCCCCTTCCCTTCCCCCTGAGGTGCCTGTCCTATTTTCTTTCTGATGCCCCTGCAGTGTTCTCTCCGTGGAGTTCTTGTCGTGGGACTGGGCCTTGCCCCTTTGCACAGGACCCCTGTGATCCACGGACAGTGGTTGGACTACATTTAGTAGCTGTATATATTTTGTACATAGTTTATTTATTTATTGGGATTAATGGCGTACATATTTAAATATATCTGCCCGTTTATGATCTCTTCTTTTGGTCTTTGCATTATTTCGGAGGGGGGTGGTTTGTGGGTTGTGACAGTGATCTGTGGGAATGCATTGATGTGTGTGTTGTAGTGGGTGTGGGTGGGTGGGTGTGTGCCGGTAATCTTTTCCCTCCCCTGTGTCGTAGGTGCAGTACTCACCGATGTCTTCCGCGCCGCCGGGCGTGCTCCTGGTATATGAGGAGGAATAGGAGTGCGGGGATGACCTGTAACTCTGGCTCCATACTGCCGGAATCTCGCGTGGAGTGCGTAGAGGTGAGCGTTTTCCCGTTCGTAGTCTGTTTCCGCCGTGTTCTTATCGGCGGTGCTCCCGCCCCGGAAAAGGTGGCAGATTGGTGGGTCGTAATAGGGTGGGCGGTACTTTGTCTGCCGCCGGGCTGTTGGCGGGAACCGCCGCGCTGTTTGTTTGTACCGCTGTGGCGGTCGGAGTGTTAAGTTGGCGGGCTGTGTTGGCGGTTCCCGCCAGGGTCAGAATTGCATATTTTAGACCGCCGGCCTGTTGGCGGCTTGGCCGCCGCTTTATCACCGACCGCCAGGGTCAGAATGAGGGCCATAGTATCCCTGGCGCTATGGGGATTCTGCCCCCCTTGGGGACAGAAAGGCCTAAAAAATAGGCATATCTGCCCCCTAGGAGGGCAGAACTGCCCAAAAATACATGTGGGCCCCTGGGGGCGACCCTTGCCCAAGGGGCCGCCCCCCAACACAAAAAATAAAAACCAACAATAAAATCCCTGGTGTCTAGTGGCTTTCTGCCCCCCTTGGGGGCAGATCGGCGTAAAAATAGGCCTCTCTGCCCCCAAGGGGGGCAGAACTGCCCAAAAATACATGTGGGCCCATGGGGGCGACCCTTGCCCAAGGGGCCACCCCCCAACACAAAAAAAAAAAATCAACAATAAAATCCCTGGTGTCTAGTGGCTTTCTGCCCCCCTTGGGGGCAGATCGGCCTAAAAATAGGGCAATCTGCCCCCAAGGGGGGCAGAAACGACAATAAATACATTGCGCCCCTGGGGGGAGCGACCCTTGCCCAAGGGGCCACCCCCCAACACAAAGCACACATACATACATACTATTTCTGGCGCTATTGGGATTCTGCCCCCCTTGGGGGCAGAAAGGCCTAAAAAAAATAGGCCTCTCTGCCCCCAAGGGGGGCAGAACTGCCCAAAAATACATGAGGGCCCCTGGGGGCGACCCTTGCCCAAGGGGCCGCCCCCCAACACAAAAAATACACATCAACAATAAAATCCCTGGTGTCTAGTGGCTTTCTGCCCCCCTTGGGGGCAGATCGGCCTAAAAATAGGGCCAATCTGCCCCCAGGGGGGGCAGAAACGACGTAAAATACATGTGCCCCCAAAGGGGAGCGACCCTTGCCCAAGGGGCCGCCCCCAAAACAAAAAATACAAAGCAACAATAAAATCCCTGGTGTCTAGTGGCTTTCTGCCCCCCTTGGGGGCAGATCGGCCTAAAAATAGGGCCAATCTGCCCCCAGGGGGGCAGAAATGACGTAAAATGCATGTGCCCCCAAAGGGGAGCGACCCTTGCCCAAGGGGTCGCTCCCCTACACTAATAAGCACACACACACACACACACACATACTGAAATCCCTGGTGTCTAGTGGGCATTCCTGCTGCCCGATCGCATCGCGATCGGGCAGCAGGAATGCTCAAAGAGACATCGAGGGAAAGGAAAACCCTTTCCTTTCCCTCGATGCCTCTCTGAGAGCACCCCCACCCCGCACGAAGGTGAAAAACTCACCTTCTCCCTTAGACGCGCTGGAAGCAAATGGCTTCCAGCGCGTCTTTCCCCCTTTCCCTGAAATCAGCGCGCGATCGCGCGCTGACGTCATGGGGGGGGGGTGGGGTGGGGCGTGAAAGGGGAAGGGATTCCCCTTTCAGCCCTGGCCTGGGGGTGTTGGGGGCGGCCCTCGGGGGAAGCGCTAGTGCTTCCCCCGACTGCCAGTCCCAGGACGTAATGGTTACGTCCATGGCGCCACACGGGCGCTGCCATGGACGTAACCATTACGTCCGTGGCGGGGTAGGTGTTAAAACTATTTAAGGTCTATCTAAATAGAGTAGTCTTCGCATCATTACAAGATGGCGCCCATTTTTCTCAAGTATTTCTCTATCTTGTATACTGGCCTAAATGGCGGACGGGCCCTTTAGGAAACTGTTAAAGTCTTGCAGGAACTAATTCGGTAAAACGAGACTTTAACAGTGGCAGACAGAACGCCGTCTGCATACCGATCGACCGGAGCTCTGACGCTTGGCTCCGTAGCACATTATTTTGTGCTTTCTTTTCTTAACAAGGTGAGCGGGGATTAGACTTTTTATACACGTGTTGGTCGCGTGGAAGGGGGATTTACGTCGGTTAACCATAAAAACTTGGTGCTGATTTCTTCTTTCTCCCGCAGTTTCGATGGTGTGTATTCTCACACCACTTATATTTACCTTGCACGGATTACGCACACAGATTAAAAAGACTTGGTATGTTATTTTTAGCGTGCACTACGCATTTGGTATTTCTTTTGAACTCTGTTTTCCCAATAATTATATTTGGTAATTTATTTTTGTCCCATAGTTAGTGATTCGGAATGCCTATGGAAATATATATAACTATGGCTTTAAACTGTGCACTTAGCCTTATTGAGGTATGTTTCTCTGCTTTAGATTTATGAGCCACACAGCACAATTTGGAGCATTTCACTACTTAGGGGTTCTTTGCGAATGGCTTTTCTGTCGGTTTTCTTTCTTTGCGAGCATTCTCAATTGTTGGTTGGAATCTGAGGACATAATGGTTCTTTTCTTCTTTCACGTGGTGTCGTGGTGTCTGTCGCTTTCTCCAGTTCAGGCAGTTTTTTCATTTTCTCCTTTTCGAGAATAATGTCTTATTTCATTATATTTGATTATACATATTGTTATGAGGCACACTTCGCTGCACATAGTGTGATTATCACTGAGTCACTGGGGTTTTCTCTTTTGTGTTTATGGGATCTGTGGTTGTAAGCTAATTTAACTTATGTATATACTATGTATCCTTTATATCTGTTTCGATTTTGGTATCTTCTGCAGCCTTGAGGAAGTCGCCTTGAGGAAGTCGCCAGGAGTATTTTCTCCTATGACGAAACACGTGTTGGCTGTTCTTGCTGGTTTTCTGTTTCATTAAAAGACGAACCTGATACTTTAAGGAATTGGATTTTCTGCCAACCTGCGCATCTTTTCAGACTTGATCACTCAACTGTTGATATAGCACTTAGGAACTACAGATCTTACTTATTAATTTACGTGTGCCTTGACCTTAGTTAAGATTGTGTTTTCTTTTTCCCATCAGCTCCAATGCCTTGCTTTCATTTGGTTCCTGAACAAACCCATCTTCTTCTTGCCAAGACACCAACTTTTAGTCTAGTATTTGCTAAAACAGAAAGGCAATGGCATAGGTCCTGTATAACATTTAGTACAAGAGTAAGTGGTTATGGTGAAAGACTAGAGTGAAGGGCAGAGTATGTGACTGTTTCTTGAAGTGGGTCTCTTGTTGTACTGTGAAGACCCTCACAGCTTACCAAACAAGTCATGCTGGAATTTCTTTAACCCTAGGGTGGTTTCTTTGCATGTGTATCATTTTGTGGTGTTAATCCTGTGAGATCAGTTAAATGGACTGTTTTAGAAGCAATATTATTTAATGGGTTCCAACATTCCTGCTCTTAGACCTCTTTAAGATGGGCTATAGTCTGCGTTTGTAAAAACCATTAATCAATGCCATGTTCAGATTTAGATTTGTGTTTAGAAAAATAGGCAATATTTATCTAAATCAAACAACACAAAAACGACAAAATGGAAATGGTGATTTTGCACAAAGTACCTGGTTAGCGTAAAAAATAAAGCTGCACTGGCGAGCGTGTGTCGGAAATGCAGTGATGCGTCAATTCCTTCCCCGCAATGGAGCCCGTGCATCATTTCTTCACCGGGTGGGTCAGCGATGCGTTGTTTTTCTCCCTCGCAACAGAGTGATGCATTGATTCCTGGATGGGGCACATTGGATCCACGCAAAGTCGGGTTGAACCCCAGGGACGATGCATGGGAAAATCCTGTCGCACGGTGTTAGAAAACAGTGCTGCGTGGGGTTTGCGTCATTATTAGCAGCGGCAAGTGGGTGTTGCGTGTCGTTTCTCCAGCTGCAATGCATCAATCTCCCAGCTGTGCTGCAGGTGGAGCATCGATTTTAGAGCAAAGCCGGTGGCGCGTCAGATGGTGCATCGAAAATGTTCCTGCACGCTGTTCTCTGTTTGGATTTTCCGCTCTTGTCTGCCAACTTCACCTTTCAAGGGTCTTCAGCTATTCTCCTTGGCAGAGGTTCCTCTTGGTTCCAGAAGTGATCTAATCTTCAGGGGTTTAGGGTCCAATACTTATACCCCTTTCTGCCTTTGAAATAGCCACACTTCAAAGGAAAGCCTCTGTTATTCACAAGATCCTGCCTTGCCCAGGCCAGGCCCCAGACACACACACCAGGGGGGTTGTAGATAGCATTGTCAGAGGGCAGGCACAGCCCATTCAGGTGTAAGTGACCACTCCTCCCTCCCCTCTTAACACAGATGACTCATCAGGATGTGCAGGCTACACCCCAGCTCCCTTTTTGTCAATGTCTAGAGGAGAGGTGCAAACAGCGCAACTGTCAAACTGACCCAGACAGGGAACCCACAAACAGTCAGAGTCACAGAATCTATTAAGCAAGAAAATGCATACTTCCTGAAAGTGGCATTTTCAAACTAACAATCTAAAAACCAGCTTCACTAAAAGATGTATTTTTAAATTGTGAGTTCAGAGACACCAAACCCCAAATTTCTGTCTGCTCTCTTAAGGAATCTGCACTTTAATAATATTTATAGGCAGCCCCCATGTTAACCTATGAGAGAGAGAGACCTTGGACCAGTTAGGTCGGAATTTAACAGTATTTCACTGATAGGACATGTACCACACATCAGTACATGTCCCACCTTTAACATACACTGCACCCTGCCCATAGGGCTTCCTAGGGCCAATCTTAGGGGTGCCTCACATATATGAAAAGGGAAGGTTTAGGCCTGACAAGTGGGTACACTTGCTAAGTCAAATTGGCAGTTTAAAACTGTACACACAGACATTGCAGTGGCAGGTCTGAGTCATGTTTACAGGGCTACTAATGTGGCAGCACAACCAGTGCTGCAGGCCCAATAGTAGCATTTGATTTACAGGCCCAGGGCACCTCTAGTGCACTTTACTAGCTACTTACTCGTAAATCCAATATGCCAATCATGGATAAGCCAATTACACATACATTTTACATAGAAGCACTTGCACTTTAGCACTGGTTAGCAGTGGTAAAGTGCCCAGAGTATCAAAAACAGATCCATCACACATCAACAACGTGGGAAGCAGAGACAAAACGTTAGGAGAGACCATGCCAAGGATACCAAGTCTAACATGTGTCCCTCCCAGCTGAAAGTGGGGAGAAACTACCAACCTCATGGGAGTGCTCATCACTAAGGTGGAAGAATCTGGACAGATCATCAGCATTGGCGTGTTCTGTACCAGGGCGGTGTTCCACAGTAAAGTCCATCCCCTGTAGGGAATTGGACCAACTCAACAGTTTTGGATTCTCACCCCTCATCTGCACTAACCATCTGAGGGGCCTGTGGTCCGTCTGAACCCAGAAGTGAGTCCCAAACAAGTAGGGTCTTAGCTTATTCAGTGCCCAGACCACTGGGGAAGCTTCATGCTCTATTGCACTCCACCTATGTTCCCTGGGAAGTAACCTCCTGCTAATGAAGGCTATAGGTTCATCTAGTCCCTCTTCATTTAGGTGTGATAACACTGCCCCATACCCTGGTCTGAGGCATCAGTTTGCAAAACAAATTTCTTGGAGAAATAAGGGCACTCAGCACAGGTGCTGTGTACATGGCTGCCTTCAGGGCATCAAAAGCCGTCTGGCAAGACTCTGTCCAGATTACCTTCCTTGGTTGCTTCTTAGAAGTCAACTCATTCAAGGGAGCAACAGTGGTGCCATACTCCTTTACAAAACATCTGTAATAGCCAGCGAGGCCCAAAAAGGCCCTCACTTCAGTCTGGGTTGTGGGAGGCTCCCAAGCCAGAGTGGTGTCAATTTTAGCTGCAGGGGTGCCACCTGGCCACTCCCTACCTGGTGTCCCAAATACACCACTGATCCCTTCCCTATCTTGCACTTACTGGTCTTAATAGTGAGGCCTTCCTTTTGCATGCCTCCAACACTCTGCAGATGTGGTGCAAGTGTACCTCCCAAGTGGGACTGAACACTGCAATGGCATCCAGGTGGGCTGCACTGAAATTATCCAGTCCAGTCAATACCTTGTTGACCAATCTCTGAAAGTTGCCAGGGCATTTTTCATCCCAAATAGCATCACTTTAAACTGGAAGTGCCCATCTGGGGTAGAAAATGCTGACCTCTCCTTGAACCCCTGAGTTAAGGTAATTTGCCAATACCCAGATCTCCAGCCAAAGGTGCTAAGGTATTTGTCAGCTCCCAAGGAATCATTGAGCTCATCAGCTCGGGGGATGGGGTGCGTGTCATTCTTAGTGAACACATTGAGACCCCAGTAGTCCACACAGAACCGGAGTTCTGGCGCGGCACAAGGAGCAGCAGCCTTTGGGGCAAAGACGACAGGGCTGGTGCAAGGACTACTAGAATACTCAATTACCCCTAGGGTTAACATCTTTGATACTTCATAATTGATGCTAGCCCTGACCTTATCAGTCACCCTGTAATCCTTCTGTTTAACAGGTGGACTGTCCCCAGCGTCCACCTCATGTGCACACAAGTGCGTGACCCCTGGGATCAAGGAGAAGAGGGAGGCGAACTGACCCAACACCTGGTGACAGTCCATCTGTTGTTCTGAGGTCAGAGGGGGGGAGGTTCACTCCCTCCACAGACCCATCCTTCTCTCCAGCAGACCGGAGGACAGGAAGAGGCTCACTCTCTTCCTCCACCCCGTCATCTGTTGCTAGGAGCATGGTCAATTCAGTCTGCTCAAAGTGTGGCTTGAGGTGGTTCACGTGGAGGACCCTCAAGGGGTTCCTGGAAGTGTGCAAGTTCGCCAGGTAGGTGAATTCGCTCTTGCGCTCCACTACCTCAAATGGCTCAGTCCACTTGTCCTGGAGTTCCCTAGGCTCCACTGGTGCCATCACCCACACTTTTTGTCCAGGTTGAAACTCGACCAGAGTGGCATTCTGGTCATACCACTGTTTAATGTCTTCCTGGCTGCTTCTAGGTTCTCTTGTGCGAGAGCTCTGAAGCGGGCAGTCTGGTTCCTAAAAGCCAGCATGTAATTGAATACATCATGTGGATGCTTACTGGGGGCTTTCTCTAAGCCCTGCTTCACAGACTCAAAGGTCCCTTGACTGGGTGGCCATACAGCAACTCAAAAGGACTACATCCATGCCTTTTATTTTTTGAGGCACCTCCCTGTAGGAGAACAGAAGGCGTGGTAAGAGAATGTCCCACTTATATCTAAAGGGCTCTGACAGGTCCATAATCATGCCCTTCAAGGTGCAGTTGAACCTTTCAACCAGACTATTGCTTTGGGGGTTGTAAGGAGGGGTGAACTTATACGTTACCCCACACTCCTGCCACAGAGACTTTATATAAGTAGATATGAAGTTGATATCCCTATCAGATATCACTTCCTTTGGGAAACCCATGTGGGTCAAAACCCCATCAATGCACGTCCCGCCAAAGGGGAGGCGATTGACCTTAGAGGAATGGCTTTGGGTACCGGGTGGAATGGTCCACCAGGACCAGGATAAACCTGTTGCCCATGGCTGTCTTGGGATCCAGAGGCCCCACAATGTCAATACCAACCCTTTCAAAGGGGGTACTAACCACTGGAAAAGGTTGGAGGGGAGCCTTGCATTTTCCCCCACTCTTGCCACTTGCCTGACAAGTTTAACAAGACCTACAATGTGCATCTGAGTGCCTGTGCATTAGGGGCCAGTGAAAGTGGGTGACCTACCGCTCAAAGGTATTTTCCCACCCCAAATGTCCAGCTATTGGCACATCATGAGCCAGACCCAGTAGGAGGGCTCTGAACCACTGGGGTAACACCAGGACATGGGCTGACCCAGGCTCAGCAGCCTTAGGCTCACTATATTGGAGTCCATCCTCCTAGTAGATTAGGCGTGATCCAAGCCCATGTGTCTTTCAGATCATCCACCCTCTGCCCATTAATGGTCACCCACTGCCTGTATTTCTGAATGTTCTCAGGCAATAGGGTTCTCTGGACCATCTCACTGTCCCTTAGTGAGACACGGGTCATTTCAGCTGGCTCCCACCCACCTGGAACCAACTCCTCCCAAAGTGGTACTGTTTCGTAGATTCTCATTATGCTAATGAGGCTTCTGGATATGCGCGGCAGGATCACATGGATTGTTGATACTAAGTATGATTCTGCACCACATGAAGCCTGTCAGCCTAATCCGGGTTTTCTGGCTAACTAGCAGCACCTCATCCCTCGCTGAGATAATTGTGGCACATGACAAGGAAGACCCCTCAGGGGAATCGTGATCAATCAGATCTCATCCCTTTCTCTCAGTTACCAAAGTCTCATACAGGCAAAGACAACAGAGGCAGAATATAATTCAATAATGATTATTGAAGTAACTACATCTTAGATAAAAAGGCATGTATTGCAATTACTAGGATGATAAAACACAATAAAAATAAGCAGGTGACTAAAAGAGTAAAACACAAAAACAGTCCTGCCATAATGTCACTAGAAGTGATCTATATCTCTCCTACCTATTCTAGGTTTGAGCACAGCGTAATAAGCCTAATCTGCCCTTTAGGTTTCCCCTGGGAGTACATCATCCCTCATACCTGGAGGAAGAAGCCTGTAGTCTAGAAATACACCATCCCTATGTGGTTCAGGGGTTTGGCCATTTAAGCAAGTAGCTGTAGCGTAGTAATCTGCAATCAGCATACATACGTGGTCATCTGGCTCGAATCTCCCTCTAAAGTGTCTGGGACAAAGGGGTGTTTTTCATAATAAAACAGCTGGCATTTTCAGAAATGGTCCCCATACATGAGTGTGTGTTTTTCTGTGAATCTTGGAGATACAGCATACCACGTTTGTCGGCAACCCTATCTGACTGTAGCCTTGGAAAAAGAACAAAGTGAAATAAATGTTCTACTAAGAACTTGATGCTTTCCTAGACGAAAAAAACATAGAGAAAATAAAACAGCACCGCAAATATTGCTGTTGCTAGAAAAATAAAGCAATTCTGAGCTGGGTTAAAGTGCACAACGGCAGTCCTATTTAGCTAAACCAACAGGTCTAAAACTTGGCTAAAATAGCTATACAACACTCTCCCCTTGCCAGTAAAAGGTGGTTCAAAAGCTCAAGATAAAAGAAATCTAAAAAAAATCTTACAAGAAAAGCATACAAAGATAAATGTCAAACGGTGACAAGTTAAGAGACACAGAGGCAGGAAAAAGACAATTTGAACAAGTGACAAAAAAAAACATATTTAATAGTGTCCCTTTGGAAATCGCCAATTACATCCGGGACAATTGAAGCCAGGAGACGTTCCACTTCGGCAGGTGGTAAAATATCTAGATCATATCCAAGGAAAGCCACAGAGCACTTGTGTTCCAAAGCCTGAGCTCCAGCTGAGGCAGCAGCTTTCGGTGTCATGCCCACTGTAGAGTTAAGAGTAGCAGGATCCACAAAAGGCAACTCATAAACGGCTTTTCTTAGCAAACGCACCTTCAACACTCATATCTGATAAGGAGCCCTCATCGAGAACATCAACAGATCAGCATCCAATGAAAGTAAGCGAAAGAAAGAAAGGCAGATGCTCAGTGCACATTCAAAAAGGCACCAGAGGCATCGAAACATGGGCTGCACCCAATCCAAAACCGGTTGGAATGACAAAGACCAGTCACACTCCAGTTTTCCAGGAGTGGTGCTTCGAAATACTGTATCATGTGTCACGACACAGTTGCATTGGGGGTAGCGCTGTCAGTACTCCTTGCTGTGAAGGGAGAGGCATTGCGCAGAAAAAGTAGCAACAGCAAAATGCCACCTATTATAACCAAAGTAATCGGAAATCCCCCGAAAACACTCGAAAATATTGAGTGTATGACTGAAGGTATTAAGCTGAATATGGAGGACAAGGTGTGAACGAAACTAGAACCAACAGCCTTAAAAAAAGTGACCAATTCCAGTAGTACTGGGCGCATTAAATATTTGTCCCACGAGTTCACCCAAGTGTCTTGGAAAGTTTGTACTTAAAAGGAACGGAATCTTTGCCGATGACCTCACAACCTGAGACACATAGGTATCCTGAACAGATGTAAGCACCACATATTTTTGATACAATAAAGCCTTTAGTCTGCTCAACTTGTCAAAATTCACATCAGAAGTAGCAATTTGAGGTCAAACTTCTGCTACTCCTTTCAGTTGCGCTGGGGGAAAAAGGACATTCCCGAAACATGTAACAATTTGGGAAACCAAAACAACATAAGCTATTCTTGCTTGCATTCCACAACAACTCTCACTGTTAAAGAGCACATAGCTGCCATTTGAGAGCACCTGGAACGCAGGTCTGATCAAGGGGACTGGGTCTCCCTTTAGATAACAAGCAAAATTTGCTGCAGAGGCATTACATGCCCCGTGCAAAAACAGCTGTTTACAAACCATTGAATGGCTCACAGAAGTCTTACACTAATTATCGCTAAGAAAGGCCTCTTTCATGTCATTTAAACATTTGTATAAGGGAAGCTCCCACACCTTGTGAATATAACTATCTCCCAGCCTTTCATATCTGCCCACTGGAATGTGTTTTAAACAGGATGTAAATGGAAGTGTTGGAATGAGAAGATAGATAACCACATGTACTAGCCATTCAGCAGATGGTATTTCAGCCACAGTACAAGGCAACTTTTCTAACTTCTCCAAATTTAACATGACATACGTTGCTTCTTTCGTTGCCGTAAATTGTTGTTGTTGCTTTAAGTTAAATGTTGAAAAAATTTCCCTTGCACTCACGTTTTGCCAGGGAACGCAACCTGCTTTCAATGTTTGTAGTGTCCAACCTAACTGCATTATGGATCTTAGCTGACTTTGTCCATGTTGCAAAAATGATACATCACTCTGTTAGATGTCTATGCAAGAGGATACAATATTATTTATGGTGTATATTTGGTTGGACAAAGTATTAAACCCATTATCTACAATGGCTAAGGCTTTATGTAAATTTTCCTGATCTATTTGCCTTAACCGGGTGGCCGCTTCTTAAATAAACTGGAAAGCTTCCATATTTCAATATATGCTGTATATAAGGAGCATTTTTGGGGTTGTCTTCTGGGATCTAACAGGAAATCCTGTAAATCTGTGTTATTAGTCAGGAGACTAAGATGTTCTTTGAAAGCATCCAGTGAGAAACCCTTCAACCACTGCTGGCATAGTTTCCCTACACTATGGTGGTCATTATGACATTGGTGGTCATCTGTCTGCCACGCCGCTGATGGTGGTAGGTCCATCACCAGGCTGGCGTGAATATCCCAAATGATGACCATGGTGGTCATCCCTCCCATAGGCAGCCAAAGTACCACCTGAACCGCTAGTGCGGGCCGTCCGCTGGCCACGGCAGTTGCCATCTTCAGGCTGGCGGAACACCACACCCTGCCAACCGTTTTATGACATAGCAGACTGGCAGGATTTCCAGGGCGGGACCACCGCCAAGAAAAGCTTGGTGGAAAATAATCATATAAAGGAGACACTCCCCTCCAGGGACGCAGAGGAGTCCGCCGCCTCCATGGAACCCGAACTGCAAGTCTTCCCGATGCTGTACCACGTGAAGGCAGTCCAGGAGCAGCAATGACGACGGTGACTACAGCCGCCTAGCACACAAGGGAGGGAGGGGAGAGTGACACACCCACACGCAGAACACACACCATTCACAAATACCACACACCAAGATCTATCTGCAGAGCAATTCAGCAACAACATAACCCAGAAGCAAAGAAAGCCAGGATGAGGAGGCTGCTGGTAGGCGGGCACCTCTTCGGAGGGTGTGTTAATGGACTTGTGTTTGGGAGGGTGTGGGCCCTTGCTCCATTGCTTAGGGGGCGGAGGTGGTGGCTTGGAGCGGGGGGCCAGAGTGCCACTCTTTTGCCCCTTAATGGCAGGTGTGCTGCAGTGGGAGTAGACTGGGAGCTGGAGGTACTGGGCTGGGCTGGGAGAAAGGGAGCTTTCGCTTAGGGGCAGGATGGGGAGGAGGAGGGAAGAGGTCAAGGCGGGAAAGGAAAAGTTTCTTAAGTCCAATCAGGAGCGTTATGGGAGGAGGTTTGGCAGTGGAGGTAGAGGGAGTGGTTGTATGAGGAGTAGGTGTGCTGGACCGGGTTGCAGGTGCATGTACAGTGTGCGTGTGTGAGGTGGATGGCTGTTAAGCTTCTGAGTGGGAGCGTTTATGTGTCTTTGGAGGGGGGACAGACAGGGGAGAGGACGAGTGTTTGTATGTTGTGTTGGGGTCTGCAAGTGAGGTGGGTGTGCTGCCTGAGGCTGTGATGCTTGTGGTGGTGACTGCACATGTGGTGTGTGGGGCGCTAGTCAGCATGCCTGCTGTTGTGGTGACTGTGGGCAAGGCCGAACAGGTGGCAGGATCTGGGACTGAGGATGCAGTGCTTGCAGGTGCGAGTATTGCTGTGACTGTGAGGGAGTACGAGGAGGGGGAGACAGTGGAGGCAGTGGCTGTTGTTGTATGTGCTTCTGTGTGTTGGCTGTGTGTGTGCTTGTGGAGTGAAGTGTGGTGCCTGTGCTTGTCTGTGCGAGTCCTGTCTGTTGTGTTGGGTGCATGCTGGTCTGATTGTGTGTGTGGGGTAGGTGGGGGGAGAGGGCTTTGGGGCTGGCAACAAGTAGTTGGAGGGGGGACAGAAGAACCAGGGACACTGGCTGCCATCAAAGAGGAGGCCATAGCCTGAAACGATCTCTGTAGGGCAGCCAAGCCACTGTGAATGCCCTCCAGGTAGGCATTGCATTGCTGCGTCTGGGATGCCAGCCCCTGGATGGCATTCACTATGGTTGACTGCCCTACAGAGATGGATCTCAGAAGGTCACTAGCCTCCTCAGTGATGGAAGCAGGGCTGCCTTGGGCAGGGGCTGAGGTGCCTGGGGCGAAGGAGACGCCCACCCTCCTGGGTGAGCAGGCACGGGCATGGGCAACTGGGTGGGTGGTGCTTATACAGTGGGTGGCCGAAGATGTAGCAGCTTGGGTGGTCCCAGAGTGGTCCGCCACCACCAGAGAGCTTCCATTGGAGGAGGAATAAGAGTCAGATGTCGTGGCTCCTATCTCCCACGCGGTGCTCCCCTTGCCCTCCAACCCACTGGTCCCCTCGGCCTCAGTGGACTCTGCCTCCTCTGTCCCGTGGGCTGCAGCTCCCCCACTCACCGTTGTCCCTGCTCCTTCGCCAGATGATGCTAATGCGAAAATGAGAGAGTATGGGGGAGAAAGAAAGGGAGCACGGGGTCAATAACAACAGCACATATGGCATACACATAATATTCACTCACTGGGACCAACACTGTGCAGTATGAACCACAATGCCAAATCATTACCTAGGAACAACAGCAGAAATGAGCCCACTGCCATCTGCACACCTACTGGGACTCATCAAGCCATGTCTGCCATGGTATGCCAGTTACTTGCCATTACCAAATATACATACCACCCTACATTGCTAAGCAGGACTCCACAAGATAAGGTAAACCAGCATCCACTGACTAGAACCTTGCAACCAAACACCATGGCAGGCAACAAAATAAAATAACACACAGTGTGTACTCACCTCCTTGTGGCTGCTGTACTAATCCAACTCAAGATTGGCCACTGCCAGTATGCAGGCCATTAGGGGGGGCAGGGTCCGACGGGCACCTGCCCCTCGTTGGGAGGCCGACCCCAGCTGGGCCTCCACAGTCTTCTGGGTCCAGAATCTCAGGTCCTCCCACCATTTCCTGCAGTGGGTGCTCCGCCGGCTTTGGCCACCCAGGGTCTGAACGTCCTTGGTCATGGTACGCCACAATCCTTTCTTCTGATGGGTGCTGACCTGCATAGGGAACACAGACGAATAGACACCATGAACTCAACACTCCATTCTGTAACAGAAATGTCTCACATACTGCATAGATCCCACATCAAGCCCACACATGACCCGTATCTCTGCATACACCTTGAATGCAGCTAAAGTTCATTCCCAAAATGACACGCTGCCAGCACACACATACATCGTCATACAGCCATGTCGCATCCAGTGTACCCATAAGGTACTCACCTGTTGGTCTGGAAGCTCATACAACTGCCGATACTAGGGTAGGACCCCATCCACAAGCTGGGGCCCTTTCCCCTGTAGCACGGCCATCGTGGGTTCCAGACACAGGACACAGCAGCACGCGTAGTGGAGGTATTGTTCCATAGAGAGTCAGGAATCAAGTGAAGTGGGACAGAGATAATAGCGTCACGTCCACGGCGGTGAACACCGTCACTGCCGACGTTGATCCTAATTGGTTCCTGTGCTCCACAGACCTCCATGTTAACCAAAGAGGAGTTGCACAGCGGTGCAGACCCCCTTCCACCATGACACCAAACGCCGGCGAAGTGAGGTCACTTCCACCTGTCCATACATATAGGACAGGCGGTTGTCAATTCTCACTGCTGGTACTCATGGCGGACAATTTAATGTGCGCCATAGGTACTGATGGTACACACCAAGACAATTCCAGTCTGCTACATACATACATGCTCTGTGTACTGTGATATTGTGTGTCCATACTTCCTGTTGTCACACACATCTCATGTTTGGTTTACTTAGATACCTACCACTGCCAAGGAGGAGGTATGCACCCGGGTACAGACCCCTGCTGGACTTGGCTACACTGGAGGAACGCCACATCATTCTGACCTATCATCTGCACAGGGCCACAATTACTGAGTGTGTCAACTATTGGAGCCATATCTGATTCCTGCTATCCGTAGCACTACAGCAATACCCCCTGCAGTAAAGGTACTGTCAGTGCTCCTCTTCCTGGCAAGTTGTTCCTTCCAGGTGATTGCGGGCTTACCTGCAGGAACCACAGCCAAAGTTTTCGAATGTGCTTGGAAGAGTTTTGTCTGCCTTGCTAAAACCCATGAGCAACAACATCTAATTCTCCCAGAGTGAAGATTTGCCCACTGTGAAGGCTGGATTGTATGCCTTGGAACACATACCACATGTGATTGGGGCCTTTGATGGGATGCATATTGCCTTGGTCCCTCCCAGGACAAATGAGCAGGTCTACGGGAATAGGAAGAGCTACCACTCTATAAATGTCCAGATGGTGTGCCTTGCTGATTAACACATCTCCCACGTCACTGCCAAGTTTCCTGGATCTGTGCGTGATGCCTATGTGTTGAGGAATAGCAGGGTCCCACAGGTGATGGCACGACTACAGAGGTAGAGATTGTGGCTCACAGGTGAGCTTGAGTCCTCACCAAATGTATGTCACTGTATGCCACCTTAAGTTGTACTCTGTGCCATTGTACATGAGTAATGTGTGTCCCTCACTACTTTCAGGTGACTCCGGCTACCCAAACCTGTACTGGCTGTTGACACCAGTGAGGAATCCAAAGATTGGGGCAGAAAATCGGTACAATTACGCACATGGGCGTACCAGGAGGGTTATTGAACGTACATTTGGCCTACTGAAAGCCATGTTCTGGTGCCTGCATGTCACTGGTGGATCCCTATTCTACGCCCCTAAGAAGGTCTCCCAGATAGTGGTGGCTTGCTGCACACTGCACAAATTGGCACTTAGACGCCATGTGCCCTACCTGCAGGAGTACAGGGGAGATAATGCACCTGTGGCAGCAAAGGACACTGAACACAATGATGAGGAGTAGTAGGATGTGGACAACAGGATACATATGATACAACAGTACTTCCACTGACACTCAGATATGACTGTGCTTCTGTTCATACCTCCATTACAGTTAAGTGTTGTGTGGCTGCTTTGTTGTGCCAAGCACTACCTTTAATTCTCAATTGACTGTCACTTGTGCTTTCCCTTTTTGCAGATGTTGGTGTTGTCTCAACTGTGTGCTGACACGATGACTACAGACTGCTTACACACATTTGTTGGATGGATTTACACATTACAGGACATTTGCACAGGATAATGCAGTTTAAGACATTACACATTGTTGTATGATAAAGCAGAGACACATCAGTTGTGTTCAAGGGTGTTTATTGAATTGACAAAAAGGATGGGATAGTGCAATAGAATGGGGTGATGGTGGACGTAAACTTCAGTGTAGTGGCCCAGTTGGTTTGTTGCACATGTCTAGTATCCATGAGGCCATAGGAAAAGGAGCAATGGCAGTCCAAAGTGAACAAGGTGTCTCAGTGGCACACAAGGGAGACATTCAGGAGGGGCTAAAATTTGTGGTGGTGGTTTGGGTCTTGGCAACAGTCTCTTGTGTCTGTCAAGGTCACAGGGAATGTTTGCGGGGTGGTTCAGCTTCTGCATGGGGAGGGGTGCTGGCGGCCTGTGAGTGATGTGGCAGGTCCTCCTGTCGACTAGTTGCAGTAGATGTTGTTGACTGGTGAGTAGACTGGCTGGTGGAAGGGGCCTGCTGGTGTATTGTGTACTCACTCATCGTGTTAGCCATGTCACCCAGCACTCCTGCAATGGTGGCCATGTTGGCATTTAAGGTCTGCAACTGCTACATGACCTCCTGGTGGTGTAACACCTGCAGCCGCTGGTTCTCCTGAAAGATGGTAATCACCTGGCCCACCTTGTTCTGGGATTGTTGGTAGGCCCCCAGGACATGTGTGAGTGCCTCCTCGGCAGTCGGTTCCCTGGGTTGGGCCTCCCCCTGGCACACAGCTAGCCTCCCACTCGGCCTGGTCCCCTGTGCCTGTGTCCCCTGAACAATGTGCCCACTCCCACTTACACCAGGGCCTTCATCGTCTTGCCTGTGTGGTGTCGACTCGGGTCCCTGTACATGTGGACACACAAGTGATCGATGTGTGCTGGGGACAGAGGTTTTGGGATGTTGGGTGGCTGCTGTGGTGTTGGTGTCGAATTGTGGGGGCCCTGTGTTGGACTGGGTATGGAATGTGGAAGCCGACTGACCAAGAGTGCCAGATGGGCCATGATTGGGACATCTAGAGTTGCTGTCCTCAATGGGGGTATCTTCTGGTGGGGGGACTGGGCTGCCGTGGCACATGCTCACCGCTGACATTGGCTGGGGTACATGTGGACATGTGAAAGATTTGTTACAGTCATTGTCTGGCATTCCCTGAGGGTTGGGTGTTATCTCCCAGCTTTGGTTAGTATATGCTGGTGGATTGTGGGATTGGAAGTACTACATGCTTCCCATGCATTACTGTTGTGTGTGCATGTAGAGCTGGGAGGGGTGTACTTGCAGTGGGTAGGGCATGCAGGGGTACACAATTGATGGTGGTAATGGGGGTGGTTTACTGTATGTGATGGAGTGGGGTGAAGGGAGTCAGGGTGAGGGGTGACATGCCCTGCAGGTATCAGTGGTGGTAGGGTAGTAATGGTGACTTACCAGTGTCCATAGCCCTCCAGTGACTCCAATGAGGCCCTCAGGATGCAGGATTGCGAAGGCTTTCTCCTCCCATAGTGTCAACTGTGGGGGAGGAGGTAGGGGTCCACAGCCGGTCTTCATAATGGCAACTTGGTGCCTGGAGCCAACTGCACGCACCTTCCCCCTTAGGTCCTTCCACCTCTTGCAAATGTTGTCCTTTGTGCATGGATATGTTCCAATGGAGTTCACCCTATCCACTATCCTCTGCCATAGCTCCATCTTCCTAGCAATGGATATCTGCTGGACCTGTGCACCGAACAGATGTGGCTCTACCCTGACGATTTTCTCACCATCAGCGCAACTCCTCATCTGTGAAATGGGGATTCTTCTGTGGTGACATGCCTATTGTGTGGTGGATGTAGTGTGTGTGTTGTGCAGAGTTTAATAGGTGTTGGGGTATGGTGTGTGGTGGTGTAAGGTGAATATGTGGCTGTGGTTTGTGTGTGCCGTTCTTGTATTATCTTTTGCTGGCAAGGTGCAGTTAGATTTTTATGTTTACAAAGGATTATGGGTTGTGTGGGGGTGTGTTTTATAGTGCTGTTGGTGGGTATGTACGGTGTGTGTATGTGTCAGTTGTGGGTTTTTAAATCTGGCCAGTGTTGGCTTCTGTTGGTGTTGGGTGCCCAATTCTACCGCAGCAGTTTGCCCCGTTAATGGATGGCAGCCGTTGAGTGTCTACTGTGGTGATTCATGGTCCATAATTTGGATGGCGGTGTATTGCTGGTGTAGCAGGGAGGGTGGTGGGTCTGACAGTTTTTCGCCTCTATTGGGTCTGACGAAATTGTTGTTGGGGCTGGTTTCTGTCAGTTTTGTGTTTGTGTGTCATAATCTGGCGGGCTGATATCCGCCTCCGTGGTGGTCTGTTGGTGGCCATTACCATTGCGGTCTTTGGAAAATACCGTGGATATAATAATGACCACTATATGTTGTCTGCATACCTGAGTGTTCCGAAGGCACATAGCGAGGGTGCTGCCTATTCGTATTCGTTCCTAAACCCCCGAGGAGTTAACAAAACACATGTGGCACCCATTAGTGTCTACAGGCCACAATAACCACCTGCCAGGATGTGAAAATGATGTGTTAAATGTTTCATTCTGGACCCATGCTGATCTTCAGATACCTTTATATACTTTTGCCATTTTGTCAAATTTAGCAGGGACAGAAATACTGGGTGCATTCAATTCCTTAATGTTTGCTAAGCCTAAACAACTTGTTTGTTGGACTGTTTCATTTAAAAATATGATTTGAACAGGAATCATGAATGCAAAGAAAGGGAGCACACTGCCTACACTCCAGCAACAAAGTCCAACCCCAATGCATCATGGTAAATGCAGTCGAATTCGTAGTCCATTCCGAAAGTAATAAAGTCTTTCACCTCTGTAGGCGCAGCAAGTGCTGTTTATCCCATTTTCAGCACAAAACGAAGTGACTGCATTTACCATGATGCATTGGGGCTAACTTTTTGCTTGAGTGTGAGGCAGTGTGCTCCCTTTTTTCTTTTTGTCCAATGACTGCTCCCTTGAGCTAACGAGCTGACGAGCTCTGGAGAGGCACCTGTGCGCCAGTGAGTGGTACATAAACCTGAGAAGACTTTTGGCGGCATTTCAAGCAACCCCACAGACTTGGCTGCTCTCTGCTGATGACAGGCTAAACCTAGAAACATGTGTCCAGAGATACACAGCACTTGCTGCACCTACTTAGGTGAAAGACTTTTGATTATTTTTTCAGCACAAAACGAAGTGACTGCATTTACCATGATGCATTGGGGCTAACTTTTTGCTTGAGTGTGAGGCAGTGTGCTCCCTTTTTTCTTTTTGTCCAATGACTGCTCCCTTGAGCTAACGAGCTTACGAGCTCTGGAGAGGCACCTGTGCGCCAGTGAGTGGTACATAAACCTTAGAAGACTTTTGGCGGCATTTCAAGCAACCCCACAGACTTGGCTGCTCTCTGCTGATGACGGGCTAAACCTAGAAACACGTGTCCAGAGATACACAGCACTTGCTGCACCTACTTAGGTGAAAGACTTTTGATTATTTTTTCAGCACAAAACGAAGTGACTGCATTTACAATGATGCTTTGGGGCTAACTTTTTGCTTGAGTGTGAGGCAGTGTGCTCCCTTTTTTCTTTTTGTCCAATGACTGCTCCCTTGAGCTAACAAGCTGACGAGCTCTGGAGAGGCACCTGTGCGCCAGTGAGTGGTACATAAACCTGAGAAGACTTTTGGCGGCATTTCAAGCAACCCCACAGACTTGGCTGCTCTCTGCTGATGACGGGCTAAACCTAGAAACACGTGTCCAGAGATACACAGCACTTGCTGCACCTACTTAGGTGAAAGACTTTTGATTATTTTTTCAGCACAAAACGAAGTGACTGCATTTACCATGATGCATTGGGGCTAACTTTTTGCTTGAGTGTGAGGCAGTGTGCTCCCTTTTTTCTTTTTGTCCAATGACTGCTCCCTTGAGCTAACGAGCTGACGAGCTCTGGAGAGGCACCTGTGCGCCAGTGAGTGGTACATAAACCTGAGAAGACTTTTGGCGGCATTTCAAGCAACCCCACAGACTTGGCTGCTCTCTGCTGATGACGGGCTAAACCTAGAAACACGTGTCCAGAGATACACAGCACTTGCTGCACCTACTTAGGTGAAAGACTTTTGATTATTTTTTCAGCACAAAACGAAGTGACTGCATTTACCATGATGCATTGGGGCTAACTTTTTGCTTGAGTGTGAGGCAGTGTGCTCCCTTTTTTCTTTTTGTCCAATGACTGCTCCCTTGAGCTAACGAGCTGACGAGCTCTGGAGAGGCACCTGTGCGCCAGTGAGTGGTACATAAACCTGAGAAGACTTTTGGCGGCATTTCAAGCAACCCCACAGACTTGGCTGCTCTCTGCTGATGACGGGCTAAACCTACAAACACGTGTCCAGAGATACACAGCACTTGCTGCACCTACTTAGGTGAAAGACTTTTGATTATTTTTTCAGCACAAAACGAAGTGACTGCATTTACCATGATGCATTGGGGCTAACTTTTTGCTTGAGTGTGAGGCAGTGTGCTCCCTTTTTTCTTTTAGGAATCATGAATGCTCTAAATAAGGCTTCTTTTCCTCTTAGTTGTCAATTTTTTGTTCCCCACACACTTTTTAAGTCAATCACCTTTAACCAGTACTCATAGCCTTCTATAGCCAATCGGGAAACAAAGGAGTCAGAATAAATTAATTTTGTATCCGTCAATAAAACATGTTGACTTTCCATTTCTGGCAATTTAAAATATTATGACTCAGCATTTCTAACATTGTGCCCAGAAAAATATGCAAACTTTTCAGTATACTTTTTAGATCTGTTTACTGGTAGAGTGGGGCAGTGTTCCCATTGTGCTTATGTAAAAATAATCTTTGGGGTACTTGCATTGTGAATGAAATAATGTCCATAGTAGTTATAATTGAACATATATCCATAATTTTCTTTAAAGTGGTGCACATCTTCATTTTCAAATACTGTATATTACTGTAGATCAGACATCATAGCATCAACAGTTTTCACATCCCAATCATCAGAAACCACTCCGGGTGTCATTAAAACATTCATAGAAAGTTTTAATACATACAGTATTTGAATTACCTCAGTAGGTCCATATATATCGAATAATACCTTTCACCAAACAATCCCATCAGGAATTGATATGCTGGAAAGTTCACTAGGGATAAGTCTCTGCAAATTTTGTGTGATGAACATTGTGGTTTTAGAACCTCATCCACCAGTTCAACTGTAGAGCGTTCAGGAAGGAAATGACAATGCATAAGAAGAAAGAAAACAATAACAAACCCAATCCAAAGGAGAAAGGCAAGTATAGTCAATAAGAGCCTTGGATAATTCCACGGGCGAATGAAATAGTTAACTTTGAGCCAATGTATCAGCTAATGTGCTCTTGACAGTTCTGTTGCAGTAGAGGCAGATGAGTCAGTGTCATTAACGGTGACAAAATAACCAGAATCAGTTTGTGCAAAAACCGGAGCTGTGTTTTGTAGAGGAGAAATTGCAGAAGACTCTCTTGGTGGTTCAAAGTAGACTATGCCATCCGTTTGTGTAGAATTTGTAAAAAATTGCTCATTATCACCATTATTTATTGTAGAAGTAGCTGTTAGTGGAACCAATGAAAGCTAATTTTTCACCCTCCCCAAGCTCCGAGAGGTATCAGCGTTGCTGCTGAGGACTTGCAGGGGAACATACTGGTCTTTGGTGGGAGGGATTTGGGTAGGCTGTGCAGGATCAGCCACATGGTGTAACTTGACATTGTCAATGAAACAAAGTGATTTTCTTTAGAGCCAGGCAGCAGTGGAAGGATCACGGTTCTGGTATTGTGTATTCCCAGGACTGGAACTGGTGCACAGTAAGAAGGGCCAGACTCCTTTTTTAACAGCAATCTTTTCATGCACTAGATGAACAAGTTTTGAAATCCAGCCAGTAGATGTTTCTGGTACATCCCTAATTCAAGAGGAGGCAGAATTGGAAGATGTGTTGTCATCACGGAACTGTTTTAAGTCCTGCAAGACAGTGACAAGTTCATTTTTGTCAAAAGGTGTATCTGCCGCCTACGCCCCAGGACCATCGAGATCTGCAACATACATTTGAGCTCCAAAGAGGCATTCGCATGAAGTACGTCCCCCCCCAGGGATCTTCTGGGCAGATTATTGAGTGCTCTCTGGACTCCATATAGTTGTGTAAGCCAACTACGGCCTGAGCCTAATATTCTAGCTGTGAAGGATTGCTTTAAATCTTGGTTTCTTCGCTCCCCTACACTATTTCCTTTGGGATGAAATTGAGACGAGTAATGTAGTTGGACCCTCAATGAAACCATGGTATCCCTGTAAGCCTTTGAGGCAAAAGCAGGGCGCCGGTCCGAGGGAAAGCTGCATTAGCATATGCGCTGAGAAAGACTTGGAAAGCTTTAATAACAGTTTGAGCGTCAGCCGAGCATTGGGGCCAAACCAATAGAAATCTGGAGCTTGAGTCAACAGCGACTAGGATGTATTTGTGAGCACTGTCTGGTGTCAGGTGACCACAATGGTCCAAGTACACACATTGTAAAGGTTTGTTTGAAATTAGGATGGGTGTTTGCGGTGGGTGTTTGACAGTGGATCCTTTAATTTGCTGGCAGATGTTGCAACAAAGGGCATACTGCTTGGTCTGTTTGTAGAGACCTGGCCACCAATAGCGTGATTGTAATATTGAAATTGTAGCCATCGCACCAGCATGACCAAAAGCAACTCCCTCATGTGCTGCTTTTACTAATTCAGCTCTTAGGTCTTTATTGGGAATCACTCAAACTCCCACACCTGGTACTGTTACTTATGCATCAAACATTCCTGCCATCTGGTAGGAAGATTTAGCAGGATATGCTTTAAGTAAGGGCATGCCGTCAGCCAAAGCTTTCATGGCTGCCAATGTTTCATCATCTACTTTTAGTTTAGAATAAGTTACTGCAGCAACAGAAGCCAGAGCTAATGCTGATTTGGCTGCCTGATCGGCCAAAGTGTTGCCTTCACCGTGTATTCCAACACGCTGATGTCCTAGTGTATGTACAACATGGACATCAGGTAGCGTTTCTTTCAGCTCCGCTACCTTCCCCCACAGAAGTCTGTGTTTAATGGTGTTGCCTTTTGAATCTGAACCCATTTTGGTGCCAGTAATGCAGACATCTATTAAAAGACTGGACACAATAGTACGAATCACAGACAACGTCATCTGCTCAGGATTCGTATGTTCCAGTGTCATCACCAGAGCTTTGAGCTCTGCAGGTTGTGCAGTGCAATCTCCTAAAGCCTGCGTGTAAGTATTTTGTGGATGGAACTTGCAATCCTTCATGTAACCAATCATAACTGAACAAGCAGCGGATTATTGATGTTTGGTGCCTATTGCTTGTTGGGCTGAACCATTTGTGTACATGATTCTATGATATTGTTTGATAGGCAATGTATTTGCTGGAACTGGATATTCAAGTTCATATTGTAAGAATTCTTGGGTCTGTAATTTGGAGTCTAAAACATAATCAACATCAGTGGCTGTTAGAGACGTTGCCCATTAGATCCAACGTGGATGTAATACTTAAGCATTTGGAACGCTTGCTTTGGTAACAGCCTCAAGGGCTGGAGTTGGGGATACAACAGTAATGCACTTCGCCTTGGCCAGAGGTCTCTTTGTAAGGACCGCAACCTGGACAGCAGTTAGGATTTTCTCAGTGGGAGCAAAGCGTTGTTCAGTTGTGGAGTATAAGTATGGTTTGTATGCAATTTGGAGGGTCTCACCCTCATTGAATGTCACATAGGTAAAACCAATAGCACCAGCAATTACTCTGATGACTGAAGGTTTTTTATTGTCCCTTGTATGCAAGAGTTTTGCTTCAAGCATGTCTTTTTGAAAAGCTTTTAGAATGTGTGTATGTTCGACTGTCCAGAATTTGCTGGTAAACGCATTAAGTCATACAATGTTTTAATGCATTGTGCATAATCTGGAATATATGTTCTGCCAAAGTTTAAAAAGCCCAACACTGACTGGAGCTTTTTTGTTGTGTTTGTTGGTTGTTGTGCGTGCATTTTTCTAAAAATTGGGGCGCAAGGCCCCTACCTTCATACGACAGTTCATATCCCAGAAACAGGATACTAAGGAAGGCTATTTTCATTTTTTTTAAGTTGAATTTATAGCCACTTTTGGCAAATCCTACAACAATGCGGGCTACCTGTCTTAAATGTTGCATGGGATCATCGTTTATGAGATAGATGTCATCCTCATATGACAATGCTTCAGGGTCAATGCCGTGTAGCATAGATGTTACACTAGCTGAGAACAGTCCTGGGCTATTCTTGTACCCTTGTGGGGGTCAGCAGATGTTTTTCTGAGAGCCTATGGAGCTAAAACCTGTTAAGTCCCTACTTTCAGGTGCTATGTTTTTGGCAGAAAAACCCATTGGATATATCCAGGGTGGTCTTGTATTTTTTGCACACCATATTATTCATGAGTGATGTGCTATGTGCATTTTGTATTGCAAATGTTTTTGTGTGACTATTTAAATGTCTGTAGTCTAAGACTGTTCTATTTGAGTGATCAGGGGCCAGATGTAGCAAAGTGTTTGCGCCTCGCAAACGGGGTAAATCGCTGTTTGCGAGGCGCAAAAGCCACTTTGCCATTCAGAAATGCATTTTGCGAGTCGGCTCCGACTCGCAAAATGCATTTCCGACTCGCAAATAGGAAGGGGTGTTCCCTTCCTATTTGCGACTTGCAGTGGGATGCAATTCCATTTGCGACCGCGTACGCGGTCGCAAATGGAGTCGCAGTTACCATCCACTTCAAGTGGATGGTAACCCACTCGCAAATTGGAAGGGGTCCCCATGGGACCCCTTCCAGTTTGTGACTGGACCCCAAATTATTTTTTCAGGGCAGGGAGTGGTCCAAGGGACCACTCCCTGCCCTGAAAAAAAAACGAAACTAAAGGTTTCGTTTTTTTTGAAGTGCAGCTCGTTTTCCTGTTAGGAAAACGGGCTACACTTAAAAAAAAAAAAAAACTGCTTTATTGAAAAGCAGGTCGCGAACATGGAGGTCTGCTGACGACAGCAGGCCTCCATGTTAGCGAGTGCCTATACTCGCAATGGGGCCGCAATTTGCGACCCACCTCATGAATATTCATGAGGTGGGTCATTGCGACCCCATTGCGAGTCGCAGTCGGTGTCTGAGACACCGTACTGCATAGCAATTTGCGACTTGCAAATTGCGAGTGGCAGGGACTCGCAATTTGCAAGTCGCAAATTGCCGACTTGCTACATCTGGCCCCATGTGTAGGGACTGGAAATAAGAGATTATTCATGGATGAGTCTGAGGGTTCAGTGACACTCTGGTACTCTAATTGGTTGAGGAGTTCCCTCACAGGTGCTTTTGCATCATATTTTATTGGGTATTGGGTATTGGGTATTGAGGTTGAGGTTGGGATTTTATTGGTATTACGTGGTAGGGTGAATCTTTGTCCCACCCTAAATTACTGCGATAGAACGCAGGTGTTTGCACCACTGCCCAATCAATAGAGTACATTTCAACTAGCATTCTGGGAACAAGGGGTGAGAAGGACTTTTCAATAACATCCTCTCTGTAAAGGAGATAGTGGATGAATTCTTACAGCCAATCTTTTTCAGCCAGCAAAATATCATAAATAGAGATGACACAGTCCCAAAAGATGGCATCTATCTTACATTCAATGTCTCCTTCTAACTAAATAGATACTTTGTACATCCTATCGGGTGTGGAGACACTCATGCCCTCAGTCTCAACTTGCAAGAAGTCATCAGTTGCTTTCACCTCCAGATGCTCTTGAAGATACTGGTGAACTATTGTGACCTCTGCTGCACTGTCGAGCAGTTCCAGTGCCCACTTCCTGTTCTTCAGTAAAGCCCTCTTCTTGAGTGGCATGTCGTATTGCAACTGCTGGCACCTTTTTCTTTTTAAATTGTGTTTTTTGTTGGGGAAGTTTCTCTTCTTATTTAACTGAAACTTCAGACGAGCTTTGTGAGTCCTTTCTCGGTTTCACGTACTCTATTTGCTTCTCTGACCGCCCACCTCTCTCACTGTGTTTTTCCAGTGAGTCCTGAAAGGAACATGATTGGCGTGTATCAGTATATTGATATGTCAGGTCTTTTTATATTAGCCCTATTTCTAAGGTTATACATGTTTTGTGGGGTCTCCGCGTTCAGAAATTCTCCCCTTTCTTTTTTAGGTGTTTGTTCTTTATCCCAGCATTTTTCAGGACCATCAGGCGCTTGCTTGGTAGTGTCTTAGTTAGATCTACCTTGAAACCGTGGTTTAATCAGTCTGGCACCCAGACTATCTTGGCCAATACTAGAATAGGTCTCTGTGATAATCTTTGGTAGCTCACATTCTTGATCCTGTGCAGGAACATCCTGGAGCCGCATGCGTACTGCTAGTGCAACTGCTTCCCTTTTATGGTTACATAATATAATTGAAGATACTGTGGCAAAATTGCCCATTAATTGCATCCCCAAATCCAGGGCCGGGGCAGCCATGTATTCATCATGAATTTGTTTTAACACCTCCGGAAGATTGGCAAGTGTTGGTGTACCATGTGTGGTAGTATAGAGCGTGGCAAATACTGTGCCCCATGTATTGCAGTATCAACTGTGGGAACCATCCCGAATGGCAAGCACATAGTGAAAATTCGATGTTTATCCTGAGGCCCCGTATTTATTTTTTGAGCTAACCAAAACTGAATTTCCTCCCGCTTGGTGGGTACCTTACCCATGATCAAATGTACAGTTGCAGGGTCAATGCCTAGCGTAACTGCATGTTGTTGCACTGGGTCTGCACATGCTGGGTTAGTATTTAATGTACTAGCAGTCTTATATTGTCGTGAGCTCTATATATAGGCGGCAAACCTCAGGTACCGCTAAGGTTGCTGCATCACGGTGATGTGTATATGTGGCCAATAAAGGCCAGGTTGGGCCATCGTTGCTAAGAGGACCTAACCTAACATGTAATATAGTATGTGGTAGGACGCCATCAAGCCAGTTATTATGGTCTTGATAATATAAAGGTATTTCTAAATATGCATAAGCTCTGTATTGTGCAGGTATATTTGCAGGTGTGTAGTGGTGAAATGTATTTGTGTTCCCATCTACTGCTGGAAAGGTGACCCAAGAATATAACATTTTTGTTCTATTGGCTGGATGAGCATCAACAACAGATATGACTGGACCCCCGGGCCATTAGGCCATTTGCCAATAAATGTGCAGTGAGGGGTGGTCACATATTCACTGCAATTGCTACCCGTTGTGGGTTTGTCATTTTACTGGTCCATGTATGTTCACAAATGGTTTCTTCTAACTGGATGGCTGTTAATCCTTCCCTGGGAACTAGGTTAGGGCCCTTTAGAGAACTCCCCCTGTTTACTATTAGCCCCCCTTTGGACCCTGCCCACCCTTGGCATGGTCCCTCCATACTTCTTTTGGACCGTGATGCTCTCCAAACAGTCCACTTCCTGCGCAAGCTTCCTGGAGTCAGTCAGCTTTCTGTTAACCAGGTGCTGGTGCTGGCGCAGCTCTGGAAAACAAAGACTGTACAAGTGCTCAAAAGCTATTAAATTGCAAAGCCCCTCATACGTTGTTACCTTACTGCCCTTCACCCAACCATCCAGTGACTTGCAAAAGGAATCTACACACTCCAACCAAGTTTTGGACTCTTTTTGTAGGACCTAAACTTGTCCTTATACCGCTCAGGTGTCAGACCATATCTTGTGAGTAGGGCGTCTTTCATTATGGTCGAGGTGAGTCCCTGAAGATCCCCTAAGGATGTCAAGGTGTCCCTTCCCTCTACCTCAAAGTACTTCCAGAGACCCACCCCCCCATTATGCATCAGGGACGAGGTTCATATGGAGAGCTGACTCATACCCCTTGAACCACAAGTTTATGTCATCCTTACTCTTATGGTCCTTCACTAAATCTTCAGGAATGTGCACTCTTCTCTCAGGATGCACTGAGGTATTGCTGCCACCATCCCTACTGGACTGGCTCCTCTGATCCAGCTCCCTCAAGCTGAGCTCATGGGCCAGCAGTAATGTCTTCTCCTCAATGGCCAGCCTCCTCCCTTCCATCTCCATCCTGAGTCTCTCTAATTCCATCTGGTGACTCCTCTCTGCCTGACAGTCCTTTAACTTCTCAGGAGTCAGACCCCTGAATGATACACTGCTACCTGCCCTGGAGACCCTCCCCCAGGCATAACAGGTCCACCCACAATACCATTGTGTATACTCTGCACCTCCCCATCCTCATTTTGTTCCTCTGTGTGCCCCCCAGCCTCCTTGGCTATCACCCAGGCCCTCAGTGCCTTTTGCAGCTCCCCTTTCCTGGTGGAGTCCTTGATGGGACATGTACGATTCTTACAGAACTGTTCCAAATGAGCAACTGTGTAACTTTCCAGTTTCCCTAATTCAAAAACAGCTCCAGCTGGTGTATCTCCAGATTGAGACATGATGGCAAACCAAAAGGGCAAAGTTCCAAGGCAGAATCAGAGTTCACAATGAGAAGTTCAATAATCAATAAAAAGATCACCAAAGTCCCAAGAGAGCAAAAGCAAAAACAAGTAGTATGTGGTCACATAATGTTCTGCTTTGAAAACAGCAGTGTACACTTAATCACTGTATGTCAAGTACAAATACAGATCCAAACCTCACCGCTGATCACCAATGTTAGAAATGGGATCTTTAGTTGTCAGTCAGGTTACCCCCTGTCCAAGCAAGAATCCTCACTCCAGTCAGGGCAAAGGAGAAACACACCTGGTTAACCCCCACCCACTCCCTTGGTAGCTTGGTACGAGCAGGTAGGCTTAACTCAGAAGCAATGTGTAAAGTATTTGTACCAACACAAACAGTAATGCAGTGAAAACACTACAAAATGGGCACCACACCAGTTTAGAAAAATATGTAATATTTATCTAAATCAAACAAGACCAAAACAACAAAAATCAAATCCAACATACACAAGTTAAAATAGGAATTTTCAAAAGAATAAGGCCCTCATTATGATCCTGGTGGTGAGTGATAAAGTGGCGGTAATACCGCCAACAGTCTGGCAGTAAGTCCCGCCAAATTATGACCATGGCGGTGATAAGTCCCATAGACAGCCAATGTACCACACCAACTGCCAGGGTGGAAACAACACTCACCACAGCGGTAGCCAACAGCCAGGCGGAAGACAAAGTACCATATTAAGACACAGCACATCGCCACCTTTTCTGGGGCGGTACCAACACCATCAAAAGCCTGGCAGAAGCACATCACTGAAGAGAAAGGACTCACATCAGAGACACAGGGAAGTACAACGCCACCATGGAACCTGAACTGCAAGTTTTCCTGATGATCTTCTACGTTATGCTCCATCTGGAACACCAATGCCGACGAAGACTACGGCAGTGAGTACAGTCGCCTAGCACACAAGGGAGGGTGGGAGGAAAATGAGAGTGACACACACACGCACGACACACACATGACACACACACACACACCATACACATACACACACCATACACATAACCAGCTGCACACGAAAATCAATTTGTCCCTGAAAAATGGTAGAATAATGCAAGGACAACAGGAAAGTGATTGTAATCAGATCAAATTCAAAATCAATAATTCAATTTGTCAATGAAACAGATATGTATACATGTACACAAAGGGACACTGCTCAGTCCAATATTCAAAGGGCCCACATGGTCACAGGGCACAGTCTAAGGCCCAACTCGAATCCTGACCCAGAACAGAGCAATGGGCATGTTGCCCCCTCCAGAATCAGTGGGAAAGTAACCCACCTGAGAAACAGTGGCCTTGCACTCCCCAGCACAGGGAAATGGGCATGTTTCCCCCTCCAGAAGCAGTGAGAAAGTCACCCACCTGAGAGACTATGGCCTTGCAATCCCCAGCACAAAGTAATGTGCATGTTGCCCCCTCCAGAAGCAGTGGGAAAGTCACCTACCTGAGAGACTGTGGCCTTGCACTCCCCAGGACAGATCAATGGGCATGTTGCCCCCTCCAGAACCAGTAGGAAAGTCACCCACCTGAGAGACTGTGGCCTTGCACTCCCCACTACAGAGCAATGGGCATGGGGCCCCTTCCAGAACCAGTGGGCTTGTTCCCACATCCAGCTGAGGTGCCCCCCGAGGTTGCTTCCTATTTGCAAACTGATGCCCCTGCAGTGTACTATCCGGATGTGGTCAGGATTCGAGTTGGGCCTTAGACTGTGCCCTGTGACCATGCAGGCCCTTTGAACATTGGACTGAGCAGTGTCCCTTTGTGTACATGTGTACATATCTGTTTAATTGACAAATCGAATTATTGATTTTGAATTTGATCTGATTACAATCACTTTAGTCCATTCCTGTTGTCCTTGCATTATTCTGCCATTTTTCAGGGACAAATTGATTTTCGTGTGCAGCTGGTTGTGTGTATGGTGTGTGTGTCATGTGTGTGTCATGCGTGTGTGTGTCACTCTCATTTTCCTCCCACCCTCCCTTGTGTGCTAGGCCTGAGATGCCTGGGACGAAGAAGATGCCCACCCTCCTGGGTGAGCGGGCACGGGAAACTCACTGAGGGGCTGCTGGGAGGGCAGTGCTGGTACGGAGTGGTGGCTGTACCTGCAGCTCGGGTGGTCACAGAGGTGTCCACCACCACCAGGGAGCTCCCATCAGAGGAGGTATCTGAGGCTGTGTTGTCTCCTCCAGTCTCCGCCGTGGTGCTCCTCTTGCCCTCCTTCCCACTGGTTCCCTCGGCATCAGTGGATTCTGCCTCCTGGGTCATGTGGGATGCAGCTCCCTCTGTCACCGGTGCCCCTGCTCCTCCGCCAGATGATGCTAATGCACACAAGGACAGGATGACAAAACAAGAAAGGGGGGTAGAGAGACAAAGAATAAACTGGGTCAATGACTGCATCAACACCACAGTTAGCATACACATCACCATCACACACAGGGAACAGGCTTAACCACTATGCATTGCACTACCAGGGATATGGCTTGTCACTAAGGCAAGATGAGGACAACACACCGCCAACTGCAGCACTCCTGGGACCCACGATGCCCTGCCTGAAATGGACTGCTAACAAGCTAGGTCACCTGTATTTGCCATACACCCATTAACCTTCAGATGACTCATGCTGCAATGCCTGGCCTGGCCTTAGGGGCATCCACTGACACACATCCACCACCCGGATACTATCCCATCAGCCAAATATTTATAGATACCCACTGTACTCACCCCCTTGTGGCTGCTGTAATGCCCTCAAGCGCCCATCCAGCTCAGGGTAGGCCACCGCCAGCATGCACTCCTCGTAGGGAGCCCATCCCCAGCTGGGCCTTCCGTGCCCAGCATCTCAGGTCCTATCACCGTTTCCGACAGTGGGTGCTCTGCCTGCCATAGACCCCCAGGGTCCGCACGACCTTGGCGATGGCACGCCATAATCCCTTCTTTGGATGGGCGATGACCTGCAGAGGCAATACATACAGGAGAACACCATGAAACAAACAGTCCAGACCGTCACTCAAACAGCCCACCATACCCGTTTCCATCAACATTGCACACACATAGCCCAGCACACAACATGTACACCGCCAACATACAATCCCCCCACTCCGCGCCCATCCTTACACGATGCTTGCACACACATCTCCATGCATCCTTAACACATGCATCGTGGCCAAAGTTTAATCACCTGTTGGTCCTAAGGCCCATACGGCAGTCCGTACTGGGGTAGGACCCCAACCACCAGTCACTCCAACTCCTCGAAGTGAAGGCAGGGGCCCTTTCCCTGGTCACACGGGCCATTGTAGATTACAGACACAGGTCACAGCAGGTCACGGAGTTTAGGTCTTCTCCTGTTGAAGGTCAGGAAACAAGTGAGGATTGAGTTAGAAAACGGCAGTCACATCCATGGCACGTCACCGCCTGCATAGATCCCCATTGGCCACTGTACTCCATTGAGCCCCATATTATCCAATGAGGAATTGCACAGGGGGCAAGATTGCCTTCCACCACGCCACCCAACATCGGCAGAGTTACCTCACTTTCACCTGTACCTCCATACAGGACAGGCGGTCGCCATTTGGGGTGGAGCAGGCATATCGACAATTGCTGCATCACAGATTAGATTGGCACATACTTCACCATTAACACTGTCCCAATACATAAGTGCACCATGTGTACTGTTGTTGTGGTTTTGTTGTTCTAATTGTGACAGCCTACTCACTCTTGTGTCCCTTAGATACCTACCGTTGCGGATGAATAGGAAGTGGAGACATACCCCCTTGTACAGACCCCTGGTGGACTTAGCTACACTGGAGGACAGGCACATTATCCTCACCTATAGACTGGACAGGGCCACAATCACAGAGCTGTGTGCCCAGTTGGAGCCAGACCTGATCTCATATATCCATCATCTGACTGGGATCCCCTATCTTGTGCAAGTGCTATCAGTGCTCCATTTCTTTCCAAGCAACAGTGGCCTTGGCAGCAGGAATGTCACAGCCAATGTTTTCAATCGTGCTGGCAAGAGTGTTGCCTGCCCTGGCAAAACACATGTGCAGCTACATAGCTTTCCCCCAGGTGGAAGATTTGCCCACTGTGAAAGCCAGATTTTATACAATGGGACATATCCCCAATATTATTGGGGCGATTGACGGGACACATATTCCGTTTGTCCCCCCCGCCAGAATGAACAGGTGTACAGGAATCAGAAGAGTTTCCACTCCATGAATGTGCAGATGGTGTGCCTGGTGGACCCATACATTTCCCACATCAATGCTAAGTATCCTGGGTCGGTGCGTGATGCCTTTGTCCTGAAGAATAGCAGCATACCAAATGTGATGGCCCAACTACAGAGGCACAGGGTGTGGCTAATATGTGAGCCTTGGTCCCCACCCAGTGTATGCTATTGTATGCCTCTGGTGTTAACCTCATAGGATAGTGTGTGGCTAAATGTTGTCCCTCAATACTTGCAGGGGACTCTGGTTACCCAAACCTATCGTGGCTGCTGACCCCTGTGAGGAATGCCAGGACAAGGGCTGAAGAAGAAGATAATGAAGCACATGGGGGAACCAGACGGATCATCGAGAGAGCCTTCGGCATCCTGAAGGCCAGGTTCAGGTGCCTCCATCTGACAGGTGGATCCCTGTGCTACTCACTGAGAAGGTCTGCCAGATAGTAGTGGTACACTGCATGTTGCACAACCTGGCCCTCAGGTGCCATGTACCTTTTCTGCAGGAAGAGGAGACTGGAGATGCCAATGTGGCTGCAGTAGACCCTGATGACAGTGAGGATGAAGCGGCTGAAGATAAGAATGAGGACAAAAGAACATCAGTTATCCGTCAGTACTTCCAATGGCACACAGATGAGACAGTGCAACTTCACATTTCTATGAATATTGTTGTATTCTGTGTGGCTGTTGCATGGTGGCATTAACTACTTTTTTACCTCTATTTACTGTCACCTATGGATTATCTTTTTACAGATGTTGGTGCAATGACAACTGTTTACTGATGTGCTGACTACAGCCAGCTACAGGTCATTATTTCTATGCTCTCACAATGTACAGTTCATTTGCAATGGATGTAACTGTTTCCATAAATACACTGTTTCAACACATGACATACAAGTATTTGAGTTGTGTTCAAGGATGTTTATTTTAGTGCTAACAAATTGATGGAAAAGTACAATGGAATGGGGTGATGATGGAGGAAGGTCCAGGGTATTTTTCCGGTCTGTTTGTAGCACAGGTGCAATGTCCAAGTTGCCATAGGAAGGGGAGCTATGGCAGTTCAAGGTGGACAAGGTGACTAAGTGGGACACAAGGGGGACAATCAGGAGAGTCTCATTTCCTGGCTGTGGTCTTGGCAAGTGTCTCTGGCTTCTGTCTGGGTCACAGGGAACATTTGTGGGGTGGTTCACCTTCTGCAGTGGGAGGCGTGATGGCGGCCTGTGGACTAGCGGCAGCGGAAGTAAAGGGCTGGTCAATAGACTGGCTAGTGGTAGGGGCACGCTGGTGTGCTGTTGCCTGCCTCATGATGTTGTCCAGGTCTGCCAGCACCCGTGCTATGGAGATCAGGGTGGTGTTTATTGCTTGCATGTCCTCCCTGATCCCCTGATACTGTCCCTCCTGTTGCCGCCTGTTCTCCTGCACATCATCAAGGATCTGGCCCATCGTGTCCTGGGAATGTTGGTAGGCTTCCAGGATCTTGTAGAGTGCCTCCTGGCGAGTCGGTTCCCGGGTCCTGTCCTCCCCCTGGCGCACAGCAGTCCTCCCAGTGTCCCTGTTGGCCTGTGCCTCTGTCCCCTGAATGGTGTGCCCACTGCCACTGACCCCAGGTCCCTGATTGTCTGGGGGGTGAGGTGTGGCCTGGGGTCCCTGTATAGGTGTGCACACTGCTGATTGATGTGTCCTGGGGACAGAGGTGTGGATATGCGCGGTGGGTGCTGTGGTGTTGGATCCTGATGGGGGAGGCTCTGTGGTAGTCTGTGAGTGGGCTTGAGTGAACGATTGTCCATTGGTCCCTGATGGGCCAGATAGGTCATCCAGATCTAGAAGTCCAGAGTTACTGTCATCACTGGGGGCATCTTCTGTTGGGGGACTGGATAGTCGTGGCACCTCCTCTCCACTGACATTGGCTGGGGTACCTGTGGGGATGTAAGTGATGTATTTTGCTTCATGTGTTTGACATTTGTACATCCCTGGCTTCCTCTCTATCGTTAGTGTTGCCCTGCCACCTTTTGCTTGTGTATGTGATGTATTGAGGGAATGTTAGTTTCCCTAAGCTGTGCATGCTTTAGTGATGGGTGTCCATGCAGGGCTGGGAGGGGTGTCCATGCATTGGTATAGCAGGCAGGGCTTGGCATTGTGGTTAAGTTATATGTGTAGGTGCAGTGCGTGGGATGGAGTGGAGTGAGGGTGAGGGGGTGTGATGGCATGTAGGTATGGGGGTTGATAAATAGTAAATGTTGACTTACCAGTGTCCAGTCCTCCGGCTACTCCAGCAAGTCCCTCAGGATACAGTAATGCCAGTACCTGCTCCTCCCCTGCTGTGAGCTGTGGGGAAAGAGGTGGGGTCCACCGCCAGTTCTCTGTATGGCGAGCTGGTCCCTTGCTGCAATGGACCTTCCCCCTTAGGTCGTTCCACCTCTTCCTGATGTCGTCCCTTATTCTTGGATGCTGTCCCACGGCATTGGCCCTGACCCTCAGCCATAGCTCCATCTTCCTTGCAATGGATATCTGCTGTACCTGTGCTCCAAACAGCTGTGGCTCTACCCTGACAATTTTCTCCACCATGACCCTTAACTCCTTCTCAGTGAAACAGGGGTGCCTTTGTGGTGCCATGGGTGTTGTGTAGTGTGTGTTGGTGAGAGTGTGTTGAGTAATGTGGTGGGGTGTGTGGTGTTTGTTGGTGAGAGTGTGTTGAGGAATGTGGTGGGGTGTGTGATGTGGTGTACGTGAGGAATGTATGGGTATATGTGCTGTGTGTGACTAGATGTCTCTGTGCTGTTTATGTCAATCTCCTGGCAGTAATAGTTGTTCTTAAAGGGTTGTGGGTAATGTGGGTGTGTGTTTTATAGTGGTGTGGGTAGATGTGTGTGGTGTGTGTAAGGGTTTAAGGTGTGTGTTTTTGGTATTGGCCAATGGAATGTTGTTTGTATGTGGGTGTCCATTCTGAGCGCGGCAGTATGTACCTCCAGTTGTTTACTGCCATTGAATGTCCGCCGTGGTGATTCATGGGTCGTAATGTCGTGGGTGTTGTTTTGTTGGCGTAACGGTATGGTTGTTGGGTCTGCCACTTTTGCACTGACTTTTGGGCTGGCGGATTTGTGTATGTGGCTGTATTCTGTTGGATTGGTGTGTGTGTCATAATATGGTGAAAGGATATTCGCCACCTTGGCGCTATGTTGGTGCCCGTCAGCGTGGCGTAATGAGGGCCTTAGAGTCTTACTCCATAGAAAACAATGGAAATGATTACTTTGCACAAAGTACCTAGTTTGTGTCAAAAATAAAGCTGAAGGGGCAAACGTGTGTCGGAAAGGGCATCAACGCATTGATTCCTTCCTCGCAAGGGAGGCCGTGGGTCATTTCTTCTCTGGTCGGGTCGGTGATGTGTTGTTTTTCTCCTTCGCAAAAGATTGATCCGTCGATTCCCAGGTGGGGCACCTCGGATCCGCGCAGTCGGGTTGACTTTGACACCCAGGGACAATCCTGTTGCACGGTGTTAGAAAACCGGGCTGCATCGGGTTTGAATTGTTCTCAGCAGCAGCTGCAATGCGTTGATCTCCCAGCCGCAATGCAGGTGGAGCATTGATTTTAGCCTCCAAGCATCGTTTATCAGCCGCGTTGCAGATGGTGCATCAAAAAGTTCCCTGCACAGCATTCTGTGCGTGGATTTTCAGCTCTTGTCTGCCAACTTCACTTTTCAAGGGTACAGGGACTGGATAGGATACCACTTGGCAGGGCAGGAGCCTCAGCAGAGGGAAAAACAAATTTGGCTGTTTTACCTCACCAGGGCTTGTAAAACTATTTTTATAAGGTTCCTGCTTATAGTTATATAGCATCCAGCCCTAGGGGCACACAGGGCATGCCTTAGGGGTGACATATGTAAAAATAAGGTTGTTTAAGACTTTGGAACTACATTTATTCCCAAAGTCGAATTTGTATGTAACTTTAATTTAAAAGGAGCCAGCAAGGCAGGCCTGCCTTTAAAATGACAATCGGCACCTCAGCAGTGCACCTATGGCTGCACCACCTCTGCTGGGGTCCCTGAACTTACATGCCCTACCATGTACTAGGGACTTATTAGTAGGTTGACGTAGCCAATTATAATTAGCCTAATTTGCATACTCATTTTATAGAGAGCACAGGCCCTGGGACTTGTTAGCAGTACCCAGGGCACTATCAGATCAGGAAAACACCAGAAAAAAGTTAACAATGGGGGCAAAATGTTGGGGGACCTCTGCAATCAGCTGTGTTTCCTCACACAAGCCTCTCCCCCAGCCTACACACCCAGGAGACTCGGCCCAACCCTGGGAGAGTCTTCCTGGCTTGTCAGGTGAGGAAGACAGTGAAGAAAACTGTCTGTCACTTTGAGGGGCCTACTCTGCCTTACTTTCTCCTGTCCTGGTCACTACCTCTGGGTAGTGAACCCATCGCCAAAGTGAAAGGACCAGTCTTAAACTGAAAAATCCCTCTAGGGGGGTTTTCGTTCCTCTCTCTCTGCCAACTTGGGTAGTTATGTGCCCACCTCCCCTATCCCTAATTTTGCTAGGGCAACACCTAGCTGACCTAAAGAGGTCACCCAACACTTGAGCAACCCCCCCATGACCAACAGGGTCAGGGGACCTACTTTGCTTTTGGCCCTGTGGTCTGCTTCCCAGACCAAGTGCAGTGCTGCCATGAAGGCTAGCACCAGCAGAGGCCACTGACAGCTGTCAGCACCCAGAACTATACCCTAAGCTCTCCACTGACAGGTGGCTGAGCTGCTTTAGGGACAACTGTGGGGTCCTGGCACCCCTCTTGCTGTTCAGGGAGGGGGGCTACCACCTCCTGTGGCAAGCACGCACCTTCCACTCTCCCGCCTGTCAGTGCATGGGCAACACCCTGCATCTGCACAGCTGCCTGACTACTCAGGACTTCCTTGGGGTCAGATGAGGCCTCACCAGTGCCAACTCTGGGCTCCTCCCTACTGGGGCAGAAGGCCTTTGGCTCCCTGGAACTCTCTCTAAGAGTGGCCTACCCTTCTTTTTCTTCTTTCATTTTCTTGGGGACCCCTGTCTCCTAACTGTAGGGGCTAGCACCCCAGAACTCCAGAACATTGGGTCGGGAGGTGCGCCCTGGGCGACCGGCCCATCTGGGACCAGACTCACCTCTGGAAGGTCAATGCCCAAGATACAATTTAGGGGTAGGTCAGCTCTGACTACCACCCTAAACCAGTCAAGGATACCCTCCCTCTCTAGGGGCACTGTGGCTATAGGTTTGGAGGTGACCTCACTTGTGGCAATCCTGACTTTCCTGGTCTCTCCTGGGACATACATGTCTGGGGTCAACAGTTTGTCACTCACTATAGTGTGACTGGCACAGGTGTCTCTCAGGCCAGTGGTAGGGATCCCATTCACCTGAATGGGGTGGAATTGCCTACTTCCACTCTCAGGGATCACCAGCTTACCATCTGGTCCTGTCTCCCAGTCCAATGCTGTGAGGACCTCATCATCTGAGGAGTCCTCCTCCGTGGCTACATTGGACAGCCCAGTGCTAACCACCGTCTTTGGACAGGCTGCATCTCCCCTGAAGTGACCTGTCTGCTGACAGTCAAAGCAAGCCTTAATGTCCAAGAGCTTTTTTAACCCTGTGTCTCCCTGCCTCTGCTTGTCAGAGTGGGAGTGGGATTTACTCCCCTCCTTCTTAGGGTTGTGGGGTACAGAGGGAGTCTCTGTGGTGGGCTTACCACCTCCCTCCTTAGGTGTTTGGGGACTTGACCCCCCCCTTCTTGGAGTCTCCCCCCTGGGGCTTGACAACCCCTCTGGTTCTCAACCACTCATCAGCTGCTTCCCCCAGCTCTCTGGGATTGGTCAGCTTAGAGTCCACTAGATGCTGGTGTAACCATTCTTGGATACAATTGATCAAGGTGTGCTCGCTCATGATCAACTTGTATAACCCTTCATAAGTATTTACTTTGTTACCATGAATCCAGCCCACTAGTGCCCTGAATGAGGTGTCTAATAAGTCAACCCAAGACTGGGTATTAACCTTTTGGGTGTCCCTGAACTTCATCCTGTACTGCTCTGGGGTCAGACCAAACTTCTTGGTTAAGCACCTCTTCATATTAGAGTATGAATTTGCCCCCTCCCCACTTAAGGTTAGAAGCCTATCCCTTCCAGAGTTGGGGACCAACTCCAATAGAAGTTAACCCCAGTAATGAGGCTTAACCCTTCTCATCTGGAGGGCTCTCTCAAAGTCCTCCAGCCACTTGTCTATGTCATCCCCCTCTACAGAAGCAGGAACCACCCTCTTGGGTAGTCTGGGACAAAAACCCCCACCCATGGACCCCTCAACTTCTCTGTTGCTGCCACCATCTCTCTGTTCAATTCTTGCCAACTTCTCTGCCTCCAAAGCTATGAGGGCTACCTGGGCCTCAAGTTCTTTTTCCCTGAGGTCCAGCTCTGCTTCCTCCTGGTCTGATACCACAGACCCTCCCATCCCACTAGCTCTGGATGGGGCCCAAGCTGCTGAGATCACAGTGAGGCAATCACCCTCCTCCTCCTGGAGGTCAAAGAGGACACCTTCCCTCTTCCTACCTCTGAAGCTTTCTCTGTCTTTTTCTGCGCTACCCTGGCTTCAAGGGACTTTACCATCACAGCCTTCCTAAGGTTGTTAGTAACATATAATCTCCTCTTTCTACAAAACACCCTAAGCTCAGCTGCAGTAAGTGTGGGTTGGCTAGCTAGATCAAGCTCCATGGTCTCCCTTAAGTTTTGCGTCACTTAAAAAAAACAAAAACTTTGGCACCAATTGATCAGAACAATTTAGAAAAATAAAAAATTAGTCAAAATTTGAAAACTAAAAAATACTTTTGCTCTAGGTCAATTTAGAAGATTTGTAACTTATTTCACTTAAAACTGTGGTGTGACTTTAAACACAAGTACTGGATCCCATCACTGTGCACCAAAAAGTTTGGAAAATTGATTATTGGTAAGGGCAGGTAAGTACCTACACTTAGCAATAGGCCACTAACCTCCACATAGGTCCAGTTGGGTCTCAACAAATTAAACCCAGCTCATCCCTTGGTAGCTTGGCAACGAGCGACAAGGCTTAACTTAGGAGACAAATGTGTAAAGCATTTGAAAATCACAGTAAATAAGTAAAACACAAAACACAACACCAATTTATAAAAATAGATTATGTTTTTATCTTTAAAATGAAAACAAAATGATTAAAATCGGATAAGGGGAACCGGAGATATATATTTTTAAAGAATTATTGTTTTTTAGCGCTTAGAAACGAATAACGCCAATCTGATCATCTGTTTGCACCTCGACAGAGGCAAAGTCAAAGTTTGAGGCCGACTGCGAAGGAGCCCTGCTCGGCTACAGCTCGTGGGAGGCCTCGGTCAAAAGTTTACCTTCAGACTTAGTCGTTTTCTTGAAGATTTTCTTCAGCAGGACCAAATCACTAGTTCAATCTGACCTCCTGGAACTCTTTCTCGGATACGCGTCGCGGGAGCCTTAGGTGAAGATTTTTACGTTCGGACTGTTTTTTTTAGATGAAAATCCTTTGACCGGGGCAAACCTGAATCTTGATCCGATATCCCTGGAGCCCTCTTCGGAACTTTCAGAGAATTTCTTCACCGTAGCGAACCTGCAAGTCAGATCGTGTCGAGGTTGGGGAAAGCCGCCTAGAGTTGCCGTGGCGGGTCGATCCCTTTATGGAGCTATTTTTCAAAAGTTCTACAAACTTCTGGATCTTCATCCAGATGTTCTTTTAAGGTGCTTTTGAGGTCCACAGCTCACTCCAAAGTTCCAGAAGCTCTGAGATGCTCCTTGAGGGTACGGACTACATCTCCCAGAATGCACCTGGTGCAAATTCCAGTTTGGCTAGTGGACAGTGGTCAGCTGGTCAGGTTCTTTAGGAGTTGGTGCAGGGGACTCTGGTTAGCAATTTTTCACCTGCAGCAAACAGGGGTCCCTCCTTGAACCAGTTGATGCCAGGCAAAGTCCTTATTGTGGTAAAGCCCAATTGTACATCTGATGCAGTCTGCCAGAGTGTAGTATCCAGGTGCAGGTCAGGGGTCCAGCAGGGCAGTCCTTCTTCTTCTGTAGTTCTTCCTTGTTGGAATCCAGTAGGCATCTGAGGTGTGGGTGCAGGTCTGCCAGTTTTAGCCCTGCTCCTGGGTGAAAAACAGGGAGGTCCTGGTTCTCCAATCAGGTGCAGGGTCCTCCCATCTGTGATGACCACTTCCTGGAAAGTGTGGCAAAAATCAATCCCAGGGAGCAACATTCCTCAAAAATCCATCATGGCTGAAAATTATTTTTGGAGGTTGCATCTGTCTGAGCCCACCCACTGGTGTGGCTAAAAATCCTAAACACACCCCTCTCCTGCCCTCTCCTAATCTAATCGGGGGGCACATAATTGTCTGGGTTTGTAGGATGTGAGGGAGGTACTGGGCTACTCCAAATGTCCTTCCCTGCCTTTGAAGACCAGTTTGGCAGCCCTCCCCCTTCCTGCTTCCCCATCTGCTGAGGGAAGATCTCCTCCCACACGCACATTCCTTTATGTTGTTCAGCCCAGGCTACTTCACACCTCATCAAGGCAGTCTGGCCAGGCTGCCAGAGGTTGCCAAACAGAGCAAAGCACTACAGGGCTGAAGTTGGCAACTTTTTCGGTAAAGTTTAAAACTCTTTACCTGAACAAATTATATTAAATCCAACAATTGTAAGTTGTGGGATTCATTACAACAATTAATTAGATTACCAAACTTGAGGTATCTGACACTTAAGGGGACTTTATAAACTAAAATAAAGTCTCCCCATTCTAGCCTACGGAGGCAATTCACTACAATGAGGGAAAACAAATTTGGCTGTTTTATCTCACCAGGGCTTATACAACTATTTTTATAAGGTCCCTGCTTATAGTAACATGGCACCCATCCCTAAGTGCACGCAGGGCACACCTTAGGGGTGACTTGTATGTAAAAATAAGATAGTTTAAGGCTTTGGAACTACTGTTAATCCCAAAGTCGATTTTGTATGTAACTTCAATATAAAAGCAGCCAGTCAGTCAGGCCTGCCTTTAAAATGACACAGGACACCTCAGCAGTGCACCTACGGGTGCATCACCTATGCTGGGATCCCTAAACTTACATGCCTTACCATATACTAGGGACTTATAAGTAGGTTGACGTAGCCAATTATAATAAGCCTAACTTGCATACTCATTGTATGCAGAGCACAAGACCAGGGACTGGTTAGCAGTACCCAGGGCACCATCAGAGACAGGAAAACACCAGCAAAAAGTGAAAAATGGGGGCAAAAAGTTAGGGCGCCTCTGCAATCAGCCCTGTTTTCTCCCAACAACAAACATGTTAATCATCAACCCCCCAACATATTTTCATACATTAACAACATGAAGTACACCTATAAACAAACTAACTAAACATTTAAAGCTAAACATATATTTTTTGTATTTTTACATTTTGTTTTTTCATTTTTTTAACATACAATGAGCATCAACCTCCTTAACAAACATCCCACCCATATCCCCACCTAACAAGTAGGGTGGTTAGCTATCCTTCCTTCATGCTGGCCTGTTAGAAACATCTCCAATTGTGACAGATGGAAATACATGGAACCATATACAGGCTCCATGTACTGAAATGCAAACAAATCAATATGGCCTTATACATACCCTAGTGTCTGCCCATACAAACCCTTGATGCGCATAACCTCAACCCACAGCCCTGTGATGAGTGTGTGTATGAATGCTGTAGTTCTCATGTTTATGAGTATCCTGTGCTGTATTGTGCATGTCTTTTCCTACAGTTAACTAAGGCTGTCATTTTTTGGGGGGCCCAGTATGGGTAACACCACCAGTAGTTGGACTGTGTAATTGGCTGTATGCTGACCACACAGTGCAGACATGCATGTGTTCATTTACACATTGTTCTATCACTTTTCAAAATATTAGAATTGTGTGGTCATGTGTTGCTTATAGGTCATCACGCATATGAGGACATGAGGCAGGCCTTTAACTGCATTACCATGTATGGACTGGTGGCATGTGCCATAACTATTCATACCCATTCTGTATGCACCAAGGTAGGAATCCTCTCATCCTGTGCGGACCTGACTTAGAAAATGACCATACATTCCTGTGTGTACAACTACACTTGCAACATGTAACCAACGGGTAGGTTGCAGTTGACTCATCCAAAGACAGGTTCACTTAGTCTTTCAAACAGCCCCTCTAGGAACAAAGGCATGTTGAACATTCCTCCTCTGCCTCCCCTTCGTATGTCACTGATATGCAGCAAATTGAGGGATGCTCTGGTACCTATGCTGCAGGATGACAGTTCCCACATATCAGTATACATGTGGCCTAAGATTTGTACTTAAGTACATGATGGCCATGGATAATCACACACAATCTTTAGTGAGCACAGACAACATTCAGATGACACTACCTGGCAGCATCTAGATCTCAGAATGGTTCCACCTCTGCCACTGTGTATGGGGCTGGTCCACCTGTAACACAAAAACATGGAACAATGCTCTGTCAATTTAGGACAGGGACACTGTGGACAAATGAAGCACCTTTCATTTACATCACAATTGTCTTAAAATCTGCACATGAGACATGTAGCATATGACAAAGTTGATGTGGCCAGTGATGGACGTAGGTGTGACATGTTGCAGTATTTACGGGCAATACCAAGAAATAACATCTCAGCTGCACAGAGTGCATACCAAGTTCCAAAACATCACTCTTTGCTACATGGTGCAAGAGCACCTGCCTTTGATGGCCATGTGAACAGAATGAAGGGACAGACCACAATCTTTTGCAGGCACTTTCTCAAATCTATGGCCCTGATTTATACTTTTTTTGCACCGCATTAGCGTCATGTTTTGACGCAAAAGCGGTGTAAACTTACAAAAAACTATTGTGTCAAAACATGACGCAAATGAGGCACTAAAAAAGTATAAATCAGGCCCTACATGTGCCCTTTACATCACTACACACATCAGACAGAAGCCATGCTTGTTAGCTGGCTACACTTCAATCATTACTTTACTACTGCACAGTTAATAAACATTGCCCATTACAGCCCTGTACATGCTCCTTAAGGAATATTAAACATTTTCAAAATAACGTATGTCAAATTGGTAGGGTTGCAACTAACAACCTGTCCAGCCTGTAATGTGATGACATGTGGGTGTGCTCCCCTGCAACATACATGGAGGGAGGTCCACACAGTTCGGACTCAGTAATAACCAGAAAGGCCAGGTGATAACACTCCATGCAGAGGGCCGGGTGGGTCCCCAGGCTCCTCTGGGACTCCCCTGCCCTGCATGGTCTGTTTGGGCTAGTGCTAGGCCACAGTGACAATCACGGTATGCCATGGTTGTTAACTAACAGAGTTGCCTGTAGCATGGCATGCAAACCCAAATACATATCTGAAACTCAAGTCACAACATCAATGACAGATTGTTTACTAGGAGACACATCTATGATCTCTTGGTATAGCTGTACTTACCAACAGGCTCACCAACTTCCATGCCAAGATGATTGATAAGATCAGTCACCCGGCTGACGACATCTGCCAATCTGTGTTTGATCTGATGTACGGTGCAGTCCACATCTAAGGCACAATTCAGGTAAACCCTCACCTTCGCCCAGTGTTCCTTCCTCTTGCGGGTAGGGTACCACTGGCTTACCCTACCCCGCAGCAATCTATTGGCCAGGAGTGTACAATCAGTCACAGGAGGCCCGCAAACTCGTCTACTGACAGATTACATGATCTACCCCTCCCGACATATCCCTAAACCAATAAAAACAGCCTTAACAACAAACTAACTAGACCTACTAGCTCTTCTTCCGCTAAAACTACAAACCTCTATTTAAACAAACATCCAACAATACACTACAGAAAGCAATACAAAATAGAATTACAAGACAAAGAAGACACTTTTGGAACACAACAGGGCCTGCTCGGACACTAACTGGACCAAAAAAAACAGCACTGATCTCTCCAGCTACCAACAAACACTTCCTCCAGCAAGCTCAAACAAAAAGACTGTAAGGGAATGGGAAAGTAACTTCATACTTCCTGGCTTGCAGCATGGCAGAGCTATTGCACGAGTTCCTGGGTGGATGTGTCACATTTTCTCCAAATGCGTCATTTTTTTATGATGCATCCTTGCCAAATTAGGCAATGCGTGATTAATGCACAATGCATGTCAATATATTATGTTTTTTTTTCACGCCTTTGCATGGATTTGTGTTATGCGGAACACACAACAGGTGCAATGTGTAATGCACTAGGCTGATGCTGCTGTTTATATTGATGCAAATAAGCCATTTGTGTGTTCCACAGTGTAATGTCTAGTGCAATGCAGGTAAACACTCCTAGGGATCGGTGATTTGCCTGTACATGTCCGTGCTCACATGCTTGATGACTTGGAATGTGTTGCATGTGTATGTTAACAGTGCACAAATGTGTGATTGATTGCATTAACAGTGTGGCAAATGGAACAAGTAATGTATTAATATGAAATAGCTTGAATTATTGTGTATTCTGGAGAGGTTAACATTATTTTTATGTTACACAGTTTGTTTAATGCTTGGGTGAACTTGGCTAGCTGTGCACTTCTTTCTTAATTTACACAGATATCGCAGTAGTATGCACATGTTATACATACTGTAATACATGTTCATGGGCAAACTTGTGGGATATATTATAGCTCATATTTTTGTGCAAATTACATAGAACTGCGCCGCAAGACTTTTTGCTGCTTTGCACTATGTCAATGTGAAAGTTGCAGGAAAGCACCGTTCTTATGCACAGTGGTGGATTTCTGTCCATTCCCCCTGTGCCAGGGCACAATTTTCTGCCTTGTGCCAATGCAGGCAACCTTGCGCCATGGTGTAAGGGTGTCTGCATTGAATACAGAATTGTTTTTTTTAAGGAAGGGGCATCTTCCTGCAGAAAACCCAATAGAGTGGTGTGTTCCTCTTCCTATGTGTGTTGCAGAATGCAGCACACATAGAATGAGGCAGAAACGAGGATTAACAAACTTAATATGCCATGTTACACTTTGTCTGGGGAGGTATAAGCTTTTGGCACTGCACCAGGTTTCTATCATTAAGAAAACATGAGACAGGGTAAATATCCATGGGCGTTGCCTGGGAAAGCTGACTGCACTACCCCTGGAACTCCCCCCTGGTGCAGAGTAAGGCAATGCAGCAAATTGCACTGCCTTGCCTTAGACCATATGTATGAGGCCATGAAAGTGCCACACAAAGTGACAGTGCCATGGATATGGTTAGAAGGCTTGCGCCATGCAAGCTACAAAAAAGTGAGGCATCGGCAGCTCAAACAGCTCATACATATGCCCATATCTGTCTCCATTCCTGGCCCAGGATGTGCCATGAATGCATTAGAGACTCAGGGAATGACATACACTGGCTGGTTCATCCAGTCTGCATGTATGTTGCATCCTGGGCACAGACTGACTGTCTAGATATCCAAGGTATGTGGCTATGCCTATATGACACACGTTGATATGTGCAAAACAACATTTACCATACAGACATATCCAACAACCACCATATCATGTTGTAGGACACACATATGTGCTGTCTCGACTTGGTGTCTTTAGCAACATGTGTGGCACACGCACAGTACCACTGCAGCTTAGCATAAGCCTGAATTGTTCACCTAGATTTTGGTAATCTCAAGGCCAGTTTGAGTAGCCGGAACAAGTCTGATTAGTTCTAAGGAGGTGAATGTTTTCTATTAGCATGCATCATGTTATTTGGCAGGAGTGAGGGGTTATGTGAACTTAGAATGTGGGTAGGCATTCACACCAGATGCTCATTTGGTAATTTTATGACACATCATGCCACTCTAACAACGAATGGATCCTACCATGCCAGACGCAAGAGTGCATGTAGTCTTAACTTCACATCTATTGTTATATTTCCCATCTCTTTGCGTCCTGTTATTGCTAACACACATAGACAGAGCTGTAGGAGTGACAGCATTGTTTGCAATGAGTGTGACACACTAACACAGCCACATACTTCCCTGCTGATAACAGTTGCATCCATGCCTAGAGGGGCAAGTGTGCTAGCATTGGGCCTAGGTAGCCAATTCAGCACCAGTGCAATTAAGGCCTCCACTTGTATATGTGTTATGTGAGGCAACACACTGATTTTAGTATGTGCTTCCAAAGATTTATGTTGCATTTGGTGACTATCTGGGTTGCACTGTGTACACATTCACATTATATGTGCCTCTGTTCACAGTTCTCAGACTTTGACCCAGATTTAAGAAAAGTGTTGCTTCATGTAATGAAGTGCCACTTTTCTTGCAGCCCATTGTGCTCCCGTAATGCCACCATTTCTGCGCCGTTTTGTGGCGCACCATGGCGCAGGTTAGGGGCAACAGCGTCATACTTTTGTTATGCTGTTGTTGTACTTTACAGGATTGGAGCCAACAATTTTGGCGTTAATCCTGCAAAGTACATAGCGGTCCATTACAAATAATTGTGTGCCTCCTTTTAATGCCTGCTCTGTGCAGGTGTTAAAAATCCAGCAAAAAATAGCTCATAGATTCCACTGCATCATTTTTGCTGGCCCCCTGGTTGGGGGAACGCCACCCTGCATACATTATGCCTGGCACAGGCATAATGTGCCGCAAGGTTTACAAAGGGCAAGGGTTTACAAAGTGGCGCAATGCAAGCATTGCACCACTTTGTAAATATGGAGCAGTTTGTTTCCCACACTAATTTAAAAGGCTTTCCTGGGGCAGATTATGTGCTCCCATTCATTCACACAGATTTGGAGGTGATATTAGTAGTCACTGTTGTTCAGTAGCTACTGCCATGGAAGATTAGTGAGTGCATGTAAATGTGGGACACCATTGTCTACACATTGCAATGCATTGGGTCTACTATGTTGACAAGACACAAGGACATAGAAATGTATAGATCTTTCACTGTACAGTGCAACAAGTAAATTATCAGTACTGCACTGTCTCGTTAAGTAAGGGCAGTGTAGGGCACATGTCAGGCCATGCAGCACAGTCCTGAGCTTTCAGGCTGCACTGGCACACAACAGGCTGCATAGTAACAAGAAAGGCATAATTGCAACATGGTGAATGTGTGCCTGCATTTCCTGTGAAATGTACTTGGTGCATGAGGGCTAACCTCCTGCACAGTCTGAACCCTTGGAAGCCTGATGTGTTTGTCTGTATGTCACAGAATGCACCACACAAGAGTGGCAAGAGTGTTAATTTTGACACGTAAATGTTCTGTGGAACACATGACCTGGGTAGGGCAAATGCTTTGAAACATTTCACAGGTTAGCTGGTGTTGGATACATGACATGCCTCATGACCATGGGAGTTACATGTCGACACATAGACAACAGACATGGAGGTCATTCCTTCCTCATAGTGTTTTAACACAGCATTTTTCCAAGTGTTGCATTGCTCAGGATCTTACCACTACTGCAAGGCACACACACTGGCCTAACAGGTCTTACCATATGTAACTTATAGGGTTACATTGCACATGTGCCATAATGTGTGGTGCAAGTATGAGGTCCTCCCCTCCTAAATATGCACTGTCTCAGTCACCGAACACAGGGAGGGATATAGGCCCTCATTCCAACCCTGGCGGTCATAGACCGCCAGGGTGGATGTCGACGGAAGCACCGCCAACAGGCTGGCGGTGCTTCATTTGGTATTCCGACCGCGGGGGTACAGCCGCGGTCGCCCAGCCGGGTCCGGCGGTTTCCCGCCGGATTTCCCCCGTCTGGGAGAATCCTCCATGGCGGCGCTGCAAGCAGCGCCGCCATGGGGATTCCGACCCCATTCCCGCCAGCCTGTTTCTAGCGGTTTTTACCGCCAGGAACAGGATGGCGGGAACGGGTGTTGTGGGGCCCCTGGGGGCCCCTGCACTGTCCATGCCACTGGCATGGGCAGTGCAGGGGCCCCCTAACAGGGCCCCAGCATGATTTTCACTGTCTGCATAGCAGACAGTGAAAATTGCGACGGTTGCTACTGCACCCGTCGCACCCCTGCAACACCGCGGGCCTTTCCCGCTGGGCCGGCGGGCGCTCACTTGGTGGGCGCCCGCCGGCCCAGCGGGAAAGTCTGAATGGCCCCCGCGGTCTTTTGACCGTGGAGCGGCCAAGTGGTGGCGTAAGTTTGGCGGGTGGCAACCGCCGCCCGCCAAACTTGGAATGACCACCATATTGTCATACATTATTTACTGTTTTTGGTTCTGACATGTACTTCGGATGTACTTACCAACCAGTAGGCCATTCCCATATCTGCCATTCTAGAAGCCCTAATTGAGGATGGAGTGCCTGAAGATGTAGGCATCATGAGCACTCCCATGGTACTTTGCCAGCACGTTGATGAACATCCCCGGATGGTCCACTATTCCCTGTACTTTGAAGGAATATGTGTGCTTCCTATTGCGGTACAGGTGGGATGTAGCAGCAGGAGGCATCAGTTTCACTTGGATGCAATCTATTGCCCCCAAGACATGAGGGAAGCCAGCAATGGAATAGAAGCCTTGCTTGTTGTCCAGTTGTTGCTGCTGGGTCTTGGTGAACATGATGTACTGGGGTGTCAAGCTGATGATGACATCCAGGATGGAGGGTAGGAATGCCAAATAGGATGGTCATGATATTCCTGCCACTCTGGCTTTGGTGATCTGAAATGATCCAGATGCCAGCATGTGGAAGACTGCCATCAGCTTGACGATTGAGGTGCACCTTTGTGATGATGGCTGCAGCATTGGTGCAATCAGGTTCAGGGGGTGGATGATGAACTCCCTCCTGAGCCTGTAGTAGGTGATGACCTCCTCCTCCCTGAGGTCAATGAGGGTAGTCTTTTGATGGTATATCTGCTCCCTTCTTGTGCACTGCTTCTGTTGTGGTGCCGGTGGTCTTCTCACTGTACCTAGCTGCAATATGAGCAACTCCATGACATAGTTGAGTTTGCCAAAATGCTTTGGGTATATTCTGTTTATATCCCAGTGCCAATGCGTCATTTCTTGCATCTGGGTTGCTGATGCACGGGAATTTTAATGCACTTCAGACTCTGCACGCTCCTTGCCAATGATGGGTCTCTTTTCCATAGGCTCGTAAATATCACTGCATCAGTTCTACATTGGATTTTACGAGGGAATGCCTACCTTGCATATGTTTAATGTTCCATGATACAGCCGGTTTAGGCACAGGAAACATCCGATGCTGGCCACCAGAAAGTGACGCATTGGGCCTGATGCATCACTTTGTAAATATGGAGCACTCAATGTGCCACTGCTGCGTCAAAAAAATTATGCAACGGCTGCACAAACTCCTTGTAAATATGGCCCTCAGTTTTCTATGTATCCTTGCTGAAAACTTTTATTCTTGAGTCACAGATTGCTTAGGTACCACTTCTTGTGTTGGTCAATGATGAACCAGAATATGAGGCAAAGGCAATATTGAATTAAAAATGTTGTGTGGTAAATTGATGTATTCTATGGATTTCATGTATTTTGTGGATTGGAAGGAGCGAATGGAAACCTAATGGAAACATTCATGCTATGCAACTGATATGATAGTTTCATTTGAGACATCCAACAAAACCCAAGCCAATAAAAGGGTTTCTAAGGTTTTGTAAACTAGAAACGAAGTAAGGCGTTTCTAACTGGTTGCTGGGACTTGCCCTGCCTGGATTTTTGTGTCTAATCTAAAGTTTTTTCCCAGGATTATTAGTTGAATCCTTTTTAGTAACATTACTTTGAAATCACTTCATCAAATGAGAAATTTTCTTGGAATCCACTCTCTGTTTTATTGAGCCTATGTGGATTATTGAGCCTTTGTGGATTATAGAATCCATATCTGGGGAACATTGTATGTATTGAGACTAATTTGAGACAAAGCCATTTTTTGCGAGTGGGAGAAAGCTGCTAACTAGAATATCTTAGTACAGTTTCTTGCCAGGTTGTAATATGCAGTAAGAGAGAATATTGGGAGTATAAATAATGTGGTATGGAGGGCACTGACCTTTCAATAAATATTGTAATACCTAGATAATCTTGTGGTTAATTGTGTATTGAATTACATATTTTATTCAAAATGAAAAAATACTTAGAATAAACTCAGGATTGCAATGCCTTATTACATGTCATCTCATCAGGAGGTTTAGTGAGTACAACCTAACAATATTTGGTAAAGGAAACTCAGGTCTAGATGGTAGCCGATTAATCCTTTTGCCTTTAGGGAGTTCTAGTCAGAAGAATGGGAGTCTAGAGAGACCTCACAATCATTCCCCACAGATGGTACCTGGAGCAAATGCTCTTTATTTTCTCTTCCACTTCTGACGTTCCCTTCCAGTCTGTGCATGCTTTTCTGAATCTTCTAATTGAGCTCATTCTGAGAAATGGTGTAGTTAGCATACTGGTATTTGCATTGTCTCTCCATGATTAATTAAAAAGTAAAAGCACTTACATCATGCCAATGTGAACTTTTTGAGACAAAAGCATAGTTTTGCTTTTAGCTAGTATTTTTTTTAGGTTGAAGAGGGTGTGACAGATCCCTCATCAAGAAAGGTTTGCAAGAAACATGATGAAATAAAACAACACTAACAAAGCCAAAAGGCAGGCAGTCAACACCACGTCTGTTGTATTTGTCAATGCTTGTTTTAACCGGTCATGAGCCTACCATTGTGCACTCAAGTTTTTTATGCTGCTGCCCTATCTATCAGAGCCCTCTGGCAGTGTGGACATGACATTTCAACCGCATTCTATACTAGATAGCATTCACTAGACATGGTCTTTTCCAATTGTTTGTGCATTGTAGAAACTGAGTTATACCATACAAGAACTGATGTTTGACTATGCACTGAATGTACTGCAAAAAGAATATAGCCAATTATGACATTACCAGGAAAAAACAGTGAAATTTAACAAATGTGCAAGACAATTCACGTTAGAAAAGTCACTAAACGTCACAGGTCACAAGGAAAATGTTTCCAAAATAAGCCTGAGAAAGATTATAGAAAGCTCATGCAAGAAAGAGTCTTTCAGGGAGAGAGGAGTCGCAAACATTCTGAAAGAGGCATCTATGACAAACAGTCTGTGCCAAGGTCATGCTTTCTCACTTGCTATCTGGCTCTTGTGAGAACATCAACAAAACAGAGGCAAAGGGCCTCATTATGACCCTGGCGGTCTTAATACCACCAGTGCCGCAATGGCGGTCCAACATCCACAATTATGACTGTGGCGGTTGCGCCACGGTCAGACTGCCAGAACCGCCACTGAAGAGGCTGGCGGTGCTGGTGGTACTGGCAGTCCTAATCCACCAGGGCAGCACTGTTCGCTGGGGATTAGGACCCCCCTCTGGTGAAGACAGGGTGCAGGGGCCCCCATGGCCAGCCCCGTCGCACTTTTCACTGTCTCTTTGCAGACAGTAAAAAGTGTGATGGTTGCTGGTGCACTCTACGCATCGCAACATTGCCGCCAGCTCAATTATGAGCCAGCGTCAATGTTGTGAGCTGTTTCCCACTCGGTCTGGGGCAGAAATAAATCAGGAAACTTGTAATAGGGGCCGCGGGAAGGGGACTTCACTGGCAGTATCCTACCCGCGGTTCTTCAGCAGACAGCCTTTTCAGTCCGCCGAAGTCTTAATTATGGACAAAGTCTAGCCTTTCACTTTGTTGAGGGCAACAGACTAGAAATATACAAATTATGAGCATGCTCTTATTTTACTTACATTTTTGCAAGATGTTGGTGCTAATGTAGGCATTAACTGGGATCAGGGATGAAGGGACTCTTTCATACATTTCATCAAAGATTATAATCTATAATGTTCCCAACTTTTATATTCTTTACATGTATTGCCTTCATTTTCCTCACCGCCACTCATTTATCTGCATTTATGCTTTTTCATATTCATTTATTCTATGGGACTTTAACTTAATAAGACATTTCTAAATAATAGTGTGGAAATCGTGTATGTGTATCCTCTGAGGAGATGTTCCAGTAAAATGTATTCCTGACAGTCTCTGACATGAGTTAATATTTCTCCAATACCTGTTTAACTCCAAGTAAACTGTGGGAGAGAAGCAGGCCACAACCTGCCTGTAAGTAAGTTGGTACAAATTATGATATGTGGTCTAGGAGGGAAGTAAAAATGCTCACCCACATTTTTCACTCCTTTATAGTAGGTTTGCAGCAGTAATATGCTTTAGAAAGCCAGCTGAGGACCTTTAGAGATTGAAGTCAAATTGATTATTACTGCCTTTTCTCGGAGGTTTGAAACTCTTTATTTTGAACTCACTTTGGATCAAAACATCAAAAAAGAGATATTTTAGAAAAATATGTTATGTATTTGTCATTAGATTGCTTCTTTTCTTACATTCCCATATTCTCAATGTTAGTCTCAAATACCCAGATCTAGTACCATATGCTTTGATATAGCACCGTATGGTCCTGTGCTGCCCCATACGTACAGTGCTGCCAATATGTGAACATTAAGTTCAACATTTAAGTGCAGCCTCATAAGCACAGGTATAGCCCCAAATGAGTATTAGTCCCATTGTAACCAGGAAATTCCCTGTGTGCTCAGTTATACATTATATGTGCAGGCACAGAGACATATTGACGGATATTGAGCTATATATTTAGTTCTAGCTTTCTATGTATAGGTTAAGCCCATTATTACAAGTTACTGAACAATATGTACAATTATTGCCTCATGTAGCCAGTTTTCCTTTCTAATGTGGAAAGAGCTCACGTAAGCACCAAAAGTAGTTTAGAAAGAGGAACATTGGGTCCGATGCTTTTTTTAACTTGTTTATTAAGGGCAGCATCCATTGCTTGCAATTGAGATTCATGGTTATCGCTTTGCATTGAGCTCCTGCTAGCCTCGATTTGTTTTCTAAAATGGAGAAGCACGAGGCATCAACTACTTTAAGGGTGGCATGACCAGTGGCGGCTGGCAGCTTTAGGAAGGAGGGGGGTGGGCGGGAAGCACACACACACTCATTCTTTCACACACACATATGCATGCACGCACACACACCCATTAACAACACTCATAACATTCAAACATGCACGCCCGCACCAAACATTCATTTCAAAAGATCACACACACACACACACACTCATTCTTTCACACACACAGGCACCTGCATCCATTAACAACACTCATAACATTCAAACATGCACGCACGCACCAAACATTCGTTTTAAAAGATCACACACACACTCATTCTTTCACACACACATGCATGCACGCACGCACATCCATTAACACTCATAATATTCAAACACGCATGCACGCACCAAACATTAATTTTAAAAGGTTACACACACACTCATTCTTTCACACGCATGCACATCCATTAACAACACTCATAACATTCAAACCAGCTTGCAAGCACCAAACATTCATTTTAAAAGATCACACACACACACACACACACACACACTTACCTTCAGCCTCGGAGGTCCCAGGAGGGTTGGAACTGCGGCCTTCCCTCATTGGCCCAGGTCGAAGTCAATGGGTGATGCTTTCCTCGTCCCTCAGAAAAGGGCCTAGAGGCACCTTTGCTGAGCTGAGGAGGTTACGCCCATAGGAGCTGTGACCTCCTCAGCCCAGCAAAGTTCAGCCCAGGCAGCCAGGAGTCTGAGCAAATCGTGCATGTCTGCTCCTGGCTGCCTGACCTGAACATGAAGAGTGTCTGTCAGGCTGACCTTTGTTCAGCCTGACAAACACTCTTCATGAGGGGAAAAAGGTGGGGGGTGCATTGTCCTTTCACCCTAAAGGATGGGCTGGGCCTGGGCATGACACTACATACTTCTTGCTAGTCCCGAAACAGCATGCTGATGATGGCTTCCGAATGAGGTCTCCCTGTCTGAAACCACCAGCCTTCAGATAAAGCTTTAGTTTTGACCAGAATCAAAATAAGCAGCCAGATCTCATGGTACAGTGGACTAATGCAGCCACTCCACTGATCTTTGCTTGACCCCATAGTCACAGGTTAGAAGTCTGAAAGGTCCACTAGGTCTTTCATCCTTCTGTGGGTGATTACAATAAACATCTGTTATGTGTCAATAGTACCAACAGAGATCCTTTGGGGTGAAAGTGTGCTCTTTGCAAGTACACGTGTAACATTAGGCCCATCTTAAAATACCTTAGTTCCTATTTTCCATAATGAGAAGTCAAGTGTACACTAACATAAAATGTAGAATTCTAATACTTAAAGTCTAGAAAACAAATGCTATTTAACAAGGATGTGGTTTTATTCAATGAAAAAAATAAAACAGTCATCTATTTTTTCAAATTCAGGTATTACTAGACTTTGACTATTGATAGTAGCTTAAAATATTTGTGACTGTTTTTAAAAATAGTTGTGATTATTTTTGTGATTATTTGTTCATAGTTTCAATGCCTGCTCACTTAGATGGGTGTTCAGAGAAACACCACATGTGTCTAGGTACAGTCATCCTTTGATTGCCTGATATTATCCTGACAAATCTTTGCCCATGTGTGTTGTAAATTGTAGGTACATCTCTGTGACTAGATACTTCCAAGATATAGTAATCCCACCCTTCCCAATATTTTTGGTGGTCTCCTGATATAACCTTTATTTTATTACTTAGCCAAGTTTGTTGTTGCAAGCGCTGCCTCTCTTTTTTGACTATAGAAATGTAACAAAGGCACAATGGCCCTAATGCAAACAAGGAAGTCAGGTCCTCACCCCTGGTGAAAATTGCCACCAATTGGGGTAATATGACCCCTTCAACAATCATTTCACTGCACTGGCTACACTGCTGATAGCTACCCCACATTGTTTGTTCTCTCCATACTTTCTAGACCTTGTAAAAGTGTTGATGTGTGAAAGGATGTACCAGAGCGGGGATTCTTGTATCTCAATCAAGTACAATCATCAAATAAGGTCCGCCTTTGGTAGTATAGACCTTTGTTTGTCAACAAGGAGAGATAGTAAGGAGCTGTTAGAAATGGGGTCTTTGGTTGACAGTCAGGTTACCCCCTGTTCAAGCAAGGACCCTCACTCTAGTCAAAGTAAAAGAGAATCACCCTCAGCTAACCCCTGCTTTCCCCCTTGGTAGCTTGGCAGAGCAGTAGGCTTAACATCAGAGTGCTAGGTGTAAAGTATTTGTACCAGCACACACAGTAACTTAATGACACTACAAAATGACACAACACCAGTTTAGAAAAATAGGAAATATTTATCTAAACAAAACAAGACCAAAACAACAAAAATCCACAATACACAAGTCAAGTTATTAATAAAAATGTAAAAAGAGTCTTTAAGTAGTTTTAAACACACACTAACACTGTTAGTGTGAAAAAGTACCTTGGGTGCGTCAAAAATAACCCCGCACGGGGTTGGGATGCATTGATTCCACTCACGAGCGAAAACTTGCCTCGTTTCTCCTTTCGCTGGGTTGGGGCGCGTCGTTTCTTCTCTCCGCAGGAGAGCGATGCGTCGATCCGGTCAGCACTCGCGGGTCCAGGCAGGCCTTGTGTTGTTTTTCCACAACCAGCAGTACTTGAGTCGGAAATCAAGCCTCACGATGATCCGAAAACCCCGCAGCGCAGGTTGTGATCTCCCTGCCTCTGTCAGCGATGCTGCACGTCGTTTCTGCTGCTCTATGCATCGATTCTTCGGTCGCGTTTCCTGCGAGCGTCAAATCTCAGCTGCATAGCCGGCGGTGCATTGTTTCTTTAGCCGCAGATCGAAGTTGCTTCAATCTTTTCCCCGCACGGCGCTCTGTGCATGGATTTCCTTGTCTTTAGGCTACCAGCTTCTCCTTTCAGGTTCCCAGGAACTGGATGGGCACCACAGGGCAGAGTAGGAGTCTCTCCAGAGACTCTAGGTGCTGGCAGAGAGAAATATTTGCTGTCCCTGAGACTTCAAACAACAGGAGGCAAGCTCTAAATCAAGCCCTTGGAGATTTCTTCTCAAGATGGAAGGCACACAAAGTCCAGTCTTTGCCCTCTTACTCTGGAAGAAGCAGCAACTGCAGGATAGCTCCACAAAGCACAGTCACAGGCAGGGCAGCTCTTCTTCCTCAGCTCTTCAGCTCTTCTCCAGGCAGAGGTTCCTCTTGTTTCCAGAAGTGTTTCTAAAGTCTGTGGTTTTGGGTGCCCTTCTTATACCCAATTTCTCCTTTGAAGTAGCCCTACTTCAAAGTAAAGTCTCTTTTGAATGTGAAATCCTGTCTTGCCCAGGCCAGGCCCCAGACACTCACTAGGGGGTCGGACACTGCATTGTGTGAGGAAAGGCACACCCCTTTCAGGTGTAAGTGACCACTCCTCCTCTCCCTCCTAGCACAGATGGCTCACCAGGAAATGCAGACTACACCCCAGCTCCCTTTGTGTCACTGTCTAGTGTGAGGTGCAACCAGCCCAACTGTCAAACTGACCCAGACAGGGAATCCACAAACAGGCAGAGTCACAGAAATGGTATAAGCAAGAAAATGCTCACTTTCTAAAAGTGGCATTTTCTAACACACAATCTTAAAATCAACTTTACTAAAAGATGTATTTTTAAATTGTGAGCTCAGAGACCCCAAACTCCACATGTCTATCCGCTCCCAAAGGGAATCTACACTTTAATCAGATTTAAAGGTAGCCCCCATATTAACCTATGAGAGGGACTGGCCTTACAACAGTGAAAAACAAATTTAGCAATATTTCACTGTCAGGACATACAAAACACATTACTATATGCCCTACCTTAACCATACACTGCACCCTGCCCTTGGGCCTACCTAGGGCCTACCTTAGGGGTATCTGACATGTAAGGAAAGGGAAAGTATAGGCCTGGCAAGTGGGTACACTTGCCAAGTCGAATTTACAGTTAAAACTGCACACACAGACACTGCAGTGGCAGTTCTGAGACATGATTACAGAGCTACATATGTGGGTGGCACAACCAGTGCTGCAGGCCCACTAGTAGCTTTTGATTTACAGGCTCTGGCACCTCTAGTGCACTTTACTAGGGAGTTACTAGTACATCAAATATGCCAATCATGGATAAACCAATTACATACAATTTACACAGAGAGCATATGCACTTTAGCACTGGTTAGCAGTGGTAAAGTGCTCAGAGTTCAAAAACCAACAGCAACAGGTCAGAAAAAATAGGAGGCAGGAGGCAAAAAGATTGAGGATGACCCTGCATAAGCAAAAAAGTCCAACAGGAGCTATCATTTACAACAATTACCATGAACAATTAAGTCCATTTGGGGCTTAACAGGAATTGGCAAAGAGATTTTGGATGAGTTCATAAGGATTTATTAACAAAATTGATTCAAATCAGATCATTAATACAGTAAGTATTTATATTTTAGTTGGCATGGTTATAATGTCACATGGCCAAAAAGTCTATATTTCAGTCTAAGATAAAATAACACATTAGAAAGAATCAGGAATAGAATGCCGAGTATGCAGCAAGTGTGTTCCATAAAAGAAAGTCCCTAAATTAAGGATGTTTGGGCTCCAAGGAGAAGAGCTGAAGTGCTGGAGGAGGAGTACTGCCCCTTTGCTGTGTGTTTTGCTGGGTTGGCCTGCAGTTTCTGCTTATGCCTTAAAGAGGACAAAGACTGGACTTTGCTGTGTATCCTGCTTGTGTAGTTTCTCAAAGGGCTTGGACTGAGCTTGCCTCCTGTTAAGAAGTCTCAGGGACATCACTGGCTTCAACTACCAGCCTCTGGGTCCGCTTGCTATGGACCCTAACTCACCAGATGGTGCCTATTTCAGTTTCTGTACCCTTAGGAGTGAAAGGTGGCCTGACAACAAGAAGAAACCAGGTGCACTGACTCCGGATGATTACAGGACCGACACCGATGCCTGACTCTGTGATGCCTCCTGCAACCAAAGCCTTGGTCCCTGCTAGAGTGCGACGACCATGACTGACACTGGAGGCCTGACTCCACCGTAGCCCCACTGAAGTCCAGTGTCTTCTAGAGTCCCGAATGCTGTGTCACTGATGTACGTGACACCCGACTCTGTCTCGGCACCTGTAGCCCCGTGGCATGACCTTGACCCCGTGATGTGGCCTGATCATTAGGAACAGATGCCGAATCACCTCCCCTGCTCTGCAGTAAGTCACCTCACCACCCTGACTGCTGGCCGTCTCATTGCTGGGAGAGTGAACCAAAACAATATTTTTGCACCTTTCTATGCTAGTGCTAACCACCGCTACTGATTTTAAAAATCCAAGCAGTGCAACGGGAGGTAATGTGTTGGAAAAATATGCCGCAAGATTCTTAGCATTTCCATGCTTCTAAGTCAGCACTGAGAGAGCAGCGCCATCTCCATGTCTGCTGATAAGTGCAAAAAGATTTGTTATAATCCGGCATCAATAGAGGCGGGGCACAACCGAGACATTCTCTCAGCTCTGGAAATGCAACAAGACAATCATTATCCCTTGGTACCGGATCATACACATCCTTGTGTGTCAGCCTCTGTAAAGGCTTAGCCAACGGGGAAAAGTTGGGTATTCACAGTCAAAAGTAGCCCATCATTGCCAAAAACATCCTGACTTCTCTCTGTGTATTTGATGTACCCCTTTTCAGTACAACTGAAATCCTCTCTTGTGCCACATTTCTCAGTCCTTTCTCAATGCGGTATCCAAGGTAATGGACTTGTTTTTGACAATATAACAATATTGCAACTTTCCTGGGGATACTTTATGGCCATTCTCAGCCAGGTGGTTCAATAATGCAATAGTGTCCTGTTTACAAGCTTCTTGAGTATTCATTGCCACCATAAGATCATTGATATACTGAATCAGGACTGAATTGCATGGCACGACTAAGGATTCCAAATTATTCTTTACAATCTGATTGAAAATTGATGGTGACTCAGTATACCCTTGTGGAACTCGTCACCATGCCAAAACACTGATTCTAAGCCAGAATGCAAAGAGGAATTCACTATTCTCATGCAACAGTATTGAAAAGGAAGCCTAACATAAATCAATGAACCACTCAGCCTCACAGGAAATCTGAAACAATATTACAGTCAGATTCTGTACCACAGGGCAACAAGGGACAACAATATTGTTTATTTTGCTAAGGTGATGTACAATTATATATTTTCTATATGGTTTCTGAAGGCTCATTGTGGGAGAGTTGCAAGGACTTCCATTATCTCCTTCAGAATTCCTTGCTGTATCATGGATTCGATCACAGGAGTTGCTCCAACAAACGTTTCAAGGGTCAAACTATACAGTGAGGTTTTTGGAAATTCAGCATTTGGTTTAACAGTAATCCAGACAGGTTCTACACCTTTTATCAGTCCGATATCTCTTCCTGAAAAATCCCACACTTCAAGTTCAACAGTTTCTCTCAAATCTGGATGCAAATCGTCAACTGTTAACAAAGTCAGTAAGGTGCAATGCAGTTCACTTTTCATCAACTTAAAGACTGCATCCTAATCTTGGGTAAGAATGTCTATTCTTGCTGGCGTACAATAGATGACACAATTTAATTTTGACAGTAGATCTCTTCCCTAGAGGTGCAACGGACTGCAATACCATATTATGAACTTGTGCTTGTCTTCAAAAGATCCTATTTTTACTGTGACTGGGGCAGCTTCTTGCGCTGCCATTTGTTCATTCTCCTTACCAACAGCTTGGACTTTTTTTTCTGAGAGGAGTAGGTTTGGAACTTCTACTTTTCTCAGAGTAGAATTGGTAGCACCAGTGTCAATCAAAAATGACACGGGACGGCCATCCACTACACTATCTACAAATGGTCCACTCTGGTCTACCTCTAAGGCTGTGCCAAGTATGCAGTCTTCCTCCCCTCTCAGGCACCATCAGGCTGACTAACCGGAGCCATTTCTTTCATCTGTGTCAAACAAAGGGAACTGGTCAAACGGATTTTTATCCTGTACACCATTTGCATATATTCTCATGCCCTGATTTACATTCTGGTGCGATCCAACAGCATTCTGCTGTGGCCTCAAGGGCTGGGGGACTCAAACACCGGAACTTGGGGCACTTTCAAAATTTGGCTCATGGGTCTTTGGACACCCATCCTGATTAGGATTGTTATTCTGAGAAGGCTGAAATTGTGCCTTTAGACCTGGTTAGCTGGATTTCAACAACATTCCCACTTCCAATGTCACAGCTTGTTGCAGAGGTGACAAGTAGTTGATCTTTTTAGATTATTTACATCTGTTAGAAATGGGGTCTCTGGTTGGAAGTAAGTTTACACCCTGTCCAAGTAGGGATCATCACTCTAGTCAGGATAAGGGAGATACACAGCTCAGATCACCCCTGCTCACCCACTTTGTAGCTTGGCACAAGCAGTCAGGCTTATCTCAGACGCAAAGTGCAAAGTATTTGTACACACATACACACACACACACACACACACACAGCAACGCAGTGAAAACACCACAAAAGCACTCAAAACAAGTTTTTTAAAAACTAGCTAATATTTATTTGTGTAAAACAAGGCCAAAATGGGGAAAATCCAACATACAGTGATAAAGATATGGATTTTGCAAGAATTACTTAAAAATACTGTTCCTTGATGTTGTTACCTTAGTCCAGGGCTATCACGGTGTCCTCAGTGGCGTAGCGTGTGGGGTGCAGGGGGGGCTGGCCGCACCGGGCGCAACATCTGGGGGGGGGGGGCGTTCGCACTTGCGAGTGCTAAAATCCACGGGGGGCGCAAATTACTTGCCTTGCCCCGGGTGCTGACAACCCACGCTACGCCACTGGGTGTCCTGAACAACAAATCCAACAGTTCAGACTGACAGTGAGGTCGCGGGCCAGCTGCGATGTCTGTACCTTGCAAATGCATGGCATTGTGGTCCTTGTGATGAAATTCAAAGTGCGGCATCACTGGTGTCATCAGGCGTTGATTCCAGAAGAGGGTGCAGGGGTTGGTGGGCCCTTGAAGTCACCCGTGTTGCATTTTGAAGTCTGCTGATTCCGAGGTCAGGAGCGCTGGCGCCAATAGTGTCAGGTCTGCTGTGCAAAGCAGGACGATGCAACGTGCGGTGCTCACAGGTCACGGTGCAGGAAGTGGCTCAGTGATGGTGTCCTATGGTGTCAGTGAGACCAGTGCTGCAATATGAAGTGGGGGCGGTTGCGACGTGCAGTGTCTCCAGGTCACGGTGCACGCAGCATCATTGCTGTCGCTGGTAGGCCCAAGGCTGCAGTATGACGTGGGGCGGGCTCCGTGCGGCACCCATGGGTCACAGTGCATACAGGGGTGTCTGTTGACAATGCTGGAGTCGATGGCCCTGGCGTCAGGGAACTGGGGCTGCGGTGCTGGATGGGATGGTGCTTTGTGTACCTCATGAGCAGTGTCCTCAGGCCACGGTGCAGGCAGAGGCATCGGTGTCATTGTAGAGCATTGTCGTTGGAGATACCAAGGCTGCAGTGTGAGGTGAGGCAATGCAACGTGCGGGGCCCACAGTGCAAGCTGTGGCTCGGTTACGGCATCATGTGGCAGAGTCGGCGAGACCTGGGTTGCGGTGCGAAGTGGAGCACAGCTCCGTGTGGCACCGTCAGGTCATGGTGCAGGCAGCAGCATCGCTGATGGTGTTGTGGTGTTTTTTTTTTCTGTTGCTGCACAAAACACACAGTTCCCAGTGCCTTAGACAGATGAGTTTGAAGTCTTTGATATCCCTGAAACTTCCAACAGGAGGCAAGCTCTGCTTCAAGCCCTTGGAGAAAATTCACAAGCAGGATACTCAGCAAAGTCCAGTCTTCGTCCTCTCCACAGCAGAAACAACAACTGCAGGCCAACCTAGCAAAGCACACACAGCATAGGGGCAGTACACCTTCTCACAGCTCTTCTTCCTTGGAAGAGGTTTCTCTTGATCCAGAAGTATTCTCAAAGTCTGGGGTTTTGAGTCCAATACTTATACTAGTCCTGGCCTTTGAAGTAGGTAACTTCAAAGGCAAGTTCATCCTCCTCACAAGATAATTTTAGAATCAAAATAATCACACACTTCTCCTGATTTTCTGTATTGTTGCAACTGAAGTCTTAGTCTTTTATATGTTGCTTCGATTTTAATATTGTGCAATGCCTTAATTCTCGATTGGTGATTGTGCATAGCTATACCATGGCTTTGAGACTCACTTTTTTTTTTTTCTCCAAATATATTTTTATTAACTGTTTGCTGTTTTACATATGTAGGTCTATTTACAGTAACATTTTGTCCTTATTATACATTTCTACTAATTGAGCCGCATCTTTGTTCTGCTTTGCTTGCAATGTGTTTCACAATTACCTGTTCATTTCAGTAATATTATAATATTTATACATCATTGTTTCCAGCTCTTAATCAATCCGTTTTTATGGTGTCAGTTCTTTCAGTGCCCCTTGTTACTTTTTATATTTGTGACCTAATAACAGACTTAACTCCTCTACAAACTGTAAATAAACTTATTGGCTCATGTGGGTGGATCTGCTTGATTTCCAAAAGGGAGGGCTGTCAGGGCGTTTCATGTTATATATGAGTGGCCTATATTCCGTTCCCCTCCCTCCTCTATTTTTTTTAAAGTTATTGTGTCCTGTCCCCCCCCACTCTCGCTCCCCACGTCTAGGCTGGCGGGGCGTCTGGTGTTCCTCCCATCATGGTTTCAGGAACCTTTCCCTACCAGCATATCTGTTGGCCTTTTCAGATAGTTCATCCCACCCCCTCAGGTGCTATCGGTCTCTTCGTTAGGTCATCCCAGTTTGTCACTAGGTTTTCCCACTCCGAAGCGATGGGGGTCTGGCGAACTCCCCTGGCCTCCTCGGCCTTAAGGACCTGCAGCTCAGCTCTGGACCATCTTGTGACATCGCCTCTCCACTCTGTCAGAGAGGGTGGCGCGGGAGACTTCCATCCCTTCGTAATCAGTCTTTTATAGAGGGCTAGGGACAGGTCAAGAAAACGACCCCCAACCATGCTCCATTTGACGCCGGCTCTAAGGCCCAATAGACACATGGCGGGGGTTGGCCGGAGCTCCGTCCCGAACAGCTCCGTGAGGGTTGCCATCATCGCGTTCCAACCCCTCTGGAGTGTCGTGCATCCCCACATCATATGGTCAAAGTCGGGCTCTCCGTCCCCACATCTGGGGCATGTCCTGGGCACCCCCCCATATATGCGGTGCAGCCGTTGAGGAGTAAGGTATGTTCTGTGTAGGTAGTTGTATTGGATATATCTCAGCCTCGTGTTGCGTGAGATCATCCTAGGATAAGCTAGTGCCCTGGTCCACTCTGACTCGGACAGATCCCGCCCAATTGTCTTCACCCATTTTTCTCTTAGGGATTGCAGGGGGTCCACAGCTGCCTCTATTTGGGCCCGGTATATTTTTGCAATCAAGTGAGGTTCCTCTCCTGCTGTCAACAAGAGGTGCAACACCCCGTGAATAGTGGGTTCCGCATTGGTCGTGACCCAATGATCCTTCAGGGTGTGCACCAGCCTCCTGAAGAGTAAAAATTGTCCTTGCGGTACTCCCCCCCCCCTGCTACATCAGCGAAGCTCCTTAGCACCCCCTCCGTGAATAGCCCCCCCACAGTCACTATCCCTGCTCTCGTCCATCGTCCCAATCCCAGCCCCCCTCGCTCCCCTGCACCCGGGTCCAGAGCGACGGCTGCCAGTGGCAGAGCGGGAGAGTACGGTGGCCCCACCCCAGTCCTCCTCTCGCACTGTTTCCAGCATTTCATCGCCACATTGCACATTATGTTGTCTCTTATGGGGGCAATCTTCCTGCCCGCCATATTTGCTGCTATCCGAGCTGTGTCTATTTCACTGTGTGCGGTAGCCAGGTCCAGCCGTCCCCTACCCGCTAGCCAGCCGGCCACCCATTGTAACTGGGATGCCAGGTAATAAGCCTCGAAGTCAGGGGCACCCAGACCCCCCAGATGTGTCGGTCTGCAGATGGTCGAGAGCGCCGTTCTCCTGCGACCCTCATCCCATATCAGCTCTCTGAGCAGGGAGTTCAACTCTCGGAACCATGCAGAGGGGACCTGTAGTGGTAAGTTAGCAAAGTAGTAGAGGAGGCGTGGAAGCATGATCATTTTTGAGAGCGCCACTCTGGCCATGATTGTTAGTTTCAATGATCTCCAGAACCCCACCGAGGAGCGCAGGGACCTGAGTGTCCTAACAAGATTACCGTCCCTAAGGTCGCTCAATTCGTGAAATATTTGTATGCCCAGGTATCTGAAGGTCCGCGGGGCCCAGTTTACATCAGCTGGGCACGCATCGGGGCGCGCGCTGTCTAACATCACCGGGAACACATATGTTTTCCTCCGATTAAGTCGGAGTCCAGATAGGCCCCCGAAGTCTTCCAATATCCCCAGTGCCCACGTGAGTCCTCTTGTCCCGTCCCTCAGGTAGAGAAGTATATCATCTGCATACAGAGAAACAATATGCTCAGTCGGACCCCAAACGATTCCCTTGCCCATACCTTCACACCGCAGCTGCGACGCCAGGGGCTCAATTGCCAGGGCAAACAGTAGTGGGGATAAGGGGCAACCCTGCCTAGTTCCCCTGTATACTGGGTATGCACTGGAAATCGTCCTTCCGGTCTTAACTCTTGCTAGTGGGGATGAGTACAACAAGTCCACCCATTTCACCCACTCCTCCCCCAGCCCCATTTTGAGCATCACAGTCCTTAAATAGTCCCACCTGATAGAGTCGAAGGCCTTCTCGAAGTCCACCGTGAGTAAGACCCCCGCTGACGGCCTCAGGTCCCTGGGCATGTGCAAAATCGTAAAGACCCGTCTCAGGTTCTGGGAGGTACTACGGCCGGGGACAAAGCCGTTCTGGTCAGCGTGCACTAACTTGGTCATAAGGGGGAGCAGCCGAGCAGCCATGATCTTGCTAAGAATTTTGAAGTCGCTGTTTAGCATTGATAAGGGCCTAAAGTCCGTCACTGAAGCTTCCCTGTCTTTTGTCTTGGTGAGCGGCACCACCAAAGCCTCCCGCAGTGTGCGCGGCAACTCTCCATATTGCAGTGCCTCCGCGTACATCCCTGTCAGTTGGGGAGCCAGCAGCGACTTGTATTTTTTATAAAAATCCATGGGGAGACCGTCTGTTCCTGGGGTTTTTCCAGGTGCTAACTGCGCTATTGCTTCGTTTACTTCCTCCACCGATACTGGTCCCCCCAGGCTGTATCTCTCCTCTGCACTCAGTGTTGGTAGTGGAGTTTGCTGTAAGTACCTATCAAAGGACTCCGTCTGCAGTTCGTTGGGTTTCCCGTACAACTGCGTATAGTATTCCCTGAATGAGTCATTTATGGGGCCTGGCCTGAGCCTGCGAGATCCCTCCCCATCTATCACACATGGGATAGGCTCAACCTGTCCCCCTGGGCGGACTAGCCATGCCAGCAGTCTCCCCGATCTGCCCTCTTACGCCTGCAGGGATGCTAAGTATTTTTGCCTATCGTGGCACCGGAGCTGCTCTTCAATACGGGAGTGCTCCCTGCGGGCACGGTTATATTCTTCATTCTCCTGAGCTGTCTTCCCCTGTCCCAACTCCCCCTCATGCATATCCCTCTCCAGGGCGTTCAGTTCCTTTTCAAGTGTGCGCCTCACCCCCACCGACTGCCCCAAACAGAAGCCCCTCGTCACCACTTTGAGTGCCTCCCACTCCAAGGCCCTGGAGGGGGTGGACCCATTGTTCGTCTCAATGTATTCTGCCAGGTGACCGTGTAGGGCCTCTCTGTACGCCTGGTCCTCAAGTGCTGAGGGAGACAGTCTCCATGACGGTATGGGGGGTCTATCCTCCGACACCCTCATCGTTATTAGCAAAGGATTGTGGTCAGACAAGGTGCGGGCTAAATATTCTGAGCGTGTCATATTATTTATCAGGCCTGCAGTGCAGACTGCCCTGTCAATTCTGGTGTGCACTCGGTGGAGACCCGAGTAGTAAGAGTAATCTCTAGCAGTTGGGTGATGCACTCGCCAGACGTCCGACAACCCCCACGTGTCCAACCACTCGCTCAACCTTTTGGCTGTTTTAATTGTCGCTGCCCCCTGTAGAGGCGGGGTGGACCTGTCCATATTTGTGTCTAGCACTGCGTTAAAATCCCCCCCTACTAACAGTTCTCCGGCGCATTGGCGTGTGAGGTGTCTCGACAGGCTCGACATGAAGGGTACCTGGTCTTGGTTGGGGGCATAAATGCAGCTTAAGACTATCGGTATACCATGTAGCCTCCCTTCTAATATCACGAATCTTCCCTCTTGGTCTATGTTGGAAGAGGTCATTGTGAAGGGGACCCCCGCTCTGATCCATACTAATGCACCTCTTGCGTAGGCTGAGTATTCCGATGCAAACACCTGCCCCCTCCACCTGCGTCTTAGCTTCTCTCCCTCCCCAGGCGCCAAGTGAGTTTCCTGCAGTAATGCCACCTGTACACCCCTTCTCTTTAAATAGGAGAGTATTTTGTGCCTTTTAGCTGGTGTGCCCATCCCCCTAACGTTCCAGGTCAAGATATTGTAATCCGCCGTTTCATAATATCAGTCTGGTGACATTGTCCCCGGTACTCCCAAGCCTCAGAGTTGTTTTTACACATTTTCATGCCTTTGTCACAATCTAATTCCGACACCCACTTTGCCATATTAACTTGTAACTGTGTATCCCAACTCCCGATCCCCATGGCACCTCTTAACTTGTTGGCTGCCCAGAAAACTGCGCAACAGTGCAACTTGTTCAACTTCTTATCAGCAGTACTCGCCATTTTGTTAGATAGGCGAGGTTCTGGTCCGGGGGGTGGCCAAGTCCGGAGGGGCCGCTATTTCACATGACATGCCCTGTCTCCGGTGCCTTCCGCAGGCCCAGGCTAGCCAAGTTCGTCAGCCGTTTGTGGGGTCACCTTTGGGGCTCGGGCTGAATGTTCCAGGTCTTCCGCAGAGGACACCAGCGTGTCGTCCGTTTCATCCCCAGAACCTTCCTGGGGGGATGCCTCACCACCCATGCGTGCCGCTGCTTCCAGTGCTTCCTTCCTGCCTTTCTCTTTCTGTGTTTGTGTAGGCGCCAGTCGTCTACGGTCTCTGGACTTCCTTCCCTTCAGAGCTCGGCGAGCCCTACCCCCAGTCGGGCCCTCTCCTGTGGAACCTCCCGCCTGGGAGCTATATGACTCCAGCCATTCCCACGCCTCCTCAGGGGATTGGAGGAACGTTGTCTTCCCTTCAAGCATCACTCTTAATCTGGCTGGGTAGAGTAGCGAGTACTGGATTCATTCCTCCCTTAGGGCTCTTTTGACTGTCAGAAACGAAGTTCGCTTATTTTGTACCTCCAGGGTGAAGTCCGGGAATAGTGTCACCTCCCCGTTTGCGACTTTAAATGGGCCCGATTCCCTGGCCATCTGCAGGAGGGTGTCCCTGTCTCTGTAGTGTAAGAGTTTAGCTATCACGGCCCGGGGGGGCCTACCCGGAGCAAGGGGTCTCGCCGGTACCCGGTGCGCCCGCTTCAGCGTGTAGAAAGGAGTCAGGCGTCCGGGCGCCACTGTCGTACTGAACCACTTCTCCAGAAATTCAACAATGTTTGCCCCCTTGGCCCCCTCCGGGAGGCCCACCACTCGTACATTGTTCCTTCTGTTCCTTCCCTCCGCATCTTTAGCTCTCTTTTCGAGGCGCGTCACTCTGTCGACCAGGGAGGTCACTTCAGCCGCCAGATCTTTCTGTTTTGGTGCAATGTCCGCCAATGCGGTTTCTGTCTCTTTGACTCTGTCTACCAGTTTATGGTGGTCCGCTCTCAGTAGGCTCACCTCAACCGCGACCTGGCTGATCTCCCGCTGCAACGTTGTTTTTGTGTCCTCAATCGCCCCGAGTATTTTATCTAAAGTATCCTGGACTTTGACCTGCGTGTGGCCCTGCGGGTCCGGTTCCCCGCTCTCAGCCAGAGCCGCAGTGTCCATGGTTCTGTTCTTGTGGCGGTACTTGGGGGACATCAGACCAGCGGCGGGCCTTGCCCCAGGGGCCCCGGCAGCGGCCCCAGCAGTTTCTATAGTTCCTCACCGAGGCGTCACTCTCCATTCACCATAGGCCTCACCCCTGTATCCGGTTGGTCCTCCGCGGGATCCCAGCACTCCATCAGGACCCACTGTTTTCGGGCCGTGGCGCCAGGGGCTCCGCGCTGACGCTCTCTGTTTAGCCGCTAGCCTCTCAAGCTCCGGGTCCTTTAGTCCGTCGTAGGCTCACAACTGTCACTCTTCTACGAGGCTCCGATTTGCCTCCCACTTGCTTCCCAAGTTGCACCAAAGACACTTCTATGCTCAGTCCTGCTCGTTTAGGGGTCTCCGGCGCTCCAGGGTGCCCGGGGGAGTCCACAATTCCATCTACTGGGCATTCCACCCACCGCTCACCCCCCGGGCGCGATCCGCCACTCACCAGCTCCACCAATTGATCCTTTTGCCTCGCTGGCTTGATCCTGTCAGCTGGATCCTCCTGCCCCGGACTCCAAGTCAGCACCCAGGGGTCTCGGGTCGGCGCAGTCCGGGGCCTCCCCACTCCGGCACCCAATCTCGCCAGTGTCTACCGGGGTTCACGCCAGGGCCCGTTGTCCCCTGTTCACTCCGCTTCTTAGGTGTGTGTCAGGGCCCAGAGCCCCACCTCAAGTTAAGCGGCCTCGCGGCTTGCCCCCGGGTCACCCCGTCACCTCGGCGTCGCTTTGCTCCGTCACTCTCTCTCTCTCATGGCCTTGCTCCGTCCCCGATCCTTTCTAGGGCCTCGCCCGAGTCCTAGAGCAACGCCACTTCGCCGCCCAACAGAGCGCGTCTTCAGTTGGGCCACCTGGCCCCAATCGGCATCTCCGCCGCAGCAGGAAGACTCCCCCGGCGTCCCCCGCTATTCTCAGGCCCGCAGCCCAGCGCGAGGCCACAGCTCCGATCGCGGGCCGGCCCCCGTATTCTCCAGGGGCCGCCCGCCTCCAGGAGCACCGCCTCGCCGTACCCCGACTGGGCGCGACCTCACCTGGGCTCCCAGGCCCCCTCCGGCACCTCCGTCGCCGTTGGAGGACTCGCCCGGAGTCCCCCGTCGCTCCGAGCCGTCTGCCCTCACGCCGCTTCGGATCGCGGCCCCACGCAAGGCCGCGGCTTCGGCCGCGTGCTCAGGCCTCCGGTCACCAATCTCTCCTACTGGCCGACTCTGGCACTCTCTGGGGCCGCCGCGGGGGCCCACTCACGCTCGACCCCCTCCGCCGGCTTCACCCCACAGCCTGGACCCCGATCGGCCCGGAGAAGGTGCGCTTTCGAGCTCTCTCTCGCCGGCCCCTCCGGAGCGAGAAATTCAGGCATGCGCCATCTCCGGGTCCTTGGCCACGCCCCCGGCTTTGAGACTCACTTATGTAACTTTGGCTTCGAGTCTGCAATGAAGCCCTTTGACACTTTAATTTGGACTCTGAGGTTTAATTTGTGACTATTGAGTTGTACTGTAATTGATTTGAATAATCTGGTAAAATGATCTCTCCACCACTCGGAACAGAGAAGAAAGTTTCATTGGACCCCAGATAAAGAGATTGGGCCATGTGCTGGATCACTACCCTCAGTAGAAGAGAAAGTTTCATGTTTGTTCAATAGCTCTGCCAGTTCACTCAATAATAATCTGTAATGCTTTGGAATCATGTTGTAACCCATGATCTAGTTATACACGTAAAGTCCTTGTATCCCCCACAGTATGCTAATATTGACTGCTTGTGAGGCAACATGTTATCATGAGAAATGGAACCCAAATAACATATTTCTCAAAGTACTGTGGTTGTTGTCAAGTTACGTATCATATTATAGGGAGAAGTAGAAGTGTAATATGCCATGTATACAATATGTCCTAAATGTTGTTTTAAGCTTCTACTATGAAACTTAAATAAAAAAAAATAAAAAAGAGGCAGACCTATCTTAGGTCAAAATAAAGCACTTTGTGATTTGCGGAAAATGGCTTTTTGTGCATCTTAGACATTATAGCTACTGCCTGGAGTCAACATAATAGTTCTAACAGTAGGCGTACTGTTTCACTCCATTTAAGAAGGGAAGAAAGGGAAGAACATTAGAACCTGCAAAGAAACCATTTAAAATTAATGGGTTTGAAATATCGGTAAAACTCATGTTATATAAGTAAAATGATTTGTACTGGTGTCTGTCAAATTTGCCATTTATTATTAGTTCATGTATCTTGATATTACAATCTTTCATTTTCTGGGAAGATTGCAAATCTTACTGCTAACCAGAGCTCAATTGGTGTCCAATGTAGCTGGTGCAGGGAAAAATGTTGCTATGCACAGGAAATACCCATTAGCAACAGTAAGTAGTATAATGTATAGATTAATATAATTACATAGAATAATCAGGGTTCTCCTTAAATAATAAATGCTGAGCTTTTATTTTTCTCCTTGGTGTTAGAGTTTTCTTTTCTTTTCTTTAACTGTCTGCCTACTGTCGCTCTAATGATGTGCAAAAAGATCACGTCGTGGATTGTATTGGATTAGATCAGATTACATTTAAAGATTTACAGTTGGATTTATTGTATAAAAAGTCTGGAAAATAAAAAATACATATTTTCCTGAACAAAATGTGCCTCATGTCATCAAAACTTTGATTTTAAATACTGAATGTATTTGGCAGCATGGACATTTGGAATGTTACTGGGCTGAGTAATAATAAATGAAAGATGCTGCATTTCCAATTTCAAAACATCCTAATGCTGTGCTTTCAGCTTTTCAGTTCTCTTATAGGCTGGACCAAGAGAGTAAATTGGTCTGAAGAGAATCATTGCTCAACCCAATTGTCTTTAATGGATCTTGTAGTATTTGTAGGATGGCTCTGTCATTTTAAAATGAAAGAACTAAATCTTTGAACATTCAGCTGGGAGGCAAAATTTGGGTCTAGAATTTGTTCTGCAGTTGGATTCCAAAAAGGGTGGGTTTAGTTTAGTTTTTCTTGTACGGCAAATTATGATACAAGAAATGTAATACAAAATTACTTCCCCAAAGGTTGCTTCTTTGGGGGTATCCAGCCTTGTCGCATCACTCGGCGAGAACGTTTTTTTTACAGCCTCCCAGGTGCCAACTGGTAATTAAAATACTTTGCGGTGGCCTCACAGGATCTGGCATTATGCTTCAGTGCCAAACACACCCTTTCCTCAAATGACTTAAAGGTTGCTTAGTATGTAACTTATTTAACATGATGTATTTGATACAAAGTTGTGTACTTGGAATCATCCATAAAAATCATTAGAGGTTTATCCTGAGAAGGAATTTACCGAGATGGCATAGCAACTTTGGACCATGCTGCATCAGAATCAATAGAGGCATTCCTTAGATTCCGTTCACTCTTTGTACTCTAATCTACCACCTAGAATTCACATTAGAAACCAGGTAAACCTATCTTGGCTATTAAGGACGTGAGATAGAGATGCCTAATTCTCCAAACCTCTTTGACACTAATAATAAGCCAACGGCTTCCAAATTATTATAAATACCTTAACTGGGCTTCGACTCACAGATTAATGAATTAAGTAGAAAAATAAACCGTCAATTAAACCTTCCAAGAAGAATTTGCCTCCTACTAAAATTAGATCATTGCATTAACCTAGTAAGGACCATACTTCTCCCTTTGGTTGGATTACGGCCACATACAATCATCCTGGTATTGCACAATAGGAAATCAAGCACCACTTAACTGAAATGTCACTTCCCCCTTTCCCTAACGAAATCTGCCACTTTTAGCCTCATCAACAGGCTTCTAGGACAGAACAAGGTCTTCATAGATAACTTCATGGACCTTCCAACAAACTCATCTATCCAACAAGCCCAAATAACCAAATTCTGCAACTTCAACCCCCAGACAACTCAAGCATTAAGAAAACATGAAACGTCCTACTCAGTCCCATTCAATTGCTCAATGTGGTACATTATGTCACCAAATCAACACATTCTATAAGCCACATCCCAGATGACTTCTTATCAGCATCCCCAACCATCTATAGGTAGTCTCTCATACAACTAGACTGGACTGGCTACCTCACCAGGCCAATCACCCTTCTCAACATTAAAAAAACACATCAAGGTTGACCCACAAGACATCTCCATAGACAGCCCAATGCTCAAACTCCTCTCTTGCACTGCCACCTCCATATCTGAAGTCAGCATCCTTCCAAACATCAACAGCACATTTCGGGAAAACGACGTGAACAGTCACACTCTAAATAAACATAAATGTGCAAGCTGAAACCATAAGCAGCCCTGCTATTCCATAGACCTTGCTGAAAATAAATGCTGTATCCACAGATAGAAAGGAGAATGGAAGGAAAACAGAACCCCTGTTAACTTCACCTTTTTAAAATCCTTCTGTGCAATATGCAGACTAATCATCATATCAGCTAGAGCCAAGTACTAATACCATCAAGGTCATTGCCAGCAGATTCAGAACACTCTACAAACTAATAAAGCACTGCATCAAAATCCTACTTAAACCCCCATATCACACACTCCATGGACAAATGTAATACCATCAACCATATCTTCAATGACAAAATAACGAAGATCCAACAGAACCAACAAAACCAAACCTGCTGACCCTCTGATACACACTCCTTTCCCCTGCATTCCATATTAGTCATCTTCAAACCTTGTTTTCCAAAAACCTCACTAACATTTACAACATCCTTGGATCCACCACCTAGGAAGATGATGTCTTAGCCTAAGCGTTCATCAAAGCCCCCTCTGTAACAATTCCCTCAACCCTACTCACCATCATTCATGTCTACCTTACTCAAGTCATCTTCTCGAAGCTCTCAAGACAGGCCAGATCATCGCTCTTCAGAAGATGCACACACTGCACCTTAACTACCTTGCTAACTAAATTCCCATCCTTCATCTTCCGTTCACCTGCAAGAGAATAGCAAAAGCAGTCTTTGCACAACTTCAAAATCACATCCACTCCAGTGATCTCCTAAACATCTATCAATCCTGTTTCAGACCATTCAACAGCACTGCAACGTCTACCTTACAAGAAAGGATGCCTTCCTGACCAAAAGCAAAGGTGTTACATCAAACACACAAAAGGTGATGGGAGGATGTTTGCAATAAACCTAACCCTTGGCAATCACTTGGGGTTGCATTCCAAGCCATCATTCTTTTGCCCAATATGCCACCTTAGACCCAGTTATAATCAGGTAAGTCTTGACCCTGCTTCAATAGGAGCAGTCCAGCCCGAACTGCCATGCCGGGTCCTCTCCGAACAGGAATAAAAGTAACCCAAGACCAGTTTTATCCTCATTGTGCCTTAGTTATTATAAATTGTAAGTAAGCTGTCACTGTGCTGTAGAAGCTGGATTGACAGTTGTTTTGAAGATCATTGGAGTTGTTGTGATCTTGAAGCTGTGCATAGCCAGATGAGGCACTGATGTTTAGTACCTCCACTGGCTCTTAATGAAACAAAGTTTAGGAACCTCAAGTTTGGCAGATAAGGAAACCACCACTTTTTGATATCTATGGATGCCATGACATTACCCTGGCACATTGCAACTCCAGTTGTCTACACTGGCTCTACCTATAGGTGCTCGATTTTCAAAAACAGTGTCAGAATTCTGATAGTGACGAGCGGTGTAAAATCACACAAAGTTTTGTGAACCACAACCAACACACAATACCATCAAGTCATGTACTCCCATAAAAATTCAATGTTACGATAGCTCCCATCCTCAAAAGCATAATATGCTCTTCAGAAAATGTCTTTTTTGCTTAAAATCTACACACGCACATCCTTAAGTTGTGACCTCGGGCTGCAGGGTTCCATGAAATAAAGCATAAAAAAGGATGAAGACCGCCATCTCCACTGAATTCTGCTTATCTCTGGTTTATGGCCAGAAACAAAGGCAATGCTTCTGCCATCAGACTATTTAACTATGCAACTGTGAGCGTGTCAAGCATTTTGGTTTACTTATAAGAACTACTAAGCAGATTCATCCTAAGGCTTATGCATCTTTTGACGCTGTTAAGATGATCACATCATTATATCACATAAACATCACCATAAGTAAACAATTTAATGCATTAGAGTCAGTAATTGTACGCACCATGACCCATTCGGCCACGAATACCCACACCTTTGAGTATCACTTAAAATGTTAATTTTCCTATATTAACAATGTTAAGATCATGGAAATTAGTCTCAAAACCATATGATCAGAATATAGAAACAACACAGGTTGGCCAAAACCCCTAAAGAATTTTATTTTTATCAAAGCTACAATAACTATGCCTTCAATAGCAACAGTACAAATCAATAATACTAGTAATTGAGTAAGAGTAATAACGTAGATTTGATCAGCAATTGAAAATTGTCAGTTTTTTGTAAAAGATATAGCCATAGGAGAAACACCTCGCTAACTCCAGACTAGCATTAGCATGTTGGGCTTCACGCAAAAGTTTTAATAACATAAATTTAGAAAACATCTAGCTAGTGCTCTATCAAAAACAACAGTTGGTACCTGGAAAACAAAGACAAGTCAACAATAAAACATTGCGATATACCTATCCTTAAGAATTTCAGCAAACAGCATTGACTTCATCAGGGGGTAATCAGCATCAAGACAGGAGAGGGAAAGGGTGATGGTTCAGAATCTGGGCTCTAAGTTCTCTGAACCATCAGGTTAATTTCTACGGCAGGCAGGCTAAGCGGTTTAGTCTTTAAGCATCAAGAGCTAAAGTAAGCACCAGCATCATTGCATGGAGCATGAGAAATAGCTCAAAAATAATAAAAGTACCAGGACATCAGTAGACAGGCTGGCAAGTGTCACAGTGACAGAGGGTCAAGGTGACAGTTGAAACTTCTCAGAATAGTTGCACAGAGTAGCAGAGAGTGACCCGAGCTCCAAGTGTAACGTAGTTAAATTAAAGTTATCCCACGTTGTCATTGGTCAGAATCATCTTGAGATGAAGGATTGTCCAACTACAAATTTACTACATATCGGAAAGAAACTAGCTAGACATTCACATATCAATGATTGGTTCTTCGTCATTTGCATACATCCAGTCGATACAATATGATTCAACTTGAGGAACCTTCTGTTCATCATCAGTGGGTCTATTGTTCATCGTTTTTCCAGTACGCTTTGAATCAGCAGTTACAGTGATGTAGAAACATTCTTCAGATGCACACATTTCCTTGAAAGAAATACATTTCATTAATATAAGTTTGAACAAGTTTGAGATTCAAACAAAACATGTGTTTTCCAGTGGATAAGAGATCGTTCTGTTAACGTTGCAACTTTTTAGAAATTGGCAGACATGCAACCTTAGCTGTTGCCTTGCTAACTTAAGGCCTTACAGTTGGTAGAATTAGAGTTCATAATATTTAGCTATAAGTATGACAGAGTAATGCATTTTCAAACATATATAAATCTTTAATACATATTATTACATTATTAATGAATAACTTGTATACCATGGTGGCCAATCAAATAGGTACATTATGAGTCACACATCATTTTTTCTACGTTAGTACATTTCATATGTTAAAGAAAATATAGATACATGTTATAATATATTAATGTTAATTTCAGCACTCACACAACTGGGGGTCAGCCCTGAGAGAAAACTCTGATTTTTCTCCTTCTCATCCCCGAGCCAGTCTTGACTGCAAAATCTAAGAAACCCTGTTTCAGGAAGCAGGTTTGCAACACAGTGTAAGTTAAATTGAGTCATAAATATTCTTTACCAGAGTCCTCTTTGCCTCCTAACCTGCCAGCTAACAGACTTTTTTTACTACAGTTGCGTGCGCTTTTGATGCCACCTGAGAATCAAGCAGCATCTGGTCTGGACTGCATAGAAATGGCTATTTGTATCACAAGTTCCGGATTTTAGTGCCAGGCTCCACCCCCACCCACCTGCTGGGGTGCACCTTACAAGAGTTTCTTGTTTTAAGGACACAATGGCTAGTAGTTTGTTGAACGTCTTCGGATAATAATCGGCTGTGCTTGCCAAGGCCCTTTCTAGTATTTGGAAGAGCAAAAACAGATACATGTTCAGCAACAGGGACATTTCACCAGGTATGACAGTGAGGTGTAGGCATCACTAGTGCAGCTGAAGCTGTGGCACAGTGATCCAGATCTGTGAAAGGGTCCATTGTACCCTGTTTACAGTGACTTTTACCACCCAGCCAGTGGTGACATGGTCCATTTTCTTTTCTTGCTCAATGGGAATGGCCTTTGCTAAGAAAGGGGGCTGGAAGTGCTGATACTGGGCGGGCAGATTTATCAAAATGTCACACAGTGCAGCAAAGTACGCAGTGCAGCAAGACATCCTGTGCTGCATTGCATGACAAGGAGAGTTCACAAATGTGCCATATTTAACATTATAAGCGGCATTCCTGTCCTCTTACTGCACTGGCAAACTATGTTTTGCCTAGTGCCAGTGCAAGCACCCTTGCACCATGCCTTTGTTCCAGGAAGGATTGTTTTTGTGAAAGAAGGGACACCTTTCTGCACAAAAACATTCCTCTAAGCCTTCTTCCTCTTTCTAGGTGTGCTGCAGAATGCAGCACATGTAGAAAGAGGAAATAACAAGGTGAAATAAGCATATTTATCCTTGATACGCCTCCATGGGAAGTTGTAGCATTTTGGCGCATTCCGAAGTCTACCACTCATGGTAGGGCTGGGAATGTGCATAAAATTAATGGGTGGAAGCCTGGAAACACTCATGCTTCACCCATGGAACACCTCCCTGTGGCAGAGTAACGCAAGATAGTGACATATGCTGCCTTCTGTTACTCCAAATTTACTAAGCTAAGGAGGCTTGGTAAAGCTCATTCTAGGTTTTGCATCATCCTGTGTCCCTTTGAGTGATGCAAGGGTGATGCAAAGTTTTTGATAAATCTGACCCTGGATATTCAAGCAACTGAGTCAGGCTTTTAAATTGGGCTACCCAGGTGCCCATCTTGGGGTTGGAGCTAATCCTCAGAATAACAAGGACTGGGATAAAGAAAGGAGAGGGGGAGGTAATCGAAGCTGACAGGCACATGAAAAATTAAATACCAGATTAGCTGACAGAAACATACAGGGAAATATTTTAAAGAAACTAAAACGTAAATTGATATCTCAACACCTGCTTCTTTCTAGCTCTACTGTTCTGCCTGTTCTAAACCCTTATTTCTGTGTATTTACAAAGCGTTTGAAATGTGCGTAGGTTTTAACTCTTGCCAAAGAAGTCACATTAAACAGAGAAAGAAAAGATGTGAGAGGATTTGTCTCTGTGGCGGGTTTCTTTTTCTGCGCGTTTGGAAGGTTTAGACTCTTCTGCAGCCATGTGTTTGTTCCCCTCGTTCTGGTATGATGATTTCTCAGCGCGGGTGGTGCTCCTTGTGGTCTCGCTCGTCTCTTGCTATCTCCCTCCATCTTTACCTAAGCGTTCATCTTAATAGGGTACATCTGCTTGTGGACAGATTGTGCAAGATGCACAGAAGGCACCTTTTTTAAGGGTCAGCTCGGTGGCTTTCCCTTTTCACTCTGGCAATTAAGCTCTATCTGCAGAATTGTATAAATACTTCCAATTATATTTACGCTGTAATATTGTGTTTAATGTACATCAATAAAGCACTTTAAAAATATTAACTGTGTTGAAAAAGACACAGTGCTGTCTGCCCTTTTCGGATTATTATTAGGCAGTTATTTATTTTAAGTGTTCAATAATTGTTCTTTATTCGTTAAAATTGCATAAGAAAAGCTCACTTCAAAAGATTTCCAACTTCCCCATAAGCAATAATACCCATAGACTATAATTTCCTGAACGGTTCATTATTTTATCTAGATTGAAAATGAATAGTTCCGATCGTACTTTACCATGTAAATGAAACAAATCATGTGACATAAACAAAACAATAAATATAATTCATACACGTATTTGGAAAATAAGTGTTTAGTTACAGTTTTACCAACAACCCTTGATCGCCACTAATGCTGTTTGCAGCATAACCCTCTGATTCAGGACCCGCAAAGCCTGTCCTCTTTATAGCCTGCATTAAGTTTATGACTGCATTGCACTCAAAATACACAAATTAAGTACATCCTGAAAAAAGAATAAACAAAATAGCATGCCTAACACTCCCAGAAAATCATCTGTTGATACAATAACATATGTTTCTTCGGTCACTGTAAATGATGGAATGTGATGGGTAGCAGCACACACCTGTGCTCTCAGGGTTGTGGTGAAGTTGGTGCATGTCTAACCATCAGTATTTAAAACTATCTTCTTCAGTGTCGTTTTATCTGCATGACGTTTTTTTTTGTTAATGGTGGGTAGCAAGTGAAATTTCACTAATACAATGTGCCGGTCTGATAGATCACTGTGTGAAATGAAGGTTGCCTATGCAAGTCCTGGGAGGGATGACTCTGCTTCAACCCTTCTGAGGTACACATACTTAGGTATCAATTTGACTTGCAAGACATAACGACAGATTACAAGGAAGGGGTGCTGCACTCAATGTAATGTTTACAGAGGGTAGTGAATAAACAGGCGTGGGGTAAAGAGAAACAGGGACAGATCATCAAATGGAGTAAGATTTACCTAAGGGTCATGGAAGTGAGGGGAAGGACCCTATTTTTTACTTATAATCTTCTTTTCCAAGCATAAATTGTATTGGAAGTGCTTTTATAAAGATTTTGGGAGGGGAGGGTGACGCGGAGGACAGGGACAAGGAGAATTGCAGGTGAGAGAATAATACTATTTTCTTATAGATGTAGCACACTAAGGTGGTCATTATGAGTCTGGCGGTCTGTGGCATGCCACAGTGGAGGTGGCGGTTGCACCGCCGCAGCCACCGCGGAGCGGACCGCCATACTATTAGCACAAGGAAAGAACCACCAAAACACAGCCAAGTCACCACCTGAACCGCCACTGCAGTTGCACCGCCACAAAAAGCCTGGCGGAAACTAATCACTCAAAAGGGAACACTCACCTCCAGGAAAACAGGCACATCCACAGGTGCCAAGGCATGCAAATTGCAAGTATTCCCAAATCTCCTGTTGGCTATTGAACTCCAGGACCAGTGACTGCGATGAAGACACCAACTGTAAGTACACCCGCCTTACTACACACTGTAGGGAAGAACATTAATACAGACACACAACACACACACATGGCATGGCAAGCCACGCCCACACACACACATACATGCAAAAAACACCCGTACCAACACACATACACACACTTACACATGCCAAATCGCATATTTACCACACATACATGTGGACGGAAAGCCAGGAAAATGTTGTTACCATCTACACCAATGGTGTAGTGCTGCAAATATATATATATATATGGAAACCAGAAGACGTGGAAGGGGAATACAAAACAAGATGGGACAAAGAGGACAAGGAGATCACAGAGGAAGAGGAAAAAAATGAGTAACAATCAAGGAGTGAAAGAGATGATAACAAATGAGAATGTGGTGATCAATCTTTCCTCTAAATGTCTTGAAGATAAACACCTCAAATTGCTAAACAACGGATTGAGTTTCTGTCCAATGACATCTATGGACCTAGCGACAGCTGGGACTGGCTTATATAAATCATCCAGAAAATTAAAATTAAAATGATGACATCACTAAGCGATAAATAACGACAAGTGTTTTTTAATTGGTGAATGATGGGTGACCAAATGATTTAAATACACTGATATCACACACAACTCTATGGCCAGTCGAATGCTCAGGCCGAAACGCATTGCCATTTTTGTTTGGATAGCACTTTGCACTTTGTACTTCACATTATGAAATAAAGGAAATAAAGAAGATACCTTCCGAACTGATGGACGAAAAAGTGCCAGTGTTGTTCTTGCTGCGAGAAGGTGGTAAATATTGTTTCCTGTGTGTCATGTAATGATTGATGGTGAAGTATATATATATGGTAGATTCTGATCAGAAAGGGGTAAACATTTCATATTTAGGCCAGAATGGTAACACAAAACCTTGCTGACTGGTGAGGTTGAATTTTATATTACTATTTTAAAAATGCCACTTTTAGAAAGTGAGCATTTCTCTGCACTTAAAATCCATCTGTGCCTTACAGCCTGTCCCCAATCCAAGTCTGGGCTGGGCTGGTTGACAGCTCCCGTGGGCATTTCGCCCAGACAACCACAAACACAGGATACTCAGTAACACTTGCACACATCTGCATACTGAATGGGTCTTCCTGGGCTGGAAGGGTAGAGGGGCTTAACACTTAAATTTCAAAGGCTAGTGGCCTGCCCTCACACAAAGGACTGCCACATCCCCTACTGGGTCCGTGGCACACTGACCTATTCTGAAAGGGAACCTTGTGTAGTTCAAAACCACTCTTTGAAGTCTTCCCCACTTCAAAGGCACTTTTGGGTTTTATAGCACTTTTCCCAATCTAGGATGGCGTTCTTACTTCTTCCTGCATGTCACTTCCTGCTGAGAGGTATATAAAGGCTCAGATTCTTGTTCTCTTTGTGTTGCAACACTTCCCTTGGTGGTGATCACGCTCTGGCTGGTTTTTCTCTGATTTCAGTCCTGTTCCTGTTTTTTCCAGCTACATCCTGTTGTTCTTTTCCTGGCCTAGAAGCCCTGATTTTTTTGACATGTCATTTTTTTCTGTTCCAGGGAGTTCCTGTCAAAGAGGTTTTTTCCCTTTGGGGTTTTTCCTCTGGGACTCCTTCTGGAGGGCATGGACTGTTGTGGTGTACTTTTGTCAGCAGCACCGTAGCTACCGGAAGGGGTTGCCCTTACCTCAGCCAGAGCAGAACCTACAAGAACAGAGGTCGCGCTCCAGCTTCATCTGACCAGGGCGGTAAGTGGAAGACAGATCGTGACTGTACGGGCAACTGGGTGCGGATCTACAGGGAGGACAGTGCTGGAAAGTGGGGTGGCGAACAAGGATGTAACTGGAGTAGTCAGGGAGCCATTGCCAGGGAGCCGCCATCAGAGGAGAAATCTGAAGATGGTGTGGTCGATCCTGTCTCCCCCGTGTCACTCCCGTCACCATACATCCCGCTGGTCCCCTCGGCTCCATTGGATTCAGCCTCCTGGGCCCAGTGAGATGCAGCTTCCCCACTTCTCCTTCACCTGATGATGATGAGGCACACAAAGACAGAGGAGGAGTGGGTGGGGGAGAGAAACAGGGTGCAATGGGTCAATGCCAGCACAACAGTCACACAGTGTAACAAAATCATCATCTGCTGCCATGCCATGACACGCTATGTCCTCACCTATACATGCTACAACAGCGGGACACCATGGGATAAACTACAGCTATGTTGATGTGTCCTGCTGATGGTGGTACAATTGTACCCATGTACTTGATGTGAGTCACACTGTTCACACATACCCAGTACTTGGAAACTCCACATGGTCGTTTAGGGAAACAATCCCTGTACTCCTGTATCAACTGAATCCTGCACGGGTAGGTAGCATGCCTATTAAACCATTGACATTTAGAACACTGACATCTTGCCCCACTCTGCCTCACTACACATACAGTACATGGCAGGAGAATGAGGAGTCCCTTATCTCCCCTGGCACAGTGGTCGGAAAACACAGATGACAGTGCCCTGACACCTCAGGTGTACTAATGTTGATGCCAGGAACTAGGTTCCCAAAATTGGTTGCAGGTGACCACACATATTACACATTGGGAGTACTTGCCCTCATAATTCACTAACTGCATGGTATGGGCACACATCTGTGATACCAATCCTGGCAGGGTGACTGATACCCATTTTGGACTGGTATCTACCTAATACCTACGCTACAGCTTCCCACTAGTTCTCAATCCAAAGCCACCAAGCAACACATTAAAGAGGTGAGAGTGTGTACTTACCCCCTTGTGGCTGCTGTGCTGTCCTCTAGCACCCATCCACCTCAGGGTAGGCCACCACCACAATGTGGGCCATTAGGGGGGTCAGGGTCCAATGGGCACCCCTCCCTCTTCAGGAGGATGTCCCCAGCTGGGCCTCTGCGGTCTTCTGAGCCCAGCGTCTCGGGTCCTCCCACCTCTTTCTTAAGTGGGTGCTCCCCACCGGGCATGGACCCCTAGGGTCCACACTTGCTTGACGATGGCCCGCCAAATCCTCTTCTCCTGATGGGCGCTGACCTGCATGGGTGACACAGACAGAAGGACAAAGTCACGTAGAGTGGCATTACAGGGACAGCAGTGGACAGCACACATTTCATGCCCACACTCGCATGTCTACATGCCACTTATGCTCAGACTCCTCTCCCATCTCCATGCATCCACTCTATCTGCCACGTCCCAATGCCTCACATACACATAGCATACACATACCTATTAGACAGGATGGTGACATTAGACTTACCTTCTGCTCTGGTGCCCCATACAACTGTCCAGTAGGACCCCGTCCACAAGATTCACGAGTTCCTCCTGGGAGAAGGCTGGGTTCCTATTACCTGCAGAATGTGGTATCTTAGCTACCAGAGTCAGAACACAGCAGCACAAGCAGTGGCTATCTTGTGTGCAAGAATGTCAGGAGTCAAGTGAGCATTGCCACATGAAATGGCAGTCACGTCTGCCACGGACATCACCGGCACCCCCCCGGCGGAGCTCACCATTGGCTCCAGTCTCCCATACACCACCATGTTATCCAATGAGGAGTTGCCCAGCTGTTGCGACCGCCTACCGCTATGACGTCTAACGCCGGTGGTATGAGGTCACTTCCATCTGTCCTGTGCATGCAGGACAGGATAGGCGGCTGCCATTTTACGTGTATGTAGTGAATAGTGGCTGAATGTTAGCTGCGTCATGGGTGAAATTTTGTAACAATTACACAACTTTACTGCATCCACAGTCAATGCAGCTTGTTCGGACTTGTCCATCCCGTATTCCCAAATACAGTGCAATGTTGAGGATGAGACATGCTCTTGTGCATCGGCCCATAGATGACCTTGCCACCCTGGAAGAACGACACGTCATTCAGATGTATCGCTTGAACCGTCAGACCATCATAGAGCTATTGATCCAGTTGGAGCCTGATTTGTTGCCTGCCATTCCAATGCCATCCCTCCCACAGTACAGGTGTTGAAATTCCTCTATGTTCTTGCCACAGGGTCTTTCCAGATGACAGTGGGCTTGGCAGCAGGGATGTCACAGACAATGTTCAGTAATGTATTGAAAGATGTACTGTGTGTCCTGCTAAGACATCTGCTCTGCTACATCAAGTTCCCCAAAGTGCTAATTTAACCACTGTCAAAGGTGCCTTTTACGATTTGGCACATGTCCCTCGTGTGATAGGGTCCATAGATGGCACACACATTGCCTTGGTGCCAACCAGGAGAAATGAACAAGTGTTCAGGAACTGAAATAACTTTTATTCTATCAATATGCAGGTGGTATGTCTCGCTGACCAAATTATCTTCCAAGTGACAGCCAAGTTTTCTGTTCTGTGCATGACTCCTACATTCTGCAGAACAGCAACATCCCACACATGATGGCACCACTACAGAGGGACCGGGCCTGGCTCATCGGTATGTCTACATTAGTCTGTGTGCCTCTGTACACTCAACTCTCTTCACATCCCGCCCTATCTACCTGCAGGTCTTTTCATGGGTCCTACCTATGTGCACATAGGTGACTTTGTCTATCCCAACCTTCCCTGGCTACTGACACCTGTGAGACATCTGATTACAGATGCTGAAAATCATTTCAATGAGGCCCACAGTAGGACAAGGCGTGTGATCGAAAGAACCTTTTGCCTACTGAAGGCCAGATTCCACTGTCTAGACATCTCCAGAGGTGCCCTACTCTACAAACCTCTGAAAGTTTGCCAGATAATGGTTGCCTGCTGCATGCTACACAATCTGGCCCTGATACGTCACATCCCATTGCTGAATGCAGAGGAGGTGGCAGCTGGACAAGTGGCTGATAAGGGGACATGGGGAGTGAAGAGGATGAAGATGATGAGGATGCAGCTGACTCCAGAGCAGAGTTGATACAACAATACTTTCACTGAGCTACAGGTATGTGTCAGATGTATATTATGTGACCTGTACTCCTAGCTGCCTTGTGACATAGTTCCTCCTGGTGTCTGTTAGCACTGGTGGAATTGGATGCAGCTCTGCCTGTGGGTAGGTTTGGGGGGGTCACATTTCCCAATCAGTGCAGTTGTTTCTGTGCACGTTTCAGTTCAATCATCTCCCTGCTGTTGTGTTGTTTCACATGTGACATGGTTGTGCTTTCTCACTGCTCCTTGTACTTGCACTACAACTGCAATTTGTGTGCTATACATTGTGGTGTCAACAATATTGCTACCTCTCCTAAGAGTCCACATTGTGAGGCAGTGCAAAATGACTATATTGACTGTGGAACATGCCTTAAGTTTAGCGTTGTGTGCAGTGATGGAAGGACCATCGGGGATGGTTGTCTTAGGAATGTGGGTCTGACATGGGCATATGGCTAGAGCTGACACTTGCCAACTCTCCCTTTGGACTTCATAATTGTGGTGCATGTGTGCTGTGTGTTTGCATTTTTGACTCCGATAGTGATTGTTGTCCCTGTCTAGTTCTACTTGCAGAGCATTTGTGTGGTGCACTCTGGTTCCTGCTTCACCAGTTGCCTCCCTTGACTCTTGTCTCCAGCCAGTGCCTGCTCTACTATCATTTATGCTGCATATTTCGTCCCCTTCTGTCACTCTCACTAACTTTGGCAGGACAATGGGTTGACAGTTAAACATGATATGCCACAGTAAAAACATTCAGTGGGTGCACCACACAAGGAGATCCAACAATAGTAATACACTGATACAGTCCAATACAGTTGAAATGAAAACGGTAAAGACTTCTTTCGGTTGCCTTCCAAGAGCTTCTTTAATTAGCATAAAGGACTTGTTATGACATGCAGTTCATACATAAACTTGGGCTTCTTCAGGGCAAAATGGTATTCCAGATATTGTAAAAGAATTTCAACAAAGTGTCAAGACACAGAAGTATATAATGAACCTGTCTAGTAGAGTCGAGATGAGATGAGATTCCTACCCGTCCAGTAGAGTCGAGATGAGATGAGTCGAGATGAGATGAGATCAGTCGAGTAGAGTCAAGATAAGTTGAGATGAGATTCTTACCTGTTGAGTAGAGTTGAGATGAGATGAGATTCCATCCTGTCCAGTAGAGTCAAGATGAGTTGCGATTCCTATCTGTTGAGTAGAGTTGAGATGAGATGAGATTCCTACCTGTGAGAAGAGCCGAGATGAGATGAGTCGAGATGAGATGAGATGAGTTGAGATGCCACAGTAAATGATAACTCTTGCAATAAAGCATGTATCTGTGCTCAATAGTTTTTATTTGTTACTGACACATGCAAGGGGTGATGAGTGGGGTCATGGTGGATGAACTCATCAGTGTAGTCAGGCCAGCTGTGTGTAGTACAGGTCAAGTATGTGGGGCCATGGGTGAACAGTGAAATGACAGGGAACAGGCAACAGGGTGTGTCAGTGGCACACAAGGGAGAATGTTCAGGAGAGGGTCATTTCCAACGGTGGTGTTGGTCTTGGTATCAGTTCCTGCATGATGTCTGGTTGGAAATTATCATTTGTGTGGGGCTCCATCAGCTACAGGGCTAGGGGTCCTGGTAGTCTGCTGATCCGCAGGCAGGGCCTCTATTCTACTGGCTGCCGCTGTAGTGGAGGGCTCTATTGGGCTGTGCCTAGTGGAAGGGGTTTGCTGGTGGGTGGAAGACTCACGCAGGATGCTGGTCATTTCCTTGAGCAACCTTGCAATGAGGCCATGGGGGCATTGAGGGCCTGCCACTGCTGCATGGCCTCCTGATGGTGTTCCTTCTGCAGCCTTTGGTTCTCCTGCACGGTCGTGAGTATCAGGCCCATCGTGTCCTGAGTTTGGTGGTATGCACCCAGGACTTGGGAGAGAGCCACCTGGGCAGTCTGATGTTGTGGCAGCCCCATTACTTGGATCACAGGTCCTCTCCCACTACCCCTGGCCTCTTGTGGCTGTGACCCTGGCACAGTTTGCCCACTCCCAGTTGCACCAGGACTTTCATTGTCTTGAGTGTATGCCCTTAACTCTGGCGCCTGTACTGTGGGGCACACTTCTGACTAACCCATCCCTGGGGCACTGGTTTTGGGACGTAAGGCTGGCTGCGGTGTAGTTGCCACATGGGAGGGGGAGTCCAGTGTGCCCAGGGAAGGGCTACTGGGAATGGACTGACCAGTCATCCCTGATGGGCCAGGCAAATCATCACTGTCCAGTCTTCCCCTGGGGCCTTCATCCTGGAGAGGGCTGTCTTACCCTCACATCCACTGGCAGGTGGCAGTGGCAGAGGGACCTGTGGATGGAAATGGAGTAAGTACCATTTTGGAGATGTCTTTGTTGGCCACATTGTGTGATGCATGGTGTACCCTGACTTGCTTCCCAATGATGGCAATGACAGCTGCAGTGATGCAGACATTGTTTGGAGGATGCAGATTGTGCCATTGTTTCCATGTGCCATTGAGGGTTGAGGATAGTGGATTACATTGCTGTCATTGCCATGTGTTGGAATGCCTTCGAAGCTGCCAATTGGTGTGACATATGGTTTGTTTTTCCATGCAGGTGTTCCACTGTGAAGTGGGAGTGGGATCCTCTGATGTGTAGGGAGTGTTGCATTGTGGGAGTTGCGGTGCTTGGCATTGTGCTTGGTATCTGTGCCTTACGGGGTGACTGTGTGGGGATAGTGGCAGTGGGGTGGTGTGGCATGCAGGAGAGGGGCGTGGCATGCCTGGGTGGGGTGGGGAAGTGTGGGATGAGGTGGATTTGGGAGTGATGGGTGGTGGGGACGCATGGTTGGCAGGAATGGCTGATACGTGGGGGTTGTTGCTGACTTACCAGAGTTGATCCCTCTGATGCTCCCAGTCAGGCCCTTAGGATGCATGATGTCCAAGACCTTCTCTTCCTAGGATGTTAACTCAAGGGGTGGAGGTGGCCTACCGCCAGTCTTGTTCAGGATGATCTGGTGTCTGGACACCATGGAACCCACCTTCCCCCAGAGGTCGTTCCACCTCTTCCTGATGTCCTCCCTTGTGCGTGGATGTGTGCCCACTGAGTTGACCCTGTAAATGATCCCCTGCCATAACTCCTTTTTCCATGTTATCGAGGTTGGCTGGACCGGGGCTACGAAAAGGTGTGGCTCTACCCTGACGATTTCATCTAACATGATCGTCAACTCATTGTCAGTGAAACGTGGATGCCTTTGACATGCCATGTTGGGGGAGTGTATTGCGTGTAGGGTGCAGTGTGGGGTTGTTGGTGGGGTAGGGAATTTTGATTGTGAGTGCAGGTAGGTTGTGGTATTGGTGTGTGATGTGTGCCTAGTGAAAAATGTGCAGTTGTGTGGTGCCCAGCTGAGTGTGCAGTGTGAAATTACCCGTGGTGTATGGGATCTGTGTGAATGGGTTGTAGCTATGTGTGCTGTTTGTAGGATTTGCAAGGGATTATGGTTGTGTGTGGGGGGTGTTTTAAAGTTCTGTGTGCAGGTGTGTGTGGTTTGTGCATGTATTTCAGATGTGGGGTATTCAGACTATTCAATGTAGTGTTGCCTACTATTGGTGGTACCTTTTTGAACAGTGGTGGTGCGTACCACCAATCGATTTCCACCATGCATGGACCGCTAGGTAGGGAACTGACACGTAATAGGATGATTAAATGGTGTTGGTGTAGTGGACTGGTGGTCAGACAATCATTATTTCTCCAGCGGTTGGGCTGGCGGTGTTGCATTTGTGGCTGTTTTTGGGCGTTTTTCACTTTGTGACTCATAATACTGCGGTCACTGTACTGCCAGCATTGACGGTATAGTCGCAGTATTCTCCACAGTGGTCTTGACCAGAAACCGCCAAAGTCGTAATGAGGGCCTAAGTCTATAATGAGAAATATACATATTCAGTCTGGACCATGTTACTGCTCTGCAGATTACTTGTAGAGAGATATATGCCACTTGTATCTTTCACTCCACACACTCATTCCACGAAAGGGCATTTAGTGTTTTAGCAGCAGGTATCTTTCAATCCACACAAGGTAGCTATAGGTACCTTTTTAACTCTTTGGCCAATCCATAAAACACAAATTTACCATTTGTGGTTTGGAACTATCCTATCAGGAAAAAAACAAAGGTAATTATATATAATGACTAATGTCACCAATTGTCACAATCTTTTAGCACATGTGATGGTTAACAGAAATGCATTTTTTCTGATAAGTCTCAAAGTCTTTTTTTTGCATACCTTCTAATGCTAAGGCCAAAATTTCAGGTTGCAAAAGGGACCGTGATTACAAGTTTTCTTCTTCTAAAGCTCATCAATAGGACGCTGGAAAAATTATTTGTGATATATCACTGCTAAACTCTACAAAACCAGTTATAGTTTCCCACAGAGCTGAATCAGTAGCTGGAGCTACACTTTTAAAAGCCCCATCTCTCAGAAATTCCAGCATCTGAAATGGATTACATACTGATACCAGCACTTTTTTTTAACCACAACAGTTTTTGAAATTCCTCCAGTGCTTAGCATAGGAGGATAAGTTGAAGGCTTGAATGTCCGAAGCTACTTCTATAATCAACCTAAGTGTTTGCTCACCTATCAACAGCTATCCCATCAGATGTATTTCTGTTAACTGTTAATCCAGAAACCTAGGAGACAAGGGGTGAACTGGTAGTCATCCTTAGTTAGCAAGGAAAACCAGAGCCAACAAGGACAAAAATTTGCAACCAGAATTTAGTTACCCTCTCCTCACAAATCTTCTGAAGCACCTTCGAGAGGAAGAAAATTGGTGGAAAAGCAGTCAGAATGCTGTATGGCCAAGAGACTGACATTGCATCTATTGCTCATGCCTGGGAACAATGTGCTTGTGCACAAAACTGGGGAAGCAGAGCATTGCCTAGAGTAGCAGAAAAGTCCATCCAGGGATTACCAAATAGGGTTACTATTTTACTAACACTTCCTTTTTTAGATGATAACCGAAGGATAATGAAAGAGAGCAACTGATCCAGGTGGCTAAAACATTCTGATTCCCAGGCCGACACAGTGCTTTAACCTACAAAAAAATCTGCTATGACATCAGATCTCACTTTCTACCACCCTGTCTATTAACATCTGGCTTGGCTAATTGGTACCTTTTCCCTTCAGCGAGTGACCTAACACTTGTAATGCGTACCATATTGCCATCGGCTATTCCCAAATGGAGGATTGTAGACTATTTTCCTGAGATCAACTCTTTTTCAGCTGAATTTACGCCAGAGTTGCCCCTTACCCCCAAACACTCAGTCTTGGGATTGGGCTTGAGTCACCATAGTCTTTGCTTAAGAGCACATTTGCTGAATAATTGAAGCCAACATTCCGCAGATTTAGGGAATTCAACCCTCACTGCAACTCTTGATTTATTTTGTCCTGCGTCAGAACCATGCGTTTGAAATCCTTCAAATCTGGAGACCAAAAATCCAGTAAATGTGTCACAAGGACTGTTTTTCATAAGGTGTTTCTATTGTTGCTTTGTTAGATGCACAGAACAAACAGCACACCAAACAAGCACATCAAAACTACAAGCAAATGGCGATGACCTCAGTTCATAGAACATTAGAACGATCCATATTACAGTCCCATGAGCCAAAAATGCTCCCATAATATACTCTATATTTTACAGTGTTTCTGCAGGCAGCCACAGGTCACATACACTGGCTCCTCCGTTTCTGAGCACCAGTTCATGGCACAGTGCCAAGCTTGTAAGTCCAGAGCAGTTGTTGAGGTCCAGTGCTAGGGAATACCTTGCTTTTCCAACAGAGTACAAATACCTACCAAATATCTCTCGCACCCAAATCATCCAGTAAAAACAAGACCACTATCTGAGGTGAACAGTAAATCGGCCTAGCTAGCACAGCTGACAAGACCCCCAGAATTTGGACTAATATTGCTGTCTCATGGGGCAAAGCCAAATAACATGATAAAAGTATGCGTTGTCTTCACCACCTCTCCAACAAGCGGATGTTGCCAGCATGACTGCCCTCCAAAGTTTCACCGGTGTCAGGTAGGTCATATGAAGGATATTCACTTGGATCATACGAAACCAGGGGGAGATGGCTAGTTCCCAGGGTGCCATAAGTTGCAATTCCCCATTCTCCAAAGTGTCCACACAAGATTCCCAACAATTACGGAGGGCAAGGAATAGGTCAGGGAAATTGATGACCAGGGAGTGATAAATCTGGGAGACACCACCCTGTCCCAAAGGTGACATGAGAAAAAAAATTGGGAACCTCCACTAGAGTGGGCTGATGAAAAGACAAGACATGCCAGATCTGCCGAAAGGAGAAGAGCAATGAGTTGTGAAGTGGCAATCACCCTGTAACTCAGAGAATGGGCATGTATTGAAACCCTGCAACACATCACCTGGATGAGAGTTGCCTATCAAGTCCCACTTTCCAAACCCCTCCAAGCCTGACACATGATAAAGTAGGGTGCCCCTCCACAGGGAAGTTTGTAGTATGATCTTATTCCCCCAGCCAGTCCATTTTGCAGTCACCCACCAGATCCTAAAGATCACCTGAGTAAAATCTGGCAGAGCTCAGGGTATCACTGCCAGAGCCATATAAACAGTCCATAGTCATTTCCCATGTCATGAGGGAGAGTTCCACGTGGGATGCTGGGTCCTCATGCCCCGGTGAAGTGAATAATTACCACGGATATTTACCAACAATATCACATTTACTATTTGGATACAGGGGACAACTTATATTTGATAGAAGATGGATCCATGAATATTTGTAGAACCCCTATTGATGGTGGTTGCTGTGTTTATACATTGGAGGGTGTTTGGCTTCAATACAGACCAAGAGGAAATACACAAACACAGTATAAAATACAACACTCTTAATCTGAGAATTACATTTATTAAAGCACTCTGGAAGGTCCGCAGAATGTAGAAAGTGTACTACGAAAAGTGTACATTCAAAAATAATCATAGCCATGAAATCATAATAATCCTGAAAACATGTGCTAAAGATAATATACTTCAATCCATAAACAGCAATTATATAGATAATTATGTATATATCCATGCAAAACGCAAAGCAGAAAATAAAGTTACAAATTCATCACCATGGGGCAAACTTGAATTTGCTTCATCTCATTGCCAGCAATAGGTTGTGAACTCAGTCGACCGTGAAGAGAGAAAAACTTACCCTCCAGGGAATTTGTGACAAACACAGGCATCCTGTTCTGCCAGAGTTCAATCAACTTCCCAGTCAATCTGGTTTCAGTCTTATATACCTTAAACAAGCCAGAGAGAAGAATTCTAGAAAACCCCTCCCATTGTGTGAATTGTTGTTCAAAATGCTGGCTACATCAGGTCTGTTTAAAAAGAAACACGTTGAGACTGGCCAAGATCCCAAGGCGCGCTCCCAAAATGAAATCATTCCCTGCCTATCATAAACATCATCCTAGTACATCCCTATCTATCTGACTCCCCCATATTATGTCCTAGCCCATGATGAGAAAGAGCACGCAGACTGAAAACATGAGCAAAAAACACATTGCATAACAGGTGCCTGGAAAAATATCTGCATGGTGTTTAAAGATAAGTTACGTACAAAATGGAGTCTGTAATCAAAATGGATCTGGTGGACACCATTGTGACGGTGCGCAGAAAGGCTAAGTACAAAGTGAAGTCAGTGGTCAAGATGGAGCAGTGATTAAATACTGATTTTTTTAATGAGGTGAAGGACAGTAACTCTCCATACATGCAAGAGAAATAGACTTATTACTACGGGCACTTGTATACAGTATTCCCCATATATTTTTTGCAGCAACAATAATGGCTACCTACAGTCCCGTTAGCATGGAAGACTTCACGATGCACGCTGTGCTTAATTCATCGGAGGTCAAGGGTGGGAACTGTCAAACTTCTTGTATGTAGTAGGATCCATTATGGGTATATATACATGGTACCCGTTTGAATCTTAATTAAGAAATATTATCATAACCCCAGATTGGAGTACAATGCAAAAGAGTGGGAGCTGGCATTTCCCACAAGTACATCTGGCAAGATATATTCCTTACCATGGGCACATATGCACAGTAACCCGTCAACCTTTTACAATGATTTATAATCTTGATTATGGCTAATTTAGATTAAGGTTAATTTATACTTAAGCACAACACAAACAAACTGGGAGCTGTCAATTCCCCAAATCTATGACTGTCCATAAGCCTATTGTGGAGTAATGATGAATAATCTCAAGACACCCCTCAGCTCAATGGATAATGAGATCACCTCAATAGTGAACCTGATATCACAATTTTTAGTAATTGTGGCACTGGGGTAGTAGCATTTGTGTGATTCCAAGGGGCCCGTGCCTACATCTAGGAGGGTAAGAAACTTTTCGACACTCAACGCTATCTGCACACTACATGCTTCCACAATAACCCTTTGGTGTTACATGAGTTACCTAATTTGGAGTTTGGCTTCACAATTCATATCACTTACCAGGTGCATGTGAACACTAAATTCAGTCAATCAATGTGTATGATATGTTTATCAATTATGTTTTCCATCCATCACTTACAGTGGGATAGTTTCCACGATTAAAATATATAACTACCACTGTGTTATACATAAGAGGAGTTTTTACACCCTCTTAGGGAGGATGAGATACATTTAGGGCCTGACAAATCGTTGATTGATACATAGGGACGGTCAGGGTGAGAAACATTTTGATCACAATATTTGGAGTATAGACAAGTGGTCACACCCAACACTAATATTTTTCCTTCCACCTTTGTATGGAAAAAAAATGATACTTTTGCACTTGTTGGGAACAAGGCCATCCCACCTGATATGTGTCCCCCATTTGTTTTTAATCTTGACATAGGTCCCTACCTGCACAATAATTAAAAATTCTGCCTTTAGTAACTATAGTCATTTTTAATTTCAGACCACCCAGTCTTCTTCGTAGTTTCTGGCAATTACGATCAAAAGATCTCTGGCAAAGAGCCCCATTGTGTCTGATATAAAGTTGACCTGTATTTCCACACCTAATTGGCTGAGTGGAGTCAATATTACCGAAACAGAGTACTTTAATTGATTTTGTAGTTATGGTTCTGGGAGGATGTACACTGACCCGACCGATTCCTCCCCTTTCCTTCTCTTTATGCTAATCATTCAAGACCACCAGGTGTGACGCCCAGTAAGAAGGCGTAGGTCAGCTGCGACCAGACCCCTATCAAAGGTGGATTGCACACATTTTCCAAATTTCATGCATAGAGTCTGGTGCTTCCATAGGAAGGGTCATATGGGGGCCTGGACAGAGCAGAACCATGATTTAGGGATGTTGTGTGGAGGAAATTTTGCAGGACATGTAAAAAGCGGGGTAGTACCATCATTTTAAAACAAGCGATCCTCCCCAGGCTAGCACTCAAGATTCTTTCTCATACAAGTCACCAGGGTTATTAGGTTCAGTGTCCGTGCCACAGTGGGCATTAGTTAGATGTGGATGCCGAAGTGCAAGAAACTTAGCCTACAAAGTGGTATAAGACCCCGACAATCATGGTCATGTAGGGGGCCTGTCAGTGGGATCAGCAGGGACCTAAAGTGGCTAATTTATAATCTGGGAACCTTGCCATAATGAGCAAGCACATCCAGCACCCTAGGGCTGGACGTCATGGTGGCATGCAGAAAAAGCAGTACATCTTCATCGTACACTTTGATGCAGTCTTCCTCTGTGTCCTTCCCAACCACAAGCACTGTATCTGTGCATCGCAGCGTACCCACATCGCCAGAGGCTCTTTTGCAAGGGCAAAGAGGAGCGGGGCAGAGGACACCCCTGCCTGGTGCCCCGTTGAATTGGAAATGCCTGGGAGAGAGCCTCATCCACTCAGATCCTAGCCATGGCTTTGGTATATAGCGTTTGTGCAAACCTACAAAACTGGGGTCCGAAGTCCAGCTGGGCCACGAGATCCCAGAGGAAGTCCCAGTTGAAAGAGTCAAAAGCCTTTTCAAAATCTACAAGGAAAAAGCAGTTGCAACCGGGCAGTAGCTGAAGGTAGGCAATATATATCACTCAGCAAAGTCTTTAGAAAGAACTTTGATTATAATTATATTGATCCTTTAAGTACCTGACTTGATGAAGGCATCTTCAGTGCCTATTGAATGAAAAGAAGGGGGGCCCCCAGCGCTCCTCTGTGTAAAACGGGGGCCTCCTGGCCATTCTGGGTGAGGGGGTGGCACACACCCCCTCGGTACTCCTAACGGGCCCCTCCTGGGGCCTGCGATCACTGGGGCCCCCCCTGACCTCCACCGGCCTCCAAAAGGGGGGGCTGAAACCCAGAAGAAATGTGAGGGGAGGATGGCACCACGCACCCCCTCCGCTTCAAGGCGCATGCCCCTCCTGGGCCCCGGATTGTTGTAGGGCCCCCCTGGGCCTTAACTGTCCCTCCACAAAAGGGGGGGGCAAAGACCCACACTGGCCCACACAAGGGCCAAGCCAAGGACCGGCGGTGCGGGGCGAACCTCCGGTGAGGCTCGGGCCCCGCCCGCGATCCCACAGAGAGCCCTTCTGGGCTCGGCAGGGCAGGGAGAGGCTTCCTCCTCTCCTGCCCGTCTCTGGCTTCACTCCAGGCCCAGAAAAGGGCCTTCTGGGCCCCCGGGGGCACTCCTCGGAGCAATCCCTGCCCCGGGGGCACCGCTAGGAGCACGCTTGCTCCAGTTTTCCCATCTTCGGTCTTGTTGGTGCCCCGGGGGCACTAGAAGCAGCACGTCCTCAACGCGAGGAAAACGATTAGCGGTGCCCGGGTTGCGGCGGTGATTCCCACAGCAGCAAAAGCGCTTCACAAGGCGTTTTATTCCTTTGGAGGAGCCCGGGTCGGGGTGGTGTCTTTAGGGCATGAAGGAGCGTGTTTCCAGATTAATTAAAGAAGAAGCGCTCCTCTGGTGCACAGCGCTATTTAAGCAAAGCGCCCTCTAGGCGCTATAAATTAAAATAAGGAGCAATCCTCACACGGTCAATGGATGCAGGGGTCAGGGGCCACAGCACCCTGCCCCTGGGGAGCAGAATATTTAAGTAAAGGTCCTCAGGTGGAGGGCCCAGCAACAGGCCAGCACAAGGGAAAGGCAGCAAGTGGCAAGTCCTTCACAGTGACCAGGCAGGTCACAGGTCAGCACAGCAGCAGCAGTCCATGGCGGTTCCTGGTGAGTCCCTTCAGCCTTTGGGTCCAGTTCCAAGATGATTCCAAGAGTCTCCAAATGGTGGGGAAAATTCCCCTGTACTTATAGTCAGTTCTTACAGTGTTTTACAATGGTAGGAAGAGGAGGTTCCAGCCAGTTACAATTGGTTCTGGGAGTGCCCCCTCTCTCCTTTCAGCACAGGCTCCAAACATCAGTGGGGGGTTAACAACCCTATTGTGTGAGACCAGGGCACAGCCTTTACAAATGTAGGTGTGCCCCGCCTCTCCCTTCTCTCAGCCCAGGAGGACTATTCAGTATGTAGATGCACCTCTGTGACACCTCCACCCTCCCTGTGTACATGCTGTCTGAAAAGTATGCACAAAGCCCCAACTGTCACTCTGCCCAGACGTGGATTGGATTCAAGCTGCAAAACACCTGAGTCATAAGTACAGATAAATGCTCACTTTCTAGAAGTGGCATTTCTGTGATAGTAATAAAAAATACATCCACACCAGTAAGCAGTATTTATTATCACTATCACAACCATACCAAACACGCCTACGCTACCCCTCATAAATCAGACAATACCCCTTACACATAAGGCAGGGCATTTCTAATGCAATCCTATGAGCAGGCAGCACTCACAGCAGTGAGACACCAAGTCAGGCTGTTTGTCACTACCAGGACAGGCCATGCAATATGGCACATGCCCTGCCTTTCTACATACATTGCACCCTGCCCATAGGGCTAGCTAGGGCGTACCTTAGGGGTGACTTACATGTAGTAAAAGGGGAGCTGTAGGCCTGGCAAGTAATTGTAGATGCCAGGTCCCTGTGGTAGAAAACTACGCACACAGGCCCTGCGATAGCAGGCCTGAGACAGGTTTGAAAGTCTACTTCAGTGGGTGGCGCAAGCAGCGCTGCAGGCCCACTAGTAGTATTTAATTTACAGGCCCTGGGCATAGAGATACCACTGTACAAGGGACTTATAGGTAAATTAAATATGCCAATTAGGTATAAGCCAATCATACCAACTTTAGATGGGAGAGCATCTGCACTTTAGCACTGGTCAGCAGTGATAAAGTGCTCAGAGTCCTAGAGTCAACAGCGAGTGGTCAGAAAAACCAGGAGGAAGGAGGCAAAAAGACTGGGGATGACCCTGCATAAGTCAAAAAGTCCAGCACATATTAATGGGGGAAATCGATCAGTATGAAGCACAAGACTCTGGAGAGCACCCTGACTTATGATGGACCACAATGGTGGCTTTGTTCAATGCCACTGGTAATTGGCCATTAAATATGGCATCATTATACAGTGCCAATAAGTGGGATAGTAATGATGTCCACAGCTTTTTATATTATTCTGTGTGGAAAACCAACATGACAAGGTTTCTTGCCCGAGTTCATAGCGGAGAGAGCAGATTCAACCTCAATTAGGGTAAGGTGTTCATCTAGGGCAGCTGCATCTTCGGCCGTAAGCAAACATAAAGGTAAGTCTGCGATCGGGGGGAAGAGTATTGGCATGGAGTGGTAGGTGGTGTGCATACAGTGCAGTATAATACTCCATGAAAGCGACTGCAGTACCTCTCGTCTTTGTGAATAGGCTGTGGTTAGGAACCCAGATATGAGGTCAGCCAGTATATTAGCTTTCCTGATTTGTCACCCCAACAGTATACCGTGCTCCAAGAGGTGATCCAACAATGTTGCACCTCATTGAGGCTTGACTGGTGCAGTGAGAGTCAATCTAGGGTAAGTTGATGGGGTTCAAAGGTCTTTGTAGCTGACAATTCTTCCACTTGTGTGATGCAGTTCAAGCCCCTTTGTCTGTAATAGCAGTAATAGCCTGTAATAGTAGCCTAATAGCTATGAAGTGTGTATGGGATACACCTCTCATATATACCCCACTAATTAAACATTAAGTTCTAGGAAAACATTCAGTTCCTGTATCAAATGTTAGACCACAGCCGGGTCCATTAGGTGCCAAGCATTAAGATGCCAGATGGGTCGCTCCACCTGGATCCCATGGCCCATCTGTATGGTAACAGGTGTGTGGTCGGCGATGCCTCAGATGTGTTGTCAGGACATCAACCACGTTTCAGAACTTGTAATGTCCAACCTAACTAATCGTCCTGTCGCGTAGGCTCTCAATATTCTAATGAGACTACTGGATTTTGAGCAGCAGAATCGCCCGCGGTTTGGGAGACTAAGTCTAACCCACTGCGGGTGACACCTGTCGCTCCAATCCGAGCTTTGCTCTGGCTAGCTAGCAGTGCCTCATCTCCACCCAAGGATAGGGATGACTGGGCAGCCGAGCGCCTGACATACTTGGCTTCTCAGGGAAGTCGTGGTCACTCATGTCTCATCTGGTTCTCTCATTAACAGTTCAGTCTCATATATAAATGACAAACAGAGGCAGTATAGATTTCAATAATGAGGTTAATAAAACAACTGCATCTTAGATAGCAAAGCGTGAGCTGCAATAACCAGGATGACACAACATGACAGTATTAAAATTGTGACAAGAAGAGTGAAGCATAAAAACAACGCTATCATATTGTCACTATAATCGATGGACTAATTCTGACCTAGGCTATGATAGAGCACAGCATGTTAAGCTCTAATTCTACCCTTCAGGTTCCCCTGGGAAGACATCAACCCCCATACCTGAGCAAAGGCCTGCGGTCTGCGTTAGCCTCTGTAGCGAGGCATTCAGCAATCAGCATACAGTCGTGGTTCACTGGCTGGAATCTCCCTCTAACGTGTAAGGGACAAGGAAGTGTTTTTATAATAACACAGGTGATGTTCTGAGAAAATGTCCCTACGTAAGGATGTGTGTTTTCTACGAATGTTGGAGACTAAACTTCTACCACGTTCACCAGGAATGTACTGTGCTGTAGCCTTGGAAGAAGCACAGAGTGATCAAGAATGTCTTGTTTGAGAACAGAGTGCTGGCCTAGGCAAAAAACAGTTAGATAAATAGAAAATAAAACAAGACCGTAAAAATGGTTATTGTAACAATAATAATAAAACGAAGTTGAATAAAATGTATCTAGGTTAAGGTGCACAGCGGCCTAGTGTGTTAACATAACGTGCATGGATCTATAACTAAAGTGGCTACACAACAGTCCTAAGCTGACTCTGTCCATGTTGTTAAAATGACATGACATATTGGCCCATATTTATACTTTTTTAGCGCCGCATTTGCGTCATTTTATGACGCAACAGCAGCGCAAACTTCCAAAATACAATTGTATTTTGGAAGTTTGTACTGATTTTGCATCAAAAAATGATGCAAATGAGGCACTAAAAAAGTATAAATATGGACCATTGTATGATATCAATTTCAGATGAAACAATATTCTTTAGGGTGTAAATGTGGTTCGATAAAGTGTTCATACCTTTATCTATAATGGCTAGAGGTTTCTGTAGGTTTTCCTTATCAATTTGCTTTAACAGGGTGGCAGCTTCTTTTCTGAAAGGTTCCATATTTCGTTACGTATTGCATATAAGGAACATTTTGTGCGTGGTTTTCTATGACCTAACGAGATCTTGTAAGTCTGTGTTTTCTGACATGAGACTAATGTGCTGTTTAGGGTCAGGTCGACTCACTCTAAAACTTCTTGTGGAGTTTACAAAATGTGCATTACAACAATTTGTGCCCAAAGGCACCTGTTTGGACCTGAATGTGTTGAATTAGATGTTCCCACCCGTCAAGCTGTTCTTCAGTAACACTTTAAATCTTTTGCCATTTGTTAAATTTAGCTGGTGACAGTATACTGGGCACATTCAATTCCTTAATTTGTGCTCAGACTAATCAACTTGTCTGTTGTACAGTTTAATTTAAGAATATAATTTGCAACTGAATAAGGCCTGCTCTAAACAAACCTTCTCATTCCTCTATTTGAAAATTCCTAGTTCCCCACACATTCCTTAAGTCAATCGACTTCAACCAGTATTCAGAGCCTTCAATAGCCAACTGGGAAACAAAGGAATCAGAATAGATTCATATGGTATCTGTTAAGAGGACATTATGAAATTTCATAGGAGGCAATTTAAAATAATAAGATTTAGCATTTAAGACATCAAGACCAGAAAAATATGCAAACGTTTCTACATATCTTTCAGAACTCCCCACTGATGGAGTTGGGCAATGCTCCTCTTGAATTTAATTGTAGGCATTGCTCGGTGCTGTGTTTATGTATAAAATGGTGTCCGTAAAGATAGTAACAGAATATTTTCCCATAATTTGGTAGTTCTTGGTAAACATCTTCACTTTCAAACACAGTATAATGTTCAAGCTCAGAAAGCATAGACTCACTGTTTTCTCATCCAAATCATTGGAAATCACCCTGTGTTATTATATCATTCATAGAGACTTTGAATACGTATGTAATTTGAATCATTTCCATTGGTCCAAAAATAATAAATTATACTTTATCCCAAACAATTCCATCAGGAATCAGTATAGCTGAATTGTTCACTAGGGACAAGTCTCTGAAACCCTTATGTGAGGACAGGTGAGGCTTCAAAACCTCATCCACCAGTTCAACAGCAGAGCATTCAGGATGGTAATGACCATGTATAAGCAGTAAGACAATTATGACTGAACCAATCCAAAGTAGGAAGGCAAGTACAGTTAACGGTACTTATTGATAATTCCATGGATGAATCAGATGGTTAGTTTTAACCCAATTGAATGGCTTATGTGCTCTTGATACAGCTGCAGTTGAGGATGCTGAAGAATTTGAAAAAGAATGTTGAGTTCGGCAAAATATCCAGACGCAGTTTGTGCAAACACTGGAGCCGGTGCTGGAGAAGAGAACTGGCAGATGTATCCCTTGGCGGTTTGCAGTAAACAATTCCATCTGTTTAAGTTGAATTTGAGGAATATTGCTCAGAATTTTGTACATTTCTTGTAGAGACAGGTAATAATGAAAGTTAACTTTCCACCCTTCCCAAAGTCCAGGAATTCTCATAATTGTAGTTTAAATTGTGGAGAGGCATAGCCTGACTGGCAGTGGAGAGGATTTTGGGAAATTCTCTGGTGTGCTCATAGTCTACTGTGTAGGACTTGCCACGTGCTGTAACTTGACATTGTCAAATCAAACAAAGCGGTTTTCTTTAGAGCCAGGCAGCGGTGGTAGAATGATAGTTCTGGTGTCATGTATTCCCTGGACTGGAACTGGTGCTCAATATGATTCGCCAAATTCCTTTTTCACAACAATCTTTTAACGCACTAGATCCCCAGCTTTTGGAATCTAGCCGGTTGATGTTGCTGGGGAATACCTCATTCCCAATGTGGCGGCATATGCAGATGAGTTTTCATCACAGAACTGTGTAATTAAAACAAAACTGTGACACATTCATTTATGTTAAAAGGTGTGTCTGCTGCCACTACGCCAGGGCCATCAAGGTCTGGGACATACATAGGTATGCCAAATGGAACCTCCTATGGGATGCACTCTCTCAAGGACCTTCTGGGCTGATTATTAGGAGCTCTCTGGATTCCATACAGGTGGTTAAGCCAACTATGACCTGAACCTAGTAGCTGCTAAGGATTGCTTTAAGTCTTGGTTCATCTGCTCCACATCAGCATTTCCCTTAGAATGATATGGAGACGAGAAATGTAGTTTACCCTCAATGCCACCATAGTGTCCCTAAATGCCCTGGATGCAAATACAGGGCCCTAGTTCGAATGGAAAACTGCAACTGCATATGTCCGATAAAGGCATGCAAATCTTTAATAAGAGTTTGAGCATCAGCTGATCATTGTGGCCACACCCATCTGTGGAGCAGAATCAACAGCAATTAAGATGTGTTTGCATGCACCATCAGGTGCAAGGGGACACAATGGTCCAGGTACACAAATTGTAGTGGTTTGCCGGGTATTAGGAGGGGTGTCTGCGGTGGAGTTTTAATGATGGATTCTCTTATTTGCTGACAGATGTCACAATAAAGGACATGCTGTTTGGTATGTTTTTATAGACCTGGCCACGATAGCATTTTTTGCAATAATATAATTGTAGCTGCCACATCTGCATGGGCAGAAGCAACCACTTCATGCTCTGCTTTTATTAAATCTAATCTTTGGTTTTGGTTGGGGAATCACACGATCACCCACCCTGGTATTGTTATGAATGCAACATCTTGGGTACTTAAATGGTAATTTGGCAAAGGCTGCTATCAGTCGAAGCTTGGAACGGGAAATCACAGAAACAGAAGCCGTGGCTACTGCTGACTTGTCTGCCTCATTAGCCAAAGTGTTTCCTGCAACTTGTATTCCTACACGTTGATGGCCCAATGTATGTATTACATGGGTCTTTGGTAGTGTTTCTTTTAGATCTGCTACCTTCCCCACAGGAGTCTGTGTTTGATGGTGTTCCCTTTTGAATCTCTGAACCTAATTTGGTGCCAGAAATACTCAGGACTGGACACAGTAATACAAATCACATACAATCAGTGTTAGGAGGTCAGGATCTGTGTGTTACAGTGCCAGTAACAGAGCCTTAAGCTCTGCTTATTGTGCACTGCAGTCCCTTAAGGTCTGTGTGTATGTGTTTTGGGGTGGAACTTGCCAACCCTCATGAATGCACTCACAGCTGCACAAGCAGTGGAGTATTGTTGTTTCATGCCTACTGTTGGTTGTGCTGATCCATCAGTGGAAATAATCATTTGACATTTATAAAGAGGCAAAATGTTTGTAGGTGTTGTGCATTCAAGCTCATATTGAAGGAACTCTTGTATCTTAAGTTTTGAATCAAGAATATAATCAACATCAGAGACAGTCAGAGAGGTGGCCCATTGAATCCAGTGTGGATGCAAAGCTTTTGCGTTTGGACTGCTGGCTTTTGTTATAGCCTCTAAGGCCAGTATTGGGGTCACAACTGAAATTTGTTTCTCCTGGGCTAAAGGTTTCACTTTTACGACAGCCATCTGAACAGCAGTCAGAATTTTCTCAGTGGGAGCAAAGCGTTGTGCAGCTGTTGAATACAAATGTGATTTGTATGCTAAAAGTATGGTACTACCTTCATTGAATGTTACATAGGTTAACCCAATGGCACCAGTGACTCCTCTGATGACCAAGTTTGTTCTTTTCTTCACTTGTGTGTGTTTGCTTCAAGCTGTTCCTTTTATAATGCTCTAAGAATGCATGTGTGTTCAGCTGTTCAGTATTTACTTGAAAATCCAGACATAACGAGTCATAAAGTGTTTTTATGCATTGTGTATAATTTGGAATGTACGTTCTGCCAAAAGTGAAAAAAAACCAATAATGATTGTAGCTTTTTGATGGTATTTGGTGGTTGTAATTGTGCACACTTTTCTAGAATGTAGGGTGCCAGGCTCTTTCCTTCATATGATAACTCGTATCCCAAAGACAAGACACTGAGGAAGACAATTTGTGTTTTCTTAAAATTAAATTTGTAGCCTATTTCAGTGAAACCCACCACAATGCGGGTCACGGTGTGTGACTAGGTCATCATCTGTAAGGTAGATATCCTCTACATAGGATAGCGCCTCATGGTCAATGTTGTGTAGTATGGATGTTACACATGCTAAGAATAGTCCAGAACACTTCTTACACCCTTGTGGAAGATGACACAATTTCTGAAGGTGGCCAAATCCCTGCTTTCAGGAGCTATATTTTGGCAGAAAAAAAAGATCAAAATATCCAAGGTTGTTTTGTATTTTTTACATACTAAATTGTTGATACATGCTATGCTGTATGCAGGTTGTATAGCAAATGTGCTTATGTGACTGTTTAAGTGTTTGTAATCTAAAACTATTCTAAACTATTCTATATGAATGGTTCGGCTTAGCTATGGGGAACAAAGGTTTGTTCATTGGTGATATGCAGGGTTCTATCCCACTCTGTTACTCAGGTTGTGTGAGTATTTCTCTCACTGGTGCTTTAGCCTCATGTTTAATGAGGTATTGTGGTTATGGAAGTGGTATTGACCTTACCGGTATTATGTGGTAGGGTGAGCCTTTGTCCCATCCTACTTTGTTGCGATATCGCATCAGGGATGGGCTAATTCCCAGTCTACTGCATAAGCTTGTCTTAATTCTTCAGGAACAAGGACTGAAAAAGATGGCATAATGACATCTTCCCATAATGGGAGTTTAGAGACAAATTCTGATGGACAATAATTTTCTGCTAATAGGAAGTCATATATAACATTAGTTTTTCTGTGAATATAACTTCATTGTGTACTTTATGTCTCCCTTAATTTATACCATCTGGTGGGGAGACTCGCATGTCTGCACCTTAGACTAAAAAGTTGTTAACTGCTGTCTCCGCCAGAAGCTCTTGAAGATTCTGGTGAACTGTTATGATTGCTGCTGCGCTGTCTAAAAGAGTCCATGCCCACATCCTGTTTTTGAGTAAAGTTCTCATTATGTGTAGCATTTCTAGCTGTATTTGCTGCCAGTTTTTTCTTTTTTTAAATTTGCTTTCTGTTGTGAAGTTTTCTCTTCCTTTTTTATGGATGGTTCAGATGAGTGTTGTGAATCTTTTCATTTTGTTGTTCGGTATGCCCACTTCTCTCACTGCACTTATCCAGTGAGTCCTGAAAGGAACGAGATTTGTGTATGTCAAAATATTGGTATCTATCAGGAGTTTTTAAACTATCTCTATTTTTCAAATTGTAATGTTTCTCAGAGGTCTCCGAGTGTGGAGATTCTCCTCTTTGTTTTGTATTATCTTTATTTTGTTTTTGTTTATCCTCAAGTTTTTTAGAACCCTCTGCTGCTTGCTTAGTAGAATCCTTATTGGATTTACCTTGTAGTTGTGGTTTACTCGGTCAAGACCCCAGACTGTCCCGGCCTATACTTGAATAGGTTTAAGTGAAAATCTTTGGCAGCTCTCGCTCCCGATCCTGTACAGGAACATCTCAGAGCCTCTGGTGAACTGGCAACACTACTGCTTCCCCTTACTGCTTCCCCTTTAAGATTACTTTATATGATCGGGGATACTGTGGCCGAATTACCCATTTATTGCACCCCCAGATCTAGGGCCAGAACAGCTTCATAGTCACCCTGAAATTCTTTTAACACTTTCGCAAGAGTTGCAATTGTCTGTGTACCGTGTGCCATAGTGTAGAGTGCAGCAAACACTGCACCCCAAGTGGCGCAGTTGTCCACTGAGAGAACCATCCCAAATGGCAAGCACATTGTGAGAATTCTATATTTATCTTGGGTTGTATATGGGGAAATACTGCTTCCAATGTGCTAATATTTTGTGCTAACAAAAACTGAATCTCTACACGTTTGGTGGGTACTTTAATCAGAATTGAATGCCCAGTAGCAGGATTAATGCCCGCTGTGGTGACATGTGGTTGCACTGGAGGAGCTCTTGCTGGAGCTGTATTCAAAATCTGCATTACATATTGTATTAAGCGTCTATGTATTTCTACTAAATTAGTATATAAGCAGCATACATCTGCTACTGCCATTGTACCTCTGTTAGGATGTGGTATATAGATAGCCAGTTCAGGCCACATAGATCCATCATTACTTAAAGGGCCTAGTCTAATGTCCTGTGGAACATGGGGTAGGGAGCCATCAAGACAATTTTGGTGTTCTTAATAAGGTATTTCTAAGTATGCAAAAAACAAAACAAATCAAATCTGGGTTTATACTACACAACTACTATGCATATGGTCTGTATTGTGTTGGTGCATTTGCTGGAGTGTAGTGATGAAATATGTGTGTATTACCATCTGCTGCTTTTGAAAAGTGACCAAAGAATATCAAAGTTCTGTTCTGTATGCGTTGTGAGCCTCAATGACAAATGTAGCCACTCCTCCCTCATCTGTGAGGCCATGATTTAACAGATGTGTTATGAGAGGGAGTCTCATGTTTGCTGCAACTACGACCCTATTTTGGTCCACCATTTCTTTTACAGAATTCAATTGTTCAGAAAGAGAAACACAAACTGGACAATCCTTTTAAGGGTTCAACCTTCATCATCAAATAAGTAATACCTATCTAGCTGAGGAGGATATTCCCTAATACTACGGATGTATCTGTGTAAGGTAGGTAGGGTGCCTTTACATGAGGTGAGACAGAGATTCTAGAGCAATCCATAAAATCAGTGCCTAACCAACGTTGGTAATGCCCTTTGTAATAAGAAGACTGCTGGATTTTGGGAGGTAGTACCACTGAGTATGGGGTACTGAGTCTCATCCCGCACCTTGAGACGGCTGTCAGACCAGCCCTTTCTGCTAGCTAGCAGCACCTCATCAATACCATGGGTTAGAGTAATCTGTGGCACCCTATCGCATGATACTCCTCAAGGAAGTCATGATGGAATGGATCAGACATTCTCATACATGCAAAGATAAACAGAAGCAGGATCCTGGTTCAATATATATTTTATTGAAGCAACTGTGTTTGTATGTAAAAAGGCATGAATTACTATTATGAGGATAATGAAACATCACATTATTACATCAGTGACCAGTAAAGTGAAACACAAGAAGAGTCCCACCATATTGTCACAATAGTGTTCCTAATATCCCTACCTACAGAATGAGATTTCTACATGAGAGCAATTAGCAGTGGTAGCCCTAATCCGCCCTTCTGGCCTCAGGAGGAGCCCAACCCCCATTCCTGTGTTCAGCGGTGAAGAAGAGGTCTGTTAGTCCTCCCACATAGACAAAGAGGAACCAAAAGGGTACAGCAGAAACTGCGACAACATGCAGCATGAGATGGCAAGCTGGCTGGAATGTCCCCATACCTTGGTGTGGGCAGTGTGATGTTTTATAATGACATATCTGTTATTCCAAGGACTGCCCTAACGTTAAAACACATACTTTTCTGTGTAGGGTGGACAATGTACTCTTTGGACCGGCAGTACCTGGTAAATATCATGTACAACCTTGAGTTGAGCACAGGATGAAAATGTTGTGCAAATGAATGAATAACAAATTCTGTATGGAAGGGTAACTGATAAAATAATGAAACACATCTCCACTAAAATGAAGCTTTGCTAAAATAATAAAAGGAATAAAAGTTAAATGTAACTAGGTGAGAGGGCACAGGCCTCTTGCCCTGGACTAAATAATGTGCCTGTGTAAATGGTAAAATAACCTCACAACAGGATCCCTGCAGCGTTGGTAAGAATAATATCTGTGGCTTGCATGAAGATGTAATCTATGCATGTGTTAGTTATATGAGCAGCAGTGGTATGCACATGTATGAGGGTGTTAGGTACATCATACGTTGCATAACCCAGGCCAGATACCCAAAAAGAACAAGAGGTCCTAGCTTGTTGAAGTTAAAAACAGAAACATATGGCCAGACGTGTTGAACCATCCCCAATATTCCCCCCAACCAATCTCCCCACCCTATAATTCCCCCAGAAGCATCTGGCACCCCAAAACATAACTACAAACAAAGTCCACCTCAAGGGGCACACACACACCAGACCCCTTCATCCGTGATGTCCGTAGATAAAGGAAGCTTTGCTGCTGACTCAGGAGAGGTCATGGGGGACAACACAGGATCAAAGAACAGGATCCCATCTCTGTCTTTGTAGTTCAGGTGTTTTGCTACTATTGGTCAAGGAGGTGCTCCAGCTGGGGAAGCTGCTAACAACAATTTAAGGGCTCACTCCACCAAAAAACATGAAGATAGATGCCCAATGGTGACCCACAATAGGATCCACTTCTCCAAAAGGTCTATAGGGTCCTTCCTGAGGACCCCTTCGGGTACCCCACAAACCAAAGATTGTTCAGCTGGGCCCTATTTTCTGCATCTTCTGCTGGGATCTCCAGGTTGCGAGTCACTGTCATTAGGCAGGTCTCCTTAACATTTAGAGTTGTGACAAATCCACCAAATCATAAATTCACACTTCTCCCCCCCCCCCCCCACACGACCCAGCACATTGCATAGGTCTTAGCCTAAGAGCATCACATCAATGCCAACCTGCCCCTATCTTGGATTCCAGGGCAGATCACAAGGCTTGAATAACCAGACGAATGTAATTCATGCTCAGCGAGTCCACTGATGATGGGGCGGAGGCACTTCGGCTGCCACTCGCTGGTTTATGGGGGCTTGTTGGGTCAAGTATTTGTCAGTCCTGGATTCTATTTGAGAAATAGGAGGACCTTCCTTCCCCCATAATGGTCTGGGATGTCAGAGGATCCACAGTCCATGAGTTGCATGCACCAGAGTCCGCTCATTCACTAATGGCCTCCACTCCAGAGACCCACCTATAAGCATCCCATATGTGGTAGGGCAGAGCATGAGCATTCAGGCCCCCCAGTCAACTGTCGCAGTTATCTTGGGGCCCAGGGGTCCAGGTGTACGTCAGGAGGGCAGAGAGGGAAGAGGGAGAAGAGCGAGAACCTCTAAATACAACTCTCGCAGCTGCACCCATCCACAACGGCTCACCTGAGGGTTTTCTGGTCTTAGCATTCCCACCCTTGGGCCCTGGCTTGTGGATTGTCCTTTAAGCCAAGTAGGATTCCCAGGTGGGGGGTGCATCAGGCCACACTTGTGTTTGTAGAACTAGGTTTCACCATGGCTTTCTCTTGCTGCGAAGAATATCAGGTAGGGGGTCACATCTGAGGCCCAGATGTGTCCGGCAGGCCTCTCAGTATTCCACTGCCTCACAGTGGCCGGGCACCTTGTGTGGGGCAGCAGAGCCTCTACACAGGCTCCCTCTATCACAACTACAGCTGGCGTCGGGAGTCCTCAGGTGGGGCACATTTGACCATGATCACCATCAAAGAACCATGCCAATGTGAGAGTGTGGCCCTGATGCTCAGGGTGCCTGTAGCTGGGGTCCTGCAGTCTGCTGGAAGCTTCAGTGATACAGGCAGTGCTGCAGCCTCCATGGTCCTGCAAGCTGGGTCTACAGGAAGCGCAGTGCAGAGGCTGCACAGTCACTTCCTCGCTGGTGGCCTACCCGGGCTGATCATTGACTTCAGATGGCCCCGGGTGATATTAGCGACACCCCCAGGATTCGGGGGTATCTAGGGAGTGTTTAGCTCCACGGGGGTGTAGATGCAGGCATCTACAGCCAGATAAGAGTGGGATCACCTCCAAGAGCAAGGAGCTCACAGAGGGACGTCTGCCATCTTGGACATCCAGGCCACACACACCCATGTCACAAGGTATTTTTTGTGATGATGGGCTTATGGGGCTACTGCTGTTGTAGATTATATGAGGCTTTGAACCCTCAACTGACATAAGCCTGAATCCAGGGGAAGCTATAACAACTTCTCCAACTATATCCTCAGATTCAGCCTCCTTGGCTGTGTGAAGAAAGCCTGTTCTTTTAGAGTATCAAATAGGGCTGCACTGAAAGTTTTCTTTTGTTCTGAAAACAGACTGGATTTCTGTAGTTTGATGATGAAGTCCAGACACCTTTTTGAAAATCATCTGCTCCATAATGAAGAAGAATCAGTAACGAGCTTTTCATCAAGATATAGAAAATTTGAACCCCTTGTAATAGCAATGCAACAACAATAGGAGCCAATATCTCTGTGAATACTTTCAGAGAGGTGGTCAAACCGAAGAAAACTTCCCTGAACTGGTAATACTTATCATCCAGTGAAAACCTTAGGTTCTGAAAGAAGTGATATGGACAAACCATTTAGGGCCTTATTCCGACCTTGACGGAAGGATTTCCTCCATCATAAATGTGACAAATTTCCTGTCCGTCGTATTAAGATCTCCAAAGAATATAATGGAATCATAATACGGAAGACGGGATATCCATCACATTTGTGATGAAGGAAACCCCTCCGTCAAGGTTGTAATAAGGCCCGAAGAGTCTTCAGTTCAAGAACTGGCCTAAAAATTCAACATGGCTTTGGTATAGTGCATAATTTATTAAAGAAATAGTTCTGGTGCCCATAGCTCTGCTTAGAAGCGGCTGTGCAATTAAATATCCGGGGGCCAAATACCATATCTGGTACACACTTCCTGTCCCTTTTTCTCGCTCTTGCAGGTACTTGCTTTCTCTATTTGTGATGGTTTTGCAGTCTTTCTCTTCCTCCATCTTTCCAATATAAGTGTTGTTCACTCTCTTGCACTCGCTAAACATCTGATGTGGAAAACTAAGTGTCGGTCCCTAAAAATAAGTACTGATGGCCCCCACAAGCACCGACCATCATATATTCATTGTGTAGCAGATTGTTGTGACGTGTTGTACTGAAGTCTGATTTATCTACCATTGTAGCCCCCTTCAACCCTGGGCTGGTCTCGAAAGGGACAGCGGTTGTCTAGCAGGATCTGCAATGTTGTTTTCTGAAAGAAAGACCTTCCAGAAGGAGCTCTAAATAGCTTCAAAATATGCTTGTTTAAATGATGACATAGGCCCTCATTACAACCCAGGTGGCCGGTGTTAAAATGGCGTTAATGCCACCAGCAGGCCGGTGGTAAGAAAAATGGAATCATGACCACGGAGGAAACCGGCAACAGATACAGCCACTTTAACACTGCAACCGCCACGGTGGTAGCAACAAACATCGCAGCAGTAACCGCCAACAGCCAGGCGGAAGAAAATGTATTGCCCACCCCATTACAAACCACCCATCCCCCAGCTTTTACGGGGCATGACCAACGCCATCAAAAGCACAGCAGAAACAGTACTTTGAAGGGAAACCACTCTCAACACTCAAGGAAGAACCAGGACGCCATGGAGCCCGAGCTGCAGGTCTTCCCCATGCTGGTGTGTCTGCCCACATACCAGGAGTACCAATGACGGCGACCACGACCACAGTGAGTACTGCACCTAGCACATAGGGAAGGGGGGGAGGAAAAAGAGAGTGACACACGCACGCAACACGCAACACACCCACCCTCACCCCCAACACCATAGAAACAAACACAAGCAACAACATTACATATACACCCTGTAACCCTCAAGAATAACGCAAGAACAAAAGGAATTGAGTCAAATGAGTGTTATATTAGAAATAATTATAAATATGTTAATAATTCAAAAACAGTATTTACAAAATATACAATATTTACAAAAGGTGGGACAATGTCCACTCAAAATGTCTGTGGCCCACTGGGCCAAAACACATAGGCCAAGCCCACACTTGACTCCTGCCTCAATACGGAGAGAACACTGCAGGGGCATCAGGTCAAAAACACACAGGCACCTCAGGGGGACGGGAAGTGGGGGGTCACCTCAGCCGGAAGATGGGACACCGCCACTGCTCCTGGAGGGGGCTCCATGCCCACTGCTTGGTCCTGGGAAGTGCAAAGCCACCATCTCTCAAGTCTCTCAAGTGGGTGGTTTGTCTAATGCTTTGTCCTGGGGAGTGCAAAGCCATAGTCTCTCAAGTCTCTCAAGTGGGTGGTTTGCCCACTGCTTGGTCCTGGGGAGTGCAAGGCCACAGTCTCTCAAGTGGGTGCCAGTTTTCCACTGGTTCTGGCGGGCTTTGTACCCAGTGTGCTTCATCCTGCCAAGGATAAGGTGAGTGGATGCCTTCTTCCACTGGTTCTGAAGGGGGCTCTGTGCCCAGTGATGCAGCACGAGGGGTGTGCACGGTCACAGTCACTCACCTGGGTGTCAGATCCACACAATTTGTTGTGGGCAGGATGCATGACACACCAGGCTCCTGCCCTCCCCCTGCAGCCTCGGACGGCTGCCCACTGGGGCTGCTGCTGCTGGTGGCGGTGCTGCTGTCCGTTGTGCAGGTGGCAGTGATGACCGCGGGGCAGGTGGTGGTGCTGGCCACGGGGCAGGTGGCGTTGGTGGCCGCGGTGCAGGTAGCGGTGCTGCCAGTGGAGGGGGAAGCTCCAGCCCTTCCCCTGCATCCTTGGACGGCTGCCGACTGGGGCTGCTGCTGCTGCTGGTGGCGGTGCTGCTGTCTGCGGTGCAGGTGGCGGTGCTGGCCGCGGGGCAGGTGGTGGTGCTGGCCACGGTGCAGGTGGCGGTGCTGGCCGTGGGGCAGTGCTGCTAGTGGAGACGGGAGGCTCCAGCCCTTCCCCTGCAGCCTCGGACGGCTAAAGTGCCCTGTCTGCTATTCTCTGCTCCTTCATGCCCTTGGCAGATGGTGGTGCCTCTTTGCTTCTGCCAGCTGGAGCCTTTGCCTTGGCCTTGCTGGCTGGTTGTGCCTCCTTCTCCGTGCTGGATGCTCTCTTCTTTTTGCCCTTCCCTGGTGGCGGCTTGGCAGGTGTAGGTGGCACACTGACTGGGCTGACGGGTGCCTCCTTAGAGCCTCTCTGAGCTGCAGAAACCACAGCGGACATGGACATGGTAGCTAAGGCACTGGGCTGGGTTTGGGCCACCCTAGCACGAGGTGAAGGACGGGGGAAGGGGTAGGGAAAAAGTCAATGTTGGCTAGGAAACGCTTCTTAGGGACATTGGGGCGGGAAGAGGGTGAAGGTTTGGGAGTGGAGGAAGAGGGAGTGGTTGTAGGAGGTGTCAGTCTGCTGTGTTTGGGTGCAGGTACGTGAGCTGGATGATGTTGTGAGGTGGATGACTGTTGGGTGGGTGTGTGCTTGCGTTTGTGTACTTTGGGCGGAGTGGTCACAGACACAGTGGGAGAGGACACAGGGGACGTGTGCATGGATGTGGGGGTAGTGACGGGTGTACCTGTTGTTGGGGTGGGCACAGAGGTGTCCGCCACTGCCAGGGAGCTTCCATCGGAGGAGGAGTCGCTGTCTGTAGTGTACCCTCCTGTCTCTGTCGTGGTGCTCCCCTCGCCCTTCGTCCTACTGGTGCCCTCACTGTCTGTGGATTCGGCCTCCAGTTCCATGTGGGATGCAGCTCCCTCTGTCACCGGTGCCTCTGCTCCTCCGCCAGATGATGCTAATGCACACAAGGACAGGGTGACAAAAAAAAAAGGGGGGGAGGGATACAGGTCAATGCCAGCAACAACACTACTGTTGGGGTACACAACACACAGGGACTAGGCCATGCACTACCAGTTACAAAGCTAGTCACCAGCCCATGGAGTACATTGCCTAATGCCATCAGCTGCATACCTGAAACCAACAGGACCCTTCCCAGTAGTAGATGCCCACTAACACTATTGAGGTTGGAGTGCTTCAGAGCCTCACCAACAAGTTCGCCCTGGCCTAGGGGCACCCACAGCTCACATCCTCCACCTAGGTACAACCTTAACATGCGCAAATTAATGAATCTGATTCTGTACTCACCCCCTTGTGGCTGGTGTGATGCCTTCAAGGCCACTGCCAGGATGCAGAACATCAGGAGGGTCAGGGTACGACGGGCACCCCTTCCTCGTTGGGAGGCCAGCCCCAGCTGGGCATCTGCCGTCTTCCTTGCCCGGCGACGCAGGTCCTCCCACCGTTTGCAGCAGTGGGTGCTCCCCCTGTCAAAGACCCCCAGAGTCTGCATCTCCTTGGTGATGGCTTGCCAAATTCCCTTTTTCTGATGGGCGCTGACCTACTGAAAAAATACAGCAGAAAAAGGATTAGTCATACCATCCGGACTGTCATACCCATGGCCCACAATATCCCTTCCATCCCCTTACGCACATACATTGACCACCATACATGCAGCACTCTGCCCAGGACACCTCAGCCCCCCCTACATGTGGCTTACACATACAGCACTCCATACATTCATGGACCACGCATCATGCTCACAGTGTACTCACCAGTTTGTCTGGAGGACCATAGAGTAAAGGGTACAGAGGTGGGACCCCATCCACCAGTCTCTACAACTCCTCCGAATTGAAGGCGGGGGCCCTTTCCCCCGACACTTGAGCCATTGTCACTTCCAGTTACAGGTCACAGCAGCACTTGCAGTGTAGGTCCTCTCCTGTTGAAGGTCAGGTAGCAGGAGAGTGAACAGATAGAAAATGGCAGTCACGTCCGCGGCGGTGCGTACCGTCACCGCTGGCGTACATCGCCATTGACTCCTGGAACTCATAGGCCCCAGTGATAACCAATGCGAAGTTGCGTGGCAGTCGTCGACCACTGACCGCAACGGCGCACAACGCCAGGGGAATTACCTCTTTTCCACTTGTCTTTCCTCACAGATCAGGCAGCTGCCATTTCAGCGGGGCACAGGCCATGGCACCAACTGCATCACAGCAGACATTGGCATACCAACTGACTCGAGTTCACATACTGCTTCTGTAAAGGAATAAATGCATATTTATTTTAACATATGAGTGAATATGACCCTCTGCTCACCGTTTTCCTCCCTAGACTTCAACCGCTGAGAATGAATATGAGATGGAGACATCCTCCAGTGTACAGACTCCTGGTGGACCTGGCAACAACGTAGGACAGACATATTATCCTAACCTACAGACTTGATAGGGCCACAATCCAAGAACTGGGTGCCCAATTGGAGCCAGACCTGATTTCAGCTATCCGCCACCCCACAGGTATCCCCTCTCTAGTGCAGGTCCTGTCAGTGCTCCATTTCCTGGCAAGTGGTTCCTGTCAAGCGACAGTGGCCATGGCATCAGGGATGTCACAACCTATGTTCTTCACCGTGTTGACCAGAGTGTTGTCTGCCCTGCCGTAACAAATGCTCAGCTACATCGACATATCCCCAACATCATTGGTGCCATTGATGGTACACATGTAGCATTTGTCCCCCCTCGGAGGAATGAACAAGTGTTCAGGAATAGAAAAGCTATCACTCTCTGAATGTGCAGATGGTGTGTTTGGCGGACCAGTACATATCTCATGTGAATGCCAAGTATCCTGGCTCTGTGCATGATGCCTTCATCTTGAGGAATAGCAGCATTCCATATGTGATGTCTCAAGTCCAGAGGCACAGGATGTGGCTAATAGGTGAGCCCATGGTCCCCACCGAGTTGATGCAGGTATATGGGTGTGGGGTTGTCCCTAAGGGTGGAGTGTATGTCTAACAGTTATCCCTCGAATGTTTGCAGGTGACTCTGGTTACCCCAACCTCTCATGGCTACTGACCCCAGTGAGGAATACCAGGACAAGGGCAGAGGAACGTTACAATGAGGCACATGGACGAACAAGGAGGATCATTGAAAGAACCTTTGGCCTCCTGAAGGCCAGGTTCCGGTGCCTCCATCTGACAGGTGGATCCCTGTACTACTCACCCAAGAAGGTGTGCCAGATCATTGTTGCATGTTGCACAACCTGGCCTTGAGACGCCAGGTGCCTTTTCTGCAGGAAGATGAGCCTGGAGATGGTCTTGTGGCAGCGGTGGACACTTTCCATTGCAGTTTTGTGTTTGACATTGAACATGGCAGCCTGATTTCCCTATTTCTATGGCCACTCACTGTACCCTTTGGCATCTCTATTTTCAGATATCTGTGCCCCACTCTGACTCCTGGTGTGTTTACTGCTGCCCACTACAGGTCATACCTATGTATACATGACTGTACAGTTGAAGTGCAATGTTTACAGCTTGTTAAACAAATACATATTTCAATCAATTGATAGACTCCATACTTGTATTTGTTCCAAGGGTGTTTATTTAAGTGTAAATAAGTGGAGGGAGTATTGCAATGGGCTGGGTTATTGATGGAGGAAAGTCCAGGGTAGAGTCCAGTCTATTGGTATTACAGGTGCATTGTCCAATGGGGCATAGGAAGGGGAGCAATGGTAGTTCAAGGTGAACAGGGTGACAGAGTGGGACAGAAGGGTGCCAATCAGGAGAGTCTTATTTCCTGGCGGGGGTCTTGGCAATGTTCTCTGGCTTCTGCCTTGATCGCAGGGACCGTTTACTGGGTGGTTCTCCTTCTGCAGGGGGTGGGGTGCTGGTGGCCTGTTGGTCCAGTGGCGGGGCCTCCTGTCCACTAGCACTGGCAGAGGTGGAGGGCTGTTCATCGGTGTGGCTAGTGTCAGGGGCCCGTTGTTGTGCCACTGTATCCCTCATGGTTTTGGCCATGTCAGCCAACACCCCTGCAATGAAGACCAGGATGGTGTGGATGTGTTTGAGGTTCTCCCTGATCCCCAGGTACTGTCCATCCTGCATCCACTGGGTCGCCTGCAACTTGTACAGTATCTGGCCCAAGGTCTCCTGGGAATGTTGGTATGCTCCCAGGATCCCTGCAAGTGCCTCGTGGAGAGTGGGTTCCCTGGGCCTGTCCTCCCCCTGTCACACAGCAGTCCTCCCAGTGTCCCTGATGTCCTGTGCCTCTTTCCCCTGAACCATGTGCCCACTGCCACTGATCTCAGGTACCTGATCCTCCTTTGTTTGTGGGGTTGCCTGGGATCCCTGTAGTGGTGGACACACTGCTGATTGACGTGTCCTGGGGACAGAGGTGTGGGCCTGCTGGGTGGGTGCTGTGCTGGTGTTTCCTGCGGGGGGAGGCTCTGTGGTGGTATGGGACTGTGGCAGGGTAACCGACTATCCAGAAGTCCCTGATGGGCCAGGTTGGTCATCGTGATCCAGGCGTGGAGAGCTGCTGTCATCACTGTGGCCCTCTTCGGGGGGGGGGCTGGATGTGCCTGGCACCTCCTCTCCGGTGACGTTGAGTGGGGGTCCTGTGGGGATGTAAATGCAGTGTTATTGTATCTGTGTGTGCCATCTTGTGCATGGGTGTGTTTCTCTCTATGGTTTTGATTGCCCTGTCAGCTGTGCCTTGTGTGAGTGGTGATTTTGTGGCCTAGGTGATTCTCTCTAATGTGCATGCTTTAGTGATGGGTGTCCATGCAGGTCTGTGATGGGTGTCCATGCATTGGTGTTGCATGCAGGGCTTGGTTTTGGGATGGGTGGGTTGGAATAGTGGGGTATATGTGAGGTGGTGGAGTGATGGGAGTGACGGTAGGGTTGGGAGTTTGTGATGGCATGCAGGTAGGGTGGGGGATATAATAGTAAAGATTTGACTTACCAGAGTCCAGTCCTCCTGCTACTTCTGCGAGGCCCTCAGGATGCATTATTCCCAAGACTTGCTCCTCCCATGTTGTTAGTTGTGGAGGAGGAGGTGGGGGTCCACCGCCAGTCCTCTGTACGGCTACCTGGTGTCTTGCAACCACGGAACGCACCTTCCCCTGTAGGTCGTTCCACCTCTTCCTGATGTCATCCCTTGTTCTGGGGTGCTGTCCCATGGCGTTGACCCTGTCCACGACTCTCCGCCATAGCTCAATCTTCCTTGCAATGGACGTCTGCTGCACCTGTGATCCGAATAGTTGTGGCTCTACCCAGATGATTTCCTTCACCATGACCCTTAGCTCACCCTCTGAAATCCTGGGGTGTCTTTGGGGTGCCATGGATGTGGTGTTAGTGGTATGTGTGAGGGTGTGTGGGGTGATGTATTGGGGTGTGTGCTGTGAGGTACGTGGATGGTGCATGGGTGATGGTGTTCTGTGGCTCATATTGAGTGGGTGCTCCTGGCTTGTCTCTCTCTCAGTTGGCAATCTTTTTTTTCATTGAAAAGGTTCTGGGTAATGTGTGTGTGTGTTTTATATTGGTGTGGGTGTGTAGGTGTGGTGTGTGTATGTGTGTCAGGTGTGTGTATTTTGAATTGTCCAATGTGGTGTAGTTTTGTTAGTGTGTGTGTATTTTGAGCGCAGCGGTGTGTACCGCCAATGGTTTACCGTGGTTGAAAGACTGCCGCTGTGATTCATGGGTACTGATACTGTGGGTATTGTTCTGTTGGCGTAACGGTGTGGGTTTTGGTGCTGCCAGTTTATCACTGACCTTTGGGCTGGTGGACTTGTGTGGCGGATTTCTATGTGTGGGTCATAATACATGTAGAGGTATACCGCCGTGGTCACGGTATGTTGGTGGCCGTCAGCACGGCATTAGGTGGCATTTACCACCAATGCTGTAATGAGGGCCATAATCTTCCTATCCAAAGCATCAGGAAGAGAGACCCACTTTGAGGCCAGGCGTGAAGAGGATGCCAAACGAGTCAAAGCTGAATTAAGTTTGAGAATCTGTGGAAAGCTCTTGTCAAACCTTTCCAGCAGGTATCGTTTTGATTGAAACCTTGGGAATGATGCTTTGTCAATGTCTTTCCACTCTTTGAGTGGTCATTTGTTATTATATCATGGAAGTATAAATCCTCCAATTTTTATGCAGTATAAGGTGAGGAAAATTCATCCTATCTTTGAAGTGGTTTATTTTGAAAATGTACAATCTCTCATATATCCTTGAACATTCCCACCAATTGTTGCCTATGGACATACTTCCCCTTTGGACATTCTTCTTGGTCCTCACAAAGTCAGAGGAAATGCATTTGCCTCTTTTCCTGGGGTTCAGATCAGCATTGAATGCTTATTTAATCAAGGCCTTCAATTCCACTTTAGATAGAGACCACATAGGTGGTCTTAGGTGGTGAGGTACATATTGTTTGAGTGTTTCAGCTGCTCCATTAGTGTCTTAATAGACCACACTAACACTTCAGATCTACTTATATTGGTTTTATAGTAACATTGTTTCATCTTGCAAGATGAAATAAAGTTACAAAACAACCAGGTGCCTGCATTATTACACACACACCCAGAAATACAACGTATAGAACTGACTCCCTCACAAAGCGACATTGACACAGTGTACCATGGTGAAAACGTCCTGTTCCCCACCCCAGCTTAGCACATGAGCAGGGAACAATCTACCATGTACTACCCTGGTTTATGTCCCGAGCCATAACACAGATAAAAATGGTACATGGAATGTTCACTTATTTACAGGAAGAGGTGCATGACAGCACATCCAGCATGTGGCTTTGAGGTGAGGATTCAGGATTTATATGCTGTGTCATATGAGGGTATAAGAAAGACCTTACTCAGTTTCTTCCAAGAAGACATTCTTAGGTGAGGGGGTCAGACCATTCCTTCTGGGGTAGGACTAGTTCACAAAAAAAGAGTATACTGTGAACAATTACTCCATTTTGACCTGATCCTCTATTATGGCCTGTCTGATAGGGCTGGATCTAGAAGTAATTATTAGCAGAGCCCCAGTGCTTTCTCCCTAAACATGCTGTATATTGGATCTCTATTTGGTCTATTTAGGTTCTCAGTATGACCACTGTAAAAGGTGCTTAAATGCACCTATACCATAGAAGTCTAAATGTAATATGTGGACTGAAGTGTATATTCACACCATCCAAACTATGGCCCTCATTATGACTTTGGTGGTCTTTTCACAAGACCGCTGAAGCCAAAGGCACCAGAAGACCGTGGAGAAGACAGTGCTGGTGGTCTTCCGACAACCATATTACGAGTACTGAAGCATTTCCTCCAGTAGGTGTGCTGGCATCGGAGGTGCAGGGGTGGTTCCACCACTGGCCCTGCCCCCCCAAAAGGACTCCACCAGCTGTATTATGACCTATAATACAGCCTGGCGGTGTCCTGATGGCGGAGTGTTGCCTGCGGTGGGAGTGCATTTTCCCTGCCAGACAACCGCCTTGCCGGACAAGGAAGTCGATCGTCTGACAGGGGAGGGTGGCGGGTGTTGTGTGCATGTTTGAGTGGGTGTTGTCTACGTGTGTGAATGTAAGTGCGTATGCGTGTGTGTATAGGTGTTTGAATGCATGTGTGTATGCATGTGTGTATGAGTGAATGCGTGTATGATTGTTGAAGTGAGTGCATGTTGTAATGTTTGTGTGAATGTGAGAATGGATGCGTGTGAGTGAATGCATGTATGTAAGTATTGGTGAATGAGTGTATGTGGGGTGTGTGTATGTGGGGAGGAGGGTGAGGGTGCTGTACTGGAAGAGGAGGGTGGGGGGTACTTTACTGGAAGTGGGGGTGGGGGTGAGGGGTTCTGGTATGGAGTGGGATACTTGGATTGCAGGGTGGGGGCTGTGGGAGTCGTGTGCCGGTGATAGGGAAGAAATTTCCTGTCACCAGTAGCCTTTCTGCCAGGGTTTTCGTGGCAGTGCTACCTCCACAGAAACCCTGGAGGAAAGCCGACTCCTGATACTGCCGACGGTCTTCATTGGACCGCCGAGTCGGAGATGCTAATCTCCGGCCCGGCTGTCCAACCGCCCTGGCTGTACATGCGGGGATATGACAGGTTGGCAGAGGCTAACCCACAACACTCATAATGTGGCGGTCTTCAACACCTGCCCGTCGGCGGTGAGACTGCCACCATGGACCTGGCGGTCTTTGGACTGCCAGAGTCATAATGAGGTCCTATATGTCTGCCAGGAACACCACTCTGCTATTGCTGGGTTACAGTATAAATGCTCTGCAATAAAACACAACAGTAAAAACACCTTCGCCATGTAGTTAAAAACTATTTTATATATATTCTTGTCACCTCTAAAGTGTCACTTGTAAGCCCATGGGCAGGGCACCAAAGTACAAGAATAAGCACACTATATATTGGGGTTAGTCTACTCTCATAGTGAGAAAAGACTCAAAGCTATTTCACAGTGCATGCTTTGCTGGACCTTTTCTTGAACGATCCTAGCCAAGATTAAATTCTTTATTTCCTTTGCTTGGGAAAATACTAGAAAAAGAATTCAGATATTTTCATTAATTCATATAAAAAAGTCTTATTTAATAGTGAAATAAGAATTTTGATTTAAACTTAAGAGGAATGGTAACTTTATAAAAATGTGCTTTGCGCTGCCTTAGCCAAAACTGACTGACAACCAGTTTTGTCAAACAGACCTTCCAGAACTGGAATGTGCACTTTTGACTGGAAGAGTTAGAGACAATGGCTCAGAGGAAGATAGCGTGTCTCTGAGCCCAGGAATAGTATAAGGGTGTTCACTGCTGATCACTTAGCATTCATTTTCTATCTGGGAGTAGACTATAGTTGTACTTCTTTGGACTTGGAAATGCCATTAAAGACTTTTCCTATTCATCCATGGAACCTCATAGACAGCCAGGCTCCAGTCACAGTAGGGGAGGTAACCACCAGTTTGGATCCTGTCAGGTGGAAGGAGTGCTAATCTAAATAGCAGTGTATCTAAGGAGCTGAAGGCAACCCTTCATGTGGCAGAGGACTTCTGTCATACTGAGACAAGGATCCTAGGTAATTTTAGAGTAAAGCAAATAGGGAATACTGCAAATGAAGTTAGGGGCTGAAAGAAAATGGTTAGGCATGGGTAGCAGAATGTCTCCAATTACTGGCTATTGCAAACAATATAGCAACCACCACCTCCGCTGAACATTCCTGGACCTGGGAAGACTCCAAGTGAAGGAGAAGACCCTGGTGGAAGAAGACGCATGGCTCAAGCTGAAAGAAAAGGACTACTCAATGGCTCAAGTGCTCCTGAATCCTGTTGGCACCCAGGAACTGGAATTGCTCTTTAAAGGCCAAGTAGCTGCCCTCCTGCTTGCCTGCTTCAGGGAAGGACAACTCAGAAGAACTCCTGACTCCAAGAGGGCCATGCTGACTACAAAGGACTGGCCACTGCAGAAGACCTGGCTGAAAAGAAACCTCATGCCTGGAAGCCCTTGAAGCCTGTCTTAAGGAGGTAGGGTCTACAGAACTGATCAGAAGTATAGGAAAGGGGATTATTATTAGGTGGAGGTATGCACCTTCAGCTAATAATAATACCACAATCACTAATAAGGTCCAGTCAAGTCTCAATAAATGAATCCTTGCTCAACCCTGGGTAACTTGGCAATGAGCAGTCTGGCTTAGCTTAGGAGACAGGCAAGTATAAATTATTTAATATCACCAAAACAGTAAATAAGTAAAAGAGATAATTTAATAAAAATCCAACACTAATTTATGACAGTTAGAGATATATTTTTTTAGAATGACAAAAACCCAATGTAGGGAACCAGGGACACGAATTTTCAAAAATTAAATGAAACAATGTGGATTCCAGCACCAAATAGCCTAAAGTGCCACTCGCAGCTATTTGGTTGCATTGGACCAGGACAAAGTCAAAGTTTTGGGTTGACCACGGAGGACCTCGGGTCAGATAGGGTAAGTGTGAGGTCCTGGTCAAGATTTTACCTTCACATCCTCAACTCCTCCCTCACCTTGTCTAAACAAATCAACGTAATTTCTTCCTCCTGCTACAACACACTCCGCATGCTCCGTAGAATCTACAAGTGGATCCCGTCAGAAACCAGAAGAACTGTAACACAGGCCCTCGTCAGCAGCAGACTGGACTACGGCAACGCACTCTACACAGGCATCCCAGCAAAAGACCTACTACGCCTCCAACGCATCCAAAACGCCTCCGCCCGGCTGATCCTCGACGTACCCCGCCACAGCCACATCTCCCACCACCTGAGAAACCTTCACTGGCTCCCTGTGGACAAGAGGATCACTTTCAAGCTTCTTACCCACGCTCACAAAGCGCTCCACGACACCGGACCAGCCTACCTGAACAACAGGCTCAGCTTCTGCACCCCCACCCATCAGCTCCGCTCCACTAACCTCGCCCTCGCCGTCGTTCCCCGCATCCGAAGAAAGACCTCCGGCGGCAGATCCTTCTCATACCTCGCCGCCAAAACTTGGAACACCCTCCCCACCAACCTACGAGAGACTCAAGACCTACTCACCTTCAGAAGACTCCTCAAGACCTGGCTCTTCGATCAGTAACAGTACCCCCCCAGCACCTTGAAACCCTCACAGGTACGTAGAGCGCTTTATAAATCCAGTGATTGATTGATTGATTGATTGATTGACATTAAGTCACCTTTTTGGAGCTTTTCCCTTGACATCTAGTCCTTCGATTCCTCAGATCTGGATTTGACTTAGACGATGGCAGCCTGCTGCAACATGGTGCCTTGGTGAACCCTATAAGTCTTTGTCATCGACATTGATGGCAAGGAACTCCAGAGCTTTCAGCAGGACAGACCACATCGGTCAGGCCAGTTCACACTTTGACTACAGCTGCTTGACTTTTAATGTCGAGCAGGGCTTCTTCTGGAGCTTTTTACCAAGCTTTCAGAACTTCTTCTTAGTGGTTTCCTTTGTGTTTAAAAGTGTCCAGCAGCACCAGCCCAGGGTTCAGCCGCTCCTTTTTTCCTCTTGTGGTTTGTGAGTCAATTTTCCAAAATGCACCCGCACAGTCAGGCAACATCTAGCCACAACTGGTCAACTGAGATGACCCTCTCTTTGGGCTTGCAGGTGACTCCTTTTAGCACTTTTCTGCGTGTTGCTGCTAATAGAGTCCACTCCTTTTCCTTTTGAAGCAGCACAGTCTTGTGAAGCCCCGAAAACCTTGAGATTGCAACAGATGCAGTCTTTTTGAGTGTAAGTCCTCTGTGGTGCAGTCCAAGGGACCTGCAGGGCAGTCCTTCATCCTATAATGTTCAAGGTACTGATCTGAGTGGCTCCTGCAGCTCTGTCACATTTATCCTTCATTCCATTCTGGCCTGGCAGAAGGGGGACACTCCAACCAATAAGGCAAAAGTTACCTCCCTTGCTATGACCACTTCCTGAAAAGTGTGCCATATTTTTGACCCAGAATGCACCGTTCTCACAAAAATCAAAATGGAAATATTATTTCCTTGCAGTCTGTGACTATGTAACGCAATCCAGAGGTGTGTCTAACATCTCACTGCACTTCCCTTACAGCTCCTCTCCTAATCGAATTAGAGGGACTCCCATCTGGCTGGGGATTAAAGAGTGGGTGCTGGCCTGGGTCCTGTGACCTATGTTCATCTTCCATTGAAGTCCAGCTTATCTCCCCAGCTCCTTTCCTCTCCTGGCTTCTCCAGGAAACATATCACCTCCCACCAAATGGCTGTATTGTTTCAGTCCCAGGCCTCTTCACACCTATGAAGGGAACAGCTTGACTGAGGCTGTAAAAGGCTGATGAATCAGAAGAGGCTACTACAGGACTGCTTTAGGTAACTTTAGGATAGTACGTTCTAAAACTACTTTCCTGCAATAGTTATAATGAATCTTACCTTAGCAATTTGTTGGATTTTTTTGTAACCATTATATGTGTTCTTTGAATGAGATTGCTAGCTAGCTCTAATCAAACGTTCGACTTAACATTTAACACAGCCTTCTTATGTTAGCCTATGGAACTAGCAGTACTATAATAGGGAAAAATTACTTTGGCTATTTTTCCCCACCAGGGCATGTAAAACATAATTTATATTGTCCCTGATTTTTATAACAGGGAACCCTACCCTTTATGCACCAAGGGCAGACATTAGGGGTGACGTATACGTTATAAGAGGTAGTTTTGAACCTTGGAAGTACTTTTATTCAAAAATTTAATTTGGACACAGTATTATTTTACAACCAGCCTGCAAGGCAGGCGTGGCTTTAATATGACACCAGACACCCCAGTAGTGCACACTTAAGTGCAGTAAGTCCACCCCAAACCTACATGCCTTACCACATATTAGGGTCCTACATACAGGTTGTCTTGCCCAATTAGAATTAAACTAATTACCATATAACTTTAGAGCTCAGAGCATTAGCCCTGGGCCTGGTAAACAGAGCCCAGGTCACTTTCAGACTCCGTAACCACCAGCATCAATCAAAGAATGGAGGTGATCAGGGCAAAAAGTATTACTTTCCTACAAGCAGGAACATTGCCAAATGTTGAAGAAAACTGGGACATAGTTGAAAGTTCACTGGGACATAAGTGAAAGTTGAATCCTGGGTAGGCAAGAGAACTTGGTTTGATCCTCTAGGATCACTTTCCCATGCAGACACCTGGTTCAGCTGGACCTCACAGCAAAGTAACTGGCCTGAATAATTCTGCTTGTCTACACATTCTAGCTGTACCCTGCTAGAGGAGTTTGGTTTTAAAAAGAAGTGTCCAAGTCTCAAGGTGCTGCAAATCTGTTCTGCGAAGAGATCTCACTCCATTTGAAATTCAAGTTGGTCGTGCTCTGAACTTTTGGTGCCAAATATAATGGCATCAGCAGGAGCTCAACAATGATGTATCTGACCTTCAGGGGTCCTCGAGGCCACAGCATTGGACCATGTCAAACTGGGAGATTTCCAATCAATCTTGATTGAGAAAGATGCCACTTGTGTTGAAAAAGCTGCAGCTCAAGTAGAAAATCTATTCAAGCAGTAGGAAGAAGCAGTGCCCTGTAGTGCGCTGCATGGTGCCGTTCATGCAGGACAAGCTCCCGGTGCTAAAAATCAGCACGAGCAGCGTGACATACCGAAATTCCACCACTTGCAGAGCTCCCCTGAATGTCAAAGAGGTTTAAGGTAGCTCTATGAATTCTGCTCAGGTTTGATAACGAGGTCTTCTGTGTCTTTTGGGATTCCAGTAGAGAGAAGGAGGTCCGTAACTGCAGGGGAAGGCTGTTCCATGTCTTGACCACCAGGTAGGAGTGTCCTCCACTTCTACTGCAGTGGATGCAGGGTGTGTGGGTGAGTGAGAGGGATCGGTATGTGGTAAGACACAGTATCAAAGGCTGCTGAGCGGTCAAGGATGATGAGTGCTGCCGTTTCTCCTCAGTTGAGGAGGGCTCAGATGCCATCAGTTGCGTTTATCAGAGCAGTCTTGGTGCTGTGGTTGCTGTGGAATCCAGACTGAGAAGTGTTGTGGGGATAGTTCTATTCCAGATGGCTCATAAGCTGCCTGTTTATGGCTTTCGCCAGGGCCGTGTCTGGGAATGGGAGCAGAGAGATGGGTCAGTAGTTTTTGAGATTGTTTGGGTCCATTGTTGGCTTTTTGAGTAGTGATTTAACCTTGGTGTGTTTCCAGTCTTCAGGGAAAGTAGCTGTGGCATGAGACGTGTCGAAAAGAGTAGTGAGTTCATGGCTGATCCTATTACTTTTGAAATTAAAAATGTGGTGTGGACAGGGATCCTTGGGAGCTCCTGAGTGAACGGTGCTCCTGGTGGTGGCGGTGTCCTGGGGGGGTGAAATAGTGGTCAACTGGTGGTCGGAGCTTGTGGCGAGGATGGAGAGGAGAGAAGAGGGACCTACCCTGTCCTAAAAACTACCCTACCCAGTCCTAAGAATGACCCCCACCCCGCCCTAAACCCTAAAACATACCCTGTCCTATAAACTCTCTTACACTGTCCTAAAATCTACCCTGACCACCGACCCCTGCCCTGAACACCAAAACATACCCCACCCTAAACCCTAAAACCTACCCTGCTCTGTTCTAAAAACTACCCCGCCCCCACCCCACACTGAACCCTAAAACCTACCCCACACTGTCCTAAAACTACCCAATCCCCCTCCACCCTAAACCCTAAATCCTACCCTGCCTTGTCCTAAAAACTACCCGCCCCTGCCCTAAACCCTAAGATCTATCCTGCCCTGCCCTAAAACCCACCCCACCCTGTTCTAAAAACTCTCCCGCCCTAAACTCTAAAACCTACCCTGTCCTAAAAACTATCTCAACCCCTTGCCCCCCAAACCCTAAAACCTGCTCTGTCCTAAAAACTACCTGACTCCCACCCTAAGGCTCAAAATCTACCCTGTCCTAAAAGCTCCCCCACCCGTCCTAAAAACTGCTCTAACACCTTGCCCTGCACTAAACACTAAAACCTACCCTTCCCTGTCCTAAAAACTATCCAGATCCCCACCCTAAAACCTACCCTGTCCTAAAACTCCCCAACCCTGTTCTAAAAACCACCTGACTCCCTCCTACCCTAAAACCTACCCGGCCCAGTCCTTAAAACTACCTGCCCCCTTCCTCACTCTAAAACCTACAATGTCCAATTCCTACCCTGTTCTGTCATAAACACGACTCCACCTTTGCCCTAAACCCTAAAAGGTACCCCGCCCTGTCCTAAAAACTACCCCAACCCCCATCCTGAACCCTAAAATTTACCCTGTCCTAACAACTATCCCACCCTGTCCTCAAAACTGCCCTAACCCCCTTCCTGAAACCCAAAATCTGCCCGCCCTGTCCTAATAACTACACCTACCCTCTGCCCCAGACCCTAAAAGCTACCCTGCCCTGTCAGAAACCTACCCCACCCTGTCCTAAAAACTACCCCAACCCCGCCCTGAACCCTAAAACTTACCCTGTCCTAAAAACTACCCCACCCTTTCCTAAAAATTAGGCGACCCCCTACCCTACCCTAAAACCTAAATCCTACCCTGCCCTGTCCTAAACCCTAAAAACTACACTGCCATGTCCTAAAATCTACCCCGCCCTGTCCTACAAACTACCCCGACCCCTGCCCTAAACCATAAAACCTACCCTGTCCTAAAAACCACCCACCCTGTCCTAAAAGTGACCCTGACCCAATGCCCTGAACCCTGAAACCTACCTCGCCCTGTCCTAAAAACTACCCAACCCCCACCTCGCCCTAAACCCTAAAAGCTACCCTATACTAAAAACTCCCCACCCTGTCCTAAAACTAGCCCGATCCCCTGCCCCGAACCTTAAAACCTAATCTGCCCTGTCGTAAAAACTACCCGACCCCACCCTAAACCCTAGAACCCACCCAGTCCTGTCCTAACCCTACTCCCCAACCCCTGTCCTAATCACTACCCAGTACCCACCCTAAACCCTAAAAGCTACCCTCCCCTGCCCTAAAACCTTCCCCATCCTGTCCTAAAAACTACTCCAATCCCCACCACACCCTATACCCTAAAACCTACCTCGTCCTACAAACTACCCCACCCTGTCCTACAAAATTACCTCGAACCCCTGCCCCACCTTAAACCCTAAAACATTCACTGCCATGTCCTAAAAACTACTCCAACCCCACCCCGTCCTCAACCCCAAAACATGTCCTGCCCTAAAAACTCCCTCACACTGTCCTAAAAACTACTTGAACCCCTACCCCCATCCTAAACCCTAAAACCTTCCCTGCCCTGTCCTAAAAACTACTCCGAACCCACCCATAACCCTAAAACCTACCCTGTCCTAGAACTTCCCATCCAGTCCTAAAACCTACCCCAACACCCCACCTAGCCCTAAACCCTGAAACGTTCCCCGGCCTGTCCTTAAAACTACCCTGACCCCCTCCTGCACCCTAAAACCTACACTGTCCAAATGCTACACTGCACTATCCTAAAAACTATCCTGCGCCCACCCTAAACCCCAAAAGCTACCCTGCCCTGTCTTAAAACCTATCACCCTGTACTAAAATCTACACTGACCCCCACTCTGCCCGAAACCCTAAAACCTACCCTGTCCTAAAAACTCTCCCATCTTGTCCTAAAAACTACCTCCACCCCCACTCCTGCCCTAAACCCTAAAACCTACCCCACCCTGTCCTTAAAACTACAGACTCTCACTCCACCCTAAACCTTAAAACCTACACTGTCCTAAAAACTACCCTACCATGTCCCAAAAACGACCCCAACCACCCACCCCACCCAAAACCCTAAAAACGACCCTGCCATGTTCTAAAATCTACCCCGCCCTGTCCTAAAAACTACCCCGACTCCTGCCCTAATCCATAAAACCTACCCTGTCCTAAAAACCACCCCACCCTGTCCTAAAAGTCACCCTGACCCAATGCCCTGAACCCTGAAACTTACCCCGCCCTGTCATAAAAACTACCCGACCCCCACCCCACCCTAAAAGCTACCCTGTACTAAAAACTCTCCACCATGTCCTAAAACTAGCCCGATCCTCTGCCCCGAACCTTAAAACCTAATCTGCCCTGTCATAAAAACTACCCCACCCCACCCTAAACCCTAAAACATGCCTTGCCCTAAAAACTCCCTCACCCTGTCCTAAAAACTACCTGAACTCCTACCCCATCCTAAACCCTAAAACCTACCCTGACTTGTCCTAAAAACCACTCCGAACCCACCCATAACCCTAAAACCTACCCTGTCCTAGAACTCCCAATCCTGTCCTAAAAACTACTCCAACCCCCCCCCAGCCCTAAACCTTGAAACCTTCCCCGGCCTGTCCTTAAAACTACCCTGACCCCTCCCCTACCCTAAAACCTACACTGTCCAAATCCTACCCTGAACTATCCTAAAAACTACCCTGCCCCACCCTAAACCCTGAAAGCTATCCTGCCCTGTCTTAAAACCTACCTCACCCTGTACTAAAATCTACACTGACCCCCACTCTGCCCGAAACCCTAAATCCTACCCTGTCCTAAAAACTCCCCATCTTGTCCTAAAAGCTACCCCCACCCCCACTCCTGCCCTAAACCCTAAAGCCTACCCCACCCTGTCCTTAAAACTACCGACTCTCACCCCACCCTAAACCTTAAAACCTACACTGTCTTAAACACTACCCCACCATGTCCCAAAAACTACCCCGACCACCCGCCCCACCCGAAACCCTAAAACCTACCCTTCCCTGCCCCAAAAACTACCCTAACCCCCACCCTGCCATAAACACTAAAACCTACCTCAACCTGTCCTAAAAACTATACTGCCCTGTCCTAAAAACTACCCGACACAACCTAAACCCTAAACCATATCCCTCCCTGTCCTAAAAACTACCTGACCCCTTGCCCCAGCCCTGAACCCTAAAACCTACCCTACCCTGTCCTAAAAATTACCCCAACCCCTCAAACCCCGACCTGAACTCTACAACCTACCCCACCCTGTCCTTAAAATTCCCCCACCCGTCCCAGCCCCACTAACCCGGCTGCCACGTTCCTCTTCCAGCTACTCCTTTACGCATTTGCGTGGTTCAGGCACATGCGTGGTTCAGAGCAAGCGTGGTAACGCTTGTGTGCTTACGGCCTGCGTGGCTCCGGCCGCATTGGATAGGCCATTTCCCATGGGTCAGAGTTCAGTGTTTCTGTAGATGGTGCTGATCGTGTCATGGAAATAGTTGCTGAGGTTGTCACAGAGTTCTTGAGGGGGGTTCTGCTGTTTTCTTTAGCCGAGGGACTGGAGAACTCCCTGGCATTTTTAAAAAGTTATTTTCTGTGGTTGGAGCTAGTGTTGATCTGATCGGCTTGGACACTCTTCTTCTTCTCTCTTATTACTCTGTGGTAGTGGCTGAGGAAGGTATTGAAGGAGGTACTGTTGAGGGTATTCTTGCTTGCACTCTATGTTCTTTCCAATCATTTGTGTTTTGCTGTTCTTTGCTTGCTCAGAGAATCTGATGTGAATGTTGGTGTTGATGGGGGCAATGCTGTTGGTGCTGTTGGTTATCCAGGTGTGAAAGTTTTTGACACTTTGGTCCAGGTTTCTGATGGTGTCTAAGTAGGATGTGTTCAGGATGTTGGTTTGTTGGATCTGTGTGACTTGGCTCAGCCTGCAGTAGGGGGTGTTGGATTGTGTGATGGTGGTGGTGTGCGCGCTAGGGATGTTGAAATTAATGTTGGAGTGATCATGTAGGTGAGTTTGGTGATGTGGCTGTATGTGACTCATTTTCTGGAGATGAAGGTGGGGTCCACTGTGTGTCCTGCAGTGTGAGTAGGGTCATTGATGGGTTGAATGAGGCCTATGTTGTTTATGCTGCTGAGAAGGTTATGGTTCTGTGGTCATTGGGATCATTGAGGTGGAAGTTTAGGTCGCTGAGGAATATGTAGTTGTTCAGGTCTATGGTGGGGACGTGATGAAGTCAGCAATAATGTTGCAAAAACTGGGGCATGGTCCAGGTTGTCCGTAGGTGATGGCACTCATGCCTACAGACCCCTTGGAACATTTTGACTTTTATTTCACAGTCTAAGGGCCTTATTTAGAGTTTGGTTTCTGGTCGCACATTAGTGCCCCCCAGATTTAGAGATGCCAGGTGGCCTGGGTTGAGACTTCTGAGGCTTCAATTGTGCTGCTGACACAAAGGCGCTCAAAGTTTGCTTAGTGACTGTCATGTTTTCTGTGAGAGCTCAGCAGTTTTTTTGTTGTGCAAAAACTAATTCCCAAAGAAGGAGTTTGTTTTTTGTTAAACAAATTACTCACAACCCTGATACCCTCAGAGTTTTCTTCCAAAGCGTGGGTCTCATTATTTTTTTTTGCACTTGGGGTACCAGGCTTTGTTGGTGGTTCTTGTCATAAAAAGTACATGAAACAGTCTCTTCTAAATAGGAAGAGATTCATGTTTATTTAATCCAAGCTTATGAGGCTGTTAGTGTAAGCTTCCTATCTGTGCAGCCAGTGTGAGCAACGCTGGCGGAAACATAATGGTGTGCTTTACTCTTAACAGTGCAGAAAGGATACTCATACATGTTTGTCCACCAAATTCTGATTGAGGCACTGAATCCAAAATTAAACTCACTTCCCACTTCCAACTCAACCCCCTTGATGTATCCGACCTCCGTTCCATTGCAGTTAGCCTGAAATTCCACCTAGGTACCCAGTCAACCATTACCTGATGCTTTCATTGTGCTTCACTTTTTAAGATTTTTTTTGTCATAAAACTGTAAAAAATATCATCTCTGGTTTCTCTTAACCTGTTTTAATGATCTTGGTGTATTTTTGCTCATTACATTTTTCTCTAGTTTTCTAAAAAGGTTTGGGAATTTTATGTAGGTATGCTCTTTACTTCAAAAACTTGCACTGATTGAACTTAATAGGCACTTCCCTGGGGATTGATTGTTGCTTGTGCCATATCTACGGGGGGGGGGGGGGTTGAGGGGTGGGGGTGAGTAGACGTTCTCTTTGAATTGTGTTTTGACCTCACCAAAATGGAGTTATTAAGATGTTAGGGGTAGCCCCTTCCCAAATGAATAAGCCCATTACTACAGAAACCATTACATTGAAATGTATGGTATTTTACCAGAGAACAGAAAATCAATTATGAATCAGAGTAAGTTCTTTATGTCTACATAGAATTTTAGCAATCTATCCACTTTCAGTTTTTTTAATGTCCCTTTATTGAAGTCGATCTTTTCTTGATTCATGGTTTGCATTACAAAGTAATTTCTAAAGACCTGTAGAGTAACCTCAAACGTGGTTTCGATGCTTAAACACTTAAAAGCTAGTATTCTTATTGCCACAGAAATTAATTAATGCCAAATAGCAACTGTTTGTGCTATGCACAAATTAGAACGATTTAATTGTAATGCTTAATAATGCTTGTCTGGCCTTATTGTTTCTAATCTCCTTCTAAGCGATACTTAAGCATTTGCAGAACAAGATAACCAAAGCAAGTGAGATATTGACTGCCATAGTAATTAAATGGTAATTAGATTTTTCAGTAATACATTTATATAAACTGCAAAAGTTGCTTAACGTAATATCACATAAATCTTTGAACATTTTTGCTACATCCAAATATTAATTAGAAACTAATTTATGTTCAATGATCATGCTAGTTTGATTAATGCACATTGAAAATTGATGTCATTTGCTAAATTAATTAAACACAATTTCTTTTTCGCAATTACGAATTTAGCAGCGCTTATGCGAGCAAATTCCATGTTCAGATAAAAAACAAACATCAATTAAGAATGGTAGGAATTATGAAATTGAAAACTTGTCAACATTATGTAAGCGGAAATTAAACAGGAAAACATCGATGAAGCCATTTGTCTAAACATTTTCTTTTGACTGTGGATTCTACAAACTAAAAACGATTCAATTTGAAACGTTAATTTAACAGCTTCGGTGGTAAAAGCAGGCAGGTTACCGGAACAAAGGGACAAATGGCAAAAAAAACCTACAAGCATGATTACTAAAATGATTTTGAGAAAAAGATATTGACAAAATCAGGAAGCGGCCTGTTTTATACAGAGTGAGAAAATATACATTGCAGATGAAGTTCCAGTTCTCATGCAGACATGGAATAATTTTAATTCTCAGTTAGTGATAACAGATATGGACCTGGCCCCTGGAAACAACGTTTATAGGCTGAGCTATATAAAATATAAAACCTCTCACTCATGTGGTGCCAAAAGGCAATGATGAAAGTCACTGACCTCTTTGTCTCCATCAGTGTACTGCTCAGTCTTCAGCACAAAGATGGAAATCAGGGCATATGCAGTCTCTAGAATTTAGAGCTACAATTCCAGAACATAGAAGTCATTAACACAACAAATCATAAGCAAAACACAACACCATTGCAACACAGAAAATCTTAACAAACAACAGGAAAAAATTAATAAGAACCCAAAATATATTTGAGCAGTGCATCACAGTGCCAGCAGTCGTGGCTGGTGACGGGGAAAAGTGGCGGGGTGGGGGAATAAAACAAAAATAAAACTAAATAAAAAAATAGAAACTTACCTGAATCTCGCCACTGCACTGTCGCTCTCCCCCACACTCCAGGCACCCAGCCTGCCCTGCGCCCAATCATGACGCTGCTCAAAGCAGTGTTATGATTGGCTGGAGCGCCCTGGCTGGGCGCTCCAACGCAGACTGGGAGCCTGGGCTTGCTCTCTCCAACCAGCAACACAGTGCCGGGTTGGAGAGAGCCCTTGTGCGCATATGTGTTTGGCCGGCCTGAGATAGCCAGCCAAACATACATGCGCATGGAGGGAAGTGCTCTGTGCACTCCCCTCAGTTCTCATCACCCCCATGGCCCTGCCACTTTAAAAATAAAAAAATAATCAACACTGTTTATTATCATTTTATTTTTAAAGGTTTGCAGCTCCTGCTGCTGGCGGGGGCGATGCTCCTCAGCCATAGCCGATGAGCCGTACCTGAGTGCCAGGTGCTAACATGTCAAGAGGCCAAAAATAACTGAGCCAAACAAAGAATTAAATGTTTGGAAGAGATCTCTCTACATCCAGGGGAGCTGTCACAACAGTGGCTCCCCTGAAGGCAGCAGGGCAGGCTGACCAGCTGCCATGCTTCATCTGAATGATCTGTAAAGTCCCAAAGCAGGAGTTTTTTTTTAAACATAAAACTAATAGCGCTGACACTTTTGGAGTTTTGTCCCAGAGGGTGTCATTTTAAATCTTTCCTCTCAGGACGGCCAGTGTTTCTTGGTGGTCCCGAACAGAAAAAAAGTAGATCAGAACATCTGCCTGAAATAGAGTAGAAATTCTGATGCTGTGGGACAGTTGATCTCCCAAAGCAGGAGATTTTTGGGGGAAAAACAAAAAACGAATAGCCCCAATACTCTGCGCCCCTTAGCACCCCCTCTACCGCCACCATGTGTGCACCGTATGTAAAATACGGCGCACCATGATGCAGGGTAGGGGGCAATAGCATCATTTTTCATGACACTATTGATGTACTATGCAGGAGTAGTGCCAAAATATTTGCGCTACTCCTGTAGAGTGCATAGGGGCCCGTTATAAACAATGGAGGCCATCTTTTAATGCCATTTGTTCGGCTGTGGTAGGAGGATTGGGCCCTCCGGGGGGTGATCTGGTGAGGTGGCTGTGTGTGGGAGTGCTGCTGAGGCTGCGCTGGTGGAACCTGTGCAGCGGATTGAGTGAAAGCACTGCCCGTGGGAGGCAGCAGGCGCACCTTGAAGAATGGATGGCTGCCTGTTGACCTGGGTGGGGCTGTGGGTTCACCGGGACATGGCCGTGCTGGACGGTGCTGGAAAGAGAGGACCATGATGGCTGGGCGAGGACAGGGCACTTCCTACCACTAAGCCCCAAAAGTGCACCACGCCACTCAAAAGATTTTAAAACTGAAGGGAATCAGCGTGCGGGAGGGCCCATTAATTGCCTGCAGACTGTAGTTAGGGCCGTGGCTTGGCCTGTACGTGGCCTATCGGTCCTCCTGGTGCCCCATATTGTTGCTTGCTGCTGAGCTGGAGCTACTCTACACATTTGGGGTGCCTTGTCTATCCTGGGGACACTGCATAATGGAATTGGCATCAGAGTGCCTTGAAGTGGGACACCGGTCCATTGTAGTGTGGCTGCCAGTGTGGGACCTGTCTAACAGAGAATGGTTGGCTCTGCAGTTGCCTCTTGATGTTGCTGATCCATCACTTTTTGGTGCCATCAGATTTGTGCTTGAAGTTCGGGTGCCTCTAAGAGCCAACATGGGAAAAACTGATACATTCAAGCATGTCTGATATTTGAAACTCGATGAACTGGCATGTCATCCCAAGATGAGTTCCCTGAGACTGAACGTGCAAGGCAGACTGCGACAAACACTAAACTGGAAGCCACACTTATAGCTATGCAGCAGAGCCTCCAGTCAATACATAGCAAAATTGACTCCCTCACATGGATCACATCGTGACAAAACTGGACTGACGGAGTATGCGCATTACTGTTAAGTTGAACAGAGGTTGGCAACAACAGAGGGCATGCTGTAAACCACATGGGAAACCTGTTGAATATGGAAAAAGTGTTTCAGGCCAAGAACAAAGACCTTGAAACAAGATCCTGCAGGAACAACATACGGATTCTGAGGATTCCAGAATCTACCAAAACTGGCAAGATGGAACTGTACATAGAACAATTGTTACGTGCAGTATTTGGACCTGAGCTTTTTTCCTCTGTGATGTTGGTTGAATGTGCTCACCGATTGCTGGGGAAAGCCCCCCACCTCGGGAGCCGCCTAGACCTGTCATCGCTCAACTGTTGAATTACCAAGATCGTGATGTGGTGTTGCGGCTCTCCAAAGAGAAGCATACAGTTCAACATCAGGGTACTGAGATAGCATTCTTTCCAGACTTCATGATGGCTGTACAGCAGGAAAGACGTGAATTTACTGAGGTAAAACAAAACTGCAGCAGGCCGGTCTGACCTACACCATGCTCTACCTGGCCAGGCTGTGGATGGATTTGCTGTGCGGCCCAAAAATCTTTGCTATCCCTCACGTCGCCATTGGACCATATTAAGAAGTTGGGCCTCGATTGCAAGGCTACTTCAGATTGAATTGCTGTACGCAATCACGGCAGACTACAGCTTAGTTTTAGGAGGGGGGTGTCTCTAGGTCTGTAGATCTGGGGTGATGTTCCTATTTGCTGTTCTTTGGGCATTGTTGGGTGTCAACTCTATTTGTGATGCTGCTGGGGTGTCTTAAGCATGGCCAGGTCACCTCGTACACCAGGTAGTCGTCTCTCTCTCTACCCCCTAGTGGGAGTGTCCCAGGTGCCTGATGGCATTTGTAGAATTCTCATGGAATGTGGGTTTTTGGTTGATTGGTTGTATGGGAGGGTTGGATTGTGCCTTTAGCACTTTAGGGTATGCTAAAGTGGGAGGTGGATAGGGTTATGGGGTATGTTTTTTTGCTCATTGTGAGAAAGTATCCTCTTTTTAGCCTTGTTACCCCCACTTTTGGCCTGTTTGTGAGTGTATGTCAGGGTGTTTTCACTGTCTCACTGGGATCCTGCTAGCCAGGGCCCAGTGCTCATAGTGAGAACCCTATGTTTTCAGTATGTTTGTTATGTGTCACTGGGACCCTGCTAGTCAGGACCCCTGTGCTCATAAGTTTGTGGCCTATATGTATGTGTTCCCTGTGTGGTGCCTAACTGTCTCACTGAGGCTCTGCTATCCAGAACCTCAGTGGTTATGCTCTCTCATTTCTTTCAAATTGTCACTAGCAGGCTAGTGACCAATTTTACCAATTTACATTGGCTTACTGGAACACCCTTATAATCCCCTAGTATATGGTACTGAGGTACCCAGGGTATTGGGGTTCCAGGAGATCCCTATGGGCTGCAGCATTTCTTTTGCCACCCATAGGGAGCTCTGACAATTCTTACACAGGCCTGCCACTGCAGCCTGAGTGAAATAACGTCCACGTTATTTCACAGCCATTTTACACTGCACTTAAGTAACTTATAAGTCACCTATATGTCTAACCTTTACCTGGTAAAAGTTGGGTGCTAAGTTACTTAGTGTGAGGGCACCCTGGCACTAGCCAAGGTGCCCCCACATTGTTCAGGGCCAATTCCCCGGACTTTGTGAGTGCGGGGACACCATTACACGCGTGCACTACATATAGGTCACTACCTATATGTAGCTTCACAATGGTAACTCCGAATATGGCCATGTAACATGTCTATGATCATGGAATTGCCCCTCTATACCATCCTGGCATAGTTGGCACAATCCCATGATCCCAGTGGTCTGTAGCACAGACCCTGGTACTGCCAAACTGCCTTTCCCGGGGTTTCACTGCAGCTGCTGCTGCTGCCAACCCCTCAGACAGGCTTCTGCCCTCCTGGGGTCCAGCCAGGCCTGGCCCAGGATGGCAGAACAAAGGACTTCCTCTGAGAGAGGGTGTTACACCATCTCCCTTTAGAAAATGGTGTGAAGGCAGGGGAGGAGTAGCCTCCCCCAGCCTCTGGAAATGCTTTCATGGGCACACATGGTGCCCATTTCTGCATAAGCCAGTCTACACCGGTTCAGGGACCCCTTAGCCCTGCTCTGGCGCGAAACTGGACAAAGGAAAGGGGAGTGACCACTCCCCTGACCTGTACCTCCCCTGGGAGGTGCCCAGAGCTCCTCCAGTGTGCTCCAGACCTCTGCCATCTTGGAAACAGAGGTGCTGCTGGCACACAGGACTGCTCTGAGTGGCCAGTGCCATCAGGTGACGTCAGAGACTCCTTCTGATAGGCTCCTTCAGGTGTTGCTAGCCTATCCTCTCTCCTAGGTAGCCAAACCCTCTTTTCTGGCTATTTAGGGTCTCTGTCTCTTGGGATTCCTTAGATAACGAATGCAAGAGCTCATCCGAGTTCCTCTGCATCTCTCTCTTCACCTTCTGCCAAGGAATCGACTGCTGACCGCGCTGGAAGCCTGCAAAACTGCAACATAGTAGCAAAGACGACTACTGCAACTCTGTAACGTTGATCCTGCCGCCTTCTCGACTGTTTTCCTGGTGGTGCATGCTGTGGGGGTAGTCTGCCTCCTCTCTGCACTAGAAGCTCTGAAGAAATCTCCTGTGGGTCGACGGAATCGTCCCCCTGCAACCGCAGGCACCAAAGAACTGCATCACTGGTCCCCTGGGTCTCCTCTCAGCACGACGAGCGAGGTCCCTTGAATCCAGCAACTCTGTCCAAGTGACTCCCACAGTCCAGTGACTCTTCAGTCCAAGTTTGGTGGAGGTAAGTTCTTGCCTCCCCACGCCAGACTGCATTGCTGGGAACCGCGACTTTTGCAGCTACTCCTGCCTCCGTGCACTTCCGGCGGAAATCCTTTGTGCACAGTCCAGCCTGGGTCCACGGCACTCTAACCTGCATTGCACGACCTCCTAAGTTGTCCTCCGGCGACGTGGGACTCCTTTGTGCGACTTCGGGTGAGCACCATTTCACGCATCATCGTAGTGCCTGTTTCTGGCACTTCTGCGGGTGCCGCCTGCTGCTGAGAGGGCTCCTTGTCTTGCTTGACGCCCCCTCTGTCCCCAGACGCAATTGGCGACATCCTGGTCCCTCCTGGGCCACAGCAGCACCCAAAAACCCTAACCACACGATTTACAGCTAGCAAGGCTTGTTGGCCGTCTTTCTTCAGGAAAACACTTCTGTACGACTCTCCATGGCGTGGGGAATCCGTCCTCCAAAGGGGAAGTTCCTAGCCCTTGTCGTTCCTGCAGAATATCCAGCTTCTATTGTCCAGTAGCAGCTTCTTTGCACCCACAGCTGGCATTTCCTGGGCATCTGCCCATCTCTGACTTGCTTGTGACTTTTGGACTTGGTCCCCTTGTTCCACAGGTACCCTCGACTGGAAATCCATCGTTGTTGCATTGCTGATTTGTGTCTTTCCTGCACAATTCCCCTATCACGACTTCTATGTCCTTTGGGGAACTTTAGTGCACTTTGCACTCACTTTTCAGGGTCTTGGGGTGGGCTATTTTTCTAACCCTTACTATTTTCTAATAGTCCCAGCGACCCTCTACAAGGTCACATAGGTTTGGGGTCCATTCGTGGTTCGCATTCCACTTTTGGAGTATATGGTTTGTGTTGCCCCTATCCCTATGTGTTCCCATTGCATCCTATTGTAACTATACATTGTTTGCACTGTTTTCTAATACTATTACTGCATATTTTGGTATTGTGTACATATATGTTGTGTATATTTGCTATCCTCATACTGAGGGTACACTCTGAGATACTTTGGCATATTGTCATAAAAATAAAGTACCTTTATTTTTAGTATATCTGTGTATTGTGTTTTCTTATGATATTGTGCATATGACACTAGTGGTACTGTTGGAGCTTCACTCGTCTCCTAGTTCAGCCTAAGCTGCTCTGCTAAGCTACCATTATCTATCAGTCTATGCTGCTAGACACCCTATACACTAATAAGGGATAACTGGGCCTGGTGCAAGGTGCAAGTACCCCTTAGTACTCACTACAAGCCAGTCCAGCCTCCTACACTCATGCCTTTGTATTGCTAATGATGCTGCCTGGTGAGGCTGTAAGTCAAAAATGTTCATGCTTATACTGGCCTCAAGATCATGTGTCCTGTTGAGGGACCCAATGTGGCCCCTCTTCGATTTCTGACTTGGAATCTGTAGGGTTCAACAATCTGAAAAAGATCAGGCAGGTTTTAGCTTATTTGGACTGCAACCAAATCCTTGTGGCATATTTACAAGAAACACATCTCTCCAAGCATGCTGCAGAGCTCCTGGGTACAAAGTGGGTGTGCTTTCGCATTGCATTCACATACTCCACATATGGCAGGAGGGTTATGATTCTGATGAAAAAGGGGCACAATTTGAAGTAACATCTACAGAAGTAGATGCCCAGGGTCGATATGTTACAGTACAGGGCAAATTATGTGGTGTCATCATAACACTCCTTAATTCCTATGGCCCTATTGTGGACGACCCTGTTTTCTTTTGCCATTTGTGGGGTCACTTGCATGCACTGCCCCCACTGCCCTTGCTCTGGGAAGGGGATCTTAATCTGTGTTTAGATCCAGAGCTGGACAGATATACTGAGGATGGGGGAGAGGTTAAACAATCTGCTAAATTGATGTGAGATTCTCTGGATGATTATGGTGTTTCAGATATATGGCGGGAGTGCCATCCTGGATCCTGGGAGGCGACCTGTTTTTCTATGGTGCATGGCTCCTGGTCACGCTTATATTATTGGCTGGCCAAGGATGTGGTACAGGGGTGGATAGAAAAGGTGCGTCATCTTCCATGTACCTTGTTATTGACTTATATGTTCACCATCCTCCAGCGGATGAGTTTCCTCTACAGTTTTTTAACTTGGATCCGACTTTTGTACACAGACTCAATCGCCCAGATACTGAGCGATGGTGTGACTTCAGCACCAATTGTGGTACTCAGGGGCACCCATCAGGGCTGTCCCCTATCATCGCTGCTGTTCGCTGCTCTGGAGCCTCTGACCTGTATCATAATGCCGTGGCATTCCTCTAGTTTTGGATGCGCCCCCTGGTCATATTATTATTATATGACATGGTGCTGTATGTGAAGGAAGCTGAGGTCCACCTGAATGCCTTAATTAGAGAATATGTCCGCTTTGAGAGGTACTCTGGACTGGCCATAAACAGGGAGAAATCCAATGTGATGCCTCTTAATGATGGCACCAGGGTCAACCAAAGAGAATACCCACTGCAGTGGTGCTCGGACCCGGAGTGGTATCTGGGTGCCTGGATACACAGAGATCCTGATTTGGTGATTTACTACAACTATGGTAGGGCGATCTAGAGATTAGAGGACAGGGTGCAGCGCTGGGTGCACCTCCCGTTCTCCCTCGCTGACCACTTAGCAGTGACCAAAATGGTCATTCTACATCAATTCCTTTACTTGCTTGTCAACATCTTAATTTCACTGACCTGGGGCTTCTTCAAAACACTGTAGTCCATGCTGACTAAATTGGCCTGGGGAGAGAAGCAGCCCCAGACGACATTGACACAGATCGTGCACCATTTGAATTAGGTGGGTTCAATGCCTTAGACTTCTATAGTTATTATCTACGCATGCAGGGACACTATGCTCACCACTGGGTTCATCCAGAGCAGTATACTCTGCATCTTGTGATAGAACAGGATGTAGCAGCCCCTACACCCTCTTATCTTCCCTGCTCCTCCACAAGTGTCTGGATATGATCTGGGGTCAAATCAGCACTTTCAATTGCACCCTTAGAGCATGGCAGGCTATAGGAGCACAGATGGATGCAGGCCTCTATATGCCACAGTGTTGCCACTTGCGCAGCATCTGCAGCTCTCAATCACTCAGGAACCGAGAGCTTTAACTTTGCTTCGCAAAGGGGGACTGCGGGCCATGGGAGACTAATTCCCAGGTGATAGCTTTCTATTGTTCTCTTATCTACCACAACAAAGGCAGCCATCCCCCCTCATGCGGTTGTCGTATTTGCGACTGCAGGTGGCGGTGAGGGAGTGCTACCCGACATTGCCACACCCCCCCAGTATCTGACATGTTCAAGTTGATTTATAACAGCAACTCCAGTGCGAAGCTGGTCATTACCTTCTGTAATGTTGTCCAGTCAGAAACTAGTCGCTTTACAACAGGGCCACTAGATTGCTGGAACACTGTACTTGATTCCCCTCTGACTTCCTTGGAGTGGTCTTCTTGTTGTGCGCTGACGGGCAACCTTACTCTTAATGGGAATTTGCGCATAATTCACTTTAAAGTTCTGCAGTAGATGTATTACACACCAATTAAACTGATTAGGTAGGGGCTTCGACAAAGTGACACCTGTCAGCGATACGGCAAAACAGGCGCAGACTTCCTACATTTGGCTTGGTGTTGCCCTAAAATACACAGGTTCTGGGTTTCTGTCACTCATGTTCTCACCGCCATCAATTCTGAACCTTTTCCCTGTGCTCCTTGCATCTGTCTACTGGGATGGGTTAGTTACAATGAACAAATCGTAATCTGGCAGCAGTGGCATTACTATTAGCTAAGCATAGGGTGGTGATTTGCTGGGGAAGTAGGACGTGGCCAAATTGGTCACAATAGTACCACGGTATAGCCTATTTTAAAGATCAACTGGAGATGTAGGCAGAAGAGCTGCCCGTGCATCTCGTCCGATGGATTACTGGGTGCCTATGACACTACATCTACTATCAGCCTCAGCTGAGAGGTAGTGGGACTACAATGCATTAATGAATGTAGGCATGATTTACTAATGTCATGAATTGTCCACCGGGATTACATTAGTACATTGCATTGTATGCATGGAACCATCACGGCATTGTATGTGAGGTACGAGGGCAGTTGGAGTGTTTGAGGGATTGCTTGCTATTGTCATGCCATCCATGTTAATAAAACAAAAAAAACTAAATAAAATGACCCATTTCTCAAACAAACGGCAACACAATGGATAATGCCCTCCCCCACGCAACAGATAGACTGAAGAAAGAACATGATAAAAACATAAAGATTGCAGCAACAATGCATGGTTTGTAAGGAACTTGAAGGCCAAGCACCCAAAATACTTTGCTAAACTGTTTACCCTGTAATATCTGTCCAGAAACCTCAGATCTTCTAACAAAGGACTTCTGGTAATAAGTAAGCCCAGTCACAAGAAGTTCAGAGGGTGCTCTGTACAGGTGCATGAATCTACGCTGTGAAATTCTCACCCCTTGAATCTATAACCCACGCCTGAGGGCTCAGAGCAGAAAAACATAAAAATGTATCCTTACACCCAGAAAGAAAACTTCCAGGGTGTCAAGGTTACAAAAAAACAAACATCTACTTAGGGAGTTTGTTTTTGTTATCACAAACGTTTGCTCATCTCAAGATCAAAAATCCTAGACTGTGAGACATACTTTTTAAAGGGGTTCCTCAGCACACTGACAGATAAAAAGAAACGTAATCAATGCAGGCTCTTGGAATAGCCAATAGAAGGGTTTGGTTGTCTACTGGCCGGTGTTAGTCCATCCAGTGGACTGCACTTCTATACCTCAAACTATTGCTCCAAATGTAAAATGTACTCTACGCTGATTAGTTAAATTGTCTTTGCTAAATCTAAGTTACCTTTTGCGCAAGGAAATGCTACTGATAACCAACCCAGCTCTCTTATACAGTCTTACAGAGTCTTGCCATCAGTGACACTTAGGCGCCTTGGTTTCATAATAAAAGCCAACGTGCTCTACACCACTTCACTCTTTAGACTGTTTCAATATAACAGATGCAGATCAAGGTGACTAATGTTTGGTTTCCTCTATCCCAGTTAAATGCCACATCTATCTCTAACCGCAAGGCTACCATTGTGAGTAAACTAAAATGAGAAAGTATACGGCTTTGTTTTAAGTAATAACTATAAGAAGTTACTTCTGAATCATCCAAGAAATTGCAGTTGTTTCTAACAATACTCGTTTGGATTTCTCATTACAATACCTACATACATTGAAACATTAATGGCATACAAAGCCACAAAAATGTGAGTAACAACAAAATATAGACTCATTGAATTTTCTAACAATACATTCAAATTCCGTTTGTGCTGCTCAGGTGTTTGTTTATAAAGGAATAACTTTAATTGGGTACAGAAAAATACCCATGCAACATGCTTGCTAATTAATTCCACCAAAATGATTAAAAAAATGTTCTCCATTTTGTGCATTGCTTTGGTACAAGAAAACAGTAATACAATCTGCTAATTAAATAGCAATTATTTTTAAAAAAATCTGGAAATTAAAGTCACTAATGTGAAAACAGTAAAACATACCTTACACCTATATTTCAGGGTCGATCGACCGGTTGAAAAATACCTTAACACGATGACAGATAAGGAGACTGCTTGCAATACACTGCGTTAAATTCTTCTGCTGAAGAAATAAGCTAATATTCTGAGTTTTGGCCTTTCACAGATGGACGTCCCTCTGGAGATTTACCTTACGGGCATGATTAGCAACTGCTGCAAGCAGAACGGTACATGCAGTGAGCATCACAGATGGCAAGATGGCCACTGCTGGAAAAGTAAAAGAAACCTGCGCCGCGGTTAGACTGCAAATTAATTCACCTAAAAATAAATGAAAGGACGAGGTAACGAGCATAAAAAACACAAGAATAATAAAAAGCATGTCAAAATAATATTGAATTCGCCAAATACCTTTAGTTATGGCCTTAATTGGTTTTCAAAGGAAAGCCTTGAAAGGAAGGCCTCTATTTGCCATTGTGCTACCTTTGATTAGACAGCAGCAGTAAACGATGTTCAGACTAAAAGAGCCATCCAGCGTGGAGGGAAAACAGTTCTCTTTATCCAGTCCTGCATCACAAACACTCACCAACAAAAAGCATCCTAAAATGCTGATTTGCTTGATTACATCTGCTTGCGGTTTGAGTTCTGCTGCGAAAATATTCACCGGGTGTCTCCTTTAAACATTTGCAACTGAAACCTGCTGAAGGATTGACTCGAGCGAGAGCACTGGTTCGAACGGAGTAATGTATTTCTGAGTTGCACATTTTGCCCAAATGAAGATGGGCAGGCATAAGGCACCGTCTATACATTTCTACAGATTCTTCTTCTTTGCAATGCTCCGTCGTCTCCTAAAAAAGAGTTCATCTGCATTGACTTTAATACGATATCATTCTCAAATATCTGACTTAACCCTCATTGGAGAGGCAACAGCAGGTCGACATTGTTAAGGAAGAAAATAAGTTACTTACCGGTAACTGTGGTTCTCCACTATTGGTATCTTTCATAGATTCACATGCTTGAATCATTTCCCGTTGTCAAAGTGGGAGTCCCATGGTGCATAGAAAGCAGTAAAAAATAAATTATATTTTTTCTCTTTTTTTTTTTCCATTGTAGTCAATGGCAAAAATACATCCACTTTCCTAGCTTATTAGCTTCATTAGGAAAGGCCCAAAGTTCAGCCAATCAGGCAAGACCACTTCTTTACAACCCTCAGCACAGAGGCTCAGTCTCTCAGATTTTCCCCGCACTAGTAACTTCAAGTTACTAGAGGTGAGCCTCCATGGGGAGGAGGGTGGGTAGCATGTGAATCTATGAAAGATACCAATACTGGAGAACCACAGTTACAGGTAAGTAACTTATTTTCTTCTCCAGTATTGGGGTATCTTTCATAGATTCACATGCTTGAATCAGAATAGTCAGCAGTACAAGAATATGTTTAAGTTCTGCAACTATCAGAAAACATCTTTACATTTCCTTGCACATTAACTTATATAGGTAGTTAGATATCCTTATCAATATCTAAAAACATACACATACATCTACTTTATCTATATATAAGATAAATATCAGTGTGGAAATAACATTCGAGGATGGTGGGTAAAGAAGATTATTGGCTCACCTTATGCAAATAAATTACGCATCACTGCTTGTCCTACCGTGGCATCCATCCTGTCAGTAGCATCCAGGCAGTAGTGTTGAGTAAAGGTGTGGGAACGCGTCCACGTTGCCGTTATGCTGATCTGGTTCAGAGGCACTTCTGTGAAGAGAGCTGCTGACGTGGACACCGCTCTAGTGGAATGTGCCTTGACATTGGTTGATAGCGGTCTTCCCGCTAGCTGGTGACAGAATTGTATGGCAGAAGAGATCCAGCGTGCTATGGTTTGTTTGGAAGCAGCATTGCCGTTAGTGACTTGGCCATAGTTAATAAACAGCTGATCAGCTTTACGAAAGCTGCTAGTCCTCTGTATGTAGAATTTCAGACATCGTTTAATGTCTAGGGAATGTAATGCTCGCTCTGCTGGAGTTCGAGGATTCGGAAAAGACGTTTTCAAAACCACCGGCTCATTCAAATGAAAGTTCGAAGGAACACTGGGAATGAATTTTGGGTTAGTTCTCAGAATGACCATATCTGATTTCAATTGCAGAAAGGGTGGTGAGACTGTGAATGCTTGAATGTCACTAACCCTCTTCGCGGAAGTGAGGGCCAGAAGGAGAGCTGTTTTCCAAGAGATGTATTTCAGGTCTGCTTTGTGAATAGACTCAAATGCATGCTTCATCAATTGGGTCAGCACAATAGTCAGATGCCAGGAAGGTGGAGGACGCTGAATCGGAGGAAACATCCTGAACAAGCCTTTAAGAAATTGTTTTATTTTCCTGGATGACCATAAAGATGGTAATACCGCCGTCCGGGGGAAACGAGATATGGCGGCTAGGTGGACCTTGATATATGAATGGGAGCGACCTGAGTTCGCTAAGTGTAAAAGGTATGGAAGAATCTGTTCTGGAGAAGACTTCAGAGGATGAACATTATAAGTTTTGCACCATATGCAGAACCTCTTCCAATTGAGTTTGTACATCTTATTTGTAAACTGGGCTCTGGCACAGGTAAGCACTTCTCGACAGTCTGGAGGGATATCTAAGCCGTCAAACTCATAGAATTCAGGAGCCAGGCCGATAATCGAAGTGAAATCAGGTTGGGATGACGGACCTGCCCCTGACTCATCGTTAGCAAGTCTGGTGTTGGTCTCAGCTGCATGTGAGGCTGTTCCAAGAGAAGTAGAAGCTCCGTGAACCAAAACTGGCACGGCCATTTGGGAGCGATCAATAGAAGCCGGCATGGTTTCCTCTTCATCTTCTGTAGAAGTCTCAGGATGAGCGGGAATGGGGGAAAAGCGTAGGCATAAATCCCTGACCAGTTGATAAAAAACGCATTCCCCTTTGACCCTCTCTGCGGTTGCCAGCTTGCGAAGTGTTGGCATTTTTTGTTCTCTCTTGTCGCAAACAGATCCAGACTGGGTTTGCCCCAACAACGAAAGAGGCGGTCGAGAATTGTCTGGTTGAGTTCCCATTCGTGACAGGTGGTTTGAGTTCTGCTTAAGGCATCTGCCCAAGTATTGGAAATGCCCGGAAGATGTTCCGTTCTGATTGATATCTGATGCCGAAGCACCCAATGCCATAGATCCTGTGCCTGCAGAGACAGCCGCCGTGATCTTGTACCCCCCTGCTTGTTGAGGTAATGCATGACTGTTGTGTTGTCGGTTTTTATCAACACCGAGGAACCTTTGATCTTGGTGAGGAAGGCCTTGAGCGCCAAGGAAACTGCTTTTAATTCTAATATGTTTATGTGGAGAGCTGATTCCTGGAGACCATCTGTAAGGAAATGCCTCCTTGGCATGGTTACCCCCTAACTTTTTGCCTTTGCTGATGTTAAGTTATGATTTGAAAGTGTGCTGGGACCCTGCTAACCAGGCCCCAGCACCAGTGTTCTTTCCCTAAACTGTACCTTTGTCTCCACAATTGGCACAACCCTGGCACTCAGGTAAGTCCCTTGTAACTGGTACCCCTGGTACCAAGGGCACTGATGCCAGGGAAGGATTTTAAGGGCTGCAGCATGTCTTATGCCACTTCCTGGGGACCCCTCATTCGGCCCATGCACACTGCCTCACAGCTTGTGTGTGCTGGTGAGGTGAAAATGACTACGTTGACATGGCACTCCCCTCAGAGTGCCATGCCAACCTCACACTGCCTGTGGCGTAGGTAAGTCACCCCTCTAGCAGGCCTTACAGCCCTAAGGCAGGGTGCACTATACAACAGGTGAGGGCATATGTGCATGAGCACTATGCCCCTACAGTGTCTAAGCAAAACCTTAGACATTGTAAGTGCAGGGTAGCCATAAGAGTATATGGTCTGGGAGTTTGTCAAACACGAACTCCACAGGTCCATAATCGCTACACTGAAAACTGGGAAGTTTGGTATCAAACTTCTCAGCACAATAAATGCACACTGATGCCAGTGTGCAATTTATTGTAACATACACCCAGAGGGCATCTTAGAGATGCCCCCTGAAATACCTACCCGACTTCTAGTGTAGGCTGACCAGTTCCTGCCAGCCTGCCACACACCAGACATGTTGCTGGCCACACGGGGAGAGTGACTTTGTCACTCTGTGGCCAGGAACAAAGCCTATACTGGGTATAGATGCTTCTCACCTCCCCCTGCAGGAACTGTAACACCCGGTGGTGAGCCTCAAAGGCTCACCCCTTTTGTTACAGCACCTCAGGGCATCCCAGCTAGTGGAGATCCCCGCCCCTCTGACCACTGCCCCCACTTTTGGCGGCAAGGCTGGAGGAGTTAATGAGAAAAACAAGGAGGACTCACCCACCAGTCAGGACAGACCCTAAGGTGTCTTGAGCTGAGGTGACCCCTGCCTTTAGAAATCCTCCATCTTGGTTTTGGAGGATTCCCCCAAAAGGAATAGGGATGTTCCCCCCTCCCCTCAGGGAGGAGGCACAAAGAGGGTGTAGCCACCCTCCAGGACAGTAGCCATTGGCTACTGCCCTCCCAGACCTAAACACACCCCTAAATTTAGTATTTAGGGGCACCCCTGATCCCAGGAAATCAGATTCCTGCAACCTGAAGAAACAAGAAGGACTGCTGACCAACAAGCCTGCAGAGAAGGAGGAAAACGACAACTGCTTTGGCCCCAGCCCTACCGGTCTGTCTCCAACTTTGAAAACCTGCTCCAGCGACGCATCCGACAGGGACCAGCGACTTCTGAAGTCTCAGAGGACTGCCCTGGACTAAAGGACCAACAAACTCCTGTGAACAGCGGCCCTGTTCAAAACCAGCTACTTCTTTGCAACAAAGAAGCAACTTTCAATGACTTCACGTTTCCCGCCGGAAGCGTGAGACTTCACACTCTGCACCCGACGCCCCTGGCTCGAGATCCAGAGAACAAACACCTCAGGGAGGACTTCCCGGTGACTGCGAGCCCGTGAGTAACCAGAGACGACCCCCTTGAGCTCCCACAGCGACGCCTGCAGAGAGAATCCAGAGGCTCCCCCTGACCGCGACTGCCTGTAACAAGTGACCCGACGCCTGGAACCAACACTGAACCGCAGCCTCAGGACCTGAAGGAACTGAACTTCAATGCAGGAGTGACCCCCAGGTGATCCTCTGCCTAGCCCAGGTGGTGGCTGCCCCAAGGAGCCCTCCCCTGTGCCTGCCTGCACCGTTAGAGTGACCCCCGGGTCCCTCCATTGTTTCCTACCTGGAACCCGACTCCTGCTTTGCACACTGGACCTGGCCGCCCCTGTGCCACTGAGGGTGTATTTTGTGTGCCTACTTGTGTCCCCCCAGTGCTCTACAAAACCCCCCTGGTCTGCCCCCGAGGACGCAGGTACCTACCTGCTGGCAGGCTGGAACCGGAGAACCCCTGTTCTCCACAGGCGCCTATGTGTTTTGGGCACATCTTTGACCTCTGCACCTGACCGGCCCTGAGCTGCTGGTTTGGTAACTTTGGGGTTGCCTTGAACCCCCAACGGTGGGCTGCCTATGCCCCAGGACTGAGACTTGTAAGTGTGTTACTTACCTCCTAATCTAACCTTTGCTTACCTCCCCTAGGAACTGTTGATTTTTGCACTGTGTCCACTTTGAAAATAGCCTATTGCCTTTTTTACAAAGACTGTACATGATATTGTTTCCATTCAAAGTTCCTAAGGTATCTAGGTGAAGTACCTTACATTTAAAGTGTTTACTGTAAATCTGGAACCTGTGGTTCTTAAAATAAACTAAGAAAATATATTTTTCAATATAAAAACCTATTGGCCTGGAGTAAGTCTTTGAGTGTGTGTTCCTCATTTATTGCCTGTGTGTATACAACAAGTGCTTAACACTACCTTCTGATAAGCCTACTGCTCGACAACACTACCACAAAATAGAGCATTAGCATTATCTAATTTTGCCACTATCTTACCTCTAAGGGGAACCCTTGGACTCTTTCTTACTTTGAAATAGTGTATACAGAGCCAACTTCCTACACCATCTTCCTCTCACTGTTAGGTCCTGTAAATGTGGGCCCCATCCCTCCAAGGATGCATCCGTTGTTATAATGTGTATTGGTTTGTCTTTCAGGAAGGAAAGACCCTCCAAGATGAGAGGGGTGTCCTTCCACCACTTTAGGGATTGCCTCGCTGGTGGAGTTATTTGAACTACATCATCGAAAGATCCTTCTATTTGCTTCCATTGAATGTCCAATTGTTGCTGAAGTGTTCTCATGTGGAGGCGACAGTTTGCTATCAACGGAATGCACGAAGAAAGCATCCCCAGAAAAGACTTGTAAGTCCGAACAGAAGCAGACTTTCTTCTGCTGAGACAGGTCGCTAAATCTTGAAGTCTTTTCCGTCTGTCATGGGAAGCAAAAGCTCTCGCTTGCTCCATGTCCAAGACGGCTCCTAGAAAGGTGATGTTCTGCGAAGGGTCTAGGTGAGACTTTGGGTAATTGACTGTTAAGCCTAATGTCTTGAAGAGAGATAAACATGTTCTTGTGTCCCTGGCCGCTTTTAATCCTGTTCCTGCTTTTATTAGCCAGTCGTCTAAGTACGGGAACACCTGAATCCCTTGCTGCCTGAGGTAGACTGCAACTGGTGCCAAGACCTTGGTGAAAACTCTTAGGGCCGATCTGAGGCCAAAGGGTAACACTCTGAACTGATAATGGGTGCCTACAACCTTGAACCGTAAGAATTTCCTGTGACTGGGGTGAATGGGGATGTGGAAAGACGCGTCCTGGAGATCCAAGGACGCCATGAAATCTCCTTGGTTGAGTAAGTGTAGGACATCTTGAAGGGAGATCATGCGAAATGATTGCTTTTTCAGGAATTTGTTCAGAGAGCTCTAAAATAGGTCTCCAGTCTCCTCTCTTTTTCTGTATAAGGAAGAAGCGAGAGTAGAAGCCTGCTCCCCTCTGATTCCTTGGTACGATCTCTATTGCTCCCATGTCTATCAAGATGGCAATCTGTGCTAGGAGTTCTTTTAGATGGGCAGGTGGGGGTCCTTTTGGTGGTACGTGATGGGGAGGCTGATTGAATTCTAGTGTGTGTCCCTTGCTGACAATATTGAGGACCCATTTGTCTGATGTAATCTGGGACCACTGGTGAAGGAAACTGGAAATTCTGCCCCCTATCAGAGTGTTGGGATAGGGGTTGGGTGCAGGCAACTGGTGAAGGTCAGTGTTTTCTTGCTGCTTCTTTGGCCTTGTACGCAGATTTTCCTCTTGAGGTTTGCCGGAAGTGTGTGGAACGAAATTGTCCTTGGTAGGATGAATATTGACGGTACTGGTGTGAGCCGCCTCTGTAAGAATAGAGCTCTCTTCCTCTTGCTCCTCGAAAGGGCTGTCTTCTGAATTGTAATGTACCCAGGGATCTGGCTGTTTCGGTGTCTGTTTTAATGGACTGCAAAGCATCATCAACATGCTTACCAAATAATAGTTCACCATCATAGGGCATGTCTAAGATCTTTAACTGCACCTCTGGTCGAAACGATGTAGCCTTCAGCCACCCCTGATGTCTGAGTACAGCAGCCCCGGCTAACTAGCGGAAACCCATAGACGAGACATCAATGGCACAATCAATAATCTCAGCTGAGATCTTCTCACCCTCCTGTAATATCTTGCGCGCCTCCGCTCTACTATCCTCAGGCAGTAGGTCTATAAACTGTGATATGTCTGACCACATTTGACTGTCGTATCTTCCCAGGATTGCCAGGGAATTCGCTGCTCTGACCATGGTGGCCGCCATAGTCGAAAATGTCTTGCCAATTGAATCTAATTGCCGCCCCTCCCTCTCCGGGGGCGCAGTCAAAGGTGAAGACGGATTCCTCAACCTTTGCTGAGCTGCCTGGGATATCACGGAGTCCGGCTTAGGGTGACTAACCAAGCAGGCTGGTGAATTATCTGGTGCCTTGTATTTCTTTTCGAGCATTGGTAGCACAGCTGGTATTGAAGACGGCGTCTGCATGACCTTAAGCCCTTCTTCCCAAACAAAGTGAACAATGGGTATTGCTCTCACTAACTTTCTAGTGTCCTCCTTGAAATCATAGAGGAAACAGTCTGACTGCTTGGATGTTATTGGCAGTTGAAATCTTTTTGCTGCTCTCTCCATTACAATGTGAAAACCATCAATGTGCTGTGGTGGAGAGTCGGCCAGTGGTGATGTAGAAGGGGATGGCGTCTGAATCTGATATTCGTCCCATTCCTTGATTAGCGAGTCAGAGTCTTGTATTTCGCTTTCCTCTTGTTCATCATCCAACAAAGGTTGATCAATATCCTGGCTAGATGACGGAACTGGGATGGGTCCCCTAGAACCTGATGGCTGAATGGGAGTGCTCAGCGGTGTGGGCGGAGGTTGCACCGGAGTAGTGGAGCCAGGTGGAGGAAATCTAGTATAATAATCTTGCATCATGTGCTGAAGGTTGGCAATCAAGGAGACAGGAATCAGGATAGTTTGTTCCTGTTGCAACCTCTGAGGTTCTGTGTGACTCTCCCCCTGTTGTCCTATATAGAGTTGATCATTCTCCTCATCATCTTCCTCCTGACATTTAATGCGCAAGTCTGAAGGGTCGTCATCTGAATATATATCGTCCTCTTCCTCATCATCAGCAAACAGATGTTGTGGGGGTGCTGGCAACACCTTACCAGGTGATGTCTGAGAAGGCAAAAGGTGAGTAGATTTACTTCTTATTGGCAGAATCCTTAGAGGCAAGAAAGGAGATCCTCCTTATTGTTTGGTTGAAGACTCAGAAATTTGAGCTGTCGACGGGGCTGTCGTCGACGGTGCGGTCGTCGATGGTGTTGTCGTTGACGGTGTGGGTGTCGACGGAGCTGTCGTCGATGGAGCTGGCGTCATCGGCGATGTCATTGAGGGCAAAGTAGATCTTCATGCCATCATCGATGCAGCCGTCAGTGGAATCAGCGACGATGAGCTTTGCAGCTTACTCATTGATGTCAACGGTGTGTGCGTCAACGATAGGGACCTCACCTTCTTCCCTGTCAATGGTCTATTTGAAATCTTGATGGTCTGAGCAGGTGAGGGACTGTACCTTAAACTCACCAACGTTATGGTAGAAACTGACAATGGGGAAGAAGTCATAATCATTGGCTACAAAGGAAGCTGTAAATGTGGCTGTCGCTGTAGTCGTCGATGAAGCAAAGCCCGTCACTGACGATGCAGTCGTCGATGGTGCCGTCGACGGTGTGGAAATCTTGGATGTGGACGTGGTAGGGAACCTGAAGATTTCTTTAACTTCTTTGATGTGGTAGCTGGAGTAGATGGCTCAGAATGAACCTTACCACTATATTCCTGGAAGTTGAGGGATGTTCCTCAGCTCTCTCCTTAACCACATGCAGCTTCTTGGCTGACTTACTGGTCTTGGGGGAGGAGCTCTCCACAGACCTCTTCCTTTGTCTTGAGGCCACTGAAGCATCGCTGTCCTCCTCCTCAGACAAATACTCTCTGGACTTCGGCTTTTGGAGCCAAAGCAGGAGCCTGGCTTCTCTGTCTCTGAGAGTCTTACTGGGAAATGTTCTGCAGATCTTGCAATCCTTCAATTTATGCCCAGGATGGAAACAGTAGATACAGTCCTTGTGAGGGTCTTCACAATGAAGTCTTAATTTCCCACAGGTACCGCAAGGTCTAAATAAACCTTCTTTAGCTGTAGACATGATGGAGAAAGAACTACAGCCAAGCTAGGAATGAACAGCTGAATAATATCTCCTGAAGAGAAAGTAAACTGAGCAAAGGTCAGGGAGACTCCCTTACACACGACGTGCTGTAGAAAAACTGAGAGACTGAGCCTCTGTGCTGAGAGTTCTAAAGGGGTGGTCTTGCCTGATTGGCTGAGCTTTGGGCCTTTCCTAATGAGGCTAATAAGCTAGGAAAGTGGATGTATGTTTGCCATTGACTACAATGAAAAAAAAAGAGAAAAAAGACAATTTCTTTTTTACTGGTTTCTATGTACCATGGGACTCCCACTTCGACGACGGGGAATGATTCAAGCATGTGAATCTATGAAAGATACCCCAATACTGGAGAACATATATAACAATTAAACAGCACTGATTGTTAAAAGCATGTGCAGAATGAAAAATGCCAGATTCAATGCTTTTATGGAAAACAGTAGTATTTGCATTGTGCAAACTTAGCCAGAAGGCAGCGGAGTGCAGTTTAGGATAAAAGGCAAATATAGAGCAATTGAGTGATTGAGATTGGAGGTGAACGGTTGCTTTGTTGTGATGCAAAGATATGTCTCTTGACATCTTTCCTAAACTGGAACGGGGTTGGTTGAGTAGCCTTAATGGAAGCCAAAATGTTATTCCAGATCCTTTCGCATAAATGGAGAAAGCATGTTATCATATGCTTTTCTGATGGTGTACCAAATGCCACAAGAAGTGTTGAGGTTATCAGTCAGGTACGAGGGGCTCCTGGTTGTGATGGCTTTGTAGATGATGCAATAGCTTTGGAGATGGTGTGGGGTTGCAAGGAGAGCCAGTAGTTTTCTTTTAGGGTTGGGATTTTGTGGTCCGATTTCCTCAGACCATTCATTAATTGAGACAGGACTGTAAGAAGGCTTGACTAGCAGGTCTGAAGTCACTTTCTGGGAGAAATGGTTTCACTTTCCTCGGTGGAGAAAGCTAGTACTAGGATATCTTGTTTTCTTGGTGATGTGTTCCTTAAGAGTTAGGCCTGTGTCCATAGTGATCCAAGAGAATAGGCTTTGGGTGAATGATGCGGTCTGAATCCATCCAGGTTCATGTGATTGAGCCAGGGCTGTACTAGCTATTACTTGGATCTCTTTTGATGAAAATCAGGAATTCTAATTTGGAGAAGTTGAGCTTTGGTTAGGTCATGCACATCCAGATCTGCATTAGGGTCAGTTAAACAGAGAAAGTAACCCCAACTGAAATAGATACCAACACAGACTTTCACATGATACACAAAGGTGTTATTTAATATGCATTGTTACATTGCTTCCTTATATTCTGAACAAAGCTCTTTGCACATTAACATCAACATTTATAGTCATATAAGAATTACAAGCACACAATATTTTAAACAAGATATTAGATCAAGTAAATAATAATGTGTCCTCCATGTTATGGAATAATCTTGTGCCAAGTTGAGCACATTTTGGCCAAAGCTCATGTGGCCCAATTGAGGGTTGTTCACATTCACAGTTCCCCAAAATCCATTAGTGCTAGGAATTTTTCACTTTTTCAAAGGGGAATATCCATTATTGGTAGCACACTCCTTATGAAAGAATAATGCATGTGACCCCGTTTTGAACACCTTGGTGTGGGACACAACTTTCAGATGAGGTCTTCTTAAAAGCCGTACACTGTTTGCACAGTGGCACACTAGATATAATTGATATAATCATCAACACTACATTGATGTGAATACAGTTTGATATGGAGGTCAAATTATTATTCATTAAGACACAGCCCAAAATCTCTTCTAAAGTTCTCACATTCTGTGAGAAATAGTAGTGTATGTAACAGATTAGGGATCTGACATGTGAAGTACACCCATCACACCTGTATTGTAATGTGTTAAACAGATTGGCTCACCTTGTTCATTTCATTACAATCATTGTGCTAATGCAAAAGAAGGGGAGAACGTATCGCAAATATTTAAGCTGAGCTTGAAAAACACATCATTCCATAGGAGGCATGTCGGAAATGTAGAAGTTTCCTCCAGTGTTTGATCCATTGGATTTTGTGCAAGGAAAATACTTCCCAGGAGTGTTGCATGTAGTTTGTGTACTGGTGAATTAAGATACTGTTATTTGTGAGCATCATAAGCAGTCCTAAAAGAGGTTGAAAATGATGGGTTGCAAGATGGACCTTAGGAGAATCTGCAGATGATTTTAGTTTTCGGGGACCAGAAGGTGCCGATGGGTCCAAACAGGTAGTGGTTAGGTAGGTAGGAGAAAAACCAGTGAAGGACTTTGCTTGTGAATCCCATTCAAAACTTTACAGTGTGGATTAGAGTGGGATTGTCAACTGTGCCTGTGGTTAAAATAGCATTGTCCGGTGAGCAGTTTAGCTATTTCTCTGCTGCAGCATGACCTAAAGCTAAATGGGTATGCATGCAGGAGATATTAAGCATTGATGTGATCCTGGAGTGGTGTATAAACTGTTTTTCAGTGATTTTACCAATCATCAGGGCTTACTATGGTTTGTTCAGAAGTGCAAGGATCTGGGTAAGCACATTGAGGAAGGGGTGCATTAACAATAGTGAGCGGAGGTGAGATAGATTCTCTGAAAAAAAGGCTTTGATCAAAGACAAAGATGAAACACCATCTCCATAGGCAGTGACTTTGAGGGAGTTGAAGATGTCAGTGAGATCTGAGAGAGATAGGAATTTGTGGTAGGTGACCATTATGAGACGCGGTGTGGATGGGTGGGCGTCAGACTAGAAACAAGCATTGTCTTTTCATGGTGTTCTCAGGTTTTCAATATTTTCCAATGAAGTTGAGGTTGATGGCATTATATTTGCCCATGGAGTGTGGGATGGAAGGGTCAGACAGGGGATTGGTGCACTCCTTGATTGTCTTGAACTGTATTCTGCTTCTGTTTGCAGCTTCTTTATTGCTGTTGGCACACTACTTTGTTTTGGCTGATGTAATGAGTTGTCTGCTTCTTATGTGAGGGAACATTGTTACAATGAAGTTGCAAAGTTTTCTGTTTTTCTTCTATTTTATTTCATTTCTGCTGAAGGCAGATTACTGGTCATCAAGGACTTAAGAGTACCAGGGAGATGGAGGGTTTGGCTTGTAGTTGCACGTTTTATTTGGAGGGTGTGTATTCACAAAGCTTTCCAGGAAATGTAGTGCGGTTGCTTAGAATAGTGTTGATATCATGTTTGGTGCTGACATGGTGAGTGATGAGTATGATGTTTAGGTTGCTCTTGGATAACCCTTTGAAAGATCTGAAAGTTTGTTTTTCTCTTTTGGGTTGACCCGGGTATATTGGTTGGATACTGGGCAACAGTGTGCTGATGACAAGCAGCCAGTCCAGTTCTGGTGTATGGAGGCTTGTACTGAATGATTGTTCAGAAGACCTTTGAGGACGTGGACTTTGTAGTGTATTGGTTGGGTGACATGCTGTACCATGCAGATTATGACAATTTGGTTGGTAAGAGTGTCTCGTATTGTTCATACTTGAGTTGTCTAGGTGGTTGAAGTCACCAAGGATGGTAGTGTGGGCTTGGCAGATTGACAATGTGATGAGGAAGACGGAGAATTTATCTCTGAAATCCTTACCATATCTAGGAGCCATGTAGATGTGGTAGACAGGGTAGACGAAAATGCAGAGAAACAGAATTGACATATGAAGAGCTCCATGGATTTGAGTGTCACTTACTTGCCTAACATACAGGACCACAAGGACTTACGGATGACAGCGAGGCTTCCTCCCTTCTTAAGTACATAGTCTACATGCTGGATGTTGTAGCCTGTGGGAACACAAACATCTAGGATGTCCAAAGATGTGGGTGTGAGCCATGTTTCTGTGCACAAAAGAGTGTCAAGGTTGTGACAGATGAGGCCTGCAGTATCTGGAGCATGGTATACTTCAGAAGAGGTAACAGTGAGCATAAATGGAAGGATTGGTTTGGAAATCTAAGGGTGTGTGGTGTTTAGCAGGATGTGTATGAAGATGGGTCTGAGTTGTGAAGATGTGTGTGTATGTGTTTGTATGGTTTAGGACGTGTGTGATTTTGGGCATAGGTAGTGAGGGAGGCTGATTTGGATATACAATTAGATCTTAGCTGGTAAGTGTTTGTTGAGGTTGCAGTTGAGCCCAGACTCTGGCTCTAAGGCCTTCTTGGCCCTAATATTCTCAAACAGGTATTGCCCTTGTTTATGATTGCCCTTTGCTAGGGACCCCAGGGAAGTGGGACTTCCTAGTGAGTAGACTGAAGTAGGACGGGAGGCAAGAAGTATCAGGTGGGGAACTAGTGATGTCACCTGCTATAGAGATGGATGATGGGAAATGAAGTCATAAACACTGAGTACAAAAAATATTAGCTAGCTACGGACAACTGTATTGAACACATCAGCATGATTTATAATTGACACCTTTTACTCTTCAAATAAATATTTTAAGAGCAAAAGCATAGAACCTAACACCTCTTTTTCTTTTGTACAGTATGCCGTGGTATATTAATGTAGCTTAGATGTATTATGTTTGGCTAGAGTACAGCAGCAACACATCGAGTTAATGCAGCAGCAATTAATATAATGGGTAGGTGGTAGGGAGAATTCTTAAATCAAATACAAGTAAACACAGTACCTGACCAATTTGTAAATAGCTATCTAGCTATCACTCTTCATTGTATCTATCTATCTATCTATCTATCTATCTATCTAAATATGCATGTACATAGAGAAATATATATATATATGTGTATCTATCTATCATATACATATCTATATATATCTATATACATATATATATACATATATATATATATATACACACACACACACATATACTGAAAGACATATTCATATAGATATAGATATAAATTATATACATTTCCAAACAAAAACAAAATCCATTTTGGGTCTGACATGGCACATTTCATGCACATCAGTGACAAGCAATGGGTGAGTCACACATGACTTTTCTAATTTTTATTCTTTTTTTCTCTTCTACAGAAAAACACACTTTGGGATTAAACTAATGGTATGATTGTGGAACTTTACTCATAGAAGTGTGCTTGCTTAGTTTGAGAATTTGGAATTTAATAGATGTATTAGGTTAGACTACAAAGAGTTAAAAAGTTATAGATATCTGGACCATTACTCAGAGAGCGTCTGCAAACCTGGATTTGCACATCATTTGTGGACTAAATGTAAAGAATAAATACATCTGACTGGGTGAGGTGTGGTGAATCATGTTAGGGCCCATGCTGAGCCTCCATTTTGGATTGCACATTCAAGCTTGGCATCTTTGTCTGATGTCGACTTCTTACATGGTTTTACACTTATGCAATAATGAGGACAATGTGTTTGCCACTTATTCCTCAAAAGCGCAGCTGCCATTCTACCATGACTGTCTGTTGGAGTCAGCTCTGAAGCTACAGACAAATTGTCAGCTCTGGACCTCTGAGACAGTGCAATAAAAACAGTGTCATCATCATATAAACTGCCTCTGTGCTACATTCGACAGAAGAGCATAGTTATTAGACTAGAAAGGCATTGTACTCAGCAAATACAAATGACCATGATTATTCCACCTAAAATAGAACTAAACTGACCAAAATCTGGGATCCACCCAAAGAACTAGTCCGACATGTTATCATTTACATTTTTGCATGTTTTGTCAATTCGTCTCAGACATAACACTTGTTGTTCCCAAGGGATTTCTCAAGGGGGAACTGTTGTTGCTTCGAGGGGCATTTGAGAGCACTTCTCAATCTTTTTTGGTGTCATGTAAACAACAATGTGTGTTAGGTTGTTCCATTTATCATCTGTAGTTTCATTGCAAAACGGACAATACTCGTAGAGGGATAGATGTGTTAATACACCATTTTCTTCCACCACTGTGTCAGCGTTGGTACCATTGAATATTTGCAGCAAGACACTAGCAGGAGTCCGTATGGCAAGTAGGCAGGTGGAAATTACATTGTAGTGCCTTTAATATTTGTCATGCAGAAATCCGACCTGTTAAGCACAGTTTGCACTAGGTAGATCCAGATGTTTTTCTGGCAGGTGCAGCAGAGGTGTCGGACTGTGCTGTTGGTCAGCCATCTCGGAGCTGGGGGCTTTCGCTCCCTCCCAGCCCCACTCAGACATGCCTGAAAATACTCCATCGACCACAGTCAGCACAAAGGCACCTCGTAGTATGATCTGTGAAAGATACAAGGATGATTATTCTGGCAAATAACATTTATCCGCTGGTACATGTTCCAATTTCTCTTGTCCTGGTTTCATGACTAACCAAATGTTTTCTTTTCCTTTGGCTATAATTTCTGCTGGTTCAGGGGGAAGGTTTGTGGATTTTACCCACACTTATCACTGGGATTCTTGTCAGTGGAACCAAAGCCTCCCTCCTCACGCACTGTAAGAAGAGGTGTGGTAGTTCCTTTTGTAACTACTCCTCCATACATTGGAATAATTACATTTTGTGCAATTATATCTCCAGTTTGTATTATCAAATCAGCTTCTCCATTGTTCATTAATATCACTTTAATTTCACCTTGGTAGTCTGCATCGATCACTCCCCCCAAGACTTGAATACTCTTGAGTGCCAGACTAGATCGAGGGGCAATCAATCCAAAAAGCTGTGAGGGAATCTGTATCTCAATGCCTGTGTCGGTGAGTACTAGATCTTGTGTTTGCAGTTTCTACATGCCCAATGCATGCAAATCAAGACCTGCAGATTCTGGTGTCGCTCAGTATGGAGCTAGAGCTCCTGTCTTTGTCTCCCAATACATAATAGTATTAGTTGCTACATGAGGTTGTATCTGTAAGTCTGGGGTGAGCATCGGCAGTAAAGAAGTTTCTGCATTTGCCAAAGATCTATTCTTCAGTATTTGTAATGCTTCATTTAAATGATCCTTCCAATTTTTCAGTGAAGGATTTGATAACTTTCGTACCTGGGATTTCAACAATCCATTCATTCTCTCAATCAATCCTGCAGCTTGTGGGTAATGTAGAACATGATACATCCACTCTATATTGTGCTCTGGACAGTAGTCTTGTACCAACTTACCTTTGAAGTGGGATCCATTATCACTTTGGATCTGGAGTAGAACTCCATAGTTCAACATCAACAAGTCTAGTGTTTTGATTGTATTGAACAGAGTAGCACTTCTGCATGGAAATGCAACCAGAAAAAGTATCCACCACCGTGCAGGCATATTGGCACCTGCGACTAGACAGCAATGGTCCAATGTAATTGATCTGCCCTGACAACTTTCCTCTTCCTGACTGACCTCTGACAGTTTGCAGGATAGATCTCTGTTGTGTGTTGACAAATAGGACACTGAATTATTACTGTTTTAATTACATCTAGGGGAATGTGCATCCCTCTAATCTCTGCCCACCTGTTGATAAACTTCTCCCAGAGGTGTCGACTTTTTTGGTGAGCCAATTAAGACAATCCTGTGTGACTTCTGCTTCCAAGATGTTGGCTTTTTTCATCTGCAAGGGAATAAAAGCATAATTTTAGTGAGTCAGTGGGACAGTGGGTATGATATACAGTAACAGTACTTTGCTCTAGCATTTCCTAAATTATCTGCCACAATTCTTTGCCCCACACCTCCTTAGAATGTATTTGACAGTTGTGTACATGCCATATAGAAAGCCAGATGGCAAGCCCATTGGCAGTAGACCAAGAATCAGTATAAATGTGACTTTTCCAAGGCAATTTATGTTTTAAGGCAATTCTGCGTACTGACTTCTTTCCCCGTCTCCAGTAGTAGAAGGCAGATTCTTGGTTACGGGTTTATATGACACTGCCTTCCAATGTCTCTTGGCCCCCACATATTTTGCTGAACCATCTCTGAACCACACATGCTTCTTATCCTCAAAGGACAAGGACTCAAATGGCTCACCCCACCTCACAGGTGATTCTTTTACCTCTGGCACCTCCTGTAGCACCTCTTCATCTTGCATGAGGGCATGTGACACTTTTTTGTGCAGGGCCGTGGATACCACTAGTCCCACTCATGCCCGGTCCTGTATGTACCATTTCCACTTAATGATACTTGCTTCCTATGCATGTCCTATTTGGTAAGTTTTGAGTAAACTCATCACCCACTGCATTATCAGGATCTCGGGCCTCAAAATCACATTATGCCCTATTGTCATCTGCTCTGTATCCACCAGAGCCCAATAACATGCCAGTAATTGTTTTTCAAATGGAGTGTACCGCTCACCAGCATCTGTCAGCCTCTTAGTCCAAAATACTAGAGGCACTCTGTCTTCCCTGTTTTTACTAAATACTCCAGTTTGTGTATTGCACCTGGACTGCCACATGCAGCTCAGTATCTCCCTCCTCTGCTGACCACTAGTCTAAAGCATGTTGACTCGTCTCCTTTGCCAATTCAAATGCATACTGCTGCTGCTCTCCCCATTCAAACTCATATTTCTTTTGATTCACTGTATAAAGAGGCCAAAATCTGACTCAGTCGATGGACATACTGCCTCCAAAAGCCAAACAGTCCAATTAATCACTGAGAGTCCTGCTTTTAGCGTGGCGTGGCAAATTCCAGTATCTTTTGCATTAACTGCAGCAATACATCCCTATGTCCGTGATTCCACCGAATTCCTAGAAACATCACATTTTGGGAGGGTACTTGCATCTTGTATGGATTTATCACCCACCCTTTACTTTGCAAATGTTCCACAACCCTGTCCAACTGAACCTGCACCTGTTCTTGTGTTTGTCCCTGAATCATCATGTCATCAATATAATGAGACAGATGCACCCCTGGAATAACCGGTACTTCATCTAGGTGTTCTGTCACCAGCCGGTGAGAGATGGTGGTGATATGTGCATACTGCATAGGCAGTTTAAATTGTCTCCCAATCCAGGAGAAAGACAATTTCTCCTGATTTTCAGGAGCCAATGGTATGTTGAAAAAGCATTGGCAATATCAATGGTTGCATACAAGGTCCTTTTGTGTCTTTGCATCTTTTCAATCAAAGTGATGGTATCTCGGACGGCGGCAGTCAAAGGTGGTGTATGTTTATTCAATTTGCGGTAATCGACTGTCATTCTTCAGCTCCCAACTGATTTGCACCAGGGTCACACAGGATTATTCCATGACTGGGGCCACCACCTTGCTTTTTCTAGATCCTGAATGCTCTTACTTATCTCATCATGCCTTCCTGGAATCCTGTATTGCTTTAAGTGAACCACTTTGGTGCCTGGAGGAACCTTTACTAGGGGTATCTTCAAATGACCCACACTCACTGCTGCCACTGAGATGTATTTCTTCGATCCAAATTGATACCCATCATCCAAATATAAAGTAATCCCCATTATTATGTAAATTCCAAGAATATATTCAAAGTGGGGCACTATCAAAGCAATGTATTCTCTTTTAGGCATTCTCCCTATTTTCATTTGAACCTTGGTTTTCCCAGCGGGGGTTTCTTTCTACCCAACCCTGTGATGGTAGAGTGCAGACCTGTGAACTATTTTGGATTTCCATATATCAAAGAGGCCTCTGCTCCGGTGTCCACCAGAACCCTGACCTTTTGGACATTTCTATTTTTCCAATATATTTCAAAATCAATATGGGATCAATTATCCTTGTAAGCCGATCCCTGTACCAGAGTGTAGGCTGTTTCCTAATCTGTTTTAAACCTGTTAACTTTTGCCCAGGTATAGTCGGATATGTACTTTCATACCTGCAGGGAGAATCCTCTCTTTCCCTGTTCTCCACAGCCAATCAATCAGTGTCTAGATCTTCCTCCTCCTTCACCTTTGGAGAAAAATATTTTTTCCCTCTCCTTTTCTTCCTCCTGCATCTCTGACTTACCCTGACTCACCCAGGAAATATCCTTCTTGTTCACCTTCCTGGTCCCCTCCTTTCTTTCCAGCCCTAGCTTGTGATACATCTCCCACAGACTCTTGGGGGGTCATTCTGACCCCCGCCGGCGGCGGATGCCGCCGGCCTGGCGGGAACCGCCAGAAGACCGTACCGCGGTCGAAAGACCGCAGCGGTCATTCTGAGTTTCCCGCTGGGCTGGCGGGCGACCGCCAGAAGGCCGCCCGCCTGCCCAGCGGGAAACCCCCCTCCACGAGGATGCCGGCTCCAAATGGATCCGGCGGAGTGGAAGGGGTGCGACGGGTGCAGTTGCACCCGTCGCGATTTTCAGTGTCTGCCTCGCAGACACTGAAAATCTATGTGAGGCCCTGTTAGGGGGCCCACGACACCCGTTCCCGCCAGCCAGGTTCTGGCGGTGGAAACCGCCAGAACCAGACTGGCGGGAAGGGGGTCGGAATCCCCATGGCGGTGCTGCTTGCAGCGCCGCCGAGGAGGATTCCCAGGGGCAGCGGGAAACCGGCGGGACAGAATGCCCATGGAAGCACCGCCAGCCTGTTGGCGGTGCTTCCGCGGTCGTTGGCCCTGGCGGTCCAGGACCGCCAGGGTCAGAATGACCCCCTTGGTATCCATTCCATCTATCTGTTCTTTTTTGACACCATTCTTCAACAATGCCATGAACATATCTTTCCGAGATACCCTGTTATTGTCTGTTTGCCCTTTATACTGAGAGGCTCTTTCAAGTTTCTTTCACTCTCCCAACTCACAGACTGCCTCAAGTACATCTTTCAATAAGTATCCTGTCTGGTTAATTAGCTGAGTCATTATCCCCTGCCTCTAAGCTGGGGAGCTAACCAAATTATTTTGTTTCACACTGACACTGACAGTGGTGCATCCAACAAATTGTGAACCTCATTCAGAAGGACAGCAGTTTTCATACTTTCTTCCCTAATTCTCGGCATACCATCTCTCAATGTGTAGCAGGGCTTATCATTTGGTGGCCAGTCTGACTCTGTATATTTGTGATTACACCCTATACTCGCTAATTGCAACAACCTAGTTACTCTGTCATCCTCATAACTCCTAAATTGCTCCTGTATAATGGGGTCAGTGCTAAGGGTACAAGACTTCCTTGCATCGCCCACATCCAACGTCACTCCAGAATCTCCTGGGTCAAACAATTGCACCATCCGTGTAAGCAACACTTCCCCAGATTTTTTACCACACCTATCTGTAATGTCATGTATTTCCTGCTGAGAATAATCTTCTAGGGAGTGCATCTCAACCCCTCCTTGGATTTTGTCGGGTGCCTTGTATTTTCTGTCTAAATATAGTTTGTGCTCAAACCACTTTCTGCTAATCTGACTCATCCTGACCACCAGTATTTTGGCATCACTCTTCCCCAGAGCCCGAAAACTCTGAAGAATCACAAATATTATCATCTCATTCATCAGAGTTCCAATCTAACCCTGGCTAAATTAACTTTTTTACTTATTAACTCTTCCCTGCCTTTTCTTGTATGTATACTGTGCCACACGCACTACTGCTCTTTCAGCTACAGTTTGGTATGTGTCCAATTTATCATGTATCAATTAATCCTGACATGATAACATTGTGGAGGTATTCTTGGCTTCCACTAGCTGCTTTTCTAACTGTTCACCTTCCTGTTCTAACTGACCCAGCCTCTCTGACTTAAAATAATTAATTATTTTCCTTTTTCTGCTGGCACTTTCTGCAAACAAGCTAATACAATTGCAGGCTTAGCTTCTGCTATAAATGCATCCCAATTCTCACTCAAACCAGCAACGTAAGCCCACTCATTTGCAAGTTCATCATAAAGAAATGTTTCCCAACCCAATATTTCACTTAGCATCTGGAAAACTGCCTTTGTCTTTTTGCCAATTGTATTTCACTTTTTAATCTTTTAATTTGTAATCATGCAAGTGACACCAATGTATATTACTTTTGCTAAAACTAAGAGGGAACAATGCCAAAGAATGCAGCACTCAATCTGAGTAATACATTTGTTAAGGCACTTCCCAGATATCAAAGAAAAGGCACATGAATATATGAAAATAAGCATGTAACTCAAATGTAGTAAAATGTGTGTTTAACAAGAATAATCAGAACACTTGAGCAATCACAGAATCCCCATGCCTATTTCTGAGGTAGAGCCGTACATTCTGTTAATGAAAACATTCTCAGCCTTGTGCACTCGTATCTAGTCCACATCCCCCATAATTTGTTCCAGCAGGATATGACCAGTGTTCTGGTTAGCAGAAAAACATGTGTGGAAAAACATCTGTGCTACCCTGTCACCATAGCAGGGCACAAAATGGAATAATTGACATAAAATTGAGTTGATAGTCAAACATGGAACCGGTGGTTAAACACACACAGCATTACAGCTGTTCCAGCAGATTTATTGGCACAAGGACTTCCTCTTATGGTTGAAGATCTCTCCTTCGGGGTTAAAGGACATGAAGCATATAAATGCAAAGTTTTTTTTATTGTTGGGTCAATTTTCCTGCCGCAGATGGCACAGCACAGACATTTCATACATGCACTGAGACTGCAGTACCTAATCAACACAGTCCTATGATCAATTAGGAATAGCATTAACTTTTCAAGAACATCACAAATGGCACAAAGGTTCCCTCCCACATCCACTCAGTGAACGGGGTTACTCTGTCAGAAACATGACGGTTATTCCATCCGCTATATTACAATTTCATTTGATATAATAAAATCATAATACACCCGACATGTGACAGAGCAACCCCATCCATCAAGATCTAAATCAGGCTCTAGGTCCCCTCAGGAATGATGGGAAAACCTGGCCAGTTCTAGCATGCTACACACCATACCGAAACTTAGCACCATTAAATTTTGGTGAACTCTGTACTCTGTAAACAGGTCTTGTTAGACTCTATAAGCATTTAACACAGTTTGTTATGTTTACAGTAGCAACTGCACCAGCAAGGGCTGTTCAAGCTGTGCAGCCAAGATTAGCTGTGCCTGAAATTAGTCCATTATTATTAATGCGATTATGCATAAGGTTCCCATCAGGCAGGAGAAAAATCTGTTTTCGATTGCACAAAAAACAAAACAACTTGAAGCAGCATTTTCCCATATGGGACCCCCAAGATAAACACAGAATTTTCCCAGTGTGTCTAGCACTTGGTATGGTTCCCCCAATTGAAGATTGTGCCACCTGGGGAACCACCTTTGCTTCCATATATACCATAACACCTGGTAAACCACCTATTGCTATTTTGCCTGAAGTGCTAAACCAGATTCAAAATGAATATGAGGCTGCCGCTGCTCTGGAATTGGGGATTATATTAATTAGCAACTTTGCCACAGTTTTTAAAAATGTTTTAAGTTATCTCAAATGGGAGGCAGCAGCACTAGCAGTATGCCAATGTCTCACACAGGTTCCTGCTGTGGGTCAAGAGTGCAAATTACCAAAATTATTGCTGACAATTATACATCTATTGGTTGAGATAATTTTGGAGCCAGCCCTAATAAGCAGCAGCTTAAAGGCAAATCTGAAACAGATAATACCAAGCAGGCACCTGAGTCTTCTATGAAACGTTGGGAAAAAGCAAAAAACAAGGAGAAAACAAAAACACTGGGTGGCTCTTCCCCAGGGGGGGCCACTGAAAAACTTTATAATTTCCATTACCGCAATACATCTAAACAGTCTGACACATATCAGTACACTGATACACACCCTTCTCATTCCTTTTAGGACTCACCAGACAAATGCTCTGAGAGAAGAGGATGAACAGAACACATGCATGAAGAGTGTGTGAAACTGAAAAGAGACTCACAATGCTCTTCTGACATCACCAAAAAAAAGGAAAAGAAACTTCCACAAAAAAAAATATATATATATTTAAAAGAAGACAATGGCAGGTATTTCAGCTAAATATACCACACATATTGAGAATGCTCCTTCAGAACAAGATGTGGGCATTAACACTGCTAGACAGCGCAGCAGAGGTCACAACAGTTCCCCAGAATCTTCAAGAGTTTCTTCTTTCTTGTGCAACTAGTGAATATTTTCAAATTGAAACACCCGATCAGTGCGTTAGCCCTCCCAACAGACGTAGGCCCTCATAACAACCCTGGCGGTTGGTGTAAACGTGGCGGTGTGCTGGAGTGAAGGCAGGGGCCCTTTCCCCAGTCAGACGGGCCATGGAACGTTCCAGACACAGGTCACAGCAGCACATGCAGTGTAGGTTCTCTCCTGTTGAAGGTCAGGTAGCAAGTGTGGAATCAAATAGAAAATGGCAGTCACATCCACAGTGGTGCATACCATCACCGCCAGCGTAGATCACCATTGGCCACTGTAAACCAAAGGGCCCAAAGTTACCCAATGGGGAGTTGCACTGCGGTTCCCGACGCCTCCCATAACTGTACCCAACATCAGCGGAATTACCTCACTTCCACCTGTCCTTCCACACAGGACAGGCGGATGCCATTTCAGGGGTGGGGGGCAAGCCCTAGATAATTGCTGCGTCACTGTCTAAATCTGGACATACTGGACAATTCACACTGACCCACTACAAATTAACAGCATGCAATTTTCTGTTGTAGCCTGATTGTTCAGTTTGTAACCGGCTCCTCACTCTTTTGCCCCATAGATTGCTACTGCTGCGGATGAATAGGAGATGGAGAGATACCCCTGTGTACAGACCCCTGGTGTTCTTGACAAGACTAGAGGACAGGCACATCATCCTCACCTATAGACTGGACAGGGCCACAATCACAGAGCTGTGTGCCCAATTGGAGCCTGACCTGATATTCTGCTATCTGTCACCCCATGGTGATCCCACCTCTTGTGCAAGTTCTATCTGTGCTCCATTTCCTTGCAACTGGTTCTTTCCATGTGACAGTGGGCTTGTCAGCTGGAATGTCACAGCCAATGTTCTCTGTTGTGCTGACAAGAGTGCTTGCTGCCCTGATTAAACACATGTGCAGCTAAATTGTGTTTCCCCAGGTGGAAGATTTGGCCACATTGAAGACCCAGTTCCATGCAATGGGACATATCCCCAACATAATAGGGGTGATTGATGGTACACATATTGCATTTGTCCCCCCATCAAAATGAACAGGTGTACAGAAATCGTAAGAGTTTCCACTCTATGAATATACAGATGGTGTGATTGGCGGACCAGTACATCTCCCATGTCAATGCTATGTATCGTGGTTCGGTGCATGATGCCTTTGTCCTGTGGAATAGCAGCATTCCAAATGTGATGGGCCAACTACAGAGGCAGAGGGTGTGGATAATAGGTGAGCCCTGGTCCCCATCCAGTATATGTTGGTGTATGGGTATGGTGTGGGCCATATGGGATAGTGTGTGGCTAATTATTGTCCCTCAATATTTGCAGGTGACTCTGGTTACCCCTACCCTTCTTAGCTGCTAACCCCTGTGAGGAATGCCAGGGCAAGGGCAGAAAAACGTTACAATGAGGCACATGGGCGAACCAGAAGGATTATATAACGTACCTTTGGCCTCCTGAAGGTCAGGTTCCAGTGCCTCCATCTAACAGGTGGATCCCAGTGCTACTCACCCAAGAAGGGCTGCCAAATGATAGTGGCATGCTGCATGCTGCACAACCTTACCCTGACACACCATTTGCCTTTTCTGCAGGAGGAGGAGGCTGGAGATGCCTGTGTGGCAGCAATGGACCCTGTGGGCAGTGAGGATGAGGAGGCAGAGGATGAGGATGAGGACAACAGAACAGCAGTCATCAGACAGTACTTCCATTGATACACAGGTAAGACAGTGTTACTTCACATTTCATTGTAATTATGTTTTACATTTGTGGCACTGGCATGCTGTTATTTCCTACCTCTATGCCCACTTACGGTACCCTTTGGCAATTCATTTTACAGATTTTGGTGCCTCACAATAGTTCCTGGTCTGAACACTGCAGCCAGCTACAGGTCATTAACATATGCTCATTTACTGTACAGTTGAATTGCATTGTTTGAACCTGGTCAAATAAATCCATGTTTACAAAATTTTACATACTCCATATGTCTATTTTTTCCAAGGGTGCTTATTGAAGTGCTAAGGAAAAGAGGGGCAAGTGCAATGGGCTGGGGTGATAATGGAGGAAAGTCCAGGGTATTGTTCCAGTCTATTTGTAGCACAGATGCATTGACCAAGGGGACATTGGAAGGGGAGCAATGGACGTTCAAGATGGACAGGGTGACTGTGTGGGACACAAGGGTGACAATCAGGAGAGTCTAATTTCCTGGTGGGGGTCTTGGCAATAGTCCCTGGCTTCAGTCTGCATCACAGGGTGGTTCTCCTTCTGCAGGGGTAGCGGTGCTAGTGGCCTGTTGTTATGAACAGTTGTGATTATGATAAAGAGGTTTACACACAATTGGAGGATGCAAATTGCTATGAAAAAGTTGACAAGTAATCCTATGATGAATTTGACTAACAAGATCAACAGATTGTTAAAATCATGGCATGATAAATGTTTATTGGATGATGAGGAATACATGTATTTGCAGGTGGATCTTCTATGGTTCCCATGTTTCTATACCCTTCCCAAAATACATAAAATCTCCCCTTTCCCCCAGGAAGACCAATAGTATCCAGGATTTGAGGTCCCACTGAAAATGATATCAGAGTTTGTAGATATATTTCTACAACCTCTAGTGGCATAATTTCCATCATATATAAAAGATAGGAAACACATGTTAAGTTTACTCAGGGATATACACTGGGAATCGGACATGTTAATGGTGACACTGGATGTGGTGGCTCTCTATACGAGTATAAAATATGAATCAGGGACTCAGGCAATCAGACATATGCTTAATACAAGATCAGCAAGTTTAATGGAACATACAGATGTGTTATTGGAAATGCTAGATTTAATTATCAATCATAATTTTTTTCTATTCAACAATGAATGGTTCAGACAAAAAGAGGGGGTGGCGATGGGGTTGAGATTTTCTCCCTCATATCCAAAGCTTTTTATGGGATGGTTTAAAGAGAAGTGGGTATGGGGGTGAGGAGCAGCAGAATGGGAAACACATATCCCATACTGGGGACAGTATATAGATGATTGTTTTATGATTTGGACTGGTAATTTGGATCACCTAAAGGGATTTTATAAATATTTTAATAATAATGAGGTGAATATCAGATTTACATATCAATATAGCACAGAATTCCTAGATGTGGAACCCTACGTGGAGAACAATATGATTGAAAGCAAATTATTTCGGAAACCGAATTCTTGCAACTCTGTGTTACATGCTACTAGTGCACACCCTACATATCAGATTGAGGCAATACCATTTGGAGAAATGATAAGAGCAAGACATGATTGTAGTAAAGACCCAGATTTTCATGAATGTATCCAAGACATGGAAAAATGTTTTTAGCAAGAGGGTATCAAGAAAAGAACCTAAAAAATCTGAACAAAAAGCACTTTGAACACCTCGAAAACAAACATTGGAGTTTCGGACTGAGACAGACAGGAGGGATAATAAGGATAGAACAAGGATAGCACTAGATTATACGGAGAATTCAGCCTTGTTGTTGAGGAGTATAAAAAACATTGGGACATTTTAACCCAAGATCCTGTATTAAAGAGTCATATTAGCACAAAGCCTGAAGTAGCATACCGTAAAGGGCAATCTCGGAATAATTTTCTTAGCCCTAGCTATTCGAGTAACCATATAAATGCTAATTGGCTGGACACTTATAATAAGGGTTATCTTTAAATGTGGAGGCTGTGGAGTCTGTAAATGGACATGGCAGGCCAAAAAATATTTCAGTGTGGGCGGGAGCCAAAGATATATAATTCAGACACACATAACTTGCAATACGATGTTTGTAATATATATGTTTGTAAATGTGAACAAATATATATAGGGAGCACGATTCGTCCCTTTAAGATTAGAATTGCGGAACACTGGAGGACCATCAGACAAAATGACGAGCGTTATCCGATTGCACTGCATATGAGGACATATACCGCACAAGGTGTACATAAGGAATTCAAATTCTTTGGGTTAAACATATTATTAAGAATCCCTAAGGGGGAAACAGAGAATTAGCCCTGAAGAGAAGGGAATCCATTTGAATTATGCACCTAAAAGCAGTAGAATGTGGACTTAACTCTGACTATGAATTGGAATATTTCTTCTGAGAAAAAGTAGAATGGCTGTGATATGAAAATTATCTGTTAATGATGATGAGAAATATAATATAAAGGTATAACAAATATATTCAAGATTCAAGTAATGCACGCACAAGTCGAACATTAATAAATAGCATTATTATATATTTAGATTCTGTACACGAGAGTATGGAAGCTTTAGTAGGAAGAGAGGAGAATGTAACTCATTATTAGTAATACATTTATATTAGAGAGGATGGCACTATTGTTGATTAAGTTTTTTTTTAATAGGAAATCGAAAGACATGCCTGTCCTCTTTCTAAGATATCATGCAGATTTAGAACTCAATTTGGAGGGTTACAGTAATAGAGGTAATAAAAATAGCGTTAGAGCTGGATGAGGGTTTAATCGAAATGAAAAGAGGAAAGCATGTCCTCCCTCTTTGCTAATGTGGGTGACAAATAGTTAGATAAGGTAGATTTTAGGAATTCAAGAGAAAACGACCATAGGATACGAGTACATTATCATTAGAAATGAACATATTGAGATTTTTAACGTTATCAACAAAGGTATAGACAAACTCAGCTCAGGGGGATCAGTAATCAGTAAGCACACACGTCACACAGTTCTCTTTTGATGACTATAGTGAACTGGTACATAGAGGATATTCAAAAACGGGACCCGTTTAGGATCTCATTAGCGTACTTGTGTGGCTACAGAGAACAAGTAAGGAAACTAACGGGAGATAGAGGTAAGTGGATTGAGCTCACCGTTAGATTGTGGGGAATTACAAATAGGATATTGGCCTACGGAGGTGCATCGAAACTAACATAATGTTAATTACGCCCATAGGACAATATCACGATAATAGGAGATATGAAGTATCAAAGAGCAAGGTAGATTGAAGAAGTTGGAGACGAACAGGTGAGAGCAATTAAGAATGCATTTAATGGAGAGTTATGTTGTATCTGGATTAAGTATTGTCAGTGTAACCCCGATGTTAATGGTTTTAACGGTTATGCTATACAGAAGCTTTGATCTGTAGCGAACAAGCTGACGGAAGCAGCTGGATTTGTTACAGCAGAATTGTATGAGGGGAGATTATACGGAAGTGTATTGGCATAGGACAGGTAATGTTTTAAGGGTATATGATGGTTCTGTATGAACACAATAGACAAGATATACAAAGATCCCCACATTAGGGGATCTGTTCCACTTGTGTGTGCATGCTTATACACCAAGATTTGGGATATACTTTATGTAATTGGGTAACACTACATATAGAGGTGATTACTATGGATATATATAATGTGAATACATATATTTATCTGTATAAGGGCCACATATGTTATTGGTTTCCACCTATTATTATTATTTTATACAACATGTTTCACTGAAATGGGATGCTGGGAGTTATGGGAATGCAAGTTAGGTGTATGTTACAATACTATGTATTATATACTGTTTACAGCCTTGAAAAGCCATGAGGAAGCCATTGGGTCACATCCCAGATGAAACCAGTGTTGGCTTGGCTGAAGTTGGAGTGAAAGAAGAAAATAAAGAAGATTACTTTGAACCACTTGGGTCTGAATTTAAGATGTGTGCTTTTGCTATAGTGCAAAGTGAAAGGTATTGCTATTCTTTTTAAGATCTCGGCTCTGATTAGCCTAAAGAATTATACTGCGTACCCGGGAGGTAGATGGCTGGTGGTGAGTACTAGGTTGAACAAGGTAGACTATACATTAGTGGGGTACTGTGGGCCAAATATTGAAGATCTAACTCAGTTCCAAGAACTGCAAGGGCAGTTGATGAAGGCAGAGGTGTCAGATTACCTGGTGATAGATGGGGACTTTAATGTGTTATTGGACCTGGTTCGAGACAAGTGTACATCAAAACCAGTAATGGGATCCATCAAGATGAGGCAGGGTGGTCACCGCTTGATGAGAGATTTGGACCTAATAGATATTTGAAGGCAAAGCTCGAGACAGGAGAAGAGTTACACATATCAAAATAAGAAATATGGGCATTAGTCCAGAATAGATTTCTTTTTAATAAGTAGGAATTTGGCACCTAAAGTAAAAGAGGTGATACATCTGCCAGAACATCTCTCTGAATATTCAGCAGTGGTGCTGGAGGTTGAGCTAGAAGGGGGAGTAGGTCAGAGAAGGTGGACTGTAGGGAAGTCACTATTCAATTATATGGCGGTAGTCAACCAATTGAAGGAAGATACATTATAATTCTTTCAGGTGAATGAAAGATCCGTACCTATTAATGTGGTTTGGGATACCAATACAGTTTATATCAGGGGTGGGATAATAAGCAGTGCAGCTTTTAATAGGAAGTCTCAGGAGTCTAGAGTGAAGGTGCTAGAAGACAGGATAGGAATATGTCAAAAGGAACTGGAATCATGCCAGGATCAGGAACAAACAAATTGTATAAATAGACTTAGAGAGGCAAGAGAATAATTGTTTGACTACCTAGAGGTTTGTGTGAAAAAAATATGGGAGGGGAGTAAGCTGGCCCACAATGAGTATGGGGAGGTTGTGGTAAGATGCTTGCTTGGAAAACCAGGGTAGAAAGGACAAAGAATGTGGTTATGGAAAAAAGAGACAGGGGAATGCTGCTTAGGTGAGCAAAGAATAGATCAGGTTTTTTTTTAGCTTTTTTCAACTTTTATATTCAGACGGGATTACAATCTCCGAGGAGGAAGTAGTCACTTGGCTTCGAGCAATAAACCTTCTCACCTTACAGTTAGCTCAACAACAAGATTTAAACCAAGAGATGAGCCCCGTGGAATACGTAGAGCAATGAAGGTGTTGAAAAGGGGGAAAGCCCCAGGACCAGTCTCCCTGCTGAGTGAACTCTATAGAGTATTAAGTGAGAAGCTAAAGTCATTCATGACTAGGCTGCTGAACGCCATATATAATGGCACCAGTCCTCAGTCAAGATCATGGGATGATGTTATAATTACCATACTCATAAAACCAGGGAAAGACCCTAAAAGCTGTGAGGCGCACAGGCCTATATCTCTGTTGAATAATTATAAAATATACATGCAGATTTTGGCTAGAAGGTTGGAGAAAGTGTCAGAGAGCCTGATACATGTTGATCAAAAAGGGTTTAGAAGAGGGAGACAGTTGGAGGAGCTGACACATAACTTAATAGCAGCTATAGATGTGGCAACAGATGAAAGTTTACCCCTGACTATAACGGCTTTTGATTCTGCAAAAGCCTTCGATAGTGTAAGATGGCCTTTTTTGATTTTGTGGATTGGGGAAGCATTTTTTTAATGCAATTAAGGCAATTTATAATCATATGGAGGCTAGAGACCTAGTTAAAGGTAGTCTGACAGATAGAATTCAAACACAGAGAGGCACACGACAGGGCTGCCTTTTGTCACCCTTACTCTTCAATTTACACATATAACCCATGGCAGCTCTGTTGAGGGAGGAACAACAGATTACCCAATTTAAATATCGACACTGGGAGAAGAAAGTGGCATTATACGCAGACAATTTGATGATCTTTACTTAGGATAGAAGGAGCGCCCTTTCGGTGACAAAAAAGATTATGAAGGATTTTGGGAGGCTATGTGGGTACCAAATAAATCAACAGAAGACCGAATTAATGTCTTGGAGCACTGATCCTTGCAGTTCACTGGAGAAAAATGTAATCAGATATTTAGGGATACAAGTAGTCAAGGATATAAATCAGATGGCACAAATTAACTTTAACACATTAGCAGCAGAAACAAAGAGGCTCCTGAAGTCATGGGCATGTCTTCCACTCTCACTTAATGGGAGGTGCAACATAGTCAAAATGATGATACTACCAAAGTTTACATATATTTTCAATACTATCGCACTTGAGTTTAAAACATGCTGATTTAACAAGCTTCAAGGAGAAATAAATCATTTTTTATGCGCTCATAAAGGGGTGCGTATTGCTTGGAAAAAATTATGGAAAAAAAAAGGTTGACAGAGGAATTTCATTGCCAGACTTTCAAATATATAACTGGGCTTTCCAACTAAAAAATGTTAGGTTGTTGTTACGAGCAAATTTTCAGCAGACCTCCCCCTTCTATCATGTGTTTACTGAAAAGCAGGTGGGAGGAAGTGCAAACTTTCTATTTATATTTGGCCGCCCTAAATATTTTAAGAAGACCAGACTAAAGATATTAATAGTGGCGTGTATAATTTGGGTACAAGTTTGGAGTATGTTAAAAATCCCAAATTATAGCTGTTTTGCTCCAATTTGGAATTCTCCAGTCACACCAGAGTACCTACAAGATGCTCTAACTCTCCCCCTAAAAAATGGTGGTGTGACAATGTGGGGACAGTTGCAAAATGAGGGGGCATTATTAACATGGGAGGAGCTTGACCGACTTATGGGAAGGGAAATGTCAAAGTTTAAATATTATCAATTAGCAAGATGGGCAGGAACTTAACAAGACTTCGGTACTGGAGATGTTGATAGTGAAAATAAACTACTGGGGCCAATCTCACAGGAGAAAGAAGTATCTAAGTGGTATTGGATGCTGACACAAGGGGAAGATGGACCGTTAACATTGGCAGATGAGAAGTGGAAGGCGGACATGCCAGAGTTGGAGTTAACTGATATTTGGCAAGTATCTATGTCTACACTTTGGTAAGTGATCAAATCAGCTCTGTTAAGGAGAAATCATCTGTTCACAGTTCATAAGGTATACTGGTCTCTGAAAAGACTAACGAAGATAGGAGAATGGAAGGGAAGGTACTGCATGAAGTGTGGTCTGGAGGAAGCTGATGACATGCACCTATTCTGGCAGTGCCCGAGGATCCAATCCTTCAGGCAAGGAGTGGGTAAGATTCTATCAGATATGCTTAAGAGAGAGATTAAGGTAAGCCTGGCTCTGGTTATATTCACTATTGCGATGAATGGAACACCCAGTATTTAATTGGGGAAACCCCACTCACAATTAATTTTTATGTTGGTGGTGGTGACACGTAGGGAGATATGTAGGAAATGGCTTTCCACTGATGCGCTGAATGTGTCAGACTGGGTAACATCAGCAACAAGGATTTTCAGATTAAACTGTGCAGATGAGACTCAGAAGAGAATAAAGATGTGGGATAGCTTTCAAAGATATTTGACAGAATAATGGTCCAAGGATTAAGGTAAAAACAACACACAAAGGAGTACAGAGTGGCACTCTGGAAACTTCAATATGTTGAAGAAGACCCATTGGCAGGCCGACCCTGCAAAGGTAATTGCCCTGGTCGAACCACAATGCATGGGTGTTTCCTGTCTCTTATGAGGACCCAAAAAAAAGATGGATACAGTGGGTCGCCTCTTTAACAGCTACTGATGTTGACTATGTCTTTAACCCCACTTGCAAACGCAAGAATTTCTCCTGTGCAAACAAGAATACCCTGTGCCTAATACCATTTTGCCTCTTGATCAGTATGATTACATAATATTGATGGTGAAGCTCAGCCTGTGGTTGGCACTTAACAGAAATATCCTGCTACATGTATTGCAGTATGTTGTGTCATGAAAGATGGAGTATTTAATGCACAGAAAAGATTTACACAGTCCTTAGGGGATTGTACCCCTAGCTGGCTGAATTGAAGACTTTATTTCTGGCACAGAAGAATACGGATCATGAATTCCTCACACTCATAGTCAATCAATCAATCAGCATTTGTAAATTGCAGGACCGTCACCTGTAGCAATATCTGGGTGCTGTGGGTGCAAATTCTCCATAGAACAGCCAGGTGTTGAGTTTCTATCTGAAGTATGTCAGAGAGGGTGCTGTTTGGAGTTGGGGGGCAGGTTGTTCCAGGTCTTGGCAGTGATGTAAGAGAAAGAGAGGCTCCCACTGCGGCTGCAACAAAAACAGGGTGTGTGCACAAGAGAGGAGGAACACCGGTGTCTTGAGGGCAGATGGAAGTTCAGTTGATGGTTAATGTAGGATGGTCCTTGATTGTGTAGTGCTTTGTAGGAATTTGTGAGGATTGTGAACTGGCATCTTTTGGATGGGGAGCCAGTGGAGATTTCTGAGGTGGTGCATGATGCGGATCGATTTGGGGAGGTCCAGGATGAGTCCGGCTGCTGCATTCTCTGTGGTCTGGAGTCCTTTGAGGAGCTGGGAGGAGATGTATGTGTAGATAGTGTTGCTGTAGACAAGGTGGCTGGTGAAAATGACCTGGGTGATATTTTATCTGGTGCTGACTGATTTATTTGAAGATTTTGTGGAGCATGCAAAGGGTTTGGAACCATAGGAAGCCACAGCATTGACCTGCCGTTTCAAAGTCAGTTTCTTGTCGAAGGTGATGGCTAGGTTGTTTGCATGGTCTATGGGTTTGGGTGTTGGCCTGAGTTCTGCTGGCTACCAGCTGTGGTCCCAAGTAGAGGTGCTGTTCCTGAAAATCAGTACTACCCTCTTGTGAGAGTTGCGTTTGAGGCAGTTGTCTTTCATCCAGTTGGCTACGTTGGTCATGGTGTTGCAGAAGTTGGTTTTGGCATTCAATGGGTCCTCGGGCAGTGATAGGATTAGTTGAGTGTCATCAGCGTAGGGAATTATCTTAAGTCTGTGATATTTGACAAAGTCTGCAAGGCTGGTCATATAGGCGTCGAACATGTTGGGATTTGGAGGTGAAGGGAGGCAGCCAGGTGCTCTGTGTGCAACCTGTAAGGAAAGCGAAGATCCACTTGAGGGTGTTTGACTGTATGCAGATGTTTTAAAGTCTGTTGATGAGGGTGTGTTGGATAATGGTGTCAAACTCTTTGGAGAGGTCAAAGATGATTAGGGCCACAGTGTCTTTGTGGTTGAGAAGAGATTCAATGTCGTTTGTGGAAGTGTGCAGCGCAATCTCAGTGCTGTGGTTGGCACAGAAACCTGATGGTGTGGTGGCAAATAGGTGGTTTTGTTTCAGGTATTCAGTGAGTTGTTCTCGAGTACTTTGGCCGGGTAGGGGAGCAGGTAAATTGGTTGATAATTTATAATTTCGCTCGTGTCGGTAGAGGATTTCTTTATAAGAGGTCTGACCTCCACGTGTTTCCATCTGTCCAGGAAGCCTTCCGTGGAGATGGAGGTGTTGATGCTGTTGAGTTTGGTGCTGATTGGGATGGTTCTGAAGTTAAAGAGCCGATGGGCGCAATGGTCGGTGGGTGCACTGGAGTGGATGGAAGAGATGATGGCTGTGGTGGTCTGATCAGTGAGCGGTGGCGATAATTCAGTTGGTGTGCAGTGGTTGGTTGAGGTAGTTGAGCGACGTGGGTTGGGGGTTAGAATTTTTGGAGATGGAGGCGATTTTGGTATGGAAGTATTCTGAGAGGGAGTCGCAGAATACTTAGGAGGAGTGGATGATGTTCTCTGTGGCTGTTGGGTTGGAGAATTCCTTAACTATTTTGAAGAGTTCCCTTTCGTGTGGTTTGGCCACTGTGTCAAAGTGGACTGTGATGGCTACTTTATTGGCTTCCTTGATGCCAAGGTGGTAGTTGCTGAGGGATGCTTTATGAGCAGCTGTGTTTCGGAGGAGTTCCTTGTGGCGCACCATAATTTCTCGAGTCAGTAGCAGTTGCGCTCAATGGTTCTGAGCTATGGGGTGTACCAGCTGCCATGGTTTGAGGTTCTGCTGCTTTTTGCTGGTTTCAATGGGATGGCTCTGTCAGTGCAGGTGGTGAAAATGTGTGATCTGTATTACTGTGTCCAGTCTTATCATGAAAATTTTGATTATTGGAGCCTGAATGGATTCCAAGATTCTAATGGAAATGCCATCAAAGATAAATTGCATTGGGAAAAAGTGGTGCATCTTAAGGATTGCTTGCCATTGGCTCATGTAATTCGTAGATTGAGTCATCAACGTGCTGGATTACATGTTACAGGGAATTCACTGGCTGATGAAGCCATCAAAGTACTGGTCCAGACTGCTGTAGAGTCTGCGATTATTCATTGACTCATGAAGGTGGATGATGATATCATATCTGCTGTCACTATCTAAAAATTATCCAGCATAATATTCCTATCTGTTGAGTGCCCAAAACATTCTTCTTACTAGCATTCCTTGGGTGGGTGGTCATGTGATACCCAACGAGGATTTCAGATTAGAATTAATAATTGCTGCACATGAGGGATTGGTGGCTGCCCATGCTGGTGTGGTGACTACTGTTTCCTTATTACAGACATGCCATTGGTGGCATTGTTTGTACAAACAGGCAAAACAATATGTCCTCAGTTGTTATACTGTGCTTGAAACTAAAGAATTGAATCTAAATTCTGCTAATTATGATGAAATGTTTTGTTACCATGATTATGCTCATCTCTTTTTACTCAGAATTACCACTCCAGCTGCAGTTTTAAATTACATACAATGAGAACATTGCCCAACATCACAAGTGGGTAATTAAAAAATGTATTTGAAAAAGTTTGCAAATTTTTCAGGACACACCCTCGTAGACCAAGGTTTATGAGATTACCCCTTCCCCAGCGATGAAAAATATGCTGACCCATAATAAATTGATTTATTCTGACTCATCTGTCTCCCAGTTGACCCAATAGGGCTATAGGTATTGGAAAGAAACCATTGATTTCAAATCAATTTGGGGAACACACCGCTGGCCAGTCCAGGGCATCAATGCTTTACTTAGAGCCTGTGTCATCCCTAGACCAATAATATTTCCGAACAAAACAGTGCAACAAACAACTTACAAGGCTTTGGCTAAAAAATTTAAAATGAACACACCTAGCATTCCCTCCACTGCATGTTTTGACAAATGGCAACATTTTGAAAATGTTATAGAAGAGTGACTAAAGGACATGATACAGAATGGTACACATAATTCCTCAATTTCGGGTCCAGATGGGTGGTTAATGTGGCCAGTCTACACTAGTGGTTGTTACACACATTTTTAAAACTCCTTCACAGGTTTTAAAGCAAACAGACTAGGCCCCGGGAATTTGAAGTCACACATTCAGGGGTAGTTACCACCTATGGTGTGGGGAAGTTATGCCATCAGTATTTAGAACATTCCACCTTAGCTGCAGTTAATTACTTTTATCTCTCCTCTTTGACGACATGGATTTATAAGATTTCTTGTTGGGTCCTAGATCACCACATTCTAAACATGTCTTATACTCCATTTACAATGAGATTTGGAAAATGTCTCAGCAAGAAGCTGCTGAATGCCTAAGACAAATTGAAAATGTGGATAAAGCATTGGCTGTTGTGGAAAATGGCATGACTACACTGTCAACTCATCTAAATTTAATATCATACAGAATGGCATGTCTCATCTCAAGCAAGGGCAAAGTGACTTAAAATCAATTATGCAACAGAGCTGTATTTTGCTAATTTTTAAATCAAACCATGTTCCATAGAAATATTTGAACACAACAGAGTTATTTTTGCTATACAATTCAACATGCACACAAAGACTGATGATGAAAAAAGATGTTACTTAAACAATGTTAGAAAAATTGCCCTTTTTAGTAGCTGAAACATCAACTGCTTTGTGGTTGATACATTGATTTACTTCATTATAAATCTCTACATTTCAGTTTACATCTTGTCTGAAACATTTCCAAGTAGGCAGATATGAAGCTACGGGGGAGAGTTTTGTTCACAGTTCCTGGTTTTTTCCTTTTGATTACAAAACTGAAGACTTCCTTAGTGGAATCAAATGTGAAACTTTGCTAAGCCATTCCTCACTTTGTAAAGAGGTGAATCGACATGGGGTGTGTGATGCTTCCATGGCCAAGTTGCCATGATATCTGAAGGGCCTACCAGTCTCCTTGATTCAGCCAGTGTTCCAATAACTTTCAAATAGAAGTTATTTGATCCTGACTGACCAATGTTGTTGTGGGATGAGACAAGGTGTCCCATATGTAGTGACGGTTTCCAGCTGTCATAAATTGCTGTAATAACTTGTTATCACAACCCACACATACAGTTAGGGAAATTAGCCTGTGGCCTTCCATCTCTCTTTTTAACATTAAGGCCCTCATTATGACATTGGCAGTAAATCCCGCTTACCGCCATGCCAACTGCCACCAACATAACGCCACGGCGGTGGATAACCGCCAAGCATATTGTGACACACACACATACCAATCTGTCACTATACACCTACACACACACATGTCCACCAGCCCAAAGGTCAGTGATAAGCTGGTGGTATCTAAACCCACACCGTCACATCAACTACTAAGAACTACGGCCACAGCATTATGATCCACGTATCACCGCAGCGGACATTCAATGGCTAAAAACCATTGGCTGTACATACTGCCCAGCTCAAAATACACACACACTAACAAAACAACACCACATTGGACAATTCAAACTACACACACCTGACACACATACACACACCACACACATACACCCACACCACTATAAAACACCCACCCACAATACCCACAACTCTTTATGACTAGAAAGAATTGATACCAGAGAGACACAGCAAGAGCATCCACACAACCAGAACCACATAACATCATCACCTATAGGCCATCCACGCACTTTACATCACACACCCCAACACATCACCCCACACACCCTCAACCTCATCACTCACACTAAACCCATGGCACCACAACGACCCCCCAGGTTCTCAGAGGAGGAGCTAAGGGTCATGGTGGAGGAAATCATCCGGGTAGAGCCACGGCTATTTGGAGTACAGGTGCAGCAGACATCCTTTGCTAGGAAGATGGAGCTATGGCAGAGAATCATGGACAGGGTCAATGCCATGGGACAGCACCCCAGAACAAGGGACAACATCAGGAACAGGTGGAACAACCTACGGGGGAAGGTACGTTCCACAGCAGCAAGACACCAACTAGCTGTACGGAGGACTGGCAGTGGACCCCCACCTCCTCTCCAACAACATGGGAGGAGCAAGTCTTGACAATCATGCGCCCTGAGGGCCTGGCAGGAGTAGGAGGAGGACTGGACTCTGGTAAGTCAAATATTTATTACTATCACCCCCCCACCTGCATGCCATCACAAAGTCCCACCCTTACCCTCACTCCATCACTCCACCAGCTCCCATATACCCCACCATCACAACCCACTTATCCCAATACCAAGCCCTGCATGTAACACCAAAGCATGGACACCCTTCACAGACCTACATGGACATCTATCACCACTGCATGCACACTGGAGAGAATCACCTAGCCCACCAAATAGAAAATCACACAAATCTGCTAGGGCAACAACAACCATAGAGGGCAACACATTCATGCACATGATGTCACACGCAGAAACAATAACACTGCATTTACATCACCACAGGTTCCCCAGCCAATGTCACCGGAGCAGAGGTGCCAGCAACATCCAGTCCCCCCCAGAAGAGGCCTGCAGGGATAACAGCAGCTCTGGTCGCCTGGATCTGGATGACCAACCTGGCCCATCAGGGATCTCCGGACATTCGTTACCCAGGCACACTCTCACACCACCACAGAGCCTCCCCCCTTAGGAAACACCACCACAGCACCCACCCAGTGGGCCCATACCTCTGTCCCCAGGACACGTCAATCAGCAGTGTGTCCACCACTACAGGGACCCCAGGCCACCCCACAAACACCGGACGATCAGGGACCTGGGGTCAGCGGCGGTGGGCACACGGTTCAGGGGACAGAGGCACAGGACAACAGGGAAGCCGGGAGGACTGCTGTGTAACAGGGGGAGGACAGGCCCAGGCAACCAACTCTCCAGGAGGCACTCACCGTGATCCTGGGAACATACCACCATTCCCAGGAGACGATGGGCCAGATACTGGACAATTCGCAGGAGAACATGCGGCTGCAGGAGGGACAGTACCTAGGGATCAGGAAGGACTTGAAGAACATTAACACCAACCTGGTCTCCAACGCAGGGGTGCTGGCAGGCATGGCCAGCACGATGAGGGAGGCAGTGGCACCCCACCAGGCCTCAGCCACTAGCCAAACTGATGAACAGCCCTCCACCTCCACTGCCGCTAGTGGACGGGAGGCCCTGCCACAGGACCAACAGGCCATCAGCACCCCTCCCCCTGCAGAAGGAGAACCACCCCGCAAATGTTCCCTGTGATCCAGGCAGAAGCCAGAGACTATTGCCAAGACCCCGCCAGGAAATAAGACTCTCCTGACCGTCAGCCTTGTGTCCCACTCTGTCACCCTGTCCACCTTGAACTGCTGCTGTTTCCCTTCCTATGCCCCCTTGGACAATGCACCTGTGATACAAATAGACTGGAACTATACCCTGGACTTTCCTCCATCATCACCCCAGCCCATTGCACATCCCCTTTTACCACTTAGCACTTAAATAAACACCCATTGAAAAAATACAATTATGGAGTATGTCAAATGATTTAAGTATATATTAGTTCAACACGGTTTAAACATTGAAAATCAACTGTACAGAAATGTAAACGGAGGAATGACCTGTAGCTGGCTGCAGTCAACACACCAGGAGCAATAGTGGGGTATAAATATCTGCAAATAGAGATGCCAAAGGCTACAGTGAGTGGCCATAGAAGTGGGAAAAACACACTGCCAGTGATAATGTCAAACAGAAAAATGTCAATGAAATGTGAAGTTACACTTTCTTACCTGTGTGTCATTGGAAGAATTGACAAATTATTGCAATTCTGTTGTCCTCATCCTCTGCCTCCTCATCTTCACTGTCCACAGGGTCCACTGCTGCCACACAGCCATCTCCAGCCTCATCCTCCTGCAGAAAAGGCACCTGGCGACATAAGGCAAGGTTGTGCAACATCCAGCATGCCACGATGATCTGGCACACCTTCTTGGGTGAGTAGTACAGTGATCCACCTGTTAGATGGAGGCAACAAAACCATGGCCTTCAGGAGACCGAAGGTCCTCTCTATAATTCTTCTTGTTCGCCCATGTGTCTCATTGTAACGTTACTCTGCCCTTGTCCTTGGATTCCTCACAGGGGTCAGTAGCCATGATAGGTTGGGGTAACCAGAGTCACCTGCAAATATCGAGGGACAACTGTTAGCCACACACCAACCCTTAGGGCCCACACCATACCCATACACAAACCACTGGGTGGGAACCTGGGCTTACCTATTAGCCACACCCTGTGCCTCTGGAGTTGAGCCATCACATATGGGATGCTGCTATTCCTCAGGATAAAGGCATCATGCACAGACCCAGGATATTTCGCATTGACGTGTGAGATGTACTGGTCTGCCAGCCACACCATCTGCACATTCATGGAGAGAAAGCTCTTTCGATTTCTGAACACCTGTTCATTTCGCCGGGGGGTACAAATGCTATATGTGTACCATCAATTGCCCCAATAATGTTGGGGATATATCCCATTGCATAGAAGTCAGCCTTCACTGTGGCCAAATCCTTCACCTGGGGTAAAACGATGTAGCTGCATGTGTTTAATCAGATCAACAGCACTCTGGTCAGTACTATTGAGAACATTGGCTGAGACATTCCTGCTGCCAAGCCCACTGTCACTTGGAAGGAGCCAGTTGCCAGCTCTAGGAATGAGGTGGGGTCTGTTTTAGTGACGGCATTGAGTCCCCAGTAGTCCACACACCCAGGGCCCCCCGACTCTCACCACCAGCCTGTCGAGACAGGGCCACTCACCTGAAAAGCAGGATGTCTGCAGGGGCGATGGTATGCCCCCGACCTCCTGGAACACCTGGTTGAGTTGAGTTTCCACATGTGGATGAGTCACCACACCCAATTAGAAGCACATGTCTACAACACACCCAATTAGAAGCACATGTCTACACCTGCTCACATTAGCAAACAAGCATTGGTAAAACAAGCATTGATAAAACCAATTGTGTAACACAGCACATTATGTTTACTTAGAAACATGATGTTTCAACCAAGAACAGAGATATGATTTAACCCTAATCCCTGGGGATGCTGACAGATAACGCAGGAGGCACCTTGGGGATTCCTGACAGTCCTCCCCACCAAGGACCCTCTCAAAGGACGGGGCTTGGAAGGGTGCAGGAGATGGAATTTTTTGATAAGACGTGGAGCATGAACTGTAGACACGGGTTCCCAGAAATTGTCCTCAGGCCCATAGCCTTTCCAAGCCAATAAATAGTGTAGAACACCACGGACACACCTGGAGTCAAGAATTTTGGCCACTTCAAATTCCCATTGCCCGTGTACTTTTACCAGGGGAGGTGGTGGGCATTGCGGGTATCGCGGGATTGGGACGGAGTAGCGACAGATGGAACACGGGGTGTACCTTGAAATCATCTGGCAATTTCAGTTCTACTACCACAGGATTGATGATTTTGGCAATAGGAAAGGGGCCTAGAAATCGGGGGTTTTATTTTCTGGATCCTGCAAGATGGCGATTTTTTGATGAGAGCCATACCTGATCTCTTATCTGATAAGAGGGAGCAGCTTTCCTTCTTTTGTCTGCTTGTTTTTTTTACTTGAGCTTGGTAGAGTTTTAAATGGTGTTCTACTTGTTTTTGAATCTCCTGTAACTCTTTATGGTGTTTCTGTACTGATGGGACTCTTGTGGATGTTTGGGACCCAGTTACAGGTAGCATTCTTTGGTGCAGACCAAACAAACAGTAAAATGGGGATACTCCTGTAGCCATGTGGACACTGTTGTTATATACAAATTCAACAAGAGGTAAAGCCTTATCCCACTCAGTAGACCATGTGTCAATGTAACATCTCAGGATTTGCTCCAGCGATTGGTTGCCACGTTCCGTCTGCCCATCCATTTGTGGATGATATGCAGAGGACCAGCGGATGTCCTTACCAACAGAGGAACAGAAGCTATGCCAAAACCGTAATATAAATTGGGGGTCACAATCAGAAACAATTGTGGTGGGCAATCCATGAAGCCATACAATCTGTTGGACAAACAAATCAGAGAGCTTGGAATCCATAGGGAGGCATTTTAATGGAACAAAATGAGCCATTTTTGTTAGGTAATCTACAACCACCCATATGACAGTGTGTCCATTGGAAGCTGGAAGATCAGAAATAAGGTCCATACTTATGGTATGCCATGGGGCCACCGGAATTGCCAGGGGAAGTAACAATACTGTGGCTGGAGTATGTGGGGTTTTAGCCCGAACACAGGTGGAACAAGTCTGGATGTAGCTTCTGACATCCTGCACAAGTGTGGGCCACCAAAACCATCTTTGACAGAGATCTAAAAAAAATTTCTCACCCGGGTGACCTGCAAGGACAGAATCATGTCCCCAATGTAACACTATATCCCGTAATTCTTTGGTAGGGACGTACAACTGATCAGCATGGTATAGTAAACCTTCTTTTTCATACGCATCAGTTGAACAGGGAACTTTGTGTTGGGCTACCCGTATTTTCTCAAGGAACTCTTGGGAAGTGCACACAGCCATGATTTTTTCTGGGGGTATAATGCTTCTGACCTGTTCTAGCGCAACATCAGAGGAGAAACCCATCCTAGACAACGTGTCTGCCTTTTTGTCCACACCAGAGCAGTATGCGCTCTATTGGCGACAAAAATGCAAAAACCCAGCACTCTCAAAACAACGTAATTTATGCATTGTGCTGATATGTTGTGGTTTAACCTTTTGCATTGCAGAGTTCAATCCTGAAAACTTATTTTTAATATGCTTACAAATACTGTTCTGTTGCAATGTATTGCTGCAGGTTTTCAGAGTGTGTTAGGGTGTGGCCCCTTTCCAGGGCCTTCCAGAGACTTTCCCTGCAACATGCCTGGGCGTGGTTCTGGGCTGGGCCAAGACTCTATAAAAGAGAGCCAGCCCAAGAGGTCCCGGTGCAGAGCAGCAGCTTCTTCCTGAGCTCCTGTCCCGGTGGCCTATTTGGATCTTCCAGTCTTCTGCCCTTCATCCTTCATTGGTGATCATTGTTCCAGGCGGTAAGACGGTGGTTGGACTGTTCCGACACCGTTATTGAGAATTTTCATATTCTTGGTTTAATTCTTGAATGAGTAACACATTACTTGTGCGCTACCATTTCTTGACATTTATATGGTAGTTTACAAATAGGCAAGACGCGTGATTTGTTTCATAAAGGTTTGACTTTGTTATTCATTGCGTGCTACCATTTCTTGACATTGGCATGGTGGCTTAAGAATCGGCAAGACGCGCGATTCGTTTTATGGTGTTTAAACATTGTTGTCCATTGCGCGCTACTATTTCTTGACATTTACATGATGTTTTACGAATTGGCAAGACGCGCAACTCATTTCATGAGGATTTAACTTTGTTGTTCATTGCGCGCTACCATTTCTTGACATTTACATGGTGGCTTAAGAATCGGCAAAAGAAGCGCGATTCGTTTCATTGTACTTTGATCTTGCTATTTATTGTGAGCTGTTATTTCTTGACATTTACATTGTGTTTTAGGAATCAGCAAGACATGCAATTCGATTAATGATGATTTGACTTTGATATTCATTGCGTGCTACCATTTCTTGGTATTTTACATGGTGACACTCGAATCGGCAAGATGCACGATTCTCTCCTCGAGTTTATTTCATGTTGTTTATTGTATGACACTATTCTAAGATATTTATTATGTAATATTCGAGATGACAAGTTATGTGATTTTTTTCCTGAATCCATATTGTGTTATTCATGGTGCACAATCCTTTTATGGTGTTTACTATATATATATATATATCTGCAATATGCAAAATTTGTGTTGAAACATTTTAAGAGTACACAGAAGGCCAGAGTTTCTAGATGCAATATTGTATGGTCCTAGTATACATTCTCAAAACAGGATTTATATGACTGGTTTAAAATTTAGACAGAATGTTTTTTCTGATTCTCATGTAAAGGAAAGTACTTGAATAAGAAAGTTTTCATTTAATTTATCTTGATTCCCTTACAGGTATCCGGCCATCTTGAAACTTCGTTATTTTAAACTTAACTCTTAGATTGTTCATGTTTTCAGAGTGACTAGGCTTAGAATCATAGTCTAGTATTGATTTCAGGAGATATAATTTTCATATCGTGTGTTCTGACCTTTTTCTTACTACAGGTCTCCTTCCCAGCTGTTCCCTTCCTAATCCCCTCTTCCCCTCTTCAACTCTCTCAGTCTCTGTGATTTATCTATCAGAGTATTGGAGCTGTTCAGTGGTGGACGTGTTGGGAACGTGCACAGACCCCGAGGATCTGGTGACTCTGACACTTTTGTTGTGTAGTACCGGGCCTATAGAAGGTTGCAAAGTCAAACTCGTTAAAGAATAGAAGCCTTCGTAACTGACAATGTGTCAGGGCCTTGGTCGCTTGAAAAAACTGTAAATTACAGTGATCTCTGTAAATAGTTATGGTGTGTCTAGCTCCTAGTAGGTGGTGACGCCATTCGTGGAAGGAAAGCTTGATAGCCAGACATTCCTGCTCCGCCACCATGTAATTTTGCTCAGTAGGTAGCAATTTCTTTGAGAGGTAAGCTACTGGATGGAAATGCCTAGACTCAGGATGTCATTGGGACAAGACACCACCTGCCATTTGGGAAGCGTCTGCTTCCACGAAAAATGGCTGAGCCGGGTCGGGATAATGGAAAATGGGTGCTTCAGTAAATGTGTTTTTAAGATGTTGGAAAGCTTTCTCATCTTCTGCATCCCAGAGGAGCTTAACCCCCTTTCGTAGGAGACGAGTTATGGGAGATACCACGGTAGAAAAGTGGGGTATAAATCTCTGATAAAAATTTGCGAAGCCCAGAAACTGATGCACTTCCTTGATGGATCTTGGGGCTACCCAATCTAGGATGGCCTGTACCTTGGACCTATTCATGGAAATTCCATCGGGAGTGAACACATATCCCAGGAATTCTACAGTTGTAGAGTGAAAAACAAATTTTTCCAACTTGGCGAAGAGATGATGCTCAGAACCATTGTAAAACCGCTCTTACATGCCCTATATGTTCCTCTGTGGAAGACGAATAGATCAAAATGTCGTCTATGTATACCACTGCACAGAAATTCAGAACATCCTGCAGCACTTCATTGATGAAAAATTGAAATGCTGCAGGATCCTAACACAACCCGAAGGGCATCACTGTGTACTCTAAGAGTCCGAATTTAGTTCGGAACGCCGTCTTCCACTCATCCCCCTTCATCACTCGGATCAAGTGGTAGGCGCCCCTAAGGTCGAGTTTAGTATAAATTGTAGACTGACGTACCTGATCTTAAAGTACCAGGATCAATGGAAGTGGATACCGATTTTTTATGGTCACTTTGTTCACTGCACGATAATCTATACAGGCGCGCTTCTTGGGCACGAAGAACAAAGACGACGATACTGGTGACGTTGAATGTCGAATGTAACTCCAGGTGGTCTCACAGGTATCGATTCTTAGGCTCAGAAAGAGCATACACCCTACTACATGGTAGCATTGCCCCTGGAATCAAGTCTATACGACAATCGTATGACCTCTGTGGCGGCAGCTGGGTGGCCTTCTATTCACTAAAGACATTATGGAAGTCTTTTTTCAGTGCAGGAATGGCCAGTGTGTCATCCAGCTTGAAAGCCGTACTATTTGTGGACCCACAATGCAAGGGTGTCACTAGTAATGGTTTGTCTTGGTAACAGGAGTGCCAGCAATGTTTAGAGTCTAATGTCACTGTCCTTGCCACCCAGTCAATTTTGGGATTGTGTAACTGAACCAGGGTATCCCCAAAATGGCTCCCAATACTGGGGTATCTATGAGGTCAAACTGAATTTGTTCTGTATGGTTGCTTGCACAAAGCATGGACACTGGTGATGTTTGATAAACGATAAGCCCTGAGGACAATTCTGAGCCATCCACGGCTCTGACTGGTTCAGGTACGTCTTTTCTGACAGTCATAATATTTAGGGTTTTAGCCAAATCCAAGTCTAAAAAGTTTCCGCTAGCCCCAGAGTCAAGCAATATGGGAATGGCCTTACGAACCTGAGGGGACAACACTAACGTCACAATAAGAGTTAAATGTCGAGTTACTCGATTGGTGGTATTAGCCAGAAGATGTGAGAGCATATTGAAAGAAGCGCTCAATAAAATGGTGTCAGAAGTTATCGAGCGAGTTAGTTTTCCGCCTGGTCAGGAAGAGAGAATTTAGGCCCTGTTACCACTCCGATGGCTTTCTTTGGAGCAGTAGGCTTGTTAAGACATTCCCAAGCAAAATGCCCTGCCTTACCGCAGTATAAACACAGTTTCAATTTTTTCCTACGTTCTTTCTGTTCGATAGTGGGCCCGCACACTGCCAATTTGCATGGGCTCAGGTGTATCATGAGTGGGAATGGTGAACTCCTTTTTCTGTTTTGAGCACCACTAAGAGTGTGTCACCCCGGAATTTTTCTCCCTTATGTTCACTCAATCGGTGATCCAATCGTACTACCAGGTCAATGAACTCGGATCACTCCATAGGAGGTTCTACAATTTGGGCTAGAACATCCTTGAGATCATCCCGAAGGCCACAATAGAAGAGGGAGGTCCTCTTCTCCTCGGGCCACTCAGTCTCTGCCGCCAACTGATTGAAAGTGGTGATATAGGACTGTAGATCCTTTTTCCCTGGTGCAAATTCAGCAACTCATTGTCACTGGCTTGCACGAAGAGGTGTTTGGTGAACCGTTTCCGCAAGGCTTCCTTGAACCGGTTGAAATCATACAGTATAGGGTCATTGTGTTCCAACAGTGGAACAGACCAATTAGCTGCATTGCCACCCAAATAAGAGATAATAAAAGCTACCTTTGCAGCATTGTTGGGGAATGCAGCTGCCCAACACAAAAACTGTAGCTGGCACTGGTTAAGAAAAACTTTGAACTTGGCACTATCTCCAAAAAACCTTTCTGGAGGAGCTAAGGGCACAGGGGTTGGTGCTGTGACCATTACCTGCATGGGTTGTGTGGTGGAAGTCTTTGGGCCTGAATCGGGTATACGAACATGATTATATGGGTCAAACCAAGTGGCCTGTAGTACTGGAGATCTTTGTTTTAGTTTGACTCCTCCCCAGAGGGTGTCTTGTGGTTTATACCGCTGTAGTTCAGTGTGCAACTCCAGGTTCTTTTGCTTTAAGGAAAGAACTTCCTTCTGTAATTCCGCTAGGGTCCAAGTTAAATGTAATAAAAATGGAGCATCCTGATCAGCTGGTAAATCCTGTGCTAAACCTTTCAAAGTACCCATGGAGGAATCCATCGCCCAGGTAGCCCTGTATGTTGCTACTTGGCTTTATGTCGAGATGGGGCCACTCACCTGAAAAGCAGGATGTCTGCAAGGGCAATGGTATGCCCCCAACCTCCTGGAACACCTCTCGGCACTTCCTGGTGGACATAGAAACCCCGGCAGGTGTCCCAAAAGGAAAGTGGGGTGGAAGAGAAAGAAACAAAACACTGCCACGTCTTGCCAGTCCAGCCAGGCATCGTGTATCTTCGGGGGGCAGGTCGTTGTTGACAGAGTGATAGTAGAGTTAGTGCACTCAACTTCCTTGAAACTGAATCTCTCTTTCTGATATGAGCATGGGAGCGGTAGAAGAACACGGGGATGCTCCAGCCCTTTCTTGGATAGGCAAAGTTGGCAAAATTACTAGCACTGCATTACCAAAAACCCAAACTGAGTACCATAACAATAAGTACTGCGACACTAGGGCTGGCTTCACAGAGATTCACTATTGCACACTACAATTAAAACTGTGGTTGCACTTATCATGTACAGGAAAGACAAACAAGGGCATTAATTATATCACGTATAACTTTCCTTCATGCATAGGGTTACACTAAAAGGAACAAAAACAATCCAAGAATTACAAATTTCCACTGTGGTTTAAACAGTTAGGGTGGCACAGTTTGATTTGGTTTCACTGAGTGTGTGAAAAACCCTTCAAAAGCAAATTCCTCAAACCTGAAACACAGGCATGAATGACACAATTTGAATCCAAGAGTTATGCGATTAGAGAAAGAAAAGTCACGTAAATGCTCTTTTATAATTGCACTGTCACTTTTTGTAGTACTTGAGCTCAAGCAGATTTCCTGAAGCACATTTCGGCAAGTGACTACAATAATATTGTAGAATGTTCAGAAATGCATTTGTCTCTTCAAGATAAGCACTCTGCCAAAATACGAGGTCTGAAATACACCAGCTGTTCTAGGAAAGCGTGGCACTCAAAGTGGAGAATACTAGTCACTTAGCTGCAGTCTTTTCCAGAGTGCTGGAGGAATGCTTGGTGTCAGCTGGTACAGGAACGAAGAAAAGAATTGCCTCAAAAGTCCTGAATACGAGGATTACAACAGGGGCAGGCCTGCCTAATCAGATGGTGAGATCAGGAAACAAACCAAAGGCAAGCAGAGAGGCGTGCTTCACTCTATTTATAACCAATCAGGAAAGCAGTTGAGTTTCCACATGTGGATGAGTCACCACACCCAATTAGAAGCACATGTCTACACCACACCCAATTAGAAGCACATGTCTACACCTGCTCACATTACCAAATAATCATTGGTGAAACAAGCATTGATAAAACCAATTGTGTAACACAGCACATTATGTTTACTTAGAAACATGAAGGTTTAACCAAGAACAGAGATATGATTTAACCCTAAACCCTGGGGATGCTGACAGATAAAGCAGGAGGCACCTTGGGGGTTCCTGATGCAGCCCGTCGACTGAAGCGTCAACACCCCTCCACCCTCCGCTGCTGGAACATTATCACTGACACAGAGACCCGCAACATCATGGCAATCATCCACTCAGGTGCTCCCACCGACCCCTGCCCTCACTACATCTTCAACAGAGCCAGCAACATCATTGCACCCAAACTCCGGCATACCATCAACTGCTCCTTCGAATCTGCCACCTTCCCTGAGAGTTGGAAACACGCCGAGATCAAACCTCTACTGAAGAAACCCACCACCGACCTGACAGACCTAAAGAACTACCGGACCATCTTCCTGCTCCTCTTTCCGGCCAAAGTCATAGAGAAGGCAGTCAACAAACAACTCACCGCTTTCCGGGAAACCAACAGCATCCTGGACCCCTCTCAGTCAGGATTCAGAAGCAACCATAGCACTGAGACCGCCCTCCTCGCCGCCACAGATAACATCCGCACCCTCCTTAACCGAGGCGAAACAGTTGCCCTCATCCTCCTGAATCTGTCTGCCGCCTTTGGCACAGTCTCTCACGACACACTACGCACCTGCCTCCACGACGCCGGCATCTGAGACTCAGCACTGCGATGGCTCTCCTTGTTCCTCACCGGCAGAACACAGAGGGTCCGACTCTCCCCTTTTATCTCGGAAGCCACCAAGATCAACTGCGGTGTCCCTCAAGGATCCTTGCTGAGCCCCACCCTCTTCAACCTCTACATGACCCCACTAACCGCCATCGTCAGAAGCCACACACTCAACATCGTCTCCTATGCCGACGACACTCAACTGATAGTCTCCCTCACCAACAACCCAACCACCGCCAAAAACTATTTCCATAAAGGAATGAAAGCAGTCACCACCTGGATGAAAGATAGTTGCCTCAAACTGAACTCAGACAAAATAGAAGTCCTCATCCTCAGCTTCACACTCTCTGCCTGGAACGACTCCTGGTGGCCCACCGCACTCGGAAACGCCCCCACCGACCACGCCTGCAACCTCAGCGTAATCTTACACTCATCGCTCTCAATGGACCAACAAGTGAGCGCTGTCTCATCGGGCTGCTTCCACCCTCCGCTGCTGGAACATTATCACTGCCACAGAGACCCGCAACATCATGGCAATCATCCACTCAGGTGCTCCCACCGACCCCTGCCCTCACTACATCTTCAACAGAGCCAGCAACATCATTGCACCCAAACTCCGGCATACCATCAACTGCTCCTTCGAATCTGCCACCTTCCCTGAGAGTTGGAAACACGCCGAGATCAAACCTCTACTGAAGAAACCCACCACCGACCTGACAGACCTAAAGAACTACCGGACCATCTTCCTGCTCCTCTTTCCGGCCAAAGTCATAGAGAAGGCAGTCAACAAACAACTCACCGCTTTCCTGGAAACCAACAGCATCCTGGACCCCTCTCAGTCAGGATTCAGAAGCAACCATAGCACCGAGACCGCCCTCCTCGCCGCCACAGATAACATCCGCACCCTCCTTAACCGAGGCGAAACAGTCGCCCTCATCCTCCTGAATCTGTCTGCCGCCTTTGGCACAGTCTCTCACGACACACTACGCACCTGCCTCCACGACGCCGGCATCTGAGACTCAGCACTGCGATGGCTCTCCTTGTTCCTCACCGGCAGAACACAGAGGGTCCGACTCTCCCCTTTTATCTCGGAAGCCACCAAGATCAACTGCGGTGTCCCTCAAGGATCCTTGCTGAGCCCCACCCTCTTCAACCTCTACATGACCCCACTAACCGCCATCGTCAGAAGCCACACACTCAACATCGTCTCCTATGCCGACGACACTCAACTGATAGTCTCCCTCACCAACAACCCGACCACTGCCAAAAACTATTTCCATAAAGGAATGAAAGCAGTCACCACCTGGATGAAAGATAGTTGCCTCAAACTGAACTCAGACAAAATAGAAGTCCTCATCCTCAGCTTCACACTCTCTGCCTGGAACGACTCCTGGTGGCCCACCGCACTCGGAAACGCCCCCACCGACCACGCCTGCAACCTCAGCGTATTCTTACACTCATCGCTCTCAATGGACCAACAAGTGAGCGCTGTCTCATCGGGCTGCTTCCACACTCTGCGCATGCTCTGAAAGATCTACAAATGGATCCCCACTGAAACCAGAAGGACAGTCACCCAGGCCCTTGTCAGCAGCCGACTCGACTACGGCAATGCTCTCTATGCCAGAATCACGGCAAAGCCCTGGAGAAGACTACAATGCATCCAAAACGCCTCCACCCGGTTCATCAAGAACGCCCGATGACACAGCCACATCTCCGCCCTCCTAAGAGACATACACTGGTTGCCTATCAAGAAGAGAATCACCTTTAAGGTCCTGACCCACACCTACAAGGCCCTACATGACGCCGGATCAGCCTACCTCAACCACAGACTCGCCTTCTACACTCCGGTCAGACTGCTCCGCTCCGCCTACCAGGCCATCCCCAAAGTCACCCGCATCCGGAAAACCACAGCTGGAGGAAGATCCTTCTCCCACATCGCCGCCAAGACCTGGAACACCCTCCCCTTCCACCCTGTCTCAGTTCAAGAAGGACCTCAAGACCTGGCTCTTCGACTGATCCTTCCTCCACCCCCTTCATTCCCCCATCGCCTTGAGACCCCCACGCATGATTAGCTGCACTATACAAATCCCCTGATTGATTGATTGATTGACACGGAACAGAAGTTCTGGTGTGGCCCCAGGTGCAGCAGGCTTGGGTACCAAAACCACTGGGCTGGACCAAGGGCTGCTGGAGCGCTCAATCACCCCTAAAGCCAACACCTTGGAGACCTCTTCCTTGGTGCTGGCCTTCACTCTGTCAGCCAACCTGTAATGCTTGTTTTTTACAGGCAAGCTGTCCTCGTTGTCCACATCATGTGTGCATAGATGGGTAACACCTGGAGTGAGTCAGAACAGAGTGGCAAAGTGTCCCAGTAACTGGCAACACTCACTCTGCTGTTCTAAAGTCACAGAAGGGAGAGAACTATGCCTCCTATTGACCCACCCTGCTTCTTGGCAGAGAGGAGGTCAGGGCGAGGCTCACTCTCCTCTTCTGCCCCTTCATCTGTAGCCAGAAGCATGGTTAACTCAGACTTCTCAAAGTGTGGTTTGAGGCGGTTCACATGGAGAACCGTCAAGGGGTGCCTTGGAGTCTGCAAGTCCACCAGGTAGGTAACATCAGTCTTGTGTTCCTTCACCTCAAATGGCCCGGACCACCTGTCCTGCAGAGCACAAGGCTCTACGGAGGCCATGACCCCCATTTTCTGGCTAGGCTGAAAGTCAACCAGAGCGATATACTGGTCATCCCAGTGGCTCATGTCCTTCTGGCTTGCCTCTAGGTTCTCTTGCGCGAGCTCCCTCAAGCATGCGGTCTGGTTTCTGAAGGCCAGCATGTAGCTAAATATCTCCTAGGGTGGCTTCCTAGGAGCTTGCTTCTAGCCTTCTTTCACCAGACTCAGAGGTCCTCTGACCGGGTGCCCATACAACAATTCAAAGGGGCTAAAGCCAAACCCCTTCCTCAGTACTTCCCGGTAGGCAAAGAGAAGGCGTGGTAAAAGGATGTCCCACTTACACCTCATGGAGTCCAACAGACCCCCAGTCATGCCTTTCAGGGTTCAGTTGAATCTCTCAACCAATCCGTTACTTTGGGGGTGGTAAGAAGTGGTGAATTTGTAGTTCACTCCACATTCCTTCCACATGGCTTTTATGTACCCCGACATAAAGTTGGTACCCCTGTCAGATACCACCTCCTTGGGGAAACCCACTCTGCTAAAGATCCCCATCAGTGCCAGGGCCACAACGGGCGTCATCAATGTCCTCAGAGGGATAGCTTCCGATTACCAGGTGGCATGGATGAACCTGTTGCCTAGGGCTGTCTTGGGGTTCAGAGGCCACACTATGTCGATGCCCACCTGCTCAAAAGGGGTGCTCATGAAAGGAAAGGGTTGGAGAGGGGCTTTACATTTCCCTTCACTTTTGCCACTTGCTTGGCAAGTCTGACAGGATCTACAGTATGCATCTGAATGCTTTCTCATTTGGGGCAAATAGAAGTGGGTGACAAGCGTATCAAAGATCTTACCCTGCCCCAAATGTCCTGCCAGGGGCACATCATGTGCCAAACCCAGTTGGAAGGCTCTGAAGCGCTGGGGTTCCACCAGCACACAGGCTGCCCCAGGCTCAGCAACATTAGGCTCGTTATACAGGAGATCATTCTCCCAGTAAATCAGGTGACCCTTGGGCTCAGCACCAGCTGCCTGGTCTTTGGCCTGCTGCCTAAAACCCATAAGAGTAGGGCACACCTTATGCTCTGTGCAGAACTCCTCCCTGGTGGGACCTCCTTCTTGCTGCCAATGGGTCAGCTCAGGTAGTTCTCCCAGTGTGGCCACTTATTTCCCTGTAGGTGCTGGGTTGTCCCCCTCGAGGTCACCCTTCTCCCAGACCGTGGAGACCTCTGGGGTGGGTTTCTCATGTCCCTTGCCCTTTCTCTTCTCTTATCAGTCACCTGGTCTACTGTTTCAGGTTCCAGGTCTGTCTGATCACCCTGTCTGGCTGCCATGGACTGAGTGGTCATGCATGCCCACTCTGGCAACCCCAACATCCACAAGTGCGACCTGAGCTCCACCTCCTTCCAAGCGGAAGTCTCCAGGTCGTTGCCTAGAAGACAGTCAACTGGGATAGTAGGACTCACAGCTACCCTCAAGGAACCAGAGACCCCTCTCCACTCAAAGGGAACCTGTGTCACCTTACATTGGTGCTCTGAGTTGTCCACTGCAACAACTTGTGGAATGCACCAGGGACTATTTGCTCTTCAGACACCAGGTGACACCTGACTGTTGTCACACGGGCTCCAGTATCTCTGAGAGCCTCTACCCTCTGCCCATTGATGGTCATGCATTGCCTGTATTTCTTAGTGTTATCAGGCATTAGGTTTCTCTGGACCACCTCACCATCCCCTAGTGAGACAAGGGTCATGTCTGTGGGATCCCCACACCCACCTGTGACCACCCCCTCCCCAGCGCTACACGGGCCAACCTCTTGGTCTGCCCACCGCTGGGTGGCGGTGTCCACTTGGGACATTTGGGATCTCCTTTCATGTGACCCTCCTGGTCACTAGCAAATAACTTATGGTCCCCTGCCTCTGCAGGCTTTTCCGAGGAGGCCCATTGCTTCTTCTCTCCTGGGGGATGGGATTTCGGACCCAGGTTACTAGATTGGGGCCCTTTGGAAGACTCCTTTTGTTTACCCTTGTCCCCCCCCCCCACCACTCTGCTGCTGGGAACCCTGCCCACCTGTGGCAGAATCTCTCCCATATACCTTTTAGTGGATTCTGGTACTCATCCAGTGGTCCACATCCATAGCAAGCTTCCTGGGGTCAGTCTGCGTACTATCAGTCTAGTGGTGGCCCAGCTCTGCAAAACACAGACTAGATAAGTGATCCCATGCAATTAAGTTGTACAGCCTCTGAAAATCTGTCACATTACTGCCCTTCAACCAACCATCCAGTGCTCAGGAAAAGAATCTACACATTCTAACCATGTCTGGGAATCCGCTTTCTTACTCTGTCTAAACTGATCCCGGCACTTGTCAGGAGTGAGATCATACCTGCTGAGAAGGGCATCCTTCATGTCAGCATAGGTGAGGTTGTACCCTTTACCCAGAGCTAGCAAAGTGTCTCTCCCCTCCTCTGTGAAATGGTTCCACAATCCTGCCCCCCAATTCTTCTCAGGGACCCCATTTATGTGGATGGATGCTCACATCCCTGAAACCACCTCTGTATGTCGTCTTCTGTCTTGTATTCTCTCCTTACATTCTTAGGAATATGCACAATCCTGTCTAACTGCACTGATGTATTGCTGCCACCACAATTGATGGACCTGCTCCTCACATCAAGCTCCTTTACCCGAAGCTCATGCTCTAAGAGCATTTTCTTCTCCTACATTTTCAATCTCTCAAACTCAATCTGGTGCCTCCTGGCTTCTCTCCTGGCTTCCAGCACCTCTGGAGTTAGGCTCTTAGAACCACCAGTGCTGCCTGACCCAGGGGGTACCTCTCCCGCTAGCAGCTCCTTCACCCTTAGCACATATTCTCTTGGATTTGGGTCACCAGACTCCCCCATTTGACCCGCAAACTGCCCACTGGCAGTTCTGGCTGCTACCCAGTCTCTTAGCACCTCTTGTAGCTCCTTCTTTGTGGTGAGGCCTCTGACCTGGACTTTGAGGATTCTACAAACTGCCTTCAGTCCCTTCATGATATAGGTTTTCAACCTATCCTCCTCAAAAACGAAATCCTGGGATGCGACTGACGATGCTCTTGACTGAGACATGATATTGTTGGCGTTCACTTGAACTCAAGATCAAAAAAAGGTCAAAGAGAAAAGAAGACAAATCAAAAACAAAAATCTGTATGGGGGACGTAGTGGCCTGTGATAGGGTAGTAGTATACACCAATCATTGTCGGTCAAGTGCAAATGCAAGTCCTATCCTCACCGCTGACAACCAATGTTAGAAATGGGGTCTCTAGTTGGCAGTCGGTTTGCAACCTGTCCAAGTAGGGACCCTCGCTCTAGTCAGGACGAGGGAGATACCTGCTCAGATAACCCCTGCTCAACCCCTTGGTAGCTTGGCATGAGCAGTCAGGCTTACCTCAGAAGTAAAATGTAAAGCATTTGCACATAACACACAGTAATACAGTGAAAATACGAAAAAGGACACCACACCTGTTTTTGAGAAATAGCCAATATTTATCTATATAAAACAAGACCAAGTACACTAAAAATCCAACATACAGTAGTAAATATATGAATTTTTGCAAGAATTAACTTAAAAAGACAGTTCTTGAAGTTGATAGCTCCACTTGGGGCTATCAATGCGTCGTGATCAACAAAAACAACAGTTCAGGCCGGTTGCGGTGTCGTGGGCCAGCTATGGTGTTGGGAAGACCCGCAAACAGTACCTTTGGAAATGCAGGGCATCATGAGCCTTGCGGTGAGCTCCGGAGGGTGGCATCGCTGGAGTCACGGTTTCGGTTCCAGAGTTGGGGAGGGAGTCGTAGGGCCCTCAAAGTCACACACGTTACAGATTGAACTCCGGGCTGATGAAGTCAGGAGCACTGGCGTGGATGGCGTAGATGCTGCGGATCAAAGCGGGACGGTGCCATGTGCGGTGCCCAAAGGTCACGGTGCAGACAGTGGCATCGTAGTTGCTGAAGCACTGTCGTCGGAAGACCCAAGCCGGCAGTATGGGACGGGACGGTGCTTCGTGACCCTTATGAGCGGTGCCCAAAGGCCATGGTGCAGGCAGGTATGCCTGGCGACAACACTGAAGTTGATGGTGCTAGCATCGATGGACCGGGGCTACGGTGCTTCGTGCTCCTCACAAGCGGTGTTCACAGGCCACTGTGCAGGCAAGGTGATGCTGGAGTGCGGGGCCCACAGGATGCGGTATGAGCGGCGGCTCAGTGAAGTTGTCCAATGACAGCATCAGTGAGATCAGGGTTGTGGTGTGAAGTGGGGCAGTGTGGCTCCATGCAGCATCTGTAGGACACGGTGCAGGCCAGCAGCCTCGGTGGCGGTGTCGCAGTGGTTTCTCCTCTTGAACAGCACAAAACACACAGTTCCCAGTGCTGCAGGTTGAGGAAACTGAAGTCTTTGGTGTCCCTGAGACTTCAAACAGGGGCAAGCTCTATTCCAAGCCCTTGGAGAACTTTCTCAAACACAGCAAAGTTCTTCCTTTGCACTCTTTTCAGTCAGAAGCAGCAACTGCATGTCAGTCCAGCAAAGCAACACAGCGAAGGAACAGTACTCCTCATCCAGCTCCTGAGCTTTTCTCCTAGGCAAAGGTTCCTCTTGATTCCAGAAATATTCTTAAAGTCTGGGGTTTTGGGTCCAATACTTATACCCCCTTCTGCCTTTGAGGTTGGCAAACTTTAAAGCAAAGTCTCAAGAGTTTGCAAGATTCTCTGTGTCCAGGCCAGGCCCCAGACACACAGCAGGGGGTTGGAGACTGCATTGTGCGAGGGCAGGTACAGTCCTTTCAGGTGCAAGTGACCATTCTCCTCCACTCTAGCTCAGATTGCTCATCAGGAAAGGTAGGCTTCACCGCGGCTACCTTTGTGTCATTGCATAGAGGAGAGGTGTAAATAGCCCAACTGTCAAACTGACCCAGAAGGGGAATCCACAAACAGGCAGAGTCACAGAATGGTTTAAGCAAGTAAATGCCTACTTTCTAAAAGTGGAAATTTTAAACTCACAACCTAAAATCCAACTTCACTAAAAGATATAGGCCCTCATTACAACCCTGGCGGTGGGGGATAAAGGGGTGGTAATACCTCCAAGAAACAGGGGGTAAGTACCGCCAAATTATGACCATGGCGGTGACATCTCCCATAGACAGACAATGTACCACACCAACCGCCAAGGCGGAAACAACAGCCACCACAGCGGTAGCCACCAACAGCCAGGAGGAAGACAAAGTACGGCCCACCATATTAAGACCCTGCAAACAAAAGCCTGGCGGAAACAGAGCTCAGATTTGAAAGGACACACCATTCGAGATACAGGGAAGAACCAAGCCGCTGTGGAACCCGAGCTGCAAGTTTTCCCGATGATCTTCTACGGTTTGCTCCACCTGGAACACCAACGCCGAGGAAGACAACTGTGAGTACAGCCGCCTAGAACACATTAGAGGGTGGAAGGAAAACGAGAGTGACACACACACACACACAACACACATCCAACACACACACCATACACTAAACCAGATGCACAACAAAAACATTTTGTCCCCGAAAATCGGCAGATTACTGCAAGGACAACAGGAATTGACTAAAGTGATTGTAATCAGATCAACATCAAAATTAATAATTCAATTTGGCAATGAAACAGATATGTACACAAAGGGACACTTCCCACTCCAAAGTTCAAAGGGCCCACATGACTACAGGGCACAGTCTAAGGCCCAATTCGAATCCTGAGCACATCTGGATAGAAAACTGCAGGGGCATCAGTTTGCAAATAGGCAGACACCTCAGGGGGAAGGGGGCACCTCAGTGGGATGCGGGAACAAACCCACTGGTTCTGGAGGGGGCAACATGCACATTGCTTTGTCCTGGGGAGTGCAAGGCCACAGTCTCTGGAGTGGGTGACATGCCCACTGGTTCTGGAGGGGGCAACATGCCCATTGCTTTGCCCTGGGGAATGCAAGGTCACAGTCTCTGGAGTGGGTGACTTACCCACTGGTACTAGAGGGGCCAACATGCCCATTGCTTTGTCCTGGGGAGTGCAAGGCCTCAGTCTCTGGAGTGGGTCCCTTGCCCACTGGTTCTGGATGGGGCAACATGCCCATTGCTTTGTCCTGGGGAGTGGAGGGCCACAGTCTCTCATATGGGTGTCTTTCCACTGGTTATGGAGGGGGCAGCCTGCACAGTAGCCCCTGGAGGGTGGACTACATGGCGTCCTGGTGGCGATGGTTGCATGGTAGTGGTGGTTGGGGGAGGCTCCTGGGCAGCCCCTGCACTCACTGATGGCTGCATGGTGGTGGTGGTAGGGGAGGCTCCTGGCAGCCCCTGCACTCACTGATGGCTGCATGGTGGTGGTAGTCGGGGGAGGCTCCTGGGCAACCCCTGAACTCACTTATGGCTGCATGGTGGTGGTGGTTAGGGGAGGCTCATTGGCAGCCCCTGCACTCACTGATGGCTGCACATCCACAGCTGGCGGTTGGGGCCCTGTGACAGCTGGTGGTGGTGGTGGTGTTAGCCTGACAGCTTCCGCAGGTGTAGAGTGCCTCGTCTCCTCCTGTTTCATGGGTCAGGGATCCCTTACCTTTCGTGGCGGGGTGGATGGGCTCTTCCCCTCTCTGCCTGGGGGTGCAGGCTCCTTCCCCTTCTTCACAGCTGGTGTAGGCTCCTTCCCCTTCCTCAAAGTTGGTGTAGGGTCCTTCCTCTTCCTCACAGCTGGTGTAGGCTCCTTCTCCCTCCTCCCAGCTGGTGTAGGCTCCATCCCCTTACTCCCAGCTGGTGTACGACTCTTCCCTTTCATCCCTGGTGGTGCTAGCTCCTCTCCATTCAGTGGCCTGGGTCTTGTATCCTTACCACCAGGGGTAGGTGGTGCTACCACTGTCCCTGAGGACTGTTTGGAGGTGCTGGGCTGTGTCCTTGGTGACCTGCCCATACATGCAGGACAGGGGAAGGGGTAGGGAAGAGGTCAATTTGGGAAACGAAAAGCTTTTTAGGGATGTTGGGGTGGGGGGAGGGAGGAGTGATGGGAGTGGAGGATGAGGGAGTGGTTGTTCGAGTTCTATGTCTGCTGGATTTGGGTGCCAGTGTATGGGCGGTATGCTGATGTGAGGTGGATGGCTGTTGGGTGTCTGAGTGCTTGTGTTTGTGTCCTTTAGGAGGGGGGGCAGACACGGTGGGAGAGGACACAGGGGATGCGTGCATGGATGTTGTGGAGGTGTCTGCCAGTGAGGTATGTGTTCTGCTTGGTGTGGTGATGCTGGTAGTGGATGTTGATGTAGTGCATGCAGGTGTGTGTGGACGTAACTAGGAGGGAGGTGGTGGAGGAGGAGGAGGGGGAGACAATGGAGGCAGTGGATGTTGTTGTGTCTGCAACAGTATGGTGTTTGTGTGAGTGTCTGTGGGATGAGGTGTGGTGCATGTGTTTGCCTGTGCCACTCTTGTGTGTTTCCCTGTGTGCATGCTCGTCTGTTTGTGTGCTTGGGACGAGTTGGGGTTGAGGACAATGGGACTAGGAAGTGGGAATTGGAGGGGAACGGTTGAAACAGGTACAATGGCTGCCGTCAGAGAGGAGGCCAGTGCCTGAATCAATCTCTGCAGCCAATCCAATGTGAATGCCCTCCAGGAATGTTTTGCATCAATGCATCTGGGATGCCAGCCCCTGGATGGCATTCACAATGGTCGAATGCCCTACAGAGATGGATCTCAGGAGGTCAAAAGCATCCTCACTGAGGGCAGCAGGGCTCACTGGGGTGGGGCCTGATGTGCCTGGGGTGAAGGAGATGCCGATCCTCCTGGGTGAGCGGACACGGACAACTCGCTGAGGGGTTATTGGGAGGGTGGTGCTGGTACGGGGGTGTCAGCTGTACCTGCAGCTGGGGGTGGTCACAGAGGTGTTGGCCAACACCAGGGAGCCCCCATCGGAGGAGGTATCAGAGTCTGTGTTGTCCCCTCTTGTCTCCACCGTGGTGCTCCCCTCTTCCTCCATCCCACTGGTTTCCTCAGCGTCGGTGGACTCTGCCTCCAGGGTCCTGTGGGATGCAGCTTCCTCTGTCGCCGGTGCCTCTGTTCCTCTGCCAGATGATGCTAATGCACATAAGGACAGGATGACAAAACAAGAAAGGGGGGAGAGAGACAAAGGATACACTGGGTCAATGACTGCACCAACACCACTGTTGGGGTACACAGCACCCTCACACACAGGGAACAGGCCTACGCACTATGCATTTCACTACCAGTGAAATGGCTAGTCACCAAGGCATGAGGAGGAGTACACACCGCCAACTGCAGCACACCTGGGACCCACGCAGCCCTGACTAGAAGTGAATACTAACAAGCTAGGTTACCTGTATTTGCTATGCAACCAATACCCTTTAGAGAACCTACGCTGCTTTGTCTGACCTGGCCTTAGGGGCACCCACTAACACAAAACCACCACCCAGATACCACCCCACCAGCCATAAGTTGTAATTATACCCACTGTACTAAGCCCCTTGCGGCTGAAGTGATGCCCTCAAGCACCCATCCAGCTCAGGGAAGGCCACTGCCAGTATGCAGTCTGATGGGCACCCCTTCCTCGTTGAGAGGCCATCCCCAGCTGGGCCTCCGCAGTCTTCCATGCCCAGCACCTCGGGTCCTCCCACTGTTTGCGACAGTGGGTGCTCCGCCTGCCATAGACCCCCAGAGTCCACACGTCCTTGGCAATGGCACACCATAATCCCTTCTTTGGTTCTTTGGATGGGCGATGACCTGCAGAGGTAATACATACAGGAGAACTCCATTAAACGAACAGTCCAGCCTGTCACACACATGGCCCAAGGTACCCGATCGCATCACTATTGCAACACACATAGTCCAGCTCACAATCTATACGCCGCCCAGAGGCCATCCACCCACCCCCTTACACGAGGTCTTCACACACACCACTCCATGCATTCATGCCACATGCATCGTGCCCACAGTGTACTCACCTGTTGGTCTGGAGGCCCATACAGCAGTTCATACTGGGGTAGGACCCCATCCACCAGTCGCCCCAACTCCTCGGAAGTGAAGGCTGGGGCCCTTTCCCCATTCACACAGGCCATGAGAGGTTCCAGACACAGGTCCCAGCAGCACATAGGTCTTCTCCTGTGGAAGGTCAGGAAAAAAGTGATGATTGAGAAATAAAATGGCAGTCACGTCAGCGGCGTACATCCCCATTGGCCACTGTACCCCATAGGGGCCAATATTATCCAGTGAGGAATTGCACGACAGTTTACGACTGCCTACTGCCACGGCGCACAACGTCGGAAGAATTATCTCACTTCCACCTGTCCGTATAAACAGGACAGGCAGTCACCATTTCAGAGGGGGGAACAGGCCTATCAATAATTGCTGTGTCACAGGATAAATAGGCACATACTTTTAAATTCCACTGTCCCAAAACATGTGGACTCCTGTCGTGGTATAGCTGTTCAAATTGTGACAGCCTACTCACTCGGGTGTCCCTTAAATACCTACCACTGTGGATGAATAGGAGATGGAGACATCCCCCCTTGTACAGACTTAGGAGGACTTAGCTACACTGGAGGACAGGCACATAATATTCACCTATAGACTGGACAGGGCCACAATCACAGAGCTGTGTGCCCAGTTGGAGCCTGACCTGATATGAGCTCTCTGTCATCCCACTGGGAGACGGCCTCTTGTGCAGGTTCTATCAGTGCTCCATTTCCTGGCAACCGGTTCTTTACAAGTGACAGTGGGCTTTGCAGCAGGAATGTCAGAGCCAATGTTCCAATAGTGCTGGCAAGAGTCGTGTCCGCCCTGGTAAAACATATGTGCAGCTACATTTCTTTCCCCCAGGTGGAAGATTTGGCCACTGTGAAGGCTGGATTTTATGCAATGGGACATATCCCCAATATAATTGACACATATTGCATTTGTCCCCCTCTCCCCCCCGGCAGAATGAACAGGTGTACAGGAATCGTAAGAGTTTCCATTCCATGAATGTGCAGAGGTGTGCCTGGCAGACCAGTACATCTCCCACGTCAATGCTAAGTATCCTGGGACGGTGCAAGATGCCTTTGTCCTGAGGAATAGCAGCATCCCAAATGTGATGGCCAAACTACAGAGGCACAGGGTGTGGCTTGTAGGTGAGCCTTGGTCCCCGCCCAGTGTGTGTTGGTGTATGCCTATGCTGTTGGCCAAATAGGATAGTGTGTGGCTAAATGTTGTCCCTTAATATTTACAGGTGACTCTGGTTACCCAAACCTATTGTGGCTGCTGACCCCTATGAAGAATGCCAGGACAAGAGCTCAAGAACATTATAATGAGGCACATGGGCAAACCAGGATAATTGAGAGACCCTTCATCCTCCTGAACGCCAGGTTCAGGTGCCTACATCTGACAGGTGGATCTCTGTGCTACTCACCCAAAAAGGTCTGCCAGATAGTAGTGGCATGCTGCATGTTGCACAACCTGGCCCTCAGACACCATGTACCTTTTTCTGCAGGAGGAGGAGACTGGAGATGCCCCTGTGGCAGCAGTGGCCCCTGAGGACAGTGAGGATGAGGACGCAGAGGATGAGGATATCGACAAAACAACATTAGTGATCCGTCAGTACTTCCAATGACACACAGGTGAGTCAGTGAAACTTCACATTTCTACAACTATTGTATTCTGTGTGGCATTGGCATGCTGGCATTACCCACTTGTTTCCTCTACTTACTGTCACCCATGGATTGTCATTTTACAGATGTTGGTGATATGACAACAATGTCCTGATGTGATCACAACAGCCAACAACAGGGCATTCATTCTATGCTCTCACTGTGTACAGTTCATTTGCTATGGATGTAGCTTTTTCAATAAATACAAATTTGCAAAACATGAAATACTAATACTCAAAGTTTGTCCAAGAGTGTTTTTGTAGTACTAAGACATTGAGGGAAAAGTGCAATGGAATGGGGTGATGATGGAGGAAAGTCCAAGGTATTGTTCGAGTCTGTTTGTACCACAGGTGCAGTGTCCAAAGGGGACACAGGAAGGGGAGCAATGGCAATTCAAGGGGGACAAATTGACTGAGTGTTTGTTTATTTCCTTGGCTAGTTCCACATTTTAACGTGACAGGCGAGCGCAGTGACAGTACGTCAGCTGCTTCAGTTTGTGCAATCAGCAGGGGGCGGACCGCGCATTTTGGCAACGGTTAATCGGATATTTGTACTAAATAGATGTTGCCGTCTTTATAATTCCTATGTTTGCAGTTCATTGTGAGTATATTATGCTGAAAATCCTTTAAGTTGGCATACATCTATTTTGGCTATATGTGCTTGGACAATTGTGAAACCTATCGGCGAGTTAAGAAATGCTTGATTATGGTTACAGGGTCTCTGTGATTCACATTTGGAAAGCGTGTGTATGTTTGATTATGTCTTCCTTTGGTTTAAACAACCTCTCGCACCATTCTATGTTGTTAAGGTTTGGCTACTCTCACTTAGAGCATCCTAGTCATATGCTAAGAATGTGATTTTGGTACTCTTCGTTTCCATATTATCTTTTTTTAGATGTAAGGTTTATTGGGAGTATTGGGAGTAGATTGTCTCCTGAGTGGATCTTTTGAAGAATCAGAGAAAACATAAATTAGCCTTCAAAAATCTTTTAAAGATTCTCTCTGCTTGTTTTCAATTCTTTATAGAATCTTTGGTATATGGAATACAAGTATGTGGAGTTGAAATAGGCCATAGGCTGTGCCTTGTTTCCCATAAAAGAGCACATGATGGATAAGATAATAGTAGGTGAGCTTATATATAGCTTCTATTTCTCTTCCATTTTTCTTTCTTTTTAGTTTTCTTTCTGGCTTTTTCATTTCTTAGCAACATATTAAGCATGATCTCTATGGATAACTCCTGTAAGTAGGCTCTGTCATCTTTATCCTATCTATGTGAACAAGGTATGCCTCTTTGTGGGTTTAATTTTGTCTCATAGGCTAGTTTCTTCTCCCTTTTCGTGACGCACTCACATTTTTATATGGTGCACAACATAATAATGTATATCACAGAATATAGTGAAAACCTTCAACACTCGGGTCTACTCTACTACCACACTGGGTGTGTGATGTATTTGGACAATTCAGACTCTGGATTGAGCAGTCACTAACATTTTGTTTTTTATTTTATTGATTTATTTAGAGATTGGCTTCAATGGACAAAACCTCTCTTTTTGTACATTTTAATAAGTGAAGGACAATATATTTGTGCCCTGAAGAAGGTGTGTGACCTATTGGCCACATTACATGGAAATGTACGTCAGCACTATGGTTGGCTAGGAGGCTGTCGGGAGGCTCTTGAATGTGGAATCAGATGTACCATTAGTTTACAGCATATACAACAAAGGAGGACATATTGAAGAAGCAACAAACACATCATAAGAAACCTACAATGTATCATTTGGATTAAGATTAAGATTTGGTCATTGTATGACAAATTGTTATATTCAATTTATCTTTTGATATATAATATTCCATGGGTAATAGTGCCCTCCCTAGTGGAACATACTGATGACAACTGTATTGAATAGGCCAATTTTTCTATTTATTTTTTATTTTGATGAATGTGAGTGGTATATGTTGGCATGAATGATGACTGAGAGGAAGTTTTTCACTTTATGTCCATTGAGCGCTCTTACTTAAATATAGTGATTGGTGATTAATAATACAATTGAGATCATAAGCTATAGGTAATATTTATTATTGTTTGTATATGTATATAATCTATGCTCAACGTGGATAATATAATTTAAGGATTCCAGTGATGGAACCTTCATTGGAGGTGGGTGTTGTTGCTTTTCTTACAATGTTGCCCAGAGCTGGCAGGAGGTGGGAAACTGGATTGGGAGGCAGCACAAACGAGTAGGAAAATGCAGCAGAAGCAAGGTAATTAGACAAAAAGAAGAGAATTAGGCGAAGTAAAATGAAGCCATTGTTACCAGCTGATAGGGATTCCTGAGATCTGGCTCTAACATTGTAGTTGCACTAGTGGCTGTTTCGCCTTCGGCTGCTGCTGATTGTGCTGGATATGATTGTGTTTATTCTTTGGAAATTGCTTCTCAAGCCACTTTGGAACTATCATCACCGGATGTGGCTTGCTCCCTCGACCTGACTGACTCTAGACATGGAAACATTTCAGTAGTCTCCTAAGCTCTGAAAAAGGCCTTGTTTTGTTTTAAAAGAAATTATTTGTATTACATTTTATTAGTTGCATGACTTTACTTAGCATAGTTTCATATTGCTTTCAACTGCTTTTATTGTTAAAGTGCATTTTAAATTAATTTAATATTGACCTTTCAGGCTAGATTATGAGCTTTTTATTAGTATTGAGCTTAATCTCAGCCAAGGGGAGCATGTGGTGAAGCAAGTTATGGCCTGCATTAAGTCTCTGTTATAGATTGCACATTTAAGCTTGCCATCTTTTTCTGATGGTGACTTTATACATGGTTTTACACTTATGCAATAATGTACTGAGAAAACACTGTACATGCTGCTTATTCCTCTGAAGCATCACTGCCATGCAGTCTGTAACCCCGTCCAAGGCTAGGCACACATAAAGTGATGCCCTTGTACCATGATTGTCATGCTTGTCGAATAGAGACAGCTCAGAAGCTACAGACAAATCATCTCATTAGCAGACACAGTGTATTTATAGTGCTTTCATTGTATAAACAGCCTCTGTGCTGAAGCACTGTCGTCGGTAGACCCAAGCCGGCAGAGGAGCACTTCTGCAGGATTATCCTGGAACACTGTGCACTGTTACCGATATGCAGCCCTGCTGATTCTGACCTCCCTCTTGCACAGGAATATAGCCTGAACTACATCAGACCTGCTTCCTCTTAGTACATCTTATACAGCTATGGGGGGATTAGGCTTTTCCAATGTATCTGGCAGAGGGTACTCACACTATGCTCTTGATGGTGGAGGTAGTAACAGATAGGAGTGTCACAACAAAGTTCCTTACAATGGTTAACTGTTTAGCCTTTTTGCCATTCTTACAATGCTGGTTACCATGCTTTGTTTTATCTGCCTAATAATCACAGTCCATGCCTTCTATACAAGAATGAAATTGTTTCAATAAATGTTTGAAAAGCCATTTTCATATTTGTCTTATGTCTTACCTTCGGCATGCAAGATAACAATAAAAGAGCAGACCTGTTTGCATTATTTCCTTGGGAGTAGTCATGTTTGAGGTTGCTGATACCATCTGGTACTCTGTTAAGTTTAAGGGTTTAGATTGGGCACTGTAAGCCAGCTAGGAATTGTGTCAGCATTTCCTGATGGTATAGAGGGACTGAATCCCTATATCCTGAAGTTTATGTTGACCTGATACACAATCCTACTTAATTTGTAGGAACCACATAACAACAATGTTTTCAAAAATTCATTTTAGGTCCTTGAAGCTAATGCTGGGTCTGTGGACCCAAAGCTTCTGAATGACCGGCCACAACAACATAAAAATCTATTGCAGCTACGACTTCAGGAGATTGGGTTCACTACCACTGTCCTGAAAAAAACGCAAAGGAACTATAATGGGGTAGAGGTATCATTCTCTGAGTGAGGTGTGGCGTCTCAAAGAAAAGTTGAGGGGATTAGGAACTCTGATGCAAGGTTCACAGACCGCAGAGCGGCTCCAAGTTCCATGATCTCTGGCATGAACTTCGCAAACCCTGCTAAGGAATCCTGGACCCATTTTGGAACCCCTCTTGGGTTCACAATCCTTTGCTCAGCATTTGCAAAACCACACAGACTTGTCAGTCATTGTTGGACTTTCTGAGGTGTTCCTGGACCTCATAAGCAGACCCTGTAGGAGGTTTCACAAAGCTTGCCTCAGATAAAATCAACCTGATTGTTATGGAGAATAATAATGTACATAGTGATTTTACTTCAGATTTGATCAAGGACAGCTGTATTTTTTTAAAATCCTAATATAACAGACTTTGTTTCAGCTCATATAGCCGGTCATACTCTTGATATTGCCTTCTCTGACAACAATCACTGTAAAACGTTGCCACCTGCACACATAATTCGGGTATCCCAGTTACATGGCAAGAGGAGTGTATAACTTCTTATCACCCTGTTGCTCCACAAATAAAGTTGGTACATAATTAGAAGGTAGACATTTAGATAAAACATGGAATTGCAATAACTCCTTCGCATGCTAATGCCATATTAAATAACAACTATATGACTTAATCTAAATATTCTACTATTTTATTGGATGCATATAATAAACAAATAGTCACTGCTATGGGAGACCTAGCGCTCCTTCAAGTTACATAGTGCCAGAAAGCTAAGCTTTGCAGTCTTGGTTTAATGAGGTTTGCAAAAGGGGTGACAAATATAGGCAACTAGAACAAACCTGACAACATGATTATTTCCCAGTAGCCAAGATGGACTGGCATTTTTTAACATCTATGAAAAAAGGCAGACAAAAAATGCAAAAGCTTCTTTCTTTGCTCATGAAATGTTTCAACTCCTAATATCACAAATGCTATTTTTACAATCATTAAAGATATGAAAGAGGCACCTGTTCCTCATTAGGATCCCAAAAACCCTGTTTACATATAATTTGTTTTGATTCACTTTGATGCTACAGTCAAACAAAATTTGTTCAAACCTGGATTCTTATGAAACTCGTCCTCAGGTGTAAATCGGTAATCCACTAGACCTACCAAGACCTTCCCAGTCCTTTCTCCAATTTTTGTCATTGAATGATAATGATTTTATAATACTAATTCAGAATAGCAAGCCCTTCGGTTTCAGAGCCCATGTTGTCCCATTGTTAAAGAAAATGACCTTGAACTCAAACAATGTGAGTAATTACAGACTGATCTCCCAACTGAAGCAATCAGCAAACCATCTCCAACATGCAGTATTCAATCAACTTTCTGAATTAATAAACATCTAAAATTGACCACACCCTATGCAGGGTATTAGGTCTAGAGTTAGGCAAGATCTTTTGATTTTTTTAAAAATATAATACAAATAAAATACTTACTTAACGAGGCTTTAGCCAGCTCTCTTCACCCATTGGTCTATTGTTGTCTCATACCGATTTTGCCCTGCCCGCTACAGCATACAGCAGAGGGCAGTAGGTCAGCCTACGTAAGCTTCTTAAGGCTTTCTGAATTTTGCTCTTAGATGGACATCTGCACACAAGGTAATTCCCTTTAGTGCCAGTTGTGTGATGTGACAGTAGGACACATTTGAAGTGAACACTGGGCGCATCCCAGCTTTATCTGTTCCTGTCTGTAAAAGTATTGTGAGTTATTTGTGATGTGGACTGCTGCTATTTCACAACATACCATATTGTGTCCCTGGATTCAGTTTCATCAATGGTCCTTTAATAAGTTTTGACCAGGAAAAAAAACCAAAGTTTATTGTGTTTAATTTGCAGCACACTTCCAATAGTTGTATTTAAAGATAGGTAGCATGCAATTTGTTTTTTTGTTGTCCAATACTTCATAATGAACACTGTTTCCTTCCCTTTTCTTTCATATTTTCTTTCCTTCTTTGCTTTCTTTCTTTTTTGGCTTGGTTTCCATTTTCCTTTCTTTATTTGATGCCTTTTTTCTTCGCTCTTTCATTCTTTCTTTTTTGCCATTCCCTTTTCCTTTTTTTCTTCCCTTACTCCTGTCTGTCCTTTTTGCTATCTTCCTTTTTTCTTTCTTTCCTTCCTTTCTTCCTTACTTATTTTTTGCCCCTTTTCTCTGTTTCACTCTTCCTTTCTTTTCCCCTTTTTAACTCTTTCCTCTTTTCTCTCTACCATTTCTTCTTTCTTAGTTTTTCCTTCCTTCCTTCCTTCCTTCCTTCCTACCTTTCTTTCTTTCTTTCTTTATTTCTTTCTTTCTTTCTTTCTTTCTTTCCTTCTTATTTTTGGCATCTTTCCTTCTTCCATCCTTTTGTCCTTTTTCCTTTCCCTCCTTCCATTTTGCCTCCCTCCCTTCCTCTCTTTTTGCTTTCCTTTTCTGCTTCTTCCTCCATTTTGTCTGCCTTCCTTTCTTCTCTTCATTGCTTACTTTTGCAAAGGCCAATGGCTTTTTAGGTCCGTGCTAGGCAAGACCTTTCAATTTTACTACAAGTAGCTATAGCATAGTTACATACAGAGGTTTTCAGCCAAACTGCATCAGTTAGTCTGTGATTGTGTCAGTCACATTTTTTTCCACACCCCCTGCAGCATGCTTCAAGGGGACATATTAGCAAACTTCAGCCATTGACTGACTTTACTATGAGTTACAGCATTCTCCCCTTTCTCAAAGAGAACATCTGCATGCAGGGTAGTTCTTTTCAGTGCCATGTGTACCATGGTACTGTGTACATGTTTATGACCAGAAAAACACTTCGTCTTTAGTCAATTTTGTCAAATTTATTGAGGGCCTAGCAGCTTCCAAAAACCATGACAAAACAAAAAAAGAATTGTCAAAGTCTGGCGGCCAACACCAGACCGGTTGGCTTTGCTAATGCTTGTTTTTTTTTTAGGAAGCAGTACTGAACAGTTATCCTATATGTGCATCACAGTTTTACTGATCAGATCTTGCCTAATACCCAGATCCTATTGGTTCTTTCAGATGTGTTCAATATGGTTATGTTAAGTGTATTTGTAAAATGCACTTTTGTCTGCAGTGGTATCCTGGCACTGAGCAGGTAGGTGTGCCTAGCCCTGCCTAAGGTAGGCTGGTTAATTAAAAAGCCAGTCCTTCTGCTTCTTGTAGAATTCAAGGAGAGAGGAGAAGTCTTGGATGTAAAGTTGCAGGTCGTTCCACACTTTAGGCTGTGTAGTATTTGTTTCTTAAGATAGTGTTTATTTATTAAGTGTACTGGTAATGGTATGTTCCATCCTCCCTTGCCCTGGCACAATGTTATATCTTGGAATGTGAAGGGATTCTTGAGAGAGCAGTTGGAGTAGAGAGGTGGCTGTGCCAGGTGTGGCTGGAGTTCCTGGATACTATTCCTGTAAATAAATAAGTGAGTTATTTCTACAGGATTTCTGATCTTCTTATTTTTATGATACAAAGAATACTACAATTTGGCGACGACCTGGGGATCTTTGGACTCTTTGTTGCCCAGGAACTTCAGCACATCGTTTGATTTTAAAACGGTTTGTTTTTTGGATAAGAAAGGTACTGTTACTTTTGGTTTATTCCTTGTTCCGTCTCTCTCATCTTGTTCGCGAAGTTAAACACTTCGTATATGTTTTGTTTGGATTAAAAATACCTCTTCGGAGACGGACACGGACTCAGTTGTTCTGTTGCCAAGCAACGTATAAGAACCTCGAGCTGCCTCGCGTCTGTGATTTCCTTGTGTTTACACTTGGAAATCGGACTCAGCTGTTGTATTGCCAAGTAACGTACTGTGCCATTGAAGCCTTGAGCTGCCTCGCGCTTTTGATTTTCTCGTGTTTCACGTGGAATGTCATAGCGTTTCGTTGTAACATTATTTCTTTGATCTTGGCCCAGCTTGGCTCGCGTTTCTTGCTTGGAAAGTAAAGCGTTTTACGCTAATCTACTTGTCTTGGTGCTGGTTTTTTTCTTTTCCTCATGCTTCTTATTTAGCAATTATAGAGCGTTTTGAGAATCTCACTCCAAGGAATACTGTTGCCCTAGAAATTGTTTTTTTACATTTCAAGTACTACAGTGCCATGGAATATCATTTGGTTCGTGCTGTACATTTCAAGTGCATCAAGCATTAGAAATTGTTTTTCATCAAGATTTTCATTGTTGGCACTTTATTGAACCATTTTTGGGGCACAATAGAAAGTTAAATTTGCTATTCAATTAATAAAGAAAATTGTAAGGACAGATTTCTTCAGTTATGCAAAATATTTCTCCTCCTCCGTTTTTTCTATCGGTCCCTGGAGAACCACCAATTCCATGGAACAAATGGAAAAAAGTGTTTTTAACCTACCTCCGTATTTGTGGCAGCAATTTATCAGCGGAGAGGAAAGCATCTCTTCTTCAACACTGTCTTGGAGCGGAAGGGCAAGAGATTTTAGAAACTTTACCTTCAATCTCTTCTTCTGATGGCGCAGAAGGAGATTCTACTGGTAATGAATTGGAGATCTGCTTGCTTAAATTGGATAAACATTATTTACCTAAGGTTTCTATTGTTCTACAGAGATATTACTTTGGAAAGTGCAAGCAGAATGACGATGAAACTGTTGAAGAATTTGTGACGAATTTACGAAAGTTAGCAGCTCAGTGCAATTTTGCTGGAACACTTGAAGAACGTATTCGTGATCAACTAATGCTGGAGTGCAAGAGTGACAAGATTAGGGAAGCATTATGGTCGAAAAATGATCCTACTTTGGAGGAAGTTTTGGCAATTGCAAAACAGGTTGAGCACTCAGAAATGTGCATGGATGATCTAAAGAAATCTAAGGGGATGTTAACTACTGTTCAATCTCTGACTTATAAGACTAAAGAACTTAAGAAATCCAAGTTAAATTGTTTTAGGTGTGGGTCTGTTTCTCATTTGGCCAACTGCAAAGAATGTCCAGCTGTTGGTGTGATATGCAACAAATGCAAGAAGAAGGGACACTTTGCTAAGTATTGTAGGTCTGGGACTAAACTTAAAATGAAAGTTAGTGAAGTTGAATGTGATGATAATAACCATGACTTCATTTTACAGGTGATCAATGATGTCAATTGTGTTTCTAAGGGGTTTTGTGATTATCCATCTGATTTTGTGGATGTGAATGGTGTGAGGATACAAATGATGATGGACTCGGGAGCAAAACTAACTTTAGTTTCTGTCACAGATTTTGAAAATTTATTTCAAGGAAATGTGTCTCTAGAAAGTCCTGATGTTACGCCTTATGGTTACGGTGGAAAACCTATTGATTTAAAGGGATATTTTAATGCTTCAATAGTGTTTAAAGGAAACAAAATTGATGGGAAGGTTTATGTTCCAGTTGTAGGAGACACTATCTTAAGTTGGCCGCATCAGAAATTATTAGGTATCACTCTTAATCCAAATGGGGTACCTCAAGTTCAAGTACAAAAAGTGTGTGATTTTGGGGAAGTGTTGATGAATGAATTTCCAAATGTTTTTAGTTCTAATGTGGGATGTATTAAAGGTTATAAGCATCGCATAGTGTTAAGAGATGGAGCTTTACCTGTTGCATGTAAAGCTAGGAACATTCCTTTTAGTTTGAGAGATAAAGTTAAGAGTGAGATTCAGAATTTGAAGTCTCAAGGAATAATTGAAGATGTGGAAGCTGCCCAATGGATTGCGCCTATAGTCGTAGCTTTAAAAAAAAAATGGTGATATCAGGTTGTGTGTGGATTTGCGCAATTTGAACAAAGCGGTTATTGAGGATAGATTTCCATTACCTAACATCACAGAAATGGTAGGGTCTTTAGGTAAGGCAAAGTATTTTACTACTCTAGATTTAAGTTCTGCCTATCATCAGGTGCAGTTATGTGAGCAATCCAAATTGTTAACATCTTTTATAACCCCTTTTGGGGTGTATAAGTTTAACCGGATGCCTTTTGGTCTTTGCTCAGCAGCATCTGTTTTTCAAAGAATCATGTCTGATATATTGGGAAATACGGCTAATGTGAAGTTTTTCCAGGATGATGTGCTAATCTATACGGACACATTGGAACAACACAAAGAGAGAGTGAGAGCAGTTTTGAAGATTTTTGAAACTAAAGGAATAACTCTTAAAAGTGATAAATGTAAATTTTTTAGGTCTGATATTACGTATCTAGGTCATATAATTTCTGGTAGTGGTGTGAAACCTAAGGATGATTTGGTGAAGACTATAATCAATTTGTCTACACCTAAGAAGAGAGAAGATGTTCAAGTCTTTCTTGGGATGGCTGAGTATTATGCAAGATTTATTCCCAACTTTGCTAGGAGATCTGATTCCATTAGAAGGTTACTTAGAAAAGGTGTGATGTTTGATTGGTCTGAAGACTGTCAAAATGAATTTTTGGATCTTAAACAGGGTTTATCTTCTGCTCAATCTTTAAGTAGTTTTCTTCCGAGTTTGCCGTGTTGCATTATAACTGATGCTTCAGACAAAGGCTTAGGTTGTGTTCTTAAACAGGTGGTTGATGGAAAAGAGAGTATAATTGCTTTTGCTTCACGTGGATTGCGAGATGCTGAACATAGGTACTCTACCATAGAGAAAGAAGCTTTGGCAATATATTGGGCTATTAAGAAATTTAAACAGTTTCTTTGGGGAAGAAGTTTCACATGTCAAACTGATCATAAACCCTTGCGAGAAATTTTTGAGAAAAAAGGTTTAGACAATGTTTCTTCTAGAATCTGTAAGTGGGTTGTAGGATTACAAGATTTTCACTTCTCATTTAAGTATGTCCCTGGATGTGAAAACAAAACTGCTGATTGTCTATCCAGATTGGGAGTTGAGAATTTGGATGTTGGAGAGAAAGATGATTCTTGGTGGATTGATGATGAGGTCAGGGTATGTAGTGTGACGGATGGTTGTATATCTGAAGATGAATGGTTGCATGAATTGAAAGAGGATAAAGAATTATTAGAGATCAGGGATTTGTTGTTGTCTGGGATGAGTTGGATAGATTCAGAAAGTAAAAATATGTCATTTAAGAAAATTTGGGATGAACTTTCTGTTCAGAATGGAGTAGTTTTGAGAGGTTCCAAGTTGATTCCTCCTCTTAAGCTTCGACAACGTTTAGTTGACCTGGCTCATTCTGGTCACCATGGAATATGTAAGACTAAAGAAAGAATGCGTGGTGTATATTGGTGGCCTGGTATGGATCTAGTGTTGGAGAGAAAGGTCAGAGACTGTGTTGAGTGTAAAATTACAGACAAGTCCTTGAAGGTCAGGACACAACCCATGGAGTTGAAAGAGATTCCTAAGGAAGTTTGGGAAGAGGTTTGCATTGATATAATGGGGCCTATTAGTTGCGGAAGTGTTGCTAAATATGTTGTGGTACTGATGGATGGTTTGTCACGTTGGCCAGAAGTGTTAATAACTTCAGAAATAACGTCTTTGGTTGTCATTAAATTTCTTTCTAAAGTATTTGCAAGGGAAGGAAATCCTAAATTTATTCTGTCAGACAATGGGGTCCAATTTACCTCTAAGTTGATGAAAGAATTTTTGAAATCTAGAGGGATTGTGCATAAAAAAACAGCATTATGTCATCCTGAGTCTAATGGAATGGTTGAGCGTTTCAACAGAACTCTAAAGGAAACCATTCAGTTAGCTAAACATTTGGGTACAAATTGGGAGAAGTCAGTGTTGTCTAAAGTTGTAGACTATAGGCTTACGCCTCATTCTAGCACGGGTCTATCACCGTTTGTATTGTTCAAAAAACGGATACCTCACACAATGACTTACCCTCCTTGGGTCAAAGAATATGTTGCAGAACAGTTCAATTATGAAGAGCAGAAAGATGTTGCTCTGAAGAAGAATGCGTATCTTCAAAAGAGAAGAAAAAGAGTGTTTGATGCTCGCAATTCTGTCAAACATATAGCTGTAAAAGTGGGTGATTCTGTCAAAGTGAGATTACCTGGTAAGTTTCATAGTGGACAATCTCATTACAGTAATGTATTCAAAGTGATTAAGGTTTTCAGAAAAGCCGTAAAGCTAGATGATGGTCGTATTTGGAATGTAAGTAGAATTGTCAAAATATCATAATGTATAAATGTATTTATTCCTTTTGTTTTATTTGTTAGAAGGGAGATAGTGTAGTATTTGTTTCTTAAGATAGTGTTTATTTATTAAGTGTACTGGTAATGGTATGTTCCATCCTCCCCTGCCCTGGCACAATGTTATATCTTGGAATGTGAAGGGATTCTTGAGAGAGCAGTTGGAGTAGAGAGGTGGCTGTGCCAGGTGTGGCTGGAGTTCCTGGATACTATTCCTGTAAATAAATAAGTGAGTTATTTCTACAGGATTTCTGATCTTCTTATTTTTATGATACAAAGAATACTACAGGCTGGATGCAAGAAAATGCCCATCCTACTGATCAGGTTCTCTGTATGCGTCGAATGGAGTGGGAGTCCAGTGGAGCAGAGGTGTCTAGCTGATAGGTAGAAGGACATACAACTGTTCAGGTAAGTAGGGCCTGAGTTGTGAAGTGCCTTGAATGTGTGTGAGGAGTTTCAATTGAGCACATTTGTGTATCAGTAGCCAGTGTGGTTCCTTGAGGTGTGGAGTGATGTGAGATCTGTGTGGGAGGTTGAGAATGAGTGTGTCTGATGAATTCTGGATGGTTTGTAGTCTTCTAGTGACTTGTTTGGAAATCCCGGTGCACAGGGTGGTCCCATAGTCCAATTCGCTGTTGACAAGGGCCTGGAAGTCAGTTTTTCTAATGTTGCTTGGGAGTCAATTGAAGATCATCAACAGCATCTTCAGGGTGTAGAGGTAGGATGCACTCTAACAACATTGACTTATGCAGTCATGTACAGTCAGCTGTCGATGATTATTCTCTTGTTCCTGTCATGGGTTCTGGGTGAGTGTCTGGTTTTGTCTGGTCACCAGTTGGACTCATATGGTGAGGTTTTCTTGTAGAAGATCCATGCTTCTGTTTGGTCAGATTTGAGCTTGAGACAGTTGGGTTTCATCAAGCTACCAACTTCGGTCAAGAAGGCGGTGAACTTGTTTCTTCTTTTGAGGGTCTTGTCCGAGAGGCAGTGTATGAGTTATGTGCCATCTGAATAGAAGAGGATGGTTGTATGTTCTGGCCAGAGGGATCATGTATTCGTTGAAGTCAGTGGGGCTGAGCGATGAACCTTGAGGTGCTCTGCGGATGAGTTTGCAGGCTTCTAAGGATTAAGCAGCAGGCCCAACAGCTTGTTTTCTATCCATTAAGAAGGAGCATATCCAGCAGAGAGCGGACCTTAGAAGCCAATTCTGTGAAAGCGTCCGATGAGGATAGGATGTGAGACTATGTCAAATGCTGTGGAGGTGTCCAGAAGAATAAGAGCTGCTGGGTCTCCTCTATCAAGGATCATGCAGATGTCATTGGTGGTGGCGATGAGTGTTGTTATGTACTATGGTTGGATCTTAATACGGAGTGCATGGCATTGAGAATATGGTGGTTGCCGAGGTGGTCAGTGAGGCATTAGTTGATTAGTTTCTTTAAGAGTTTTTGAGGTATGGCAGGAGGGAGATGCATCTGCAGTTGGAAAGTGTGGCTGGGTCAGCGGATGGTTTCTTGAGCAAGGGCATTACAATGGCATGTTTGCGGTTGTGGCTGAGTTGATGGGGGAATTGAGGCTTGGTGTTATTGCTTTGCTGACAGATCGGAGACTTAGTGAAAGTAAAGGTCAGATGGAGCCCCACTGTATATGGTCTTCAAGGTAGCAATGATTTCAACTGTGGTAATGGAAGGCCATGAGGTTGGGTTTGTTTCTCTGCCATGATGGGAAGCTGAGTTGTGATAGTGACAGCCCAGTTGAAGGTTGATGCCAACTTCATGTTTTTGCTGATGGTCATGCCTCACCATCGTGTAGCAGGTGTGGATGGCTGTAGTGATGTCCAGTGCTGAGGTTGAATTTAGCCATGTTTCCATGAAAAAGAGCAGGTCTGGAGCATGGTCGTGCAGTAGGTCCCATAACTCAGTGGCATGTTTGGTGAGCAAGTGACTGTTTGGCCAGTGTGAGTGGGTGGCTGGTATGTGGGAGTGTGAACAAGTGTGGTGCTGGGTGCTGCTGGTGTGGGATTCGTGGGTACAGGGTATGGGAGAGTGCCTGAAAACTTGCAGGAGGCATATGTGAACACTTCTTCCATGTTGTGTGGTGTGGCAGAATTGTGGTCAGCGGTGGCCGGGGTTAAAAGGTTGGAGGAGTGCAGCAGGGTAGTGGTGGCAAGAGGGAGAACCAGAGTTCCTGGCCCTAGGCACGGTCTAGGCGTGGACGGGCACAGACGGTCTTGCCTTTGATGTACCTTCACCCCCATTAAGTAGGTCCAGCCAGGAGGGAGGAGTGCAGGGTACCAAGAGCAGGAAACAAATAATGTGACTTCCTGTGCAGTTGGACGATAGTTGACCATCAGCATTTATTAAATCGATTTGAGAAAAGGGAATCTCTGGCTCAGCTCTTCGATGGTTCAACAACATTTTATCTGACAAAAAGCCTCAGGGTTTTTCTGTTGAGCTCCAGCTCCCTCATGCACTTTTCATGTTCTACCAACACCCTTTTCCCCTCCAAGGCCCTCTCAGTTTTTCTCTCCTCTGCTTCCAGCTCTATCTTGGCCAGCTGCAGTTTGAGCTCCCCTCTGCCTTTCTACTATCCAGCTCCTCTGGGGACAGATCCCCTGGCAGACACACTGCTTCCTCCCCCCTCATGAGCATTCTCTGAGGATGAGTTGTGCTTCTCCTGCGGTTCAGTACTCAGATTTGAATCTTTCGCTACATCAACCAAGTTTAACCACTCCGTCTCAGGTTCCTCCTCCACTGAGATGGCCTTCCAAGTCTGGACTTCCTCATAGGATCTGAGGGCTATCTGGAGGTCCAACTTTGTGGCCTTCATGCTTGCCTCCAGCCTCCTTTCCTTGCAGACTCTCTGCAGCTCAGCCCTAGTGAGAGTATCGATGTTGTGCAGCTCCATCTCCATGGTACAAAAAAGGGAAGTAAGGAACTTGAATTTAGAAAAATGGAAAAACAACCAGTGGAAAACTAAGAATAATTTAACAAGAGGTCAACTGTGATGCCAAATTATTATTAAGGGATTTTTAATTTGCACAAACCACTGCATAGCACTGCACAAACACAGGTACTGGACCCCATCACTGAACAACAATGCAACAAATTAGGTTGCTGGTTGAGGGAGAAGGGAGTTAACATTGCTTCAGCAGCGAACAAAATCTCTGTCAGGGTGAACCACAAAAGTCACCAAATTAACCTGTGCTTAACTCTCTGGTAGCTTGTAACAAAAGCAGTCAGGCTAACTTAGCAGCAATGTGTAAAGTATTTATGCAGCATGCAGGTAGTAATAAAGTGAAAACAAATAACACAAGAAATATCCCAGATTATTGTATAAAAATAAAGTAAATTATAGATTATTTGGCAAAACTACAATCAGTGAATCTGATGATGACTTTTTAAAGCTTAAGGTAACAAATAGTACCTAAAAGATCAAAGGCCAACTGTGCACATCTACTCACTTGAGACAGGGTCAAAGTTGAAACTATACGCCGACTGTGATTGCGCGCGAGTCGTATGCAAAAATTGGAGTGGAACTGTATGGCACTAATCTCTAGACTTAGAAGAAATGTCAGAAAAATAGTCCCTAGAAAGGCAGAAGTATAGTGGGCAAGGCTGACATTATTGTCCGAGGAGGAGATGTCATAGTCAGGGGGCTCCAGGGCAGTGAAGATTTTTACATTCAGACTTGGAGCCTGATTCATAACTTGGCGGACCTGTTACTCCATCACAGTGGTGACGGATATCCCCTCCGCTGATATCTAAATCCCATTGTGTTCTGTGGGATTTTGATTTTGGCGGACAGGATATCCATCACTGTTTGATGGAGTAACTCGTCTGCCTAGTTGTAAATCAGGCCCTTAGTCAATTTTTCAAAGTTCAAAATTTCCAGTGGGATGAACCTGGAGTATGTAACCGATGAAGGTTTCACAAGGTCGGATACCCCTTCCTTGAAGGACCACTGAACAGGATTTGCTGCTGCAGAGAAGAATTTGCCCTAAAGTCAGCCAGTCACAGATCCATCATGGGTGAATAGACACGCAGGTTGGTCCTGGCTTCTACACAGATCTCAGAGCAGTTTTTAGCCAAAAGTGTCATAACTCCCAAGTTTTAAATTTTGGCTATCTAGACATCTTTAGTATCACTCCCAAGGACCAGGACTGGAGGGGCACCACGTGGGGGCTGAGGTTCACTCAGAATGGTCCAATGTGGGTTGAAGATGGTCGGAGCCTTTTCTGCCCATAAGCAGTGGCATAACATTAGCCTCCGCAGCCCCTGTGGTGCGGGGGAGGCCGAAGCTCCAGGGGTCCCCATCTGCAGCCTGCAGTCACGCACTGTGCACTGACTGGCACTGTGCACGGGCTCCTAACTGGGTTGGAGGGGGTGGGGAGGCCACCTCCATGTGCTTTGCAGAGGGGGGACTCACGTTTCTAATCAGGAGGCCAGCCAACTAGCCTTTGAAGTAACTATGATAATCCTAGGTTCAAACAATGCGACACAGCTCATCAGCAGTTCAGGCCTCTGATGGTTCAAGGCATGCTTTTCAGCAGCAAAGAATTCCATCCAGGTGCATCAAAGCAGTATTCTGATGTACACAGCAGGCTACAGTGGTAGGCAGTCCTTTAAGAGCTCTTCTGCAGGTCTTGAAAATGAACTAATGAGTGGCTCAGGGGGTTCTATTTTATATCTGATGCCTTCTTTGGCGTAGGAGACATTTCTAGAGAATTCTGTTTGAAGTGCTTGATGCCAAGTCCTTTATATGAAGGCAGGACACAGCCTATTGAATTGAAAGTAGGGCTATGCCCAGCTCTGCCACCCCATCCTGCCTGCAATACCTCTTCCAGGGACCCCTACTCCCTCTGTTGTTTGGCTGTCTGTGAAGAATTAACAACGCACAACTGCCAATTACACCCAGTCATGTGACCAAGGAAGAGACTGCAGGCACTAAATAGGGCAGAAAAATGCCAACTTTCTAAAAATTACATTTTCAAAATTGTAACTTAAAATTCAACTTTACCATTAAAGATGATTTTAAATTACAATTTTTTAGACACCGAACATAAAATGTTCAACTGTTCCCAAACAAACATTAAGACCTGTTAAATTTAATAAGGAAACCCAATGTTATCCTATGGAAGAGGTTTGCCTCACAGTAGTGAAAAATGACTTTAGGTATTTTTCACTACCAAGACAAGTAAAACTTAAATGTACATGTTTAAAACTGCATTCAGGCTGCAATTGCAGATCAGGGACATATTCTAAAGGACTGCATAAGTGGGTGGCACAGTAGAAGCTGAAGGCCTATTAGTAACATTTATTTTACAGGCCCTGGGTATATGATATACCTTTTACTATGTACTTATAAGTAAATTAAATATGCTAACCAGTGTAAGCCGATTTTAACATATTTTAGGAAGTGAGCACAAGCACTTTAGCATAAAATGAGTTCAGCAAAAAAAAGAAAGGGTGAAGGTAAAACGTTTGCAGGTGATCCTGCAGAGAGGACCAAGTACAGCAATTACCATTTTAACTATGAAAACACATATGTCACTCAGTGTCCTTTTAATTACTATAGACGTTAACATGAGAAATGGTGCTTTTGTCACCCTTTTCTTTGCTTTCCCTGACTGGTTTACACAAACGTTGCTGTGAACAACCCAAAGTGGTTGTATTTTGTGCCATCAGATTTATTGAATGCCACCAAATGGATTAAGAAAACAAAATATGGGGGCATATTTATACTTGGTTTGCACCATTTTGGCATAATTTATTTTGATGCTAAAACAGGAAAAACTTAACTCGATATTTATATTTTGACGCTAGATCCGAACATATAGGCGTTAGCATCATATTGAGGATGCCGCAAATCACCTTGTGCTAATAAGAAGCAAGGTTGGCATTACCGTCCACAATATCAGGCTAACCCCCACCACTGTATTTATACTCTGGCGCAAGAATGATGCGCATGAAGTAGGCTGACCCAAATATTGGCACAAAGCCTGCTTACCGCCATTATTTAATGCCTGGGTCTGACCAGGCATTAAGGGACCTGTGAACCCATGTCCATGGCTACACAACATGGAATGGGCCCCCAGATGCCCACCTCAAGCCCAAGGAATACCCCCACCTACACCGGACGGACACCATAGGATAGGGGACCCCATCCTGGGAAAGTATTGGCAAGAATAACTTTTTTTTCTGTGCCATTGGGGGCCCCACCTAGCACTGGGTATGATGGTCTTGCCCAGGGGACACTGCTCCCCTTGGCTGGCCATTTGGGTGGTGGGCATGACTCCTGTCTTTCCTAAGATAGGAGTCAATTTTGGGTGGTAGTGTGTGAGAAAGTGATGCTAGGCTGATTAGCGGCATATTTATTGCCACTAACCAGCCTAGCATCATTTCTGACCCACTAACGCCTTTTCCGCTCTCTCCCCCAGCTAGTGTCTTTTCTTCAGATGCTAGCCTGTCCTTTGCACCACCATGCTCCATTACATAAATATGGTGCCCGGCTGGCGCAATCGAATGGCGCTAGCAGGCGCTGTAGAGTTTGATGCAAAACTGCATTAGCGCAGTTTTGCATCAAAATACTTAAATATGGGCCATGGTTTTCCAATGGAAACGCTTACATAACCATAACAACCCTGTCACTATTGCCAATCATCTTTCTCCCTCTCTCTTTCTCTATTTGACTTGATCTTGGAAACAAAGTCAGACTTTTCTAAAGTGTTAATGGTTCTCTAAGTTGTAAATTACTTGTTTTTTACATTTTAATCAAATTGACTCATGTTATAAATAATAGTTGCCTTTTTCTTTAAGCATATCTTTTTGGGTTTGGTTCACTTTTGGTAAATATTATTTTACGATCTAAATTTGCTCTGCAAAAAGGTATGGAATTTTGTACAATGCAGGAGCTCCGTTTTAAGATATTTTTTAAAGCGTTGATCTTTATATTTACAACCATTAAATGGTATTGAAGAAGGGCAGCAAAATGCAAAAAATGTAATACTATTGGTAATTAGCAGTCTTTACTTCTGGGTTGTCAAACGTCTGCCAATAATCGACTTTTCATCCATTAGGAGAAACTGTTCTAATGCTAGAACACTTCCTGAACAAGATAATGAGTAATAGAAAATGTTTGTCAGGTTATACAGAGGAAGTCGGCAAAGAAAACAGACTTTGACAAATGCACTTTGTAATGGGCTGTTTTAGGATGTCATATAGGCGACGTTTTGATGAAAACATTGCAGTAGTTTTAATTAACAAAAACCTGAGCACCATGTGTGCCAGATGAAGAACGATCTGTTATCAAAACAGCTAAGATTCTGAAGGAGAAACTGGTGGATAACCATTGTAAGAGCATTGAGATACAGACATTACATGTTTATTTTAATTTGATAATAGTATAGTATAACAGAACACTGATTCCCATACCTCGTCTTTAATGTGAGAAAGTTAAGTAATTGTAACGCTGTTCATTTAATGTATGTTTTTTTAAGTGCCTTTGTGGTCTACATATATAGCTTGTTATGTATCATTTCTGTTGTACTTGATGGACTGAAGCTGCTCGTGACTATTTTGGAGGGTTTGCAGTCATATAGTTGTGAACGCGAAATAGTAAGTTACATAAGAGATGCACACAAACATTTATCTAAAACTCAGCAATTTTTTTCTCAGAAAGTCGTCTTCCTCAATGTGTGGTACTAGAATATTTTTAAAAAAAAGCATTTGCAATACAATGTCGCACATTTGCGAGAGTTAGAGCTATTGTAAATGACAATGGGCCTTCTGTGCAGACAGTGCACATTCCGAGGGTGCTATGGGGAAGCCAAGTCCAATGTCAGATTCCTGGCTCTGAGCACCAGCTTTCACATGCCCTCCCAATGGCCCAATTAATCAATTATAGAAGATGGACAATGAAGGAAAAATAGCTAAGTCAAATGAGGAATTCTTTTGGAAAGTTTGGCTCTATTCCAGCAGCAGGCAGCATGAGAGGGAGGGTCAAAGAAATAGTACCTCTGTCATGTTGGAAGCAGCAGATGTGTGCTAATTAGGTTAAATCAATCCTAAATTGGTCCCTGCTACATGGACAGACCTGATATGATATCAGGCCTGAAGTGGATAAATTACAAGGTCATAAAGAAGAGTGCCACGAAAGCCAACAAATCGTGGGCGACAGGCAGTCTCCAAGCCTTTTTCTAACTACAACACCGCCTCACAAGCAATACGCATGCACTAGAGCATGCTATCGCAGACTTGAACCTAGCAAAAACCAACCTGTGCGACATCCGTGCCATCACTTCCTCTGTGTTTACAGTGTGACGGATACGAATGCCAAATGTAGCCTGATTTTGAAGGTATATTCATAGAAAAATACTAATTAACATAATGATTTTTTATAAACACTTTTATTGAAAATTTGGCAATACAAATCTTAGCAACAGGACAAGGATCACATTCAGCAGGCCTACACAGCAATATCATGCTTGCAACACCATAGCATAGAACAGTCCAACCAGAGTCCCAGTATAAACACACATCTGTGGACATAGGAGTCCATGCAATGGCATTCCATCAGGTTGTTATGAAGGAGTTGAAACTGGATAAGGGGTTGGAAGTATCAGCCACCATGGATAAAATGGATTGCATAATTTGTCTTAACTTAGTTCAACCTAACTTGCGGTGAAATCATAAAGAAGTAGCAGTGGACCAGGTGCAGCCAGGGAGCTCTGAACAGGGCGGTAGGGGCAATGGCAGTCTTGATGTAAAAGAACCGAGGGACTCACTAGGGCGGGCATAATAAGCTATGGATCTGCACTGCTCAAGGTGCACCAGTTAATCTTCTTTGGTGGAGAGGTTCTCCGATGGGAGACGTCGACCCCGGGCAGTACGGAATGATCATGTCCCATGCTTGTGCATGGTTATGGCTGCATAGGCGCCACTGTGTTTCATAATGCAATAGGGCTCCCTAACATGCAGTCCATTTCATCAGTCCATCCATGAAGTGTGGGTTCCTTGGGGGATTTCCAGAACCACGTAATCTGTCTTCAGGCTAGGATCAGGGCTTCGCCAGCGACCCTCGAGGTGACCATACGAGCTTTAAGTCTGGATCACAGGCCCAATAGGCAAGTCAACGTAGATCCCACCAGATTGTGCCCACTGGCAGAATTAATAAAGTCTATCACTGTCTCCCAGTAAAAGGCGAGAGCCCTGCACACCCATTCATATGAAAGAAATCTGCCCCAAGATTGTGGCAGTGGGGGCATGTAGCTTGTGTCTCTGGGAATATGAGATGTATTCATTTTGATGTGAGGTATGCCCTGTGGATATTACAAAAATTTATAAGGAGTAATTTGACATTATTAGATGCGTGAGGTGCCTGCCTTGGAGCATTTTGCCAACACTTATTTGTGAGTTTATGGTTCATGTCTCAGGACCAGTGGTCCCTCATGTCAATTAGCGTATACTGAATTGTGCTAGTAGTGCATTCTATAGAAGGGATGATTGCATGTGATTCGCCTGTGATGCACGAATTGCCGTGCGCCTGTGTGACCTGAATGTTTGTGTCCATCTTCTCCCTAAGTTCGGTGCATCCTTGCTGCAACTACCCCATATAGAAGAAAGTGGTGTTTGGGTAGTGCAAACTGGTCAACTAAATATCAAAGTCACACAATTTCCCATCGGCATACCAATTTCCTCATGCCCTTCACAAAACCAGGACCAGTTCCTCTCATGCAGGATATGTAGTGGGAGGTCCCTCGCATAAGGTATCCCTGTACGAGTTTATTGTAAGACCCTGGCCCATACATACTGTAGAGTGTAAAATGAGAATCCGGAGTGGCTGTTGTTTGTATGGTCCTTTGGGATAATCAATGTGGCCAACAGAGAGGTACCGATCAGAAGAAAGCACACTAACGGTGACATGTCCTCCCATACACAATATCTCCAGTGAGCTGCCCATTTAGTTGTGCCACAAGGTATTATGCTTCCAGATCTAGAACTGCTAGCCCTTTCTCCTCCGTGGGAAGCCAATGTTTGGGCAATGCCCGCTGCTGCAGTCCTGCACCCCAGTTGAGGTGGATCAGAAGACTAGTCCTCTCAGGGAACATGGACTACAGGAGCTGAGTCAGCAATGCTGCAAAGTAATACAAAAGGTAGGGGAGGAAAACCATTTTCAACAGCACAATCCTGCCCTCAACAATCAGGGTAGGGTCAACCAGAAGTTAAGGGAGGATCAAAGGGATGCCAGCACCATGTGCAAGTTACACTCCAGTATGTCTACTACTCTATGATGAATTCTGACCCCAGATATCTAATTGTAGGGGGTTCCCAGCAAAGGTCATGCCACCTCCAGCAGCATATAAGCCATGTCCGGATCCATAGCATGAAACGGGAAGCGTTTGACTTATCCCAATTCACTCAGAGTCCTGACAGGCAGCCGTTTTCATCTAAGATGCGACAAGCATCCGCCACATCTTAGTGCTTTCCACCGAGACATATTAGGAGATCATCTGAGTAAAGTGAAATGTAGACAGAAGGATATTCTATCTCAAGCCTCCAGTAGTAGTGGCCTGTGGGAGTCTGCAAGGCCATGGGTCTCTAGCTATTGTGAAGAACACTGGTGACAGTGGGCAACCCTGTTGTGTGCTTCATTCAATCTTGTAGGATACAGAGATGCAACCCCCTTTCGTGAGTCAGACCATTGGGTTTGAACATAGAAGCTGTGTCCAAGTAAGAAATCCACTCTCCAGTCCCATGCTAGTCATAGTAGCATGAAGAAAATTCCAGAGTTTGGAGTCAAGTGCTTTTTCCATGTCTATGAAGATAGGAAACACTTTAAGGTAGTTCCCCATTGGGACATGGATGATATGTATAAGCTGGCAGATGTTAGGAGTCATGCTTGATGTGAGAATAAATACTGTTTGGTCAAAGTGAATAAGGTCCTTCAAATGAGGAAGGAGTCTAGAAACCCGGATTTTGCTAAGTATTTTACAGTCAACATTTAGGATGGAGAGTGGCCTATAAGTCGTTGCCTGTTCCCCATCTTTTGCCTTCTTTAGCAGAGGCACCAACAGCACCTCCTCCATTGTAGGCGATAAAATCCCATTCTACCTGGCTGCGTTTTACAGTGTGGTCAAAACTGGGATTAAAGGATCAGTTTAGGTTGCATAAAATTCTATGGGTAGTTTATCAAATCCCAGCACCTTACCTTTGACCAAGATTCTAATCACCACTTTCACCCTCTTCTCTTTGATCTCACCCCCTAAAGAGGCAGCCATTGCTGCTGTTAGCCGATTTGTGCCTGCTGCCAGGAAATAATCATGAAGGGGCTGAGTGAAGGTTATTGCTGGGCAGCGGTAGGGAAAGGAGTAATATGGAAGAAAGGTTGAATTAATCTCAGCCTGAGTGTACACTAATCCATCTCCCTCATTAATTATTCTGGGTATTTGATAAACCTGTCAGTCTAGATTGGCTATCGGGCCAGCAACCTATCAGAATTATTGTGTTCAAAGTGAGCTTTAGTAAGGTACACTGGACAATCATAGGCTTGGAGTTGTCCCACAAGTCTAAACAGTTTCTCTTTCTCATCCCGTAATCTGTCAGGTGATGCCGGACGGCTTGCCGCAGGTAATTTCTAGCTTTGCCAAGAGATGCTCCTGAGCTACTATCTCGGCAAGGAGCTGTGTCCAAGTCCCCACCATCGTCTATATGCAGTGACCCCAAACACCTGCATTGAGTGCTTCCTACTCAACTAGCGGGGAAGAAGTTCTGAATCTTATCCCCCACAGTCGATCTACAGACCGGATCTTTAAGGGCTCTCACATTATGCTTCCAGGTTGGAATGCAGGGTATGGCTGCCCTCCTGTCCAGGGCAATTAGGAATGTGTTGTGGTCAGAATTATGTGGAAGCTAGCAGAGCATAAGAAAGTGACAAGGCTCAACAACAGTTTGCGCAAGCCAGAGTAATAAGGATAGATTCCGTCTCCAGGATTGTGGGTCTTACAGGTTTCAATACGCCCCCAGTTAGCAGCCCATGTGAGAATCAATTGAGTTGTTTTATAAATTGGGATGTGGGCAGTGGGGGATGCACCCAGTCTAGCATTGGGTCAGAAACACAGTTGATATTCCCTCCAAGTAATAATGGATGACGGCGAATCCAGGTAAGGTGTGGGTTAAATGAGTTTGGGAAGGACAATTATCAGTATTGAGGGCGTAGATATTTGCTGGTGTTATGTCCTTGCTGTCTAACTTCCCCGCCAACAATATGTATAGGCCCTCAGGATCTATAATCTCAACCTGTGTTAGGAATGGTGTCCCAAGAAAGGTCAATGTCAGCACCCCCTTGCGAATGCAGAGTAGGCAATAGCTTTGACTGTGCCTCTCCACCATTTCTGGAGTGCCAGACCCACATCCTTTGTTAGGTAATTCTCCTGAAGAAAGGCTTTTGAATCTTCAGTCTGTTAAGGTACAATGGAACCTTGTGGCTTTTAGGAGGGGAATTAAGCCCTCTGACATTCCAGGTGATCACCCCAAAAGCAGAAGCCATGTTAACCATGTGTGTATATAGTATAGGAGGGGTCCCACTCCTAGGTCTCCTGCCCCACTCGCCCACCCACATACCCTGCAATTATCAACCTAATTAATTCACCTCTGCGGGAGGTCCCCACGACAGTCCAATTGGTCTCCAGTGTCAAAAGTGTCAAGCCAGTGCCATGCCAAGCTCAAGGTGTTAAAATAGAGTGATTTCCCATCCTGCTGCAACCAGATGCTATCGGGGGGAGCAATGTGTAGGGAAAAACCATGTCACATTGCCCACTCTTGACTGTGAAGAATTAAGCCCAGAGTCTTTGGACAGCCATTGTAAAATTGAGGAAAATGGAGACTCTGGCATCTTCCACCCTCTAGGGGACAGCTGCGTGGGCCTGACTCAGAATCTAATCTTGATTCTGAAAATGTAAGAGACGGTCACCACCAGGTCAGGAGGCGTGCCTGGCACATGAAGTCTAGCTGGCACTCTGTGGGCATGCTCCACAGCATAAAACCTAAATAGTCCCTCTAGAGTGCCCACCTCCTGCAACTAGTCTTTGAGGAAGGAAATCATTGAAGTCTAGCATGCCCTGCCGTCTTAATCTTCGATTTTGGCCTGTAGTGAGCAGATCATCTCAGACATATTGTGTACTACAAAGGAATCTTACTTCAAGGTAGGGGGCAGATTTTCCACGGTTGTTTCCACTGTCGGAACACGGCCCACCATTTTTAGGGAGCCATCCTTGAGCAGGTTAAGGTCCACCACCACAGAATCAATCTTGGATTCTGGTGCCTATCTGGTAGATCTAATCAAGGCTAGGATAGCTTCCAGTTTTCCCCCTACACAATGTTAGAGGCCGCAACTATGTCCGTGCCAAGGATGACACGTTAGGATTTCCCGACAGGGGGATGCATGTCAGATGTGCCAGTGTGGAGTCTAGAGAACTGTGAAGGAGGATGTTTTCAGTTTAATATTCAGTTGTGAAGTGCAATGGCTTGAACAGTAGTTCTGAAGTTGCTTTTTGGGAAAAAAACAGTTTTGCCTTCATTTCTTTTGTTTTTGTTTGAATCTGTTTTTATTGTTTTAACTTTTATGATTGATTATACAGTAGAAGAATGTACATGAGGGCATCCCCTGGTCAATAACTTTGCAACAATATACACTCACTTATGTGCAACACTATTTAAAATGTATTGTCCTGCTTTATTTTCAGAGCCACATTTTACATGTGTAGTAGATGCATACAGTATCTCTGTTTCATTCAATCGACTGTCATGTAACAGTTTTGCTTTCATTAAAATAGAAAGCAAGCACATCTTTGTGCAAGCAAGCACCGTCTTTGTATTTTTTGCCAATTTGTTCCTTGAGGGTGAGGTTGGTGTCCAAGATGAATCCAAGTGACTTGCCATTCTATGTAAGTTTGTGTTTGAAGCTGTCAAGGTTTATATCATTGTGTTAGGGTTATATGTTTTTTTTACCTGTTGTTCTTGGCAAATAGCATACATTCTATATTAGTTGGGTTGAGCTTTAGGTAGATGCTAGACATCCAAGTGTGTATGAAGTCTAAGCAGTGTTTGAGGTGCTGGATGTTTGGAAGAGCAGAGTATTTCATGTAGAGTTGTGTATTGTTGGTATAATAGTGACTTTTGATGTTGGTATTTTTGAGTAGAGCCTGAAGGGGCTGCGTGTAGAGCTTAAAGATGACAAGAGGCAGTGTGCACCACTGGAGAACTCTGCAAGTGATAGGATTCTTTTAGAACCTAGAGGTACCTATATGATCAAACTGGTGTTGGGAAAGGTAGAAGGATAATCAATGAAGGACACTGAAAGTGAATCCCATTCAAGAGTCTAGGGTATGGATGAGGGTTGGATGGTCGACTGTGTTGAAAGCAGCTGAGAGGTCCAGCAATATCATCTGTGGTCAGGAGTGCTTTGTCTATGATGTGTCAGGTAGTGTCTTCATGCTACGGTGAGATCTGAAGCCAGGATAATAATCATGCAGGATATGGCTAAAATTGATGTGATATTACAGTTGTACAGTGACTATTTTTGATGACCTTGCCCATGAATGGTAGGTGAGTGATGAACCAGTAGTTGGCCAGGATAGGGTCTAATGTAGGTTTCTTTAGAAGTGGGAGGTTCAAGCCTATCTTGAGGGCTTCTGTGATGATGTCTTGAGTGAAGCAGGCATTGACAATGGTGAGTGGGAGTGAGCGAGTTTCCACAGAAAAAGCTTTAATGAAGGAGGGGAATAAGACATCATCTTTATAGTAAGTGGCTTTGAAGGAGTTGAGTATGTTGCAGAGGTCTTTGAGGGACAGATCTTTGAAGGACAACCAATGTGGGATTCTTTGAGAAGGAGTGGGTGTAAGGAGAGATGCAGGCTCAGTGTTGTCAGTGTGTTTTCAGATCTTTATTTTTTTGCTAAAGAAGAGATTGATGGAATGCACTTGTCTAGCGAGAGTGGGATAGGTGGGTCAGGCAAGGGGTTGATGCAGTGCTTTATTGCCTTTAAAAGTGCTCTGCTTCTGTTGGTAGCTGTTGGAAAATGGGTTATTGGTAGGGCAGGTAGGTACCTACACCTAGCAACAAGCCACTAACCTCCACATAGGTACAGTTAGGTCTCAGTAAATTAATCCCAGCTCAACCCTTGGTAGCTTGGCAACGAGCGTCAAGGCTTAACTTAGGAGACAAAGTGTAAAGCATTCAAATATCACAAAACAGTAATTAAATAAAACACAGGAAACAGTTTAAAAATCCAAAACCAATTTATAAAAATAGTTTATATTTTTATCTTTAAAATGACACAAAAACGATTAAAATCGGTTCAGGGGAACCGGAGATATGAATTTTTAAAGAATTATTACTTTTCTAGCGCTTAGAAACAAAAAGCGCCAATCGGATCATCTGGTTGCACCTCGACCGGGGCAAAGTCAAACTTTCAGGCCGACCGCGATGGAGCCCTGCTCGGCTACAGGTCGCGGGAGGCCTCGGTTAAAAAGTTACCTTCTGACTTAGTCTTTATTTTGAAGTTTTTCTTCACCGGGACGAACCTGCCAGTTGAATCTGACCTCCTGGAGCCCTTGTCCGGATACGCGATGTGGGTTTCCTTGGTGGAGACTTTTACCTTCGGACTTAGTCGTTTTTTCGAGATGAAAATCCTTCGACCGGGGTAAACCTGGATCTTGATCCGACGTCCATGGAGCCCTTCTCGGATACGATGGCTGGGAGGTCCCGGTCAACTTTTTACGTTCGGACTTAGGGGGTCATTCTGACTCCCGCCGGGCGCGGTCACTGCGCGCCCGGCGGGAGCCGCCAAAATACCGTACCGCGGTCGGAAGACCGCGGCGGGTATTTTGAGTTTTCCCCTGGGCTGGCGGGCGGCCTTCAAAAGGCCGCCCGCCAGCCCAGGGGAAAACGACCTTCCCACCATGAAGCCGGCTCGTAATCGAGCCGGCGGAGTGGGAAGGTGCGACGGGTGCTGTTGCACCCGTCGCGTATTTCACTGTCTGCGAAGCAGACAGTGAAATACTTGTAGGGGCCCTCTTACGGGGGCCCCTGCAGTGCCCATGCCAGTGGCATGGGCACTGCAGGGGCCCCCAGGGGCCCCGCGACCCCCCTACCGCCATCCGGTTCCAGGGGGGGTCGGAATCCCCTCGGCGGCGCAGCTAGCTGCGCCGCCTTGGAGGATTCCAAAGGGCGGCGGTACACTGCCGGGAGACCGCCAGTGTTGCCGGTCCGACCGCGGCTTTCGGCGGTGCTCCCGCGGTCCTCCAACCCGGCGGTCATTGACCGCCAGGGTTGGAATGACCCCCTTAGTCTCTTTTTTGGATGTTTTTCTTTACCGGGACGAACCACGAAGTCAGGCCGGGTCGCGGTTGAGGCAAGCCGGCTAGAATTTCCGCGGCGGGTCGGTCCCTCTCTGGAGCTTTTTTCCAAAAATTCTCAAATCTTTTCCAAACTTCTGGGGCTTCACCCAGATGTTCTTTTAAGGTTCTTTTGGGGTCCACAGCTCACCCCAAGGGTCCAGAAGTTCTGTGATGGTCCTTGGGGGGTGCGGACTTCAACTCCCAGAATGCACCTGGCGCAAACTCCTTTTTGGCCACTGGACAGTGGTCAGCTGGTCGCTTTCTTCAGGAGTTGGTGCAGGGGACTCTGGTTTAGCAATTTTTCACCTGTAGCAAACAGGGAGTCCCTCCTTGAACAAGTTGAAGCCAGGCAAAGTCCTTCTTGTGGTGAAGCCCAAGTGTGCAGCTGGTGCAGTCCTTCTGAGTGCAGGGTCCAGGTGCAGGCCAGGGGTCCAGCAGGGCAGTCCTTCTTCTTCTTTAGTTCCTTTCTTGTTGAATTCTGGAGGGGATCTGAGGCGTGGGTGCAGGTCTGCCAGTTTTATCCTTGCTCCTGGGTGAAAAGCAGGGGGGCCCTGGTTCTCCAATCAGGGACAGGGTTGTCCCCCTGTGATGACCACTTCCTGGGAAGTGTGGCAAAAATCCATCCCAGAAGGCAACAGTCTCTAAAAATCCAACATGGATGAATCTGATTTTTGGAGGTTACATCTGGCTGAGCCCACCCACTGGTGTGGCTAAAAATCATAAACACACCCCTCTCCTGCCCTCTCCTAATCTAATCAAGGGGGCACCTAATTGTCTGGGGTTGCAGGATGTGGGGGTGTTGCTGGGTGCTGCAAATGTCCTTCTCTGCCTTTGAAGACCAGTTTGGCAGCCCTCCCCCTTCCTGCCTCACCATCTGCTGAGGGGAGATTCTCTCCCCCAAGCACATTCCTTTGTGTGAAGCCTGGCCACTTCACACCTCATCAAGGCAGCCTGGCAGAAGCTGCTGCAGGCTGGCCAATCAGAGCACAGCAGCAAAAACAATGCAGAGCTGAAATTGGCAACTTTTTAGGTAAAGTCTAAACTTTTTACCTGAACTAGTTATATTAAATCCAACAACTGGAAGTTGTAGGATTTATTACAACAATTAATTTGATACCAAATTCTTGGTATGCAACATTTAAGGAGACTTTAAAATTTAAAATAAAGTCTGCCCATTCTAGCCTATGAAGGCCATTTACTTCAATGAGGGAAAAACGAATTTGGCTGTTTTTACCTCACCAGGGCTTATAAATCTATTTTTATAAAGTCCCTGCTTATAGTTACATGGCACCCAGCCCTAGGGGCACATAGGGCACACCTTAGGGGTGACTTATATGTAAAAATAAGGTAGTTTAAGACTTTGGAAGTACCTTTAATTCCAAAGTCGAATTTGCATATAACTTTAATTTAAAAGCAGCCAGCAAGGCAGGCTTGCTTTTAAAATGACACTGGGCACCTCAGCAATGCACCTAGGTGTGCACCACCTATGCTGTGGTCCCTAAACCTACATGCCCTACCATATACTAGGGACTTATAGGTAGGTTAACTTAGCCACTTATAATTAGCCTAATTTGCATATCCATTTTACACAGAGCACAGGCCCTGGGACTGGTTAGCAGTACCCAGGGCACCTTTAAAGTCAGGAAAACACCAGCAAAAAGTGGAAAATGGGGGCAAAAAGTTATGGGGCCTCTGCAACCAGCCCTGTTTTCTCACACAACCCCCCCCCCCCAGCCCACACGCCCAGGAGACTCAGCCCAACCCTGGGAGAGTCTTCCTGGCTTGTTAGGCGAGGAAGACAGTGAAGAAAACTGGCTGTCCCTTTGCAGGGCCTACTCTGCCTTATATCCTCCTGTCAGGGTCACTCCCTATGGGTAGTGAAGCCATCCCAACAGTAAAAGGACCCAACACAAACTGAAACTTTCCTCTAGGGGGGTCTTCCTCCTTTCTCTCTGCCAACTTGGGTAGTGAGGTGCCCACCTCCCCTACTCCAAACTTTGCTAGGGCAACACCTAGCTTACCCAAAGAGGTCACCCAACACTTGAGCAACCCCACCATGACCAATAGGGTCAGGGGGCCTACTTTGCTATTGGCCCTGGGGTCTGCCTCCCAGGCCAAGTACAGTGCTGCCAGGAAGGCTAGCACCCAGCAGAGGCTACTGACAGCTGTCAGTACCCAGAACCACACCCTAAGCTCTCCACTGACAGGTGGCTGAGCTGCTTTAGGGGCATCTTTGGGGTCCTGGCACCCCTCTTGCTGCCTAGAGTGGGGGGCTACCACCTCCTGTGGCAGACACCCTCCTTCCACTCTCCCTTCTGTCAGTGCAGGGGCAACACCTTGCATCTGGACAGCTGCCTGACTACTCAGGACTTCCTTGGGGTCAGGTGAGGCCTCACCAGTGCCAACTCTGGGCTCCCCCCCCTACTGGGGCAGAAGGCCCTTGGCTCCCTGGAACTCTCTTTAAGAGTGGCCTACCCTTCCTTTTCTTCTTTCCTTTTCTTGGGGACCCCTGTCTCCTAACTGTAGGGACTGACTCCCCAGGACTTTGGGTTGGGGGGGCGCCCTGGGCGACCACCCCATCTGTGACCAGACTCACCTCTGGGAGGTCATTGCCCAGGATACAATCTAGGGGAAGGTCAGCACTGACTACCACCCTAATCCAGTCAAGGATACCCTCCCTCTCTAGGGGCACTATGGCTACAGGTTTGGAGGTGACCTCCCCTGTGGCTATCCTGACTTTCTTTGTCTTTCCTGGGACATACATGTCTGGGGTCACTAACCGGTCACTCACTATAGTGTGACTGGCACAGGTGTCTCTCAGGCCAGTGGTAGGGATCCCATTCACTTGAATGTGGTGGAAGTGCCTACTCCCACCCTCAGGGATCACCAGCTTACCATCTGGTCCTGTCTCCCAGCTCAATGCTAGGAGGACTTCATCATCTGAGGAATCCTCCTCTATGGCTACACTGGACAGCCCAGTGCTAACCACCTTCTTTGGACAGGCTGCATCTCCTGTGAAGTGACCTGTCTGCTGACAGTCAAAGCAAGCCCTACTGTCCAAGAGCTTTTTTAACCCTGGGTCTAACTGTCTCTGCTGGTCAGAGTGGGATTTACTCTCCTCCTTCTTAGGGTTCTGGGGTACAGAGGGAGTCTCTGTGGTGGGCTTACCACCTCCCTCCTTAGGTTTTTGGGGACCTGTCCCCCCCTTCTTGGAGTCTCCCCCCTGGGACTTGACAACCACCCTGGTTCTCAACCACTCATCAGCTGCCTCCCCTAGCTCTCTAGGGTTGGTCTGCTTAGAGTCCACTAGATGCTGGCGTAACCTTTCTTGGGTACAATTGGTCAAGATGTGCTCTCTCATGATCAGATTGTATAACCCCTCATAAGTATCTACTTTGTTACCAATAATCCAGCCCTCTAGTGCCTTTAGTGAAATGTCCACAAAGTCAACCCAAGACTGGGTACTGACCTTCTGGGTGTCCCTGAACTTCATTCTATATTGCTCTGGGGTCAGACCAAACTTCTTGGCTAAGCACCTCTTCATACTAGGGTATGAATCTGCCTCCTCCCCCCTTAAGGTCAGAAGCCTATCCCTCCCTGAGTTGGGGGCCAACTCCCACAAAAGGGAACCCCAGTATTGAGGCCTAACCCTTCTCATTTGGAGTGCCCTCTCAAAGGCCCCCAGCCACTTATCTATGTCATCCCCCTCTACATAAGCAGGAACCACCCCCTTGGGTAATCTGGGGCAAACTCCCCCACCCATGGACACCTCAGCTTCTTTATCGCTGCTTCCATCTCTTTTCTCTTTGTATGCCCACTTTTTCTTTTCTAGGGCCAGCTTCTCTGCTTCCAAAGCTATGTATGCTAGCTGGGCTTCCAGCTCTCTTTCTCTGATGGATGGGTTCTCTCCTCCTGAAAGGACCCCCTTCCCACCACTAGCTTTGGGTCTGCCCCTAGTGACTGTATTTACTGAGGACCGTTCTTCCTCATCCTCACTTAGGCTCAGATGCCTTCCCTCCCCTGAGTGGTTAGAGCTTGCATCCTGCCTTCTTTCTCCCTCCTCTGGAGCTTCTTCTGACTCTACCTCTTGGGCCTCAGCCCATGCTGTCAGGGATGTGATCAGGATTTGCTTCCTGAGATCAGTGGTTGCAGGCAACCCTCTTTCAATACACAACCCCCTAAGCTGGACTACTGTCAGTGTGGGTAGGCTAGCCAGATCAAGCTCCATGGTTCCCTAGTTTTGTGTCAACAAAAACTTTTTGCAAAAATTGGAAACAAGAATTTAGAAAAATTACAAAAATTAAATAATTGAAATTAATCCAAATCAAAAATTAAAAACAATTTTTGCACTAGGACAATTTAAAGGATTTTTAATTTGTTTTACCTAAAACTGTAACGTGATATTGAACACAAGTACAGGATCCCGTCGCTGCTTCCAATTATGTTGGAAAATGGGTTATTGGTAGGGCAGGTAGGTACCTACACCTAGCAACAAGCCACTAACCTCCACATAGGTACAGTTAGGTCTCAGTAAATTAATCCCAGCTCAACCCTTGGTAGCTTGGCAACGAGCGTCAAGGCTTAACTTAGGAGACAAAGTGTAAAGCATTCAAATATCACAAAACAGTAATTAAATAAAACACAGGAAACAGTTTAAAAATCCAAAACCAATTTATAAAAATAGTTTATATTTTTATCTTTAAAATGACACAAAAACGATTAAAATCGGTTCAGGGGAACCGGAGATATGAATTTTTAAAGAATTATTACTTTTCTAGCGCTTAGAAACAAAAAGCGCCAATCGGATCATCTGGTTGCACCTCGACCGGGGCAAAGTCAAACTTTCAGGCCGACCGCGATGGAGCCCTGCTCGGCTACAGGTCGCGGGAGGCCTCGGTTAAAAAGTTACCTTCTGACTTAGTCTTTATTTTGAAGTTTTTCTTCACCGGGACGAACCTGCCAGTTGAATCTGACCTCCTGGAGCCCTTGTCCGGATACGCGATGTGGGTTTCCTCGGTGGAGACTTTTACCTTCGGACTTAGTCGTTTTTTCGAGATGAAAATCCTTCGACCGGGGTAAACCTGGATCTTGATCCGACGTCCATGGAGCCCTTCTCGGATACGATGGCTGGGAGGTCCCGGTCAACTTTTTACGTTCGGACTTAGGGGGTCATTCTGACTCCCGCCGGGCGCGGTCACTGCGCGCCCGGCGGGAGCCGCCAAAATACCGTACCGCGGTCGGAAGACCGCGGCGGGTATTTTGAGTTTTCCCCTGGGCTGGCGGGCGGCCTTCAAAAGGCCGCCCGCCAGCCCAGGGGAAAACGACCTTCCCACCATGAAGCCGGCTCGTAATCGAGCCGGCGGAGTGGGAAGGTGCGACGGGTGCTGTTGCACCCGTCGCGTATTTCACTGTCTGCGAAGCAGACAGTGAAATACTTGTAGGGGCCCTCTTACGGGGGGCCCTGCAGTGCCCATGCCAGTGGCATGGGCACTGCAGGGGCCCCCAGGGGCCCGCGACCCCCCCTACCGCCATCCGGTTCCAGGCGGGCGGACCGCCGGGAACTGGATGGCGGTAGGGGGGGTCGGAATCCCCTCGGCGGCGCAGCTAGCTGCGCCGCCTTGGAGGATTCCAAAGGGCGGCGGTACACTGCCGGGAGACCGCCAGTGTTGCCGGTCCGACCGCGGCTTTACCGCCGCGGTCGGAATGCCCTTGGGGGCACCGCCGGCCTGTCGGCGGTGCTCCCGCGGTCCTCCAACCCGGCGGTCATTGACCGCCAGGGTTGGAATGACCCCCTTAGTCTCTTTTTTGGATGTTTTTCTTTACCGGGACGAACCACGAAGTCAGGCCGGGTCGCGGTTGAGGCAAGCCGGCTAGAATTTCCGCGGCGGGTCGGTCCCTCTCTGGAGCTTTTTTCCAAAAATTCTCAAATCTTTTCCAAACTTCTGGGGCTTCACCCAGATGTTCTTTTAAGGTTCTTTTGGGGTCCACAGCTCACCCCAAGGGTCCAGAAGTTCTGTGATGGTCCTTGGGGGGTGCGGACTTCAACTCCCAGAATGCACCTGGCGCAAACTCCTTTTTGGCCACTGGACAGTGGTCAGCTGGTCGCTTTCTTCAGGAGTTGGTGCAGGGGACTCTGGTTTAGCAATTTTTCACCTGTAGCAAACAGGGAGTCCCTCCTTGAACAAGTTGAAGCCAGGCAAAGTCCTTCTTGTGGTGAAGCCCAAGTGTGCAGCTGGTGCAGTCCTTCTGAGTGCAGGGTCCAGGTGCAGGCCAGGGGTCCAGCAGGGCAGTCCTTCTTCTTCTTTAGTTCCTTTCTTGTTGAATTCTGGAGGGGATCTGAGGCGTGGGTGCAGGTCTGCCAGTTTTATCCTTGCTCCTGGGTGAAAAGCAGGGGGGCCCTGGTTCTCCAATCAGGGACAGGGTTGTCCCCCTGTGATGACCACTTCCTGGGAAGTGTGGCAAAAATCCATCCCAGAAGGCAACAGTCTCTAAAAATCCAACATGGATGAATCTGATTTTTGGAGGTTACATCTGGCTGAGCCCACCCACTGGTGTGGCTAAAAATCATAAACACACCCCTCTCCTGCCCTCTCCTAATCTAATCAAGGGGGCACCTAATTGTCTGGGGTTGCAGGATGTGGGGGTGTTGCTGGGTGCTGCAAATGTCCTTCTCTGCCTTTGAAGACCAGTTTGGCAGCCCTCCCCCTTCCTGCCTCACCATCTGCTGAGGGGAGATTCTCTCCCCCAAGCACATTCCTTTGTGTGAAGCCTGGCCACTTCACACCTCATCAAGGCAGCCTGGCAGAAGCTGCTGCAGGCTGGCCAATCAGAGCACAGCAGCAAAAACAATGCAGAGCTGAAATTGGCAACTTTTTAGGTAAAGTCTAAACTTTTTACCTGAACTAGTTATATTAAATCCAACAACTGGAAGTTGTAGGATTTATTACAACAATTAATTTGATACCAAATTCTTGGTATGCAACATTTAAGGAGACTTTAAAATTTAAAATAAAGTCTGCCCATTCTAGCCTATGAAGGCCATTTACTTCAATGAGGGAAAAACGAATTTGGCTGTTTTTACCTCACCAGGGCTTATAAATCTATTTTTATAAAGTCCCTGCTTATAGTTACATGGCACCCAGCCCTAGGGGCACATAGGGCACACCTTAGGGGTGACTTATATGTAAAAATAAGGTAGTTTAAGACTTTGGAAGTACCTTTAATTCCAAAGTCGAATTTGCATATAACTTTAATTTAAAAGCAGCCAGCAAGGCAGGCTTGCTTTTAAAATGACACTGGGCACCTCAGCAATGCACCTAGGTGTGCACCACCTATGCTGTGGTCCCTAAACCTACATGCCCTACCATATACTACGGACTTATAGGTAGGTTAACTTAGCCACTTATAATTAGCCTAATTTGCATATCCATTTTACACAGAGCACAGGCCCTGGGACTGGTTAGCAGTACCCAGGGCACCTTTAAAGTCAGGAAAACACCAGCAAAAAGTGGAAAATGGGGGCAAAAAGTTATGGGGCCTCTGCAACCAGCCCTGTTTTCTCACAGTAGCTTAATGAATTATGCTTTTATAGTACTTACTTTAGCTGATGTGATGAGCTGTCTCAATGTTGCTTAGAGTGAATTCATTATCATGAGGTCATTGGGGTTACTATTTTTTAAAATTATTTTCCTGCATGTGGCTGAATCACTTATTGGAAGTCAGACCTTTATAGTACCAGTATTCTCAAGGCTTTGTCTTGGACTTGTGTTTTTTCATTGGATTCCTGTGGATGCTCACATAGCTGGCTGAAACAGGATTGAAGTCGTTAAGCATGGAATTGTTGCTGGACGTGTAGTTGGTATGGTATGCAAATAGGCCATGCATTAGGTTGCCAATAGGGAATTCTAGAAATAGACAAGGATCTGAAGGTTTGGTTTTATCTCTAATAATGACCTTGGATTTTTGTTAGGATACAGAGCAGGGAGAAAAGATGGCAATGTGATCAGTCCTGTCCAGGAGTATGTATGTGCAGAAGCAATTTTATTAATAAAAATATTGAATGCAATTAATGTGTAGAAATAACAGGTAGGCCTGAATTGAGAAAAGGCATTTTGAAAGCAAACAATAACACTAGACTCCCATATTAACGTGTATTCTGCTGAAATTGCATGAGAATACAATTTTTCTTTTCCTTTACCCTGACCTAGGTTAGGAATTTAGAATATTAACTTTTCATCATACAAATGTCCTGAGAAAAGAATAAACTATCAAAAAGAGCTGATGTATTTAGCCTTCACACATACTTAGGTTCATCGCTTATAATAATGTATTAAAATGTTTAGTTTAATTTCCGTAAAATGTTTCTTCATGAATAGAGTTTTGATTTCCTTGGGAAATTCACTTTGCTGATTCCAGACTCTCTGCAGAGCCCTTTACTGAGACACTTTTCAGATTCAGTCTGAGAGAATCACTCATTTCCCTTGCCTGAGCCTATACTGCTCTGAGACTCTATTGAGTTTCTTGAACCTCTCTTTATGGCAATGTCTGATTGATTTAGAATTGCTTTAAGCTTTATGCTTTCACATCTTGAATCCCTGATTTGGAGCTCTCTGTGGCTTTTAACTGATTTTTCCCTCCCAATAGGGACTAATTTATATGGACAACACTTTGGCCCAGATTTAAGAGGGCCTCGCACCTCCTTGCACCACATTAGCGTCACTTTTTTAATGCTAATGTGGCCCAATGAGGCCAAAATAGCCATCCCATATTTACAAAATAGTGCAATGCATGCATTGCGCTACTTTGTAACCCCTTGCGCCACGTTATGCCTGCACCAGTCATAATGTATGCAAGGGGGGGTTTTCCCCCGTTAGGGGGGATGGAAAAATGGCACAAAGAAATCTAAAAGATTTCTTTGTGCCATTTTTGGCACCATTTTTAACACCTGCACAGAACAGGCGTTTAAAGGAGGCACATCATTATTTGTAATGAGCCTCAATGTGCTTTGCAGGATCCTACAAAGCACCAACCTAGTGTAAAAAAAATTACGCTAGTTCCCTAACAACCGCCATGGTGCGTTGTATCTTAAATACGGTGCACACATGGTGGAGTTAGGGGGGCGGTAAAGGGGGCAAAAAAAAGTGATGCTACATTGGAGGCAGTGGCACTTTTCTTCAATCAGGCCCTTTATCCCTAGTTCTGAATTGTACGAATGCTTTTAATAATATATTGAGAACTTATTCATAAAGAGATATTAACCTAAAAGATTATGATACATTTTCTAAAACTCACACCAAAATCTCAATATTGACTCTCAAAGATATGAAATTGTAACTGTGATGAAATAAATTAAATTGAATTGATCTTTGATTTGCTGCCGAACTTGTGCTGTTAAGAAACAGAGACCTATTTTGTTCAGATGATTCTGATATGATTTTGCCGTAAACCAAATATTTATTTAAAGTCCCTGTTTCACCAGGTGGTTAGCATTAAATTGTTACTCATCGCGAACCTACTCACGTGGTACCAACATAAACTAATCATGGAATATCAACTTCAAATTGTTGGCTATCTGTGCCTTCAGACAGTCCTGTCTTTTTAGCCAACAGCACTTGTATGATTTACCACAAACAATGATAAAAGCGAAAGTAGAAGTTCCACAATGCACCGTAGTAGAGAACCTCGGAGATCCAAGCTCATACAAATGTTTTTTTTTCCATTTGGCTGACTGCAGCCTGACTGCAGCCTTTGATTGAAATCGGCCAAGCATTTATGATAGCACAGTCAGAGGGGTGTAGACCTTCAGTTAGTGCAGCGTATCCAACATGAGAACCAGGTCTAATGGTTTCAGGTCTAATGGTTTGCCATGTGTGTGTAAATAGACATAGAATAAGTTGTGTGTATTGTATTGGATTATATTATATTGTATTTATACCGTGATTCATACCTCTGATATAGAGTGAGTGATCTGAGAGCAATTGGTTTAATTGGGTGAAACAAAATAATTATTAGTTTCTAGATTGAGGTCATGAACAATGATGAGAGGGTTGGAGTGAGACAATGATTCAATATTGGTATTGAGACCTTCATCATCATTAAGACATTAATATAGTGTGGCATATCAGAAGAGGTACATTGCTAGCAATATACAGCAATAGAATAGCTCCCCATTTAGACTTTGGTGGGTGGCAGACTACCTCCCACCACATTTAAAGATCTCCATCAGCCTAGGGTAGATATGTATGCAATTAGAGAAGCCATTGCCATATTGAATCCTATGAAGAATACCAAACGTTTGCAGGGCAGTGTCAGCGAGACCAAATCCTCAGGGCGTACACATCATTGCCAATAAGCCCACCTCCTGGCACCTCCAACTCTACTAGCTATAACAGCGCTGAGTTTTAGAGTGGTCAAGTGGGGCGAAGGACTTTCATAGATCTCAAGAAATGAAGGATTAGCAAGAAACTCACTGAAAGAAATACTACCTCACATTTCAAGAAGTTCAACAAACATGATGTCAATTTGCGTCATTAAATCGTGATATTCGCATAAATGTATTCCTTCGCGTTCAAAAGTATTATTTTAGCAGCTCATCAAAACATTAGAGCACCTTAGAAATTGAGCCCCTCACAATGTATCTCTCTTCTTTTGACGCCAATAAGCGATTCCGTGTAGCAGCAACTATGTATCAACAAACAGCGGCAATAGCTTGCACTCGACCTGTTATGAGCAGCAATTATGTATCAACAGATGACTGCCAGAGATAAGTATGCCTCAAGAAGAAAACAACTTCAAATAACTTCTAAGTAACAAAAGAAAATGGATGGTGGAAGAAACCACCATCCGTCTTACCGTCCCAAGTTTACACCACACTCTACTTCAGAACCCAAACAAGGAAATCCCAAGCGATTGGCAGGAACAAGAAACCGCTTGTCATGAAGAACTCCAGTCTGCATCAAGGAACACCACACCAAAGATCCCTGTTCACACAAGTATCTCACAAGAGTGAGCACCAGTAACTGGGTGGGGCTGCTTAAATAGAAGTGCCCCCTCCCAATGTGCCCCGCCAAGGGTGCCCCGCTCAAGGTGCCCCACCCAAAATGGCCGCCACAAGTTTAACTGGAACTTGAAGTTATCACATAATTCTATGAACAATAAACAGTGTGCCTATAGCATAAAACCACATAAACCACATAAAACCAACAACTTTAATGATAACGCAGTGAAGGTTTATGCATAAGGCAATTCCTGATTTTTGGACAAACTAGCCACCAACGTCCTGATAGTATACCATGCACTTTGCCACAACCTTTCTCAGATGTTTTAACATGATGGCAAATGGATGGTCCCTGTTCTAATGATGAGCACCAGATAGTGGCGGGCCCTACAGCGCGCACCGCTGTGATGTCGACAGGCAGCTACCATGTTTCTCACAAAGACTCAACAAACATTTTTATTTTACCAAAACAAACTCCAAAAATAGGAGTTTGTTTTTGTAAACTAAGGCCCATATTTATACTTTCTCACACAAAACTGCACTGACGCAGTTGTGCGTCAAAAATGTTAACGTTGGCTAACTCCATTTCTTTGCGGTGCTTGGGTGTAAAATTTATACTTTGTCGCTCGGCCGCGCAAACCACTGACAGAGTCATTTTGTTTTATTCAAACCAGTGCTCCACGTCGTAAAGAAAAACTACATTAACATGGCGAAAATTACTTTTATTCAGTTTACGATGTCGCAAACCGGATACGCATCTTTTTTTCCGCAATTGCGTCGAAAAGCGGCACAAACACAGCAAAATGTGCAAAGGAGAGCCAAAAATGGATCCCAGAAGCTATGAGAGACCCCAGGAAGATGACTACCAACCAGGAACCAGCCAGGAGGACCCACACAAGACCCAGGAGAGGGAGAAGAAGAAAAGTAAGTGTTGGTTCAGTGCAGAGGAGCAGGAAATACTGGTGAAAGAGGTGACGGAACACCAGCACCAACTTTTTGTCACCTCTAAATTGCCAATTAGTTGGAGAGAAGCAATTTGGCAACAAATTGTTCACAAGATAAACAGTGTGGCAGAAGTACGGAGAACAGTCATTGAGTGCAAGAAATGCTGGCATGACTGCAAGCACAGGACCAAGGAAAAGATGGCAAGGAACAGGAAGGCAGCACTGCAGACTGGAGGTGGGAGTCCAGCACCGCAGGAGGCCCTGGACCACATGGAGGAGATGGTGGCAGCCGTCATCCCGGAGGAGATCGTCACAGGGATTCAAGGACAGGACAGCACAGACTACCAGGAGACAACACAGAAGCAAGGTAAGTGGCATGGGGAATTAAAATGCCTAATTGTTAACTGCAACCGGCGGGGACATACCTACTACACAATGCATGTAAGTCATGATAATCAGGGAGTGGAAAGGGCAAAGGGGCACGGCACGGGGCATGGGCTTTGCAGGGCAAACCTGGGGCACAGCACAACACTACACCAACAGCCTTTGCATTGGGGTATTCTGACATGCCAAGGATGTTGGAAAAGCAAAGCCAGTCCAGAAGGGTAGGGTACAACGTAAAACTGGCATGCTGTCAAACGACAGCTGGTATTCTCGCTACATGAACTAGGGCTCAATTAACAGTCTCAGGCCATATCCGCAAGTGGAATTTAACATTGACAACAGTTGCCACTACCACCTGTGCTATGTGTGCAGGTCAAGTAGCTAATGGCAGTTATGTGCCCATGGATCAAACACACCCAAATTAGAGGGTTCTGGATGACAACGTTATCAATCCCCTGTAATTCCTAATAAAGTGCAAATCCTGTCAAATGCTAATGTCCATAGTCACTACAAACATCAGCCATTGTCATAAACATTATGAGGTACACATCAGTAATGTCATACCCATGCTGCACATGTCTGGGTCCACCCTGTGCCTGGGTCACAATAGCTGCAATGCCACCATGCAACATCCCAACTGTCATACTGCTGAGACAACAGCATTGAGGGGGAGGACATATGTTTCCGGCTAGTGAAACACACCTGCACAGTCAGACGAGGAAATGGAACACTGCTAGGACCATCAGTGCAATCCAATGTAGCACACATTCCCCAACATCAACATTACACACTACCAATGCTGACACCTGCATTGTGACATGCCAATGCTATCCATAGTATATGCTAGGTCTCAGCAACATATAGCTGGATGTCAAATATCTGAGAATGGGGCAGTTCCAGATTGTTAAGTGTGGTGCAAGTGCCATCAGAACACCCACAGTCAGTGCAAGGCCACAACATGAGAATGGAAGTAGACGGAGGGTTGAGTTGTACAATAAGGTGGCAACATACAATTTGGGCAGAACCCACACCTAGAGGATGTGACGCAGACAAGTCCCCAAACTGCCCACACTACATGTGACATGCATGTGGGACATAGGCCTGGGAGAATGCTAATCTTAATGACAGGAACAATGAAAAGGAACCAAGATCACAATGTAAAACTAATAGGAAGTCAGGCATGTCACATTACAAATGCCACAACACAGACACACTAATTGTACAATATCTCATTGCAAAGGACGATGGCTCTCCTGGGGATATGCCTGTCCTGGACTTCACTAATGACATGGATGACGAACTGACAAACATCAGCCAGCAGACCCTCCAAGATGTCCTTGGAACACTCCAGACCCCACCTTCAGTCACAAAGAGGAGCACAGAAGTAGTAGCCATCACAGAGGACACACCCACCACCCCAATAGTACGACATGCCAGCTCCAACCCAGTGGAGGACTCTGACGACACTGGCACCAGCTTTGAGAGGACTGTCGTTGGAGTACAGAGGGAGCTGGCCAAGGAGGTGCAGGTGGGGATGCAAAATATGGCAGCCAGCCTAGAGGGGGTACATTCGTGCATGATGTCATCTGCAGAACAGGCAGCAGCCATGCAAGGGCGAACATCTATCTTGCAAGAACTTCAACAAAGTGTGAAGGAAATCAGCACAGCAGTAAGGGAGTTGACACAATACCTCACACACCAAACTTTTCAACGCATTCACACATGCAATATTGAACCCCTCAGGGCTGACCTGGCTGCCTACCACAGTGATGTAGCTGCTATACTTTAGAACCAGCAGATCCTCCTTGCTGCAGTACTGCCCTTAATAGCTCCACAGTTAGCAGCTACTGGGATTTCTGACTCCACATCTTCAAACACTGAAGTGTGTGTTGCCCCTTCAAACTCACCACCAACAAGGGCAGAGGAGATGACACACACATCAGAAGAAGAAGACGTGGAACAGATCACCTTCACCCGTAAGTCTACCCGGTAGCACAAGTCCATGCCAAATGGGTACTTATAACCAAGGTCCTGTGCTTCGTAACATGCCAGCCTTGCAACAGCTGCTCACAAGCACTGTTCTCCAGCCCACTGTTTACCTTGACACTATGCTCTGTGATTGTCTCTCACTACCTCATAGGCAATTCATGTTCCTCTGCACTGTATGACACTTTACCCCAGCATGTCCAATGACATGTCCTTTTGCACTTGTGTAGTATCACAATAAAAGGAGTAACACTAATGGACTCACAATCCTGGACTATGTAAATATTGCACTACAGCACTTTAAAATGAATAGCACTTACACAACCACTTTTTCTCTGTGTAATGTGACGCATCAGCCATGAGGGAGATCAGTGATGTATGCTTCATGTCAATGCCCATAGAATGTCAATACAACTGCCTTGAAAGATTATGGGCTGATAACTATGCACTGGGAACGGGATTGTACCATAATCCCCCCTCCCAGAGGGTTAATTCTGAAGCAAATAGAAAAATTACAGTATAATGCTGTGTTGGACAGAAAAGGTCTGCTACAAGGGATGTCTAAGCAGAAAATCAATGTCTTCACATTTTTCTTCCAGACAATCTTTAGGTATGTGATTTATGACTCAACACACACACACCATACAGCAGGAATGGATGTGTACGAGTGTACGGACAAATAAGTAACCTGGCAGTACAATGTAAGAAATGATAGGTGCGAGTTATGTATACTATACTACATGAGATTATACCATCACTCACCTTATTAGGGTTCACATGAACATCAGGCTGCAGGCAGCGTACCACAGTGTCCTCTATACAAAATCTGGTCTCAAAGTATGACAGATTGAAAACATACATCCAAACTTAACTACACATTGGGAACCATAGTAACCTTGAGTGGTGGGTGCAATGGATGGCAGATGCATAGCGAAGTAGCTTTGGTGTAGCTGCCAATGTGACAGCTCAATTGGGATTTGGATACAGGATGGAACACAAATGCAAATACTAAATTGACACTGTTCAACCATGCCAAGGCCCTGATCCCCAAGCATACGACACATACTGTAAAGTAGTACCTAAGTATTTATTTAACTGTAATAAAAGGATGCTAAAACTAGGGGAAACACCTTAACTAACCTAACCTATCCTAACTACACATTACCCACAACCGGCCCTAGCTACCCTAAGCTAAACTTACTTATCACATATAACTAAACACTCTAAACCTCAATCCCCCATCCCCCTGATATGACGGGACACATGGAGGACAACATATACTAACCTAAACACATACTATCTTATCCTGAACAATTATATATTTTTTGATTATTTAAATATATTTTTTGTATTTTTTTTAATACACAAAAACCCCAACATCATCCAACAAAAAAAACACATGTAAAAATATCATACCCTCCGCCCCCCAACCCACTTATACGAACTAAACTAACAGCATATTCTAACCTAACACTAAGCCCCCTAAACCCACTAATTATAAGAACCAAGAAAGAGGAGGGAAGGGAGGGAATCATGGGTGAGGGTCACAATGTCACAAGTTTGCTCTCCGCAGGGTCTTCTTTATCCCACGCACTCTCCTGTTGATCTGGGACACCTCCTGCTGCAGCCTGTCCCGTCTGCGCAACATCCGTGGCATGTCACGTTGCATAATACAAAATTCTACATTGGCAATGACTGCAGCAGGGGTGGTCTGTGTGCTAGTTGTGGAGGGTTGTGCAGTTGCCGGTGCCATGCTTGAGGGGGAGGTGCAGGGGCTGCTGTCAGTGGTCCCGGAGTGGATGATGTTGATGGACCTGCAGTGGTGGCTGTCATCCTTGGTGCCACTTGGGTTGGAGTGGTGCTGCTGGTGGTGATGGCTGTTGTTGACACAGATGGGCCCCCTTGGGCAAATGCCCTCCACACCCCTGTGGCTCTCTCATGGCGATAACGGTGTGCCATGTGGCGGAACCCAGACTCAACATACAGAATGTGGTGGTAACGCATCGCCCTCCTCTGGAATTCACAGATCTGATTGGCATCCATATTGGCTGCTGTTAAAAAAGATAAAGCCAAACATTAGTTACATCATTGTGTGATACAACTACTGATGATAATCAAAAAATTCATTTAACTTAGCTTAAACAGGCCAAATCATTGTACAGATCACAGATTCTCCCTGAGGAGGTACATGTCAATGCAGCCTATACATGTCCTATCTGACAGCACAGCAATGCTCAAAAAGATGTGTACCTACTTAAATGCTCAAAGTATCATTGTTCTACCATTAGTCACATAACAAATGCTGCAAGTCCTCCACATGTGACATGCCAACTAATGACTATCTTCTGGATGTAAATCAAGGGCCACAAGATCTGTGATTTGTACATGGAATTGCCAGGATGGTATGCAGTTGCTAATCATGAATGGGTATCCTAGGTTGGAACAAATGAATTTCTGAATTACATGTCTGTGTACTACACTTGGATCCTCACACCTAGGTACACATATTTCATAACCCTAAGCCTGTGCCTCAGGAGGGATGGACAAGCAACACATACTTTCAAACATCAAGGACAGCCAGGAAGCTTTGGACAGCTGTCCATGGGTTTATTCAGTCCACCACAGGTAAGGAGGGTGTCAAACTAGGAAATACACAAACATTGTACAATCACATCCACATTTATGTTCCTAATTGCAGACAATTGTCAACATCATTTGATACCACCAATACCTGTCCTACAACAAGCAAATAGATGCAAGTACCCATCTAGGGGCCAGATGTAGCAAAAAGACAATTTGCGAGTTGCAAATTGCGAGTCCATGCGACTCGCAATTTGCAACTCGCAAATTGGTATGCAGTACGGTGTCTCAGACACCGTCTGCGAGTCGCTATGGGGTCGCAATGACCCACCTCATTAATATTAATGAGGTGGGTCGCAAATTGCGGCCCCATAGCGAGTCTAGGCACTCGCAAACATGGAGGCCTGCTGTCGTCAGCAGACCTCCATGTTCTTGACTGCTTTCTCAATAAAGCAGTTTTTTTTTTTTAAGTGTAGCCCGTTTTCCTTAAAGGAAAACGAGCTGCACTTAAAAAAAAAACGAAACCTTTAGTTTCGGTATTTTTTCAGGGCAGGTAGTGGTCCCTTGGACCCCTACCTGCCCTGAAAAAATAGTATTGGGTCCATTAACAAAGGGGAAGGGGTCCCATGGGGACCCCTTCCAATTTGCGAGTGGGTTACCATCCACTTGAAGTGGATGGTAACTGCGACACCCTTTGCGACCGCATATGCGGTCGCAAATGGTATTGCATGCCACTCCGAATCGCAAATAGGAAGGGAACACCCCTTCCTATTTGCGATTCTGAAATGCATATTGCGAGTCGGTCCCGACTCGCAATATGCATTTCTGCATAGCAAAGAGGCATTTGCGCTTCGCAAACCGCGATTTTCGCCGTTTGCGACGCGCAAATCCTTTGCTACATCTGGCCCTAGGTATGAGCTGCATGCACACCTATGACATTGTACTCAATTACCACATAAACGTAGCACAACATGTGGAGCTAGATGCTGCTAGGAAGTCAAACATACAGTCTAACATGTTCATTAGTGAACAGGGAGGCTCAAGTCTGTGGGTAATACTTTGGCATCCCTACTCTGTGTGATGCAGGGTATGACTTGCTGACTAAATCATGAAAATGGCTCTCTCCAAATTTTCAGATGGCCATGCCTACAAGGGTGCACTACAATCCCAAAATATGACTCTGCGTTATTGATTGTACAACTCAAATATGGAAAAACAAGTCAAACTCCAGTCAAGTAACATATCAGATCATGTGCCATCACATCATACCTTGCTATGTATCCAACACACAGGAGTCAATCACACAACAGCTGCAAACACATCACAGAACTGAAATATCAACATTTACTGGATATATCTGGGTCTGCAAATCAAGCCACTTCTCCAATTGTGTAGGGGGCAGGTCCACCTGTAAAGCATGGAATGGTGAAATGTGCTCAATGTCTGTGCACTGTACAACACTTTGAAGAAGAAAAAAAACAGCGTGTGACATTATATCTGAAAGTCCAGCCCCTCAGGCATGATGACACTCCAATAGAAATACCACTGCAAACATGTATAGACCCTGTCACTCCAGTGAGTGATACACACACATATGCACACATGCAGTGGCCCTAACTATTATGTGGTCACAAACATGATTCCTCAATTGGTTGCAGATTCATTTATAGAGTGTACTCCATTTCTTCTTTTGTTGTTATGAGAGACATGCAAAGCCACATTCCTGGTACAATACAATACTAGTCACTCAGATATTGTGGCTTGTGCATCAAGGGACAATCAGTTACTGCGTGATGCTCATGTGTGTTGAGTTTAGCTCCTGAATTATTATGCTTTCTATGGTCCATTACATGTGGGCCTGTGTTGTGTGTAGGTTACATATGCTACATTGACAGTGTACCCTGAGCCAGATATGCCCCCTATGACACCATAATGGCAGGGATCCTATGTGTTACTTGATGACAATCTGACGCTAAACATTGATTGGCCATTTATTGAAAATATTACAACAAAGAAATATATGCTGACAGTGTATAATTTGGTCATCCTTGACAGAATACATGGGCACAGGTGTAGTCATTGCACCTGAAATATGTCACTCATTGCCCTGTGTACCCATATTGGGTATTGGAATTCACAGTTAGCCACATTCATCATCTTACATCAGCCAAGTTGGGTGATCTGCGTGTATACAGCAAACTGACACTGTCCCATTATTGAAACATGGTTTAGCAAATGTCCTACTGTTGCAATCTTGATGATGTAGGTTTCAATTTGTGTGTACCTAGGGAATGGTAGCAGTTACAGGAATGCAGGTCTTCTGATCTTAGCATACACCCATGTCTGTGATAGCCTTCATACTGGGAAGTTAGCTATTGTACATATGCTGCACTAGATCAGCAGGGTTGTACCAAACGTAACGTTGCAAAGTATTTGGGAACTTTATATGTATGATGGAATCGGTCAGGGGTCCCTTGTACAACATAATGCAAGTAAGAATTTATGAACATGCAATCACCAACTTCAGGTATCCCATGATGACCCAATAACCTATAAGAATTGCATGGCTATAAAGTAACACAGATGGCAAATACATCAGGTCTGCTCCTGCTATTGTGCCAAAGGCAATTTAAAACACACAGGAACAATGAACAGAGGGCCAGTTATATTTTTAAATCCTCAATTTGTAGCATTAGCTTCATGTTTTACGCTACAGCTATGGAAAGTAGCACCAAACATTTAGATATGAACCTGTGTGCATTAGTTTAATTGCAGCACAAACCAAGTCAAAGTATCAGCCTAAGATATTACCTGAGGTTAGGAAGAACTTTGTATGTATGGCCAGGAATACAGACATGTATTCCAAATAATTGGGAACAACATTAATTCCTTGCTTTAGCTTGTGAAATACATCTCTTTCCTGGTACACTCACAGACCATGAATGAAACATATGTTTAAGCCGCATTACCATCATCTATTGACATCAAAGCAGCACTAATTTGCAATATCAAATTGTGTTTTGTAAGTTTGTGCTGCTGTTGCGTCAACAAATGGCGCTAATGTGTAGCAAATATTGTATAACTCAGGGCCACTGAATGTTTAGCTTGCATTCCACATGTCCAAAAACATTGCATGCAGCCTATCAACAAATCTGCTAATGTCACTAGAGAGCATTTAAATGTGCACATTACTATGAATTGTACTCACCAACAGGGCCAACAATTACCACACCAGGTGGTCCAGCAGGTCTAGCGTTCTGGCAAAAAGGTCAGCCCAGCGGTGCTTGAGTTGGTGGTCATTGCGCGGCGTGTTGAAAATTCTCCTTAGATGGTACAGCATCTTGAACCACCTGAGCCTCCTTGCTTCCATGTGATACCCCTGTTTCACCCTGCCACCAGCCTCAATCATCAGGGGGAGGAAGTGGCACACCAGCCAAATGAATGCCCACAGCTCCTCCTCACCGATTCTCCCCAGACGTGGCCTACCCAACATGACCAATATAATATTAATAGGAAAGGGTGCAGAGGAAAATACAGGGAAAGGAGTGATGAAAATGAAAGTAAAGTAACCCAAAAAACAGCCCAACTATCCCCAAACTAACAATACCCACTACACACTCCCAACAGTACAAAGACAAAATTAGACACTAAAAAAGACAAAAACACACTTACACTAAATAACTGAGACAATTACTAAAACAACAGATGACAGATAGGATGGCACACAGGGGACAAAAGCACAATTTGGACAGACAAAACTCTCAGCACAGCCACACAGTCTAGAAAAATCACAGGCTCCAAAGTAAAAGTATACCCACTGTATCATTTCTGTAAACAGGATATCTTATTACATCACTTCCTGTCTCAAATGCGGTGCATTTTTATTATGATGCGTGAAAATTTTATAACACTTACAGGCTGTGCTTCAAAAAATGGTGACGCAAATGTTTCAAAATTCGCACGCATTCATACTTCCATATAGCTTTCATTGGTAACCAATTTCATGGGGTACAGTGTAGGAATTACCACTCGGGCCCAACGGATGTAAAATGGCTGTGAGTGTCATTTTTCAACGCATATGCGGCAAATTTTGATGCATATGAATTTTTTTTACACGTTTGCGTCAAACTATCTGTCTTTAACTGTGTTTGTGTCATTTCTATCATTTGTAACGTACATGAAAGCTGTAACTGTACAGAGAGAGGCTGTCTGTGCTTGCATTGTGTGTTACAGTGTTTGGCCACATGTGGCAGACCACACTATTGTGGACCATAATACTCATGTTGTTGTACCAGATGAGCAGTCTTAACTGACGCAACAGCCACCCAAAGATTTTGGATGAAAATTGGTATTACAGAGTTTGAGCAGGTGGTGCGTCAATAGAGGCTATCAAGGCTACGCAACTTAATACATCCACTCATGGCCTGTGTGGTTATGTGTGTGAATTGGCTATTTCAATTGTGGGTGGGCCTCTGTGTGAACGTCACAATACATGCTTTCATTAATGTGCTTGTATGCATGTGTTGTAAATGTAGATAACCCTCAGATGCTATTCAGTGTGTAAATGAGTCAGGATATGTGTTTGTCATACACGTAGCATCTAATGCTGTGTGAACTTCCCTGACTTTTGGGACAAAACATCTCCCATGACAAACTATGCACAGGATAGAGAGGACGGTTGATAATGGCAATGTTACAAGAGTAAGCCATCAAATGTACTGGAATGTTGATACCACTTCCTGGTCACTTGTTTGTATGCTACCTATGAGTCAGGCATTTGAAAATGCTATGTAGGTACAGTGTTTGTTACACAGAGTCCCATAACCAATCCAAAAATGTAATGTCACTCCACAGTTTGAGTCATATAAATGACCTATGTTTCCCTTGTGGCAGTGGGGGTCCAGCAGACCAAGCTGCATGTGTTCACATATTTCCAGTGGTTAAATGCACAAAGGTGTCCAGTTGAAGTGTGTGGCCATGTGTACCCTGTGTCAGTATTGGCCTCCATGTTGTCACAGTTACGTGCAGGTCTAGTCATGAGTCTGTGGAGCCATTCCTTGCATTAGCCGAGTATCCTGAAAAGCAGAATTGACCGAAAGCCAAAGAGGAATTGACAACACACATGGGGATAGTCCAGCTATGGCACTGCTGAAGTTTTATGAGGCTGACAACAGGGCAACCTTGGTGTGCTCACAAATGTAATGGATCAGTAATTATAAACCGGCAGGTTTCATCACAACATTTGTACACAGGGTGGCCTCTGAAATTCCCACTGCAACAGGGAACAGCAGTGCCTCTGTGCTGATTAATCTCACAGCTAGTCACCACACAAGCACCATCATTGGTTTGTAGCCATTGTGAATCTGTGTGTGGACTGTTAGGGCACAAGCATGTTTTGTCTTTTCATTTACATTAGCAAACGTTGTTTGTTGTGCTGGAGGCACCATACCCAGTTCATGGATACGTCCATGGTACACTGTCACTGTTTGTCACGCATGCATACATGAAACCCAGACAAGGGATAGGGCCGGGATTAGGCTATTAGAATACATGTCCTAGACCATGATACAAGAAGTAAACTGATTACACTATACAATCTACTTGAGGATTCATCGTAGACCTACCAGACACAATAGCCCATGATGAAAGAGAGGGCATGGAAAGCAACTATGAGACAAATGTAGCCACACAGAACCTCTATGGTAACACAAAGACGGGAACAAATCAGGCTCCAGGATGCAGGTTCTGTCAGGAACTTACTTGAACAAGGCAAATGCACAGTGAGCAGACTCTGACTGGAAAAGCTGGAACAACACTGTGGAAACTAAAAACTGTATTTGTGCTGTGGGCTGCAACGTTACACAATAAACCAAGGCTAGTGTTAGACAAGTGATTTATACGGCAATGCACAACAAGGATATACATAAAATGGCAGCTTCTAAGCCGTTCCAGGCAGCAGCAAAGGCAGTGCAGGTTCAAATGGCTGGTCTGCATGGAAGTGCTCACAGTTGTGTGCAGTTTCAGTCTCTCACAAGTCCTGTAGGTGAGAATCCAGTTCAAAGGGCGAATAGTACCTTTCACATGGGAAGCAATGGACAGGTGATTACAGGTTCTACAGACTACCAGGCAGTGCATTATTGGACCTGAAGTCCATGCAGACAGATGAACTAGGACTATGGCATGCCATACAAAAGAGGGAAGCACACTAGAGTCAAAATGTGAGTCTGGGTGTGTGTAGATGAAGGATTATCAGGGTACAAATAGTCCATTTACAGGGCCCCCTAGAGAAGGGTGGGGAGAGACTGAAAACATGCCTGTGGCAGGACTTATAACCTGGGATGGCATGTGCAGGGCATGTCTTGTGAGCAATGCTTGTCATACATGGGGCACTCGTGCTATCCATTTTCAGCTTAGATGGACTTCTTGTCACTCATGCTCCTTGCAGAGATAGATGATGTCACACTTACTGCTGTCAAGGGTCTGGTCATACATTCCTGCTACCAATGCAATAGCACATCCACTGCCTCATGTATGAAGCAGATTTTTAACTTATGATTGATGGTATCTTAGTTGTGTGCCATATGCTGCAATGAACCATTTGGCCAACATGGATGTGTGCCATAGCTGTGCTACACTGATATTGCCCTTCAAATGTGAAATGGACAGGATATAGGTCTTTTCCACTGTGTGTGAATTTGGGTGCACATTCATACCCATCAAATGTGATGTGGCTTTTTCAGTATCCTAAACTGTATATCTGCAGAGTTCCATGAGGCTAAACTCTGATTATGATTCCTAGGGATCATGTGATGCATAAACAATTACCCAGACCATGATTTAGTGATGAAGTGAGGTGTTTGATGACATATGGTAAGACAGTAGTGATGGTGAGCAGAGTTAAAAGAAGTTTTGTACAATGTGTTGTCTTTGACACAATCCTGCGGCAGTGTTTGGATGGTCCCCCTCATGTTGATGGACAACATCCTCCTCTTCCTCCTCTTCAGGCATTTGTGGCTCTGGTTCATAGAGGGGAATGTTCCTCCTTACACATATGTTGTGCAGGATGGCACAGGTCAAAATGATATTGCAGACCATTTCATGGGAATATAAGAGGCTGCCTCTGGTGATGTCGAGGCACCTGAATCGTGACTTCAGGGTGCCAAACGTTCTCTCTACTATGGCACGTGTCCTCTGATGTGCCTCATTATAGGCACGCTCTGCTGCTGTGCTTGGGTTGGCAAATGGAGTCATGATCCATGGTTGGATCCCATACCTCTGATCAGCTGAAAGAGAAAATGAGTGAAAAATATTTTTATGTAGCTTGCACCATGATTATCACTTTGCACTGCAGTTGTTAACTTGTGTTGTCTGTGACTCATTTGTGTCTGTGTTATTGTGTGGAATCCTTGGCTTCTTGGATGTACCATCAGCATTGGGTTGTTTAATTATCTGAACTGGTGTTTGGCTGATTGGCCGGATATCAGCAGTATTGTTGTACACTTGCAGTACATTGTATACTCCCACGCATTTTGTCATGTGAAAGAAGTGTCCATGTGTCATCACTGGGGGTGACATGATACTTCCACACACAGAATTGATTCCACTGTGGTGGTAACACGGTTGCACTATATGGCCTGAACTGCCGATCCAATTCAACATATGTAATAGCATGTGAAAAACAAAAGTGAGGCCCTTTGATTGGGCTAGGTGACAATGTACAACACATCTCCATAAGTTGGCAGCACTGAAGTGTTGACAATTGACAATGCACAAACATCCCATGTGTGACAAGTGGTAGGCAAACCTATTTTTGTGCCCTCACCGAGTTGGCTCATGTGTAAACATGTACATACACTACTGAACCTGCTCCAGGTAAGCTGGCTAACTTGGTTGTGGGGGTGAAGGTTTTAGTGTAAGTAAGTCCATGTGCCTGTCCATCTGTTATGTATATGTGTCATTGTCTCACTCCGTATGTGTAGCAATGTGCATTTTGCATTAGTGTCACAACAATATGTGTTCTTAGCACAGTCCATTTGCTTATTGGTAGCGGGCAATGTCACCCCAGGAGTGATGTGAGATGTTGGTACTGCCTCAGTGCTTCCATGTCACCTTCATTAGGGTCATCATCATCATGCTATGTGTCTCATGGTGTTTGACCTGCAGTGAAACACATTACCCACCCATTACACAGTACGGATTGGTTGGAAGGGTGTGTGATTGAGTGTTATTGATGTGATATTGTAAGATTCATCTTCCAAGTTGTACTGACAGTTAAGGCCATGTCATTGTCATTGTGTGGTTTTAAATTGGTCCCTTGTGGCTCTGGTGTGGCATCTGTTGTTATTTGTATCTGTCATTTGTCCATAGGTGTGTATCCTATTGGGTCAGGATATCAAACACGGCTAGCAGTGTCACAACCTCAGTGTCTTCCTGGCCACGTGTCAATGTAAGATGTATGTGTTGTGTGTCTTACAGGGTTGCTGTGCAGTGTGTATATAACTGGGTTTCTATACTTACCAACAAGTAGGCCATTGCCATATCGTCCATCCTAGAAGTGTTGATTGATGGTGCAGTGGCGGAAGATGAATGAATCATGTACACTCCCAGGATACTTTTCCACTATGTTGGTGAGCAATCCCCGGTGATCCACAATGGCCTGCACATTGATGGAGTGTGTGTGCTTCCTATTGTGGTATAGATGCTCGGTTGCAGCAGGTGGCACAATCCGTACATGTGTGTAGTCAGTGGCACCAAGCATGTGTGGGAAGCCGTTGATTTGGTAGAAGACCTGTTTGGTCTCCTGCTGCTTCTGCTGTGTGTTGGGGAAGCTGATGTGGAGGGGTGTGAGGGAGATGATGGCATCCAGTACCTTGGGTAGGAAGGCAGAGAATGATGGCTGTGAGATCCCGGCAACCTGGGCACCAGTGGTTTGAAAAGAGGCACTTGCCAACATGTGGAGGACTGCTACAGCTTGGTCTCTGCTGGAATGGTGCGGGTGTCTGCAAGCTGGGTGCCAACTGTGGCTCAATGTTGCGCAGCAGCTGCTGTATGGCTTGCCAGTTTAGTCTGTACCTCTGGATGATGTCATGTTCCCTGAGGCCCAGAAGAGTTGTCCTGGTCCTGAATATCCTCTCCTGCCTTCGGCGTTGCCTTTGGGGTCCCATTTGGTGTGGTGGAAGCTGCTGCTGTTGGTCCTGTGCTCTGGGTCTCCGTGCATGCTGGATGAACAGCACATCAATGTCTTCCTTTTAGAGCTCTGATGTTGCTTCTGTGTGTTTTCCTTAAGTACTGGTGTGTTTGCCCCATTTTAACGCCTGCCCTGACCCAGGCGTTTATTTCTGACGCAAATCGGGCTGTGCGCCATTTTTCCGACTCCGCCTCCCAGCCGTGCAGCATTTCTGCGCGGTTGGATAAATATGGCGCACTGGTGTTTAAGTAATTTTTTGGACGGGAACGCCTACCTTGCATGTCAATAACGCAAGGCGGTTTCACGCTTCCAAAAATGACGCACACGGCAGAATTTTGACATTCACGGGGTCGGGCGTCAAAGTATACATATGGTGTTAGGTTTGCGCCAAATTTGTGTCCAAAATTTTGACGCTAATTCAGCGCAAACAGAGAATAAAAATATCCCCCTAAAATGCAAATGGCTGACACCTTAGGAGTTTTCTCCTAAAATGTGGGGGCATATTTCCTTGTTTCTGTTTAAGAATGCCAGATTTTTCCTGGCTGTCACGAAGAAAATCTTTGGAAGGGAATGTTCACAATAGCCTAAAACGAAAGTTCAAATTTGGCCCATATTTTTGGGATGAAGGATTCTCGAGTGGATGTTTTAAGTAGCACACTAACCAAAGCAAGTTTTAGTATGTTGGTGATTTCAGCACAGCTGAAAGACGTTTTCACAAAATCACAACATCCAAGATATAAAAGGCCAAAACCCTGTATTCTCCCTTGGTAAGTTAAACAAAGAAGAATCACTCAGGTAAATAAAAAGTGAGTATTTAGTTGTGTGTCTGTTACAAAGAGATGTTCCTAAACACAAACTTTGTTTTACTCTTGAGCCTTGCATACTTCGTAGGACTCATTCTGCTTGATATGGATATTGAAAAGGGAGCATTGGACATGATGAAATGAAATTAAAAAAGCTCAGGGACAATGGTCGAATGGGGGGAGGATGTGAAGATGTGTTGTTGTCAGCACTCTTCTGCCTCTTAGGAGTTCAGTATGAAGAGCTGCTGTATTGTTGCAATGAATTCATATATATATATAAATATATATGTGTATATATATGTGTATATATATATATAGTGTATATATATATATATATATATATATATATAGGTATATATATATATATTCTAATGTTAGGTGTGAAAATAGATCTGTTATTGTTTTAAAAAATGAATTTGCAATTCACTGAAAAAACAAAGGTTAAAGTAACGTTATAGTTAGGTCATAAATCCATAGAAATTCACAAGTCATAGTTGACTGAGCTAACTATAGCTCACCCCCGCTTTGCACTGCTTATGACCTCACAAATTACATGACTCATGGCATTTTAAATGAATGAATTTAAATGGTTGCATTGATGATATCTTTGATGACTTCACAAAGAAAATCATTGATGACTTCATTGATAACATCACCCAGTCATTGTTACATTGTCCTATATGGTCTCTGGAGTTTCAGTAATCTAATCTGCCACCCCTGGGCCAATTTCCTATCACCAATCATGTGATTACGATGATAACCTTTATGAACATGCTGGACAGATAGTATATGTGTCAATAACCCACCTTTGGTTGAGGTTACCCTCTTTTTACTGGCATTAACGCACCCAACAAACAAAATACTTCACACTTATATGTGAATAACCATGGTTGAGGGCTAGAATGGGTAAGAATTTTCCCCCAGTTTTTGCTATCAAAATGTATACAAACCACATTTTTTTTTTTTTGTCCTCATTTCGCCACCCTTGCTTTGGCTAAGAGGAAAAGGCAAAGGCCGAGGCGCTTAAAGTATGATTCCAAGTGTGCGGTCCACAGCACTGCTGGGCCACCCCACCTGTTCTACATACTGCACTTTTCCCAATCGACTGCCATCGACCACGTCTTACTGTTTTCTTCAAGACATGATCATAACCAAAGCGGCACCCAATAAGGTGAGGGGAGTTCTAATCATTGGACTTAACTTCCAGGAGGAGGAGACCAAACAAGAAAACCACAAAACAAAAATTATACAACTGAAACTACTCCAAACTTATAAGCTACTGGTAAAAATGTTCCCAATGCACCCAAAAATTATCTCTTCTAGTATGAGGACCGCATTGTTCCATTTTACACAATCGATTTACTGATAATTGCCAGTCCTGAACAAGGGGGGGCAATGGATCCACCCATTTACGACATATTTCCCGTCTAGCCAAAAGCATTAGTACAAACAACAAGTGCTCCTGTTGTACTGACATTTTCTGATAATTTATGCCCGGTTCACAAACCCCAAACACCACCATAAGAAGGTTTATTCTTAAGTTTACATCAAAAATTACCCTCAGAATACTTCCTATATCCTTCCAATACTTAGTCAACATTGAACATTGCCAAAACATGTGAACATCATCTGCATTGGTTTCCCCACACCGTGGACAGTTTTTCTTAAATTTCCCGATAGCTGTTAATCTAGCAGGTGACCAATAAACCCTGTGTAGTGTAAACAAATGGTTTTTCTTCAACCCCGCAGATTTAATAGTAAACCACAGTTCTGAACATGACTTCTGCCACAAGGCTGTAACTTCTAGGGTTGGAAAAATCCTCCCCCATTTCAACAAAGGGAGGGAAGAAGCGTCATCTACTGCTTCCAACTGTGCATGATACCAAAAGGCAATTTCTTTTTTAATACCTGTCTGATTTAGTTTCCCTTCCCATGAGCTCCTCCCTATTTCTCCTACTCGTCGAGACTTAACCCAACTAGATAACTGAAGATACTTAAACTTAGAGATTGTCCCTCTAGTACACTCCTGCAATGCAGACCAGGTTAACAATTCAGAACCTTCTATAATCTGGCCCCTTCTTACCATCCCGCTTATTCTCAAAGGAATTGATAATTTGTCCATAAGACATTCAGGAGTACCGGGTGAGTCCCAGATAGGAGCAGAACTGCAATAATAAGGTATCCCTAGCACCTTCCGAAGATGAATCCAAACATTACAAGCATGTCTGGCAAGCTTCAAACGCACCTTCTTGAAGTACTTTGGATGTCCAAATTTATATAAGAAATTATCCGCTCCTTCCTCAAGATGTGGCGTCAAAGCTCTCCAGACCAATGAGTACTCTGACTTCTTATTCAATAACATTCTGATATTTTTTTGTTGAAAAGCCAGATAATATCTAAAAAAATCTGGAGATGCAATACCCCCCACTCTTTCTTTCTACTCATCTTTTTCCAAGAAATCCTTACTCCCTTGGAGGCCCAAACAAACGAGGATAAATCACCCTGTAGTTTCTTAAACCAGCTCAGCTTAAACTCTAATGGGATAGTGTTAAATAAGAAAGTGAACTTTGGAAGAATACACATCTTCAAAATATTAGATCTTCCAATTATAGAAAGTGGAAGAGCAGCCCACGCCTTTAACAATTTTTTAGTTTCCCTATAAGCTGTATCAAAATTTTACTTAGCTACATCATTAAGGTCAGTTGTAAGCTGAATTCCCAAGTATTTAATCTCCTGATTAACTAAGGGAGAAACATAAGCCATATTCCAACACATGATTTCCGTCTTTTCTGTATTTATACTATAACATGAGAATCTACCAAATTGCTCCATCAATGTATTGACAATAGGTAAAGTAGTCATCACATCACTAGTGTATAGCATAAGGTCGTCCGCGTATAACGCTACTTTCTTTTCCCAACCGAAACGGGGGAATGTCCTTACAAACCCGTAATGAAATTGCTAAAGGTTCAATATATAAATTAAAAAGCAAGGGAGACATAGGACAGCCCCGTCGCGTACCCCGACTAATCCTTAATTCCTGCGATAGCTGACCATTAACCAAAATTCTCGCAGAAGGGCATCTATACAGTTCCCTAACAGCCCTGATAAAAGGAATTCCTAAGCCACCTAATTCCAACGCGACCCCCAAGAAGGACCAGTTGACACGATCAAAAGCTTTTGCTGCATCAAAAGTCAGAACCGCTAATGGAGCCTTTTCTTGTTCCGCCAGGTCTACTGCAGCGAATAACTCGTGAGTTAACTCATGAAGTTGTCTACCCTTCATAAATCCCTTTTGATCTAAGTCAACCAAGTTGCCTATAACTTTCCCCAATCTCCTAGATAAGATCCCTGTATACAGTTTATAGTCCGAATTCAGCAAGGACATGGGTCTATACAATGAACAAGACATTGAATCCTTGCCTGGTTTTAACAATAAACAAATTATAGCTTCTCTCCAGGATTTAGGTACCTGTGCCCCTTCTAAAAGCATAGAATTGAATAATTCCAATAAAATCGGAGTAAGTTCCTCACCCAGTACCTTATATAGCTCATTTGGTAAATTATCTGGACCCACTCCCTTCCCTTTTTTCAAGGCTTTTATAACTTCAGCAAGCTCTGCCCCACTTATCTCACAACCAAATGACTGCTTTGCTGATTCATCCAAAACTGGAAGATGCGCTTTTTCCAAAAATTCCCTAATCGACTCCTCTGAATTTACCAAACTTTCTGAATATATTTCTTGAAAAAAAGATACAAATGCCCCCTCAATCTCATCTTGCTCCACACAAATCTGATTCGTAAGGTCTGCTTTAACCGATAAGATATGCCTTTTAGAAAAATCTGACTTAACCTTCCAAGCTAACAGTTTGCTACAACCTTCTCCGTATTCATAATGCGCATATCGACTACTTTCCCAATTTAACCTATTGCGCTTCTCCAAAAAGAAATCTAAGTCGATCCGAACCTTTTCCTCTTGACGTACCAGCTCCTCTAGTAGCTCTTCCTTCCCTTCTCCTCGTGCATTATGAATTAAAACTTGAAAAGTATTTAAAGATAATTCCATACCCCCCAACTTCTCCCTTTCTTCCCGACGCTTGTATATTGCCAGGCTCACAAGCCTCCCTCTAATATAGGCCTTATAGGCATCCCAGACACACCATAAACTTGCTGTTCCTCGATTTAAGTAGAAAAAATCTCTTGTATCTTTCTTTAACATCTCTACTACTGAATCATCTAAGAGTAAAGAGCGATTGATTGTACTCCTAATACCCTGATTTACAACCTTGATATCCAAATGTAGTTTTACAGCTGAATGATCCGAAAGGTGTGCTGGGTTGTGGGCTACCTTTATCACATCTGAACATAAACTCTTATGTATTGAAAAGAAATCTATTCTAGATTTATGTCCATATTTTTTATTGTGGAATGTGTATCTATCTCCTTCACCCTCTTTCCAATGCCAAATATCTATCAGTCCTAAATCCCACATGGCTTACTTCACCTGTGCCCTAGTTTTAGGTGAGTTAACCGTACCCCAGGGGGTTGATTTATCAAGAGCAGGATCTAACAATATATTAAAATCCCCACCTAGCACCACTGGGTACCTAGCTAGAAGTAAGATATTAAATAGTTCTTGAAATGGCGTCGGGTCATCTAGATTTGGACCGTAGTAACCTGCCACTGTGACCCAGTAGCCACATACACACACTTCTACCACCACCCATCTACCCCTGGAGTCTACTTGCACCTCTCCTATCTTAAACCTTATAGACTTTTTAATCAGAATTGCCACACATTTGATCGCGCCAGTTTGAGAAGAGCATACACTAAATAAAACCCAATTCATTCGTTTAAGCCAACTCTCCCACTCCTCTCGTTGAAGATGAGTTTCCTGCAGTATAATAATCTCCTCCTCAACCAATCTTTAATACTCAAAAATCTTCCTCCTCCCATGTATCACCCTTAGGCCATTAACATTCCAAGAAAGAAATTTTAATTGTAAATTACCATACTTAGTCATTTCCAGAAAGAAAAAAAAAGGCTTGAACATGAACCTCCCCCCTCCTATCTAAGCAAGTTATAAGGACTCTCCTATTTTTGTCTTTTTCTACCCACCTATCCCAACCCCTACACCCGGTGCCACCCCAACCCTCCACCAACACCAACCCCAACACACCCCCAAAACCTCCCCCCAAGGGAACCCTCCCTATTTCTCCTAGGATAGCCATCCTGTTATCCTTTATTCGAACGCACCGTCGGACGGGATTTTCCCAGATCTCACTAAGACGCCTTAATCTGTTCTATAAAAGCGCTAACCTCTCCCGGATCTCTCATATTATACATTTTGTTTTTCCACATAATACGTAGAGCAGCCGGAAACCTTAGTTGAACCGTAGCCCCAAGAGAACGGAGCTCCCGCATAAAATGTCCCAATTCCCACTGCCTATCTAACGTTGCTTTAGACACATCTGATCTTACACGGAAGGACCAGTCTCCTTTAGAAAAGACTCCAACTTTAAGGGCTTCAGATAAAATTCTCTCCTTAATTGTATATGTACTGAAATGTATCAAAATCCTCCTAGGATTTTTCCTTCCGGGGTTCTTCTTGAACGGGTCCCGATGGACTCTTTGAATATCCTCCTCTAAATTAAGCAATGCTATGCTCGGGAGAGCCTCCTTGATTAAAGCAATCACGTAGCCTTTAATATCCTCCCCTTCCATTCCCTCAGGAACTCCCAAAAGCCTAATATCGTTTCTCCTCATGTTGTTTTCCAACGACTCCAGCTTATCCTGCAGCATCTTTTCTCCGCGTTTTAACTGTGAAATATCCTTAGAATGTACTATCAACCGCTCTTCCTGAGCCCCCACACCAGCCTCCAGCTTACCCAACCGGTCCGATAACAGATTCATTTTGCTCTCCAAAACATCACAGGCTTCCTGGATTCTAGCTTGATTATTTTCTGAGATCTCAAATTTCTCCCTAATCTCTTTAGTAAGGGAAATTAACAAAACCTGCACATCCTTACTGTAAGTCGCTGAAACGCCTGGGGGGATACCCTCTACTTCCGGCAAAGTTAATGTAATGGAAGAGGCCTCCCTCTGCCCTACTAACTCCTTTGCTACTTGATCTGACATATTATTGTCCGAACTCGCAGCTAGTTTTGATGATCCCAAATCGCCTAAAAGAGGTTGAGCGTTTGCCATACTCTGCAGGGGGAGGATTGTGTTCCGAAAATACCTTGTAATCAAAGACTCACTTTTTCCTGTAGACTCAATTCGGGCTTCCTGTAGGGAGAGTTGGGGCACTTCCAAATGTGACACTGTGTGCTCAATCCCCCTCACTGAACCTTTACCGCGAGTCTCTAATCCTGTACTTACAACAGCTGCTGCTATGGTCTCTGATAACTGGGGATTAATACTCGCCCCCAGGGGGCCAGGCTTACCTTTCTTCACACCTACCAACTCATTAACCTCTGCCCGGACACCCCTGGGGCGACGTTTGACTGGCGACATACACCGTGAAGCTCCAACGCCGTTCCGTACTCCTCTTATCAAACTTCCACTTAGGTTTCCCCTAATTGAAGACCCCGGGTCTCTGGTAATCCTCCACGAAGAGAACAGCGAGAGGTGTAAGATCTCCCGCGTCGCACACCCCTCACCGCCTCTACCCAAATGCTGGAGTCCAATACGCGCTTCCAGCCCACCACCTCACCACCTTTTGCTGGAGCGCGTATCTCCACCCTCCTATCCGCCGTTTTTCTTAATGACCCAACCCGGGCCGGAAAAACAGTGTGGCAGAAAAAAATAGATGGGTAAATAAATGACGAAATGAAACAACATATGACCTTAAAACTCCCCTATCCGCCGTTGTACTCCCAAGCCCGTCAGGGCTGTGACAAAAGAAAGAAAAGGAACTCAAAAAACACCCCAACTATTTCTTTAATCCTTGTGCGTGCCGACCCGGTGAAAAAAGCATGTACTCCTTGTGGTTCCTTGAAGGTTTCATTAGTGTCTCTATTTAATGAATAGAAAAACGTCTTTGTTTATATCCACGAGTCTGTATTGGCCTATGTTTCACCAGTATAGTCAGTAAAAAACCTTGTTAATTACGCCAGCCGCACCATACACTTGCTAGGCAAGACCTCACTTCAGGTTGTACATCCCAGGTGTCAGTTCATAGGCATTAACGAATACAAGCCACAAGTTGAACTTCTGCTTCTAGTACGAATCCCTTTTTCTATCCTTTTAGAGACCAGTTCCCGAGTCACAAAAAAAAAAACAACTGATAGGTTTCAGCTAGGTCCCCCCTCAATTTGTATTGGGTTTCGAGGTAACAGCAGTGTTCTAGTCTCCCCTAATCAGAGGGTTAGAATTGCAATATGTGCGCTTGGGAACCCGGGGCAATGCCTCAATCAAGATCCATCAGCGCCCCCTCAGCAAGACCTCTTGCATTGTTTTAAGGAGAAAGAGGACGCTAACTTGAAAAAGATAACATGTGGCCTTATTAATGGCTGCTCTCTAATTAAACATAGGACTGAAATCAAAGACATGAATGACTGCTTGAGTCTGCCTGCGGCATTCGCATCAACAAAAAAAAAATCCTGGTCTCCTTAAGCACACTTCCAAACAGTACAGCTGCGCCGAGGGAGCACAAACAAAACCCCTGAGAGAAGCCACTCCGTGCCGGGTCGCGCGGCAAAGAGGAAAGGAAACAATTTTTTTAAACCTGCCGACTTGATCTTGCTCTGCGTTTCCTCGGAGCGGGCTCCAGGCAAATCTGTGCTTCGAGATTCGCCGCCGTAAAGAAGTGACAGTAACGGCTAAGCGGCTCCCAAAACGCCGGCTTGAGAGCTCCAATGCTCCGGGCACAACACGGCGTTACGTTCTGACGCCTTCCCGTCCGACGGGGAGCTCGCGGTCCAGTCTTCTAACTGGCCGCCATGTTCCCTTCTCGAAAAATGTATACAAACATCATTGTAGGAAGCTGGCCTGGCTTGTAGTGGGTAGCAGAGGTACTTAAACCTTGTGCCAGGACCAGTTAACCCTTATTAGTGTAGAAGAGGTGTTTCTAGCAGCTTAGGCTGATAGAAGGTAGCTATGGCAAAGCAGCTTAGGCTGAACTAGGAGACATTTAAAGCTCCTACTATACCACTGGTGTCATATGCACAATATCATAAGAAAACACAATACACAGAAGTACTAAAAATAAAGGTACTTTATTTTTATGACAATATGCCAAAAGTATCTCAGTGAGTACCCTCAGTATGAGGATAAGTTATATACACAAGATGTATGTACACAAACCAAAATTATGCAGGTAATAGCAAGAAAAGTAATGCAAACAGTGTAAAGTTACAATAGATTGCAATAGGGGCACATGGGTATAGGGGCAACAAAAACCATATACTCCAAAAGTGGAATGCGAACCATGAATGGACCCCAAACCTATGTGAGCTTGTAGAGGGCCGCTGGGACTGTAAGAAAACAGTGAGGGTTAGAAAAATATCCCACCCCAAGACCCTGAAAGGTAGTTGTAAAGTGCACCTACTACCCCCAGAGAGCACAGAAGTTGTGATAGGGGGATTCTGCAGGAAGAACAAACACCAGCAAATCAACAACAGTGGATTTCCGGACCTGAGTACCTGTAAGACAAGGGGACCAAGTCCAATAGTCGCAACAGTGTCGAGAGTGGGCAGGAGCCCAGGAAATGTCAGCTGAGGGTCCAAGGAAGCTGCCACCTGTTGGAAGAATCTTGGAGTTCTGCAAGAAAGAAGAGGACTAGTAACTTCCCCTTTGGAGGATGGATTTCCCATGTCGCAATGAAACTTTCAGAGGTGTTCCCATGCAGAAAGACAGCAAACAAGCCTTGCTAGCTGCAAGGGTTGTGGTTAGGGTTTTTGGGTGCTGCTGTGGCCCAGGAGGGACCAGGATGTCACCAGGTAGAGGAGGAGACAGAGGGGGCGCCCAGCAATATAGGGAGCCCTCACAGAAGCAAGCAGCACCCGCAGAAGTACCTGAACAGGCACTTAGAAGAAAAGTGACCCGGAGTCCACCCAAAGTCACAAAAGGGAGTCCCACGACGCCGGAGGACAACTCAGAAGGTTGTGCACTGCAGGAAGGAGTGTCGGGACCCAGGCTAGGCTGTGCACGAAGGAAATCCTGGAAGAGTGCACAGGAGCCGGAGCAGCTACAAATCATGCGGTACCAAGCAATGCAGTCTAGCGTGGAGAGGCAAGGACTTACCTCCACCAAACTTGGACTGAAGAGTCATTGGACTGTGGGAGTCACTTGGACAGAGTTGCTGAGTTCCAGGGACCAAGCTTGTCGTGCCGAGAGGGGACCCAGAGGACCGGTGATGCAGTCTTGTGTTGCCTGCGGTTGCAGGGGGAAGATTCCGTCGACCCACGGGAGATTTCTTCAGAGCTCCTAGTACAGAGAGGAGGCAGGCTACCCCCAGAGCATGCACCACCTGGAAACAGTTGAGAAAGCCGGCAGGATGAAGCGATACAAGGTTGCTAGTAGTCGTCTTGCTACTTTGTTGCGGTTTTGCAGGCGTTCTGAGCAGTCAGCGGTCGATCCTTTTGCAGAAGGTGAAGAGGGAGATGCAGAGAAACTCTGGTGAGCTCTTGCATTCGTTATGTGGTGAGATCCCCAAAGCAGAGACCCTAAATAGCCAGAAAAGGAGGTTTGTCTACCTAGGAAGGAGGATTAGCTACCAAAAGAGGTAAGAGCCTATCAGAAGGAGCCTCTGACATCACCTGCTGGCACTGGCCACTCAGAGCAGTCCAGTGTGCCACAGACACCTTTGTTTCCAAAATGGCAGAGGCCTGGGACACACTGGAGGAGCTCTGGGCACCTCCCCTGTGAGGTGCAGGTCAGGGGAGTGGTCACTCCCCTTTCCTTTGTCCAGTTTCGTGCCAGAGCAGGGCTGGGGGATCCCTGAACCGGTGTAGACTGGCTTATGCAGAGATGGGCACCATCTGTGCCCATCAAAGCATTTCCAGAGGCTGGGGAGGAGTAGCCTCCTGACACCTATTTCCAAAGGGAGAGGGTGTTACACACTCTCTCATAGGAAATCCTTTGTTCTGCCTTCCTGGGCCAGGGCTGCCTGGACCCCAGGAGGCCAGGAACCTGTCTGAGGGGTTGGCAGCAGCTGCAGTGGAGACCCCAGAAAGGCAGTTTGGCAGTACCCAGGTTCTGTGCTAGAGACCCGGGGGATCATGGAATTGTCCCCCCAATGCCAGGATGGCATTGGGGTGACAATTCCATGATCTTAGACATGTTATATGGCCATGTCCGGAGTTACTATTGTGACGCTGTACATAGGTAGTGACCTATGTACAGTGCACGTGTGTAATGGTGTCCCCGCACTCACAAAGTCCGGGGAATTTGCCCTGAACGATGTGGGGGCACCTTGGCTAGTGCCAGGGTGCCCACACACTAAGTAACTTTGCACCCAACCTTCACCAGGTGTAGGTTAGACAGATAGGTGACTTATAAGTTACTTAAGTGCAGTGGTAAATGGCTTTGAAATAATGTGGACGTTATTTCACTCAGGCTGCACTGGCAGGCCTGTGTAAGAATTGTCAGAGCTCCCTATGGGTGGCAAAAGAAATGCTGCAGCCTATAGGGATCTCCTGGAACCACAATACCCTGGGTACCTCAGTACCATATACTAGGGAATTATATGGGTGTACCAGTATGCCACTGTGAATTGGTAAATTTAGTCACTAGCGTGTTAGTGGCAAATTTGTAAAGCAGAGAGAGCATAACCACTGAGGTTCTGGTTAGCAGAGCCTCAGTGAGACAGTTAGGCATCCCACAGGGAACACATACATATAGGCCACAAACTTATGAGCACTGGGGTCCTGCCTAGCAGGGTCCCAGTGACACATAACAAACATACTGACAACATAGGGTTTTCACTATGGGCACTGGGCCCTGGCTAGCAGGATCCCAGTGAGACAGTGAAAACACCCTGACATATACTCACAAACAGGCCAAAAGTGGGGGTAAAAAGGCTAGAAAGAGGCTACTTTCTCACAATCATATTGTGGTATTATCAATGATTTAAAAAAAAAAAAATCACATTCCTGTGTGTGGAGATCAGAAGTACATGGCTTACAACTTTCACAAGTGCTGGAAAACGAATTTCCTTAAGGGGTATTTTGAATAATGTTATTGGAAACTGACTTTGATTATGATGGCACACACATTGATTTGTCCCTATACATCAGAAAATGTTGTTAACGCAGAATTATTCATGAAATTATTAATGAATATTCATGTGTTTTCTAGTGTAAGATTTGCGTAGAAAATGTACTAACTTCGAGAAAAATAATGCACGCATTTGAAGGTGCGCCCACCCTAGTGGCCGCTAATGTTCACAAAGTGTACTTATTAATGGCTTATCAGTATGAAATGTTGAGCTTTTGTTTACTTAATGTAGTAATATGTCATATTAGGGGTTATGCATTATGTATTAGCTTTATTAAGTTTAGGCCTTAACTTAGCGAGGTCCTGGCCTAGTTGCACGGCCTCATGTCAAGCTGCATTTCTTAGGCGCTTAGAGAATTAAATTGTGATTTTCCATTGTACTGTCCATGTGCTCATAGCTGAAATCTTTTCTCATGAGAACTACTTGCTAGGAGATGACGTACTTGCTAGTGCAACAATGTTTAATGTAATGTGTGTAAGACTGACTTTCCCAGGAGAAGACAAGGGATGTACTGACTGGAGTCTAAGCTGCAACAATATTGGTACCTGACAAGCCGAATGACGAGAGCGGGACAAGAGGAGCCAATCGTCGACATGTGAGCCATGCAGTAGTAAAACTTTAGATAGGGGTTTTAGTTTCATTGGATAAAGTGTGAACATGTGAGCCCCTGACCAATTAGGATGTGTGAAGTAGTTTTAGGAAATCTAACATAGCCAGACTGCACAGAGAGGAGGGAAGCCATTATCCCCATTCTTCTAGAGAATTTTGTCCATTATTTTCTTGACCATCTTGAGACGAGACGTGTTTAACTTTACTGTTTAAAGAGACTTTGCCTTTTCTGAACTTTGATGGTGAATCCTCATACCTCGCTGACAAGACTGATATCCTGATGACGAAGACTAACATAGCTTGCCGATCCAATTGAGGAGAGGCATACTGTCGCTGATATTGATTGCCATATCTATTTGCTTTTGTTTCTAGGTACAAACTGCTATTTTGGTAGAGGCATAGTTAGATGATTTCCAAATTTGTGTGACTAAATTGTTTTGCATGAAGCGCAAACATGTTAATCTAATCTGGTGTTAGTTAGGGTTCTCACTGATGAAGTTTGCTACATGTAATGACAGTTGATGTATTTTCTTTGCTGAATTTAAATGTATGTAATATCGTTTGCGCAGTTATTCTTGCTATTAATTTGCACTATAGCTTTAGAATGTGAGGTGGCACAAGCTTTGATTAGATTGCGATTCTTTCACCTCTTTGGACATCCAGTATTGTTTCAGTATGTTTATCATTTGATTTTGAGATTAAGTTGCGTAACATTAGCATTATTAATATAGGGAAATAAACATTCTAACTTTTACATAAAGGTGTGACTGCAAGGTCATGGTGTGTGACTATTACTGACTCTTATTGATTAATAATGTTATTGATTGATATTGGTTATTGATTTGTGCATGCACAGGATATATGGTGGGAAAACCTCGAAGGGAGTCAAAAGGTTCATCGGCCTATTCACGTCTCCCTTGTAAGTTTACTTATTAAGGTCTGACGCGCTAACAGAGATGGTAGCAGAGATTGATGGTTTGTCTCCTTAAGAGGCCATCATAGATCCACGGTACATGGTTTGTCTCCTTAAGAGCCCATCATAGATGCCTAGTATATGCTTTGTCTCCTTAAGAGCCCATCATAGATGCCCGATACATTGTTAGTCTCCTTAAGAGCCCATCATACTGTCCAGAAATAGGTAGTAGAGCATTTTTCCAGAGATTGTAAGCAAGGAATAACTGGTGTCACCAGAGATGATGGTAAGATAATTGTTAATACCTTAGAAAGAGCAAAATAATTTGCAGATTTGGAGAAAGTGGTGACAGTTTGTATTTTTCTAGATCTGATGATACAAAGTGGGAAGAAAATGTACCCCTGAGTACCTAAAATGACTTTCTCAGAATCTTGGAGCTTGATAATGATTGTTTGAGGATGTTCTAGTGATGGTGTGAATGAAGTAGGTTTTGCGCTTGAACAGCTTATGCAAATTGCAGGTAAATTCTGATGGTTATGAGGGTTTGGGGAGTTTGCATACTCCAAATTAAGTTGTACTCCGAAGTGTGAGAAGAAGGAAGTTGTCGAAATTCACATGTGTGTGGCACTTTGCTCAAAAGAATTGCCCACATGATTGTTGGTATACGGACTCTGCATGGTCTAAGACTCTGGGGTATATTGAAAAGTTTTTGAGACACTTGGTTTTTGTTGTAATTTGTCTTGTTTAATAGGTCGATCGGGCGTGGTCGACAAGTCAGAGTGTGAGTCAAAGTGAGTAAAATAATTTTTGGACTGAGAACTGGCGAGACCTATATGCACCAGGACAGACCCAATGATCGGTTGAGAGTGAAATTTACAGGTTGAATTTTGCTTGCAAATTAGGGAAAATGAGAAAGAAGGAGTAGCTGTTAGAACTTGATGCCGTCAGTAAAAAATCCGTAAAGTTTCTGAAGCAAATGTGTTACCTTACCTGTAGTAAAAGGACAAATTGGGTTTTGATTTTGTTTAGTGCTCACAATAATTTTGCACTAATTTTGTGTGCCGCGCTGGGATAGGTTGATAAGTGAGAAGGGTCACGCACGGATTGGCAGCCGTCTGTGAAGTGCAGTTGGTTGAGAAGGTGGGTGAAGAGAACTATGGGTTTAAAAGTCACTCCCTGATTGGATTTTGAATAATGTAAAGGACTCAAAAATGAAATTTTTCAAAGCTTTAAAGAGTGCTTTAAGGGGAGATACGTACATTACATCAAGTATAGGGGTTATTGCACCGCCAGAAGGTACACCAGCTTATATTGTAATCAATGAAAAGGGTGCTGCGCCATGTCTTTGGCTAAAACAATGGTGCAAAGTGACAGAGAAGGGTGGAAGCTTAGCGTTTCCTGCCCATAGAACATTTAATTTGAGGAGCTTAGAGCATTTGAGGAGGGTGCTGTGCTGTAAGACCTAAAAGCCCCTCCGAGACCAGCACAGTTAGAGGCATTGGTGAGCTGGGAGTTAGTAGCCAGACAGCAACAGTAATTTGAGAGAAGAATGAGAAAAGCAGAGAAGACACTAGCGGAGGCTAGGTGGGACGATGTCCAGAGGTTTTGGAGAACCAAGACTTTACAGGGGATTGAGCTATTCCCAGCATTTACACAAAATAGCAAAGGAGAAGGAAGAAAAGCTACCACAAAAACAAATAAGAGCCCTTCTGAGAGTAGGGAGCAGAGACCAAAGGAGTCTAAGGGACCAGTGACATATGAGGAAGAATCAGATGATGGTGAGTTTATTTTGCAGTTATTGAAAAATTGTCCCCCACCATATGCAGCACAAGAGAGTGGTCCAAGCACTAAGATGAATCCTACAACTCCGACCCAGGTTAATGTGACAATGAGTCCAGTACAAGCTGATCCGACTATGACACTCAGCCCAATGCAGAGCAGTCTAAATACACCTACTACTACAGTAGCACAAAATCAGGTGCCACAGCCAAGTGTCCCAAGAATATACCCTGATGTACCTGTAGCTGAAACAGCCACAAACGTAATAGTGCCTACCGGACAGGTTTTCCCGAAACTGATATTGGTTCGGACAGAGCCAACTCTACTTTTACTGCCTCAAGTGCAGCCACAGGTAATGCCAAACTACACTTCGATAACAGGGACCCAGACAGATCTGTCTGTATTGATGAGCCAGAATATGAGAACTACGCAACCACAGAACATGAGTGTTGGACCAAGCCTAGATGCAGAATCTGTACCTCTCACTATCAGTCCAATTGTACCTTTGTTCGCACAAGAGGAAAACAGTTAAGATGGACAGGGAGTCCTTAGTCAGAGTTCAATGAGGAGAGGAATTAATGAGAATATCCGAGTAGTCTCTCCGGTGGGACAGAAATTTGACAGATGAAGATCATTACTAGACCTTAGTCTATTTGGAGTTCCTCTGGATACTGTCATAGGGTTAAACGTTAGTCAGAGCCTGAAATTATTGACACTGCAGTCCCTGAATGCAGTGGTACAACAGGTGCCACATACTCAGGCCAACAACATTTCTTTGCAAGGTTTGACTGCCCGACGGTTGATTGAATGGCTGGACAAGCTGAATACCCCACAAGTGCTCCTAAGTGAGAGGAGTACTTGAACTATACAAGACTAGGAGTGGAAGCAGGTGAGCTCATTGAAGAGACTATGGCTGCGAACAGATGAGAGTCCTACTCAGTAGCAGAATTGAGATATCTGTGTCCAAAAATTATGAGGGAAGTGAGCAATGTGCATCAAAAATTAGCAGGCCTGGCAGAGAAATACGGCATAGAAATAGAGAAATCAAAGCATCTAAAAAAGAGTTAAAGGTTAGATTTTGGCACAAAAGACTTCGAGCACATGAGATCTGCAGGAATGAAGGCACACCTTAGGGAGTTACTCCAAAATGTCCAGACATGAGGACCTTAGACAAATGAGAAGGCAGATGGGCAAAGAAAAGTGATAAAAAGAAAACAGTCTCTGCGGAGCTGACTGCAAATCTGCAGCAGGACAAGGGTCCAGTGAAAATGCTACCAATGAGAGAGATCCCAGGATGGAATTGTGTTCATGTCCCTTGGAGCAGAAGTCATATTCTGTCCTTCACAACATATTATCCCAGGTTGAGAGAGAAGCCAGTAGAATGGTACCAGAAGACAGACAGGTTTGTGAAACTTGCAAAGTGTCTGTGGGAAGACTTGAACACCCTACTAGAGATAGTAGTCCCAGCTCAACTGTGGATGGAGCTCAAGAGGAGTATAGAGTGGCCAACAAAAGAACCTGCAGGAGATTAGGTTACAGGTTCGCTATCTCCTAAAGTAATGAAATATTACTATAAAGTGATCAGATTTTTGAAAAAGGAGATTTTCACCCAAAACGTTGACTGGCAGAGAATAGACAGGACAGCTCAGGAAGCAAAGGAGTCAGTACATGCGTATTATGAGAGACTGTTGCCGGCATTTAAGCATTACCGTAGTACAGAGACAATTGAGCCAAAAGACATGATTTTCTTTGTGTTCAGATTTGTGGAAGGATTGAGACCTGAAATTAGCCAGATGATTAAGAGTCATTTGATTTGCTGGCAAGCAAAGCCGATTGATGAGGTGTTGCAGTATGCAAAGTCCTGTAGTGACAATATTGAATTGAAGCAGAGAAAGATGACGAAAAAGGCAGTGGTAATGCAGATTAAAGAGGCACAAACAGGGATGCAGGAAAATTTTCCACAACAGCAGCAGCAGGGAAATGTAGTGTTTCAAAATCAGAATAGAGGTAGAGATTGCAGAGGTAATGGAAAACGAAGTCCCGATTTGAATACTGTAGTGGTTCAGAATGATGTGCAGGGAATGAAGAGAGTATTACCTTGTCACGCTGGTGGAGCGGTCGGACACTGGAAGCGGGAGTGTCCGATGATGGTGCTGGAAGGTGTTGTTCAGCAAACATGTGACATCAATTCATTTCTAAACATGAGAGGACCAAGAGTGAGAGGTCATAATCCGAATTTTCATAATAATGTGAATCAAATGGAGAATTTTCAACTAATGCAGGAGGTGTAAATGCCATGTGCACATATGACACAGTTGCAACCAATGCAACAGCAGGTTCCAATGGTACCTAGACAGCAAATTCAAAAACCTCAAGCCCAAATGGAACAGCAGCAGGTGATGCTTCCTCAACAGGTCACAGATCAGAGGTCCAACCAAAGTAATAACACTGTACACCAATTCCTTTTACACAGTGAGAATGGAATAAACGATGATTAGGTGAGCTAGAGTTGAGATGAAGAGGAATGTGTGCTTTCAGCCTCTTTAGACGTAGATCAGAAAGGCCCATAAGTGAAGGGAAAGGTAATGGGTCACAAGGTTTCATTCTTGGTTGACACAGGAGCTACACCCAATATAGTAAGATCTGCAGAAGTTCTGGACTTGCCCCTTCAGGAAAGACAGTCCAGATTGTAGAAGTAGCAAATACATTTTTGACTAACCCAATTACTGAACCAGTTCAGGTTAAAATTGGCAACTACAATGGATTGCGCACATTCATAGTCTGTGATTCAAGCCCAGTATCCCTACTGGGTAGAGACTTGCTGTGTAAAACCAGGTGCTTGATTACTTGCTCAAATGATGGAATCAAGATACAGACGAGTATTGATGATGAGGAAGACCCAGATCCAGAGACAGAGTGTGAGACGATAAATGAGGAGTACCCCCTGATTAATTTCTTTCCAGTTTTCACAGTGAAGGAGCTTCCTCCTGATTTACAGGGAATGGTTAAAGAGAAAGTGTGGGGTCTGACAGGGAAAGAAATAGGTCTGATTAAAGGTGTAGAGCCAGTTAAGGTTCCTGTGACGCAGAACGCAATTTTTCCTCAGATTCCCCAGTACCACAAGCCACAAGATATACTCATAAAGGTTGCTCAAATAATTGCACAATTTGTAAAGCAAGCAGTCTTGAAAGAGGTGTTGAGCAGTCCGTGTAATTCCCCGATAATGGGATTGAAAAAGCCCCGTGGGAAAGTTCAAATTGTCCAGGATTTGAGAAAGATAAATGACATTGTGATCAAATGTTGCCCCATGGTGCCAAATCCAGCTGTGATAATGTTTCAGATTCCATGTGATGCTGAGTGGTTCACTGTCATAGACTTGTCACAAGCCTTCATTTCTGTGCCTCTTCAGGAGGACAGTCAATTTCTCTTTTGTTTCAAATTTTTAGTCCGCGTTTACTGTTGGTGTCAAATTCCTCAAGGGTTTTCGGAGTCACCTTCCATATTCAATCAGATCTTGAAAAATAATTTTGAGTCATTGGAGTTGCCTTTCCAATCAACACTGGTACAGTACATTGATGATTTATTAATTGCATCCAGAATGAAGGAAGAGTGCAAGTTTGACACGATTGCCTTACTGAACCATTTGGGAAAGAATGGTCATAAAGTGTCTCCACTTCATTTGTAGTACTAACAGAAGGAAGTGAAATACTTGGGTCACCATACTGAGAAGGGGTCATGGAAAATATCCAGAGAAAGCGTTACAGTCATATTGCAGGTTAGTCCGCCGACCACAAAGAGTGATGTCAGGATGTTTATAGGGGTGGCAGGTTACTGCCGCCAATGAATTCCTATTTTTTTTTTGTAATTTCCAAGCCCTTGCAGAAGCTGACCCATAAGGAGATTACTGATCCCCTAGTGTTAGACCAGGCTTGCATGAAAGCGTTTTCTGAATTGAGAGAGAGAGTCTGTGCAAAGCTCCGGCTTTGGGTAAGCCTGATTACACGAAGTCCTTCACATTGCTTTGTCATGAGCGTGATGCATGTTCTTTGTCTTTCTTGACACAGGTCCATGGAGGTGTAAATCGCCCAGTAGCATATTTTTCAGCTACTTTGGACCCAGTTGCAGCAGCTTTACCAGGCTGTCTGCGTGCAGTTGCAGTGGTTGGACAGAGCCTTACACAGTGTGAAGGTGCTGTGATGGGACACTCTCTGACTGCAATGGTCCCCTACTCAGTGGAAGTTTCGCTTACCCACACCAAGACCCAATACCTGTCAGGTGCTAGATTGACACGTTATGAGACAAGTATTCTAGAGTCACTAAATGTGTTATTGAAAATATCTACAGTGCTGAACTCGGCAACCTTGCTTCCAAATGAAAATGTTGAGATTGAAAAGTTGGAAGACACTGAGCATGATTGTCTTGAAGTAACTGATCTGTGCACTGAGACTTGATATTAGAAATGCCCGATTGGAAGAAAATGACAAAATTGTCTTTGTTGATGGTTCCTGTCTAAGGGACAATACAGGAGCACTGAGAGCAGGATATGCAGTGTGCACAATTACTGGTATCCTGGAAGCGTCTCGGCTTCAAGGAGTATATTCTGCAAAAGTAGCAGAACTGGTAGCCCTTACTAGAGCGTGCCATGTTTCTGCCCAGCTTAAAGTTACCATCTATACGGATAGTCAGTATGGATTTGGAATAGTCCATGACTTTGGCCATTAGTGGTCACAGAGAGGTGTCATGAGCTCTTCTGGTTCACCAGTGAGAAATGGTGAGAGAATTAAAGAACTGTTGCATGCTATGTAAATGCCTGAAAGGATTGACCTCTGACCTGCCTTTGGTCAGGAGAGCGCTCCCCACGTCCGCAGCACCACCTAGCTGTGCCCGTGTCCTTGACCCCCGTCCACGCGGCTGTTCACGTGTTCGAGGCCCTCCTCCACCCGCAGGCATCCACCTGCGCCTCATACCTGGTGTCTAGTGGGCTTGGTAAGCGTCGTTAGACTTGTGCATTGTGCCATTTCATTATTGTGACTTGTTTTTCTGTGCCTTGTTTTATTTTGCCATTTATTAATCCGTTTTCCTTTTGTGCCTTTTTCCTGGTTTTTCTGCCTGCTTTTTCCCCTTGTGCACTCCCCTTGCCAGCTCTCTCTGAGCCGCTTCCCCGCTGCTGCCTCCCTGCAGCCCTGCCCCTTCGTGCCCCCATTAGCCGCTCCCTCCCACCTCCCAGCTGCTCCCCCCTCCCTTCTTAATGGCGGTCGTCTGCGCCCATCCACGCCTGGACCACGCCCAGCGCCACCCCCCCTGGTCCGCGTGACCCCCGCACTTCCAGACTTCCCTACACAGCTGACCAGCTCAACGCCCTCACTCCCGGCCACATCACAGCATGCTTCCAGTCCTCACCGAGGAACACCAACGGACCCTTCTCCTGCTGCGCCTGCAAGTTCACCTGCAGCAGAACAAGGAAACCTACAAAGACCGGAACAAACCACCTCCACTGCATACTCCTCAACACCCGCTCTGCCCGCAAGCACGTGCTCTGGGACCTGTTTGACTCCCCCACCCCAGACGTAGCCTTCCTGACCGAAACCTGGTGGAACGATTCCTCGGTGCCCGACATCGCAATAGCCATCACGGACGGCTACAAGATCATCCGAAGGGATCACACCAACGGAATCGGAGGGGGAATAGCCATTGCCCACAAATCCACCCTCAAAGTCTACACCCACTCGGACGACACCCTCAAGACCGCCGAACACCTAGTTTCCGTATCCACACCGACCCCAACACCACCCTCAGAGGAACACTCATCTACAGACCTACTGGACCACGAGCACCATTCAGCTAATTCATTGCTGACCTCACCAGCACCCACGCACTCACCTCAATCGAGAAACTTACCAACCACGGCCTCAGACAACTCGTCAACACACCCACCCACATCGCCGGCCACACGCTTGATCCCATCTTCTCCCCCCCCCACGTCACCTTCAACCATACCACCGAACTCCACTGGACTGACCACCACTGTATCCACTTCACTTACAAGAAACATAACGAGCACCACCGCACCCAACAACCACCCCGCCGATGCTGGAGAAAAGTTACCGAAGACCAGCTTACCAACACCCTGGCCCAGAACCCACCCTCCGACCCCACCGACCCAGACACCACTGCCGACAACCTCACACTGTGGATCAACGATTGTGCCAACAACCTTGCGCCACTCAAGAAACCCACCGACAACCAAGCCAGAAGGAAAGCCACCTGGTTCACCGACGAGCTCCTAAACTCCAAGTGCGACTGCCGGAAACTAAAAAAGGAATGGCTCCTCGAACGCACACCTGACAGCCTCACAGCCCACAAGGGCGCCACTCGCAGGTATCACCAACTCATCAGACAAGCCAAACGATCCCACTTCAAAGACCACCTGGACAACAACGCACACAACAGCAAAGAGCTCTTCACCATCGTGAAAGAACTCTCCAACCCCAGCGCCAACGTCAACGACATCCCACCATCCCAAGAACGCGACGCGTTGCCCACCCCCGAAAGCTCCACCTGTGCAAACCACCTGACCTCCTGGAACAACATCAACGACACAGAGACATGCAAGATCATGAACTCCATCCACTCAGGATCTCCGTCAGACCCTTGTCCCCACCACGTATACCACAAAGTCGACTCTACCATTGCCCCCCAACTACGATCATCAACATCTCCTTCGAAACAGCGACATTCCCGGAAAGTTGGAAGCACGCCGAAATCGGCGCCCTCCTCAAGAAGCCCAAAGCAGACCCCAACGACCTCAAGAATTTCCGACCCATCTTCCTACTCCCTTTCCCAGCGAAGGTCATTGAACAAATTGTCAACACACAACTAACCAGCCACCTCGAAGACAACAACATCCGGGACCCCTCCCAGTCTGGCTTCAGATGAAACCACAGCACTGAGACCGCCCTTCTCGCCGCCACAGACGACATCAGGCGCCAAATGGACAATGGCGAAACATCAGCCCTCATCCTCCTGGACCTATCTGCCACCTTCGATACAGTCTGCCACCGCACCCTGAAAACACGCCTCCACGAAACCGGAATTCAAGGAAAAGCCCTCGAATGGATCATCTAATTCCTCTCCGACAGAACCCAGAGAGTCCGCCTCCCCCCCTTTCGCTCCGAAGCCGCCGACATCATCTGCGGCATCCCCCAAGCCTCATCCCTCAGCCCGACACTGTTCAACATCTACATGGCCCTTCTCGCACAAGTGGCCCGACAACACAACCTCAACATTCTCTCCTACGCCGACGGCACCCAGCTCACCCTCTCCCTCACCAAGGACATGTGCACCGCCAAAACCAACCTCCACAAGGGAATGAAATCCATCGCCAAATGGATGAGAAGCAGCCGTCTGAAACTGAATTCGGACAAGACGGAGGTCCTCATCCTCGGACCCACCCCTTCCGCCTGAGATGACTCCTGGTGGCCTACCTCACTAGGAACCCCGCCGACACCGACCGACCACGCACGCAACCTGGGCTTCGTCCTCGACTCCTCCCTCACCATGTCTAAACAGGTCAACGCAGTTTCCTCCTCCTACTACAACACACTCTGCATGCTCCGTAGGATCTACAAGTGGATCCCGAAAGAAACAAGAAGAACGGTGACACAGGCCCTTGTCAGCAGCAGGCTAGACTATGGCAACACACTCTACACAGGCATCCCAACAAAAGACCTAACGCATCCAAAACGCCTCAGCCCGGCTGATCCTCGACGTACCCCTCCGCAGCCACATCTCCCACCACCTGAGAAACCTTCACTGGCTCCCCATGGACAACAGGATCACTTTCAAGCTTCTTACCCACGCTCACAAAGCACTCCACAACACCGGACCAGCCTACCTGAACAACAGACTCAGCTTCTACACCCCCACCCTTGAGCTCCGCTCCGCAAACCTCACCCTCGCCGTCGTTCCCCGCATCCAACGAAAGACCTCTGGCGGAAGATCCTTCTCATACCTCGCTGCCAAAACCTGGAACACCCTCCCTACCAACCTGCGACAGACCCAAGACCTACTCACCTTCAGAAGACTCCTCAAGTCCTGGCTCTTCGATCAGTAACAGCAGCTCCCCCCCCCCCAGTGCCTTGGATCCCTCACGGGTACATAGAGCACTTTATAAATTCAATGATTGATTGATTGATTGATTGATTGCCATGGTGAAATGCAGTATACATCTGAAATCGCAAGATTTTGTGTCAATGGGAAATAGGCATGCGGATCCAGTTGCAAGGTTTTGCGCATTCAACTGTATATTTTTCAAAGATAAGTGGGAATTGTTAGTAATAGACACATTGGAAGAATTGAAAACATTGCAGAATAATATTGACAGGGAGGAAAGACATTCATGGAGCAAAATGAAATGTGTATAGCGGCAAGATGAATTGTGGGTTTCAGAAGAGGGACAATTGATTATGCCTAACTGTCTGTTGTCTCAAATGGCTAGTTATTATCATGGTCGAGCACATGTTGGGAGGGATACAATGATTCGCCTGTTCAAACATAGTTGGTTAAATCCAGACAAGTTGTTGAATCAGTTTGCCATTGCTGCATCATTTGCCAACAAATGAATGCGGGAAAAGGGACAGTGGTTAATTTGAGCCACATTAGAAGAGCAGGAGGTCCATTCAGCAGAATGCAAATGGATTTTATTGAGATGCCTGTGTATGGAGGTTTGAGATATGTGTTGGTGATTGTTTGCATCTTTAGTCATTGGATTGAAGCATACCCTACATGAAGAAATGACAGCCTCACAGTAGCAAAATTACTGCTTAGGGAACTGATACCAAGTTTTGGGTTCCCGATCTCTTTAGAATAAGATAGGGGAAGTCACTTCAACAATGAAGTAATTAAATTACTATGTGCAGCATTGAACATTGAGCAGAAGTTACATTGTAGTTACCGCCCTGAAACATCAGGAGTAGTGGAACAGATAAATGGTACCTTGAATTCAAGAATCTCAAAAATGTGTGCGTCCACAGATCTGAAATGGCCTGACACACTGCCTTTAGTTCTGATGACAATGAGAAACACACCCAACAGGAAGACAGGATTTTCACCGCACGAAATCCTCATGGGCAGAGCAACGAGGTTGCCAGTGGTGCCTCAAGTGCGTTTGTGAACATTACAGATGATATTGTGTTGAACTACTGCAAAGGTCTGGCTGATGTGGTTCGCTCTTTCTTTCAGCAGGTGGAAGCCACTACAATGCCACTGATCCAAGATCAAGGACACACCTTGAGGGTGGGTGACTGGGTAGTGGTCCAGAAACACGTGCAGAAGACGTGTTTGGAGCCTTGGTGAAAGACCCTTACCAGGTGGTTCTGACCACTACCTCAGCTGTGAAGTGTGCTGGAGTTCCAAACTGGATACATGCCAGCCACATTGGAAAAGTGGCATGTCCTTTGAACGATGAAGAAGAGTTGTTGAGAGTGCCAACAACAACCAGACAACCCTCAGAGCCGGAAGAAGAAAGAGGATCTGAGCACATTGAGGACGGTTCAGTCACTCCTGTGAGAGACGAAGGAGAAGACCTCCAGGAGGGTGACAATAAGCCAATCTCAATTGAGACAGCAGGAGAGTCTAGTCAGAGGAGGGCTCTCCCAGAAGTAGATGAATTTGAGAGGCACACAGAGCAAATGCCAGACCCTGAGGGGATAGGAGTTGAGGCAGATCAAAACCAATGTGATCTGACTCCTCCTGAACCAGTTGTAGGGCCTTCAGGAAAAAATCCGGCAGAGCAAGAAGATGTTTTGAGTTCAGCACTGAAAAGAGCATTGACCAAAGGTCTACTGAAAGGAAAGAAGTGGCCAAACTCACAACCAAAGAGAAAAGAAGCAGTTGTGACAACAATCTAGGAAGAAGTAGATACCACAAGGAGAGAAGATCTAAGTGAAGGAGAATTGAAAGGTGATCGAAAATTGAAAAGAAAGAATAGCAAGTCAAAGGTACACAGGTCCTGACTGGGCGTATGCAACTACAAGTAAATGGCAAAAATAACTTTTGTCTTTTTGTTTTGATTGAGACATTCCAGATCAATAATTTGGCACTTGAAGGAAGCTAACGAATTGAACTGTTGAAACAAATTAGAGAAAGTACAAGAAAAAGAGACTGTTAAAAGTAACCGGAAGAGACTTTGATAACCTGATTTGACAAAATAACCTGATTTGACAAGCTACTAAACTGATTTTGACAAGCTTACCGATTTTGAGAAAAGGATCCTGGAAGTGAGACTGAAAGCTGTAAATAACTGCTGAAAGAAGATTCTTGTTTTTGTTTTTTTGCTGCATAAATTCTCTCTTCTACTTTCTGATTCTTTACAGATCATGAGTAACATTAGCCAGCAGGGTAGGAAGAACAGGTGCTGTAAATAAATGAGTGTTGGTTTGGCAATTGTATGTGTGATATTGTGTGTGATATTGATTGTGGGTATGATTGTTCTTGATAATACTTCAGCTTTACAAACAACTACTGCATTAACAGCGAAAGAGAAGTTTAGGTTAGATGAGAAGTATCCGCATGTAGATAATGCTCAGGAGGAACTTCCTGCTAATATCTTCTATCACTTATTGAGTGATTATATTAAGACAATGGATGCGAAGAATTGTTGTGTGTATGCAGATTCCTTCATCAGTTGAAGGAGTTACTTATCATAGTTTGCCTCTAACTTATGGGATAAGTTGTAGCCTGTTGCTAACCAGATTCTATAACCAGGAATATATTCATTATTTATATTCCAACCATGATGTGGTGTTTTTGTTTGTCCCCATAATTAGGTATCTGAGTAGAGTAGCTAAGGACAATGACATGGTATTTATTAGGGATTTCTTCGAGGTATGCATTAACTTTTAGCACTGCTTACGCTCACAGGAATAACCTGGCATGCTTGCTTACACCTTTAGAAAAGAGCTTTTTCAATCACACAGATGACAGAAGAAAGGCATTGAAGGAGAAGTTAGAATAGGACTTAGGGAAAAGGACTTTTAGAAGTGATTATGCTTATTGTGCAATAAAAACACAAGGGAAATTAGCTTTAGATGCACAACAAGTAGGGGACATTTGTGTATATAGGCCTAAATTTAGCACTGACACTTTGATTGTGGGAATGAGTGAATGTAGACACGTGTTTCTGTTTCAGAGTAAATGGACATTTTATGTTGAATGGACAGGATCCAGCAATTCCTGGCATCTATTACATCTGTGGGCTTAATGCTTATTACCATCTTCCAAGAGGATGTTATGGTACATGTTATTTGGGGATAGTTTTCCCAAGGATTTTCCAACTGGATGACTTAAAGAGAAATTGACTGAATCACATCACACTAGAGAAAGGAGAGAGTCCCCGTCTGGTATAGTCAGAGATATATTTGGAGCAATGATACCTTCAGTTGTTCTGAATTCGATAAAGATTCAAAAGTTGTCTACTATTATGGATAACATGATGACAAATTTTTCAGAAGCCATGATCCTGATAGATACAGAATTGGCATTCTCTTAGCAAAGGATAGCGGAGTTTGCAAAATGTTTAATTCAAAGCATTGCTACTCGTTTATTCCTGATAATAGTAAAGAAATCAGAAGCTTACTTACTAATTTGACTAATGAAAGTGCTGATTTGAAAGAGCTGAAAGTACCAGGTGTTTGGGAGAAAGTTAGCAAAGGATTTGCTTCAGTGGGAAATTGGCTCACCATCACTGGGGAAGGGATAATATTGAAAATAATACAAGGGATATTGATTATTGTGATCTGCCTAATTGGAGCATGGATAACCTGTAAATTGTGTAAAGTAATTAAATTGAAGAAAATGAAAAAAGATCAGAGGAGGGAAGAAATGGAAAGAGAAAAAATGTTTAGGGGAATTTAAAAAAGGAAACAAAAATGTGAAGGGATAGGGATGACAGAATTTTAGCTAATGCAAACATTTGTGTGGGACACATTTAGTCATCAGAAGAGGGATTGTTAGCACAGAATTATTAATGAAATTATTAATGAATATTCATGTGTTTTGAGTGTAAGATTTGCATAGAAAATGTACTAACTTAGATAAAAATAATGCACGCATTTTAAGGTATGCCCACCCGAGTGGCCGCCAATGTTCAAGAAGTATACTTATTAATGGCTTATCAGTATGAAATGTTGAGATTTTGTTTGTTTAATGTAGTAATATGTCTTATTAAGGGTTATGCTTTATGTACTAGCTTTATTAATTGTAGGCCTTAACTCAGCGAGGTCCTGGCCTAGTTGCACGGCCTCATGTTAAGCTACATTTCTTAGGCGTTTAATAAAATAGATGCTTAGAAAATTAAATTATGATTTTCCAATGTACTGTCCATGTGCTCGTAGCTGAAATCTTTTCTGATGAGAACTGCTTGCTAGGAGATGCTGTACTTGCTAGTGCAACAATGTTTAATGTAATGTGTGTAAGACTGACTTTCCCAGGAGAAGACAATTGGTGTACTGACTGGAGTATAAGCTGCAACAATATTGTTACCTGACAAGCTGAATGACGAGAGCGGGACAAGAGGAGCCAATCGTCGACATGTGAACCATGTAGTAGTAAAACCTTAGATAGGGTTTTCTAGTTTCATTGGACAAAGTGAACATGCAATCCCCTGACCAATTAGGATGTGGGAAGTACTTTTAGGAAATCTAACTTAGCCAGACTGCACAGAGAGGAGGTATGCCATTCTCCCCATTCTTCTAGAGAGTTTAGGCCATTATTTTGTTGATCATCTTGAGAAGAGACATGCTTAACTTTACTGCTTAAAGAGACTTAGCCTTTTCTGAACTTTGATGCTGAACCCTGATGCCTTGCTGACCAACTGATTTCCTGATGACGAAGACTAACTTATCTTGCCGATCCAACTTAGGAGAGGTATACTGTCACTAATATTAAGTGGCATGTCTATTTGCTTTTGTTTCTAGGTACCATCTGATATTTTGGTAGAGGCATGGGTAGATGTTTTCCAAATTTGTGTGACAAAATTTTTTTGTATGAAGCTCAAACATGCTATTCTAATCTGATGTTAGTTAGGGTTCTCACTGATGAAGTTTGCCACATGTAAAAACAGTTGATGTCTTTTCTTTCCTGAATCTAAATGTATGTAATATTGTTTGCACAGTTATTTTTGCTATTGATTTGCACTGTAACTTTAGAATGTGTGGTGGCACAAGCTTTGATTAGATTGTGATTCTTTTGCCGCTTTGGACTGCCAGTATTGTTTCTGTATGTTTATCATCTGTTTTTTAGATTAAGTTATGTAACATTAGCATTATTAATATAGGGAAATAAACATTCTAACTTCTACATAAAGGTGTGGTTATTCATTAGTGTGTGGTCATGGTGTGTTACTATTACTGATTCTTTGATTACTAATATTATTGATTGATATTGGTTATTGATCTGTGCATGCATGGGATATATGGTGGGAAAACCTCGAAGCAAGCCAAAAGGTTAATCGGCATACTCACGTCTCCCTTGTAAGTTTACTTATTAAGGTCTGACGTGCTAACAATGTAAACTGTTTACATTATATAAGATGTCTGGAAACTCGATGAAAGGTGAAAGATACCTCAAGTTCTGATCATGATCTGGCTGGTAATTTCTGTATCAGTGATGTTATTTCCTTGGTACGATCATGTGAAAGAGTGGTTATGTTTATTTGTTTGTACATTGTCTGTATTAAATGTTACTAGTTCAAGTTCAGCACAGTTTTTTTGCCAAATAATTTTTTTTAGAAACAGCAGTTTGCCCAACTCCCACCCCCTTCTGCTCTTGTCAACGCCTAGACTTTTTGGCTGGTCTGTACCAATGGTGACATCAACCACCACACAACCTGATCATCACCAAAACATTATAGTACAAACATAAGACACCCCCTCCATCGTGCAATCTGTAGGCACTCAACATTCATCAGGGAGTTCAATTATATTCATCCATCCCTTCCGTGCTAGGCAGAAAGCACGCTCTGTCCCTACACACCACATGCACTCCGCTCTCCTCATTCACTCTCAAGGTGGTCAGGAGTCTTGGTGACCCATCAGCGCTGTCAGCATAGCCGCTGTCCATGCTCACAGGTCGTCCTCCACTTTGTCATCTCTCCTAGTGTGTTTGATGTGAATCTCCACCGCCACTGCCCAATCTGAAATGTCTCTGAGCCAGTGCCTGTAACAGTGGGGTTCAGAGTCAGACATCTAATGGCAATGCGGCGTTTAGCCTACATCAGCCCAAGGAGCATGGTTTTCCTTCTCAGCTTTCTCCCCATCGGCGTCAGGAGCAATAGCAGCAGAACCAGATTAATATTGAGTTGCACTGTCCAACCAGAGAGGTTCTGTTAGATATGAGTTTTCACACTGATGCTGCTAGTAGTAGTGTTTTTAAAATAAATTCTAAATTTAATCATGCCACACTGCATGACAACATTGAAACTTACCATGAAGTAAAAGGGACCTGTGGGGAGGTTTATCTTCCTCCTCCAAAAGATAATAAATATACATATATTAGACCATAGCAATCACCCCTGTTATGTAATTATAGTTAGGCCAAAGCCTTCATAGGAAGAGAGTTTTGTTTTGGTACCATCTGACAAATCTGCATGACACTTCACATCCACTTTGCTCCTTCACTGTCAAGCATAGCGCCTATCAATAAAGTGGTATCAAGAAACAGTGGAGGGTTACAACAGTATGATTTCCTATGTTCATTCTAATAGGAAACTTTATTCTCTGATGTAAAATAATGTCTGAACGGATTACACCAAGTTTGTCAAAAAATTTGCTTTTTGTTATTTGGTGTAAATCCATTTAATTATTTTCAAGAAATTAGCATTCAAAGAGGCGGTTGGGTTTTGCATGAATGGGTTAGCACTGGTAAAAAGATAGTGCTATCTGTACCATTGGTGTCCAGATATACTGTAACTGACCCATTTAAACAGGAATGCCAGGTCATCAATGGTTGGCCACAACATGGTAAATATGTTATGGCAGCCACGTACAGGACTCTGTGACTCGGTTCCTGACTTCAACCAACAAATGAAAGACCACATAAGGAGGCAGGGCGTGCACACCTTTACCCCAGGGCCATGGGAGGGGCAAAAAGTATTTCTCTTAGGTCAAACATTTGAAAGATTATGGGTACTAAAATACCAAGATACAATGACACCTAGTGTGGTCACCCCTGAGCTACCACTGTATTGAGAGAGGTACCACAATATAAAAAATAAAAAATAAAAAAATGGGGCATTAGGCTGCATGGTGAACCTAACTTGACCACCAAGTGCATGTGTGCAGGAACAAATTGACCCACTGCCAATAAAAAAATACTGAAAAAGTTTTTTTTAATTGCAGGTTTGGGGCTTCTGTACCAGCTGGGCGTTTCCGGACTTCCTTGGGAGTGTAGGACTCAGGCATGGTTCAAGAATTGCTAATTCAACTTAAGAATCACAAAAACAATAACCCAGTGCACTATTGCTGCTCTTAGCAAATGGACATGCAGGGGTGTTGACCACATAGAGTGGCTTGGTGGCAGAGCTTTCCCTTAGTCTAGTCTCTGCACCTAATCCCCATCGTACTTGGTTGTGCACCTGGAAATGTTGAATGTGGTATATGATAAACAAAATTAAAAAAACACTGCAAAAAATAAATGTTAAAGAGAAGGCATGGTTATCTTCTGTTATGACACATTAAAATGTTTTTTTTAAGAAGTTAGAAATTCACTTTAAAAATACATAGGTAAAGTACAGGTATGGATGTGAATTAAAACTGAAAAAGCACTGAAATTCGCAGTTTATGTGTTAAACCTCACAGCGTTAAGGGGGTCTTCCCCTAACTTTTTGCCTGCCTCCCTCCTTTTTTCCAATCTTGTTTTTTCTGATTTTAGGACTCTGCACACTCTACCACTGCTTACCAGTGCTAAAGTGCTCTCTCCCCTAAACATGGTAACATTGGCTCCTACTCAATTTGCATAATTAATTTACCTATAAGACCCTAGTAAAGTGCACTAGATGTGCCCAAGGCGTGTTTATTAAAAGTTATTAGCGGGCCTGTAGCACTGATTGTGCCACCCACATAAACATCCCCTTGACCATGTCACAGGCCTGCTATTGCAAGCCCTGTGTGTGCAGTTTCACTGTCATTTTGACTTGGCATTAAAAACTAGTTGCCAAGCATTACACTCACCTTTTTTACATCTGTCACACCAAGGTAGGCTGTAGGTAGCCCAACGGGCAAGGTGATGTAAGTAAAAGGCAGGGCATGTACTTGTACGTTTTACGTATCCTGGTAGTGAAAAACTCCCAAAGTCATTGTGAAGCCTGCTCCTCTCCTATGCCAGCATTGGATATTCCTTGATTTAGTTTTAAGAGGTAATTACTGATCTGAAAGGAGTGGCATTGTCACGTTTGGTACGGTTGAAATGGCAGTGAGAAATCCTGCTTACTGGTGAAGTTTGATTTAACTTTACTATTTTATAAATGTTGCTTTTAGAAAGTAGGCGTTTGTCTGCACTTACTGCTCTTTGTGCCTTACAGCCTGTCTCCAATCTACGTCTGGTCTGTGCTGGTTGACAGCTCCCCTTGTGCATTCCACTCAGACAGCAATAAACATAGGACAGCTGTATCTGCATTCATTTGCATTCTGATAGGTCTTCCTGGGCAGGAAGGGTGGAGGGGCTCTCACTTACATTTCAAAGACTAGTGGCAAGACCTCACACAAGGGACAGATAACCATTCACAGATCTACCTGCAGACAGTTCTGGATTGAAAGGGAAACTGGTGTGCTTCAAAATCACTCTTTCAGTCTCCTCCAATTCAAAGGCACATTTGGTTATATATACTGGGTCTGTGACCCCTAAAATCAGACACTTCTGGACCTACAACTTGACTCTGTCAGAAGGACTGCAGTTCTGCCCAAAATACTCAGCTGGGCTGCTTCTTTGGAAGGACTGATCTCCTGCTTGTTGCCATGCTGCCTGCTGCTCCCTGATTCTGCTGTCTGCTGGAAGGAAATTGCCTTCCTCCTCCAAATGACCGCAAAGGACTTATCAGCTTGTCTCCTGTTAAAAAGTGTCAGATCCATCAAAGACTTCACCTAAGAGAGAAAATCCACTGTGCTGGACAAATTGCCGCAACACCTGCAGAATCGATGTAGTACCTGTCTCGTGGCTGAAATACCGATGCAGCGCCTCCAGAATCGAAGCACCTGCTTCATGTGTGCTCTGTGCCAAGCTACACGAGGGTGAGCATGGGATAATTTAGGTTGTGTAACTTACCCTGGATAGGATTGCAGTCCCTACTTGGACAGGGTACATACCTTTGCCAACTAGAGACCCAATTTCTGATGTTATGGTTAAGCCTGCAATTCAAAACTCACACAACAGTCATGAAACTATAACTTCCATGCCAAATTTAATGCTTATGATCTCACAATACATCTAAAAGAGAAATACAATTAAACAAATAGACATACTGATACCAGTAAATAATCCTACATTCATAGTCATCTCTATTAAAGTGGTAAGGGTAATTGATGTAATCTCATCTTTAAAATGACTCACAACATTTGTTACTCCATCGGTTTCTTTAAGGGTGAGCTCATTAGTGTATTTGGAGTGTGAGTTATGGTTTGTGTGCCACACAATATGCCAAGAAAAGTATATGGCTGCCTGGCCTTGCATGGAAGGCCAGGCTCTACGGCCAACCCCTGATGTGTCCCACCTTGTTTCAAGGTGTTTGGAGACTATGGGGGTCATTCTGACCCTGGCGGTCTTTGACCGCCAGGGCGGAGGACCGCGGGAGCACCGCCGACAGGCCGGCGGTGCTCCAATGGGGATTCCGACCGCGGCGGTAAAGCCGCGGTCGGACCGGCACCACTGGCGGGGTCCCGCCAGTGTACCGCGGCCCCATTGAATCCTCCGCGGCGGCGCAGCTTGCTGCACCGCCGCGGGGATTCCGACCCCCCCTACCGCCATCCAGATCCCGGCGGTCGGACCGCCGAGATCCGGATGGCGGTAGGGGGGGTCGCGGGGCCCCTGGGGGCCCCTGCAGTGCCCATGCCACTGGCATGGGCATTGCAGGGGCCCCCGTAAGAGGGCCCCTACATGTATTTCACTGTCTGCTGTGCAGACAGTGAAATACGCGACGGGTGCAACTGCACCCGTCGCACAGCTTCCACTCCGCCGGCTCGATTCCGAGCCGGCTTCATCGTGGAAGCCTCTTTCCCGCTGGGCTGGCTGGCGGTCTGAAGGAGACCGCCCGCCAGCCCAGCGGGAAAGTCAGAATTACCGCCGCGGTCTTTCGACCGCGGAACGGTAACCTGACGGCGGGACTTTGGCGGGCGGCCTCCGCCGCCCGCCAAGGTCAGAATGAGGGCCTATGTTTGGGACTGCAGACCCAAAATGGACAAGTACTACTACTTCTATATCTAGTAGGAGGGTTTATTTTTAAATGTAGGTCCACAAACGATCGGCAAACCTGGGTTTGATTCCAGACTAACAGTCCATCTATTTCTAATGTTTAACGCTTTCAAGCACACTGATACATTATTCCATTGTTAGTTTATTGAAAATTGCTAAACAAATTTACTCAAATCATCAGCACTCCCTGAGTAAGTTTTAGTTGTCCTGAACCTGATCACGTTTATAAAATTCTGTTCAGGATTTGTTTCTGTTGAAAAAAGCAGACAATTCTACGGGTGTTAAAGATGCTGCTTTTTGACCACCCTTGACACCCACCTTGAATTATTGGCATGAACTCAAACTGTTTGCAAATGCTGTGCAGATCCATAAACTGCCCTAGATCTATTAGTCAATAAATTATGCTTGACCCCCTTTCTATAAACTTTGCTCCCCCTGCTGGGATCTGCATGAAATCTGAGATTTCTGAGATCTGTGGGGCCACAACAGGCTTAGAAACCTAAAGCATTGATCAAGTGGTTATAATTCCAATCTGAAACCTGATGCTGAAAACATGTGCTTATCTACAAACAATTTTATATTGATTGCAGCGCCTCATTTTCTGTTCTCACCATAATGACAAGCAAAGAAAAAGATGAAGGCCAGGGGCAGAAAGAAAAGCAAATCTACTTCTCCATCTCTCTCCATGCCATCACAACATCACCCCGGCTACTATTACTCCCAGAGGGCTCTCCAAACAGCCCTGCCAGATGGATAGCCTGATTTTAGACCTTCATAATATTTAGCCTGATTAGCTATGGTATTTACCAAGTGAGGCAGTCATGGTAGTTGAGGTTGTGTGGCAGCAGTACCCAACTCTCCTTTTCTTACCTCAGGTATTTTCAGGCTCAGGAGTTACATAGCCAGGTGGTCTCAGTCCGCTTAAACATCAACCTCTCCATTGGTTTCCTTGAAAGTGTGGAGACCTGTAGGCAGAGTTGGAAGGAGTGAAGATATTGCTAATCCTGCTGCTTCCCCAATTTCATTAGTTCTGTAAATTCCAGGGAATGTCCTTCCCCTCATTCTCTACAAACTGTGAAGACACAACATAGGCATTAGAATCCTGCTGCTATTGCACACCATTTGACAACAAAAGTGGTTGTTGAGTGGCATGAAGTCACAGCACTTGAAAAGACCTGTCACAAACCAAAGTGTCTATTTTTATATCCCCAAAAGCAACACATCAATCCACAAACCATTAAAAAAGGGCAAAGAAGGAGAAGCATACTGAGATGCAGACATCTTTTAGCGCCTGTTGGAAATGGCCCTTTCTGCAGGGTTATCTCCAAACTTTTTGCCTTTCTCCTCCTATTTTTCTGCCCCTCCTTTGGATTGAGTTAGGACTCTGGGCACTTTACCACTGCTAACCAGTACTAAAGTGCATGTGTTCACTTCCCTAAAACTAATATGATTGGCTTTGCATTTTAAATGAACTGTAAGTCCTTTGTAAAGTGGTATACCATATACCCACGGTCTTTAAATTAAATGCTACAAGTGGACCTGCAGCGCTGATTGCACCACCCACAGAAGTAGCATTTCAAACTTGTTTCAGCCCTGCCACCCTAAGATAGGCCCTAGATATTTCTATGGGCAGGGTGCTGTGTATGTAAAAGGTGGGGCATGTACTTATACGTTTTACATGTACTCGTAGTGACAAACAGCCTATTTCGTTTTTCACTTCTGTGAAGGCTGCTCCTCTCATAAGTTAGCATTGGGAATTCCCTTATATATGGTTTGTAATTTCTAATCTGAGTGGAGTATCATGGGCATGTTTGGTATGTTTGGAATGGTAGTGAGAAATCCTGCTTATTGATGTAGTTGAATTTTACATTTTAGAAATGCCTCTTTTAGAAAGTGTGTATTTGGGGGCGTGGCTTGGTGCTGAGCAAAGATGGCCACCTTTTTCTGAGCTCCGTGACGACGGTGGGAGACGAGGAAGCCAGCTCGTCTTTCTCTGTATTTTTTATCAGTGTTGCAGAGAGGAAATGTTAGGGGAATATGCTTGGAATGCATTATTCCCCTTAGAATGACTTGAAAAGCTATTTTTTATGCCCTAATTGACTGAAATAAATGGCGGTCATCTGAGGATTTGATTGCGACCGCCATTTGTTTTTTGTTTTCACCTCACAATTTCTTTTTCTCCTTTATATGTCATTGCCTGAGGTACTCCTTTTGCACTTTTTGGCCTAAAAGTTTTTACTTATGCTCTCTGCTTATCGTATCCTGTTTTTTGCCAGAATATGTCCAGTTTAATCCATATTTTGGTCTACTTTTTTCTGAGGTGGGACCATATTTCATACAATATAATATTTACTACATATTGGGCAAAATGTTATATATTGCTTATGGGCAGATCTAGAAACCTTCAATTGACTAATAGTAAAATACAAAGTAATAAAAGGTCAGCTAATATTCCTTTATCAAACTCATTCACCTTTTATCAAATGTGGAGAGTACAGGAGCTACTAATCTTGACATTACACCTTCAACACCTGTTTCTCCTTCTTCTGTTATTAATAAAGTATTGTCCAAATTTCCAGTAACAGTATCGACATCCACTAATGAGAGAGCTAAAAAGGATCCTCCATCCTCTATTAAAGTTGTGGATACCGTATCTATGAGGAAATAAGCTCTCTTAAACCCTACATGGAAGATACAAATAAACAACTGCAAATTTTGGATGACAAATGGTCTTTTGTGGAGAACAGATTTTCTCATGTAGAACGAAAAGGGGAAGTACTTGATGACTCAGTTGCGTCAATTAAGTCTCTACAATCTGAAGTCGTTATATTGAAGAAACATGCAGGAGATATAGAAAATCGGAACCAAATAAATAATTTTCATGTTGAAGGAATTGAAGGTTCAGACTCATTATCTTTCTTTCAAATGGTTCTGCCCAAAATTCAAGATATGCCTACTTCTCCTGCTTAAATATACAAAGAGCACATAGAATTGGTCATCCTTCTCAAATGGCCTTGACGTCAAAGAAACCAAGAGGAATAATACTTTACTTTTTGGAGTATGGAGACCTGCTAAAGGTTCTCAGAGCAGCAAGATCTAAAGGTCAGATCACGTGGTCAGGTTCCAATCTCTTCTTTGCTCAGGATTATGCTAAATCGAGGGCGGACAAATGAAAGAAATTTCTGGATATGCGTCCAGCATTGAAGTCGCTTAATGCTCGATATGGTCTCTTTCATCCATGTTTGTTCAAGGTGACTTACAATAATAAAACCACAACGTATGAAGACCCAATATTACTTCAGAAATGTATTGACTCTTATAGTAGAGGTGAACTATTAAATAGTTTTTTTATTTAAGGGTTATACCCATTACTGGTTCATGTAATCTTAGGAGTGACATATTTTCTAAGGGATTTGAATTTCCCTATTTTCTTCTCTTTTTAGATTTTACTTAATTAAAGTACCCGTCTTTTGTGGTAGGAACCTGTGTGGCCCGGTCTTTCTTCCCTTCTGTGTCTGCAGTCGTGGAGTGAAGGTTGCGTTGTCTTCCCTTTGTGGTTTCACCCCCTTAATGTTGTTTTTGTCTTATAGGTATGTTTTTATTACTTGTCCTGTTTTTTTTGTATTTCTAATGTTTCTTTCTATATTGTGTTATGTTCTTTTGCTCCTTCCCCTTCTCCTCTTCTTTTGCTTTTTTTTCCTCTTTTCCTTTTTCTCTTTCTATTTTCTCCTGTTCATAGTTATACTCTTTTTCTACTGTACGTCAACGTATTTCTTTTGGTTCCATTTTTCTACAGCAATAGTTGGATTATTTGCAGTAACTCATGGTTATATTATATCCTCTTTATTTTAAATGACAATTAGATTTATTCCATGGAATGTTAAAGGATTAGGATCCCCAATAAAGCGTAGAAGAGTTTTAACACATATTTTAAAATTAAAAGCTGATATTGCCCTGTAACAAATTTCTCATATATCGGATAATGAAGTAGCCAAACTCAAAAGGCAATGGGTAGGACATGTTTTCCCGTATCCGGGCACAGGGAAGAGGAATGGAGTCATTATAATGTGTCATAAAGCTTTGAATATCTCTGTTATTTCTCAAGAATTTGATGTGATAGGTAGATGGGTTATAGTTTAGATGCATATTAATAAAGTACCTTTAACTATATTTAATGTTTATGCTCCTACCCAACCTGATAAATCTTTCTGGAATTAAATATTAGTTAAGTTAATGAATCTTTCAGATAAATATTTAATTTTTGGAGGAGATTGTAATATGGTTCTGGACCCCTTTATTGATCATAAATCCAATTCTAGATTTATACCATCCACCATATTCTCACAGTTTACCTCTATGATTAAACAAAGAACATTAACAGATATTTGGAGATTGTGTAACCCCACATTACAGGAATATTCCTTTTTCTCCCCTGCACATTCTTCCCAATCGAGGATTGTCTCACAGCATCTTGTACAATATGTTTAGGCTTCGGAAACTGACTCTATATTAATCTTGGATCATGCTCCAGTGAATATGGATCTTGATCTTATTGCACATAATCAGCCAAATAATAGATGGCGATTTAATAATTCTTTACTTCTTGATATTAATTTTACTCAACTTTTTGAGAACTTTGCAACACAATTCTTTTTAGAAAACTATATCCCTCAGTTATCTGTTCAGATCATTTTGGAAGCTTTCAAGGCGGCATCTAGGGATTTGATTATTTCCTATGTTGCCAATGAAAGGAAAACGGCTTCTAAAAAATGACTTCATTTTATGGATGGTATCAAACAATTAGAAAATCTATATTACTCTTCCAAGTCTTCAAGTTGTCATAATGAATTACTTCAAGCTAAATTTACTTTTATTATAAATTTGACTGATATTGCAAATTCTTATCTTCTTAAATCTAGTGCTAAATACTATATGGGGTGAAAACAAATCAGGAAAACGTCTAGCAAATTATCTTAAAACTAAAAAGGAAAGAACAAAGATAGAATCTAGTTACAATTCTTCTAATTTTCTATTTCATAACAATGATGACATTTTTGATGAATTCGTTCATTTCTTTACACAATTATATACTCCTGAATTTTACCCCACACAGGATCTTATTATTTAATATTTGTCAACTATTAATATACCTGTACTTCCCCCTTTTGAATTTTCTGCTCTTGATAATGATATTTCCTTTAAAGGCATTCTTAATGCACTAAATCTTATCAAGAAAGGTAAAGTTCTAGGCCCAGATGGCTTTACTATAGAATTTTATTTACATTTCTCTAAACTATTAGTTCCAAGGTGATTTCAACTTTTTTAAATATTGTGTCAATGCAAAATCCTCTGGGGGCTCCTTTCAAGATGCTTTAATAATTCTTATACCAAAAGATAACAAAGATCCAAAGTTTTGTAAGAATTATAGACCTATTTCTCTAGTTAATTTGGATTGTAAAATGTTTGCTAACGTTATTGCTCTGTGTTTGGAACTGATTCTTCCTAAATTAATTGGTAAAGAGCAATCTGGTCTTATTAAAGGACTTTTTTTATCTGACAACACAGGATTATTTTTTAATATTTTAAGTAAGTCTGTGACTTATAAAGACTCTCTATCTAAATGGTCTCATCTCTCCCTCATTCTCGCTTTATAGAGGAGTTCGTCAGGGATGTCCGTTGTCACAGCTTTTGTTTGTTCTTGCTTTGGAACCCTTTTTATTGAAACTTAGAACTAATCCAAATTTACATGGTTTCCAATCTGGGGAAAGGCAGATAAAACTTTCAGCTAATGCTGATGATATTTTACTTTTTATATCAAACCTGCAATCTTCACTTTTCTATTCGAAATAGATAATTTTGCTTCTATTTCAGGGTATAAGTTAAATAAAGATAAGTGTGAAATACTTCCTTTAAATAAATTCAGCCTTCCTGAAGATTTCAAATCTTCAAATGTTCACAGGAACAATGATAACATTTAATACTTAGGTCTTTGGTTTAAACCTTCTTTTAAAGATACAATTTCCTGTAATTTTTGAAGCTATTTTCTACTCTTGATTCTCTCATATCTAAGTGGAATCCTTTATTTCTATCCTGGTGGGGTAGATTAGACTCTCTTAAAAGGATGTTGCTCCCTGTGATCCTATTTTACTTATCAAATATTCCAATTAATATCCCATGTCATTATTTTAAGAAGCTGAACCTTTTTTTAGCCAAATTCTTATGGAATAATAAGAGACCCAGACTGTCCCTCCAAAAATTAATGAGGAATAAAATCTTTGGCGGGGTTAACTTTTCTAATCATACCTCTTATCATATGGCCTTTTCCCTTAAACAAGCTTCTTATTCACTGAACAAAGATGATTCTACTATTTTACCATCATGGGTTGAAGTCGAAAGGTCATTTGTTGTCCTTTTTACATTTCTGGAAGTATGAACTCTGTCAAATAAACCAACATCTATTTCCCTTCCCATCTTGAAAAATTCATGCAGAATTCTGCAGCCTATTTTTACTCCATACAATCGAGACAGAGTACAGTTTCTGAATTCTTTAATTTGGTATAATAAGTACATCAAGTTGAATAATAGAAAATTAATCTACTCTTTCTTTTCTACAGGCACAACTTCTTTTTTCATTTCTGTCCTCTTTTGCTAGAAAGTATGATGCTTTAATACATGTCATGAATGGTTCATATCAACCTTTTCCAGCTCAGCAAACACTTTATTTCCAACATTCTCCAATTAAGAATCTTCTATTACAGTCTCCATCTGCTTCTCGTATTTATCAAATAATTACAGCTATTCGTGATGACAGACCTAAATCTGCAATAGAATTACAGTGGGAGAAAGATTTGGATACTTCATTTCCACTTTCTTTATAGAATAAGGTGTGGATTAAAATACGAAAATCCTCAAGAGCAGCTAATGCAATTCAAACTTCATTTTTTATATATAATAGGTTATTAGTTACTCCATCATCTTTACACAAAACAAATTCTAACCTTCTGTCCTTTTGTTGGTCATGTACTAGGCTGATCTCAGATCTTAAAAATATGCTTTTTGATTGTCCATATACATTTCAATTTTGGGTTAAAGTATGGAATCAAAATAACACTATTTTTAGTACTCAAATTACCTTAAAATTTACAAATATATATTTTGGACAGTCTTGCAGAGGAATGGTCTTTATATAAAAAAAATATATCTTAATCTTGGATTTATTATTGGCAGTTGCTTTTCAACAAATTACAAAAACTTGAAAGGACTCTTCTAAATTTTCCTTTCAAGCTTGGTGGTATGGTATATGGTTTAATCATAGGCTAGATGGAGCTTATGTTTCCCCCTTATCCCTTGCTATTAAAAGATATATGTTATGGATGCCTGTTACAAATTACCTAAACTCTTTGGCTTTTTCTTCACATAATCATTTTCCTTGAAATCAAGAGGTTTCTAAACCTCTATGAATTGTTTTCCTTTACATTTTATTGTACTTATATTGTTTAGAACTTCCTATATATATATATTTAATAAATGCATATATACTCATATTTCAAAGCATTAATATATCTATTGTGTTTCTCAAAGAATACTTTTTCATGAAATTGAACTGTTATTGTATTATTTTACTCATGCCATCAAACGTATGTATATATTATGAATATTGTATTAATTATTAATAAATAAACTTTGTCTTTAACCTTTAAAAAAACAAAAGTAGGCCTTTCTCTGTCCTTATAACACTAGTGTTTTGCAGCCTGACTCCAGTCCACATCTAGGGCAGAGTGACAGCTCCACTTGGTGCATACTTTCCAAACAGCCGCATCACAGGAGGGGCTGGCAGTGCCAGAAGAGACATATTCATCCATATGCATACTGATAGTCATCCTGGGCTGGGGAGAGGGAGGGTTGTTCACACCTGAGAAGTCAGTAGGCTGTGTCCTGCCCTCACACAATAGGCTGATTACCCCCCAACTGACATCTGGAGCCAAGGCTGGGTTGAAAGGAGTTATGTTTCACTTGAAAGGGTTCCTTTGAAGTCACCCCTTTCCTCAAAACATTTTTGAGTATAAGTACAGGGCTCTGACCCCAAGATTTTAAAGCACTTTTGGAACTAGGACTCAACCTCTTTTAGAAGGACTGCTGCGCTGTGCCAAAGGACTCATCTAGGCTGTTCTTCTGTTGTAGCCCTGCTACCTTCTACTGGCTGGGTAGCATAAAGGACTCACAGGATTGCTTTTCTGCTTGTGCCCTTCTGTCAGCCGTTCTCTGACTCTGGTTTGCCAGAGGACGGCTATTTACTGAAAAGAACTGCCATCAGGACCACTTGCCCTATGTGCTGGCCTGCTACTTGCTAGCCCCCTCAGTGTTTTGCTCCTAGTAGCCTCCAGTTGGTTGGATAATGCCTGCTCCCTCAGAGCTCCTGCATTAGCAGAATTGCCAAGGGGCTCTGAGTTTGACCAACTGAACCTTCTCCATTAGCACCTGGTAAGCACTTCATGTTTTTACCTCCTATGTGATGTAACTAGCGCATGGTAAGTGCTTTCCTCCAGCACATTTGTCTTAACGGGGTTAAGGGCTGGGTATTTTCATTCCTTTTGTTTGTTTACATGGCGCATAGTGGGAGTATGGAGAGAGCTTTAGGAACTCGCAGCCTTTGAGGAGCGCTTTGCCACCTTTGTGGGGCATGGACATTGTGGGGCTGACTTCCAACACTCAGCCTGAGCCGAGGGAGTGTATGGGAACTGCCCTCCCTCAGTGGCTGCAGCACAGGGTCTGCGAGCAACGTTTGGGTCACCTCAGTGCCTGCAAGCCTGAAACCCATCCTGGCACCACCCACTGATGAGGACCGTAGGGTGCCCGGAGACTCACTGGGGCCCCCATCTGCTTGTTTGAGCCACGCTGCTATGCACATTTAGGCAGAGGGAGAGTTTCCTTGTCTACACCATCTTCAGACAATTCATCAATGCAGCGCTATCATGCCGCACATTCGCAGGCATCAGATCAGCTGGATTCTGCCACTGGGGACCAACTCTCCCTAGCAAAACACATTGGTGTGCCTAGCCCCTCTTTTCTCACCTCAGGAGGGCCCGTGGACATCGGTAGGGAGGTTGAGGAGTGTGTAAGGAACCCCCCAGGGGAGGCTTAGGATCATCTTTGTAAAAATCATAGCCATTACTGCACCACAAGAAATAAAAGCGCTGGTGCTCCTGCACCCCATGGTTGTTTGTAGGAAACCATCACCACCATTGCTACACAGTAGTGCTAATTATGTAGTCTCCGCCTTTACCTCATACAGAATGATGACTACTGTATAATTCTCACAGTATTGATTGCTTCATATGATTAGTGAGGTTATCGCATTGTACATATGCTTTTCTCTAAATGTTTGGGCCTTACATGCACCACAGTGTGATGTGTGTTTTTTCCTTTCATTGGCCATTATCACAAGCATCTTCTAAGTGATGTCATAATGTGTAGCATTGGAACTTTTGACATTCTCAGGATAGCAAGCACCACCTTTCAGCAATTGCATATTAGCCAAAGTATCTATGATTTATGATCCTCTTGGTCCAAGATCCATATTCACAATATGAAACCTATATTGTTATATAATCCTGTGTTGAGTTTCCTTTGTGGTGCATATATTGCATCACTAGTGTAAGTATGTTGCTTAAACGCTTTCCACATGACCTATGGGGATAAGCCTGACTGTTCTGTGCCAAGCTACCAGGTGGTGAGAAGAGGTTATCTTTGGTGTGCAACTTACTTTCCCTGACTAGAGTGGTGGGTTCTGCCTGGCTTAGGTACATATCCTAGCCAACCAGAAACCCCATTTTTAACAGCGCCAAATCAGTGAAATCTCATGCGAAATAGTAGCTGGACATAAGATGTGTGTCCATGGTGTACTTTGGAGGCTATGTTGGTCATCACTGCATCTGTCTATTAGAAGAAAAGCAAAAACAAAGATGGAGAAGGAGGTTGTGGGGCTGGGTCTGTCCTCCTTATAGCCTATATAACATTACAAAAGAGGACCAGCTAAAAGAACTACCACAGGATGGACAGGAAAAAAAAACGTTCTTCACGTTCCACTACGGAGCCGGGCATGCTATGACCTACGGGATACGTGGGAGCACTGATGTAGTCTTGTCAAAGTGAATCACAGGAGGGGTAGGAGTGGTTGGGTCTTGAGTGAGTTTAAAATACCTGTCTCCTAGTAATTCCAATTATTTAATAGATCTCTTGGAGGCGGTATGTAAAGTTTTAGAATCGATTCATCTTACCATATCTGTAGTTCCATGTCATATCTGTAGTTCCATGTAAACAATGTTCAAAGAGCACTTACTTCCTTAACCCGATCTGTGCCGGGGACGTAATGGTTATGACGGCCGGCACATTGCTCCTGTGCCGTGGACATAACAATTACGTCCTCTCACATGAGCTCAGAGGGAGCACTCGCGCTACCTCCGTGGGCTTCCCTCCCACCCCCCAAGGCAAGGATGAAAGGGGAAGCCCTTCCCCTTCCACCCTGCCACCCCCTCTAATGACATCAGTGTGCGATTCCGCGCTTACATAATTAGAGGGTGCCGGTCGCGCTGGAAGACATTTGCTTCCAGCTCGTCTGCAGAGAAACAGGTAAGTTTCTCCTCCGGTGGGAGGGATTTGACACAAAGAGGCATCGGAAGAAAGGAAAGGGTTTGCCTTTCCCTCGATGTCTCTTTGAGTATTCCTGCTGCCCGATCGCATCGTGATCGGGCAGCAGGAATGCCCACTAGACACCAGGGATTTTATTTATTTGTTTTATATGTGGTTTGTATGTGTCGGGGAGCGGCTCGTTAGGCAAGGGTCGCTCCCCTTTGGGGGCATATATTTTATGCCCATTTCTGCCCCCCTTGGGGGCAGATCGGCCTATTAGTTTTAGGCTGATCTGCTCCCGAGGGTGGGCAGAAACCACTGGAATGCCAGTTTTTTAAAAAAATTGTTTATTTCAGTGGGGGGGGGGGCACCCCTTTGGGCAATGGTCATCCCCTCAAGGGGGGCATGGAACTGTTGGCCATTTCTGCCCCCCTCGGGAGCAGATCGTCCTATTTTTTTAGGGTCATCTGCCCCCCAGGAGGGCAGAAGCCACTTAGGCACCAGGGATAATGTGTGTGTGTGTTTCTTGGATGGGGGGCGGCCCCTTGGGCAAGGGTCGCTCCGCTTAGGGGGGGCATATTATTTATGGCCATTTCTGCCCCCCTTGGGGGCAGATCAGCCTATTATTTTTAGGCTGATCTGTCCCCAAGGGGGGCAGAAACCATTGGAACGCCAGGGATTTTTTAACTTATTTATTTCTGTGAGGGGGCGCACCCTTGGGCAAGGGTCGGCCCCCCCAATGGGGGCATAGAACTGTTGGCCATTTCTGCCCCCCTTGGGGGCTGATCACCCTATTTCTTTTAAGCCCATCGGCCCCCAAGAGGGGCAGAAGCCACTTAGGCACCAGGGATAATGTGTGTGTGTGTGTGTTTATTGGATGGAGTGGCCCCTTGGGTAAGGGTCACTCACCTTAGGGGGGTATATTATTTATGGCCATTTCTGCCCTCCTTGTGGGCAGAGCGGCCTATTATTTTTAAGCTGATCTAAGGGCAGAAACCACTGGAATGCCAGGGATTTTTTTTATTTGTGTATTTCTGGGGGGGGGCATAGAACTGTTGGCCATTTGTGCCCCACTTGTGTGCAGATCGGCCTATTTATTTTAGGCCCATTGGCCCCAAGGGGGGCAGAAGCCACTTAGGCACCAGGGATAGTGTGTGTGTGTGTATGTGTGTGTGTGTGTGTTTTTGTTTGGGGGTGGACCCTAGGGCAAGGGTCTCTTCCCATTACTAATACCCCCTTTGGGACAGATAGGCCTAAGGAGGGCAAAATCCACTAAGGCACCAATTTCTAAATGCTTGATGGTGGCGTGTTTGTCAACTGTCGAAGTATTTGCATTTGGGATTATAACCGTTTTTTTCTCGTTTTTGTTCTAGTTCAAAGCTACTGCTTCCTTTACTGTGGCTCTTTACGGTTTGGCAGTGGTTGACCTGCGGTTTGCATAGTTGCATGTTTTAGCTAAGTAATAACAGTTTACTCCAAAGGAGTACTGTTGCCATGCATGAATGACATGTTTGTAGGTAGGTGGTGTACTAAATGCAGGATTGTGTGTGAAATTGTCCTTAGATTTGTGCACAATGATATTTGTGTTGTCTTTTTTCTAATTTGCTTTTCTTTCTTTCTTTTTAGTGGGAAATCAATGGTGATTGCTGTGTCTCTGCAGAGTAGTTGCTGGTGAGTAGGTTTTTCCGGCAAGTGAGCGGTAGAGTTTTTCAGTACATAACTCTTGGTGATAAAGCCACACTTTGTTTATTTCTTATCTTACACAGTGATAGTTGTTGGTGGTGCATTTGTCCAGATATTTTTCATAGGAAGGATCATGGCTAGCCACAGGATGATGGCTCAGCAGGTTGTTGGTATGCTTTTTGAGTCATTGTCTGATCATGATTATGAGACTGAATCTGCATCTGAGGAAGAGGAAGAAGTGAGAGATTCTGGCAGTGAAGTCTCTGTCAGAGAGGAATCTTCGGATGAGGAGGCCACTCTCAGTGCAGATGAAGGGCCTGTTTTAGAGGAGAACACTGATGTGCCAATAGTGCAGCAACCTGGGGCTGAAAGGTTTCCTGTTGGAAGGCCAGAACTCTGGGTTGTCCCAAACAAGGAGCTGCCAGAGATGCCTGCCTTTACTGGTCTCCCCGGGTTTAGAGTCAATACGGAGAACCTTTTGCCTGTCAATTTCTTTGAGTTATTTATAGATGATGTGTTTTTGGAATATATCGTTGAGCAGACTAATTTATATGTGGAGCAGTATTTGAGGGACAACACTGCCAGACTTAGGCCACACTCTAGAGCTACCCAGTAGATTACCACAAATTTGGAAGAGGTGAAAAGGTTTTTTGGTTTGACTTTTTTGATGGGGTTGATAAGGAAGCCGTCACTGGCTCCTTATTGGTCTACTAGTCTCTTGATGGCAATGGCTATATTTCCTGCAACCATAAGTCGTAATCGGTATTTGCTTCTTCTTAGGATGCTGCATTTTGTTGACAATGCTTTAGCCTTGCCAGAAGATCATCCTGATTCTGACCGTCTTTTTAAGACTAGGCCTGTCCTTGATCATTTTGTAGATCGGTTTTCAGAGGTCTGTGTTCCAGGCAAAGAGGTAGCTGTGGATGAGTCTTTGGTACCCTTCAAGGGTTGTTTGGTTTTTAGGCAGTACATTCCTAACAAGAGGGCACGATATGGAATTAAATTGTATATGCTGTCTGAAAGTAGTACAGGATGTGTGTACAATTTCCGGGTCTACACTGGTAGGGATTCAAGTATTGACCCCCCTGGTTCTCCTCCCAGTTTTGGAGTTACTGAGAAAATTGTGTGGGAACTTGGTAGATGACTGTTTAACAAGGGTCACCATTTGTATGTAGATAACATCTACACTGGAGTGCAGTTGTTCAAGGAATTGTTTAGAGTGGACACTGCTGCTTGTGGCACAATTTGTTGTAACCAGAAAGGCTTATCAAGGGAGTCTGTAAAAAATTTGAGAGGGGACAGTACAGTGCCTTGTGGAATGATGAGCTGCTAGCTCTGAAATGTACAGACAGGAGGCATGTCTACATGCTAAGTACCATCCATGATGAGAGTACTTCCCCTGTGACTTCCCCCTGTGACTGTTTGGGGCCAGGTTGCTGAAGTGCACAAACCTGTGTGCAGGTTTAGATTATAATAAGCACATGGGAGGTGTAGATGGAGTTGATCAGAGGTTGGAACCTTATACTGCTATTCGTAAGTCTTACGTTTGGTATAAGAAGTTAGCAATTCACCTGTTCCACTTGGCAACTTTTAATGCTTTTATTGTGTTCAAGGATAGGTCTCCAGCGTCAAAGATGACATTTGTGAACTACCAGGAGTCAGTGATAGAGAGCCTTATTGTGGTGGAACAGGCAAGAGTTCCTAAAGAAACAGTGGTGGAGGATGTGGCTAGATTGAAAGATCGCCACTTTGCTGAGCACATTCCTCACCACGGCCAAAAAAGACTTTCCAGCTAAGAAATGTAGAGTCTGTGCTCTTAAAGGTATCTGGAGGGAGACTCAAATGTACTGCCCAGATTGTCCTTCAAAGCCTGGCCTGTGTGTGGGTCGCTGTTTCAGGAATTACCACACCTAGAAGAATTAATGGGAACTACCATGAGTGTAAACTGCCTGTTTTATATTTTCATGTGTTCAGTTTCATGGCTGACATTTCTGTCATGTATTTAGTTAGAGCTTTTGTGTTTGTATTTTTGTCCTTATTTCTAATTAGTTAGCAGTTTCTTTGTTTTAAAAAAAAAAGGGGATGTCATTGTGTGTGGAGTGGAGCTTGACTGGTGGTGTAAATATTGACTTACTGTTGGCTACTGCAACACACTGCCAGCCAAACGCCAGTCCACACACTCCCATCAGCTGGTGTGATTGCTGTATCAGGCATGTGGGTGTATGTAAGTGATGGGCCCTTGAGTGGCACTGTCCACCGATGCAAGTGTTGTAATGTGCTGGGCCCGTGGCTGGGGGCGTGAATAGTCTTTTGCATGTCATGTATGAAAGGTGTGTGAATGGACTGTAAAAGCGGTTGGTGCCTTGTCGTGGCTTTACAGCTCACGAGCTGTGAGTCATTGGTCCAGTTTTTTGGCCTTTCAGTTATTAACAGTGCATTTCATTTTTGTGAAATCTCTTGTTAATAAAATTGGATCTACTGAACCATCATTAACCCTCGTTCCAAATCCAACCAGTATGTGTGGTAAAAATGGCAAAACCTGCTCCTCTGTTATCAAGCGTCGCTGCACACCGTGACACGTTAGGTGTCTCGGGTGGTACTCCGATGGTGAAGCATGCCACCAAAGTGGTTGGTGGGTGAGGGGTCTTTTTAACATAACCTAAGTGTGTTTCTTTTCACAATTTTAGTGTTTGGAACATCACATAAGTACGTGGACACATCAAAATGATCTATTGCAAAACTACATGTGTTTGGGGGTGTGGAGGCACCTATGTTTTTGGTCCCAGGTGTGGCCTTCATCTAGGGAAACCTACCAAACCCAGACATATTTAAAAAGAGACACCCCAAGGAATCCAAGGAGGTGTGGCTTGCCTGGATTCCCCAACATTTTCTTACCCATACTCCTCTGTAAACCTCAAAACTTTGCTTAAAAAAGCATATTTTCCTCACTTTTCTTTGTAGGATTACCGCTCCGGCACAAATTTCCTACCACCCAGCATTCCCCTCAGTCTCGCAAGTAAAATGATACCTCACTTGTGCGGGTCCCCAAACCAGAGTTAGCCTAAAAGATGTATAAAAGAAAAATATGTGCTTATCAACTTGCTGTGCTATCCCCTCAATCTGTACAGGTTTTTGGCATTTTTCTGTTGCAGACACCTGGCCACCCACACAAGTGAGGTATCATTTTCATTGGGAGACTTGGGGGAACGCTGGGTGGAAGGAAATTTGTGGCTCCTCTCAGATTCCAGAACTTTCTGTCACCGAAATGTGAGGAAAAAGTGTTTTTTTTAGCCAAATGTTGAGGTTTTAAAGGATTCTGGGTAACAGAACCTGGTCAGAGCTCCACAAGTCACCCCATCTTGGATTGCCCTAGGTGTCTAGTTGTAAATCATGTGCAGGTTTGGTTGGTTTCCCTAGGTGCCGGCTGAGCTAGAGGGAAAAATCCACAGCTAAGCACTTTGCAAAAAGCAGCTTTGTTTTCATTTGGAAAATGTGATGTGTCCACGTTGTGTTTTGGGGCATTTCCTGTGGCGGGCACTAGGCCTACCCACACAAGTGAGGTACCATTTTTATCAAGAGACTTGGTGGAATGGTGGGTGGAATGAAATTTGTGGCTACTCTTAGACTCCAGAACTTTCTGTCACCGAAATGTAAGAAAAAAGTGTTTTTTTAGCCACATTTTGAGGATTGCAAAGGATTCTGGGTAACAGAACCTGGTCAGAGCCCCACAGTTCACCCCATCTTGGATTCCCCTAGGTGTCTAGTTTTAAAAAATGCGCAGGTTTACTAGGTTTCCCTAGGTGCCGGCTGAGCTAGAGGCCAAAATCCACAGCTAGGCACTTTGCAAAAAACATCTCTGTTTTCATTTGGAAAATATGATTTGTCCACGTTGTGTTTTGGGTCATCTCCTGTCGCTGGCGCTAGGCCTACCCACACAGGTTAGGTACCATTTTTATTGGGAGACTTGGGGAAATGCTGGTTGGAAAGAAATTTGTGGCTCCTCTCAGATTACAGAACTTTCTGTCACCGAAATATGAGGAAAAGGTGTTTTTTGGACAAATTTTGAGGTTTGCAAATGACTCTGGGTAACAAAACCTGGTCAGAGCCCCACAATTCACCCCATCTTGGATTCCCCTAGGTGTCTAGTTTTAAAAAATGTGCAGGTTTGGTAGGTTTCCCTAGGTGCGGGCTGAGCTAGAGGCCAAAATCCATAGTTAGGCACTTTGCAAAAAACAGCTTTGCTTTCGTTTGGAAAATGTGATGTGTCCACGTTGTGTTTTGGGGCATTTCCTGTGGCGGGCACTAGGCCTACCCACACAAGTGAGATACCATTTTTATCAAGAGACTTGGTGAAATGGTGGGTGGAATGAAATTTGTGGCTCCTCTCAGATTCCAGAACTTTCTGTCACTGAAATGTAAGGAAAAAGTGTTTTTTTAGCCAAATTTTGAGGTTTGCAAAGGATTCTGGGTAACAGAACCTGGTCAGAGCCCCACAGGTCACCCCATTTTGGATTCCCATAGGTGTCTAGTTTTAAGAAATGCGCAGGTTTACTAGGTTTCCCTAGGTGCCGGCTGAGCTAGAGGCCAAAATCCACAGATAGGCACTTTGCAAAAAACAGCTCTGTTTTCATTTGGAAAATGTGATTTGTCCTTGTTGTGTTTTGGGTCATCTCCTGTGGCGGGCACGAGGCCTACCCACACAGGTTAGGTACCATTTTTATTGGGAGACTTGGGGAAATGCTGGGTGGAAGGAAATTTGTGGCTCCTCTCAGATTCCAGAACTTTCTGTCGCCGAAATATGAGGAAAAGGTGTTTTTTGGCCAAATTTTGAGGTTTGCAAATGACTCTGGGTAACAGAACCTGGTCAGAGCCCCACAATTCACCCCATCTTGGATTCCCCTAGGTGTCTAGTTTTAAGAAAATGTGCAGGTTTGGTAGGTTTCCCTAGGTGCGGGCTGAGCTCGAGGCCAAAATCCATAGCTAGGCACTTTGCAAAAAACAGGTATTATTTTGGGGGGAAATGTGATGTGTCCATGTTGTGTTTTGGGGCATTTCCTGTCGCGGGCGCAAGGCCTACCCAAACAACTGAGGTACCATTTTTATTGGGAGACTTGGGGGAAGGCTGGTTGCAAGGAAATTTGTGGCTTCTCTCAGATTCCAGAACTTTCTGTCACCGAAATTAGAGGAAAAAGTGTTTTTTTGGCCAGGTTTTTAGATTTGCAAAGGATTTTGGGGAACAGAACCTGGTGAGAGCCCCACAAGTGACCCCATCTTGGATTCCCCTAGGTGTCTAGTTTTCACAAATGTGCAGGTTTGGTTGGTTTCCTTAGGTGCCGGCTGAGCTAGAGGCCAAAATCTACAGCTAGGCACTTTAAAAAATAGATGTCAGATTTCAATGTAAAAATGTGATTTGTCCATGTTGTGTTTCCTGTCGCGAGCATTAGGCCTACCCACGCAAGTGATGTACCATTTTAATCGGGAGACTTGGGGGAACACAGAATAGCAAAACAAGTGTTATTGCCCTTGTCTTTCTCTCCATTTTTTCCTTCCAAATGTAAGACAGTGTGTAAAAAAGACGACTATTTGAGAATTGACCTGTAATTCACATGTTGGTATGGGCACCCGTGAAATCAGAGATGTGCAAATAACCACTGCTTCTCATCACCTTATCTTGTGCCCATTTTGGAAATACAAAGGTTTTCTTGGTACTTATTTTTCACTTTTTATATTTCAGCAAATTAATTGCTGTATACCCGGTATAGAATGAAAACCCATTGCAAGGTGCAGCTCATTTATTGGCTCTGGGTCCCCGCAACCAGAAGAGTCTTGCAGACATAACATTATATAGTTTTTAAAAATCTCACATCGCAGGAAAAAGTTACAGAGTAAAACGTGGAAAAACTGGCTGTTTTTTTCACCTCAATTTCAATATTTTTTTATTTCAGCTGTTATTTTCAGTAGGAAACACTTGTAGGATCTACACAAATTACGCTTTGCTGAATTCAGAATTTTGTCTACGTTTCAGAAATGTTTATGTTTCTGGGATACAGCATTGGTTTCACACCCATTTCTGTCACTAACTGGAAGGAGGCTGAAAGCACAAAAAATAGTAAAAATAGGGTATGTCCCAGTAAAATGCCAAAATTGTGTTGAAAAATTGGGTTTTCTGATTCAATTCTGTCTGTTCCTGAAAGCTGGGAAGATGGTGATTTTAGCACCACAAACCCTTTGTTGATGCAGTTTTCAGGAAAAAAAAACACAAGCCTTCTTCTGCAGCACTCTTTTCCCATTTAAAAAAAAAAAGAAAATGTTTGTTATATTTTGGCTAATTTCTTGGTACCCTTCAGGGAAACCCACAAAGTCTGGGTACCTCTAGAATCCCAAAGGATGTTGGAAAAAAAGGATGCACATTTGGCGTGGGTAGCTTATGTGGACAAAATGTTATGGGGTCATAAGCGCGAAGTGACCCAAATAGCCAAAGAAAGGTTCAGCACAGGAGGGAAAAAAGCCTGGCAGTGAAGGGGTTAAAGCGACACTCCCTATCTGTACCTAATGCTCACCTCCCCGGGGTCTGAAACTTGAATGCTCACATGGGAGCCGAGTTTAAATGTACAGCAGCTCTTGCATCTCGGCATGATAAAGCCCAAAACACTAGACCACTAGCGTCCCCAAGGGGGGTCAGCAAGGACCCTGAAAGTAGGTATCCCTTGTGGGCGTCTGTAATTGCACGGAGGTCATTGGGATTTCATGGGCTTACAGAGGCAGAACTGGGGATTCCCATATCATTTTGATAATTATTTGGGAGTTTCTTTCTTGTGTTTAATGAAGGGTTACTCGTTCCCTTGTTACTGTGATGGTGATATATATGTGAGTGGCTAATATTTATTGTTGAGGGTTTTCTCTTTGTGACACTATGGAATATAAAGGAATGAGATGGACATAGGACCTATTGCGCTGCGTAGGTGTACCATTCATTTGAGAAGATGTATATCCGACTAATGATTAATGTGATGTTAATACTTCGTCAGCTGGCTCCAAGGTATGTTCTCATTGTTGCCAAATTGGTGTGTGCGTAGTTTATAACCCATTGTTGTTCTTTTTCGAACAGTTTAGACTCACAATTAATCTTTTTATGGTGTTCTAGGATACCCCACTGGTAATACTCCACTCTGTGTGCTTTCTCTTTGAAATGAGTGGACAATTTAGTTGTAGCCTGTCCACATCTCAAGGTTACTACGGTGTTTGCAGATGAGAGTCTTAACCTTGAGGGTGGTCATCCCCACATAATGTAGGTTGCATGGACAAGTGATCATGTATACTGCTCGCTGAGTGTTACAATCAGAGAAATCTCTAATGCCACATGTTGTGTTGTCGTTAAAGGTGACCCACCATAATTAGGACAGGCAGTGTAGTACCCTTCCTCTGACTGTCCCCTACTCTGTTGGCCCATTAGAGATGGAGCAAATGAGTCCTCGGTTGATGGAAAACTTACATTCTACCCACGTCTAGATAAGGAAGTCAAACCAAGAGTTTGACGGACTGGGTATGACATCATATTTGCACAGTAATATCCTGTCTGCCCACTTCTAAATCAAGCCTGATTCACAAAGGTAAACGTACATTTGTTTTGGATTTCACAAAACTGCAGTTTACGAGTTTGGAAACTCGGTACAGAGAACTCTTGCGCATAAAAAGCTAGGCGTTTGTATCTTTTAATGTACGAAATTCTCAACACATAAACGTAAACTTACACAGAAGTGTAAGTTTACTATTTTGAATCCAGCCCTTTGGGCCTCATTATGAGTTTGGCAGATGGGATAACCCTCCGCCGAACTCCTGAAAGGGAGGTTGCTGCCATGCTGGCTACCTCCCTGCCTGGCCCTTTATGACTTTCCCGCTGGGCTGACGGGCAGAAACCAAGGTTTCAGCCCGTCAGCCCAGTGGGAAAGTGGTGGCAGCATTGTCGCTGGCTCATCATCGAACCGACAGAAATGCTGCTGCCGCAGGGGACACCAGCACCCTTGCAATGCTCACTGTCTGCATAGCATGCGCAGTGCAGGGCCCCCGTATGCCCTCCTGCACCAGGTCGTAATCAGCAGGGTGGCACTGCATGCACCACCTACCTGGCTGATTCTGACATCCGCCACCATCAGCCCGTCGAGAACACTGATCTCGGCGGACACGGAGGTACCCTGTCAGTCTGGACGCCAGGGCCTTAATGTGGTGGTTGCACCGCCACAGCAGCTGTGGCACTTATCGCCACAGCGAGGCTGGCAGTCTCAAGACAACCAGCCTCATAATCAGGTCCTTTGTGTCTAAAGAGAGAAATTAGTAAGACTAAGGTATAACGGTCATCACGTTTCTCTGCGCCTTTTGTCGGCCAAAATGATTGGGATGAAGTGCTACCCCACTTTTCCCACTGCCTCGCTCAAAACCGTTACATGGCTTATGAATTATGATGGATTAGTGGTGTCTGTTTAAACAGAAAATGTTAAGGGCAAGGTGGCTTAGAAAACAAAAGAATAACAAAGGTAAGATAATTGTTTTTTTTGCAAAATACCGAGGAGCGATTAAATGTTACCTTGTAACTTGAGTTTGACTTAAAAAGCAAACGCACAACCAAAAATAATCTTCAGACAGAATCATGTATACAAAATATAAAATATTCCTACCTAGCAACGTGTTTAATTCTCAGATTAGTTCATTAAATATCCCATTTAACGAACGAAATTGTAAGAGAAATTAAATGTTGTGGTATGGAGCAGAAATAAAAAGAGGAAACAAATGAATTTAATGTTTAAAAGTTTCTTTTTTACTGTAGATGAATAAAAGGCATATAGGTAATAACAAGAAATGAAAGGGCTCTCAGAGCTTGATTTTGAAACATCTGTGCCTGAAACATTACGAACCACGTTCATTATATTATTCTTTGAACTCGCTTACATTACAATCTTAATGAATTAGTATTCTATAAATTCACATGAAAACAACAAAAACATTGGATAACCTGATAAAATGACATAAAAGTAACCACTTCATGTACACTCAATCTTTTTGTCATTCTTAATGAAAGCAAGAAACTGCGGTGTAGAAACTAGTTGTGCATTTCCAAGCGGCTGCCTTTCATGTTTTCCGTGCATTGTGTTCATTGGCTGCTGATTACATTCTATGAAACTGTTGTTTGAAGTGAGATGCTTTATTTTAATGAGCACAAGAAAGCTTTGAATAGCTTGGTACAAAAGAAAAAAAACATATCGCAAATAAAAGGAGCTGTTCCAAAGCAGAGGGCTCTCCGCCAAATAGTTTTAAATGGCTTATTGTGTCCAAGCAATTGGAAAGATTAAAAACTTTGCTTGAATTACAATGACAACACAAAGTAAAATTTATGTAGTGGCTTAATTTGGAGAATTAAATCTGTCGATGTTATTCTTGCCAATAGACACGAGCTTAAACCATATTCTTCTGCACTTGATTCTGTTGTTGGAAATAATTTTTTAGCCAAATACATATCCTAATACATGCTTTGCTGACTCGATCAAGTATTATATGTCTGGGTATGCTAATTTAGGATGCATTAAAGAGGAAAGAAATATAGGGCCATATGTACAAACCTATTTTCCCATAGACACAGAATGGCCAAAACTGTTTGATACATCTGGCCCATAGTGTTATATCAATTCCTCATTTCTTTGATCAATCTTTCTTGTTTTTTTTACACTCTGTATGAGGCTCCAGTGTAGTTTAAGCAATCATTTATGGTATGACAAGGGAACTCAGTCCCACTGGAACAAGGACAGTGCAACAGAAAAGCTAACAATTATGTTAGCATTATTTACTACAGACTGCTAGTGCTGTACTCCACAATGTAAACTTCAAGTGATACTGCAAGGTCCATGCTCCCAAGAGCTTTCAACAATCTATTATGTTTTGAATGCTGCAGATTTGAGAGAGCGGGAGTAGCTGAGTTAGGCTAAAAAAGCGATCTTTAGTAAATTTGCCAAGCTTTAGCCATGATTTTACAGAGATCTTATGGAAGATGCTAGCTCACGGTAGCAGTCTCTGTTGGCACTGACCACTGGAAGTATCATGATTCGGCTCTGCACCTATGCACAGGTGCAGAAGATAGCTGTGTATCCATTTTCAATAAAATTGCTCTCGCCATAACGCTTTCACTAACTTTGCAAACCTTTGAATTAATGCATGAGCCTCAGGTAGCACAGCCTGGAAACCAGGAGAGACAACACAGCTCTATTTTACTGAGCATTGCTTATAGTAGCTCATGCAAGTGGGTGCAATGGATTGCCACCTCAACATTAGAAAATCCTGTATTCATCACACCTGTCTTTTTCATAACACTTCTGTTTCTGTCTATTTCTGTCTCTCCACTTGACCGCTCCCACCGACTACCAACCCACCTCACACCTCTCTCAATAGCCCATAGGATATTGAATTAACCCAGTTAGGCAACGGGATGGCTCACAAAGTCAAGTGCGAACGGGTATCTTAATTAGCAACCAAAACACCCGAAATAGCACTGATACTTGAAACACACTTACACCCTTGCAATAAAAGAAACTCAAGAGGGACTGAGTAGGAGGACTGGTGAACAGTAGTTAAATGATGCATAAAGACTAACCTGAACATGCCACATCCCAATCAATGTCCTCAAAATCATACAACACATACAGTACATGATCCTGAAAACATTGACCAAATACAGGGGAAATACATCTTCCATCGCCAAACTTTGACATTTTGGGCACAGTACTAGTAGTCGGTAGAAGAGAGCCCTCCTCAGTTATGTCTTGAATGATTACTGTTTAGAAGACCCATGGTGCTTGAACTACCCTAGAGATGGGTCAAAGTACGAGTTCTTTCATATATCTGACGCATCCCACTGAATGTTGTTAATCAATTCAGTACTGAAGGAGTGGTATTATGAGCCTTTCCCTAACTCAACTCAACCTCAAATGTTTTCCCAGCATTTAAATGCTGGTCAGAAACTGTGCTCAGATAAAAAGAATACCGAGCACACCTTAGAGGCCACCTCCTTACAGACCTCCATACAAATGATGAATCTATATTCTTCTCACAAACACTCTTGGCTGCAAGGAACACATGATGTGAGACCCTAATGGTGAATGGGGTCCTCCCCCAGTACATACTACTCTACGGTCCTCCAGACAAACAGGTGAGTACACTGTGAGCATGCTGTATGGGCAATGCCTGTTTGGACTGGTGTGGATGGAAGATACGGGGGGAGGGAGATGAGGCCTGCATGATCGGATGGTGAGTGTATGTGTGTCAGGGCAAGGGTCGGAACTGGTGGGCAATGAGTTTGACGGTCCGGACGGTAGAAGTGTTAAAGTTTCCCCAGTCCAATTCCTCTAGGTCAGCGCCTACCAGAAGAAGGATATTTGGCGTGCCATCGCCATGGACGTCCGGACCCTGTGGGTCCACCACAGATGGAGCACCTACTGCCGTAAAAGATGGGAGGGCCTTCGCCGCTGGAGAAATAAGACGGCGGGGGCCCAGCTGGGGATGGCCTCCCAATGTGGGAGGGGTGCCCGTCGCACCATGACCCCCCTGATGTTCTGGATCCTGGCGGTGGCGTATCTGGAGTTGGAAGGACGCTTGAGGGCATCACAGCAGCCACAAGGGGGTGAGTACACTCACATCCATCTGACTCTGCGTGCATTGGAGGTGTCTGGGTGGGGGAGGTGGGCAGTGGGTTCCCACAGGCTAGGGCGAGCTTTGTAGGCAAGGACCTTTTGTGAGGCAGGCTAAGTGGCACCACATCCCCACCAGTGGTAAGAGCCATCTACACCTAGTCAGGCTCCTGTGACGTCCATGTGTGCAGCAATCGGGCATAGGCCATGTACCCCATGTCCCTGTGATTAATTAGGGAACTCCAAGTGCATGGCGTAGTTCAGAGGGCTGCTGTGTCTGTAGTGTCTGCTAACGATAGCGGTATTGTATGCACTGAACATGTCTTTCTTCTTTCTCCCCCCCTTTTTGTGGTCTCACTGTTCTTGTGTGCATTAGCATCATCAGGCGGAGGAGCTGTGCCACCAGAGCAGGAGGGAGCTGCATCCCACGTGGCCCTGGAGGGCCAGACAACGGAGTCTGAATTCACCAGTGGGATGGAGGGAGAGGGGACCTCCACGGCGGGGACAGGAGCTGAAACCAGCGACACAGACTTTTCATCTGATGGGAGCTCCCTTGCGGTGGCGGGCCCCTCTGTGCCCACCACATCTAAAGGTACAGCCACCACCCCCCCTACCAGCACTGCCCTCCCAGCAGACCCTCAGCGTGTGTCCCGTGGCCGCTCACCCAGAAGGGTGGGCATGTCCTTCACCCCAGACACCTCAGGCCCTGCCCCAGTCAGCCCTGCTGCCCTCAGTGAGGAGGCTATTGACCTCCTGAGATCCCTCACTGTTGGGCAGTCTACCATTCTGAATGCCATCCAGGGTGTAGCGAGGCAGTTGCAACAGACAAATGCATACCTGGAGGGCATTCATTCTGGCCAGACAGCCCAACAGAGAGCATTTCAGGCTCTGGCCTCAGCACTGATGGCAGCCATTGTCCCTGTGTCCAGCCTCCCCCCTCCAACTTCCTCCACCCAGACCCAATCCCCAGTACCTCAGCCTATTCCAAGCACAGCATCAGACCAGCATGCACACACCTCAACAAACAAGGGTGGCTCTGGCAAACATAAGCACCACACATCCCACAAGCACTCACACAAGCATCATACCTGTGCACACATACCAGCATCCACTGCCTCCACTGTGTCCCCCTCCTCCACGTCTCCCTCCTCCCTCCCTGTCACGTCCCTCTCACACCTGCATGCACTACATCTTCAGCCACTACCTCCATCACCAGCACACCCATCACCACACACCGCTCACGTGCACTCACCACCCCCCCACCATTCACACATCCCCTGTGTCCTCTACCAGTGTGTCTGTGAGCCCTCTTCCCAAACTACACAAACGCAGTCACACACCCACCCAACAGCCATCCACCCCATGACAGCCTCCAGCCCATGCACCTTCACCCAAAGTCAGCACACGAACACCTCCTACAACCACTACCTCTTCCTCCACTCCCAAACCCCCTCCATCTACCCGTCCCAGTGTGTCTAAAAAACTTTTCCTCTTAAATGTTGACCTCTTCCCTACACCTCCCCCCCGTCCGTGCCCTAGGGCCCGCCTTTCCAGGTCCTAACCCAGCACCTCAGCCACCACATCACCAGGCACAGTGGTGCCAGCAATACCCGGTTTTTGGAGTGTGCCACGCAACAGGGCTGCCAGTGTCCCAGGGAGCGAGGCCAAGGACATTCCCCCTCCTCCAAAACAGAAGAAGTTGCCCATATCCTAGAGGGAGAAGGCCAAAACACCTGCCACCAAGGGCTCAGCCAAGACAAGTGTGGAGAGTGGCAAGACAGCTGCGCCAACATCCAAGGTGGGGAAGGGCCTGAACCAGAAAGGCAAGTCAACGTCGCGGCCAACCTGCACGGCGGACAAGACCGCCACCGGCACTGCCACATGCACCACCGCCAAGGACACCGCCGCCAGCAGCCCAGATACAGAGCCCTTCAGCAGCACCGCGGTCAGTGAGCCAGTCACCAGCACCGCCATTACAGACACCGCCGCCAGCACCGCAGTCAGTGAGCCAGCCACCAGCACTGCCATTACAGCCACCGCCGCCAGCACCGCGGTCAGTCAGCCAGCCACCAGCACCGCCATTAGAGACACCGCCGCCTGCACCACGGTCAGTGAGCCAGCCACCAGCACGGCAGTCAGTGAGCCAGCCACCAGCACGGCAGTCAGTGAGCCAGCCACCAGCACCGACGCCACAATGACCGCAGCAAGCACTGCCGCCACAATGACTGCCGCAAGCACCGCCGCTAATGACACCGCCGCCAGCCCCGCCAGCGGCCCTGCGACAACCTGAGCCAGTGGCACCACCGCAGACATGGCTGCCATCCCCAGTGGTCATCCGTACATGGCTGGTGGTCAGTTCTAGGGGCCTGGGCAGCTTCCATGTTGCCCCACAGTCAGTGGAGTATCACATCCACTACCTCTGTCCTTGGCAGGATGAAGCACTCTGGGCACAAAGACCCCTCCAGAATCAGTGGAGAGATACATCCACTACCTCTGTCCTTGGCAGGATGAAGCACTCTGGGCACAAAGCCCCCTCCAGAACCAGTGGAGAAAGGCATCCACTACCTCTGTCCTTGGCAGGATGAAGCACTCTGGGCACAAAACCCCCTCCAGAACCAGTGGAGAGATACATCCACTACCTCAGTCCTTGGCAGGATAAAACACTCTGGGCACAAAGCCCCCTCCAGAACCAGTGGAGAGATACATCCATTAACTCTGTCCTTGGCAGGATGAAGCACTCTGGGCACAAAGCCCCCTCCAGAACCAGTCGAGACTGTTATCCACTTGAGAGACTGTGGCTTTGCACTCCCCAGGATAGAGCAGTGGGCACCCCACCCATTGGAGAGACTTGAGAGACTGTGGCTTTGCACTCCCCAGGATAAAGCAGTGGGCAAACCACCCACTGGAGAGACTTGAGAGACTGTGGCTTTGCACTCTCCAGGATAAAGCTTTGAGCAAACCACCCACTGGAGATACTTGAGAGACTGTGGCTTTGCACTCCCCAGGATACATCAATGGGCATGGAGCCCCCTCGTGGAGCTGGCGTCATGCACTCATCCCGCTGAGGTGCCCCCCGTTCCCTTCCCCCTGAGGTGCCTGTTTTATTTTGATCTGATGCCCCTGCAGTGTTCTCTCCGTTTCGATCGGGGATCTTGTGTGGGCTTCACCCATGCATTTTTGGCCCAGTGGTCCACGGACTATGTAGGTGCAGTACCTGGACTTCAATTCTTGGTGTACATATTTGTTTATAGTGTATATAAATTTTGGACTAATGGATGTTTATTGATTACAATGGTTACAATCATTTCTTTTTGTCCTTGCGTTCTTCTTGGGGGGGGTTGAGGGGTGCAAATGTAATGTTTCAGCATGTATTGGTGTGTGTGTTGTTGTAGGTGAGGGTGGGGTTGTAGCGTGTTGCGTGTGTGTGTCACTCTCTTTTCCCTCCCCTGTGTCGTAGGTGCAGTACTCACCGTGGTCATCGCCGCTGTCGGTCGTGCTCCTGGTAGAGGAGCAGGAAGACAATGGCAGGGAGTGTTTGGAGTTAAGGCTCCATGACGTCCTGGTTCCTCGTGGAATGTGTAGAGATGAGTATTTTCCCTTGCAAGTCCTGTTTCCGCTGTGTTTTTGTTCGCATTGAATCCGCCCCAGAAAAGGTGGGAGATTGGCCTGTCATAATAGTGTGGGCGGTACATTGTCTTCCGCCTGTCTGTTGGCGGTGACCGCCATGCTGTTTGTTTGTACCGCCATGGCGTTCGGAGTGTTAAAGTGGCTGTCTATGTTGGCGGTTTCTGCCACGGTCATAATTCCATTTTTTTTAACACTGGCCTGTTGGCGGTTTTAACACTGCTTTACAACCGACTGCCAGGGTTGTAATAAGGGCCATAATCTCTATTGAGTTTATTCCAAGGTTCGGACCACAACTAACAGACGCCACACTGGTATCCCCTGCCTCACACAAATGTGGTAACCAAGTCTACCAAACAAAATTCATGCTAAGGAACTGGGAAATAATTGTTTCAACGTTGTGTGTAAGTTGAGACTCCCACAATCATGACACACTGCTGTTATTGTGCCGATCTTTAAGAAGGGTAACCCTTACCAGACTTCCTTTGCTCAATATCCCGCTGGATTCCACTTTGAAGTTGGTGGGGAGGACCATCTTGAAGCGTCTTCTAACTCGGGTGAGGGAAAGCAACACACTATCAGAGGTGCAGTTTGGATTCTTGGAGGGGCTAGGCACGCTGAAGCAATGTTTAAACCTACACTTGTTAGTCTCAAAGCACACCATTGCTAAGCAGGTTAGTGTTTGCCTGGCTGTCATGGATCTATCCTGTGACTTCGAAAGCATGGTTAGGTGTAAACTCTGGGATATCTTAGTAGACTTAGATGTTAAAATGATTTGGTTTACTTTTTGAGAGCCCTTCATTATGATCTGTCAAGCTCTGTCAGGTACGGCCCCTTGGCTGAACGGACTGACTGTTTTAAACTAGGGAGAGGGGTGCACCAGTGATGTGTCCTGGACCCCCATTATTCCTTCTTTATAGTAATGATCTAGCCACAGCCCTAACTAATGTTGTCTCAGAAGCACCCTCATTCAGTAGAAAAAAGGTACCAGTACTCTTATGCGCAGACAATGCAGTTTTACTCTTGAGAACGCCCAATGGCCTAAATGCTTCAAGAATGTGTTTCTTTCGTGGGGTCATTGGGCTTGGTTACCAATCAAGCAAACACCTATATAATGGCCTTCAAGCCTAGACTAGAAGCTCCCTTCAGGGTGAGCAAAACAGGGCACTTAGGTGAATTCTGGATGCCCCCCCACCTTCTCTACTTTTATTATGCACCAGCAGCTGGGAATGCAATATGCAGAGGATATTATCAAATTAGCCCCTCTGCTTCTGTGGTGCTTGATCTAAGCAAATCCACACACCTCACTTAATAGGAAGATTATTGAAGATTGTCTTTTGTATGAGAGAGTCCTGAGAATTCATTGGTTCAGTTATGTTATGGCAGAATTAGTGAAGCAAGGAAGGCCGACCCTCTTTAATGACCCAAGTTCTATAACTAAAACTGACTTCACTTGGGTTAAAGCTGGCTTTAAGTATGGGATGAAAGATAGTGGGGAGAAATTAGAAATAAGAAAACTAACTGTTATGGAGTATTTGGACTTGCATAATTTGTTAACCCTGGAGCCATATTTGTTATGGATCAACGGGTCCTGGGATGGACTACTATTAACCTGTATTAAGCTATGATATGTGAGGTGGCAGCTTGGGTTTCCCTTTGGTCCATTTGGTGTGTCTAGAGTTTTAACCCCTTCCCCGCTATGGACGTAATGGTTACGTCTGGTGGCACCACAGATGTAACCATTACATCCTGGTATAGGCCCTCAGGGGAAGTGCTGGCGTTCCCCCCAAGGGCCTCCCCCTCACACCCCCATGCCAGGGCTGGAAGGGGAATCACTTCCCCTTTCACCCCGACCTCCCACCCCCCAGTGACGTCTGATGATGTCAGCAGGCCAACCTTCTCACAGATTAACTCCCGTCGCGCTGGGATCCAAGGAGAAACAAAACTGATTCATTTCCCCTCGGTATGGGGGCAGGAGAGGCAGGGAGGCATGCAAAGGGAAGGAAAGGCTTTTCCTTCCCTTTGCATGTCTCAATGTGCATTACTGCAGCACGATCGCATAGCAATCGTGCTGCAGGAATGTCCACTAGACACCAAGGGCTTTGTTCACGTTAGGTAAGCAAACAAGGGGAGCAGCCCCATGGGCAAGGGTCCCTTCCCAAGGGGGGTAATTTATTATAAGGTCATTTTTGACCCGGGGGGGGGGGACAGAAGCCATTAGGCACCAAGGATGATTTCTTTTTAATATTAGGGAAGGGTCGCTCCCAGGGGAGTAATTTTTTTATTAGGCCGATCTGCCCCTAGATTTTTTTTTAATTTTTATTTATATTGATAAAGGGAGCGACCCCTTAGGCAAAGGGGGGCAATTTTTTTATGAGGCGTTTTCTACCACAATGTCCTGCAAACCTCCAACTTGTTGGAAACCACACATTTTGTCCACATTTTTGTGATGGAACCTTCTGGAATCTGCAGGAATCCACAAAATTCCTACCACCCAGCATTGTCTCATCTATAACGATAAAAATTCTGCCCCACTTATCAGCCCAAAAATGATTTTTTTCAAACTGCCCTTTTGGACCTGCTTTGGTTCCCCCTCCATTTTGACATGTTTTTGGCTCTTCCCTGTCACAGGCACTTGGCCGACCTACACAAGTGAGGTATCATTTTTACCAGGAGACTCAGAGGAACGTTGGGTGGTAGGAAATTTGTCCCGGTCTGGTGATCCCACACAGAAATGTTGGAAATGTTTTATTATTTAGCTAAATTTGAGGTTTGCTGAGGATTCTGGGTAAAAACATATTGGGGGATCCATGCGTCACACCTCTCTGGATTCCCTAGGGTGTTTAGTTTTCAGAAATGTTTGGGTTTGGTAGGTTTCCCTATATGGCTGCTGAACCCAGGACCAAAAACGCAGGTCCCCCCCTGCAAAAACTGGTAGTTTTGTTTTTGATAATTTTGATGTGTCCACATAGGTGGTCATTACAACCCTGGCGGTCGGTGTTAAAGCGGCGGTAAGACCGCCAACAGGCCGGCGGTAAATAATTTGCAATTACGACCGTGGCGGAAACCGCCAACAAAGACAGCCACTTTAACACTCCGACTGCCAAGGCGGTACAAACAAACAGCCTGGCGGTCACCGCCAACAGACAGGTGGAAGACAAAGTACCGCCCACAGTATCATAACAGGCCAATCCGCCACCTTTTCCGGGGTGGATTCACCGCGGATAAAAACACTGCGGAAACAGGATTCCAAAGGGAAAACGCTCACCTCTACACACCCCATAAGAACTAGGACACCATGGAGCCGGAACTCCAAATTCTCCCTGCGATAGTCTTCCTGCTCCTCTATCAGGAGCACGAACACGGCCGGCGAAGACCACAGTGAGTACTGCACCAACAACACAGGGGAGGGGGGAGGGAAAAAACAGGGACACACACATGCAACACCCCCACCCCCACCCTCACCTACTACAACACACACACTAATACATATTTATACATTATAGTTACACCCTCCCAACCCCCCCGGAAGAATGCAAAGACAAAAGGATATTAGTGGAACCATTGTAATATATTAAAATAAAGTAGACAAAAATATATACACCAAGCATAGTAGTCCAGGTAGTGCTCCAATTAAGTCCGTGGAACACTGGGCCCACACGGTATGGGCGAGGCCCACACAAGATCCCCGACCATGACGGAGAGAACACTGCAGGGGCATCAGAGAGCAAGAAAACAGGCACCTCAGGGGGAGGGAAAAGGGGGGGCACCTCAGCCGGTTGAGTGCATGACGCCAAATCCACGAGAGGGCCACATGCCCACTGTTACATCCTGGGGAGTGCAAAGCCACAGTCTCTCAAGTTTCTACAGTGGGTGGGTTGCCCACTGTTCAATCCTGGGGAGTGCAAAGCCACAGTCTCTCAAGTCTCTCCAGTGGGTGGGTTGCCCACTGTTCCATTCTGGGGAGTGCAAAGCCACAGTCTCTCAAGTCTCTCCAGTGGGTGGGTTGCCCACTGTTCAATCCTGGGGAGTGCAAAGCCACAGTCTCTCAAGTCTCTACAGTGGGTGAGTTGCCCACTGTTCAATCCTGGGGAGTGTAAAGCCACAGTCTCTCAAGTGGATAACAGTCTTTACTGGTTCTGGAGGAGGCATTGTGCCCTGAGTGCTTCATCCTGCTAAGGACAGAGGTAGTGGATGTATCTCTCCACTGGTTCTGGAGGGGGCTTTGTGCCCAGAGTGCTTCATCCTGCTAAGGACAGAGGTAGTGGATGTAACTCTCCACTGGTTCTGGAGGGGGCTTTGTGCCCAGAGCGCTTCATCCTGCTAAGGACAGAGGTAGTGGATGTATCTCTCCACTGGTTCTGGAGGGGGCTTTGTGCCCAGAGTGCTTCATCCTGCCCGTGACGGACTCAGTAGCGTCAGTGCCCTTGGCGCTCATGGGCCAGCAGTGCTTGAGGCGGCGTTGCCCTGTTCAGCGGTGCTTGAGGCGGCGGTGCCCTGTTCAGCGGTGCTTGAGGCGGCAGTGCCCTGTTCAGCGGTGCTTGAGGCAACGGTGCCCTGTTCAGCGGTGCTTAAGTTGGCGTGCCCTGTTCAGCGGTGCTTGAGGCGGCAGTGCCATGTTCAGCGGTGCTTGGAGCGGCAGTGCCCTGTTCAGTGGTGCTTGGAGCGGCGGGGTCCTTTGCAGTGACTCAGCTGCTGGTGTTCCTCTCTGTCCCAGCGAGGCTTGTGCTGGCTGTCCTCTCAAGCCCAGCGGGGCTTGTGCTGGTGGTCCTCTCTGTCCCAGCAAGGCTTGTGCTGGCGGTCCTCTCTAGCCTAGCGGGGCTTTTGCTGGTGGTCCTCTCTGTCCCAGCGGGGCTTGTGCTGGCGGTCCTCTCTGGCCCAGCGGGGATGATGGCAGTGGCCTCCTGGCCCAGCGGGGATGACGGCTGTGGCCTCCTGGGTAGCGGGGATGACGGCTGTGGCCTCCTGGGCAGCGGGGATCTCCTCCGCCGTGCTGCTCTTCCCAGACTTCCTGGTTTCTTGTGTCCCTCTCCCACCTTGGAAGGTGTTGCAGCTGACTCCACACTATCACCGGGACCCCTGGGAGCGGCTTTGGTGGCTGGAGTCTTCCCCCTCTCCCGCTGGGCACTGGCCAACCTTTGATGCTTCACAGGTGGGGGACTGTTTGTGCTGTGGCTCCGTGCCACACTGACTGCCCTGGTGGCCTGTGCACTCCAGATTCTGGTGACTACAGGCACCACTGGTCCCGGAGATGTTGTGGCTGAGGTGCTAGTTCGGGACCTAGGAGATGGACGGGGTGGGGAAGGTGTGGGAAAGAGGTCAAGGTTGGACAGGAAAAGTTTTTGGGAGACACTGGGACGGGTAGCTGGAGGGGGTTTGGGAGTGGAGGAAGAGGTTGTGGTTGTAGGAGGTGTTCGTTTGGTGACTTTGGGTGAAGGTGCATGGGCTGGAGGCTGTCGTGAGGTGGATGGCTGTTGGGTGGGTGTGTGTCTGCATTTGTGTATCTTGGGAGGGGGTGTCACAGACACACTGGGAGAGGACACAGGGGACGTGTGAATGGTAGTGAGGGTGGTGATTGCACGTGTTGAGTGCATGCATTACAGCTACTGTTGGCGGACACGACAGACACAGAAGCCCCCTGCACTACCCCGCGCTCTTGGGCTCCACTGTTCAATTTCAGGGAAATGGCCTACTAGGCTATGGATGACATCTGCACACATGGATGACACAGGGGCATGACTAGGTGTACTTGGCACTCAACAGAGGTGGGGTGGGGTGCCACATGGCCTGCCTTACGGAGGGACCTTGCCTACTAAACTTGCCCTGGCCTAGGGAAACCCACAGCCCACCTCCCCCACCCAGACACATCCACTGCACACTAAATCAGCAGGATGAGAGTGTACTCACCCCCTTGTGGCTGCTGTGATGCCCTCAAGTGCCCATCCAACTTCGGGTACGCCACCGCCAGGATCCTGAACCACAGGGGGGTCATGGTGCGACAGGCACCCCTCCCACGTTGGGAGGCCATCCCCAGCTGAGCCTCCGCCGTCTTCTTGCTCCCTCGGCGAATGTCTTCCCATCTTTTCCGGCAGTGGGTGCTCCGTCTGTGGTAGACCCCGAGGGTCCAGACGTCTTTAGAGATGGCACGCCAAATATATTTTTTCTGGTGGGCGCTGACCTACATGATTTGTACAGGGGGAAGAGAAACCTATTACCAACTGCACCGTCACAGTTATTGCCCCGCATCCCTACCCTTGGCATGTGGCACATGCACACACCGTTGTTTCATGCATGCTGCACTCTACCCCCTTCCTTCTTACATCCACCCCTCTCCACACAGGCATAGCCCATGCAGCATGCTCCCAGAGTACTTACCTGTTTGTCTGGAGGACCGTAGAGTACTGTGTACTGGGGAGGACCCCATCCACGAGTTTCTCCAACTCCTCCGATGTGAAGGCAGGGGCCCTTTCCCCAGACACTCGAGCCATTGTCTCTTCCAGACCGAGGTCACAGCAGCATTTGCAGTGCAGGTCCTCTCCTATCGAAGATCAGGCATCGAGTGATTGAACAGATAGAAAATGGCGGTCACGTCCGCGGCAGTGCGTACCGTCACCGCGGGCGTACATCGTCATTGACTCCTGGGACCCATAGGGTTAACCAATGCAGCATAGCGCCGCGGACTTCGACCGCCTACCACGACGGTGTACAACGCCAGTGCAGTTACATCACATCCTATTGTCCCACTTTACAGGTCAGGCAGCCGCCATTTCAGGGGCCCACATGGCTTCATTTTTAACTGTGTCACACATACCTAGGCCTAGACTCAGCACACATACAGGCCACTTTTTGGATTTTTATGTGTTCTGTGTAAGCTGTGGGTACGTAACTCTGAGTTGTTTGACTCTGTGCTCGCTGTTGTCCTTCATAGGCACCGTCTGCTGGGACATGTGAGGAGATGGCGGCATCCTCCGGTGTACCGACCGTTGGTGGACCTGTCGACAATGGAGGAAAGACATGTGATCATCACCTACAGGCTTGACCGTGCCACAATCCAGGAACTGTGTACCCAGCTGGAGCCAGACCTGATGTCTGCTATCCGCCATCCCACAGCAATCCCCCCTCTAGTGTTGTCAGTGCTCCATTTCCATGCTAGTGGGTCATTTCAAACAACAGTGGCCATAGCATCAGGGATGTCCCAGCCTATGTTTTCCAACGTGTTGTCCAGAGTGTTGTCTTCCCTGCTGAAACACGTGCAGAGCTACATCGTTTTCCCTCAGGTGGAGGATTTGCCTACAGTGAAAGGTGATTTCTATGCCCTGGGACATATCCCCAACATCATAGGTGCCATTGATGGGACCCATGTGGCTTTGTTCCTCTCCCACAGGAGTGAACAGGTGTACAGAAACCGGAAGAGTTATCATTCGATGAATGTACAGATGGTATGTTTGGCCGACCAGTACATCTCCCATGTGAATGCCGAGTTCCCTGGCTCAGTGCATGATGCCTACATACTACGGAATAGCAGCATCCCTTATGTGATGGGTCAACTCCAAGGCACCGTGTGTGGCTATTAGGTGAGCACCTGGAAGCAAGACAGTGGGAATGGTTGTTTGGGTTGGTGGATATTCCTACAGGTTAGTGTGTGTCTAACAGTTGTCCCTCGCCATTTGCAGGTGACTCTGGTTACCCCAACCTGTCATGGCTACTGACCCCAGTGAGGAATCCCGGGACAAGGGCAGAGGAACGCTACAATGAGGCACATGGGTGAACTAGGAGGGTGATCGAACAGACCTTCGGCCTCCTGAAGGCCAGGTTCAGGTGCCGCCACATGACAGGTGGATCCCTATTCTACTCACAAAAGAAGGTGTGCCAGATCATCGTGGCCTGCTCTATGCTTCACAACTTGGCTTTGCAACGACAGGTGCCTTTTCTGCAGGAGGATGGTCCAGATGGCGGTGTTGTTGCAGCTGTGGAGCCTGTGGACAGTGAAGACGAGGAAGCAGAAGAAGAAGACATGAACAACAGGGACTCAGTGATCCAGCAATATTTCCAGTGAAACACAGGTAAGAATACAAACCTGCCTACTACATGTACTTAAACACTACTACCTCTCTACAGTCTGTCGTTTTCACCCAGTGTATGGTCACTGAGTTGTCTCTTTCCCTTACGATTTCACAGATGTGGGTCCCACAGTGTGACTTCTGCTTTGATTCATCATGGACTACAGCTGTGTGACATAGGTATGTTGACATTACAAATGAAAGAGCTTTTAGCCACAGTAATTGCTAATACACTATTTCGAAATCACAGACTGACTCCAGATTGTTTTGTGCTTTAAGGGTGTTTATTTTAGTGCTCAATATTGGAGGGGTAGCAAAATGGTGAGGGGTGATGGCGGAGGAATGTCCATGGCAGAGTCCAGTCTATTAGTCTCACAGGTGCATTGCCCAATTGTGCATAGGAAGTGGAGCTGGGGCAGTTTAAGGACGGACAGGGTGACAAAGTGGGACAGAAAGATGACATTCAGGGTGGTCTCATTTCTTGGCGGGGGTCTTGGAATCGTTCTCTGTCTTTGTCCTGGATCTCAGGGACCGTTTGCGATGTGGTTCTCCCTCTGCAGGGGGTGGGGTGCTGGTGTGGTGCTCCTGTGGCGGTGCCTCCTGTCCACTAGCGCTGGCGGAGGTGGTGGGCAGTTCATCGTCCAGGATAGTGTCAGGGGCCCCTTGTAGTGCCACAGTGTCCCTCCTGGTGTTGAGTACTTCCTTCAGCACCCCTACGATGGTGCCCAGGGTGGAATTGATGGCTCTGAGTTCGTCCCTGAAGCCCAAATACTGTTCCTCCTGCAGGCGCTGGGTCTCCTGAAACTTGGCCAGTACCGTTGCCATTGTCTCCTGGGAGTGGTGGTAGGCTCCCATGATGTTGGAGAGGGCCTCGTGGAGAGTGGGTTCCCTTGGCCTGTCCTCCCCCTGTCGCACAGCAGCCCTCCCAGTTCCCCGGTGTTCCTGGGCCTCCGTCCCCTGGACCGTGTGCCCACTACCACTGCCCCCAGGTCCCTGTTGTTGTTGGGGTGGTGGGTTAGCCTGAGTTCCCTGTAGTGGTAGACACACTGCTGATTGACGTGTCCTGGGGACGGAGGTATGGGCCCGCTGGGTGGGTGCTGTGCTGGTGTTTCCAGAGGGGTGAAGCTCTGTGGTGGCCTGTGCCAGTGTGAGGGGAACCAACTGTACCGAGGTCCCCGATGGGCCAGGCTGGTCATCTAGATCCAGTTGAACAGAGGTGCTGTCATCACTGTGGGCCTCTTCTGTTGGTGGTGTGGACATGTGTGGACCCTCCTGTCCGGTGACGTTGGGTAGGGGTCCTGCAGGGGTATAAAAGGATGTTTATTACATCTGTGTGGGCCATGGTGTGCAATGGGTGGGTGACCGTGTACCCCAGTGCTTGCATTCCTGTGTGGGACCTTGTGTGATGATGGTTTAGGGGGATGTATGGGTATATGCAGTGGCCATGCTTTAGTGATGGGTGTCCATGCTTTGTTGTTGCATGCAGGGCTTGGTGTTAGGATGTGTGGTTTGTGATGTTGGGACATTTGTGAGGAGTTAGAGTGATGGGGGTGAGGGTGAGGGTGGGGGTATGTGCTGGCATGCAGGTAGGGTGAGGGATGTAATACTTAAGATTTGACTTACCAGAGTCCATTCCTCCACCTATTCCTGCGAGGCCCTCAGGATGCAGAATCACCAAGACCTGCTCCTCCCATGTTGTTAGTTCTGGGGGAGGAGGTGGGGTTCCGCCGCCAGTCCGCTGAACCGGAAGGTGGTGTCTTGAGACCACGGAACGCACCTTCCCCCGTAGGTCGTTCCACCTCTTCCTGATGTCCTCCTGATTTCTTGGGTTCTGTCCCACTGCGTTGACCCTGTCCACTATTCTTCGCCATAGCTCCATCTTCCTTGCAATGGAGGTGTGCTGCACCTGTGCTCCGAATATCTGTGGCTCTACCCGGCAGATTTCCTCCACCATGACCCTGAGCTCCTCCTTCGAGAACCTGTGGTGTCTTTGCCGTGCCATGGGGTGGTGTAGGTGATGTGTGGGGTGGGGTGTGGGGTGATAAGTGCGCTGATATGTAGTAGTGTGAGGTGCGTAGAAGTTATGTGGGTGATGGTGTTGTGTGCCTGTGGATGCTAGTATTGTTGATGGTGGTGTCTCTCTCTGGCCTTCTCTCAGTAATTGTGGTCATAGGGGTTTGTGGGTGATGTGGGTGTGTGTTTTATATTGTATTGGGTGTGTGGGAGTTGTGTGTGTATGTGTATCAGGTGTGTGTATTTCGATTCGTCCAATGTGGCTGTGTTTTGGAGATGTGTGTGTATTTGGAGCGCGGCGGTGTGTACCGCCAATGGAATAGAGCGGTTGAAAGACCGCCGCGCGGATTTGTGTTGCCGTGACTGTGGAGGTTTTGTTTTCGCCAGTTTATTACTGACCTTTGGTGTGGCGGACTTGTGTGGGTGTCTGAATATTGGCGGATTCCGTGTTGTGGGTCATAATAGCTGTGGCGGATTTCCGCGGCAGCGGCGGTGTGTTGTTGGTCTTCTGCATGGCGGTAAGCGGCTTTTACCGCCAATGTTGTAATGACCGCCATAGTGTTTTAGGGCATTTCCTTTCGTGGGCACTAGGCCTACCCACACATGTGAGGTACCATTTTTATTGGAAGACTTGGGGGAACACTGGCTGGATGGAAATTTGTGACTCCTCTCAGATTCCGGAACTTTCTGTCACTGAAATATGAGGAAAAAGTGTTTTTGGGCCAAATTTTGAGGTTTACAAAGGATTCTGGGTAACAGAACCTGGTGAGAGTCCCACAGGTCACCCAATCCTGGATTCCCCTAGGTGTCTAGTTTTCAAAAATGCACAGGTTTAGTTGGTTTCCCAAGGTGCCGGCTGAGCTAGAGGCCAAAATCCACAGCTTGGCACTTTGCGAAAAACAGTTATTTTTTCTTTGGGAAAATGTGATGTGTCCACGTTGTATTTTGGGGCATTTCCTGTCACAGGCGCTATGCCTACCCACACAAGTGAGGTACCATTTTTACCAGGAGACTTGGGGGAGCGCTAAGTGGAAGGAAATCTGTGACTCTTCTCAGATTCCAGAACTTTCTGTCACTGAAATTTGAGGAAAAAGTGTTTTTTGTCAAAATTTTGAGGTTTGCAAATGATTCTGGGTAAAAGAACCTGGTGAGAGCCCCACAAGTCACCCCATCTTGGATTTCCAAAGGTGTCAAGTTTTCAAAAATGTGCAGGTTTGGTAGGTTTCCCTAGGTACCGTCTGAGCTAGAGGCCAAAATCCACAGCTAAGCAGTTTGCAAAATACAGTTCTGTTTTCTTTGGGAAAATGTGATGTGTCCACGTAGTGTTTTAGGGCATTTTCTGTCATGGGCGCTAGGCCTACACACACAAGTGAGGTACCATTTTTATCGGGAGACTTGGGGAAACGCTGGGTGGAAGGAAGTTTGTGACTCCTCTCATATTACAGAACTTTCTGTCACCATAATGTGAGGAAAAAGTGCTTTTGTAGCCAGATTTTGAGGTTTGCAAAGGATTCTGGGTAACAGAACCTGGTGGGAGCCCCACAAGTCACCCCATCATAGATTCTCCTATGTGTCTAGTTTTAAAAAATGCACAGATTTGGTTGGTTTCCCTAGGTGCTGGCTGAGCTAGAGGCCAAAATCTACAGCTGAGCACTTTGCAAAAAACATGTCAGATTTCAATGTACAAATGTAATGTGGCCATGTTGCGTTTCCTGTCGCGAGCATTAGGCCTACACATGCAAGTGAGGTACTGTTTGTATCGGGAGACTTGGGGGAACACAGAATAGCAAAACACGTGTTATTGCTCCTTGTCTTTCTCTACATTTGTTCCTTCCAAATATAAGACAGTGTATAAAAAAAGACGTCTATTTGAGAAATGCCCTGTAATTCACATGCTAGTATGGACTCCCCGGAATTCCGAGATGTGCAAGTAACCACTGCTTCTCAACACCTTATCTTGTGCCCATTTTGGAAATACAAAGGTTTTCGTGATACTTATTTTTCACTCATCATATTTTAGCAAATGAATTGCTGTATACCCGGTAGAGAATGAAAACCCATTGAAAGGTGCAGCTCATTTATTGGCTCTGGGTACCTAGGGTTCTTGATGAACCTACAAACCCTATATATCCCCGCAACCAGAAGAGTCCAGCAGACGTAATGGTATATTGCTTTTACAAATCTGACATTGCAGGAAAATGTTACAGAGTAAAATGTTGAGAAGAGACCTGGCAGCGAAGGGGTTAATTTGCCCCTGTGACAAATCCTCCCCACAACAGCTGCTCATTTACCCTTTTCTGCCAATTTTACCTTGTTTTTACCAAAAGGTTTTTAATTTCTATCAATAAGTCACATAGTATCAGAAGTTTCTGGTCTATCTGTAACAATTACATTTCCCAGCCAACTCTATCAATTTTTTTTCTTTCTGGAACGTGCCCTTAACAGTAGGAAATCATTGTTGTTTTAATGGGATGGAACAATTGAAGGGGGTCAGTACTTTCATTCTGGGGAAAAATGATTAGTGGCAGTTGATAATCTCTAATGAATTGTGATTTACGACTTCCTTACTATAACATTTCTGTTATTTGAGTTTAAGAACTTTTCCTGTAACTAGTGCCTAGGCTAGAGGGACAGAAGTTGATATACCTGCCTTATTGGTATAAGGCACAACAATGGTGCTATCGTAATGTGAATTAGTCTTGTCAGCTGTGAACATGATTCAGGCAGTTTAGTCTTACTTTGTTTTTTATGACATGTACTGTTTGGCTTTTGCTTTTATGTGATTTTATGGCTAAATTTTTTACTCCAAAAAAAGCAATTTTGAAATCTGAAATTTGAATTTTAACTGGGGAATATAAATTGCATGCTGTGTGGCAAACACTTATCCGTTAATGCTCATTCAACAGCATAGGGGATCTCCATCTACGACATCTGTATCAAAGGGTGCAGTAGGCCCTCAAGCAAAAACCTTTTGTCCAAGTAGAATAAGCACCAGGCAACTAATCAACGAGCAACCCAGGAGGAAGGCGAAAAAAAGAGGACATCCAAAAGGCGGTCTTGCGACTTATATAAGTTGTGAATTATATCTACATTCCCCTCCTCATGTTATTAAAATGTTATTAAATGGAGCTAGGGATTTTATCTAGCACCATTAATGAATGTTTTCCAGAGACTGAGCCCCTCATTACGAGTTAGGAGGTTCTCTGACCGCCAGACTCACGGTGGAGGTCGGACCACCACCAAAGCAGCAGTCTGCCCTCTACATTACGACACTTGCAGAGCCGCCATGGTCTGATTGCCAGCACCGCCAGGTTGCCACCAGTCGACAGCCTGGTGGTGCCGGTGGCTCCGGTGGTCTTAATCCACCAGGGCAGCGGGGTTACGAGTCCCGTCGCTGCCGACCTTTGCATGGTGGTCCCAACACCATGCAAAAGCTGGTGGAGACGGGGTGCCGGGATCTCCAAGGGGGCCCTTCACTGCCCATGTGCTTGGCATGGGCAGTGCAGGGACCTCCACAAACAGCCCTATTGTGCTTTTCACTGCCCGAATTACGGGCAATGAAAAGTGTGATGGGTGCTATCGCACCCAACGCCCCGCAACATTGCCGCCTGCTCAATTACGAGCCGGCGTCAATGTTGTGGCCTGTTTCTTTCTGGGCAAGCGGGCGAAAAACCGGAGTGGTAGTTATCCATCCTAAAGAGTTTGGCGAGCGGCCTCCACTGCCCGCTATTACAAATTGGGTTTCTGGTTGGCTAGGATATGCACCTAGGCCAGGCAGAACCCACCCATTCTAGTCAGGGCAAGTTAGTTACTTGTCCAAGATAACCCCTGCTCACTCCCGTGGTTGCTTGGCTTAAGCAGAAAGGCCTAACCCGAGGGAATGTGTAAAACATTTGCACAACACACACAACACATGTGACGCAATAAATACACCACAAAGGGAGCACAATACCAAGTTATATAAAAATAAACTGTATTGTACACAAGATTATTAGACCAAACATAACATGTCAATAATACCCTGCTACCCAAGCAGCTGTCAGAACATTACATAATACTGTTACTCTAAAGAAATCAGCAGTGGTCACACAAACCACACAGGTTACTTATTATTCTGCAACATAGGCAGTAGTCGGGAAAACATTACAAAACCAATGCACTTGTCATGGTAAAAACACATCAACAGAAAGGAATAATATCACAGTAAGCACATTACTAAAGATGAACTTGCCCTAGTGAACATACTCTCATAAATGCACAGAATAGGATCGTCTGAAAATATATGGCAAGTCATGAATGCTCATAGAGTGCGACATCCCCAAGAAAGAGAAAACGACTACAAATGCCCGTAGCAACTCACAGGGAGGCCACAACCCAGTCCTAGGGTGCGGGCCCCCAAATGACAAGAGGGACACCTGTGTTCTGCCCATGGAGCTCCTCCACTCCTATCCAGCCAGCAGGGGGAAGGGGGCTCAGCGAGGATGGGGATGGCCTCAGTCGAGGTTGCCACCCTGCCCGTGACCTCCACCACACGGAGAGCCCAAAGGGGGGATGTCTCCGGGCTCGGGCCCCTCCTTATGCTCACGGGGGCAGTTTGGTCCTCCTTGGGCCAGGGGGGAACATTTCCCAATCCTCCAATGAACGGGAGGGTCACAGAGGAGTCCCTGCACCTGCAGGGAGTCTATGGCTCTGGTCCGTCCACTCCTGGGCAGCGGTGGTGAGCTTGCAATAATAGGAGCCGGCTTGTGCCTCGGGGACACATGTCAGGATGCCGTATCCCCGGGGGCACCACCAGGAGCACAACCCAGGGGAATGTGGAGGTGCACAGGCAAGACGCGTTGAGGGATTCCGGCTCGCAGTGGTGATTGCTTCCCCTGACAACACGTGTGGAGCGATCGTAAGGCACCCCAGCCACAGCCAGCAGCTCACTCCTCCTGCACCACAGAATAAGCAGAGGAGTGCTCTCAGGCCTACCAAAGATCCTCAGATAAGGCACTCTCTAGGAGTGGTGGCAATGGGAGATCAGCGCACACCAGGCCTTTGGGTAAATAACGAGGATTGCTCCTTAGGGTCTGGAGACCCAGTTGCAGAGGACATGGGCCACAGCACCCAGCCTCTGGTGGACACAAGGGGACACAGGGCGGGACCCAGCAACAGGCCAGCACAAGGGGGATAAAGTCTGGCTGTTCCTTTTAGTGACCCTGTAGGTCATAGATCAGCACAGCAGCAGCAGTCCAAGGTGGTTCCTCGTGAGTCCCTCCAGCAGCGTTCTCTGTCCAGTTCCAAGTATGTTTCTTGTGTGTTTTAATGGAGAAAAACCTCCTGTATTTATACTCAGTTTTGCAAAGCATTTTCAATGAGGGGAAGAGGAGATTTCAACCAGTAACAACTGGTTCCAGGTGTGCTCTTTTCTCCAGCACAGGCTCCAGACATCAGCTGGGGGTAAACAAGCCCTTTGTGTGAGGCCAAGGCACAGCCTTTACAGATGCATGTGTGCCCTGCCTCCCCTTTGCTCAGCCCAGGGAGACCATTCAATGTGTAGATGCACCTCTGTGACACCTCCACCCTCCATGTGTAGAGGCTGTCTGAAAAGTATGCACAAAGCCCAGCTGTCACTCTGCTCAGGCGTGGATTGGAATCAAGTTGTAAAACACCAGAGTCATACTCACTTTCTAGAAGTGGCATTTCTCTAATGATAATAAACAATCCACCTACATCAGTAAGCAGCATTTCTCATTACCATTACAACCATACCAAACATGCCTATGTTACCCATCATGAATCAGACAATACCCCCTAGACATAAGGCAAGGCATTTCCAAAGCAATCATATGAGAAGGCGGCACTCACAGCATGGAGAAACCAATTGGCTGTTTGTCACTACCAGGACAGGCCACACAACCAGACACATGTCCTGCGTTCTCTGTACATAGCATCCTGCCCTTAGGGCTATCTAGGGCCTACCTTAGGGGTTACTTACATGTAGTAAAAGGGGGGGTTGTGGGCCTGGCAAGTAGGTTTAGATGCCAGGTCTCTGTGGCAGTAAACTGCGCACACAGGTCCTGCGCTAGCAGGCCTGAGACAGGCTTGAAAGGCTACTTCTGTGGGTGGTGCAAGCAGCCCTGCTGGCCCACTGGTAGCACTTAATTTACAGGCCCTGGGTATAGGGATACCACTGTACAAGGGACTTACAGGTAAATCAAATGTACTATTCAGGTATAAACCAATCATACCAAGTTTACAAAGGAGAGTACATGCACTTTAGCACTGATTAGCAGTGATAAAGAGACCAGAGTCATAACGTCAGCCAAAAAGGGTCAGAAAAATTAGGAGGAGAAGGCAAAAACTTTGGGGAAAGGGCCAGGTCTAATACCACCAAACTCAAAATGAGGGCCTGAGTCTCAATTTAAATTTCTCAATGTATACATCAGACCTAAAAAGAGTAATACCACAATAGATCTGGAAAGGCTAAAGGATGTAATAATGGATTTCAAATCAGAGCATAAGAAACTCAGAACTATTGGCAGTGTAAGATTTTAATGTTTATCTATCTGCCAAACAAGATGATGAAGACAGTCAATAAAAGACAGACATTAATATGGGAAAAAATGTCTATACAGGCCCAACCGCATACCCCTGCAGAGATAATGTGGGGAGGAGTTGTCTAAATTTTTGCACAATAGCAGGATTGAGAGTGTTAAGTGGCAGGTTTGCAGACACAACCCTCTTTCTTGGACACAGGCCTCTGAGAAGTACGTTTGGTACTTGGATTACACGTTGACCTCCATTTCTTTATCTTTCCTTATGTTGCAATATAGAATTAAACATCATTTTAATTGAAAATGATACTCACCAGCAGGTTGCAATATTGTCTGCCACAATATCTGAACCTCAGGTTTGCAAGGTACTGCTGGCAGACGCACATGCAACAAAACTTAAAAAAGCTTCACTAAAATGAAGTGGTTCTAAAGACACAGGACCTTGCGATGGTGGTTGGACCGCCGCAAACAGCGTGGTCCGACCGCCCCATTATGACCCTGGGAGAGATGCCACGGTCCTACCGCAGACACCGACAGGCTGCGGCTAGCCTGCACCCTGGTGGTCTCGGAGGTTGTAATCCTCTAGGGCCCACTGCAAGCAGTGCTCCCTTGGGGATTACAAATCCCCATCCATGCCATGGAAAGGCTGAAGGAATAGGAGCGTCGGGATATCCTGCATTGCGCATGCACTTGGCATGGGCACTGCAGGGGCCCCCATGCACAGCCCCATCGAACATTTCACTGCCCAAATTATGAGCAGTGAAATGTGTGAGGGATGCTGTTGCACCCGACACATCACAACATTGTCGATGGCTCAATTACAAGCCGGCGGCAATGTTGTGGTGGGTGTTCCGCTGGGCCAGCTGACGAAAATGCTGTTTTCTCCCACTGGCCCAGAAGAACACTCCTAACATGGCGGCAAAGACCTCCAGTACTGGCAATCTTTTGCCTGCAGTGGCTTCAGCGTTTCTGTGAAAGGACTGTTGAAGTTGAAATGAGGCCCATAGTGAGACCCATTGCAAATTTCTTTATGTACCTTTATAGTTTATAAGGCTGAGACACCTTAGCAGCTGAAAAAGACTTTCTAGCAGGAGCTGCGATATCCACATGGTATGATAAATGCAGAGATCAACTAGAAGGGAAAATGTCAAAAGAAGTGATTGAACCAGTAATCTTCCAGGAGAATGGTACAATAAAACCCAGACCACATTTGCCCTTTTCGATATCTTTAATGAAGCAGAGGAAACAGGAAAGTTTGAGTATGATGCATTTCCAAATCTGGGCAAAGATTCCCTACACTGTTCGAGTGCCCGGCTCATTTCTCTAATGAACTCAGTCAAAACAAAGATACTAGGAAGCTGCTGGTGAATCACCTCAAAAAAGGTTACCAAGTTTGATTCATGATTCACCAGTAGGATTCGTACTGGGCAGGGACCATCTCTGTCTCTTAACTAATACCATATTGATGAATAAGGATGAGGGCATAGTGGCATTATCACTAGACGGAGAAAAAGTGTTTGACATGGTTGAATGGGTGTTCCTATTCAGAACACTAGATAGGGAGAGCATAGGTCCAGATATTCTAGCCAATGTGAAATGGCTCTACACAGAAACAACAGCATGGATTGACTGTGAAGGATCTCTGTTGGATTTATTCCATATTTGAAGGAGAACAAGACAAGGAAGCCTCCTGCCCCCCCTGCTCTTCTTCTTTACCTTAGAATCCCTAGCAGCTTTGATAAGGCAAACAAACACCATCAGAGTAAATAAAAATCATTGCAGATGTTTCAAGATTATGTTAGGCAGACGATGTATTGCTTACTATTAAGAGCTTTAATATGACTGATCAAAACATTTTACAGGTTCTCAGTGTACAGAATTAATTAGCGCAAAAGTTAAACCCTCCTTCATCTCTCATACTACAAAGGCATCTGAAGATGGCCACAGTTCCAAATGGTTGACAGCCAACTTGAAATACTTGACTGTCCTGGTAAACAAATGCAGAGAAAATATGGCAATAGACAAGTAGCAATCCCTCATTCTTAAAGCAGAAAACAACTTTACACATTGGTCATCATTGCAATTGTCCTTGTGTGGGAGAGTAGAAGTGATAAAATGGTTGTCGCCCCAAGGTACAAAAAACTGTAAGGGGTTCTACATATATAGAGCTCAGCATCCATCCTGAAACCAACCAATGACAGTTTTAGAGACAGGTTGGTGGTAGAAATATCACGTTTAACCTTACAAAGTTGCAAGCCACCACCCTAACAGAAAGCCTAAGGGTCCCCAGTGTGGCCTTTTACCATCAGCATCCCAACTATTCTAGTTATCCTGTCTGACACCCACCTGTGAAAACCCACAGATGTTGTTCACTATTGCAAGAACATATTTAGACAACCTCAATGACTCCAAGGCCCTCACAGCAAAAGAATTACAAAACAAATCCCCTCCCAACAGTTAGGGCAATTCTAGACACCTGGATATTATCCCTTAGGAGTTTAGAGATACATGCACACATTCGCAGGGGAGCACACATATATTAGAAAGCAGAACTGCTGATCAGGGTTACACCTTTACAGGGCAAACATTGGAACCAGAGAAAGTTGACAGACCATGTTACACACACCAAAAGTGCAATAAACAAGTTCTGACCAATGTTAATAGACTTAGAAGGACAAGGCTAATTGCCAAGATAAAAGAGCTGGAGGCCAGGACGGTGTACTCCAAAGGACGTTCTTACCGGAACATCCTCCACATTGCGGGCTTCCCAGAAGCGGCAGAGGGTGCAGGTGCAGTGCAATTCTTTGAAACCTGGCTGAAGCAGGTAACTGCTCCTGGCAAGCTGTCCCCTCACTTTTTAGTGAAATGAGCCCACAAGTTCCAATACAAAGACTGCCGACAGGAGCTCTTGCAAGACCCGTAGCCACAAGGATAATGAATTACAGGGACAAGAAAGCAATATTGCAAGTGACCCGAACATCTGCATCAATCCACTGTGTTAACGCCCGAATATTCACCTTTCCGTATGACACACTATCTGTAACTCTGCATCTCTTTGAGCCAAGTGATGAATGTGACAGGTTTGACTGAGCTACTTGTTGCTTGTTCTGGATAAACTCAAAACCATGGTCAGGAACACAAGCTACTTCTTAACTGAGCCAGTAAATGCCTGAGACTGGAAGGAACAGCATTGTTTCGAGTCCTCCACCCAACCCTACCTGGCGCTGGAACCACACGAAGCTCGGGCCTGGCACCGTAGCAAGTGCAGGCCTCAGGACACTAGATGTACCAAGGTTCAGGGGGCCTCAACCCCAGCACAAGCTAAGGAAGAACAGATTAAAGCTCTGTTGAGAGCAACCATTTAATGGGCAGATCGGCACTCCCGTCACCTCTAACCTCAGATGAAGTACCTTCCAGTACCCATCCACAAATAGCATGTTGTCGTGAAGCATCCAGACTTGACTCTGCAGACAACAGATAACATGTTGTGAAAGGTCACAGGTAACACAGATATTAATCCCTCTTGTAACCACCTGCATATAGCAGTGCCTGATGAATGACAGTGCAAAGTTAAACCCTAAACACTATGGTATACTGTCATTTATCATGAAGGAATAGGTCACTGAACTAGACATGCCATTAAAAGACTTGTACTCCACCCCAGACACAAGGGGTCTTTGAGACTATGACCATCCCCCACCTGGCTCCTGGGCAATAACTGTGCTCACCAGTGCACATTTGCGAGAACCCAATCTATTGGATCGTTTGTTAACTGTTTGTTCCACCACTGATTATGAGGCTGCCCTAAGTTGGGAACTGAGGGTTCTAGTTTTACATTTCACATAGTCATACAGCACACATTTGTTTCTCCTGGACTGCATGTATCTTAGGTTTTTAAGCATGTGGGGACAGTCACACCACTCACTGCTCTCCCCCATGCCCACCCTATTGCTGCAACAACAGAATGGCTAGAATAAATATATTAACACAGAGTGTTTGTGGTATTGGCAAAGTGCAAAAAAAGCAGGCAGCGCAGCGATATTTTAGGAGGCGGGGCAATGAGATTGCATTGTTAAAAGAGACTCATATTGCAGGGGCTGAAAATGATTGCTTGAAAAGCGCTAGTGGGGGTCAATGCTACTGTACCACCTAATGCTCCCGTAGGGTCCTTGTTTGGGTCCGGCCATGGGTCCTTTTCAACTACATGGCAGTGGAGATTGATCAAAAGGCCGTTAAGTTCTGGTGGATGGGCAACTGAATGCAGACCTGTCCTGTTGGGGACCATCTATGCCCCTAATGTAGCTCAACTGGCCCTCTTGTCCCGCCTTCAAACACACATACTAAATGGGGGCATATCCCATGGATTATAGGGGGGATGCTGTGTGCTAGACCTACAACTAGATCGCTCACATCCACCATTGACAACCTCCTTGGTTGTGACTGCTGCAATCCATCTATCCCAGTGGCTTGCACACTGGTCCCTGCTCGACAGCTGGTGATTGCTTCATCCAGACACCAGAGAATACTCCTATTACTTGTCTTCCTATGACCTGCACATGCGACTTGACGTAATACTTTATGATCCAGCTACTAGGCTGCAGGAACCTGGAGATGGAGTACTTGGGAAAGACTTAATCAGACCATATCCCCCTGCTGTTGCAGCTGGAGTGTGGAACACCATGACCACCAGTTCCCACATGGCGATTGCAGCCGGCAATGCTGGAAGACCAGGTCTTCTGAGATGAAAAAAGTGAGGCATTATCTCAGTATTTGACAGAGAACTGAGGCACGGTTTCACCCAAGCTAGTAGACTGGGAGGCACTGAAGGTAGTGGTCAGAGGCCACTGCATCCGTGCTGTCGTCGGCGTTAGGGTGGATCTGCAGAAGGACTTGATGCACATTAAAATATTACTAGGAGCTTTAGAAGTAGCGGCTCAGCCTGATCATACAAAACAGGGAACATTGGCTGTGACACTGGAGTGACATGCCTAATTGATAAAACATCTATACTACCAATATTTTAAGGCTTCCCAGGCAAGGATGCATGTAGAGGTGGACAAGTCAGGCCATCCATTAGCATGGTTCCTGCGTAGCGCTATACCACCCTCACCCGTCACCATGATCATGACATCCTTGACGCAAGTATTTACTAATCAAGTGGACATAAATAGAGCATTTACAACCCACTACCAAGCCTTATAAAACCCTCCATTCATTGATGATAAAATTGCCACTTAGCATTCCCTCAGCACGGTCACACTATTGCCTATTGAGCCCCTAGATAGAGAAGAACTCAACACACCCATTACATTGTAGGAACTTTAGTGTGCCACAAGGGTTGTGCCCACTACCAAGATTCAGGACTAGATAGGTTCCCAATAGAATTCTATAAAGCGTTCAAACACATACTGGCTCCCAAGCTGTTAGAGTTCAATCAAATGGTGCTGACAGAAGACCAACTGCGGCCATCACTCTGTGAGTCCCTGCTTCAATCTCTTCCACTTAAAGCTATCTTCATAATTTCCTTTGTTTATGCTCTGGTCAGACTATAAGATATTAAGCAAAAAAAATTCCAGGCTGACTACTTGAGCATATGCCAAAGCTGGTTAACCCAGACCAGAATGGTTTTGTCCCGGGAAGATCTACCATGCTTGCTCAACATCCGCCTATTACATAGAATGATGGAGCTCTCTCCAGCCCTGTGGTGTAATGCTGTTTGCATGGTTTTTGACTTGGAGAAAGTGTTTGGTACAGTTGATTGGGATTAACTGTTCTCGACCATGATCTCCTTGTGCAATACCAGTAGGCTACATAGACTTATCTGTCTACTACACACAGCGGCTGCCGCCAGAGTGAAGATCAGCTAATGTATCTCCCTCTCATTTCAGGTGAGTAGAGGAATGCAGCAAGGTTTCTTGTTGTCTCTGTTGCTTTTTGCCCTGGCAGTAGAAGCTCTGGCAATAAGGACAGGCACGGGGCATTTCACTGAATGGCAAGATACACGTTGGATTGTTTTATGCAGACTATTTTTTTATTTACATCGGAGACATCCAGTAGGGAATAGCCAATATTAGGGACATCCTGCTGGAATTCCATACTACCTAGGGTCTGGGAGTGAACTGGGCTGAATCTTGCCTGTTCCTGCTACACCCTGATTGTCCTCCTCAACATCTACTGGTAGATTTGCATCCTCTGTGTTGGGAAATACCCACATTCCGAAAGCTAGGTATACATATTTGCTATAAGAGACAAGTTCTCATACATGCAACATCACCAGAGCCATTGCTTCTCTTTGTCCCCAAATGAATTTCTGGAGTACTTTACCACTTATAGTGCAGAGTAGAGTGCCCTTGTCTAAAATGGTGATGCCTGCCCTCCTACTCTATTACTTTCACAACCTTCCAGTACACATACCCAGATCCATGTTCCGCACATTACATGCTGCCCTAGGGAGCTTCATCTGGAACAACAGCAGATGTGCGTAGCGCTGCACAAGTTCCAGTTAATGGTGGACAAAGGGGGCCTAGGTGCCCTGTACTTTGATCACTGTTATTTGTTGGAACTTCTCCATTGGCCCACCCGCTGGTTGGAGGGATGCCTCATGGAGGAACTGGGACTTTCCCCTCGTAATTGAACGCAGTGAGTTGTCCAATAGACCTTCTTTCCGCACTTCCCCAACAAGAGCATGATAACCTGCTGTGGATAGCCTACGATTGTTTTCATCGCACCCTGTGCCTAATGCCTCTTATCCCCCTGAAATTTGACTACTTTCCATTACATCATTCTGTGACATGATAGGAAGAGAAGGTCTTCTGACATGGGAGGCCACAGGAGTGGACACAGTGCAAGCTCTTTTTAATGATAGCGCACTTCTACCCTTTGATAGACTGCAAGAGGAGAGGGAAGTCCTGGATGGACACTTTCTGGCCAATGACTGTTTATTAGCAGAACTAGGTCAGCTGTGGCACATGACAGACACGGAGTTGGCCCAGCACCCACTGATTCACACGCTCCACATCATAGGAAGCAGTCGCTGACTAATTACGTGGTTTGTCCAAGCCCTGGCATACACTACACATGACCCACTGTCCTTGACTCGCAGGTGCTGGGAGGGGGATATAGGCTGGGAACTGACAAAGAAAGAGTGGGAAAGGGCACGTATATATCCAAGGAAACTATTACTGAACGCTAAATTTCAGTACATACAGCATAATACCCTGCACAGGGCTTAGCTTGAATCAGTGAACCTCCACCAGATGTTTGGGGCACCCTCAAATTGTCCTCATTGTCAAAGATCAGGGGAAGCTAGGTTTTGGAGTTGCCCAATGGCTGTGATGTTATGGGAGGAAGTCTAAAATGTAATAACAGTAGTGACGGCTGACACTAATATGTGTAATATGGAGGGCTCATTGTTAGGATTGTTTAAGCACTCGAAAACTGCAAAAACTATGAATCATTTCATTGACATAGCCTTGCTTATATCCTGGAGACTCATTTCCATGCATTGGAAAGCCCACAAACTACCAGGTTCTGTCTATTGGTGTGCAGTAACACTCAAGTGGGGAAAGGCAGAAGCTGTGGCACTGAGGCACCCTGGAGGCTCGTGAATTGCACAGGAACCCCACCGCTGCTGATTGGGAGATGTTACTCCTCGACTTACAAACTTAAAAGGAAGACCTACACCGCTAAGCCTGCAGTCCTACTCCCCTCTGATCTCATTCCCTGGGTGGTTGCGGTGGTGAAGCCTCCCTCTCCTTCCGTACCCCCTTATCTCCTCATCCTACCCTTTCCCCCTAATACGCATACAGGCCATAAACCGCAAAGACCTAGTAATGCGTTGTTTGCCACCATCCCATAGTGTGTTGTCACGCATAGAGGTAAAATTGATACGCCAATAAATAATGAACAACTAGCTACAACATGTAGAGTATTCAAAGATGTGGTAATGCTGCTGAATGACTTTTTGTTTACTATCACTAAAAAGAGGAACCAACGACTACTGCCAGCCATATTGCAGTTGAAGTGCATGTATAAGTTACATGATGGGAATACCAATACTGAATTTGTTACTTTAATCCTGGTACAATTATTATGTATGTGTACTGCTGTTGAAAATCTATAAAATTGGTTAAACAAAATGGAAAACATTGGCCTCTTTTGTTATGCTTATGTTAGGTGATCTGCTACAGGGTGACAATCGAGGGTCCTTTGAAAACCTGAGACATGAATTACATGTGCCACATAATTGGACCTTAACAGTTTGCCACATGGTGGCGCCTTTCATTTAGTAGGGCGATTAGCACAACAATAGTTGTTCAATAATTCAATATATATTAAAATGATTAATACCTTCCATGCAAGCCATTCTTGTAGCTTTGGGGAACTGTAATTGTCTAAATTGTCACAATTGTTGGGGTGTGATGATAGGTAGTTGTGTTGGTGCTCTCTTTGGATGTGCTAGTAAGGGCAATGGGTGATGAAATGATGCAATGGCCTCTTGACAAGGGCCATAGCACTTATATTTTTACAATTTAAGCACTGAGGGTCAGATGTACAATGCATTTTTCCAGTTGCATACGACCCATCTGGGCGTTTGCAACTGGGAAAAAGCTTGTTTTCTATATACTAAAGTAATATGTGACTCTGTAACTTGTTTACCGAACTACATTTTGCTTTTGCAATTCAGTATTAGGAAGGGGCGTGTTTAGGGTGTCCCTTTCTAATACCGAATTCCACTGGCATGTAGGAATGTTTTGCAACCGTGAATGCAGTCGCAAAACATTCGCAGTTACCATCAACTTCAAGTTGGTTCTAACCCATTCGCAGGCAGTGAATGGAAGCGTAAATATTTTTTCAGAACAAGAAGTGGTCCCACTGACCAATCAATCAATCAATCAATTATTTTTTAGAGCACGCTACTCACCCATGAGGGTCTCAAGGGGCTGGGGGGGAAACAGGGGGGTGGGGGCAGGGAGGGTCACTGAACGAACAACCATGTCTTGAGCTTCTTTCTGAAGACCAGGAGGTCCTTGGTTTTGCAAAGGTCGGTGGGTAGGGAATTCCAGGTTTTGGGGGCGAGGTAGGAGAAGGACCTGCCTCCTGTGGTGGTGCAGTGGATGCGCGGGACTGTGGCTAGGGCGAGGTCGGCTGATCGGAGGTTGCGTGTGGAGGATGAGTGCGACGGTCTCGCCTTCGTCGACTTTGGTCCTGATGTCGTCAGTGCATGCGATGAGGGCGGTTTCCGTGCTGTGGTTTTTGAGGACCCCGGATTGTGAGGGACCAAGAGTGTTGTTTGCTTCGAGGAAGTGGGATAGGCGGGCATTGACTAATTTCTCTGCAACCTTGGCGGGGAAAGGGAGGAGGGAGATGGGGCGGTAGATGGAGAGGATCTCTGGGTCGGCTTGTTTTTTTTAGGAGAGCAGTGACTTCTGCGTGCTTCCAGGGGTCTGGGTAGGTGGAGGAGTCGAAAGAGGAGGCGATGTATTTTCTGAGGGGCACTAGTGTGTCTGCACAGGTAGTGATCCATTTGGAGAGGTTGTGTGCTCCTGTGTTGGGGTCGTTGGCGTTGGGGGGGTTATGGGCCAGTTGGGAGTTTAGTCGTTCTGTGGGGATCTTGTCCCACATGCGGAAGGGGGTGGTGTGTTGATGGTAGTGTGTGGGGGGTTTGGTGAAGGTGAAGTGGACGCAGTGGTGGTCAGTCCAGAGGAGTTCGGTGGTGTGGGTGTAGGCTATGTGTTGGCTTGCGGTGAAAATTACGTCGAGCGTGTGTCCTGCTGAGTGGGTGGGTGCGGTGACCAGTTGTTTGAGTCCGAGGTTGGTGAGGTTGTCTATGAGGGAGGTAGTGTAGTGGTCTTGTAGGTTTTCTAAGTGAAAGTTGAAATCACAGAGGATGATGTAGTCTGTGGAGGTGAGGGCGTATGAGCTGATGCTGTCGGCGATGGTGCCGCAGAAGGCGGGGCGTGGTCTGGGTGGTCTGTAGATTAGTGTTCCTCTGAGGGTGGAGTTGTTGTTAATGTGGATGAGGAAGTGCATGTGTTCAGTGTTGTCGTTAGTGTCTTGGGAGCTGGTGGTGACTTTGATGGTGTCTCTGTGTAGGATGGTGATGCCACTGCCTGGCCTGTTGAGGCGGTCTTTGTGTTGGAGTTTGTATCCCTTGGGGGTGGCTATGGCTATGTCGGGTTCTGAGGAGGGGTTGGTCCAGGTTTCCGTGAGGAAGGCGAATTCAGGTGAGTGTGATGTGATGAGGTCCCAGAGTTCTATGGCATGTTTGTGAAGGAAGCGGATTTTGAGGAGCAGGCAGTTGAGGTGGTTGTGGTGGGTGGCGTTGGTATGGTGCGTGAGGGTGTTGTTGCGGGGTGTGTTCTGGTTGTGGGCTGGTGTGCGGCAGGGTTGGTTGGCGGAGGCAGGGTGGGTGAGTGTTGTGTTGGGGGTGGTGTGTTGAAGGTGGGGTCGCTATGGTTGATGTGTGGTGTGAGGGATGAGGAGCAGGAGCAGGAGAAGTGACAGGTGTGGCAGGTGAAGGGGCCATGAGTGTGTGTGGGGCTAGATGGGGTGCATGTGGGGCGGGGGCCTGGGTTGAGAGAGTGGAGGGTGAGGGGGGAGTAGGTGTGTCTGAGAGGGCCAGGGGGACTGGTGCTGGGCGCGGTCTTGGCGCGGACGGGCGCAGACGAGCTTGACTTTGGCACGCTGCGGCTGCCATAAGAGGAGGGGAGGGTGGGAGCAGCAGCTGGGAGGAGGGAGGGCTTGACGAATGAGAGGGCTGGGGGGTGGGGCTGCAGGGGACCCAGCGGCGGGAAAAACCAGGCAAAAGGACGGTGAGGCGGAGGGGGGAAGGGGCCACAGGGGATGCAGCGGCGGGAAAAAACAGGCAAAAGGGCGGTGAGGAGGAGGGGGAGGCGGGAGGGGCCGCAGGGGACGCAGTGGCGGGAAAAACCAGGCAAATGGACGGTGAGGAGGAGGGGGAGGCGGGCTGGGCCGCAAGGGACGCAGCGGCGGGAGAAAATGGAAAGCAAAGCCGGTGAGGAGGTGGCGCGGATGGCGGAGCGGGGAGCGGCCTGCCCGCAGAAGCAGGGTCAAAGGTTGCTCCCCACTACCGCACCGCGGTTGCCATAAGAGGAGGGGAGGGTGGGAGTGGCAGCTGGGAGGAGGGAAGGCTTGACGAATGAGAGGGCTGGGGGTGGGGCCGCAGGGGACGCAGTGGTGGGAAAAACCAGGCAAAAGGACGGTGAGGAGGAGGGGGGAGGCGGGAGGGGCCGCAGGGGACGCAGCGGCAGGAAAAACCCAGGCAAAAGGACGGTGAGGAGGAAGGTGGAGGCGGGAGGGGCCACAGGGGACACAGCGGCGGGAAAAACCCAGGCAAAAGGACGGTGAGGAGGAAGGTGGAGGCGGGAGGGACCGCAGGGGACGCAGCGGCGGGAAAAAACAGGCAAAAGGACGGTGAGGAGGAGGGGGGAGGTGGGAGGTGCCGGAGGGGACGCAGCGGCTGGAAAAACCAGGCAAAAGGACGGTGAGGAGGAGAGGGTAGGCGGGAGGGGCCGCAGGGGACACAGTGGCAGAAAAAAACAGGCAAAAGGACGGTGTGGAGGAGGCGGGAGGGGCTGCAGGGGATGCAGCGGCAGGAAAAAACAGGCAATAGGACGGTGAGAAGGAGGGGGAGGCGGGAGGGGCCGCAGGGGACGCAGCGGCGGGAGAAAATGGAAAGCAAAGCCGGTGAGGAGGTGGCGCGGATGGCGGAGCAGGTAGCGACCTGCCTGCAGAAGCAAGGTCAAAGGTTGCTCCTGCTTACTCTGGAAAAATGAAAAGAAAACTTTTATTTTTTTTCTAAATGCATACTGTTTTTCTTTAAGGAAAATGGGTTGTATTTTAAAAAAATGCTTTATTTAAAAGCAGTCACAGACTGTTGCTCTGCTTAGCCCAGCAGGCTACCATCACTGTGAGTGCTGCCATTCCCAATGAGGTCGCAAATTGCGACTTATCTCATGAATATTGATAAGGTAGGTTTTTGCAACCCCATTGGGAATTGCTAAATGTGTGTGTGCAATTTGTGCATTTCATTTTTCGAGTCTCTATTTAAGACTCGCAAAAAGTTGCAATTAGAGACTTGCAAAATGAAATGGATATACATCTGGCCCGAGTCTCTTCTTATGAGCAGTTTCAGGGTGATATTCTGTCATGATTTTATAATACATTTTCTTTACGACTGGTGTGTAGATCATACCCCACATGTAGAATAAATTAAAAAGACACTGTGCACCCTATTTACAAAGGTAAAAATACATGTCGTTGTAGTCACATGTATATTTACTCTTACACCTAGATCTAAATCCCCACTTTTTTTTCATTCATCATTTCCATGTTGAGGCTTGCACTTAGCTATAGAATTACCGTGCCTACCACTCAAATAAGGGAATTGAGCCTCCTACAACAGAATGTATGAGTGTAAAGGTACTAATAGTAGGTTTTCACCTGTTGGTAGTGATATCGGCAACCAACATCTCCCTAAGGTATGTTATGCAGAAAATTACTAATGTTTATGATTCTCAAAAAATAATCCAAATATCGTAATGTGTAACATTATTAGGCATTAATTTAAAATAATACCTGAACATTTTAAAAGACATTTTCACAGCATGTAAACTCATCAAATGAAAGATAATAAAATAATTCAAGTGCATTATTTCATTTACAATGTGAATAGTAAAGCAAACGTAAAAATTCTTACCCGAAATAACATTACATTGTATATAATATTTAATAAACTTGGTCACTAGTCATATGTGCAATTAATTTAAGGATACGTTTTTAATACACTAACATTACATGTATTGATACTTTTAAAAATCAATCATTATTCTTATTTGTACTATATACAGACCCCCCAACACACATTCGTGCATTTATTTATTTATGTATACCAAATCCATCTGTAGGACAGTGGATTTTTGTGTGTGTGTTTTTGTGTAGTTTTCATATTTGTTTTCAATTTTTCATGCAGTTTTCAACTAATGCTTTTTTACATCATTCTATTTTTCGTTTTTCTCATTTCTAACAGATTTTAACTTCTGTTTTTTAATTTTTTTATATTCATTTTAACTGAAAGCCTCCTTCTGACCCAGATCAGGAAGTTCAGACAGCGGATTCTCAGCGGTGAAGGAGCAGGATGGGAGCGGAGGAGGGAAGGCAAGGAAGGAGCCGACGGGCTAAGGAATTGAGAGGCACCGGGGTAACGGGACTACATTCTACATTCCTGACATATTCAACAAGTGGTGGTAAGCCTTTAACAACTGATGGTTACGAGGGAAAACTATCGGCATAGTATAATATCAAAGCTAGGGCTGTTTGGAAAGGGTAATAATACAGGAATCAATGAAGCACAACTTGGTACGATGAAGACCGGAGCAGTGGAGCAGAAACCCTTTAGTGAGGATTCCATGAAATTAGGCACCTAACACCAAGGAGCTTAATGGTGAAGAAGCCAAATTTAATACCCTTGAGGGAAGTCATCCCCAGTTGTTGTTGTCAAATATAGCACAAACCCTGCCGCTATCAAAGGCTCATGTAAATTCCGGAGCCCAAATTAATATTCAAAAAAATGAAATAAGCAAGTAGGAGGGCCTGAGCCCCGAGCAGCACGGGATGTAAGGAATTCTGCGACAAGTGACAAACAATCAAGCACAGGCCTCAAATCTGGAAGTAAGGGTCTTTAGGAGTGAGGAAAATCTACATGATCATTGCAAAAAGGAAATAAAAATCATCGGTAATTCCACTCTGAACAAACTCCTATGCAGTCTAGAATGCCTATCAAGGGGCTCAGTGCAGATTTATTTGTCCCAAATTGGATCAAGTCAGAAGCTGTAATCTCGATTATTCCAAGGATCGGACCACAACTAACAGACCCCAAGCTGGTATTCTCTGCCTCACAAAAATGTGGTAACCTGGTCTAGCAAACAAAATTCATGCTAAGGAACTGGGAAATAATTGTTTCAACATTGACTGTAAGTTTAGACTCTCACAATCATGGCACACTGGTGTTATTATGCTGATCTTTAAGAAGGGCAACCCTTACCAGACTTCCATTCCTCAATATCCCGCTGGATTTCTACTGTGAAGTTGGTGGGGAGGACCATCTTGGAGTGTCTTCTAACTCAGGTGAGGGAGAGCAACACATGATCAGAGGTGCAGTTTGGATTCTTGGGGGGGGGCTAGGCACGCTGGAACAATGTTTAAACCTTCCCTTTGTTAGTCTCAAAGTGCACCATTGCTAAGCAATTGCTTTGCCTGGCTGTCATGGTTCTATCCTGCGACTTCTATAGCATAGTGTTAGACTTTTCATCCTTGGCGTGGTCTCCCTTAACTTTTTGCCTCTGTTCCCCAGGTTGTTGATGTGTGATTTTACTGTTTTTGTTACTCTGGGCACTTTACCACTGCTAACCAGTGCTAAAGTGCAAGTGCTCCTTTACAAAATGTGTATGTGATTGGTTTATCCATGATTGGCATATTTGATTTATTAGTAAGTCCCTAGTACAGTGCACTAAAGGTGCCAGGGCCTGTAAATCAAATGCTACTAGTGGGCCTGCAGCACTGGTTGTGCCACCCACATAAGTAGCTCTGTAATCATGTCTCAGACCTGCCACTGCAGTGTCTGTGTGTGCAGTTTTAACTGTAAATTCGACGTGGCAAGTGTGCCCACTTGCCAGGCCTAAACCTTCCCTTTTCTTACATGTAAGACATCCCTAAGGTAGGCCCCTGGTAACCCCAAGGGCAGGGTGCAGTGTATGGTTAAGGTAGGACATATGGTAATGTGTTTTATATGCCCTGACAGTGAAATATTGCTAAATTCGTTTTTCACTGTTGCAAGGCCTGTCCCTCTCATATGTTAACATGGGGGCTACCTTTAAATCTGATTAAAGTGTAGATTCCCTTTGGGAGCGGATGGACATGTGGAGTTTGGGGCTCTGAGCTCACAATTTAAAAATACATCTTTTAGTAAAGTTGATTTTAAGATTGTGTGTTTGAAAATGCCACTTTTAGAAAGTGAGCATTTTCTTGCTTATACCGTTTCTGTGACTCTACCTGGGTCAGTTTGGCAGTTGGGCTGGTTGCACCTTACACTAGACAGTGACACAAAGGGAGCTGGGGTGTAGCCTGCATATCCTGATGAGCCATCTGTGCTAGGAGGGAGGGGAGGAGTGGTTATTCACACCTGAAAGGGCTGTGCCTGCCCTCACACAATGCAGTCTCCAACCCCCTGGTGAGTGTCTGGGACCTGGCCTGGGCAAGGCAGAATTTCACATTCCAAAGAGACTTTACTTTGAAGTAGGCCTACTTCAAAGGAGAAATTGGGTATAATAAGGGCACCCAAAACCACAGACTTTAGAAACACTTCTGGAACCAAGAGGAACCTCTGCCTGGAGAAGAGCTGAATAGCTGAGGAAGAAGAGCTGCCCTGCCTGTGACTGTGCTTTGTGGAGCTATCCTGCAGTTGCTGCTTCTGCCAGAGTAAGAGGGCAAAGACTGGACTTTGTGTGCCTTCCATCTTGAGAAGAAATCTCCAAGGGCTTGATCTAGAGCTTGCCTCCTGTTGTTTGAAGTCTCAGGGACAGCAAAGACTTCTCTCTGCCAGCACTTGGCATCTCTGGAGAGACTCCTACTCTGCCCTGGGTGTTCATCCAGTTCCTGGGACCCTGAAAGGAGAAGCTGGCAGCCTAAAGACAAGAAAATCCACGCACAGAGCGCCGTGCGGGGAAAAGATTGACGCGAATCTGATCTGCGGCTGAGAAAAATGACGTGCCGCCGGCTCCACAGCTGAGAAACGACGCTCGCAGGAAATGCGACCGAGGAATCGACGCACGGAGCAGGAAAAACGACACGCAGCATGACGGAGGCTGGGAGATCACAACCTGCACTGCGGGATTTTCGGATCATCGTGCGGCTGGATTTTTTACTTGCGTACCGCCGTGCGGAGTTATTTTTGACGCACATCCGCCCGTGCGGGGTTATTTTTGACGCGCACCAGGTACATTTTCACTCTAGCAGCGCTAGTGTGTTTTTAAAACTACTTAAAGACTCTTTTTTGATTTTTAATTGATAACTTGACTTGTGTATGGTGGATTGTTCTCGTTTTGGTCTTGTTTTGTTTAGATAAATATTTCCCATTGTTCTAAACCTGTGTTGTGTCATTTTGTAGTGTTTTCATTAAGTTACCGTGTGTGTTGGTACAAATACTTTACACCTAGCACTCTGAAGTTAAGCCTACTGCTCTGCCAAGCTACCAAGGGGGTAAGCAGGGGTTAGCTGAGGGTGATTCTCTTTTACCCTGACTAGAGTGAGGGTCCTTGCTTGAACAGGGGGTAACCTGACTGTCAACCAAAGACCCCATTTCTGACACATAGTTAGGTGTAAACTCTGGTAGATCTTAGTAGACTTAGATGTTGAAAATGATTTGGTTTAGTTTTTGAGAGCCCTTCATTATGATCTGTCATTCTCTGTCAGGTACAGCCCTTGGCGGAACAGACTGACTGCTTTAAGCTAGGGAGAGGGGTGCACCAGTGGTGTGTCTTGGCCCCCCATTATTCCTTCTGTATAGAAATGACCTAACCACAGCTCTAACTAATGTTGTCTCAGGTGCACCCTTATTCAGTAGGAAAAAGGTACCAGTATTCTTATGCGCAGACAATGCAGTTTTACTCTTGAGAACGCACAATGGCCTAATGCTTCAAGAATTTGTTTCTTTCACGGGGTCATTGGGCTTGGTTACCACCCAAGCAAACATCCATATAATGGTCTGCAAGCCTAGACTATAAGCTCCCTTCAGGGTGAGCAAAACAGGGCACTTAGGTGAATTCTGGATGTCTCCCCACCTTCCCTACTTTTATGATGCACCAGCAGCTGGGATTGCAATATGCAAAGGACATTATCAAAGTAGCCCCTATGCTTCTGTGGTGCTTGATCTCAGCAAATCCACACACCTCACTTAATAGGAAGATCATTGAAGATTGTCTTTTGTGTGAGAGAGTCCTGAGAATCCATTGGTTCAGTTATGTTATGGCAGAATTGGTGAAGTTGGGAAGGCCGACCCTCAATATTAACCCAAGTGCTATAACTAACACTGACTTCACCTGGGTTAAAGCTGGCTTTAAGTCTGGGATGAAAGCTAGTGGGGAGCAATTAGAACTGAGAAAACTAACTGTTAGGGAGTATTTGGACTTGCATAATTTGTTAACCCTGGAGCCATATTTGTTATGGATCAACGGGTCCTGGGATAGACTACTATTAACCAGTTTAAGCTAGGATTTGTGAAGTGGCAGCTTGGGTTTCCCTTTGGTTGATTTGGTGCATCTAGAGTTTTAACCTCTTCCCTGCTATGGACGTAATGGTTCCGTCTGGTGGCGCGGTGCTGAGGCCACGGACGTAACCATTACATCCTGGTATAGGCCCTTGGGGAAGTGCTGGCATTCCCCCACCCCCCCAGGGCAGGGCTGGAAGGGGAATCACTTCCCCTTCCACACCGACCCCCCCATCCCAGCACTTTGCAAAAAACAGCTCTGCTTTCTTTGGGAAAATGTGATGGGTCCACGTAGTGTTTTGAGGCATTTTCTGTCATGGGCGCTAGGCCTACCCACACAAGTGAGGTACCATTTTTATCGGGAGACTTGTGAAAACGCTGGGTGGAAGGAAATGTGTGGCTCCTCTCAGATTCCAGAACTTTCTGTCACCAAAATGTGAGGAAAAAGTATTTTTTTAGCCAGATTTTGAGGTTTGCAAAGGATTCTGGGTAACAGAACCTGGTGAGAGCCCCACAAGTCACCCCATCTTGGACTCCTCTAGGTGTCTAGTTTTCAAAAATGTGCAGGTTTGGTAGGTTTCCCTCGGTGCCGGCTGAGCTAGAGGCCAAAATCTACAGCTAAGCACTTTGCAAAAAACACATCAGATTTCAATGTAAAAATGTGTTGTGTCCATGTTGCGTTTCCTGTCACGAGCATTAGGCCTACACACGCAAGTGAGGTACCATTTTTATCGGGAGACTTGGGGGAACACAGAATAGCAAAACAATTGTTATTGCTCCTTGTTTTTCTCTACATTTTTCCCTTCCAAATGTAAGACAGTGTGTAAAAAAGACGTCTATTTGAGAAATGCCTTGTAATTCACATGCTAGTATGGGCTCTCCGGAATTCCGTTTTTATTTTCTATCAATAAGTCACAGAGTATCAGAAGTTTCGGACTAGCTTTGGTATATGTGTAACAATTTAGTTCCCCATCCAACTCTATCAACATTTGTTCCTTTCTGGAACGTGCCCTCAATAGATGGAAATCATTGTTGTTTTAATGGGATGGAACAATTGGAGGGGGTCAATACTTTAATTTTGGTGAAAAATGATTTGTGGCAGTTGATAATCTCTAATGAATTGTGACTTACGGGGTTGCTCACTATAACATTTCTGTTATTCGAGGTTAAGAACTTTTCTTATAAATAGTGCCTAGGATAGAGGGACAGAAGTTGATATACCTGCCTTATTGGCATAAGGCAGAACAATGGTTCTATTGTAATGTGAATTAGTCTTGTCAGCTGTGAACATGATGCAGGCAGTTTAGCCTTTTTTTTGTTTTTTTATGACATGGACTTGTAACTGTTTTTTGCTTTTATGTGATTTTATGGCTACATTTTTTACCCCAAAAAAAGCAATTTTGAAATCTGAAATTTGAATTTGAACTGGGGAATATAAATTGCATGCTGTGTGGCAAACACTTATCCGTTAATGCTTATTCAACAGCATAGGGGATCTCCATCTACGACATCTGTATCAAAGGGTGCAGTAGGCCCTCAAGCAAAAACCTTTTATCCAAGTAGAATAAGCACCAGGCAAATGATCAACGCGCAACCCAGGACAAAGGCTAAAAAAAGAGGGCATCCAAAAGGCGGTCTTGCGACTTATATAAGTTGTGAATTATACCTACATTCTCCTCCTCATGTTAATAAAATGTTATTGAATGGAGCTATGGATTTTGGCTAGCACCATTAAAGAATGGTTTGCAGAGACTGAGCCCCTCATTATGAGTCTGGAGGTCGAGACTCACGGTGAAGATCGGACCACCCCCAAAGCAGCTTTCTGCCCTCCACATTACAACCCTTTCAGAGCCACCATGGTCTGACTGCCGGCATCGCCAGGTTGCCACCAGTCGACAGCCTGGAGGTGCCAGTGGCTCCGGTGGTCTTAATCCACCAGGGCAGCAGGATTACGAGTCCCCTCGCTGCCGACTTTTGCCTGGTGGTCCCAACACCATGCAAAAGCTTGTGGAGACGGGGTGCCGGGATCACCAAGGGGGCCCTGCACTGCCCATGTGCTTGCCATGGGTAGGGGCTCCCATAGACAGTCCTGTTCTGCTTTTCACTGCCCGAATTACAGGCAATGAAAAGTGTGATGGGTGCTGTCGCATTTAACGCCCCACAACATTGCCGCCTGCTCAATTAGGAGCCGGCGTCAATGTTGTTGCCTGTTTCTTGCTGGGCAAGCGGGCCGAAAACTGGAGTGGCAGTTTTCCATCCTAAAGAGTTTGGCGGGTGGCCTCCACTGCCCGCTGTTACAAATGTGGTTTCTGGTTGGCTAGGGTATGCACCTATGCCAAGCAGAACCCACCCACTCTAGTCAGGGGAAGGGAGTTATATGTCCAGGATAACCCCTGCTCACTCCCTTGGTTACTTGGCATAAGCAGTCAGGCCTAACCCGGAGGCAATGTGTAAAGCATTTGCACAACACACACATCACATGTGACACAATAAATACACCACAAAGGAAACACAATACCAAGTTATATAAAAATAAACTGTATTGTACACAAGATTATTAGACCAAACATAAAATGTCAATAATACCCTGCTACCCAAGCAGCTGTCAGAACTTCACATAATACTGTTACTCTAAAGAAATCAGCAGTAGTCACACAAACCACACAGGTTACTTATTATTCTGCAACATAGGCAGCAGTCGGGAAAACATTACTAAACCAATGCACTTGTCATGGTAAAAACACACCAACAGAAAGGAATAATATCACAGTAAGCACATTACTAAAGATGAACTTGCCCTAGTGAACATATTCTCATAAATGCACAGAATAGGATCGTCAGAAAATATATGACAAGTCATGAATGCTCATATAGTGTGACATCCCCAAGAAAGAGAAAACAACCACAGATGCCCCTAGCAACTCATAGGGAGGCCACGACCTAGTCCTAGGGTGCGGGCCCCCAAAGGACAACAGGGCACCTGTGTTCTGCCCCTGGAGCTCCTCCACTCCTATCCAGCGAGCAGGGGGAAAGGGGCTCAGCGACGATGGGGATGGCCTCAGTCAAGGTTGCCACCCCGCCCGTGACCTCCACCACATGGAGAGCCCAAAGGGTGGAAGTCTCTGAGCTCGGGCCCCTCCTTATGCTCGCAGGGGCTGTTTGGTCCTCCTTGGGATGGAGGGGAACATGTCCCAATCCTCCGACGAGCGGGAGGCTTGCAGAGGAGTCCCTGCAGCTGCAGGGAGGCTATGGCTCTGGTCCGTTCACTGCTGGGCCGCGGTGGTGAGCTTGCAATAATAGGAGCCGGCTTGTGCCTCGGGGCACATGTCAGGATGCCGCATCCCCGGGGGCACCACCAGGAGCGCACCAGCTCCAACCTTCATTGTTTTTGTGGCCCCGGGGCATGTGGAGGTGTACAGGCAAGACGTGTTGAGGTATCCCGGCTCGCAGCGGTGATTGCTTCCCTTGGCAACCCCTGTTGAGCGCTCGTGAGGCGCCACAGCAGGCAGCGCGATCCTCCTGCACCACAGAATAAGCAGAGGAGTGCTCTCAGGACTGTCAAAGATCTCAGATAAGACACTCTCTAGGAGTGGTGGCAATAGGAGAACAGCGCTCACCAGGCCTTTGGGTAAATAACGAGGATTGCTCCTTGGGGATTGGAACCCAGTTGCAGAGGACAGGGGCCACAGGATCGAGTCTCTGGTGGACACAAGGGGACACAGGGTGGCGGGGCCCAGCAACAGGCCAGCACAAGGGTGATGAAGTCAGTGGTTGTTCCTTTTAGTGACCCTGCAGGTCATAGGTCAGCACAGCAGCAGCAGTCCAAGGCGGTTCCTGGTGAGTCCCCCCATCAGCGTTCTCTATCCAGTTCCAAGGATGTTTGTTGTGTACTTTTTATGGGGAAAAATCCCCTGTACTCATACTCAGTTTTGCAAAGCATTTTCAATGAGGGGGAGAGGAGGTTTCAACCAGTTACAACTGGTTCCAGGAGTGTCCTCTCCTCCAGCCCAGGCTCCAGACATCAGTTGGGGGTAAACAAGCCCTTTGTGTGAGGCCAACGCACAGCCTTTACAGATGCATGAGTGCCTCGCCTCCCCTTCACTCAGCCCAGGAAGACCATTCAATGTGTAGATGCACCTCTGTGACTACTCCACCCTCCATGTGTAGAGGCTGTCTGAAAAGTATGCACAAAGCTGAGCTGTCTCTCTGCCCAGGCGTGGATTGGAGTCAAGCTGTAAAACACCAGAGTCATAAGCACAGAGAAATACTCACTTTCTAGAAGTGGCATTTCGGTAATGAATCCACCTACATGAGTAAGCAGCATTTCTCATTACCATTAAAACCATACCAGATATGCCTACGCTACCCATCATGAATCAGACAATACCCCCTAGACATAAGGCAGGGCATTTCCAAAACAATCATATGAGAAGGCAGCACTCACAGCAGTGGGAAATCAGTTGGCTGTTTGTCACTACCAGGACAGGCCACACAACCAGGCACAGGTCCTGCCTTCTCTATACATAGCAGCCTGCCCATAGGGCTATCTAGGGCCTACCTTAGGGGTGACTTACATGTAGTGAAAGGAGGGGTTCTGGCCCTGGCAAGTAGATTTAGATGCCAGGTCCCTGTGGCAGTTAACTGCGCACACAGGTCCTGCGCTAGCAGGCCTGAGGCAGACTTGAAAGGCTACTTCTGTGGGTGGTGCAAGCAGCGCTGCTGGCCCACTGGTAGCATTTAATTTACAGGTCCTGGGTATAGGGATACCACTGAACAAGGAACTTACAGGTAAATCAAATGTACCAATCAGGTATAAACCAATCATACCAAGTTTACAAGGGAGAGCACATGCACTTTAGGACTGATTAGCAGTGATAAAGTGAACAGAGTCATAACGTCAGCCAAAAAGGGTCAGAAAAATTAGGAGAAGAAGGCAAAAGTTTGGGGAAAGGGCCAGGTCTAACACCACTAAACTCAAAATGAGGGACCGAGTCTCAATTGAAATTTCTCAATGTATACATCAGCCCTAAAAAGAGTAACAAAACAATAGATCTGGAAAGGCTATGAGAAGTAATAATGGATATCAAATCAGAGCATAAGAAACTGAAAACTATTGACAGCAGAAGATTTCAATGTTTATCTATTTTCCAAACAAGATGATGAAGACAGTCAATAAATGACAGACTTTAAAATGGGGAAAAATGTATATTCAGGCCCAGCCACACACCCCTGCCTAAATAATGTGGGGAGAATTTGTCTAACTTTTTGTACAATAGCAGGATTGAGAGTGTTAAGTGGCAGGTTTGCAGACACAACCCTCCTTGGACACAGGCCTCTGAGAAGTGTGTTTGGTATTAGGATTACATGTTGACCTCCATTTCTCTGCCTTTCCCTATACTGCAATATAAGATTAAACATCACTTGAAAATGATCATCACCCGCAGGTCGTAATATCATCTGCCACAATATCTGAACCTCAAGTTTCCAAGGTACTGCTGGCAGACGCACATGCAACAAAACTGAAAAAGGCTTCACTAAAATGAAGAGAGCATCCCAGCTGTCTTCGAATAGAGTGCAGCATTCCTTCCCTTGAATACAAAAGATGGGGACTAGATTGGCAAGTGGAAAAGTTAATTGAATATAAAACCTCAACTGTCCAAATTTCCCTTGGACAGAAAACTTCAGAAGAGACTCTCGCCAGGAACTATACATATTAAAATCCAGAAAACAAGCTCCTCCATTCACTCCGAGCAGACAATAGTAGCTGTGAAATTGGGCAGGAAAATGCTTAAAGAGGAGATTTGGCTACACAAGAATGCTATTTCTGGAGCATACGGGCCAAGCTAGTGTATACCTCAGTATAAAGCGTTCTGCGTTCTGCAAAGTTCTGGCAGATGGTAAAACAGAATGATCAAAGACTGAATATGGCAAACAATGCAAATATATCACTGAGCAAGACAGGCTAAGGTACTTAACCACCCACTTGGAAGCTAAGTTGCATGCTCCATGAAAATGCAGTAGACAAAAGAAGTTCAAGGAAGAGGAGTCGACCTGAGTCAGAAGTTAGCCCACTTGTTACATCAGAAGGAATTAGCAGGCAACAGCAGAAACTCATTGAGCACTCAAGAGCACTCAGTTCTGGGCAGAAAATGTGACTCCCATCCTCATTGAAGTTCTCCAGAAGGAAGACGTCCCAGACTCTCTTCAAGGGAGGGGAGAGGAATTACATAACTAATTAACGTCTGATCTCACTTTTAAATATGGAAGAAAAGTACTTTGCAGGCTTGTTGCTGTAAGATCTCAAATCCTGGTCAAAAGATAAGTAATTAATTCCCATGAATCAGGTGAGTTATCAATAAAAACAAGGTTGCATCTCTTACCTGCTAGCACACTCTATGCTTCTGGCTGAAGCTGACCACACACATTCACTACTTTACCTCTTCTTTGTTGACTTTAAGGATGCTTTTGACTCAGTCCCTGGAAGTCAATTATGGAAAAAGTGCATTCATGGTCTATTCCAGAGAAACTGTGAAGAGCAATAGAACTCCTATACTCAAATACCTGGAAAGGGATCAAATTAGGTGATGGTAACTATCTATCGAGGAAGGTCTTTACAATAGCAGGGCTCAAACAAGGCTGGGAATTGGCTCCCTTGCTATTGAATCTTTATATAGCTGATCTCACACTGCCATTTGATCTCATTAATTCTCATCCATCAAAATGGGAAGAAAGCCGTTATTCAACTTCTTGTATGTGGATGACCTGGTTATGTTAAGTAAAACAAAAGTGGACCTCCAGAGAATAATTAATAAGTTAGAGAAATACTCTATGTAAATAGCCGGGAAGTGAAACTGTAAAACAACCAGAGTCATTACCTATGGCAAGATAAGGCAGCTCTCAAAACATCTATGCCAAAGTCAAAATAGCTAAGAAAGTACACTGTGAGGAATATATAGGAAGCAGAAAATACATCAAAGGAAACCTTCAAAGTTGTAAAAAATGGTGGCCCAGATTTAAGAGGGCCTAGTGCCATATATTGCTACATTAGCAGAAGTGTTTTATGCTAATGGGGCGAATGTTATGGCAAAAACACTGTGCCATATTTACAAGGTGGCACAATGTATGCATTGCACCACTTTGTAACCCCTTGCGCCACATTAAGCCTGTGCCAGGCATAATGCATGAAAGGGGGGTGTTCCCCCGTGAGGGGGGGTGACAAAAATGGGGCAATGAAATCTAAAAGATTTATTTGCGTCATTTTTAGCAGGCATTAAAAGGAAGCACACCATTGTTTTCCATGGGCCTCAATGTGTTTTGCAGGATTAGCGTAAACATGTTTGCACTAATCCTGCAAAGAGCTAAACTAGCATCAAATATTTTGATGCACGTCCCTAACTACTGTCATGGGGTGCGGTAGGTTGAATACAGCACACACAGGGTGGCGTTAGGAGATGCTAAAGTTGGCAAGAAAAGTGGCACTGCCTTTGATGCAGTGCCCTTTTTCTTATATTCAGCCCTTTATGTCTCTGGAGCCCTGTGTCAGAGACCAACAACCTTCTGTGGCATGGTGTGGTAAGCTGGCTTCATATTTTCAAAATAAGATCTCAATTATCCAATCCTCTGACACCTAGTTGGAAGAGGGTTTGATGGATATAGTAAGCTCAAGTACGGCCACTACAACTAAGGCTACACGTTGAAGCCTCCATCATATCCCCTTAGAGTGATCATTGGCAGCTATACGTAGCCTTAAATCAGGATCTCATTCAGATCCTTGCTGTTCCAAATCAGGTCTCTTGTTTGACAGAGGCTTGCACCCTACCTAAGTAGGGACCATCCATTCTAGTCAGGGCAAGGCAAGTACACAACCTAAATAAACCTGTGCACACTCTCTGGTAGCTTTGGACCCAGAAGGCAGCCTTAGCTTGGACGGCAATTTGTAAAGTATTTGTGCAAAACACACGGAATCACACTGTATACACCACAAAAAGACGCCACTCGGATGTAGAAAAATTTACAGTATAGGTTTAAAATTAGGCTGAAATGACAGGACCCTGATCAACAGAAGTCAAAAGATTTAGGTTTCTATATATTAAAGTAGTGTGATTTAGCAATAATCTGCAGGGCTTATTTCTGAGGTGTACACTACTCCATCCAAGTAGCTATGAAAAGGTATCAGTGTTCCAAGCGTGTGCATCGTGCTAAGATTCTGGGAGAGTGTGCACTCTCCCTTTGTATAGAATACAGTAATATGATCACCCGCACTCTTCCTGGTAGAGCAGACGGCTGTTACAGGATTACAGCAGGTTCGAAAAGTATGGTGAAGGGAAGTATCAGATCAAGTGCAGGGACCACCCAGGGCAGAAAGAAAGTTGTAAAGTACATTATCCCCATTTCACAGTACCTTGCGCTTCGCTTTGTAGTCATTGGATGAGGGGGTCACACTGCAGTTAGGTTTGGTGGAGGTAATGGAGCAGCCCTCTGCAGACCCTGCTGCAGAAGGTATCCAATGCGAGAAGGTTCCCGGGGACTGGGGTGAATGCACAGCTTCTCTAAACCCTGGCAGCACACCACTTGTAGTGACTGTAAGAGTCCTCAAGGGTGTCTCTTGAACGCTTGCGGTTGTAGCGGTACCACTTGTGGAGACCACCGTCCTATCCCCAAGGGATACAGAGAGTGTCACGCCACAACACCAGCTGCCGCTGAGATAAACACCCGCACCATGGGGATGTTGCTGTGCAAGGGGTGTGGACAGCTTGGTTCCAGCAAGTTGCATTGTTCTTGTGACCAGGGTGGGCAAGCCAGATACCCTGGGAGACACTCTAGAGGTTGAGGTGATTACTTGAGTAGGGCAAAGGTCAGCAGGCAGAAGGGAAGTCCAGTCAGGCAGGACAGCAGTCCCTCAGAACAGTCAGCCCCTTTGTGTGGGCTCTGGCCACTACCCTTTGAGATGTAAGTGAGAGCCCTTCCCAACCTCCTCCCAAGGAAGACCCATCAGAATGCAGATGAATGCAGATGTTGCTGAGTATCCTGTGTTGTGGGTGTCTGAAGGGAATGCACAAATGTAACTGTCACCTAACCCCAGCCAGATGTGTATTGGAGATAGGCTGTAGGCACACAGGTCAGAAAGTGCAGAGAAATGTCCACTTTCTAAAAGTGACATTTCCAATAGTAACAGTAAATCCGACTTTACCAGTGAAGAGGACCATTCCAATTTTACTACACATGATGTAGCTACTCCCCTCAGATCAGGATTTACAGCTTAAAGATACTATAAGGAATTCCCAATGCTGACCTATGAGTGGGGCAGGCCTCACAGTAATGAAAAATGACTTTAGGAGTTTTTTATCACTAGGACACGAAAAACTTAAAGGTACATGTCCTGCCTTTTGTTTACATGGAACCTTGCCCTATGGGCTACCAAGGGCCTACCTTAGGGGGTCACTTATATGTAAGGAAAGGGGAGTTCTGGACTTGGCAAGAGGTTTTAGGTGCCAAGGTGGGATGGCAGTGACACTGCAAACACAGGTTCTGCAGTGGCAGGCCTGACACATGTTCACAGAGCAACTTACATGAGTGGCACAATCAGTGCTGCAGGCCCACTATTGGCATTTAATTTACAGGTAGTGGGGTATATGGTATATCACTCTACAAGGAACTTACAGGTAAATTAGATATGCCAATTGTGGATACACCATTGTTACAATGTTTTAGGGGAGAAGCTCATGAACTTTAGCACTGGTTAGCACTGGTAAAGTGCTGAGTACTAAGGCCAGCAAAAAGATACAGCAACAAAACAGGAGGTAAAAATGCAAAACGTCTGGAGTAAGACACCCTAAGGATACCAGGTCTTTCCCATGTTCTCCCCAGCTGAAAGTGGGGAGAGCTACCCAATCTCTAGGGAGTTCTCATCACTCAGGTAAAAGAACCTGGATTTACCATTAGCATTGGCGTGGTCTATCCCAGGTCTGTGTTCCACCCTGAAGTCTATACCTTGTAGAGAATTGGACCACCTCAACAGTTTTGTATTTTACCCCCTCATTTGAATGAGACACCTGAGGGTCCTGTGGGCAGTCTGAATCAGGAAGTGAGTGCCAAATAGCTATGGCCTCAACTTCTTTAGGGCCAAAACCACAGCAAATCTTCTCATTCTATAGCACTCCACCTCTGTTCCCGGGGGTGTAACCTCCTAAAAATAAAGATGAAGGCTACAGGTTGAGCCATGACCTTTTCATTGAGCTGGGGCAATACTGCCCCTAAGCAATGCGCTGAGGCATCAGTTTGTACAATGAATTCTTTGGAGACGTTGGGGGCCTTGAGTACAGGAGCCATGCACATGGCTTCCTTCAGGGAATCAAATGCTTTTTGGCTTGCCTCTGTACAAATAACATTCCTGAGCTGATTCTTAGAAGTCATTTCAGTCAAGAGAACAACAATGGTGCCATATCTATTGACAAACCTTCTATAGTACCTAGTAAGGCCCAAGAAGGCTCTGACCTCAGTTTGTATCTTGGGGGCCTTCCAGGCCATGATAGTCTCAATCTCAGCTTGGAGGGGCTGCTCCTAACCCCCGTCCACCAAGTGTTCTAAGTACACCACTGACCTCTGCCATGTCTGGCACTTACTGGCCTTGATAGTCAAGCCTGACTATTGCAGGTTCTGAAGCACTTCCCTGAGGTGGTAGAGGTGGTCCTCCCAGCTGCTACTGATACAAGTATGTCATCCAAGTAGGCAGCAGAGAAGGCCTCAAACCCAGTGATTACCACATTAACCAGCCTCTGAAAGGTGGTAGGAGGGTTCTATAAACCAAAAGGCATCACCCTAAATTGGTAGTGGCCCTCTGGGGTGGACAAGGTTGAGCTCCCCTTGGCTCCGTCAGTTAAGACGATCTGCCAGTACCCAGAGGTGAGATCAAAGGTACTTAAGTACTTGGCAGCCCCTAACCGATCAACCTGTGGAATGGGATAAGCATCAGTCTTGGTTACAGAATTGACCCCTCTGTAGTCCACACAGAACCTCAGTTCAGGACTGGTGCCCGGTGGGCCAGCTTTTGGCACCAGAACCACAGGACTGGACCAGGGGCAACTGGAGGGTTCTATCACCCCCAGATCCAGCATCTTAGTGACTTCCCTCTTGATGCGGGCCCTCACCTTATCTGACAACCTATAAGACTTTTGCCTGACATGGAGGTTGTCTCCTGTGTCCATATCGTAGGTACACAGGTGTTAAACTCAAAAGTGAGGAAGAAAGGTGAGGAGAACTGTTCCAATACTTGGCTGCAGTCCTTCTGCTGTTCAGGAGTCAAGATGGGGGAAAGGATCACCCTGTCCACAGATCCACCTTGCTCCTTTAAGGCTAAGAGGTCAGGCAGAGATTCACCTCTTCCTCATCAGCTCCATCAGTTACCAGCAACACAGTGACTTCAGATCTCTTAAAGTGGGGTTCAAGGCAATTGATATGAAGCACCCTTTGGGGTTGCCTAGGGGTCTTAAGGTCCACCACATAGGCGACCTTATCCTCGCTCTCAGCCACCTTTTAGGGCCCGGTCCAGCAGTTCTGGAGGACCATGGGCTCTACAGGTTCTATCACCCACACTTTTTGCCCAGGCTGGAATTCCACAGTGTTAGAGTTTTGGTTATACCGCTCCATCATTACAGCCTGGCTAGCTTCTAAGTTGTCAGAAGCTAACTTCTACAATTTAGCCCTTTGGCTACAGAAGGCCAGCATGTAGTTCCCTACATCCTGAGGGATCTTCTTGGGAGCTTGCTTCCAACCCTCCTTCACCAAGCTAAGATGTCCCCTGACATGGTGCACATACAGAAGCTCAAAGGGTTTGGACTCCACTCCCTTCTGTGGTACCTCCTTGTAGGCAAACAACAAACAGGGCAAAAGGATATCCCACTTTCTCCTTAGGAGGACTATCTCATGAGCCAGCTCCAGTAGGATTGCACTATAGCACTGGGGACCACTAGGATCTTGGGCTCACTATATAGGAGGCCATCCCCCCAGTCCCGGTTACCCAGTGACACCAGGGTAGCCCCATTAAACCCCACCCCCATTAACTGGGACAAACTCCTCCACCAGCACTATGCTAGCCAATCCATGGTTCTTACTTCCAGTGGGAGGGTGTGCTCTTTTTGGACACTTGAGGTCTCCCTTGTAGTGTCCATACTCACCTCACTTGGGTGTTTTGGGCTGCTGACTTTTGTCAGGGTAGTTTGGTTTCTAATGGCCAGATGGGGAATGTGAACCAGAACCTTTCCCTTGTTTTGAGGGTCTTTAGAGAACTCCTTCTTTTTACCTCCCCACTCTTTTCACTGGTGGAAACCCGCAGCACCCTTTTGAGAGTCCCCTCAGATACCTTTGTGGACACTGTGGTGCTGACCCAGGTGTCCGCCTCCTCAGCAAGCTTCCTTGGATCGGTCAGCTTGCTATCCACCAGGTGTTGGTGCAGCTCTGTAAAACAACTATCAAGCATGTGCTCCTTCAAAAAGAAGTTATACAGCTCATAAAAATCATTCACATAGCTACCCTTCACCCAGCCCTTTTGTGCCTTACCAGCATAATCTAGAAAACTTGCCCAGGTCTGTGTTTTGAGTTTGCGACTGGCTCTGACTTTTTCCCTGTATTTTTCAGGCGTCAGACAAAACTTTTTGACTAAGATGGCTTTCATGGCAGGGTAGTTGCTCTGGTCCCCTACTTCTAAAGTAAGAAGGGTGTCTATAGGCATGTACACTTTGAAGTCTGCCAACCACTCATCTACGTCATCCACCAAATTGAAACTGGGCCCTCAGAACTCACTTGAAGGCACTGCAGGTATGTAGCCACCATTTCCATTGCTGGACACTACTTCCAGGGTTATTATGTCCAGCTCTCTCAAACTGACCTCATGGGCCAACTTTTTCACCTCAAGAGCCAAATTCTCTCCTTGTGGGCCTGATCCAATCTGGCAAGCTCCGGTCTCCAGTCCACCCTAGGGATGTCACGTCTAGCACTTGTCCTTCCAACCTGTTAGCATAAGGGGTGACTACCATTAAACCATTAGTCAACAAGGTGCTGGATGTGTTGCTGTCCACAGCAACAGTACCCTTTTCCTGGAAGCAAGCTAAAATCCTGCTCTGCTTAAAAAAACCTTGGCCTACCCTAGTGAGCAGTCTAATTATAGGCTAATTTTCCCTACTACCGGCCCTGTCCAAAGTGCTGGAAACGTTGGTAAATCAGAAGCTCTCCCAGTATCTTCAAATCAATAATCTACTCCACCATAGCCCGTCCGGCTTTAGACCCTACTTTAGTACAGAGATGGCGTTAATAGAAGTTGCCAAATTTGTCAGAGGCACCCTGAATACTGGAGGGAAGGCAGTGCTGAATATGTTAGACCTGTCAGCGACCTTTTCTATGGTCCTCTATTCCAGACTTTTAACACATCTCCCATCTATCGGGATAAGTGGACAAGCCTTAGAATGGCTAACCTCCTTAATGTAGGATAGAGGATAGGAAATATGAGTCCCTCCTTTTTCTTCAGGGTCACATGAGTTGACAGTGGGGGTGCCTCAGGGCTCAGCTGTGAGCCCCACACTATTCAATGTGTATCCTATCCCACTATCCCAGCTGGCAGAAGCCTTGGCGGCAAAAGTGATCTCATATGCTGTGACACTCCGCTCCTGTTCTACTATGGGAGGGGAGAAGAGATTGCAGGAGAATCCATCAAAAACTGCCTCACAGACGAATTTCACTGGATGACCGCCCATCAACTAAAATTGAATATAGGTAAGTTGAATATACTATTCTTCGATCATAATTCCCTGGAACTATGACAGGCCTTTTTGTTGGAAGATGGCCCCCCAGGCACTCAGGAATGAACAGTTAAGAACCTGGGTAACAAATTCAACAACTCTCTATCCTTCCAACCACAAATTGGAAGATGACCCCAGGCCCTCAGGGTGGAAAAGTTAAGAACCAGAGTGTCACATTTGACAACTCTCTATCCTTCCAAACACAAATTAAGTCTGCTGTAGACACATGGTATGGGCTCCTACGCATGCTAAAAAGTTCCTTGGAAGGCGTAACCTTGAGGCTGGAAATAGAAATCACCCTATATTGGGACTTCCTGACTACCTGCTCAACAGACTTCAGGTAGCCCCGAACACGGCAGCCCGCATTCTTCTTAACCTACCTCTGAGACTGCACATGTTCCCACAACCACATAGTCTCCACTAGCTCCTAATTAGGAAGATAATCCTGTCCAAACCACTAGTTATGGTCCACAGGGCACTTCATTATACAGGTGCAGGCTACCTTAGGACAAGCATCAGCTATTACGCTCCTTCTAGAAATTTGCAGTCAGCTAACAGCTTTCAGACAAAGATCCCTAAGATTTGCCACATTAGAGCTTGGGAACGTGCTTTCTCCTACCAAAGGCCATTTGCATGGAATAAACTCTCCCTGGAGATACGCGCAGTGGATGCTATCTCGCTGAAAACCTGGTATTTTAAACAATAATAGATGGTTCAATTGTATTTTGTGAGGTGCTGATAAGCATAGTGACAGGACACTGCTTGGCGTAGCCGTGCGCTTTATAAGTCACATTTCAGAGTATAAGTATTGAGGAGTCTGGATCGACACAAGAGGCAACCTAATATGGCAAAAAAAGGTCAATTAGACAGAAAGCCCAGGCTCTGCAATGTGCTTTCACAACTGCTTCTAAACACCTATGGAGCTCCAGCCTCGATCCAATCCTTTAGGATATAAAGATGAAGTTATTGGCTACAAAAACACAAGGGAGCAAACTCCTGATGGGGAAGGATGCGGGCCTATTGAACGGTTTGGTGACCAAAATATGTAAATCATTTTTCTGTCTTCCAAGGATGGTTGCCCACCACAAATACGCCTGGAGGTTGGCCTGGTAACTTAAGTAATAACCAGACAGCAAGCATTTAACCTTTAGGTAAGGCTCCCTGGATAATCTGAACTGGCAAAAAATTAGAACCAGCCCAAGCAACTCACTGCATCTTTGGTTCCTGAAAAAGCCCGTAGACACTCTGCAGGCTAGAGTTCTTTGGAACCAGGAGGTGACTCAAGCAGTGTTTAAAAAGTATATTTCCATTTGTACTCACAAGATTAGCAAACTAGACGATAAGAGCACATTAACACGGCAAAGGCATGCCTGAATTGTGATAAACACCTACAATGTAAAAGGACAGCAGGCGTTTCTGAGTAGAAATTATTCAAAGTACATCATTTAATTTGGGGCCTTTTCAACATCGGGCTTCTGCTTAAGTGGCTCACTCGACCCATAGACTCCAGATACCGACTCTGCAGAACCTGAAAAGAAACTCTTGTACATGCAGTTTGTTTGTGTCCAGCATTATACCGAGGGTGCGGAGATCTCTTGCGTAGAGTTTGTAATTCTCTTAATGTGCAGACATGCAGACAAGCTAATATGGCAGCACTGAATCCTGTCAACATCCAATATTAGGCTGGTAAAGTTTTTCTTCAAGATCAGTGAAAGCTCATATATAATTAATAATCACCTTTAATCATTTTAATGGTTAAAAGTTATTTAAATGTATCTAGTAATGTAGCTCTTTATAACGTATTTTGATTTTATTTATAGAAAAGTCTTAGACAATCCTTTATGTACTGTATGTTAATCATATTTTGCAAAAATGTTAATCAATCATGCAAATAAAGACTATTCATTCTTCTTTTTTTTTTTTGCACAAGTATTTTTGCCTTTTTTGCAGGTGCTGTTCCATGGTGCTTGAATATATTGCTCTCTTTACTTCACCACTACAACTTTTTGACAGTATCTGCAGTATACCGCAAAATGCTGCATGTCATCTTCATTTTCTTCCTCTTCTTGGTGCAGCACTTCCTGCGGAACGGTTGGCTGTATTCCACCCGCTCATTTCTATTTGGGTGCTTAGCTCAGAGGTTGTTTTACATTCCAGTGGTGCCGTTGAATACTGGACTGTTCCCTCTGTTGAAAATCTTCTGACACAAAATGCATGTCACCTTCTATGCACTATGTTTTATTTCGTCAGCTGGAAGGTCAATAAACTACCACATCAGTGATTCCTTTGCTGATTTTGCTTCTCGTGGTGCTACAAAAGAGCACAATGATGTCAACATCTTTCAAGGGTGAACCTTGTATAGGCTGGTCTCCAGAGTCTGAGGCTATGAAGGCTTCTGATAGTATGTGGTGAAAACTATCTATGTTAAACAAGTACTGTAATGGTAGATAGCAAAATGTTTTGAAGTTGTTTCTAAAGGTTGTGTTCTCTTGTACTAAAGTCTCCTGAGTGGCAAATCAAAACGCTCCTTCAGTTTCATTTTTTTACTTCCCATAAGTAATGTAGTACTCCCACTGGGCCCATTGGACAAATGAAAGGATCCACAAATGTCCCACATAAGTTTTGCTTCCTGTTCTGGGTCCAGCTGTAGTATCGTCATGTGACCTGGTGCTTCTAAAAAAAAAAAGTTGTGTTCACTATGAATAGGAGCTTCATTTAAACTTTGAGCCAAGAGGTTTCCTCACAGGACCAAATATCAAATGGATTGCGTATTTTGGTGGAATGTCAGTGTTTTCAAGTTTGTGGTACCCATCATCCATCTGCAAAGGAAGTGACATCACTGGTTTCCTACCCACGGTAGCCTACAATCCTCCCTCCTTTCAGATCCTACTTAAAGGCGGCTGCATTGCAGACACACAGTGGACACATGCAGCCAATATGTCATTGGTATGCCAAATGCATGCAAACACAATCCTGACTTTCCCATTCGCTCCTGGGCCATGCACAGTGCCAGTAACCCTGGTTTCTTCCCCTAAAACGGATGCTCTGATGTGCTACTCCATGCTCTTAACCATTGCCACCGTATGCCACACTGCTGCCACACTACACAACAAAGAAGAAGCATTCACATGCACCTCCCACACGTTTTCATGCATTCTCCCTCACCCACTGCTCCCACACCATCAGTATCTAGCTCCCCACCTGGGCACACTCATACAAACCAGCCACCCCCTCACGCACCCAAACAACATGACATTCCCATTGCCTATCTGCACAGGAAGAGACATCACCAGATTTTCCATCATCCATCTGCATAGGAAGTAACATCACTGGTTTCTTGCCCACAGTACTCTGTGCTTCCCCCAGAATCTACTTAATGGTGGCTGCAGTGTGGACGCACAGTGGACATGTACAGCCAGCATGCCAGTGGTATGCCGAAGCCATGCACAGACAAGCTCGTCTATGTCCATTTGCTCCTGGACTGTGGTCAGCGCCAGTAACCCTTGTTCTCCCCCCTGGAGCTCCTTTGTGCTCTTAACCCTTACTGCCACTTGTCGCACTGCTGCCACACCACACAACAAATAAGGAGCATTTACATACATCTGCTGCAAGCTCTTATGCACTCTCCCACATCCTACACCCACCACTTCTTCACCAACAGTACCAAGTACTCCACTTCCTCACACTCACACAAGCCAGCCACCCACTCATGCTCCAAAACCCAAACATGCCACACTTGCATGAATGCTCCTCAACACTTCTCGCTCACGAGACATACCACACAGGTATGGGACCTACTGTACAACCATGGTCCAGTCTGCTCGTTCTCACTGAAACATGACTAAACCCAACCATGGCACTGGACATCACTCCAGCCATCCCTGCTAGTTACAAGATCGTTCTCCCAGAAGCCTCCAGCAAGGTTCAGGGAAAATTCAGTTGGAACTGGTCAGCTGGGCTCTTGGAAAGCATAGGCTTCTTTCAGGTTTTGAGGCCGTGTAACTTAATAGGAACTCAGCAAGTTGGACCTTAGAGTCCACTTCTTCATGTTAGGTACAAGTGGAAGCAGGTCCAGCCCTTGGGTTTCATACGCAGAGGACACACAGTTCATACTCTCCTTTTGGGCCAAGACCCCAACACAAGAAACAAGTTCACCGCCTGCATAATCAAAGTTGCTAATCAGATGAAAGCCACCTTTCTCAAGCTCAACACTGACAAGAAAAAAGTAATGATCTTCGGCAATAACACATCACCATGGGACTCCAAATGGCGGCTGTCCAAACCCAGATCCACACCCAAACCCAGAACCCACGCCATCAACCTCGGAATAATCATCAATGCCACTTCATCCTGCTTCCTCACCCTGAAGATGCTGAGGGAGATCTTCAAATGGCTCCCATGCAACACTAGAAAAACTGTCACTCATACTCTAGTCATCAGCAAGTTGGACTATGGGAACAGCCTATACAATGGAATCACCAAGCAACTCACTACAAGTCTGCAAACCATCTAGAGCTCAGCAGCCAGACTCATCCTCGTCACACCTCAGGGAACTACACTGGCTCCCAATACACAAACATAATTTAAACTCCCCACAAACACATTTAAGGCAGTACACAACTCAGACCCCACCTGCCTGAACAGTTTCATTTCCTTCACCCAACCACCCAAACACCTCTTCTGTGCAGTACTCCCACTCACACACATCCTACACATACACAGACCATGATCAGGAAAACAAGTGTTCTCTTAGATCACTACTAAAGCTTGGAATGGCCTCCAACTCCACTTCAGGGCCTCCTCCTCTCTTTTTGAACTGCACAAGAAGCTGAAGAACTGCCTTTTTAATTAACCAGCCTACTATATGTAAGGCTAGGCACACACACCTGCTGAGCACCAGGATACCCGTACAGGTGATTGTGCCCATTACAAATACACACAATATAGCACACTATCTCATTGGCTAATACAATTAGTTTAATATATAAATAGGAATGGCTTGCACCCAACCCTAGTGGTCCTTCAGCCGGGTGTGCAATGGGCTTGGCCAACCTGCAGCCAGGTTCTGGGTCCAATCCCCAAATACATTTGTAGTACTGCAGCACTCTGGCACAAAGAGATCATGCAAGCTTCAGTTTGTGATGCTTGCTTTGGTCTTGCAATACTGTACCTTCCACAGTACTCCAGCTGTACCACACAATGGTCTGCACTAGGTCCTGCAGAAGTACTGTGGCATTATATTTTTTCATTCTTTTTATTCTTGGCGGGTCCCTCTGGGTTTCCCTTCAGAACTGCCATATGGTCAAAGTACCTCTTCCCTGCCCCCTTATTGAGTATTTTTATTTTACCTTTAAGACATGGGGACCACGTCTTTACTTTCTCTTCATAATGTAGCCAGCCATCCAGATCACTGGCTTTGTGGGACTGGGACCAGTCTTGCGTGACTACTATGGGAGTGCAGTAGTATAGCAGTGCTAACTATAACTTGCGCACCCGCAATGCACTGCCTATGACCTGACATATGACGTCACTAATGACATGTTCTATGACATCATTTATGAGATCATTGATGACATTTCAAATGACATCATTGATGAAACCATTGATCACCCATTTTGTGAATTGTTCATTCCCTGGGTTGGGATTCTGGGCTCTTTAGATGTTCTGATAGGGAGCCATGAACTCCCCTCCCCATAACAATCAATGTTGACCTCGGGGCAGGCTCTCCTGGGTCTTATGAGGTATGGTGGGTGCATGTCCCCATCCCCATAAAAATTGTTTTGGCCTCAGGGGTGGGCTTCTCAGAGCCTCTGGAGGCCCGCAGAGGGGGACCATGCAGCCCCCTCAGCTTTATAAACACAGCCCCAAGCATAGGCTCCCTAGGGCTTATAATAAAAAATGCAGCCTAGCTGCCATTTGTTTTGATCCTGTGAGAGTCTTGCAGGATTGCTTTTGTTGCTGTTTTCTTTTTGTTCTTTGGCCGCGGGGTAGGGCCAAGGAGGTCAGGGCATTCGATCCTGCCCCTATATATATTTTTTTAGAACCTAAAGACCAGGAACTAGAAGCCATATGTAAAAAGCCATTTAGCATTTCTTAGCGGACAGAATCACTATTTTGGGCCATTAAAAAATGCTAAATGGGCTTTTCATATGTACAAAGCCCGTTAAGTGGTCGCAAATTGGGATTTGCAATCCCCTAAATAGAAAACCACAAATAGGGATTACTTTTTTGCGATTCCTGTGCACATATACAAAGTATTTCCTAAATGCGAATTGGGCATTTAAGAAATGCAATTACCATTGACTCCAAGTCAATGGTATCCATGTACAAATTAAAATAAGCACCCAAACCAATAAAAAGTAAGTTGTGAGATGTAAGCCCCTTTAAAAATTTATATTAAACACAATAGATTTCACAAGCACAGTATAAGTGCTGCGCAGGCGAGACCTAAAAAGCACCCAAAGATGCTTTTTATTTAGACTGCAATAGGGTACATGCATGCCCCCATGGCATATGTACGCTCTACATGTGTACCACTTTTTTTGGGGTGCATTACAGGGGCCCTCAGGCCCATATCTGTCCTTGGAGTAGCTTTTCCAAAATAGCGATTTCCTATACGAATAATAGGAAATTGCTATTTTGGAAATGTTAAACCGGCCCATTGGAAGGATTGGCCTGTGATTTCCTATTTGTGATTTCCTAATAGCGATTTCTACATTGTAGGAATCGCTATTAGGAAATTGGATATTTCATACAAATCATGTTATAAGGAATTGCTATTTGGGGAATGCAAAATTGCATCTTCATGCATCTGGCCCTAAGTCCACGAATCCTGTAATGGCTGCCAGCAATATTTTTCTCATGTTGCTGGCAGCCAATCAGAGAGCTCTCTCTCTCGAGAAGGCTCAGGGAAATAAAGCTCCCTTGGCCAGTCAGAAAGCACTACCAGAATATACAATTATATTTGACCCTTAATTTCTCAAAAACTACTGAACTGGTTTACACCAAATCACAACCATTCATCTTTTTTTCTGTAGCCCATCTTTAAAAAGTCTATGAAAAATGCATGGGGATTTTGTATTTTGGGACCCCCCCTTTTCCCTCAGTCCCCGCTTGATGGAGCACACCAAAACCTTTTTTTGGGGAAAGATTCGTCAAATGGGGCAAAGTTATTAGCAAAGCCAAAAAACACTCTTTCTATTGAAAAGCAGACCTAACTATAACTACGTAGTGGCAATAAGAATACAAAACAAAGTGGCTGTGCATAAGATTTTCACCTCCTATACATAAGTATATTGTAATGAAGAAAGCAATGTCCATATGTTACGTAAAGTACTGTTAAGAGTGCCAAACTGGTAAGCACCCAACCACTTCGGGTGCAGTTGTGTCAGTTGATAAATCAAACAACACCTGAAAATTCTATATTGTTATATCAAGGTACACCTAAAAAGTCCATTCCTTCTTGTTGTGGCAGTTGGAGTTCCAATACTAGGTATATCCCAACATCACCAAAATTTCATATGAGGTTCATAAGTTCCCGAGCAAACAAAGCTCTTGAAATAGGATTGTCAAATCCACAAAAATAAATTATGTGCTATAGCCAATAAACATGACTATGATAAGCCTAAGTGGACAAAGAAAAGAAACCACAATGATGGCAGGGAGGGGTAATAATAAAAACATTAAAACATTTCTCATTGTAATATGAGGACACAAAATGGGTTCATGGTGCAGTGCAGAGAGAAGAGAGTAAACTGCAGAGCACATGTCCTAATACACCTATCACAGAGAATAATAAACTATAATACAAGGAGTGCAATTGTTTCCTTACATAATGAGGACACAAGATAAGCTCATGAAGCAGTGCGGAGTAAAGAATGTTAACTGCAAAGTAAATGTCCTAATGTCACCATTGCAAAAAATATTACAAAAATGAATAATAAAGAATAATCAACAATAAGGCAAGGGGGACATGTAGCTAAACAATCTGTATGTTTAAGTGACCACAAGCGTGCTAGAATATCATTTTTGCCAAAATTTAAAACAAAATCGGAAAGTTGACCAATAATAAAAAATGGAATTGCCCTGAAAGTAATAGACTAGCCAATACAGCGCAAATGAAAATTATATATATATCAATGTAATCAAACAGATATTAAATAAAATAGTGGGGTGGAAATACATCCTCCTATTGGGATCTCCAAAATATCAGCAACTGCCCAAATTGTATATAAATGGTGTTTGAAGTTCGTAAGCAGATATGTGTAAATAACGTCTTCCAAGTCATAAGTGCACAATCAAGAATGGTCAAGAATTATCCTCTTATCATGCTCTCAAAAATTTCAGCAACAGACCGAATTGTAAACAAATGCTGTTAGACAATCAAAGGCAGATACGTATAAATATCGCCTTCCAAATCTTATGTGCACAATCACGAATGGTCGAGAGCAAAGAAGCTGGCCCAGCTGGCGAAGCAAATCCATAAAACGTCTTACCATTTGGAAATCGTAACCATGATGCACAGAGTATTGCGGCTATAAGGGTGCCGCCATTTTGTCCTATTTATCGAAAATAAAATAGTAATAGAAAGAGAACTGGAAACGCCAGGTCAATATAGAAAAACAAAGATAAATGTATTACCTTGTCGTAGTGAAACGGGAGTTCAAGCAAGGTTTAAAGAGAACGGTGAGTCGCAAATAAATAATAAACTGCGTAAGTGAAAGAAAACATGAAAAATGTGCACTCACAAAATATTGTGAATGAGGTGTCATATAATAAACAACCAATAACATTGCATGAAAAAACAAGAGCCATTTGAAAAAATCAATACAGAATCAGGCCCATACAATCCATATTACAGAAGATATTGTGAATGCATTGTTTAGGAGCCTGGGAATATATTGAATCACCCTTGGACATAAGACAATCATGTAGCAATAGCCTTAGTTACATTGAGCTTGCATAATGGGGATTACTATCAAAGGAGTAAAGGAGTAAAAACACAGTCTAAGGAACAGTCTTAGAATGATATAGATTATCAGACATCGCCTCAAATCTGTACTGGAAAAGTTTTCTATATCTAATCAACCACTGTTTTTTCAGAATGAAGAAGACTGGCATGTGTATATATAGTGAATATATTGATCCATGTGGTATGCAGGCATTACAGAAATACATGTAAATCCTTTTCAGTATTGAGCCCATCCTCCACAGCTCTCAGTTTCAGAATCCAATTGCTCTCCATACATCTCAACATTAGGGTCCTGTTCCCCCCACGTGGACAGGTGCCCAATGTATCAATGCCATGAACCGAAATCCCCAAAACTTCTCTCTGCCCATGCATGGAGTTATAGTGAGCTGCAAAAGGATAGTCCATATTGTTATGTCTAATGGCCCTTATGTGCTCCTGAATTCTTTCTTTGAAAGGCCTAATTGTACTGCCCACATAGATAAGTTTACAAATAGTGGCGATAAGACCTGGTTTCCATAGGAAAAGCATTTTTTTAACTTGCCTATAACTTGGCATCATTTGAGAAATCTTCATGAAATCTATTTTTTTAAAAGTGTCCTGCTGTGTCTCATTTTGCATGGCAGGTTTCAGGGTGATTCATCAAGTGGGACCGAAAAAAAAGGGGGGGGGTAAAAAAAGCGTGTTCCCATGTTAAAGAAAACAACTACAGCCCAAACCGCTGGATGGAATTACACCAAATTGGGACGAAATGTAGCTCTTGGTTTAGAAAGCATGCTTTTTGTTTTGTATTGTAAATCTGTTTATGAGATATTAAAAGATATTAAAAGAAAACCATATTCGTAATTCTAGTAAATCTGCAAACCGTCTCAAGCTCATGCTGAGATTTGATTGGCTGCCAACACTTCAACCAGGAAGTGTTGGCAGCCATTTTGGGACTCGGACTGAGCCCCAAACAAAAAGCTAAAAAAGTAAAGGAAAGATGCAGGGTAGGAGTAGCCTGATCCCATAGCCTTGGTGCTGGATTCCCCCGGAACTCCACCAGGGCAAAAAAGCATTTAAAAAAATTGTTTGCTGAAAAATTACGATGGATTTGTGAATGTGTGGCAAATATTAAAAATAACAAGCACTATCTCCTGTGCTTGTTTTCACTTTAGCCCCTACGTGGGCCAGGTCCTGGTGGCAATAGAGATTATTGGGCAAAAATGAGGGGGGCCCAAGAGGCACCCCTCCTAGGGCTGTTGTTAATCCCAGGGTCCACCACCTTCCTGGGACTTTGATAACACATGGGATGGGTGCTGCATGGATATGCCCTGGGGACCACTGCCACCCAGGCCTTAAGTTAAAAAAATTGTAGGGGAACTGGGCCAACCCCCTGGGTCCCGAGGACCATCACCTCCCAGGGACCAGTTGTAAATTATAACTTGGAGGGGGGTGCACTGCCCCACTCTCAGCCATATATGGCCCCGGGTACCACCACCTCCCCGGAGCTGGCCCATGCTAATTAAAGGAGGGGGGCCCCCTCCTGGAACCATTAATGGCCCTGGAGAATGTCATCCCCCAGGGCTGGCTCCTGCTATCTCCCGAGGTGCCCACCCTCGGGAGATAGCTGTTTGCTTTTGCTTGGCAGGAGCTGTGACAGTTTCCGCCAAGTGAGAGCAAATACTAACTCCGCTTCCAGCGAGTGGGAGCTGTCAAAGTGCTCCTATTTGCTGGAAGTCGAGTTTTTCTCTGTTTCCCTGCGCACTGCCATGCAGGCAGGGAAACTGATGAAAAATTGCTCCCCCATGCAGGGAGCTGCACATATAATAGCTCCCTGTGTGTGGGAGCAATGCTGGCTCCTGCAGGAAGTGGAAAACCAGCTGGGACCATGGAGGCCTTCAGGGTCCCCCCGCAGTCCCCATCTTTATAATATGGGTCCCATGGGTGGGTCCAGCACATCCAGGTAGACTGGTTGGGCCCCGGAAGATGGGGTTCTGGGGCCATATGCGGCCCAGGAGGCAGTTTCCTGGCTCTCTCCCAGATTTAAATATGTCTTTGGCTCCAAGGCCTGAGGGTCGGCGTGGCCCTCCTATCATTGTTTATTTAGTCCTGGAGAGCTGGTGGTCTGCAGGGCATATTGTAGCCCCTGGAAGGGTGTCTACGTGGCCCCCTCTTTTGCTTTAAAAAAAGCCCTGCCTAGGTCGTAGTCCCCAGGAATTGATATGCCCAATATATATATGCCACACTGCCACCCTCCCATATTTTATTAAAGCCCTGGGGAGGTGGTAGTCCCCAGGGTTAAAAAACAGCCCAAGCCTCATGCACACCATTCTTTTTTTCAATAATGCCTAAATCCCTCAGAATCTGGCCCACCCAGGGGCCAAAGTGAAAACAAGCTGTGGCTTTGCGAATCTGCCACGGTTTCACAGCAAAAAACTACAAAAAAATGCTTTTTTGCCCAAGCTAGGGGATCAGGGTATTCCTAACGAGGCCCTTTTTAGGGTTGAGCCTGCGAGTGTATGTGCTTGCACGTGTCTCATATGTGGGACACTGTTGTGTTCAATAAAGGCCTTAGAGAGCACCTGTCGCTCACTATTTGTTGGTTTGGGTGGCACTCTTTACGGGACTCTTATAGTCCTGTAATTCATCAAGGCACTCCTGGCATCACTTCCGTTTCTCTGTGTGGAGCAGGGATCAAGCACTAATTGATGCAACTTAATTAGTGCCCGTCTGCTGCTCCTGACATGATCGAGGTACTATTTGTTGTTTTTAACTTCAAGTATCCTGCAAACAGAAGGCTTGTTTATGACTGGCAAAAACGTGCTCAGCAGGCACAAAATTGCAAAGTTTAATTTTTTAAAAGCTAGCTTCATTTAATTTTGGCAAGTCGTCTTTTCTCAGTTTCTTCTAACGTTTTCTTTTGTTTTTGCTTGTGGGCGCTGTTTTCAAAAGATGACAATTAACTTGCTCAAAATATGCAACACCTATTTCTTTGCACATGCTTGTTTTCTAATATATATATACTGTATTTATAAATGCCAATATTGTTAGGTGACTTTAAAATAAGTGCATTTTTATTCTGATAGTCTCTGCATTTAAAAAAATTGCGATTCAAATTCCTGCTGCAGGTGTTTATGAATTATTCATTTTGGCGATGCAGTAGGCTAGTGAGCAGGCACTAGTCAGAGGGCAGCGGCAATATCACCACTAAGGCCCTCATTCCGACCCTGGCGGTTTCAAACCGCCAGGGTGGAGGACCACGGGAGCACCGCCGACAGGCCGGCGGTGCTCCAATGGGCATTCCGACCGCGGCGGTAAAGCCGCGGTCGGACCGGCAACACTGACGGTCTCCCGCCAGTGTACCGCCGCCCATTGGAATCCTCCAAGGCGGCGCAGCTAGCTGCGCCGCCGAGGGGATTCCGACCCCCCCTACCGCCATCCAGTTCCCGGCGGTTCTCCCGCCGGGAACCGGATGGCGGTAGGGGGGGTCGCGGGGCCCCTGGGGGCCCCTGCAGTGCCCATGCCACTGGCATGGGCACTGCAGGGGCCCCCGTAAGAGGGCCCCTAAATGTATTTCACTGTCTGCTTCGCAGACAGTGAAATACGCGACGGGTGCAACTGCACCCGTCGCACAGCTTCCACTCCGCCGGCTCGATTCCGAGCCGGCTTCATCGTGGAAGCCTCTTTCCCGCTGGGCTGGCGGGCGGCCTGAAGGCGGCCGCCCGCCAGCCCAGCGGGAAAGTCAGAATCACCGCCGCGGTCTTTCGACCGCGGAACGGTATTCTGGCGGCCCCCGACAGGCCGGCGGCGACCGCCGCCGGCCAATGTCGGAATGAGGGCCTAAGTGCTAGGTGAGGCGAAATTGCGCCCCCTGGAGCCCAAGGAGTCGAGGGATCTCTGCATCTATGATGAGCGCAGGTTTGCGATGGCCTTTCTTGTATTTCCCTTTCATTTTAATGCGAGTAAGCAGGCCCCTGCCGTACCAGTATTTTGTGTCAGGTAAGTTTGCATGTCTTCAATTCCTCCATGTGTTCTGCTTGTGAGGAAAGCTGAGCTGCTCCTTATCCGTGCTGTATGAGGGAATCTTACTTTTCAGTCCTGTATAATATGTTCCCTGTAAGAAGGACGTTTGATCCGCTGCATCCCGTGGTGTATCAGATAGCTTCTGTGTGACGCCTGCCCTTATTTGTGTGTTGAATCCAGTGCAGGAATGGCGTGAGAATCCTACGGATTCCGGTTCCAGCAGATGTTATTGTCTTTTCGATCTATTTTGTTGTTCAAGTAGTTCCTTGGCTGGGTCCCTCTAAAGCGTACATAATTAGCTTATTTTGTTCCAGTTGTACCCAGGCTCCAGCATTCCCTGCATGGGCTGCATATTTCTTTTTAATGGGTCACCCCTGGGCTTCACGCAGGTGACGAATGTCAAACAACAACTCCAAATGGATGAGCTGAATTCAAGAATAACAAGGCGTCATAACAGTTAAACTGTCAGCGTGGATAAACTGATATTTTGGTGTTTGTGTGTGTTTTTGTACTTTTGGTCGTTTGTAGCGGTAGTTACATGATCAGTGTCCTGTGTGAACGTCTGGTGCGCGAGTACAATTACAGTGTTAGCTACAACAGTAACCATTTGTGCAGCACATCATTATTTGCTGTCATAATAACCAAGGTTATGCTCAAGATTTTAGGTTAAGTAATGTAGTGTACTTGCATATATGTAGCACTTTTTACCCCTGACAAGGCACTAAACTCACCAATATAGTACAAAATAGTATTAATTGATCCAGAAATACCTTATATAACAATGCTTCAAGTCGAGTTAGACTTAACAGAAAGCAACCTTTGGAGCAAAATGTAATTAACTCTTTTCACTAGGTTTGCATTATTGTGACGCAATCCCGCACAAAGCATTGATTTTAGGGTTTGCGTTTCAGCACAAAACATGTTTTGCGCTGAAAGGTAGCTGCAAAGTAACACAAAGTAGTAATCTGTGCTACCTTTCAATACTTTGCTTCAAGTTGGAGAACCATGGGTGGTACACAGGTGTTCCCATGGAATGAAAAAATGGAGTTTGATGCAAAACCCTACCTACTTACATTGGTAGAGAGGGATATGCATCAAAAATTTACATCTCCTTGAGACAGGTGTAAGGAAAGGGAAACGTTTTCTTTTCCTCAAACTTTTCTAAATTTGCATTCAACATTATAAATGTGTAAAACTGTGTCAAAGTATAATATTTTCCACTGTAAGGATCTGCATACAGTACAAAACATGTCCCAAACATCATGCACACACCACTGCATTATGGGGCAAAAGCGTGTCTGTTGGTTTGGTGCAAGGCACCCATGGTGTGCCAGTGAAAGGAGTTAGTAAAACAGTGCAAAAGCTTTTTAGATGTTCTTCTTTCACAAAACTACAGTTACTCAACTGAGCTGTGTTGGTCTGCACTGCATGCATTCTTTGTGAATTTGAATCCACCCTTTTTGTTCACCTTGCTGGCAACGTCGAAGTATGTGGGATTTGCAAAACATGTCCCATGTGAAACAAATACAATATGTCTATGCAGCTTAAATATTGAATTTGTACGTGTCCGTTTTTTGGTGCAGAGTTTATAATAATAACGTATATGTACTTGCAGACGACAGACGTTAGACTAGCTGTCACTGAATACATCCCTTCTTACTCTGCCCTGCCTTGCCTGATTCTGCCCCCTTACTGCCCTGCCCCCTGGGATTTTTAGGTCGAGCGCGCAAGTGCTCTGACGTGTTGTAATCTATCTGTGGGCTTTTAACCACGCCCACCACACGCCCATCACTATCAATCGTTCATTGGCTTGCCTTTCAAAAATCCTTTGTTATCATTGGTAAATGCTTTACATTTGCCCCGCTTCGGGGCAGTTTTCTTACCACCTTGGCCATTGAACCTGTTATGTGGATAATTGCACGTTTGCCAATACCTTTGACTGCAAACAAACTTCTTTTTCCTTTTGTGTCTCTCCTTCGTGCTCATGCTGATGCGGCCGTGGCGCTTTGAATTGGCTTGCTTATGTTAACTGTTTTACTTTCCATTTTCAATTTATGTGCAAGAAAAGTCCAATTATGACTTTACAATGTTAATAGCTCTAATTCGAGCACACACGACTATTTCATTACAAATGCTTGTTCTTTTCTTGGCAAAGGGTGTGTGTGGTGCATGGCTGCTTAATGGGGTAATTTCTCTAAAATGGGTGAATGGATTTACAACAAATCACAAAAAGCATGCTTTCTGAGGCAAGTTCTAGATTTTTACCAAATTCAGAAAATTATTTTTAGCCATGTATTTATGTGAGTGTGTGTGTGTACAATTTTAATTGTCAAACTTGTTTAAGTATTTAGCATTAGTTCCTATGGTGTATCATTTTAATTTCCCACCTTCATTTTTTATGTGGTAGAGTACCAGTGATTGACCAAGTGTGGTGTTTGACTTACCGCGAAGCGGGCTGGAGTACATATGAGCCTGTTTGGACACTTTCAAGGCTGGAGTAACTTTACAAAAGTATTTTGTGAGTTTAAATAAAAATCTTGTGGGTGTGTGTGCTTTGAATTAGCATTTCCCTCTCAAACCCATCTTATATTTCCCTAGTCCCCTTCCATTTGCTAGTAATTATTCCCCATTTTCCAACCACACGCCTAATCCGTCCCAAATTTACTAGTAAAACATATTCCTACATGTGTAAATGTCTCTGGAACTGTTTGTAGAGATCTCTGCACAGACAAAATAGGAGAGGTCTCTGGCTGTATGGTTGTAAAATGCATTTTGTAGTACGAGCAGTATTACTTTAGTACTGTCGTTTGCGAATCTGACCCAATCTGTGTGCCAATAGCAAAGAGATATAAACACATTCCTGCCTTTTCCGAAGCACAGTTTGTCTTTGATATTTCAGCACCATCTTCCTCCTAGATTCTGATAGGATGTGTGTGACTGTTCCCTTCCCTTGCTCCATATGGCTCAAACTGTAATTGCAGAGAGCTCCACTCCCATGGCAAAGCAATGTTCATAGCAGAAGCTCTAAGCAGGACATGTGACCGACCTATTATTTTAGTGAGAGGCTGTGATTCTTAATCTTGGTTAAAAAAAAAAGAAAGAAAGATGATCGTGGCAGCACTTGGCAAAGACTGGAGCCAACCTAAAAGTAAATGTGTATTTTTGAGGATGGAGATCCAGTTGTTTTTAGAAGCAGTTGGTAAATTTTTTCTGATCTAATCTGTCTTATTCTTTGGTATTTCTGTGTATTTTGCCTATAATTTGTTGATCTATACCATGTCATGTGCAAATCATTCAGCTAGTTAAAAAAATTTAGCCATCACAATGGTGCATTCTAAGACTCGTAATTCTAGGATTTATAGTTTGGTTTTAACATTGCATATATTGGCTCCAAAACTCACCGTGCATGGTGCTTCTGACTAAAATTTTAGGAATTGCTAAATATGTCATATAAGTAAAATAGGCAGCAGAGGCCATGTAGCATATAGAGAAATACACCCAACCCTACGTAAAAATTATACTTCAAGTTACCCCCGGTTTCCGTGACCTGAAAAAGGTGATTGTCTTGTACCTTATCATTCTAGATGGTTATAGAACTGCCCAGCCTGTGACTTGCAATATCCATAAAAAGTGTTTGTGGAATGCCATATAGACCATCAGTTCTACCAAATGAAATATACATTTAACTCAGATTTGATCATTCAAAGTAGTTGTACTTACTTTCATGGGTGATTAGAGTCCCCATTCAAACTTTATTCTTGATCAGCCAGTGGTTTCTTGACCTCATATCTGTTATGTTATCAATCAATCAATAATTATACTTGTAAAGCGCACTACATACCCGTGAGGGTCTCAAGGCGCTGGGTAAGGGGGGGGGGGTGCTGCTACTACTCGAAGAGCCAGGTCTTGAGGTGTCTTCTGAAGGTGAGCAGGTCTTGGGTCTTGCTTAGGTCGGGAGGGAGGGTGTTCCAGGTCTTGGCGGCAAGGTAAGAGAAGGATCTCCCACCAGAGGATTTTCATTGGATGCAGGGGACAGAGGTGAGGGCGAGGTTGGACGAGCGGAGCTGTCTGGTGAGGGTGTAGAAGCTGAGTCTGTCGTTCAGGTAGGCTGGTCAGGTGTTGTGGAGTGCTTTGTGTGCATGGGTGAGGAGCTTGAAGGTGATCCTCTTGTCGACGGGGAGCCAGTACAAGTCTCTCAGGTGGGTAGTGATGTGGCTGAGGCGCGGTATGTTGAGGATAAGTCAGGCGGAGGCGTTTTGGATGCGTTGGAGGCGTTGCAGGTGCTTGGACGGGATGCCTGCGTAGAGTACATTGCCATAGTCGAGCCTGCTGCTGACGAGGGCCTGTGTTACTCTTTTTCTTGTTTCAGTTGGGATCCATTTGTAGATTCTGCGAAGCATGCAGAGGGTGTTGTAGCAGGAGGAGCAGATGGCGTTGACCTGTTTTGACATGGAGAGGGATGAGTCGAGGATGAAGCCAAGGTTGCGTGCGTGGTCAGTTGGTGTCGGTGGGGTCCCCAGCGAGGTTGGCCACCACGAGTCGTCCCAGGCGGAGGGGGTGGGCCCAAGGATGAGGACCTCCGTCTTGTCTGAGTTCAGTTTCAGACAGCTGCCTCTCATCCAGTCGGCGACGGCCTTCATGCCCTTGTGGAGGTTGGTTTTGGCGGTGTGTGGGAGAGGATGAGTTGGGTGTCGTCGGCATGGGAGATGATGTTGAGGTTGTGTTTTCGGGCCACTTGTGCGAGCGGGGCCATGTAGATATTGAACAGCGTCGGGCTGAGGGATGAACCCTGGGGTACGCCACAGATGATGTTGATGGCTTCTATTGGAAGGGGGGGGAGGCAGACTCTCTGGGTTCTGCCGGAGAGGAAGGATGTGGTCCAGTCGAGGGCTTTCTCATGGGTCCCTGCTTTGTGGAGGCAGATTTTCAGATTGTGGTGGCAGACTGTGTCGAAGGCGGCTGACATGTCTAGGAGGATGAGGGCTGATGTTTCTCCATTGTCGAGTTGGCTTCTGATGTCGTCTGTGGTGGCGAGGAGGGAGGTCTCGGTGCTGTGGTTCCGTCTGAATCCAGAATGGGAGGGGTCGAGGATGTTGTCTTCGAGGTAGTGGGTCAGTTGTGTGTTGACGATTTTCTCGATGACCTTCGCCGGGAACAGGAGCAGGGAGATGGGTCAGAAATTCTTGAGGTCCTTGGGGTCCGCCTACGGTTTCTTGAGAAGGGTGTTGATTTAGGCGTGCTTCCAGCTTTCCAGGAATCTTGCTGTTTCGAAGGAGATGTTGATGACCTTCCTTAGGTGGGGTGCGATGGCTGTGTCTGCTTTGTTGTATATGTAGTGTGGGCATGGGTCTGATGGTGATCCTGAGTGGATGGAATTCATGGTCTTGCGTGTCTCATCGTCGTTGACGTTGGTGCATGAGGTCAGGCGGTTGGTACGGGTGGAGTTCGTGGAGGAGGAGATTGGCGTGGTTGGGGTTTTGAAGCTGTCGTGGATGTCAGAGATCTTTTGGTGGAAAGTGGAGGCTTGTGCGTCGCACAGTTCTTGAGAGGGTGGGATGTCGTTGATGGTGATGCTGGAGTTGGAGAGTTCCTTCACGATGTTGAAGAGTTCTTTGCTGTCGTGAGCGTTGTTTTCTGGGCGGGTTTTGAAGGAGGATCTCTTGGCTAGCCTGAGGAGTTGGTGATGTCTGCGTATGGCGTCCTTGAGTGCTGTGTGGCTGTCGGGTGTGCGTTCGTGGAGTCATTTCTTCTTGAGGTTGCGGCAATTGCACTTGGAGGCTTGGAAGTCATTGGTGAACCAGGTGGCTTTCTTGCTGGTTTGGTTGTTGGTGGGCTTTTTGAGTGGTGCGAGGCGGTTGGCACAGTCGTTGATCCATTGCCTGAGGTTTTGGGGGGCGATGTCAGGGTCGGTGGGTGGTCTCTGGGCTAGGGCGTTGGTCAGCTGATCTTCAGTGACTTTGCTCCATCATCAACAGGGTGGTCGCTCGGTGTGGTGGTGTTTGGTTTGCTTCATGAAGGTGAAGTGGATGCAGTGGTGGTCGGTCCAGTAGAGTATGGTGGTGCGGTTGAAGGCGATGTGGTTGCTTGTGGAGAAGATGTGGTCTAGAGTGTGACCTGTGGCGTGGGTGGGTGCGTTGACAAGTTGTCTGAGACCGAGGTTGGCGAGGTTGTCGATCAGGGTGGTGGAGTTGACGTTGTTATTGTTTTCGAGATGGATGTTTAGGTCCCGAAGGAGGATGTAATCCATGGAGGCGAGTGTGTGGGTGCTGGCGAGGTCGGCTATGGCGTTGCTCAACAGTGCCCTGGGTCCGGGGGGTCTGTAGATGAGCGTTCCTCTGAGGGTGGTAATGGGGTCGGTGTGGATTTGGAAGTGCATGAGTTCGGCAGACTTGAGGGTGTCGTCCAGGTGGGTGTGAACTTCGAGGGTGGCCTTGTGGACGATGGCTATGCCTCCTCCGATTCCGTTGATGCGGTCCCTGCGGGAGATCTTGTACCCATCTGGAATGGCTATGGCGATGTCAGGCGCCGAGGAGTCGTTACACAAGGTTTCGGTCAGGAAGGCTGCGTCGGGGAGTGGTGGTGTCAAGCAGGTCCCAGAGCTCGATGGCATGCTTGCGTGCGGAGCGGGTGTTGAGGAGTATGCATTGGAGGTGGTTGATTTAAAGTCCTGGGAGGTTTGTAGGCTCTGTCGCAGGTGAAGCTACAGTTGCGGCAGGAAAAGGGTCTGTGTGTGCGTTTCGGGATGGCCTGGAAGCAGGTGGTGCCTCGACCGGTGTTGAGTGCGAGGAGGGTGCTGGCGTTGTAACGGGGACTGGTGGTGTGGCTGTTGCGGGGTCGAGGGATTCTGGCACTGGGCGCGGTCCAGGCACGGACGGACGCAGATGGGCTTGACTCTGGCGTGCCAGCGGCGCACCCGCTGCGTGCGGTCGCACAGCGACCGCCATTAAGAAGGGGAGGGTGGAGGAGCAGCTGGGAGGTGGGAGGCGTGGGCGAACGGAGGCACGAGGGGGCGGACCGCAGGGACGCAGCAGCGGGTGAGGAGAACGGAGCGAAAAAGCAAAAAAAGGCGCAACAATGGAATTTAAAATAAACAGAAGGGCAGAATACGAGAGAAAGTGAAGATAAGGAAAGAAATTGGCAAAAAACACAGAGAAACACAGAGAAGGCAAAAGCACAGAGTACCCGAAAAATGAGAGAAAGTGAAGAGATTGGCAAAACACACTAGCACTTACCACTAGACCCCAGGGAGGATCGGGTCCAGGAGGGCCTCGATCTCTTGTCAGCAGCGAGGGCGGGGTGGGGGAGACACGGGCACGGCTCGGTGGTGCTGTGCGCTCGGGAGTGTTCACCTGGCCAAAACAGGTCAGGGGTCACTCACCTCAGCATGCAGCGACTGCCATTAAGATGGGGAGGGGGAGGGAGGAGAAGCTGGGATGTGGGAGGTGTGGGCGAATGGGGGCGTGAGGGTGGCGGGCCCGCAGGGACGCAGCGGCGGGAGGGGAGAATGGACCAAAAAAACAAAAAAAGGTGTAACAATGGAATTTAAAATAAACAGAAGGGCAGAATACGAGAGAAAGTGAAAATAAGGAAAGAAATTGGCAAAAAACAGAGAGAAACACAGAGAAGGCAAAAGCACAGAGTACACGAAAAATGAGAGAAAGTGAAGAGATTGGCAAGACACACTAGCTCTTACCACTAGACACCAGGGAGGATCGGGTCCAGGAGGGCCTCGATCTCTTGTCAGCAGCGAGGGTGGGGAGACACGGGCACGGCTCGGTGGTGCTGTCCGTGCGGGGAGTGTTCACCTGGCCAAAACAGGTCAGGGGTCACTCACCTCAGCGCTTAGCGACCGCCATTAAGAAGGGGAGGGGGGAGGGAGGAGCAGCTGGGAGGTGGGAGGCATGGGCGAGTGGGGGCGCAAGGGGGGCGGGCTGCAGGGACCCAGCGGCGGGAAGGGAGAATGGAGCAAAAAAGCAAAACAAGGTGCAACAATGGAATTTAAAATAAACAGAAGGGCAGAATACAAGAGAAAGTGAAAATAAGGAAAGAAATTGGCAAAAAACACAGAGAAACACAGAGAAGGCAAAAGCACAGAGTACACAAAAAATGAGAGAAAGTGAAGAGATTGGCAAAACACACTAGCGCTTACCACTAGACACCAGGGAGGATCGGGTCCAGGAGGACCTCGATCCCTTGTCAGCAGCTAGGGCGGGTGGGGGAGACACGGGCACGGCTCGGTGGTGCTGTGCACGCGGGGAGTGTTCACCTGGCCAAAACAGGTCAGGGGTCACTCCTGATCAAACTTTATTCTTGATCAGCCAGTGGTTTCTTGACCTCATATCTGTTATGTTATGTTACAGCAGACTTGTAATGAGCACGACTACTCCAAGAGGCACAGAGCCATACTTCTGGTTCCTTTGACACTATTAAAGCTAATTTGCTCACTACAGAATATTAGAAAGCCCACATAACAGGAAAAATACATGTTAAAAGATAAGGGCAAGCTGAAAGAATTACATATTAAAAAGCCAGGTCCATGAGACTGTACGTTAATGGCAGATTGTAAAGGGGTTTATTCCAGGGATGCAGACCCACTTCCGGTTCTGGCTTTTGGAACTATGGAGATTATTGCCAGGACTTGATTAGCAGATCTCAGATTACAGGCCAGAACATATAAACTAAATCTAGAGCGGGGTGGAGCTAACAGAGTTTTTGGCACTCTTGGCTCTGCTCGGAGCAATGCGTTCAACCAAAAACTCCGCTAGCCCCGGCAGCGGAGCAGAGTTCACCGCAGACAGTCTGTGTTTGCGCTGTGTGGCCCATAACTGGCTGCAGTGCACACTTGGTGGAAGCATGGAGCTGCTGCTCGTGCCAGGTCCAGGTCCAGGCCTCCCACTGCCAGCAGGCCTGGCAGTAGGGGAGAGAGGGATGCAGGGAGCCCACCCAGCCGGTTCTTTTAAGTTGTACGTGTCCTGGTAGTGAAATCTCCTAAATTCATTTTGTAGTATTGTGAGGCCTACCTCTCCCGTAGGATAATATTGGGTTGCATTGTTACCTTTAATAAGTGTTAGTTTTTGATTGGGAACAGGTAAACATTGGTGTCTGAGAAACTGATTAAAAAGCCTCTTTAATGGTGAAGTTGGATTTTAAGTTACAATTTTGAAAATGCCACATTTAGAATGTTTCCATTTCTGCCCTAACCATTTGGTGCCTGCAGCCTTCTCCTGGATCACATGGTTGGGTGTGGTTGATAGTTGGGCGTGGTTCATTCCTCCCAGGCACTCACACAATAGAGGGTTTAGGTGTGCCTGGATCGTTCCTGGGTGGCCCCAGGATGGGCCATCAACTGACAAGATGTGTGGGTCAGAGATGGGCACACGCCCAACTGAATGGGCTGGGATCTGCCTTCACACAAAGGACTTGTCACACCTGCATTGCTCATGCAGCCAGCTTGGATCCAGGGCAGGGGAGTCAGGAAAGTTTAAGGGGATTCTCTAGAAAGTTCACCCTCATCAAAGGAGGCAGCAGGTATAAAATAGGACCCTAATATCCACTCTTCAGTTCACTTTCTGGACCTGCTGAAGCACCCTCAGAGGACTGCCTACTGCTGTGGCTTGCTGTGTACTTTAGAAGACTGCCTTGCTGCACCTGGAATGTCTGCTTTGCTGCCTGAAGTCTGCCTTCCCTCAGATGCCTGCCCTTCTGTTTGAGCACTGTTCTACTACTGAACCCAGGACTACCAGATTGACTTCAAGGGCTACTTGAATGGCCTTCTGATGAAAGCATCAGGGACAGAAAAGGCTCCAACCATCTTGACATACACCTGGACCCAGCCTTAGTGGGTTCTAAAGACACACGTGGACCCCCTACATTCCTGGACCCTTGAAGATGTTGCTTAAGGTTTCCATATAGACAAAAACAAGGATTTTTGCCTAAAAACTATTCTAAGAACTGAGATGAGGCTGGTACCAACTTGCTCACCTATCCACCCAAGGTGCATTGGGAGTTTGCTTGGCCCTGCGGCAGCTCCTGCTATGTTCTTCTCCGCAGCAGCAAGCCCTGTTCAGCAGTCCTTCGCAAAAGCAAAATCTGGCCCCCTGGAACTGTCATCAGCTAGAGCCTCTGGCTTTGTCCTGCTGGAGATTTTCAATTTCCAAAAAAGTGACTATTCCAAATGTACAGATTTTCACAGCGTCTTCATCAAGCAGCTCTCTGACAATGACACTGCCTCCTCAGACATCACCTGCAGCCTTGACTTGCTGATCCTTACCTTCTCAGAACATTTTTATCAGAATTTCCTCTAAGTCTGAAGGTAAGTGCTGAGAATGCCCAATTCACTTTTTGTATTCAACCCGTGCTCCACCGCAGTTGGCCATATTTTTTTTACTTTGAGCAGGTCTTGTGCCATTAGATGTCAGTAGTTTCTGTTTTGATCTTTTCACCACTAGTTTTTACTTTAAAAGTTTATTTAAAGATTCATAACTTTGGTTGTATTGATTGGATTTTGGTCATTTTAGTACCAAATAGTTTATTCACATTTACTCTATGTTTCTAAATTGTCGTGCAATTTTTCTCAAGTTGTGTCTTCACGTTATTACTGTTTGTGTGCTGCATAAGAAATTTGCCTTTACATTAAGCTTGCCTGCTTTTGTGCTACAAGAGGTTATGCACAGGTTAATTTAGTGACTTTTGTGGTTCACACTGACAGGAATTGTGGTTCTTACTTGAACAGGGGTCACCCCCATTCAACCAACAGGCCAATTTCTCACCGCAATGCAGCTGTGCTACATCAAAGAAAGAGGGCATTTTTTGTGAGGATTTGGGTGTACTGTATGATATGGCTGTGTGGCCTTATCGTGCAGTACACTCACAGATTCCATCTTGGGTCCAGTCAGGCTTGTTTACTTCACCTTAAGCAAAACGCTGTGTAGCTGTGGCTGCAAACAGAAAGGCTTAGCAAATGAAGTAGGTGTGATGCATTTAACAGCCCAAAACAACAGAACAAGAAAGTCACAGATCATGAAAGAGATACAATAACAATTTATAAAAGATAGAGCATGTTTTATGAATTTTTAGAGTTCTTGATCATCAAAATCCACTGGAGGGTTGCAGAGATCTGAATTTTTTAAGCATTCAATGACTTTTATATCAACCACAAACAAGCATTGGCCAACAAAATGTTTGTAAACTTTCGAAAAAGTGTGAAAGATCTAGTCTGTCAATTTCGACCCCAGTTGGTTGACCAGTTCCAACAGAGCAGAGATCTAGGTGACCAGTAAAGATACTTTGGACAGTTACCTGGCCACCAGAGCATCTTTGAAAAAAATTCAAACTTTACAGGACAGTCACCATAGATGATAATGGAATGGTCCTGAAGCTAAGGGAATGTGGCAAAAGATGTTCAAGGATGCTCCTGATGCTGTGCGGTCAACAGGGGTAAGATTTGAGTAAGTTCTCTGTTCATGGGTGATATGGGGTGATTTTGGCAACAGATCTTGGGGTCACCACAAAGTCCTCTTTGCAATGGTGGAAGGGTTGCTGCAGCAGGCCTCTGGTTCACACAACACAGCGGTCAGGCTGCAAACCTTCGGTGGGGGACAGTGACCCTCTTGGGAGATTAATCCAAGAACAGACAACACCCATTGTTCCAGCAGCACAGGTGCAACTTTTGGCTATCTCAGATAAGTCTCTTGATGTGCCCAGCATCCGGTAGCGGCAATACTTCTGCGATGGCTAGCAACTTGGCAATTTGGGCTCTTCCAGCTTTTATGATCCTGGCGCTACTCCAGTGGGCCAGCTGACTGACCCTTGGAGTCACTGCTTTCACCTGGGGCTCGGAATTAACTTTTCCCTGAGCCATGAGCCTCAGACACAATCCAGACTTTACTAGCCCAAAGTGCAGCAGGTGCAGTCCCTCTTTGTGCACTTTCAATGCCAGCCAGATGGTCCTTCCCCAAATCCATGGTGTACTGAAGTCCAGGGTGCCAGGGGTGCCATGTTTATCCCAGGAAAGTGCCTCAAGGGGACAATGGGATGAGTAGCCAATGGGCAAGTGGAATCCCTCCTCTTGGATGACAAAGTTACTATCTGGTGTGGCATCTGGCTATCCCAGGCTACAACATTCTTGCCCCTTCGAAGATGGCACAACTATTAATTAGTCATCAGCAGCATGGTAGCTCACCGTAGAGGTGTGGCTACCTAAGGGCTACACGCCCATGGGAAAACTGGTTCTGGCATTGGGTTTGCCTCTCTGTCCCTGTCTCCAAAATGTTTACAAGAACAAAAGGCAGCCTGCTTAGGAGTGTTATCACCACTTCCCCTTTGAAGCTCACCTTTTGGGCTAACACCTCAAGTGGCCATCCTGGGGTGAGGAGGTCACACCTCCCTCTTCAGTAAATGGTTTTGTTCCTGGGCCTGGAAGTTGTTTACATGTCCCCCCAGGTGGTCAGAAAGCTGTATGAGTACCAGGGCCTTTGTGAGGCCACTGGACTACCTGGGGTGCAGAGTGGCAACTTTCTAAAAGTTTCTTGAATTTGAGAGTGCCATACATGATGACTTTACCATCAAGTTGCATTTAATGCCATGATTAATTTGATGCCTTACATAACCCAGTTAGGTAGTCCCACTCGAGTTAGTCGAGTTGGGGTGGCAACCGGTAACTCTGAGTTAACCAAAGAGGCTACTAACTTTATCCCCAGCAAATTGAGAATTTGGAAGTGTTACAGAACTGTTGTCATATGAAAAATCTATGTCTTACTTAACAGAATAAGGCTCCCTGCCCTAGGGCTCTAGAGGCCTTCCTTAGAGGAGACATATATGTATTGCTAGAAATGGGGTCTCTAGTTAAGTGGTTTGTACCATGTCCAAGCAGGGACTTCACCCTAGTCAGGGTAAGGGAGCCACACAAATAAGATAAACACTGCTCACCCCTTTGGTAACTTGACACAAGCAGTCAGGCTTATCTCAGAGGCAATGCATTAAGTATTTGTACCCACACACAGTAACACAGTGAAAACACTACAGATGGACACCACAGCAGTTTAGAAAAATAGCCAATATTTATTTAAGTAAAACAAGATCAAAACCACAAAAATCCAATACACACAAGCAAAGATGTGAATTTCAAAAGATTAAATCCCAATAAAATCACTTAGAAATAGAATAGCTCCAATTAGTGCTATCACGGTGTTGTGACACAGTCATTGCCAACAGTCCAACACCACTCACGAGGGCGTGAGGCATAGGCCACAGAGTCGCACGGACCCCATGCACAGTACCTTAAATACGAGGCAGAGGCAAAGACATGACACAAAGTCAGGGAAGTAAGGCGTCGCTGGGGCCAGTGCAACAACGGTTCCGTACTGCTATGCAGGAGGTGAGGCATTGGTTCCTTACTGCTACGCAGGGGAGGTGAGGCGTCGATTCCTTGCTTATGTAGCGGAGTTGAGGTGGTGTTGGCGGTGAGGTGTTGGTTCCTTATGATCCGGCAGAGTCGATGAATCCAGTGGGTCAAGACACAATAAGGCGACTTCACATTGTCGCGGTCACACCCTAGGCCACAGGCGCGGCGACAGAGTCAGGTATCACGGACGTCGCTGACATGGCACTCAGGACTCATGATGTTGTTGGACTTCAGAGGTGCTTTGGAGGTGTTGGGCCTGTGGTATGAGTCCCAGTTGTCCCACTTCAGCAGGGACCATGGCTTTGGGTGAAGGTAGCAGCGAGGAGTTGGGCAGCTGCACTGGTTCCGGAGGCATCCGGAGTCAGTGTGTCTGGCTCTTTTGCCAGGCTTCACTCCCAAAGGCCCAGGAACTAGAGTGGGCACCTCTTGGCAAGTCAGGGTATCCAGCAAGAGAACCCAGGGACTGGCAGGTGAAGTCTTTGATATCCCTCACACTTCTTAACAGGAAGCAAGTTCAGTCCAAGCCCTTGGAGAAACTTCACAAGCAGCTTACGCAACAAACCCCAGTCTTTGCCCTCTCCAAAGCAGAAGCAGCAACTGCAGGCCAACCCAACAAAGCACAAACAGCAAAAGGGTAGTACGCTTCCTCACAGCTCTTCAGCTCGTATACTTGTCAGAGTCTCCTCTTGATCCAGAAGTGTTCTAAAAGTCTGGGGTTTTGGGTTCAATACTTATACTCATTTTTGCCTTTGTAGTAGGTAAACTTCAAAAGAAGGTCTTTGTTGTGCATAAGACCCTGCGTTTCCTGCCCTGGTTCCACACACACTCTAGGGCGTTGGAGACTGCATTGTGTAAGGACAGGCACAGCCCTATTCAGGTGCAAGTGTCAGCTCCTCCCACAACTCTAGCCCAGTAGGAAGGAAGACCCTCAAGATATGCAGGGCACACCTCAGCTCCCTTTGTGTGACTGTCTAGAGTGAATTCACAACCAGCACAACTGCCATCCTGACCCAGCCATGTATTCCACATGAAGGCAGAGGCACAAAATGGTTAAGCAAGAAAATGCCCACTTGGCCAAGTGGCATTTTCAAACATTTTAATTTGTGAATTCAGAGACCCCCAAACACCATGGCCCTCATTATGAACTTATCGACTGCCGTGGTGACGGTGACCAGAAGACCGCCAGTGGCGGTAGACTGCACACCTCTGTATAATGATGCGAAAAAGTCAAACCTCCAAAAATCCTGCAACCTCCACCCGCAGCCAGGGCCTATGACGGCGGAAAGGCAGTACACCCCACCCCACCACCGTCATGCAGACAAATCCTCCGCTCACCAAATAATGATGCACAAATCAGCGTGGCGGATAGTGAATGCCGAATGACCATTTGCGGTACGCACCGCCACAGACAGCATAGGGACCTACCAACAACGAATGCACACATTGGCAACTTCGAAACCCACACACCTGACACACATCCATAACACCATAAAACGCTTACATACATACCCCACAATCCTTTGCATCGCCAATAGCACGACTGAGATTGACAACATGCATACACTGAACCCAACATCACACATGTCACACACACAAATACACCACCAAAACATATGCATACCCCAAACACCATTACAAGTCAAACACACAACCACACAACAGCACCCTCACCAATACACCCACAACACACCACCCACAAAACACACCATGGCACCCCATAAGCACCCCACTTCACAAACAGGGAGCTAAGGACCATGGTGGACGAAATACTCAGGGTCGAGCCACAACTATTCAGGACACAGGTGCAGCAGACACCCATGGCCAGGAAGATGGAGCTATGGCAGCGGATAGTCAACAAGGTCAATGCAGTGGGAAACCATCCATGCAGAAAGGACGACATTCGGAAGAGATGGAATGACCTGCACTGGAAGGTTCGGTCAATGGCATCCAGGCACAACATCACCGTAAAGAAGACTGGTGGTGGTCCCCCACCTACACCCCCTGAATACACCAACTGGGAGAGGACGGTCCTGGCTATCCTGCACCTGGAGGACCTAACCGGACTCACTGGAGAGTTGGACTTGGGTAAGTCAACTACAATACCTTAACAGTCACCACACCTATAATGCATGTATCACCCCACCCCTCTCACTACCACCGGGAACCAATCCCTTAGCCAGTCCACAACACCCACATCCAAGTCACCTGCATGCCCACAGTCCAACAAACAGACCTCCATCCAGCACCCTGGACACAGTCAGTTACCCCTGAATGGATTCCCAGTGGCACTACAGCACCCACAATGCACCTCTAGCCCCCACCTAAAATGCAACTAAATGTACACGAAAGGACCTTGCATGCCTTGACAGAGGAATATAACCATCAAATAGTGCAGAGCAGTGCAGCAATTGCAGATAAAGTACCTGACACCCACCTGTCTATTCCCCCACACACAGGCACCACCACCCATGACAGAGATATCAAGGAGTGCCAGTGCCAGCGCCCCACCTGAAGACAGAGGCCCCACTTAGGAGAGTGCAGAGGGATGTCTGGGAATAGAGGAACTTCCTGGCCCAGCACACAGTCCTGGACTGTCACCCTCCAGCAGCCCCACCCAGGATACCACTGACACCTCTCCCACACAGCCACCATCCTCAGCTCTGGCCAAACGACCCCACACCAGTGTCTCCCAGCCACGGACTGATGGCCCACATGTACAGAGGCCAGAGTCTCCACCCACCAACAGGCAGGATGATGAAGGGCCCAGTGCAAGTGGGACTGCCAGACCGTGGCAGGGGACACAGGCACAGGGGGCTAGGGCCAGTCGGAGGGCATCTGTGGCCCAGGGTGGTGGCCATAGGATGGTTGCAGCAGCCCAGGAGGTTATGTCTGAGGTCCTGGGAGCATACCACCATACCCAGGATAGGACGGGCCACATCCTGGCCACCTTGGAGCAGAATCAGAGGCTGCAGATAGCACACCGCCAGGAGGCCATGGAGCAATGGAAACAGCTCAATGCCACCATGGCCTCCACTGCAGGGGTGCTGCAGTACCAGTACCACAGCCAGTCTAAGACCTCCACCCACCTGCGAGCCCCAGGCCAGGACACTGCCCTGCCAACTACATCTGCAGCAGCAGCTGGACTTGTGGCATTGCCAGAGGACACATAGGAAACAAGCACCCCTACCCCTGCAGCCCATCTTCACCTTTGCAAACGTGCCCTCAGACCCAGATATGCCACTGAAACACCAGCCATGACCAAGCCAAGCACCAGGAAGTAACTCTGCCCTGAACTGTCTCCCTTGTGTGCCTCTGAGCTACCTTGTTGACATGCCACTGCGATCACACAATCTTCCAATGGCCACATGGACCAAAACCCATTGCTACCAACAGCTGAGCATATGTACCTGAGTATGTATTTGCATCATGTGCCCACAACCTTTCACTGTCCCAAAACTTATGTATATTTTGCCATTCAATAAATGCACCTATGCACTCAAATCATAAGTCCCTCGTCAATATGAGATATGAATTGTGAGTGTGTATGCATTAGACAGTTAATATCATAATCACACCGTTATTGCAGGAGGGGATCCAACGGACTGTAGTGTCTGAAGTATGTCACACTGTACACAATATTGGGTTTCCTGACCCGTGCCACTTTAGTAATCAGTTAGCATTGTCACTGACAATAGACACCACATTACTTATTACATGAGTAAGACTGAAACTATGCAGTGGATTCATCAGCATCATTGAACAGTACCTTAGAGTCACTGGAAGTATAGCTGGATTAACTGGGCCCTGGAGTTGAGATCTTCCCTCTCTTCTTCCTCACAATCACTCTTATCCCCTCTCTGAGGTTGCAGGGCTGATTGTACAGCACCCTCCTCTTCCAGATGGGGGATAGCTTTCCTCACAGCCAAGTTGTTCAGCATGCAGAAGGCCACCACTGTCTTACACACCGTGTCAGGGACATCGCTCAGGGATACCCCAGAGAGATGGAGGCAACTAAATCTAGCCTTCAGGAGACCTATAGTGCGCTCAATCACCCTCCTAGTACATCCATTGGCCTCATTATAATTCCTCTCCGCATCTGTCCTGGGATTCCTCACATGTGTCAGGAGCCATTGCAAGTTGGGGTAGCCAGAATCACCTGCAAAAGTGGGCAAAAAAGGACTTTAACAAACTTCCATTACTTGCATACAGCCTGGCTGTCAGCTATGTACTGATCAAGTGTCATACACACTCACATATGAGTCATCCTCTGTCCCCTTGTAGTTGCTCCATCATGTGTGGCACACTGCTGTTTCTCAGGACAAATTAATCATGGACTGATCCTGGGAACCTGGCCTTGACATCTGATATGCACTGGTCAGCAGTACCCACCAATTGTACATTCATGGACTGATAGTTCTTCCGATTCCTATACACCTGTTTATTCACTCTTGGGGATATAAGAGCTATGTGGGTTCCACCAATGGCACCTATCACATGGAGGATGTTAGCAAAGGCATAAAATCCAGATTTGATGGTGGGAAGTTCAGCCCTTTGGGGAAACTGGACATATGTTTGCAAGTGTTGAATGTAGGCATCCAGGAACTTGGACAGGATGAGGCTGAACATTGGCTGTGAGATCCCAGCATCCATGCCCACTGTCACCAGAAATGAGCCCGCAGCCAAAAAATGAAGCACAGATAGCACTTGCACAGTTGTAGAGATGGCATGCTGATTTCGATTTGACGGTTTCAGAACAAGATCCATTAATGCATGGAGGTCATGGATTGTAGCTCTATTGAGTCAGTAGGTGATAATGATGTGACATTCCTCCATAGTTTCCAGAACTAACAGGGGTCTGTATACAGATGGGACCCTCCCTCGCCACATGGGTCTGTACCTATGGGGGAGTAAAAAACACAATCTGAGTGTCAACTTATACTTGCATTCCCATGATGTCACTGTATTTTTCAAAGTGCGACATGTAGGTAACACACACAAATTAACTCTGATTTAACTCTGTCATAATGACATCACAGTGTGGACACACTTCCAAAGATGGGTACATGTGAGGATTATAGAATCATGTCAGCAAGCGACGAAGGGGAGAGAAATTGGGGCCCTGGATGAGGCCCCTGGCCAGGCTAAGGTGACGTGGTGGTAGCAAAATGTCAGCCTCCTGCCATGCAGGTATGATAGAGTTGAAGTGACTTCATTCCGCTGGCGTTAAATATGGCGGAAGGCAGTGTTCACCGGCGTGCACCTGATCATTGGATTACATGGTTGTCAAAGAGGAACCTGGGCCAATCATGATCGCCACCGGCGGTGACGGAGCACACCGCCGTGGTACCTATGCCATTTTGAAGGGTAGTACTCCACTGCGTGTGCTGGTGTGTCCTGACTCTGGTCCATGAAATGGCATGGGTTACAGGGGAATGGGCCCCGGCCTTCATCCCTGAGGAGCTGGAGAAGCTGGTGGACGGGGACCTACCCCTGTATGCAAGGTTGTATGGGCAACCAGAGGAGCAGGTGAGTTGGCATCTGTCATGCTTAGATGTGTGTGATTGTGGCAGATGCCTGTATGCATGTGTGTCCGATATGTGACTGCCCAGCAGTAGATTGTCTGGCACATTCTGCCTGTGAGTTGAAAACATGCCTGTCAATAATGGCCATTCCATATGGAATGACATGGCATTTGTATTCGGTGCACCCATACTGATGTCTGTTTCTTTGCTCTGTGTGTCCCATGCAGGTCAGCGCCCATCAAAAGAAAGGCCTCTGGCAAGCCATCGCCAAGGAGGTGCGGACCCTGGGGTTCTACAACCAGAGGAGCACCCACTGCAGGAAGCTGGGCCAGGAACACAGGAGAGGCCCAGCTGGGGAAGGCCTCCCAACGAGAAAGGGGTGCCAGTCGGACCCTGACCTCCCCTAATGGCCCGCATTCTGACTATGGCCTATCCAGCTTTGGATGTGTGCTTAAAGGCAGCACAGCAGCCACAAGGGGATGAGTACCAACACTGTTGTGATACCTCTTTGATGGATGTATGTTGGTCCTGTGGTATGCATGCATTGTAGTGCCAGGCACTTGGACAGGTGTGTTCCTGCAGTCATGCCACCTCCTTGTTCTTGGGATGGTGTAAGGGCTAGCTTGGGCAGTCTCTATAGGCCTGTGAGGAGCCCCCTTTCTGTCATCTGGTATTCATTGTGGTCTTATGGACTTGTAAGTCCATTAGTTGGGCATGGTCTCTCATGGGTATACTCCACACAGTGTATCAGGTTCGTGTTTCATGTGGTTTATGTGGTGTATTCTGGGGTCATTCCCACTAGTCAGGGGCACAGTCATTACATATGTTACCTCTGCTGAGTGTACGTACATGACCTGGATGAGAATGTGTGTGAGCCAAAATGTACATATATTCATGATTTTACAAAGTTCTCCCTTGTTTTGTTTACCCACCCATGTGTTCTTGTGTCCCTGTGTACATTAGCGTCATCTGGCGAGGGAGCTGAGCACCAGCGAGTGGGGATGCAGCAGCCCACGGTTCCAAGGAGACAGAGCCGAGCGACGCCAAGGGGACCAGTGGGTTGAAGGGCGAGGGGAGTACCACGGGGGAGGCAACTACCACTGGAGGTAGTGACTCAGATACCTCCTCCGATGGCAAGTCCCTGGTGGTGGCAAACCCTACTGGGCCCACCCATTCTTTGCCATCTTCCTCCACCCCCATACCATCAGCGCCCTCCCAGTTGCTCGCCACTGAGTTGCCTGTGCCCGTTCATCCAGGAGGGTGGGCATCTCCTTCGCCCCAGGCACCTCATCCTGTGCCCCAGTCAGTCCCGCTGCCCTCACAGAGGAGGCTATTGACCTCCTGAGAAACATCTCTGTAGGGCAGACAACCATTGTGAATGCCATCCAGGAGCTAGCAACCCAGATGCAGCAATGCAATACATACCTGCAGGGCATTCATGGTGCCATGTCTGGCCTATAGAGATATTTTCAGGCTATGGCCTCCTCTTTGACAGCAGCCAGTGTCCTTGGTCTTTTCCTCCCCCATCTCACCACCTCTGCCCCTTCCAGCACCCCACTCTCTTCACCCATCCCAAGCACACATACTGACAGCCATGCACACAGATCAACACACAAGAAGCACTCTGAAAAACACAAGCACCACACTTCCCACCACAGGCAGGCACACATCCAAAATACAAAAGCACACACAACAACATCCACTTCTCCCAGTGTGTCAACCCCCGCCACCATGTCTGTCACCGCACCATGCACACCTGCACGCACTGCTCCCTCAGTCACTGCTGCTGTCCCCATTCATGCAGTTACCACAACATCTGACATCCAGTCATACACCCCAATCACCACACCTGCACTCACCATGATTACATTGACAGACACTTGCAGCACACTCACTAGACCTGCAGACACCCAGACAACATCCATGTACACTGGCAGCCTGTCTTCTCCCACTGTGTCCACCCCCTCTCCTCCCAAAACACTCAGAGATTCACAGACATCAACACCATACACATCCACCACACATAAACATACTTTACAGGCACCTGCATCCACGTCCGGCACAACTACACCTAATATGAGCACTCCCTCAACCTCCACTTCCAGACCTGCCTCCAAACTGCACCTAAGAAGCTTTTCCTCCCCTGTGTTGACCTGTTTGAACCCACTGGCCCACCCCGTCTTGTCCATTAAGAAGCCCATGTTCTTGCCCAGTCCACTCATTCCTCGTCCAAGTCCTCCCCAGTCCACCCTTCCCTTTCCTGAGCCCTTATCCCAGAGAGTAAGAGGCCATGTGTTGCCCCAGGTCCCTCTGCCACCACACCTGGTCCAATCCCACTCCCCTCCTTCCAAGGGCAAGCCCAAACCCCTTCCACCTCCCAAACATAAGCCCAAGCCCCCCATTTCAGACATAAGTCCCTACCCCTGCCACCCTGTGTTCCCTGAGGTGCCTAGCTGCCTCACTGAAGCCCCTTTCGAGTGGAATACCCTTTACACATGTGGGAGTCAAGTTCAGCCTATATTGGCCCTTCTGGTATTTAAAAATGGACTGGCCAATGGCCTTATTCGGATATTACGGTTCTTACATTTCAATAAATTTCAGTGCCCAGTAGTGCTGTTGGCACAATGTAGTGACGTTGTTCAGCGTTTCACTGTGGGGGTGTGATGTGAACATGTGTGTACTTTGGTGCAGGTCTTTGTTGGCTTGTGTCTGGTAAGTACATTTTGTTATGGTATGTTTGGCTTGGGATGGTGGGTGGGGTTGGGAGTGCGTTGCAGGGTGGGTGGGGTGGATGTGTAACTGTGCCCTTTTTCCTTATGTGTACTAGGCTGCAGTACTTATCATCGTCGTCTTCGTCGTCGGTCACGGTCCTGGGGGAATATGGCAAGGAGCAGCACTGGGATTATTTCCAACTCTTTCTCCATGTCTGCGTTGGCATGTTCTGTGTGCCTCCAGTGAGTGTTTCCTTTTATATTGTTGATTTCTGCCACACTTTGAGTGGTAGTGGTTCCCCCCCGGAACTGCTGGCGGTCTGGTGTTCCATTATTTGGTGGGCGGGTAGGTCCTTTCTGCTGGCCTGTGGGCAGCCTCATCTGTCATCATCGGGACTACAAAGATGGCGGTGTGTGGATGGCCCGCTATTTGTTTCTCATGTGCTTCATTATTTGGCGGTCTGGACCACCAGCCTGTTGGCGGTACTTACCGCCACTGCCGGCCGTGCGCCATGTTCATAATGACCACCAATATCTCTATCTGCTCCCAAAGGGAAATTACACTTAAGAAATATTTCAAGACAATCCCCAGGTTAACCTATGGGAGGGACAGGCCTTGCAATAGCAAAAAACAAACTTGTCAGTATTTCACTATGAGGACTTGTAAAACACAACTGTGCATGTCCTACCTTTTAAATACACTGCACCCTCCCTATAGTGTTACCTTTGGCCTACATTAGGGGTACCTTACATGTACTAAAAGGGAAGGTTTGAGCCTGGCAAGTGAGTGCACTTGCCAGGTTGACATGCAAGTTTAAGACTGCACACACAGACACTGCAATGACAGGTCTGACACATGTTTACAGGGCTACTCATGTGGGTGGCACAATCAGTGCTGCCGGCCCACTAGTAGCATTTGATTTACAGGCCTGGAGCACACATGGTGCACTATACTAGGGACTTACTAGTAAATCAAATATTCCAATCATGGATAACCAATCCTAATCATAATTTACACAGGGAGCACTTGCACTTTAACACTTATCAGCAGTGGTAAAGTGCCCAGAGTCCTAAAACCAGCAAAATCAGATCAGAAAAAAATAGGAAGAAGAGGGCAAAAAGGTTCCAACTTATATTTTTAAAAGATATGGTTGCTTTGCCATTAACGGTAATGGCAAAGTTGAACTGGCAGTGTGACAATGCCTTTCCAGTCTGACTTAAGGATTGTGTTGCTCTTATGTCTGCCAACATGACGCAAGGGAAACACAATGCTTCAATAAATATGAGCCCAGGTTCAGAGTAGGCTTTCTGCCCCTTTGTGTAATAAAAAAAAGGGACAAATTCTAACAACTCGCCCCCCCTCCCTTCCTTGGTGCTGGGATCCTCTTCCCTGTGCTAAAAGGGTGACCTGGGGACTAATACCAGCAAGGAAAATGGGCTTCTACTCCAGTTATGTTTTGTAAGATAGTCATAATTGGGGTGCAGTTGCCCCCTCACACCCTAGGTCCGAGTGCCACTGCACCTGTTACATTAATGGTAGTGCTGGTTCATTCATAAAAAAAAGCAGCCCCCATATGTTGTCACCTTCCTCCAATCATTTCTCTAAGAAAGAGCTGCATCTGTCCATTGTTGATGGACAAAATACCCCTAGATTGCACCCCTCCAGTGGGCCACGTGTTGGATGTTATCCATGGATCTCACTCTTTTCCTCTTTCTCCTGGGCCATTACTTTTGAGCACCAGGGGTCCGGATGATCAGGGCTCTGCTTCTGAATGTGACCCTGCGGGCCACCCTTCAACTACCTGAAGAGATATCTGGATGTCACAGTGGACAGGATCTGTGGGGACTGATATGCCTATGTTTTTTTTAATTTCACAAAACAAGTTCCCATACTTTTTGTTAAACAAAAAAAGAAACAACCGTCCCTGAATGCTTAATGTGGACCTTGTGGTGTCTCTGCCTCAAAGTGAAAGGGGAGGAGGTTAGGCTCTTATGTGTTGTGAAGCTGAGGGCAGGACAGAGATGAAGGTGCCTGCTGCCTGAAAGAAATGTAAATGAGGACACTTGGTTAATTACCAAATGTAAGGGCTGCTTGGGAACCTGCATAAGCCTTAATTGATAGAGTCACTTCAGGTTTCATGGTGACTAGTCTCAAGGGTGTTGAGTTCTGGAAAGTGTCCTTTCAAAGCATACTTATAAAAATGCTTGCACTAGGTACAGTCTGATTACGTATTACTAAATACATACTTAACCAGGAGCCACTGGAATTCTGTGATTCTGTTGCTTTTCTTGAGTAACTATGGATCTGCCACATTTGCCACATAATCCTTCATTTTATGCAAAAGCTACATGCTTTAGAAAGAAATTGTTTCTAGCTCAAGCGGATCAAAAGTTACTAGAATGTGGTGACGTGCCCACAGAGTGGAAGTCTCTTCACAAAGGTTAACTGGTCACCCTCTTTTGCTTACTTCTGTATTTGTTTGTTAAACTGGATCTAATGAAGTAACATCTTTGCCCAAATACTATTACCACGTGTAAAATGTACAAAATAATAAACAAATAATATACAAAATATGCTGTATTATTCCACAAAATGTGCCCTTTTTTCTTGCATGATTTTGTCAACCCTGCTGCATAATTTGGCGCTCCCCTTCATAATTCCAGTAGCTCTAATTAAACCATTCTGCAACAGCCTGTCTTATACTGTGTGTGATACAGTTTTAAAATAATGAGTTAGACATTCACAGTGCTTTCTGTTACAGGCTAGGACCTCATAGCACTGTTGCTTTCGTTATCACCCAGTTTTCTGACTTTTTACTGTGGGTAACCTCACTCCTGGTGTCTCACCCACGGTAATCAATTGGTAAAAAACTATGATTCATGCCAAAGTAATACAGTTATTATACAATGACTGTTCAAACTCACTTGATATGTTTGGGTGACCCCTCCAGGGGGCCACAAGTGATCACACAATGTCATCTATGATATGTGTTATATCTGTCAATATATATTTGTAAATTATTGTGTGGTATTTAGTAGTGTGTGCATAATAAATGTACTTTTTTTTCAAAAGAAAAATAACTGACTGGACAATTATTTATTGAGTGTTAATATTGTGTGCCAGTGATTGGTGAGTACTAGCCCACACCACCACCCTTGAGAAGGCCTTAGGCTGCTCTGCCTTGCTACCCTGTGAGTCAAGAGCTACAATGGGGCGTTTGGTTCCCACTGAGGTCAATTAAGGAACTAATACTTGTGCTGGCCACACAATCAATAACTCAATTTTCAACAGCTGTATATACACAAGCCCCTTTTCCCAACTGCATCTACCAGGATGCCATAGGGCAATGTGAGTCTGTGTAATGAGGCACAAATTGACACATCATAAAAATTATTGAGGCGCTTTCCATATGTGCTGCATTGCGTCCAGCAGCTCAAGCACAATTGAGGCCTGAAAGGGATAGGGGCGTTCTATACATTTCATTAAGTTCCTGCATTGAAACATTTTCATTTACTCATCCATCCCACAGTCGACCAGCCAGTCTCTCATGCAAATTATTTCCCCATACAAAAACCCCTTGTTCAACAAACCCATCCTTTCACCAATCCACCAATCAATATATTCCTGCATCCACCCATTCTTTCACCATTCCACCTTTGTCACTTTTTCACTTTGTCAACCTTCCAGTCTTTCAATCATCATTTCACCCCTCCTTTTATCTATCAATCCATCCATCATTTATATTTTGGCCTCTTGTACAAATCAGATGGAGTCTCAAGGCGCCATGAGTATTGCTTAAAGGGGATGTGCATGAATGTGTGAGCAAGATCAGTGTAAAGTATGAGTTAGCCTTTTAAGAGAAAACATGTTAGTGCTTTCTTAAGGTGTAGCAGATTAGGAACAGTGCAAATGTTCACATGGATGACGTTTCCTAGGGAAGCTTCCTTTACTCTAAAGGCTTTGCCACCCCAGTTAGTGAACTCGATGGATGGAACATCTTGGTTTGACTTCTTAGACCATCTGAAGGGGCAGCTAGGTATATATTTCAGAAACGTTTTCAGAAGAAATTAGGAAGCTGACCATGGTAAACGTTAAGAATGACGCAGGAAGATTTACATAGAATAGAATTTTTGAACTGGAAGCTAGCAGAGTTGGTGCAATATGGGGTAACATAATCAAATGTTTTAAACATGAAAATGAATCTTACAAGAACATTTTGAATTCACTACAACTAATATATGTCGATCTATCCATCCATCTATCCACCCACCCACCCATCCATCCATTCACCCATCTACCCAGCCACCCACTCATCCATCCATCCACCCACAAATCTACAAATTATATGGTTCCGGTACTTTATCCATCCATTCAACCTACACTCATTTACCCTCCGTACATCTTTCATGCTCTCACCTTTCATCTACTCCATCCTTCCAGGCTTCCATCAATCCATACTTTCTTCCTTGCAAACATGCTTTTGCACTTCCACCCATCCATAAGTTCATCCACTCATTGACATATCAATCAACACTTGATGCGTACATCCATCAGTCCACCGTTCCATCCAGGCTTCTTCAAACTGTCAATCATTCAATCTTTCAATTAGCCATCCTTTTTGATGCATCAAAGCCGGACATTCCATCAAACCTTCCATCCCTCCATCTAGTCTTTCACCCTTCCAGCCTTTCAACTTTTCACATTTATACCTTTCATTTTCATCCCTCCTTCCACTCTTAATTCCTTTTACATATACTTATTTTCACCTTTCCTTCCATTCATCTTATTGTTTGCTGCTTACTTCCTTACTTCCTTTCACCTTTCCTCCGTCTTTTATCGTGCTTACTCTCACTACTTCTTTCCTTAGTTCTTCCCCTCTTGCACTTCTGACTATCCACCCATCGTTATTTTTCTCCCCTCCTTACTTTTTCCTTCTTATCTTTCTTTCACCTGCTTGTCCTTTGTATGTGCTTCTGTGCCTGACCTTTTATCCCTTTCTTCATCATTGCTTATTCTCTATCCTCTTTACTGTACTGGGCTGCACATGCCCAAGCAATCTTAAGGCACTGCTCGTGTTTGCAGAGGAGTCACTCAATAGAACTTAAAATTTTCCACACAATACCCTTCACCATTCATGGCCATCCTGCTTTATTGAAAATGACCCTGAATTGTAACTAAGGTCCCCCTCCTTGTTCAGCCCTCCGTTACTTCAAGCTATATTTCCGCTATACAAATGCCTATACTTACCTAAGGTATAACCTTCATCAATTGTTTTCCTTTTTGCATTAAAGGTCTTTGAAAAATCATTTCACGCTCTCTCATTGCCCATTCACGGATTCCTGTTTCTATTGATAAAGACCATAAATTTAAATTTTGCATTGTTCCTAAAGTGTATCTCTAGAATCTAATGGTTTCGCTGCCAGAGGGGTGGATGCTTGCCAGAAATTACTTCTTTAATCACGAGTTCGATCAGTGATCAGAAATTACAGTAATATAATATTATGAATCTTCATCAACATACCTGCCTGTGTCAGTTCACTCTCTGTTTACACACAGTGGGTGGAAGAGCATAGTTTATGTATATGCTAATATCAAAGGTAATCTCTGTACGTTTCCACCATCAGAATTAAAGCTTCAGTTATGCCCAGTTATGGGAATGATCTTCATAAGGATATCTATTTTTCATCCTGTGGTTATTTACGGAAGTGTTCTTCCATGAATTTAAGCTGGGAGAAAAATTTAAATCACTCCAGTAATCTTGTTCCATAGTTAATGTATTAGTGCTTCCTAAATGTCAAGAATTGCACTTAAGGTAGCACAAAAAATATGTCTTAGTCGACCCGATCTGTGCCTTTAATTGTAGCTTTCTGAATTTCTGCTGGCATTGGAGTTTCAAATTAAGGGTTGAACTCTAAATTTCTTGTAAAAAAACATGCTGAAACCAGAAGATTTACTTTGTTGTGATTTTCCAAACGGACCCACTGTCTTTTAAGTTGCTTGTTGATGGTGAAATCTGGATGTGTCCCACTTTAACAAACTGTTCTTTGCCAGTGCTTAATTTGTAAATAAAAACGTGCCGGTGCCCAAAACTCTCCGATTAAACAGTGGCTGCTGCAATTAAATGTGCGAGCACGGAATATTGAGGCAGCATAATCCTAAAGCCATCTCCGGCCTCTTTAATCCATTTACAGCCACTCCCTGCCCCTTCAGCTCACTCTTGCAGTTTTCTGCTTTCTACCTTTGTGACGCTTTTTTTTTCCTCTTCACCCGTCTTTCCCATAAGTGTCTGTTGCTCGCAGTAAATGTTTGATGCAGAAAAATGAATCCCGGCCTTCACAAATAAGTGCGGATGCCCCGCACCGGAAACCACCAGCACAAATTAAGCACTGTTCTTTGCACATTTTAAAGGAATGTACATATGCAATTGTCCTTGTGAATCTGGCACTCACACCCTTGAGCCATACCAGCAGCAACGATTTTGTATTTGTTTGTTCTTTTGTATTCCTGCCCGTTTTAAAAAATGGGGTCTACATGGTATGCCTCACTTGGCTCGCTGCTAAATAATTGCTGTTTTTCCTGCTTGGTTAAAGTTATACAGTGGTTTAAATGACTTCCTGACCAAATTAATAGCCCCATTTGAAATAAAAATAGCTGTCATCACCAGGGGGTATAATACAGGGTCCAGGAGCCACCGCGGTGCGGAGGCCTCGATGTACCCTTACTCTAGATAGGGTGTGGGGGGTATTCACTTCTGAGGACTTCTCGCAAAGGCTGCAGGACAAAACAAAGCTGCTGCCTGACTGAAGCATGCTGGAGGGGATGGGACTACCCCAGCACAGTGAAACACTCATAACAAACTTACAAAATAAATCATTGTTATTGTTGGCAGAGAAGGTCCCCGGGGAAAGGTGCCTCCAAATATCTTGATGTCAGTGAGGAAGGAAACTAGAGCAAAGACCATGGTGAGGGGGGAAAGACAACACAAGGAAGGAGAAAGGCAAACAAAAGAAAGCAGATATTGTGTTCAGGACATGGGACTGATTCATGTTGTGATCTAAGGTGAGGAGTGAAAAAAGTAATGACCCTGCCACTCCATAGCTGAATGGTTCAGGCCATGGTGTGGGATGAAAGGTAATAAAGGGACCCGAGGTCTGTGCCTTGTGGTCAGATGAAGTAACCAACAAGTAAAGTGTCTGTGTGCATTATTACCATGCCGTGGAGCATAGTGCTCCAGCTGCCTTGAAACTTGACAGTTTCGCGACGAGGGTGGAAAGTTCCCACCCATGCTCCAGAGTAAGAGAAGTGGCCCAGAGCTACGCATCGTCTCCCGCTAGCAGTGGAACACGTATCAACGACGTATGTGCCAGTACACCTCTGTCTTCCCTCTGGCCCTACCTCTCATCAAAGTCTGCAGCTGGTTGTGTCGTCTCCGGTGGGTTGCATCAACTGCTTCTACTTGGACCACGAGTAGAGCAGTTTTTGTTTCCTGGCTGGCCCTGCCATATACCTCTCCGTATCCTCACTGGCTCTGTTTTTGCGAGCATATGCCTGGTGTTCCTAGCCTCCATGAGGAGCATCCTGCACAGGGAGCCCTGCTACCACCTACCGCCATGTGGCCTGCATGAAACTATTCCAGGAGGCTGGAATTTGGTTTAATTACTGCATCGCTGTTTCAACAATCAAGTGGGTGAGTGTCTGCCTGTCATCTTTGAGCCTGCCGCTGCTGTTTTTGTGTGCTTCCAACTCCTGAAAGAGGTGTGACTCCAGTCCAGGGCATCTCTGCTAGTTTTCTATTTACCCAAATGCATGGCTCTCACCCAGTGATACCGTTTTGCATTGCATGTGACCTAGTGCATAGACAGTGCCCCTTTTCCTCCACATTGAACGTTGATCCCATGTGACCCAAGATAGCGTCAGTGCCTGCCCTCTAGCCATTTATCATAGAAGACCACCAATCTGCCCAAGCAGCTTGATGGAAAGACTGGGTAAAGAGACTGGGAACCTACTTTGCAGCAATAGCATTGGAAAACAACTACCGCCTCCCTATGCTCCTACACCTCGGAGGTGCCACCATTCATAAGCTAGGGAAGGCAATAGTAGAAGACTGCCCGCCATTTATGTATGCCATGCTGAAATGTACCCTCCCTGTGAATTTTGAGCCTCTTGGGAATCCTGACAATGAACGATTTCTCCTATGCCAAGCCAGACAGCTTCCGAAAGAATAGGTGGACACTTTTGAAGCAAGACAAAACGAACTAGCCAGCACCTACACACTACCTACTGCTGACAATGAAATCCAGGCACAATTCATACACGGCTGCGCATCAGTAAAAATAAGAGAAAATATTTTACAGGCCCCGGGGATGCCCATGGCAGATATATTAATGATGGGGCGGTCAAAAGAACTTAAAAAAATGCGATCTGCGTACATGGAAGCAGCGCTTCAATGGCACATCAAAACTGAACTTGGTACTGCGGTGGCAACTGCAGGAACTGAAAAAAAGAAGACCCACCTCAAGGCCTCAACAAGTCCCAAAGTCTATTCTACCTGCGGACCTCCCTACCCTCACCAAGGACCATGCCCAATTGAAGGCAAGAGATGCACCACCTGCAACAAATGAAACCATTTCACCAAGGTATGTCACTTCTCCGCTCCGACAAAGGCAAGAAAAACTAAGCCGGTCAAAGCTGTGCATACCCCATAGGCACCCACAGATGAAGAAAATGTGGATGAGGACATAGAAAGAGTAGTTCATGTCATACACGCCATGCAGCCGAGAGGTTTACCCCGAAGGTGGATTCCGAAATGTGCAGTTCAATCGTCAGACCAGGAAGTCCCAGCCATGATTGATATAGGGGGCCTCAATAAACATTCTGGCACAGTCTCTACTAGAAATGCTTCCCATGCATCCTGTCCTGCGCCCCACTGCCACCCAGGTGCTCGCCTATAACTCATCAACCCCGCTTCCACTGGCAGGAGTTTTCACCACAGAGATTTCCCACAAATTTCACTCTACCCAAACCAAAGTATGTGCTACCAAGAATGGCTCAGGAATGCCACTGAACTGTTGCACAGTGGAGCAACTCCACCTTGTCACATTCGCATTCAGAGTGCACTTGTGGTGCATAGAAGACCTGCTGACTAAATTCTCACAGCTGTTCCAAGGCATCAGCTGTCTCAAAGACTGTCTCTAAAACACAGCTCCGAGTAGCATTCCATCTGCGTCCAAAGGTGGGCGACAAACTGAGGAAGTTAGAACAGGTGGACATTATTGAAAAGGTAGAAGGTCCTACTTCCTGAGTTTCTCCCATTGTTGTTGCCCGAAAGCCCAAGCAGCAGAAGGTGGTCAGGATGTGTGTCCACATGCGGCTGTCTAACCTGGCCACTTCGGCGTGAACGCCACCTGACACCCACCGTGGCTGACATTGTGGCAGAGATGAGCAGTTCGAGATGATTTTCGAAGATGGATCCCCGGACAGGGTACCATTGACTGCTCTTAGCTCCAGGATCCCGTGCCATCACTATATTTTCCACGCACGTTGGCTTGAGAATATACAGGCGCCTCAGCTTTGGGGTGTCCAGTGTGGCAGAGGTCTTCCAAGACACCATCAGAAGCATGCTGGATGGTCTAGAAGGTGTCATCAATGTCAGTAATGACATGCTAGTACACTCCCCAACAGTTGAACAACATCTTGATCATTTGAGGGCAACATTCAAACAACAGCACAAAAGCAGAGTCACGCTACACTGGGAAAAGTGCGTCTTTCTCCAAAAGGAAATGTCCTTCTTCGGTTACTGATTTGCTGAACAAGGAGTCCAACTAGATCCTGCCAATGTTTTGGACATTCAATAGGCACCTGCCCGCAAACAACGTCACCGCTGTATGCAGTTTCTTGGAGATGGTCACATACTGTGGCCAATTCATTCAAAATCCGACCACCCTTAGAGCCCCTCTATGGGAACTGACAAAAGCAAATGCTGTCAGAGAATGGAGGGCTTCCCAAGAGAAAGCATTCCAAGCAACCAAACAAGTCTTATCAGCACAAATCACCCTGCCGTATTTTGACCTTCGCCGTGAATCTGAACTATCTATGGATGCCATCCCCATGGATCTGGGAGCTGTGCTTTCTCAAAAACAGGACAATGGTGAAAGGGCTCCTGTAGTGTATATCAGTCATGCTTCACAGATGCCAAACAATGCCACCCCTACATCAAAAAGGAAGCCTTTGCGGCTGTAGCCTCAGGGAACTGACACACTATTATTCACAATGCTGCACATAGAACCAATGAAGCCCATTCAACGCTGTCAGCACTGCTTCATGTCCAACACAAAATAACTGTCTCACTTGAAGGGTGTCTACTAAGAGGCCCTCGCTGGTAATACTGACATCGCTACAAAAACAGGTCGTGGATTTAGCTCACTCTGCACATCAAGCAGTAGTGAAAACAAAGTCATGGCTCAGAAGCAAAGTTTGGTTTCTTGGTCTGGATGATCAGGTAGAACACCCTGTAAGGCAGTGCTCCATGTGCCAAGCAACTAATCTGGCCGATATGCCGGCACCTCTCATAACAGAGCTGATCCCTTCCATTCCCTGAGTGAGTGCTGACTTTGGGAGTCTCCCTGATGGCCGACACATGCTGGTGATCATAGACGACTTTTAAAAATATCCAAAAGTTGAGATTCTGGAGTAAAAAATGACAGTTCAGACCATACTCCGGGTGGAGAAAGTCATGGAAACACACGGCATATTTAACAAACTCAGGATGGACAATGGCCCACCTTTCCCTAGCCAAGAAGTTTCGGAGTACCTTGCATCTAGAGGTATCCATCACACAAAAATAACACCTCGCTGGCCCCAGGGGAATGGTGAGGCAGAACATTTTATGAGAACATTAAAGTTTTGAGAATTGCCTATGGAGTGTTCACTATATGTGTTTCTTCAGCAGTACTGCCTCACTCTACATGCCCCCACAGGAGTATCACCAAGTGCTTTGTGCATCAACTGAATGGTTGGAGATACAATTCCACATGTGATGGAAATGTCTGAAACCACTGAGAAGGCGGCAAGAGCACTGCAGCAACGCCAGGGGGTAATGAGAGCTATCGAAGAGAAGACGGGCTAAGCTGTGCCAATTTTAAAGGGGTGACCTAGTACTTGTCAAGAATCGACGTGCTGGAAGCAACTTTCTTCTGTCTTTCAAACTTGAACCCTGGAAAGAAAGTGCGGCAAAAGGAACTATAATACTGCTGAATGACAAGGAGAGAGGATAACAAGGAATGTGTTCTTCAAACACTATCAACAACCTGAGTCTAACTCGGAGAGTAGTAGTGTCTCACATCCTGCGACAGAGTCTGCCCTGAGTGAGGCCACAGAGGCAGCTGGCAAGATGGCAGTTATTCCTCCCTTTCATCACCACTGAGAGATCCTGATAATCAATCAATAAATCAATCAATCAAAGCACTTGTAAAGTGCACTACTCACCCATGAGGGTCTCAAGGTGCTGAGGGGAGAGCGGGGGTGCTCCTACTGCTCGAACAGCCATGTCTTGAGGTGTCTCCTGAAGGTTAGTAGGTCCTGTGTCTGTCACAGATGGATAGGAAGAGTGTTCCACGTCTTGGTGATGAGGTGGGAGAACGAACTGCCACCGGCAGTCATTCTGTGGATGCGTGGGATGGTGGTGAGGGAAAGGTCAGTGGAGGGAAGCTCTCAGATCTGGGTGTAGAAGGAGAGCCGTCTGTGGTGGTATTCTGTTCTGGTGTTGTGCAGTGCTTTGTTAGCGTGGGTGAGGAATTTGAATGTGATTCTCTTGTTGACAGGGAGCCAGTGCAGGACTCTCAGGTGGGCTGTGATGTGGCGGGCGATGTCCAGGATGAGACGTGCGGAGGCGTTCTGTATGTGTTGCAGTCTTTTCTGTGGCTTGGCTGTGGTTCCTTCGTAGAGGACATTGCCGTAGTTCAGTCTGCTGCTTACGAGGGCTTGGGTGACCGTCCTTCTGGTTCTGGTGGGGATCCATTTGTAGATCTTCCAAAGCATGCAGAGGGTGTTGAAGCAGGAGGAAGAGACGTAGTTGACTTGCTGGGTCATTGATAGCGATGAATCCAGGATGAACCTCAGGTTGCGTGCGTGGTCGGTGGGTGTCGGTGCAGTTCCCAGTGTGGCAGGCCACCAGGAGTCATCCCAGGTGGAGGGGGTGGAGCCGAGGATGAGGACCTCAGTTTTGTCAGAATTCAGTTTCAGGCAGCTGGTCTTCATCCATTCAGAGATGGCCTTCATTCCTTCATGGAGGTTGATTTTGGTGGTGGGGGGTCCTTGGTGAGGGAGAGGATCAGTTGAGTGTCATCGGCCCAACACCCCAACAACAAAATTAACGTTTAGAGACTTCACAGACTCAGGACCAACGGTGCAGACCCAGGGGCAAGCATCTTTCAACAGGGAGATGAGTGCAGAGGAAGAGAGCCCGGTCTCCTCGACAAGGGATGGAGAGATATGACTTACGTCCTCGATCGACAACCTCCAAGAAGCTGAAAGATTTTGTATTAACCTGAAAGCTATTCCAGTGACATGCTGTGGGTCCTGGTGCTCACTGGAAGCATTTCCAAACTATACTAGTAATTGAAATGCTTGTGTCATGGTTAACAATGTATTTTGGAAACTGATGTTTTGATCGGATGGCGAGCTAAATATAGTTCGCGTTGGGTTGTGATGTTTTCTGTTTTCATTTTGTTTTGTTTGTGCCCCCTGTTGAATTTCTTTGTTTCTGTTTGGATTAAAGGAGGAATGTTGAGTTCAGGACATGGGAATGATCCACATCCTGACTGAAGCTGAGGGGTGAAAAAAGTAATGACCCTGCCATGCTATGGCCCAATGTTACAGGCCATGACGTGGGATGAAAGGCATTAAAGGGACCAGAGACCCGTGCCTTGTGGTCAGATGACGTGACCAACAAGTAACATGTCTGTTTGCATTATTACCAGGACACAAAGCACATTGCCCTGACAGCCTTCAAATGTAACAGCAGATATTTAAAAGGCACAGGTGTGAGGGAGAAAGAGACAGAGTAGTGTAAGAATTAGCGTGTGGTGTCAGTCAGAAAGAGGCAAGTGATAATTGCCAGAGACTGAGCGTAGAGAGATGATAAAGAAGCAGGCAGGTGAAAAAGGGTAGAGAGACAGAGAAGAGACAGGTTAAAACAACACAGAGTGAGATAGAAGGGGAGGCCAGTGAAAGAGGTACACAAGAGACTGCAAGGAGAAAAAGAAATAGCTGACAGACAGAAAGAGAGTCAGAGTGAGTGAGAAGAGTGTTGGTAAAGAGTAAGCCATGTTATGAAAGAAAACTCAGGATAACAGTGTGGAGGAGACAGATGTGAGAGAGATAGTAAACAGGTGAGAGACATCTATAGATAGAAGGGGGGAGACATGATAGAGCTAGATCATCAAGAAGAGACAGTTGAGAAAGAGAGAGAGAGTTGTTCAAAGGGAGATAAGAAACACTGATGAGGGATGTGGAAGGAGAGATTTGTGAGAGAGGTGATACAGATATGGAGGCATATGGGAAAGAGACACCTAAAAGGACACACCAATTGAGGAATGAGAGAGGAAGAAGGGCTGGGAGGGAAAGACAAGTAAGTGAGATAGAGTGGGTGATGAAGAGAGAAGTTAAAAAAGGACTGCATAGAGGAATGGACAGAGAGAGATAGCGCGCAGACAGGCATTTCAGATAGATGATGAAAGGTAAAAGACAACTGAGAGAGATAAAAGGGAGGCAGATGAGAGAGGTGAGAAAGACACAACCAAGAAAATAATAGGCCTTAGAGAAAATAAATAGTCACAAAAGAGAGGGATGAGAAAGAGACATAAAGGTGAGAGAGAGAAAAGTGAGAAAGGGACAAGCTAAGATAGGTGGTTAAACAAAAGACAGGTGAGAAAGGGGAAGCAGAGAGAGAGAGAAGGGAGAAGTGATGGACATGATAAAGAAACAGGTAACAAAGAGACAGTGGGGAGAGAGCGAGATAACTCAAGGGACAGATGAGAAAGAGTCGAGGGAGAGGCAGAGAGAGAGCAGGGAGATGGGCAAGAGAATGGTGATACAGAGACAGGTTAGTGCAGTGACAGGTTAGAAAGAGGGTTGGGGGAGATAGAGAATTGATAAAGAGACAGACTTGATATAAAGAGGCAGGTGAGGGGAAGAGATTAAAAAGAGGTAACAGAGATTATTATGCGAGAGAAAGATAGATGAGCAAGAGTAAGGAGAAGGGTGAAAGAGGTAATAGAGAGACAGATATGTAATCAAGAAACAACTGATAGAGAAAGGGAGTGGTCATGACAAAGAGCCAGATGAAAAAGAGAGAGGAAAACAGGTGAAACAGAGACAGGTAATATGGAAGAGGGACAAGACAGGCAATCTAGTGGAGGAGAGATGAGAAAAAAGTGTGGAAGAGAGGGCAGAGGAGAAGTATGAGATAAGAGACAGAGAAAGGGAGAGGAGAACAATAGGGTGGGGAGGATGTGAAGGACAGAGTATAAAGAGAGGGCCATTTGAGGTAGAATGTTAGTAGAAGAAACAAATGAGTAGAATAGCTATAGGAAGAGGTAACATGCAGAGTAGTGCCATACAAAGGAGAAAGGTAAACATGTTCTTTTACACATATATGTCACAGAAAACGAAGAATGGTAGCAGTGGAAGATAAGATAATCTTTATTACTTGATTGATAAAAACCATTGCAATGTTTTACAAAATCTGAACGTTCATTTGAAATAAATAAGATAAAACCCTGGAACCATATGAGTGAGTAATGTCATGGCTACTGACCCGGATCAACTGTGGTCAGTTTCTTTTGAACTATTTTTAAAAACTTGACCCCCTGCAACAAAATGGGATTGAGTTGCTCTTAAGCCAGGTAATGACTGCTAATCTGCAAGATCGAATGTGGTTTGTCAGAAAGGCAGGTTTTAACAGCTTCTTTCTTTCAGGGCTTAGAGCTCGGCAGGTGCAGAAGGCGTGCATCAGTGATTCCTGGTGGTAACCACAAAGGTGGCAGTTCTGGACGAGGTGCTGCTCTTTCCAGGATGGGCGAGCGTCTTTGGTGTCAAAAAGGCCCATTCGATCCAGCAAGAATTGTTGTTTTATTTGAGAGGAAAAGTGTTCAGTTCGGTAACGTTGAGGGGATGGAAGCAGATAGGACCCTGAAACTGCCTAGGTGTGCCGTCTTTTGGCTAGGGAAGCTTTGTTGGTGATGAGAGAAAGCGAGCAAACTGAGAGGTTGACTAATCTCTTGAATTTGGATTTTCCTGCGCCGCTTTTCCAAACGTTTTCCATGCCAGGCAGTTGATTACTTGGTTTAAGTAGCTTCCCCAAGAGCATTTTCTGTTACAGAGTTGTTGGGCCTGGACTTCTTGCCAGCAGGAGTAAAGTATGGAAGTGTTCTCTCTCAACCGTAACCTCCATGATGCTTTGAGGAATGTTCGCTGGCACTGAAAAATCTGGTTTGTTAGGCCCATCTCCAACCTTACCTGGGCTGGAGAGACATTTTTTGGTAAATTGAACCTTATAGGTTCTGACCTGGCTGCTGTTTGGTGATGGGATCTCCCAGCCCTGTAATACTTCGGTCCCATAAGAGATGGCTGGAAGCAGCTGAGCTGACTTAATTCTTAAAAAGTGTGACCAATTTGGGCAATTAAACTTTTTCTTGAGTAGCTTGAAGCTGTAGGTTAATGAATTGGCCTTTGCCTGAATTGAGTGCAGTTTCCATTTCAAGCATGGTTCAATATGGACTCCCAAATATTCATAAGACTGCACCACCTCCACCTCCACCTTTTTGTCTCCTAAGAACCAATTGAACGATTTATGGTTTGTCCCCAGGAGCCTCATCAGTTTGGTTTTAGCCAGATTAATTTATCTAAGCCGAGGGCTGGGGGGTGACTGTCTACTTTTGCCAACACGCCAGCGAGGTTGGCCAGATATAAGTTAAAGATGAGTGGGGCCAGGACACAACCTTGCTTTAAGCCAGAGTTTGGGGGGATTTCTTTTGTGAGTCTTGTGACGTCTCCAATTTTAACCTGAACCCAGGTGTCAGTGTATATGTCTATAATGGCCCTGAACAAGTTGGAAGGAATGCCCCATTGGGCCAACGTTTACCAAAGTCTTTCCCTGGGGACCTTGTCGAAGGCTGATTTGAGGTCAATGAAGCATGCATAAAGGCTCAATTTCTTGTGACTGGCCCTTTCCACAATGAGGGTAAGGGCGGTTAGGTTTGTTGATGTTCCCAGGCCAGCCCTAAAGCCCGTCTGAAATCTTGGGAGGAGCGTGTTCTCATCGGCCTAGGCCTTCAGATGTTGTAACAAGCAGGAGCCGTACACTTTTTCTTCCACGTCAATGAGTGCTATTAGCCTGTAGTTTGTGGGTAGAGCCAGGTTTCCACTTTTGAAAATGGTGTGTATGATGCTACCTCTCCAGGAATCTGGAATGCAGCTGACCAGGGCGGTAGTGGTGAAGAGGGGCAGAAAGTACTGTGCCCAATACTCTGGGTGGATTTTGAAGATTGCGTTTTGGAGCCCGTTTAGAGCGACGGCCCCCTCAGGTTTCATTTTCCTAATCAGGCCGGCTATTTGGTCCGATTTCCAGACTGGGCCCCAGGGATCCTTCTTGGTGATGGTCAGTGCTTGTCGGCCTGCTGTGTTGTTATGACTCCAGGGCAATTGCTCTGCTTTCCGGTTGAATGGGATGATTCCTTTCTTATTTGCCGGGCCGTACAGGCTGTGGATATGACTTTCCCACATGGCCGGATTGATGCCGTAACAGAGAAGGCGATTTTTTCCCAGGGCCAGGTCATTCACTATACTATAGAAGGCTTTGCTGTTTTTCGTTTTGCACACCCAGAGTAACTTGGACCAGTGATCTTCTAGAAAGTTTTTCTTTGCGGACCAGCAGTCTGCGTGGTACTTTTTTTTCAAAGACCTCAGGGAGGCTATGTCGCCTTGCGCAACCCACCTAATGGCGTTTGCCAATTTCCTGGCCTGCTGCGTGATTTGTGTTTTCTGAAGGCGCAGGGCTTTATTAAACCAGGATTGACTGTCTCGGGCCTTTTTAAAATCAAGGGCCAGGTGCTGAGAAGGAGTTTTATGGACAGTTGGAAATTTTGAAAGAAGCCCGCTGCTGAGCTCAGTCCAGGCATCAATCCACTTACTTTGAAAATGGGGTCCTTTTGGTACTTATCTGCTATGTTTGTTCTCTCCTCTAAAGACCCGACCTTTTGATACAACTCTTCCATCACTGCCGCAATCCCTGTTTGGCGCCATTTCAGTCTCTTATGGTTGAATGTTGCTGGGGCTGAGAGTAGGTCATTCAAGGTCTGTAGTTTCTCAGGTTTATAGGCCAGCTCCAGTGATTATGGTAATTGATTGCTCTCAGCTCTGTATTTTATTTGGAAGAAGTGCACCATGGGTATTGCAGGATTACTTATTAAGGTGAAATCAATGGTTGAACTTTTTTCCCCACTTACAAAGGTTACTGCTGCTGGAGAGTCCTTTTAGCTGTTACCGTTTAATAGTGTTGGACCTAAAAGATCCAGAGATTTCCTATGGGTACTAGCTAATCTTCGCAGATCCTCCTTTTGGTAAGAGCAGGTTAATATTGAAGTCACCGCTGACAATAACCATGGACTTGATGTGTTACCTTTGTAAGAGCTTGATTAGTTCGGCCAATTTTTCCACTTTTCTCCCCCTTTGAGCCTTTTTAGGGTGAATGTACACGTTTTTGAGGATTAAATCTAATTGACTGTTTTGCTGACTGCTGAGTGTGACTTCAGTTGCTGTATCCAGTGCGACTCTGTGTCAATTGCGGTTTTATGGCCTATGAGGGCCGAGGAGATCATGGTTATCATGCCTCCTTTTGCGTGATCATATTTGCTTGAACTCTTGACTGGGGTGTAAAAGGCGGTATACCCCAATACCGCAATCGGATCTAAACACCAGGTTTCCTGGAGAAGGATAATATTGTGCTCCTGAAGAAAGGCCTGGGCCTCTGGATCTTGATATATTGACTCAATGCCATGTACGTTCCATAAGCAGATGTTAATGTATGAGCTTCAAGAGTCCCAATCTCCTCGCTGTTGGTCATGGCCAGGGATGTTTTTGAGAGCTAGGGGAAGAAGCTCTTTCGAGGCCCAGGGGATATGCCCGAAACCTGGATTGCCCACATGCTTCACTACAGTTAGATTGTCCATGATCATTGCTAGGGTGCCGGCTCCCGTTGCCCATCTTAATATTGATTTGTTGCAGGGCTTTGATGCCCGAAGCGGTCCAGGATAACGGGGTGGTCCACTTGTGGCAGTTCAATACCCCATGAGTAAAAAAATATCAGAAAAAATAACTAATTGATCTACTAAGGCTGCCGAAGACCATGAGGTGAGTGTGGCCTTTTGGTCTGTCCTTTGTGGATGCGGTTTAAATATGACAGAGAGAATATCTGCTGAGATTATCTGTGATAGATCACTCATTTCCCCTAGCAGTTTTAAGTTGTTTCCTCTGTTGAGGGTGTCTGACTTGAAGTGTGGCATAAGAAGTAGTTTGAACTCTTCTGAAGATGAAACGGGAAGTGGGAAATGGGGCCATCGGTTGGAACTCCCTGCTGCAAGGTAGTGGAAAATTATTGGAGTGCGCAGTTGAGTGGTGCTGGGGTAGTTGATGTGACTACAGACTCAGGCTGGTTGGGCTCCACTCATTCCTGCTTTGGTCCCGCAGCTTCTGTGTTGGGTAGTCTGTTGTTGCAGGCTGCCAAGCTATTGCGTCACTGAATTCAGTGCTTGCGGGAAGGCATGCTAAAGTAGGATCAGTGTTGGTTGGCTTTATCTCGCCTGGCTTACTGAGTCTATCGGCCTCTTTGACTTTGTTAATTGACCTCTGTGATGGATGACTAGAAGGGGCACTTTGGGTTTCACTACTCTGACCCCCCTCTGCGATAGATATGGGTGATTTTTGGGGGCTTAGATCTGGAATGGGTTGATCCTTTGTGGTACGAGACTGATCATGGCCTGGTGGGAAAGATAATTCTATGCAAAAAGTAAGGGCGTTAAGCTGCTTCTGCTGCTTGAAAAGTTGCCAAATGCTTTTCTGCTTCTCCGATCGTTCTTTTTTCTGTGCCTTCCTTTGCTTTTTATTTTCCCATTTTGTTTTTGGTGGTATTACACACTAGGAATAGCTGGGGTGGCGCTGTTGTTTTCAGAGTGATGAACTTCTTCCTGTAAGCAGGACTGAGGCCTGGGCTGTGGACTACCAGAGACTGTGCGCCCTGGGATTTGTGAAGCTTTTGGCATTGCTGTCACTCTTGAAAACTGTTCCGTGAGTGTTGTCTTGGCTTCTTGTGGCGGTGCTTCCTTGACTCGAAGTCATTCCCTTGTGTTAAAAGCCTGGGTCCTGACTTCCGTTAGGATTTCATTAAGGATGGGAAGGATGACTTGGGGCTTGTTCCCGGATGGAGTGCAATCGCATCCTGCTTGTTGAACATAGTTGTGCTTTTGGGCATGAAGTATCAGTTCATTGAGTGCTTGCAGCTTAGAGTCAATGCCCACAATGTATTTGGCCATGATGTTGAGTAGGTCAACTTGAATGTCTTGTTTGTCTGCCTGGTGTTTTATTGCTACCACCAGGACGTCAAGTGTCAACAAGAGGGAGCGCCAGGTGTTTGTGGGCACCTCCAATTGTTGCTGAGGGATTTGTTGGCTGTCCAGGAAGGGGCTTAGGGAGACTATACTATTTATGGGCTCCAGCTCTTGCTTTCTGGGGGTAGCAGGGAGATTGGTGGTCTTGTCCTGCATGATGCTGAGAGCCTCCCCAAGAGAAAATCTGAGTAGGTCTGTGTCAGAGGGATCAGTTGGAGGTGGAGCATGGGGACTAACAGGGACCCGGTGGATTGAGCTCTCCCTTATGCTCAAGTTGGAAGATTGATCCCCCCAGATGCTGAAATCCAAGACTGAGACCAACTCTAGGGAGGGTGTTCTGGTGGATGCAGCCTTCGAACTCCCTTCCGTGAGGGGGTGTGGGTTGATGTTGTTGTTGCTGGGGGCCGGCCATTCGGACACTTGCGAGTTGGAGGTTTGGCTTGTACAATGACATGTGGATGAGAGGACCCTTTTAGATTCTTTGTCAGGGGTCTTCCCTGTAGTTGCTGATTCAGAAGGGTCAATTGAGGCCGTAGGGGTTGAGGGCAAAATGTTAAAAAGTCAGTGATTTTTTAACCTGCTTTTTTTGCTGGCAGAACTGGGGTAGATTTGCAAGAGTTTGCCTTCAGTTTCTCAACCTGGACTCCTTCATTTGGTGAGGAGACTGTGAGAGTTAGTAAAGAGTTGGATCTCTGTCTAGTTCTTTTTTATGGCTGTTTCTTCCCTCCGTTGGGAGCCCCCGGGGTCTGCCGGATCGCATTTGCGCTGGCCTGCTGGAGGTGCTGGATTTAAGGCCAGCCTCTTGGCAGATAAGAGAGGTTCTCTGGCTCTTCGCTTGGAGGGGCAGTGCTGGTGCTAGATCAGCGTTCGGGTGAGGGGGGAGGTTGAGCGGGTCTCTCTTGGGGGGACACAAGCCACACTCAGGCCTGGGAGGGCCACTTCTGTGAACCCCCTGGGCTTGCACTCAGCAATGGCTGACTACAGCTGCAGTGCTCAGCCACCCCCTGCAGGTACCTCCTAGCCAGAATCGTGGATAACAGGGAGACCTGGTGTGACTAATTGGCTGATTGGCTGACTGGCTGGCTGTGACAATATATGCCGCTACGAGGGCGGCCGGGTTTGCTGCTGGTGGGATGTTGATGTCTCGCCTTTTCTTCTCCTTCTTCTCTCCCTTTTTGCGCAGGCCTTAATTTGAAGGGGAGTGAGGTGCAGGGCTGTTTTGAAGTGGGTTATAGTGGTGTGTTGTGATGGAGGTTGCCCCCCGAGCAGCTGTGCGCCTCCTCGAGCAGCTGTGCACCTCCTCGCGCCGCTGTGCGCCTCCTCGCTCCTCCGGCTCCCCGAGTGAGGGTCCTGGGTTCCGGCTTCTAAGGGCCCTAGGGCGTTGGCCCTCCCCCACGTTGAACAGCATTGGCAGTGGTGGGGCTGGGAAGCAGCTGGGGGAGGCAGGGGAGGCAGTCGCATTAATCAGAGTGTGGCGATGCCCGATTACCTCTGGCCCTGTCAGATGTCGGTGCCGCTGTCGGTGCCACTGTCAAGGGTCATTTGAGTCAGCACTGCTCCCGTCTGCACCCGTCCTCTACTCCTGCTCTGCTCCATGCTCTGCTTTGCGCACCACGCCGCTCCGGCACCACGTTGCTCCAGCCGATCCGACCCTGAAGCTCAACAGCTTTCACCCGGAATACCTTCTCAGAGCAACTTCTGTTCAAATCCTGAGTCTGAACTTCCTGTTTGTTTAAGCAAATGCTGCACTCCTCTGAAGTATACACAGTTGTTCCTGCCAGTGTGTACCATTCTGCTCAACAGGTGAAAGCACTATGCTACCAAACTAGTGCCACATATGAAGAGAGAGACTCCCACATCAACATCAACAAATATTACACCCGGAGCAGATCCAAACGTCCATGAATTGTAATAAGAAATTCAGTGAGTCCAGTCCAGATGACACTGCAGTAGCAAGAGTGTGATGTTTATTCCATTTATGAACAGGTAGTCAATTCCATTTATGAGCTGGCAGTCGACACATGTTTAATTTTTGACAACTTTTTCAAGGCTGCAAACATATAACATTACATATCATGTATGGGCACACAAACTATTCCAGATATTTCACTATATATGCCCACAACTAACACCAATACCCTGTCAGTGAAATGTTTAACAATGTATTCACCCGAAAAATCCACAACCTTGTGCAGAGGTAAGTGCTCGCTACTAAGAGTAATGCAAGGGACCCAAAAGATGCAATCCGATACCAAGTGCAACAACAAAAAAGTGGTATAAGCAAATGAGCCAGTCCCGATCATGCATCAAAAACAAAACCCACAGTAAGAGGAAAAACACAAAAAAAACAAAAAGGTGCTGCATGTATGAATACCTAAATTGCAGATGCCAATGAGCACCCAAAATAGTTAGAAAAAGAGCAGAATCGAATTATGTTTGGTGGAAAAAAGAGTGCTAAGGAATAGGCTTCTGTGAGTATGTCAAGTCTAAAATAAAACAGTCAAGAACAGGCCGAGGGTTAGAAATATGTAAAAATGCTTGCTGAGTGGTGCACAAAAATATCAGTTAATCGGGACAAGAACCCGGTGAGAAAGGGCATCCCATGGTGTACCTGTTAGGTTGGAGTAGCAGGGCCAATGTACAAGTTTCTGCGAGTAAGCCAAAACAAAAAAAAAAATGGGAGGTGGGATGGGGACAGTCACAGTTGTGTTCCAAGAGGGCCGCGGAAGCGCCCAGCAGCAAGCAGCAAACGGCAGGCAAACAGGTAACAAAAGCACTCCACCAGGAAATGATCCATTGCTCCACACCCCCTGGGAAATCCTCCCCAGGCTATTTATCTGTAAATCAATCAATTAAACAATTAATAACGTAACGGACTCTACCATCGAAGAATACCACTATAGGGGGAATTAAAGCCATTCCCCTTCACTAATTCTTCGATGGAAGAGTCCATGTATAAAACATAACATTCCTCCTTTACCAAAAATAACAATTCATGTCTTCACAAAATCATATATCATACATCAAACATATAAACAAAATCAATTCACTACAAAACCAGGAAGTCTGGTAGATCACTGTGGACGAGGGCGTAGATTGTATGGACCATCCCCATGGGTCGAGGTAACCCGACCAGCCAGCCCGGGGCTAGATGTAATAGGTTCCTCAACCCAATGATCACCAGAATCCGGCACATCAGAGCTCATAGGCACCAACTGACCTGTGCCATGATCCAAAGCCATACTACCATCAGGGCTTTGCATATTGGGACACAGCACCCCACCAGGAAATACATCATTGGTCTCCAAACATGGACCTTGCAACGTGACATCATCATAATTTTGATCCCATGAGGAAATGTCTATCGGCACTTGGAAATCTGAGGCATATACCTTTTAATAGAATGAAATGTTCCGTGTGATCGACTCCGAACCCCGTTTAGCAGTGATCATGGTACCTTTAACATCACTCACTATCCAAGGATCCTTCTCAAAAGGTAACACAAACTAACTTCCCCCTTTTCTACATTTCACAAGAACCATATCAGCAACACAGATGTCACGTTCCTTGGCTCCCCTCTTCCGTGACATCTTGTCATTTCTGTCCTTCCTCCGTGACAGTGCCTTCCCCACCTGTTGGTGCAGATCATTCCATTCCTGAACATGAGGGATAGTATCCCGCACCTGTCTGTTAATACAGATAGTGCTAGGCGCCTCTCCAGTAACAATATGTGGGGTCAAACGATATTCCTTCAAGAACGAATACACAGCACAATCCACATTCCGGCCCTCAGCAATGGCAATACGCAGTACTTTATTCAAAGTTCTCATAAACAGTTACACTTCCCCATTTGCTTGAGGCCACCGAGGAGTAATTTTTCTGTGCACAATCCCCCTGGACAACAAATAATCAGCAAATTCTTGGCTGGAAAACGGAGGGCCATTGTCAGTACGAATCTCCTGCAACAAACCATGAGTGGCCATGATCTTTTCCAACCATGGAATAAACTGTGCTGCAGTAACAGAGTCTATAATTTCCACCTCAGGATATTTTGAAAAGTCATCTATCACAACAAAAGTGTGACAACCATCTGGCAGACTGCCAAAATCAGCACTTGCTCTAAACCAGGGAACAGGAGGAATGGACTTGGTAATCGGTGGAGGACGTTCACCAGGACCAACAGCCTGACACATCATACACTGACGTACCACCTGCTCCACATAATCATCCAGTCCCGGAAACCACACCTTACTCCTCAATCTGGTTTTAGTCTTTACCATGCCTTGATGAGAAGCATGGGCCAACTCCACAAACGAGTGTTGCAATGCAATAGGTATAACAAGCCTATGTCCTCTCAACAAACATCCATCAGGTGACAGAGCCAGTTGTTGTCGAACTTTATGTAACGAGGATAACATGGTACGTGCTGCAGCCGTCCGAAGAGCAAGGTTCCTCAGAAGGGAATGCCACTTTCCAGATGCCACAGCTGATATCTCCAACTGCAGGCACTCATCATCCTTCGTGGCTAGCCGAATCTCATCAAGAGATATAGGCAGCGGGCGAGACCATTCCACAATCAGCCGTACGTATTCCTCAACATCCTCTGCATCTGCAACCTCACGAGACGTAGCAGGCCTGGCATGTCGCGACAAATAGTCAGCAGGATTCAAACTGCCAGGACGAAATACCACCAAAAAATGATAATCTTGCAATTGCAAAATCCACTTCTCAATACGTGGTGGAGGCTTGGATGAGGATCCATTAAACAACAGAATCAAAGGTTTATGATCAGTATATACAACAAATGGCTGACCATACAAATACAGATGAAAATGTCTACAGCCCCAATGTACTGCAATGGCTTCTTTTTCAATCTGTGAGTAGCATTGCTCAGTCTCTGTTAAAGCTCTGCTGGTATATGCCACAGGAGCCCATTCCCCATCCATCTGCTTTTGAGCCAACACTGCTCCCAAACCTGTAGGACTAGCATCAACCAACAGTTCTGAGTCTTTAGTAGGATCAAAGTAGACTAAGGTGGTATGCTCAGAGAGTGCTGATTTAGTGGCCTGAAAAGCAGCTTCTTGATCAGGCCCCCACTCCCAAACAGTGCTAGCCTTAATAAGATCTCTCAAAGGCGCCGTCAAAGCTGTCAGATTTTGTATGAAATGCCCACAGTAATTCAGCACACCCAAATAACTGCGAACACCAGACACATTGATGGGAGCCATGGCGGCTTGAATGTCTTTTACTTTATCCGGGTCAGGCAACACCCCATCTCCCGAAAACCGATACCCAAAGAAAGCCACTTCTGATTGCAAAAACGAACACTTATTTTTGTGGAGTGTCAAACCATTATCATAGAGCCTCTGAATTGTGGCTCTAAGTCGTGCAAGATGTACTTCCTTATTTGGCGCATGCACCAAAATATCATCACTGACATTGATGACCCCTGTTAGACCAGCAAGCACCCCACGAATAGTGTCCTGAAAAACCTCAGCAGCGCTAGAAATCCCAAAACCTAAACGTTTATAGCACCTGAGGCCCATATGAGTAGAAAACGTGGTAATGTCCCTAGAATCAGGATGCAACAGTAGCTGATGGTATCCTGCACGTAAATCCATCTTCGAAAATCATTTCGACCCTCACACCTCAGCAACAAGGTCATCCACAGTAGGTGTCAAATGGCGTACATGCTTGATGGCGACATTGGGCAGGCGCATATCAACACAAATCCTCACCTCCCCTGGTTGACGGGGTTTCCTAGCAATCACAATGGGCGACAACCAAGGCGTAGGCCCATCGACCTTCTCAATAATATCAGCTCGTTCCAGCTTCTTTAATTCTTCCTCCACCTTAGGCCTCAGATGGAATGCAACCCTACGATGCTTCAGAGCCACAGGTTGAATAGATTTATCAATATGTAGATGCACCATACGATCCTCTAAACAACCTATGCCTTCAAACAGTGATTGAAACTCGGTTATCAAATTCTCCACAGTCCCCAAATGAACACTGAAGGCAAAAGATATAAGACTAAGCTGCTCTGCAGTCCTGCAACTTAATAGCATGTCCGACCCAGTAGTGGTAACAAATACCTTTGCTTGTATCGACTGATTTTCATGAGACAATATCGTAGTAAACACCCCTGCCAACGGCAATGGTTTTGAAGATCCAAACGCATAAACCTGAGTCGTCGTGGGCCGTAGATGGGGCTGAAGAGGAATACGCTGCAAAACTGACATTGCTATAACATTTATGGAAGCACCAGTATCAATCAGTGCATCAACTTTATGGCCAGCCAGCAAAATGGAACATCTTGGTACTCGCTTCCGAGGATGCCCACTGGGCTGCAAAGCATGTATCATATGAACTGTACCTTCACCACTCTCGTCATTGTCCAAATCGTCATCATCCATGACAACAACCGGCTGCACCGAATGAACAGCCTTGAATCTCTGTGACCGAGGATGGGACACGGACTTGCAGACCTTAGCAAAATGATTGACAATTTGAACATGTCTTGCCTTGCACCGGACACACCCCTTGATGAGGAAATGGACCCCTGCAAGAATAACAGAAATGGGGTGACGTGGGGGTTTTGGACTTGTACTTCTTCCCCTCCCCAGGTGCGGTAGTAACAGCATTCAACGGATCCACTTTGACCTGTGTCTGCAATGCCGCTTCCATATGAGCTGCACGTACCTTGGAAAGCTCTTCAGACCACCCTAACGTGAGAATGTTCACCATTGACATGCCAGGCACCTGCAATATATGTTCCCTCAATTTTACAGAGGTACACCCCTGTATGAACTGCGCACGTACTTCATCCTCTACATCCACCAAAGTACAGGTACGAGCCAGATCCTTAAGCCTAGCATAAAAGGCATCAACTGACTCATGCGGAAATTGCCTCACTTGTCGAAGAAGAAACCGTTCATAATCAGGATTCACCAAAGGCTCAAAATGGGCTGTCAGTTCCTGTTTCAACGATTGATAAGTATATGGCGGACCCTCCTCAACCACTGATCGGCCCAACTTATGAACCGCCGCACCCCCAAGATGCAACAACATGGGACTGCGTCGATCATTCTCAAAAGCCGTTGCAGCAAAATATATTTCCAATCGATCCACCCATTCCTTCCACCGGGCAGCGAGGGCAGACGGAGGGCCATCAATAACAAAAGGCTCCAATGCAGGGATAGATGCCATGATTACACCAACCAACAAACGAAAGTCCCAGGTGGTGCAATACACGGAGGCAAAACCCCCAATCCGGACAAAGGCCAACGTCCGGAATACATGTCACACTGTCCCACCAAGCTCCAAGGAACACAGTCACGTAGATGCAAAAAGATCCAGCAAAATATGAATGGAGACAGCGTACCACAGCGGGGAAAGCAGAGGCATACTGCCGAACAAAGGGCGCCAAAAACTCATTCCTCAAAAGGCAGGAAAAACGAGTCCAACACAGAGCCGGAGTGAAGAGAAGCTGCAAAACGCCACGGGGCACCACCGGTCGCCCCGACAACCACTGCAGTATTGCCATGTGAGGTCCTCCACGCAGCAGCCTCCAGGCAATGCCAGACGCGGCTCCCCACACAGCGGCCTCCAGGCAGCGTCAGACGCGGTCCAAGCAGCAGCCTCCAGGCAACGCCAGACGCGGCCCACACAGCGGCCTCCAGGCAGCGTCAGACGCGGTTGCCCCAGCAACCACACTCCAGCTCTGCGCCGCAGGAACAGAGCGACGCGCCCCCAGGCACGAAGAAAGCCAGGGAAAGCAAGGGGAGCCAAGAAAAACACACGAAGGGGCCAGAACCACCCTTGTCGCCAATCTGTTGTGTTGCAAGAGGGCCGCGGAAGCGCCCAGCAGCAAGCAGCAAACGGCAGGCAAACAGGTAACAAAAGCACTCCCCCAGGAAATGATCCGTTGCTCCACACCCCCTGGGAAAACCTCCCCATGCTATTTATTTGTAAATCAATCAATTAAACAATTAATTACACAACGGACTCTACCATCGAAGAATACCACTATATGGGGAATTAAAGCCATTCCCCTTCACTAATTCTTTGATGGAAGACTCCATGTATAAAACATAACAGTCACGAACAGGACGGGGTAATTGATTTGTACAACACAGAGTTGTAAGCAAACATATGCATTGAGTGAAATAAGAACCCTTTCTGTTAGTTGTAAATGAAAGTATCAGAAAAGTACATTTAAAATGAGGCACACAGAGGGAGTGCCATTATAAGTTCCCCCACATTCTGTTGAACATATAAAAAGCAAGTAAATCGTTGGTCTGTTCTCACATTATATAGTACTTAAACAAAAAATCATCCAGAACCATAAAATGTCCTAATTGCTACTGCACGTAGTTGAACGCCAAAAGTACCGACATCCAGCACGCCGGAACAGCTGCCATTAAAATACTAGTACAATGAAATCGACGGTGGGTTAGTCAATATCCTTTACAAGGTGTGACCAGAGACCCAAGAACGGCGGGCACCATCTTGGACTTGTCAACCCGATCCATTAGAGTATCTAAAACACAAGAGTAGTGGTAGAACTAGCAGTACAGCAGCCCTACAAAATCTAGTAAATGATAACACTTACACAGCATGATATACAAAGCCAAAACCAGTATGTAAGGTCTACTCTAAAGAAATGCCAGACTGAAGAGGCAATAGTTGGTTCTAATGTGACTAAGGAATCGAACTCTGGGGACAATGTTCAAGTTCAGAGGTCCAGTATTAGGTGGTGTCCAACACGAGGAGTAATATAGTAAAGTTAAGTGCAAGAAACTAGGGGCCAGATGTACGAAGGCATTAGTGCCTCGCAAACAACGAAAAACGCCGTTTGCGAGGCGCTAACGCCCTCATGCGATGCAGAAACACATTTTGCGAGTCGGAACCGACTCGCAAAATGTGTTTCCGACTCGCAAATAGGAAGGGGTGTTCCCTTCCTATTTGCGACTCGCACCGCGATGTAAGTTGGTTTGCGACCGCGAAAGCGGTCGCAAATCAACTCGCAGTTAACATCCACTTGAAGTGGATGGTAACTCATTCGCAAATGGGAAGGGGTCCCCATGGGACTCCTTCCCCTTTGTAAATGCGCACAAAATTATTTTTTCAGAGCAAAAAGGTTTTGGTATTTTTTTCTATTTGCAGCTCATTTTCCTTTAAGGAAAACGGGCTGCAAAGAGAAAAAAAAAACTGCTTTATTTCAAAGCAGTCACAGACATGGTGGTCTGCTGTCTCCAGCAGGCCACCATCCCCGTGAGTGCCTAGACTCGCTATGGGGTCGCAAACTGCGACCCACCTCATAAATATTTATGAGGTGGGTCTTTGTGACCCCATAGAGAGTCACAGAAGGTGTCTGAGATACCTTTCTGCATTGCAATTTGCGAGTTGCAAATTGCGAGTCGGAAGGACTCGTAATTTGCAACTCGCAAATTGCTTTCTACCTACATCTGGCCCTAGGTGTACAAGAAAACTGAGTCCTACAGAGAAAACATATACATTTTACAAAAGTGTAAAAAAATATAAAATTTACAGAACGTATCCTTAGTGTCTGTTGCGACGGGGGCAAACTAATAGCCACTTGTGCGTGCAATTTGTAACACCTCTATGAATGTAATAAGCAGAATGACATGGAGGGAAGTCAAAGAAAATAAAAAAATAGTGAAGGACCACATGCAAGAATCCCAGTTGTATTTAGCACTGTATATCAAGACAGGAGTAGAAAGTGTAGAGTGCCAACAAATGTGTGTACCATAATTGATCAAAATGTGCATGTGCAGCAGGTTTCATATAAGATGGAGATGAAGTCTTTGTCAATGGAAACATGAGAATTATAAACATGGGACAATGTCATAAATATCTGTGCATACATGAGCAAAATGAGAAGGTCATATCAGAACATTGTCAATACACTGTGGGCTGTCTAAAAACACATGTAATTCATGATCTACGTTCAAACCTCGGTCTAAACCTTGCAGGCGCGTGATCCAATAGGTTTTAAGCCTGCAGAGTGCCCGTATCCTATCACCTCTTCTTGCGTTCGCTAGTGCCACTCCAATGGTGTGGAACTTCAATTTGAGCAACTCACAGGGCCGATGTTGAGCATTGAAATGCGATGCCAGGTGATAATTCTCATTACTGTTCCTAATGGCACAAATGTGCTCCTGAATTCTTTCTCTCAATGGTCCTATTGTACTCCTGACATAGATCCGTTTATATATGCACAAAATACGGTACACCACAAACCTGGAGCTACAGTTAATGAAGGCATTACTAGTGTATTTAGTTGCAGTCTTATACTGAAAACATTTTCAATTTGTCCAAAGCAAACGGACACATGTTGCAAATATAGCTCCATGGGCCAGGCATAGTAGATGTAACTCTATGGATCACAATATAATATGGTATTTTCAGTCTGCAAATCAATGACACAGCTTGATCTTGAGCCACCTGGAACATGCAGGTCTGTCCAGCAGTTATATTGACATGAAAAACATTGTCATAGTCCATACAAAGTAAAATGATAATCCTTAGAAATGCATCCCTCTTTGTCGAGCCTCAAAGTAGAAAAATAATAATGGCCAGTCTGGACTAAAACTTTCACGTCTGTCCTAATTTGGGGAACTAAAGAGAGCTGATGGTCAGTATAGACTGTCAGGTTTTTATCAGAGGAGTTGGTTAATAAGGCTGCCATGAGGAACTCTGGCCAGGTAAACAGAGGTGAAGATGGAATAACACAGGTATTTCCAGCCAATCTAATGTGAGAACAGCAAGAAAGAAATCATTTTTGTGGAACTTCCCACTTGGCAGGTACGCAGAGGGAAGAATTTATTTTTATGTGACCCTCATCCACTCTAGTAGTGGCATGCTTCATCATCGGGTCCAGCTCGACCCTTGAAATCTGAGGTGAGCTAAACCATATTTCAGGGAGCACTTGGAAGAACCTACCTGGGGGGGTCTAAAGATAAAAATTCCTATCAAGGGTCCAGGATATTCCTTTTTTGGGGGCCCTAGCATTTAATGATTAAAAATTCAAGAGAAAAGATGATTAGGTTTCTAAGGTCCTAAGACCCTCACTTATATTATCAACGTGTTTTAGCCCTACTGCTGGTCTATGTGAGGTCCTGGGCTTTCATCAGGACATATAAGATATATACGTGGCCCAGGTTTATCCAAATAACGAATAATGCATGTGCAAAAAGCATGCAGTGCTAATGTCTTGCATTGCTTTAGAGTGAAAACTCACCTGACAGTACTTGCTGGCAGAGTAACGACTACCTGTAAAAAATAAAGACATAGAAACAAACAAACAGATAACGAGCTCAAAGTTCGAGAGGCTGGTATTTCCAAACATGTAAAATGAGGAATGCAAAGTGGACCCATACAGAATGGGGGCATGTAGATGACAAATCAATTGTGAGCACATAGTTTACATGCAAGCTCATGACATCAGCATGTAGTTCATGCTTTCAAATAAGGCTTCATAGTGTGTGCAAATAACACTATTTGCAACCAGGTGCCCATAGAGGGTGCATTGACATTTGAATTATTTGTTTCACAGACATGCATATCCAGTATGTATATTGTACAGATCATAATATCACAAACATGTGTGTTTTATGCTTTCAACCTGCTGTGCACATGTTGGCAGGTTTCAAAATTGTGTATACACACTTGTAACACAGCTTTTTTTTGTTTTTAGCAGAAAACGTAATGGCCGAAATAAGAGCAGGCACACCATTTATAGGCACACACTGTGATAATAATGGAGTATTAGGGATGTTTTAACAAACCAAAGATTTGCTCATGTAACTGCACCCACACTCACCCAGTTAAGATCTCTACAAATGATTCTCAGGGGGCATGCGTGACATGTCCCTGTAGTCAAACACTGCCATCCAGGAAACAAATGGAAGAAAGGATTACCATAAGCCCATGTGTCACTGAAAGCTTGATTCCTCATAACAACAAACGCTAGAAAAAGGCAGAAAAATATGCCGAACTTACGTCGTCAAGGGTACCATACCTCTGCCTCACCTATTTGTGTCCCATTTACTACAATACATCTTTGCTGCCTTTTCCAGTTCCTAATGGAGCTGCAGATGCTTCCTGCAGCAAGCCTTGTCTTCTTCAAAATCTATCTTCCCCCACCTTCCTTCCGCCATTCTACACATTTGCCTTTGGTGATAAATGGACAGATTAAACCAGGGTTTAGACTTCTGTCTATCAAATAGAATGGCTACCTTAGATAGAGGCACCAAAATCTTCAAACATGAGGCCAGGGTTGGCGTTAGGGCGGTGCGGCTGCACCGGGTGTTGACCTGGATTGGGGGGCGCTGACCTGAGGTGGGTCCTGTGTTTATCAATGACGTACCAAACTTGTGATTTTAAAGCACCTGCTGTAAAGTTCCTTGTGCATCCAGCCTTCAGGAAACAATTAAAATGTCAAGATACCTCTTGTGATTAATGTTCCTGCTAGGAGAGAAATAGTTTTGTCTAGCGGCAGCTTTGACTCGCCATAAGTAGTGCAGAGGTTAAAGTGCCTGCAGCAAAACACAGAACTATATTTTATGTGAGTGGTTTAAAAACAAATGAATGTATGTGAAAGGGGGGATTTGGAGAGATGAGGGGCTCATTTGCCGGGTGGTAGTGCGGGAATCCGAGGAGGTGGTCATGGGATCGGTGGGTACCAAAAAAGACTGTCGCACAAGGCGCCACCAGCGCTAAAGCTGGCCCTGTATGAGGTTATGGCAGCATAATAATAAGCCTCAAAGGGGCCGATTTATACTTTTTGCCGCAAACCTGCATTTGTACAGGTTTGCGGCAAAAAGTATAGCACCGGCTAGCGCCATTCCATGATGCCGGCCGGGCACCATATTTATGGAATGGCGCTAGCCAGCGCTAAGGCCCTGCAAACAGGACCAGGGAGGTGTAGGGGGAGCCGGGGCTTGTGCACCAAATTATGGCACTGCACTGTTTAGAGGCAAAAAAATTGCCTCTAAGTAGTGTAGTGCCATTTTCTGGGGCACAAGCCCCATGGACATGGCTCCTGTCTCAGTAAAGATAGGAGCCATGCCCACCACCACAATGGCCATGCCCAGGGGCTGAATGTCCCCTGGGCATGGCCATTGGGGCCAGTGCCGTGCAGGGTGCCCAAAGTCAGGGCCTCCGAGCGGTGTTGGACAAAAAAAAAATACTCACGTGGACTTACCTTCGGATGGGGCCGCTATCAGTAGGTGACCTCCTGGTGTGGGTAGGGGTGGGTGGGGATGGCCCTGGGGACAGGGAAGGGCCCCTGTGGGCAATTTCCATGGTCTCCAACCATGGAAATCTGCCTCCAGGTCCCCTTACACCTGCCCATGCCAAGGCGTTAAATAATGGCAGTAAACAGGCTTAGTGCCATTATTTAAGGCCCTCCTCCTCCCTCCGTGATTTTAGCACGGGAGGATAAATAAGGCACTAGGGCCCTTGAGGCCCTTGAGGCATTTTTTGCCCGGGAACACCTAGCTTGCATCTTATTGACGCAAGATAGTTTTCCGCGGGCAAAACATTTTGTTAACTCCAATATTTTGGCGCAAGACATCTCTAGCACCAAAATATAAATATGGAGTTAAGTTTGCGCCAGATTTGCGTAAAAAAAAAATGACACAAATCTGTCTCAAACAGAGTATAAATATGGGCCAAAGTTTCTCTCTACCATGTCCCCAAGCCAAGTATTGAGTCTGTCAGTCCTCAGTGCTTAATTCTCTTAATTTTGGCAGTTCGCACTACATAAGCCTCCTTATTGATTGATTTTCATTCTTGTCTAAAGTTGTTTGTATTCTGGCTTTTTAGATCTCGCGATTTCTTCACTGAAAGCAGAAGCATTGCATACACTAAGAAAAATAGTAATTTGTCTAAGATGCTTGTCTTTCTTGTATCAGTGACAGACCTACTTCCCAATTTACCCCGCAGTCTGGTTGATTCAGTGTAGGGTTTGCAGCTTACAAGCCTTTTCACTAGAGGTACAACGCAGACTCAATCCAGAGCCTGAAGATTTGTGTAATCTAGTAATAGCTCTGCTGCAAGTGTCTGTATTTTGTGCTGGTTCTGAGGGTCTTTGTAAAGGTGATAGGATCCCTTCATTGCAACATGCACGGGGGGGCCTAAGATTTTGTTATGCCACTGGTCATGACTCCTGTATTGAAGAAAACAACTGTTAAGCTGCTACATGTTAATTTGCTCTCTCCAGTTTTTCATTTTTGGTTAGGCTTCTTTTTAGCGCAATTTGTTTACCACATTTGGGTCATTTGAGAGGATGTTGATCTTCTGATTCATTTCCAGGTGGTCTTCTATCCTAAGAACTGAAGGGGTCATTTACAGTTTCACAGGTAGGTCGTTAAATTAGATGACAAGTTCTTCTGTCCAGGATCGAACAAAGGGCAAATGGTGCAACTCCCATCAGTTCCAGGACTGTCATAAGAGTGTACCCAAATTTATAATTAACATATCCGATGCGTTTCTGGTAAATGCACTGGATGATGAAAGCAAATCAGTTGATAGATGCAATGGTGATTCCCTCAATTCCCTCGAAAGAGTTTGATGGAATAATTTATGTCATACAGGCAGAATGGAAAAGTTAGGAGTTTGGCACTTTGGTAAATTATGTCAGTGTTCTCTGGTAGGACACATTAGGGAATGATGACGCAGAAAAAGAAGGTCCGACATATATTCATATAAATTGTGTAATCAATACGTGTAATGTAGTGTGATTTTAGTAAAAGAAATAATGTACGAGGGAAATTGTGCCCTCAGGTTAGTTCGCCATCATTATAAACGAGCTTTATTAATCACGAAGTATTAAAATTGTAGTAATCCGTCATAATCGCAAATGTATGCCATGATTTCTTGTTTGAAAACTGTTTTGCTTAGCTTAAATTTAGTACAGGCTTTGGCCTAGTTGCCTGGCTTCAAATTCTAACTGCGTGATTCTTTTTTTTCCTTGAACTAATGAAACATATATTCTTGTTTGAAGTTGTATTTTTCCAGTAGAAACTGGCTGGTACACTTATCTCCAAGGTTTCGTGCTAGGCCGGTTACATCCCCTTTGATACAAGGTCAGTCTCTGCAGGTGCGGACAATGAAGGTACAGATACCAAAAATAATTGGCAAACCATGATACAACTTGTGTTCCAAGGCTCCAAGGCTAATGTATGCACAAATAAGTTCTAGTAAAAGACAATTTTCATTGGACAATTTGAAGCCAACCTATGAACCTTCCAATGGAGGACCCTGCAGAATTCGGAATGTTTCTTACTTAAACCCACCGGACAAAGAGAAGCCAGCCATTTTTTTTTTCCTCGATGCCAGTTTGAAGCCTGATGCCAGACTCCATTTTGGACGACACCCTGATGCCCTTTTCTCTATCTGAGAGAAAGAGACTTTGAGAATTCTCACCCTAGAGACTTTAACTTTGATTTGCCCCCGTCTTGCCCATGCAGTAACTTTGCCCTATTCTCCTTGCCGTTGCAAGGAAGCTTGCCCTTAACTTTGCCCCTTTGAACTTGCCCCATGCTGATCGAACCGGTACCTGAAGGACGAAGACTTTTCTTGAATGCTGATTGTATTTGGTAAATTTGAAAGGATAAATGTATTATGCATTGTGTTTTTCCTTTTAGGTACCAACTGCTATTTTGATAGGATCCTAGCTAGAACTTTTCCAAATTTGTGTTGACTACATTCGTTTTGCATGAAGTCCCACATGCCAATGCTAATTAGAGGTTAGTTGAGGTATTCATTCAATGTATCATGAAGAATTGAAATCTTGTTATGCTGACCGAATGTATGCAATTAGTCAAATACAGTTAGTCACATTGGTGATTTGCATTGCTATAACAGAGTGTATCATCATTCAGATTTTGCGTAGATTGCGTTTCTTCCGCCGTTATGGACAGCTAGTAATGTTCATATACATATATCAATTGGTTTTGAGACATATATACATCGTGCTAGCTTTGTTAATATAGGGAAATAAATTCACTAACTTTTAATAAACTGGTGTGGTTATTCATGACTGAAAGGTCATGGTGCGCCGAAATACCAACTGTTATTGATTTCTGATGTGCTATATTGACCTATTAATTGAGTATTGATTACCGATTACAATAGTCATTGATTATTGATCTGAGTGACTCGACTATTGAGGATGAGGAGAGCCCGACTCGGTTAAAAGATTCACCGACCTCCAACATGTCCAGATACAGGTAATTTTATAAGGGCTGGACGCGTTATCAGTAGATGGTAGCAGAGGATGGTTTAACCCTTCAGGACCCCATCCGAACAATAGACAGAGTCAGGTTAGAATTTTCTTTGATAAAACAAGTTGGAGAGATGATGATGCCCTAAGTCCCCAATGACTTTCCCGGGATCTCGGAGCTTGCGAATGGAGGACATGGAGGTGTGAGAATGGTTTCGGCGTTTCTAGTGACGGTATGAGTGGAGTTAGGGTTTTGCGCTTGCACAGCTTATCGCCGCAGATTAATTGAGAAGTTTGTGAGGATTTAAGGAGTTAAAAGATAATAGAGGAGTGTACCTACAAAGGTGTGAGAGTAGGGAAGTCGTCGAACTTCACGTGTGTGTAGCGCTTTGAGCAGAAAAATTGTCCATGTGGTTGTTGATGTTGAGACGGGCCCTGCGAGGTCAAGAGACTCCGGAGTATGTTGAAAAGTGTATGTGACACTTGTTTGATGTTGTGATCTGGTCGGTTTAATAGGTTGATCGGGCGTGGTCAACAAGTCGGTATGAATGTTGCAGAGTGAAAGAAAACTTCGACTTTGAGATTTGACAAATTCTAAAGTGCACTAGAATAGTTCATTGATCAGTCGAGAGTAAAGTTTGCAGGTCAAATTTTGCTTGCGAAAGTGGAAAACCGAGAAAGATGGAATAACTGCCGAGGCTAGTGAAAAATCCCTAAGGTTTCTGAAGCGATTGTAGTACCTTTCCTGTAGTAAACCGACAGATCTGTTTTATTCTTTTGGTAAAGTACTTGCGTTATATTGCAGAAATTAGTTTATGAGTGAAGCCGAATGAAAAGAGGACAAGCCGCGGGACTTTGTCAGCCGCAGTGTGTGAGTGTGACGTCACTAGGAGCCGCGCTGGGATAGGTCGGTTGGTGAGAAGGGTCGCGCACGGATTGGACGCAGTCCGTGAAGCGCAATTGGAAGGGGAAAGGCAAGCGAAGAGTATTCCGGGAATTAAAGTCACTTATTGATTACATATTTTTAGAAAAACAAAAGACGGAAAGATGAAATTTTTCAAAGCATTTAAGAGTGCCATTAGGGGAGATGTTTATATTAAAGCAAATGTAGGAGAAGAAACACCGCCTGAGGGTACACCAGCTTACATCGTCATTGAAGAAAAGGGTGTAGCGCCATGTCTTTGGCTAAAGCAATGGTGCAAATTAACAGAAAAACATGGAAGTGTAGCGTTCCCTATCCACGGGTCGTTTAACCTAAGGATTTTAGAAAATCTGAGGTTTGCGCTATACGACATGAAAGTACCCCCAAGGCCAGCACAGTTTGAGGCATTGGCAATTTGGGAGCTAATAGCTAGAAATCAACAACAAAAGAAATTTGAGACAAGAATAAGAAAAGTAGAAAAGACCCTAGCGGATGCTAGATGGGACAGCACACAAAAGGTTTGGAGATCAGACGTATTGCAGGGAATTAAATTGTTTCCAGCGATTGCCGAGGAAGAGGAGACGGAAGGAAGGAAAGCCACCTGTAAGACAAACAGGAGACAGGCCAGAGAGGGAGAGAGCAATAGAAACTCGAAAAGGGGAGACGAGTCAGATGATGAGGAGTTCAGTATACAATTGCTGAATGATCGCCCACCGCCATATGTGGAAAGCGAAAAAGGCTCAAGCATTAGTACTGCCCCTCCAGAACCAATACAGGGTAATGTAACGCCAAATTTGAGAAGATCTCAGAGGCCGAGCAGTTCTGACATGCCTTTCTCACCACGAATACCACGGGTTCAGAGGATGTACCCAGACGTGCCAACATTGAAACCTGCTGATAACTATCAGCCACAGGTTCAAAGGCATTGTTGTGATGAGCATAATGTGGGAATGACTTCCGATTCAATGGCGCAGGGAGGACAAAACTATCAGAGACCGACATTGATTCAAGCTGAATCAACACAGTTCTCGATGCCCCAACAGCAGACACAAGAAGTGCGAGTAGTAGAAAGCCAGTTAGGTATGCCAGCAATGATGAACCACAATGTGGGGATTAACATGCCACAGAATTCGGGGAACAGACAGAATCCAGACGCGATATCTCTACCTATCACTGTAGGTCCACCAGTACCACTGTACATACAGGCAAATTCAAGCACCAGCGACCAAGGGTTAATGATACAGAATGGGACAGGGAGAAGATGCATAGAAACCACTCCAGAGACAACTCCGATAGCGGCACTGCCAAATGGATCTGGGTCCTTGTCGGAATTTAGTCCAATTCCAATTTGTGCTCCGTCAACCGTGGTAAGGTCACATCCACCACTATTAGTACCGTTAACATCACAGACTGAAACATTACAGAAACCGTCAGTGGCAGTTGATGTAACTGCTACACTGATGGGACTGAACACGCAACAGCTAACACAATGGTTCAACAGCCTGAACTCCCCACAGAGTGTATCTAGCGGGAAGGGAGAAGAATACCTGAATAAAATAAGGTTGGGTATGGAGGCAGATGAACTGGTTGAGGGAACAATGGGTTTGAACAGATTAGAATCATACACGGAGGAAGAACTAAGATACATGTGCCCTAGGATTACAAGAGAAGTGAGCAGCATACATAAGAAATTACAAGAAATTGCAGACAGACACGAGATTGATATAGGTAAGACTAAACACCTGAGTAGAAGTTACAGGTTAGATTTCGACACAAAAGACTTCGAACACATGAGATCCGCAGGGATGAAAACACACCTTAAAGAGATACTGCAGAGTGCACAGGTCTGGAGATGTTTAGACAAGTGGGAAAGCAGGTGGGTCAAGAAAAAGGATAAAAAGAAGGAAAATACTTCAGAACGAAGTGAGAAAAAACAACAGAATGACGATCTGATAACCATGTTACCAATGAGAGAGACAGCAGGGGGAAAACTTGTGCATGTACCATGGCACAGGTGCGATATTCAATCCTTTACGGACGACTTTCCCAAATTGAGAGAAAAACCGATCGAGTGGTATCAACAAACAGATAGATTTGTGAAACTCGCGAAGTGTCTCTGGGAAGACCTGAATACCTTATTTGAGATTGTGGTTCCGGCTGATTTGTGGGAAGATTGTAAAAGGGCTGTAGGTTGGCCGACGAGTGAACCAGAGAGAGATAGGGACACAGGTGCACCATTACCTACGGTAATGAGTTTGTACCACAAGGTGATCGAGCACTTGAAAACCAAGGTTGCGTCGAAAAATGTGGATTGGCAGAGAATTGACAGAACAGCCCAAGAGGTTAAAGAGTCTATACATGCGTACTACGAGAGATTGTTGAAGGCGTTTAAAAATTACAGTGGCACGGAAACGATTGAGCCAAAGGATATGCTTCATTTTGTGTTCAGGTTTGTGGAAGGGCTGAGACCTGAAATTAGCCAGATGATTAAATCGCATTTGATTTGTTGGCAGTCAAAGTCGATCGATGAAGTGTTGAATTATGCAAAATACTGCAGTGATGAGATTGAGACAAAGCAGAAAAGATTGAAGGAAAAGGTGATGGTGATGCAGCTCAGACAGGTTTACAAGGTTTGCAAGGTTTTCAACAACAGATGCCGCAGCAGCAGCAACAGGGAAATGCTATGTTTCAGCCGCAGATGAGAGGCAGAGGCCGAGGAGGTTTTGTGAATAATGGTCCTGATTTGAATACCGTTATGATTCCAAATGGTATACAGGCAATGAAGAAGGTGATGCCATGTCACACGTGTGGAATTGTCGGGCATTGGAAACGGGAGTGCCCAATGATGGTGCAGGAAGGTGTAGGTCAGCAAAACAATGATGTCAATGCATTTCAAACTATGAGAGGACCGAAACTGAGAGGTCCGAACCCAAATTTTCAAAACAATATGAACCAGATGCAGGGTCTACAACCCCTGCAACCGCAGCAGGTGCAAATGCCCCGTGTGCAAATGACACATTTGCAGCCAATGCAACAGCAGTTTCCCATGGTACCTAATCAGCAAATGCAAATACCCTTAGCACCAATGAATCAGCAGCAAGCAATGCTTCCTCAACAGGTTACGGGTCAGGGAATGAGTCAAAATGACACAGTACACCAATTCCCACTACACAGCGAGAACGGAATAAACGATGTATGGGAGAGTGGAAGTTCAGATGAGGAGGGAAATTGTGTGCTTGCAGCATCCTTGGAAGTTGATCAAAAGGGTCCGTATGTGGAGGGAAGAGTTATGGGTCATCGCATTTCATTCTTGGTTGACACAGGAGCTACACGTTCCACTGTTAGGAGCATTGAAGTGCCAAATCTGCCACTTTCAGGGAGAACAGTTCAAGTAGTGGGAGTAGCAAACAGGTACCTGACAAACCCAATCACAGATCCAGTACAAGTCAGAATTGGTAACTATCAAGGGTCACATAATTTTGTGGTATGTGACTCAAGCCCGATATCACTGTTAGGGAGAGACCTATTGTGCAAATTGGGATGTTCGATCATGTGTTCGAACAATGGAATTAGAATTCAGACGAGCAGTGATGGGGAAGAAGAGGACAGTGTAGAAGGGGATGAGATGGAGACTGTCGATAAGGAGTATCCTCTGATTACCCTTTTTCCGATGATCACTGAAGCAGATATTTCAGCTGAGTTACAGGAAACGGTCGGAAAAGAAGTGTGGGATATGACAGGAAAAGAGGTGGGACTGGTGAAAGGAGTGGAACCAGTGAAAGTGACTGTAAAACCCAATGTAACCTTTCCTCAGACCCCACAGTACCATATGGCACAAGACACCCTCATGAAAGTCGCCCAACTCATTGATGAGTTTGTAAAGCAGGGAGTACTGAAAGAAGTGTTAAGCAGTCCATGTAATTCACCAATTATGGGGCTAATAAAGCCAAGTGGAAAGGTCCGAATTGTGCAGGACTTGAGGAAAATAAATGACATAATAATTAAATGCTGCCCTGTAGTACCAAATCCAGCTGTGATAATGTTTCAAGTCCCTTGCGATGCCGAGTGGTTCTCAGTCGTCGACTTGTCACAAGCATTCTTTTCGGTGCCTCTTCATGAGGACAGCCAATTTCTCTTTTGTTTCAAATTCTTAGACAGAGTTTACAGTTGGTGTCGAATTCCTCAAGGGTTTTCGGAGTCACCGTCAATTTTCAATCAGATTCTAAAGAAAGATTTGGAAGCGTTGGAATTACCTTTCGAGTCAACCCTAGTACAGTACATTGACGATTTACTGATTGCATCCAAGACAGAAAGTGACTGCACAGCTGACACCATTGGCCTATTGAACCATTTGGGAAGGAATGGACACAAGGTGTCTCCTTCAAAATTACAATTCTGCCAGAAGAAAGTGAAATATTTGGGTCACCAAATAGAGAAAGGGTCACGGAGGATAATGAAGGAAAGAATAACAAGTGTACTTCAAATGAGTCCCCCAAAGACGAGGAGGGAAGTGAGGAAGTTTTTGGGAATGGTGAGCTACTGTCGCCAATGGATTCCCAACTTCTCAACTCTAGCAAAACCTTTGCTGAAATTAACCCAGAAAGATGCGTTGGATGAGATTGAGCTGAAAGGAGATGAGATGGATGCTTTTATTGAATTAAAGGAATGCATGTGCAGGGCTCCAGCTTTAGGTATGCCTGACTACACAAAACCTTTCACATTGTTTTGCCATGAACGTGATGCATGTTCCTTGTCTGTCTTGACCCAAGCCCATGGTGGCGTAAACAGACCAGTAGCATATTTTTCAGCTACTTTGGATCCGGTCGCAGCAGCACTGCCAGGGTGCTTGCGCGCCGTAGCCGCAGTTGGTATCAGCCTCACTCAGAGTGAAGGAATAGTGATGGGACACCCTTTAACAGTCATGGTCCCTCACTCAGTCGAGATACTTTTGACATGTTCCCGAACACAGCACATGACTGGTGCTAGACTCACAAGGTACGAAACAATAATTCTGGGATCACCTAATGTGCAGCTGAAAAGGTGCACTACGTTGAATCCAGCAACCTTGTTTCCCAGTGAAAATGCTGAAATTGAGAACGCTGAAGACATCGAGCACGACTGTCTTCAGGTGACTGAATTTTGCACCAAACCAAGGCCTGATATCAAAGATACCAGATTAGAAGAAAATGATCAAATCATTTTTGTCGATGGTTCATGTTTAAGAGATGCACTGGGTGTATTGAAAGCAGGGTACACTGTATGTACTGTAACAGGTGTTCTGGAAGCCTCTTGGCTTCAAGGGGTTTACTCTGCACAAGTAGCAGAATTGGTAGCCCTTACTAGAGCATGCCAACTTTCTGCACTAATGAAAGTTACCATTTACACTGACAGCCAATACGGGTTTGGAATAGTGCATGATTTTGGACAATTGTGGTAACAGAGAGGCTTCATGACCTCTTCAGGATCACCAGTGAAAAATGGTGAAACAATAAGAGAATTGTTACATGCCATTCAGTTACCAGGGGACGTAGCAGTGGTGAAATGCAGTGCACACTCGAAGGGACAAGACTATGGGCCTGATTCTAACTTTGGAGGACGGTGTTAAACCGTCCCAAAAGTGGCGGATATACCACCTACCGTATTACGAGTTCCATAGGATATAATGGACTTGTAATACGGTAGGTGGTAAATCCGCCACTTTTGGGACGGTTTAACACCGTCCTCCAAAGTTAGAATCAGGCCCTATGTTTCCCTAGGAAATGGATATGCGGATCAAGTCGCAAGGTTTTGCGCATTGAACTGTATATTGCTCAGGGATGAATGGAATTTGATAAGTGAACCAGAACTTGAACAAAGCGAAATATTTTCTCTAAAAGTTATAGATACAATGGACGAATTGAAATCCCTACAGAATGATGTCAGTGAGGATGAAAAACTCTCGTGGACTAAATCACAATGTGTAAAGAGACTAGATGAATTATGGGTTTCAAGTGAAGGGAAATTCGTTCTTCCAAATAGCCTTTTGACACAGATAGCCAGATTTTACCATGGACAAGCTCATCTTGGGAGGGATGCCATGATTAGGTTATTTAAAACTGATTGGTTTAACCCCAAATTCCGTCAAGTTGCTGAAGCAGTTTGCCACCGTTGCGTCATTTGCCAACAGATGAACGCAGGGAAGGGTACTGTAGTAAACTTGAGCCACATTGGAAGAGCAGGGGGTCCATTCAGCAGGATGCAAATGGACTTCATTGAGATGCCTGTGCATGGAGGCTTGAAGTATGTGTTGGTGGTTGTGTGCATTTTTAGTCACTGGATTGAAGCATACCCTACACGCAGAAATGACAGTCTCACAGTTGCAAAACTACTCTTGAGAGAGTTAATACCACGTTTCGGATTCCCGATCTCTTTAGAATCAGATAGGGGAAGTCACTTCAATAATGAAGTAATAAAATTGCTTTGTGCAGCACTGAACATTGAGCAAAAGCTGCATTGTAGCTACCGCCCTGAAGCATCAGGTTTAGTGGAGCAAATGAATGGCACATTGAAATCAAGAATGGCGAAAATATGCGCATCAACAAACTTGAAATGGCTCGACGCATTGCCTTTGGTGTTAATATCAACGAGAAACACCCCTGACCGAAAGACTGGACTGTCTCCACACGAGATTCTCATGGGCAGAGCTATGAGACTTCCAGCAGTTCCTGCAAATGCACTTTTGAATATTACAGATGATATGGTGTTAGACTACTGCAAAGGTCTAGCTGATGTGGTTCGCTCTTTCTCTCACCAGGTGGAGGCAACCACCTTGCCACCGATCCAAGGTCCAGGACACACCCTGAAAGCAGGTGACTGGGTCGTGATAAAGAAGCACGTGAGGAAGTCGTGTTTGGAACCCCGTTGGAAAGGACCTTTCCAAGTGATTCTGACGACTACCACTGCTGTGAAGTGTGCGGGAGTTCCCAATTGGATTCACGCTAGTCACACAAAGAGGGTATTGTGTCCCACAGACGAGGAAGTTGAAGCGCTGAAATTACCAGTACCTGATAACAAAGTGCCAAGCGCTGAGACAGAGCGAAAAAGGACTAGAAGCGAACAGGCAGAAATAGAGGAGGGAGAAATATTCTCTGAGGACGAAGCAACTGATTCACTTGGGGAAGACCAAGGAGAAGCCTCAGACAGCGACGAAGCAGCTGAAGGTAACAAAGAGCCTGAAGCAGCTGAGAGTGACAAAGAGCCTGAAGAAAGTAACGGTGACAAAGGGCTCGAAACAGGTGAAGAAGCAGGAAAGTCTGATCAGAGGAGGGCTTTCCCAGAAGCAGACGATACAGGAAGAGAACAGGAAAACCTGATTGATTTCCCAGAGGGAGAAGACGAAACCAGATAAAGTGAAACTGTTCAAACTCCTTCGGAAGAGGTTGCAGGTCCGTCAAGTGGACCCAGTGCAAAACGTAGACAAAGCATATCACCAGTAAAACTGAGAACTAGAGAAACGTTGAATGACAGTGAAGGGCCAAGAGTAAAAGAGAAAAGAAAGGAAGTGTCTGTCGTAGTACCAACACCAAGTGAAGAAAAGGACTTGGCCAAAGAAGAAAGTACCAGCGAGAAAGAATCAAAGAGAGATGCAAAATTGAAAAGAAAAAGGATACCGAGCAGAAGGTATTCCGGTCCGGAGTGGGCATACATAGCCAATAACGACTGGTCAGACGAATTTGTATCTCTCAGTCTCGAGAACGAAGAAGCAGAGCTACACTTTGGAAACAAAAGTTCTATGGACTCTGTTGATTGAAAACATTGATAACCTGATTGACTTTTCAACCGGCTAAGACATTGCTAACTTGATTGACTTTGAAACCGATTTTGAGACAACGCTGCTAACCGATAAGAGACTGAGCTGCTAAAGCAAACTGTGTGAACATTGAACTCGTTCAGCTTTGTAAATATCTGCAAAACCGCTTTGATAGAGTGCCTTCAACTTTCTGATTCTATACAGATCATGACTAGTTTCACTACACAGGGGCGTAAAATGAAGTATTGTAAATACATGTGTATAGGCTTAATAACCGCATGCGTACTAATAATTGTAGCAATAATTCTTGGAATGCATGGTAAAAGTGGGAGTGAGACGAATGATGCTTCCACTTCCAAACCTATTATCGTTACTGAACTAACAGCTCTCAAGAGACTAGAGCAAGACGAGAGACACTTGCATGATAAGAAGGAACTTTCATCTAACGTTTTCTATCGCTTACTGAGTGAGTATGTTGAGACCATGGATGCGAAAGATTGTTATGTGTGTACACAAATACCTACCTCAGTAGTGGAAGGGGTAACGTATCACAGCATGCCTCTTACGTATGGAATTACATGTAGTATGGTAGCTTCCAGATTTTATGCTCAAAAAGACATTCACTATTTCTATACTAATTACGATGTTACCTTTGCATATGTCCCCATAATAGGGCATTTAAGTAAGATAGCTCGAGATTATTATGCCAAGTTAATGAGGGAATTCTTTGAACCGATGTCACCTTTTCACACAGCTCACGCACATAGAGAGAACCTTACATGCTTGCTTTCACCAGTAGAAATATAATTTTTAGACCGCACTGATGATAGGAAGAATGAAATGAAGGAGAAATTAGAGAGGGAATTACACGAAAGGACGTCTGTAGATAATTATGCTTTTGCTGCAATAAAGACACAAGGGAAAATAGCTTTAGATACAGTGCATGTAGGCAGATTTTGTATACATAGATTTCCATCATATTATGACACAGTTTTTGTGGGAACGAGTGAGTGTAAACATACATATGCATTTCAATCTAAGTGGACGTTCATGCTGAATGGACAAGATCCAGTTATTCCTGGAGTATATTATATTTGTGGACTCAACGCCTATTATCGTCTTCCTAAAGGATGGTATGGAAGGTGTTATTTGGGAATAGTGTTCCCAAAAGTTAACCAACTAGATGACTTAAAGAAATTTCCAAAGCTGTCTGAATCACATCGTGTTCAGAAAAGGGAGACAGCTTCTGTTGTGGTAGGAGACATATTTGGAGCATTGATTCCTTCAGTAGGAGTCATATTGAATTCAATCAAAATACGAAAGTTGTCTACTATTGTGGATAACATGCTGACAAAGTTTTCAGGAGCTATAATCCTGATGGATGCTGAACTTGCTGCAGAAAGAGCTATGACTCTTCAAAATCGGCTTGCCTTAGACATTCTTTTAGCAAAGGATGGCGGCGTTTGCAAAATGCTTGGTACACGTCACTGCTGTACCTATATACCAGATAATAGTGGAAAGATTAGAACAATGCTTACGAACCTAACAAAATAAAGCGTAGATTTGAAGGAATTGAAAGAGCCCGGAGTTTGGGAGAAGGTTGGAAAGGGATTTGCTTCAGTGGGAAATTGGCTCAGCAACGTTTGGAACGGATTGTTATTAAAGATAATAAAGGGAATATTAATAGTGTTAATTTGTTTATTAGGTCCTTGGGGAATATGGAAAACTATTAAAATAATAAAAGCAAGGAACAAAAGAAAGAGAGAGGAGAAAATAGAAAACAAAATGGTGGAGATCTATAGGGAAAAATCAAAAGGGACTAAAAGAAAAAGGGAATTGACTGAAGTGCCAAATTACTATACAGAATTTTAATGGAATAAAATTTGTGGGTGGATTTTATGTGATGACATAATTAGTCATCAGAGGAGGGATTGATGACGCAGAAAAAGAAGGTCCGACATATATTCATATAAATTGTGTAATCAATACGTGTAATGTAGTGTGATTTTAGTAAAAGAAATAATGTACGAGGGAAATTGTGCCCTCAGGTTAGTTCGCCATCATTATAAACGAGCTTTATTAATCACGAAGTATTAAAATTGTAGTAATCCGTCATAATCGCAAATGTATGCCATGATTTCTTGTTTGAAAACTGTTTTGCTTAGCTTAAATTTAGTACAGGCTTTGGCCTAGTTGCCTGGCTTCAAATTCTAACTGCGTGATTCTTTTTTTTCCTTGAACTAATGAAACATATATTCTTGTTTGAAGTTGTATTTTTCCAGTAGAAACTGGCTGGTACACTTATCTCCAAGGTTTCGTGCTAGGCCGGTTACATCCCCTTTGATACAAGGTCAGTCTCTGCAGGTGCGGACAATGAAGGTACAGATACCAAAAATAATTGGCAAACCATGATACAACTTGTGTTCCAAGGCTCCAAGGCTAATGTATGCACAAATAAGTTCTAGTAAAAGACAATTTTCATTGGACAATTTGAAGCCAACCTATGAACCCTCCAATGGAGGACCCTGCAGAATTCGGAATGTTTCTTACTTAAACCCACCGGACAAAGAGAAGCCAGCCATTTTTTTTTTTCCTCGATGCCAGTTTGAAGCCTGATGCCAGACTCCATTTTGGACGACACCCTGATGCCCTTTTCTCTATCTGAGAGAAAGAGACTTTGAGAATTCTCACCCTAGAGACTTTAACTTTGATTTGCCCCCGTCTTGCCCATGCAGTAACTTTGCCCTATTCTCCTTGCTGTTGCAAGGAAGCTTGCCCTTAACTTTGCCCCTTTGAACTTGCACCATGCTGATCGAACCGGTACCTGAAGGACGAAGACTTTTCTTGAATGCTGATTGTATTTGGTAAATATGAAAGGATAAATGTATTATGCATTGTGTTTTTCCTTTTAGGTACCAACTGCTATTTTGAAAGGATCCTAGCTAGAACTTTTCCAAATTTGTGTTGACTAAATTCGTTTTGCATGAAGTCCCACATGCCAATGCTAATTAGAGGTTAGTTGAGGTATTCATTCAATGTATCATGAAGAATTGAAATCTTGTTATGCTGACCGAATGTATGCAATTAGTCAAATACAGTTAGTCACATTGGTGATTTGCATTGCTATAACAGAGTGTATCATCATTCAGATTTTGCGTAGATTGCGTTTCTTCCGCCGTTATGGACAGCTAGTAATGTTCATATACATATATCAATTGGTTTTGAGACATATATACATCGTGCTAGCTTTGTTAATATAGGGAAATAAATTCACTAACTTTTAATAAACTGGTGTGGTTATTCATGACTGAAAGGTCATGGTGCGCTGAAATACCAACTGTTATTGATTTCTGATGTGCTATATTGACCTATTAATTGAGTATTGATTACCGATTACAATAGTCATTGAATATTGATCTGAGTGACTCGACTATTGAGGATGAGGAGAGCCCGACTCGGTTAAAAGATTCACCGACCTCCAACGTGTCCAGATACAGGTAATTTTATAAGGGCTGGGCGCGTTATCAGGGACATGATCTCTTAGCTGGCCTATCTTCTTGACCACTGACGTTAAGTGACTGATAGACCCTAACATTTAAAGAAGCTCTACATTGTGCCATGCATTTTCCCATCAAAATAGTTCTCCACTGTAGGAGGCTGGCCTGGCTTGTACTGGGTACCAGGGGTACTTACACCTTGTGCCAGGTTCAGTTATCCCTTATTAGTGTAGAAGAGGTGTTTCTAGCAGCTTAGGCTGATAGAAGGTAGCTATGGCAAAGCAGCTTAGGCTGAACTAGGAGACATGTAAAGCTCCTACTATACCACTGGTGTCATATGCACAATATCATAAGAAAACACAATACACAGAAGTACTAAAAATAAAGGTACTTTATTTTTATGACAATATGCCAAAAGTATCTCAGTGAGTACCCTCAGTATGAGGATAAGATATATACACAAGATATATGTACACAAACCAAAAGTATACAGGTAATAGCAAGAAAAGTAATGCAAGCAGTGTAAAGTTACAGTAGATTGCAATAGGAGCACAGAGGTATAGGGGCAACACAAACCATATACTCCAAAAGTGGAATGCGAACCACGAATGGACCCCAAACCTATGTGAGCTTGTAGAGGGTCGCTGGGACTGTAAGAAAACAGTGAGGGTTAGAAAAATGGCCCACCCCAAGACCCTGAAAGGTAGGTGTAAAGTGCACCTACTATCCCCAGAGAGCACAGAAGTTGTGATAGGGGGATTCTGCAGGAAAAACAAACACCAGCAATGCAACAACAGTGGATTTCTGGACCTGAGTACCTGCAAGACAAGGGGACCAAGTCCAATAGTCGCGACAGTGTCGAGAGTGGGCAGGAGCCCAGGAAATGCCAGCTGAGGGTGCAAGGAAGCTGCCACCGGTTGGAAGAAGTTTGGAGTTCTGCAAGAAAGAAGAGGACTAGGAACGTCTCCTTTGGAGGATGGATCTCCCACGTCACGATGAAGCTTGCAGAGGTGGTCCCACGCAGAAAGACCGCAAAAAAGCCTTGCTAGCTGCAAGGGTCGTGGCATAGGTTTTTGGGTGCTGCTGTGGCCCAGGAGGGACCAGGATGTCACCACTTGGAGGAGGGGACAGAGGGGGCCCCCAGCAACTCAGGGAGCCCTCACAGAAGCAGGCAGCACCCGCTGAAGTACCTGAACAGGCGCTTGTAAGGAAAGTGAACTGGAGTCCACCCGAAGTCACAAGAGGGAGTCCCACGATGCCGGAGGACAACTCAGAAGGTTGTGCACTGCAGGAAGGAGTGTCAGGGACCCAGGCTTGGCTGTGCACGAAGGAAATCCTGGAAGAGTGCACAGGAGCCAGAGCAGCTGCAAATCACGCGGTACCCAGCAATGCAGTCTAGCGTGGGAAGGCAAGGACTTACCTCCACCAAACTTGGACTGAAGAGTCAATGGACTGTGGGAGTCACTTGGACAGAGTTGCTGAGTTCCAGGGACCACGCTCGTCGTGCTGAGAGGGGACCCAGAGGACCAGTGATGCAGTCTTTTGGTGCCTGCGGTTGCAGGGAGAATATTCCATCAACCCACGGGAGATTTCTTCAGAGCTCCTGGTGCAGAGAGGAGGCAGGCTACCCCCAGAGCATGCACCACCTGGAAAAAGTCGAGAAATGGATGAAGCGATACAAGGTTGCTAGTAGTCGTCTTGCTACTTTGTTGCGCTTTTGCAGGCGTCCTGAGCAGTCAGCGGTCGATCCTTTGGCAGAAGGTGAAGAGGGAGATGCAGAGGAACTCTGGTGAGCTCTTTTGCATTCATTATCTGGTGAGATCCCCAAAGCAGAGACCCTAAATAGCCAGAAAAGGAGGTTTGGCTACCTAGGAAGGAGGATTGGCTACCAAGAGAGGTAAGAGCCTATCAGAAGGAGCCTCTGACGTCACCTGCTGGCACTGGCCACTCAGAGCAGTCCAGTGTGCCACAGACACCTCTGTTTCCAAGATGGCAGAGGTCTAGGACACACTGGAGGAGCTCTGGGCACCTCCCCTGGGAGGTGCAGGTCAGGGGAGTGGTCACTCCCCTTTCCTTTGTCCAGTTCCGCGCCAGAGCAGGGCTGGGGGATCCCTAAACCAGTGTAGACTGGCTTATGCAGAGATGGGCACCATCTGTGCCCATCAAAGCATTTCCAGAGGCTGGGGGATGCTACTCCTCCCCAGCCTTCACACCTATTTCCAAAGGCAGAGGGTGTTACACCCTCTCTCAGAGGAAATCCTTTGTTCTGCCTTCCTGGGCAAGGGCTGCCTGGACCCCAGGAGGGCAGAAACCTGTCTGAGGGGTTGGCAGTAGCAGCTGCAGTGGAGACCCCGGAAAGGCAGTTTGGCAGTACCCGGGTTCTGTGCTAGAGACCCAGCGGATCATGCAATTGTCACCCCAATGCCAGAATGGCATTGGGGTGACAATTCCATGATCTTAGACATGTTACATGGCCATGTTCGGAGTTACCATTGTGACGCTGTACATAGGTAGTGACCTATGTAGAGTGCACGCTTGTAATGGTGTCCCCGCACTCACAAAGTCCGGGGAATTTGCCCTGAACGATGTGGGGGCACCTTGGCTAGTGCCAGGGTGCCCACACACTAAGTAAATATGCACCCAACCTTCACCAGGTGAAGGTTAGACATATAGGTGACTTATAAGTTACTTAAGTGCAGTGGTAAATGGCTGTGAAATAACGTGGACGTTATTTCACGCAGGCTGCAGTGGCAGGCCTGTGTAAGAATTGTCAGCGCTCCCTATGGGTGGCACAAGAAATGCTGCAGTCCATAGGGATCTCCTGGAACCCCAATACCCTGGGTACCTCAGTACCATACACTAGGGAATTATATGGGTGTACCAGTATGCCAATGTGAGTTGGTAAATTTAGTCGCTAGCCTGTTAGTGACAAATTTGGAAAGCAGAGAGAGCATAACCACTGAGGTTCTGGTTAGCAGAGCCTCAGTGAGACAGTTAGGCATCACACAGGGAACACATACAGGGCACATACTTTTGAGCACTGGGGCTCAGCCTGGCAGGGTCCCAGTGACACATAGACTAAAACAACATATATACAGTGAAATATGGGGGTAACATGCCAGGCAAGATGGTACTTTCCTACACAACCCCCCCCCCCCCAACGAAGGACAACAAGACTAGCCATGACCTGATGAGTCTTCATTGTCTAAGTGGAAATATCTGGAGAGTCCATCTGCATTGGAGTGGGTACTCCCAGGTCTATGTTCCACTGTATAGTCCATTCCCTGTAGAGATATGGACCACCTCAACAATTTAGGGTTTTCACCTTTCATTTGTTTTAGCCAAAGTAGAGGTTTGTGGTCTGTCTGAACAATGAAGTGAGTGCCAAACAGGTATGGCCTCAACTTTTTTAGTGCCCAGACCACAGCAAAGGCCTCCCTCTCTCTGGCAGACCAACGCTTTTCTCTAGGGGTCAACCTTCTGCTGATAAAAGCAATTGGTTGATCCTGGCCCTCAGAATTCAGTTGTGATAAGACTGCCCCTACCCCTAATTCAGATGCATCAGTTTGAACAATGAATTTCTTGGAGAAACATGGGCTTTTTAGGACAGGTGCAGAGCACATGGCCTGTTTGAGCTCCTCAAAAGCTTTCTGACAGCTAGCTGTCCATAATACCTTTTTAGGCATCTTCTTACTTGTGAGATCATTAAGAGGGGCTGCTATGGAGCCATAGTTTTTAATGAATCTCCTGTAATACCCAGTGAGGCCTAAGAAGGCTCTCACCTGGGTCTGTGTTGTAGGGGGAACCCAATCCATGATTGTCTGGATTTTCCCCTGCAGTAGTGCAATCTGTTTTCCACCTACTAGGTGTCCCAGATAAACCACCTTTCCCTGCCCTATCTGGCCCTTTGAGGCCTTGATAGTGAGGCCTGCCTTTTGCAGGGCCTCCAAAACTTTCCAAAGGTGAACCAGGTGCTCATCCCAGGTGGAGCTAAAGACAGCTATATCATCTAGATATGCTGCACTAAAAGCCTCCAACCCTTGCAGGACTGTGTTCACCAACCTCTGAAAAGTGGCAGGTGCATTCTTCAAAACAAAGGACATCACTGTAAATTGGTAGTGCCCTCCTATAGTTGAAAATGCAGTTTTAGGTTTAGCATCCTCAGCCAATTTGATCTGCCAATACCCTGCAGTCAAATCAAAGGTGCTTAGATACTTGGCAGATGCCAGTGTATCTATGAGCTCATCTGCCCCGGGTATAGGGTGAGCATCAGTTTTTGTTACCTGATTGAGACCTCTGTAGTCTACACAAAACCTCATCTCCCTTTTTCCATCTTTTAAGTGAGGCTTTGGTACAAGCACCACAGGACTCGCCCATGGGCTCTCAGAAGGTTCAACCACTCCTAGATCAAGCATTTTCTGAACCTCTTGTTTTATGCAGTCCCTGACATGGTCAGGCTGCCTATAGATTTTACTTTTGACATGCATGCTGTCTCCAGTATCAATTGTGTGTTCACACCAAGATGTGGTACCTGGCACAGTTTAAAAGAGTTTAGAAAATTGTCCAAGGAGATTTATGCAGTTGTCTTTCTGTTCTGCAGTCAGACAATTTGCTAAAACTACTTCCTCCACTAAAGCATCCTCTTCAGTGGAGGAGAAGAGATCAGGGAGAGGGTCACTCTCTTCTTCCTGTCCCTCATCTGTTGCCATGAGCAGGGTGAGATCAGCCCTGTCATCGTAGGGTTTTAGGCGGTTGACATGAATCACCCTAAGGGGACTCCTGGCAGTGCCCAGGTCTACCAAATAGGTGACCTCGCCCTTTTTCTCAACAATTAGATGGGGTCCACTCCATTTGTCCTGGGGTGCTCTTGGGGCCACAGGCTCCAATACCCACACCTTCTGTCCTGGTTGGTACTGAATCTGAACAGCCTTCTGGTCATGCCATTGCTTCTGGAGCTCTTGGCTGACCTGAAGGTTTTTACTGGCCTTTTTCATGTACTAGGCCATTCTGGATCTTAGGCCAAGTACATAGTCCACTATGTCCTGTTTGGGAGCTTTTACAGGTTGTTCCCAACCCTCCTTCACAAGTGTTAGTGGACCTCTTACATGGTGTCCAAAGAGGAGTTCATTGGGGCTGAAGCACCCTCCTTTCTGGGTACCTCCCTGTAAGCACAAAGGAGGCAAGGTAACAGGAAATCTCATCTCCTCCTGAGTTTTTCAGGGTGTTCCATTATCATACCTTTGAGAGTTTTATTTAACCTCTCTACCAGTCCATTAGTCTATGGATGATAAGGAGTGGTGAATTTGTAGGTTACACCACATTCCTTCCACATAGCTTTCAAGTATGCAGACATAAAGTTGCTACCCCTGTCTGATACAACCTCTTTTGGAAAACCCACCCTGGAAAAGATTCCCAGGAGGGCTTTTGCCACTGCAGGTGCTGTAGTGTTCCTTAGAGGAATTGCTTCAGGATGTCTTGTGGCATGGTCCACAACCACCAAGATAAACCTATTGCCTGAAGCAGTAGGAGGGTCAAATGGGGCAACTATGTCAACCCCTACCCTTTCAAAGGGGACCCCAACCACAGGTAGTGGAATAAGGGGAGCCTTTGGTGTGCCACCAGTCTTGCCACTGGCTTGGCAGGTCACACAAGACTTGCAAAAATCTTTAGTGTCCTCTGACATCCTAGGCCAGTGAAACAGGGGGACAAGCCTTTCCCATGATTTGATCTGGCCCAAATGCCCAGTCAAGGGAATGTCATGTGCCAGAGTTAGGAGGAACTCTCTGTACTGCAGGGGAATGACCAATCTCCTGGCTGCTCCAGGTTTTGGGTCCCTTGCCTCGGTGTACAAGAGGTTGTCCTCCCAGTAAACTCTATGTGAGTCACTGACACACCCATTTTGCTGTTTGACAGCTTGCTGTCAGAGACCCTCTAATGTGGGACAGGTTTGCTGTGCCACACTCAGCTCTTCCCTGGCAGGCCCCCCTCCACCCAAAAGCTCAGCAGTGTCTGCTGCCAGCTCATCTGGTGAAGGTTCTGCACAGGGAGGAAATTCTTCTTCCTCAGAAGGAGAATCATCTGTAGAGGGAGGGATAGTGGGTAGGGATTTACCCTTGCTACCCCTAGCTGAAGGGAGCACTTGATCCATTGTTCCAGGATCCAAGTTACCCTGTCCTTTGTGCTTTTTGGCATGAGCCCTTGTCAAAGCAAAAATATGCCCAGGAATGCTCAGCATTGGTGCATGAGCCTCCAAATCCACTTCTGTCCAAGCTGATGTCTCTAAATCGTTCCCTAGTAGACAGTCTACACGTAAATCTGAGGCAACCACAACTTTCTTTGGCCCAGTAACCCCCCCCAGTTGAGATTCACAACAGCCATGGGGTGGCTAAGAGTGTTGTTATGAGCGTCTGTCACTTGGTACTGCTGACCAAGTAGGTGTTGTTCAGGGTGCACCAGTTTCTCTATCACCATGGTAACACTGGCACCTGTGTCCCTGTAGGCCTGAACCTCAACACCATTGATTAGGAGAAGTTGCTTCTACTTATCCATATTAAGGGGACAAGCAACCAAGGTGGCCAAATCAATGGCACCTTCAGAGACTAACATATCTGTTGTCTCCCTAACAAGACCAAACCCAACTAAATTACCAAAAGTGAGCCCAGCTACTCCCTTGGATTGGCTATCAGTAGGTTTGCTCCCACCACCACTGCTATTACTGGGGGCACTAGAATTTGCAGTAGGGGTTGTGGTAGTGGGAGGTTTGGTGTTTTTCTTTGTACAACTGGCATCAATTGTCCAATGGCCTTTGACTTTACACAAATAACACTAAGGCTTTTTAGGTTGATTATTGGAAGAGGATTTGGACCCACCACCCCCACCAGAGGATTTTTGTGGGCCTGATGAAGACTCAATTTTAATTTTGTCCCCACACTTGTCAGAAGACTTACCATCCTTCTTCTTGCCATCCTTGTCACCCCCTGTATGAACTTTTCTGTTCACTCTTGTGCTGGTGCATTTGTCTGCCTTCATTCCCAATTCTTGGGTAGAGGTCAGATCTGAGTCCACTAGATATTTGTGTAACAAGTCGGACACACAGTTATTCAGAATATATCTCTCAGAATAAGATTATACAGGCTTTCATAGTCAGAAACTTTACTGCCATGTAATCACCCCTCTAAGGCCTTCACTGAACAGTCAACAAAGTCTATCCAGTCTTGTGAGGACTCTTTTCTGGTGTCTCTGAACTTAATCCTGTATTGTTCAGTGGTTAAGCCAAATCCATCCGAGAGTGCAACCTTCAAAACTGCAAAATTGTTAGCATCACTTTCTGTAACTGTAAGGAGCCTATCCCTACCCTTTCCAGTGAAAGATAGCCACAATATAGCAGCCCACTGCATTTGAGGGACCCCCTGTACCATACAGGCCCTCTCAAGTGCAGCAAACCACTTGTTGATGTCACCCCCCTCCTTGTAAGGGGGGACTATCTTGTGAAGATTCCTGGAATCATGCTCTCTAACAGGATTACTATCTGGAATACTGCTATTCCTGCCACCATGGGGTCCAAACCCCAATCTCTGTCTCTTCTTCTCCAGGTCTCAGGATTCCCTATCTAAGGCCAGCTGTTGCTGTTTAAGCTTCAGTCTGGTCTCTTCAGCTCTCAACTTTTTTAGTTCCCTTTCTAACATATTGTCTTCAGGGTGGGTGGGTTGGGAATGCTTGGACACAGAAGATAAATTGGAAACAACAGAGGGGGATCTGTCCCTAACTGACTGAACCCTAGCAACTTGGCCTCCAGGAATAAAGACTCCCCTACTATGAAGAGAACCTCTATTACTACCAACATTACTGGGTGTCCTGCTAGGGGGCAGATCTGGTTCAGAACCCTCCCCACCTCCCTCAAGGAGATCCCCTGAGTCAGAATGGGAACCTTCTATTAACCTCTCATTTGAAGTGCCTGCTTGGGACTCATCATTCACAATAAGCATGTTAAATAGAAACTCTTTTGTAGGGTTCTTTCCTATCACTAAACCTCTATCTAAGAAGAGACTCCTTAGGCTCTTGTAATTTAAATTGTCATAAGTAGTATTGACCATTTTAAGAGCAGACTCTACATCAGACATGATAGTAAAAGGTTTAGAAATAGTGAGAAGGAAGATAAAGTTTCAGAACTTTTTAAAGAACAGAGAAAAAAAAACTTTTTCTAACTTTTTAGAAACTTTTAGAAGTTTTAGAATACTTTTCAGCACTTAGTAGAAAGTGTAAGAGGAGAAAATCAAAGCTTTTTGGTTAGGTGTACATACACTGAACTTGTTTTGTATGTTATTCTCTTATGAAAAGTACACAATTACAAAGTGGTAAGTAGTTACAAGTACTTATCCCACCGCTGCACAGCCAATGTAGGAGGCTGGCCTGGCTTGTAGTGGGTACCAGAGGTACTTACACCTTGTGCCAGGTCCAGTTATCCCTTATTAGTGTAGAAGAGGTGTTTCTAGCAGCTTAGGCTGATAGAAGGTAGCTATAGCAAAGCAGCTTAGGCTGAACTAGGAGACATGTAAAGCTCCTACTATACCACTAGTGTCATATGCACAATATCATAAGAAAACACAATACACAGAAGTACTAAAAATAAAGGTACTTTATTTTATGACAATATGCCAAAAGTATCTCAGTGAGTATCCTCAATATGAGGATAAGATATATACACAAGATATATGTACACAAACCAAAATTATGCAGGTAATAGCAAGAAAAGTAATGCAAGCAGTGTAAAGTTACAGTAGATTGTAATAGGAGCACATAGGTATGGGGCAACACAAACCATGTACTCCAAAAGTGGAATGCGAACCACAAATGGACCCCAAACCTATGTGAGCTTGTAGAGGGTTGCTGGGACTGTAAGAAAACAGTGAGGGTTAGAAAAATAGCCCATCCCAAGACCCTGAAAGGTAGGTGTAAAGTGCACCTACTACCCCCAGAGAGCACAGAAGTTGTGATAGGGGGATTCTGCAGGAAGAACAAACACCAGCAATGCAACAACAGTGGATTTCCAGACCTGAGTAACTGTAAGACAAGGGGACCAAGTCCAATAGTCGCAATAGTGTTGAGATTGGGCAGGAGCCCAGGAAATGCCAGCTGAGGGTGCAAGGAAGCTGCCACCGGTTGGAAGAAGTTTGGAGTTCTGCAAGAAAGAAGAAGACTAGGAACATCTCCTTTGGAGGATGGATGTCCCACGTCGCGATGAAGCTTGCAGATTGGTTCCCACGCAGAAAGACTGCAAACAAGCCCTGCTAGCTGCAAGGGTCGTGATAGAGGTTTTTGGGTGCTGCTGTGGCCCAGGAGGGACCAGGATGTCGCCACTTGGAGGAGGAGACAGAGGGGGCTCCCAGCAACCCAGGGAGCCCTCACAGAAGCAGGCAGCACCCGCAGAAGTACCTGAACAGGTGCTTGGAAGGAAAGTGAACTGGAGTCCACCCGAAGTCACAAAAGGGAGTCCCACGACGCCGGAGGACAACTCAGAATGTTGTGCACTGCAGGAAAGAGTGTCGGGGACCCAGGCTTGGCTGTGCACGAAGGAAATCCTGGAAGAGTGCACAGGAGCCGGAGCAGCTGCAAATCACGCGGTACCCAGCAATGCAGTCTAGCGTGGGGAGGCAAGGACTTACCTCCACCAAACTTAGACTGAAGAGTCACTGAACTGTGGGAGTCACTTGGACGGAGTTGCTGAGTTCCAGGGACCACGCTCGTGGTGCTGAGAGGGGACCCATGGGACCAGTGATGCAGTCTTTTGGTGCCTGCAGTTGCAGGGGGAAGATTCCATCGACCCACAGGAGATTTCTTCAAAGCTCCTGGTGCAGAGAGGAGGCAGGCTACCCCCAGAGCATGCACCACCTGGAAACAGTCAAGAAAGCCAGCAGGATGATTGCAAGGTTGCTATTAGTCGTCTTGCTGCTTTGTTGCGCTTTTGCAGGCGTCTTGAGCAGTCAGTGGTCGATCCTTTGGCAGAAGGTGAAGAGGGAGATGCAGAGGAACTCTGGTGAGCTCTTGCATTCGTTATCTGGTGAGATCCCCAAAGCAGAGACCTTAAATAGCCAGAAAATTAGGTTTGGCTACCTAGGAAGGAGGATTGGCTTCCAAGAGAGGTAAAAGCCTATTAGAAGGAGCCTCTGACATCACCTGCTGGCACTGGCCACTCAGAGCAGTCCAGTGTGCCACAGACACCTCTGTTTCCAAGATGGCAGAGGTTTGGGACACACTGGAGGAGCTCTGGGCACCTCCCTTGGGAGGTGCAGGTCAGGGGAGTGGTCACTCCCCTTTCCTTTGTCCAGTTTTGCGCCAGAGCAGGGCTGGGGGATCCCTAAACCGGTGTAGACTGGCTTATGCTGAGATGGGCACCATCTGTGCCCATCAAAGCATTTCCAGAGGCTGGGGGAGGCTACTCCTCCCCAGCATTCACACCTATTTCCAAAGGGAGAGGGAGTTACACCCTCTCTCAGAGGTAATCCTTTGTTCTGCCTTCCTGGGCCAGGGCTGCCTGGACCCCAGGAGGGCAGAAACCTGTCTGAGGGGTTGGCAGCAGCAGCAGCTGCACTGGAGACCCCGGAAAGGCAGTTTGGCATTACCCGGGTTCTGTGCTAGAGACCCGGGGGATCATGGAATTGTCACCATGTTAGGAGTTACCATTGTGACGCTGTACATAGGTAGTTACCTATGTACAGTGCACGCGTGTAATGGTGTCCCCGCACTCACAAAGTCCGGGGAATTTGCCCTGAACGATGTGGGGGCACCTTGGCTAGTGCCAGGGTGCCCACACACTAAGTAACTTTGCACCCAACCTTCACCAGGTGAAGGTTAGACATATAGGTGACTTATAAGTTACTTAAGTGCAGTGGTAAATGGCTGTGAAATAACGTGGACGTTATTTCACGCAGGCTGCAGTGGCAGGCCTGTGTAAGAATTGTCAGCGCTCCCTATGGGTGGCACAAGAAATGCTGCAGTCCATAGGGATCTCCTGGAACCCCAATACCCTGGGTACCTCAGTAAAATTTACTAGGGAATTATATGGGTACCAGTATGCCAATGTGAGTTGGTAAATTTAGTCACTAGCCTGTTAGTGACAAATTTGGAAAGCAGAGAGAGCATAACCACTGAGGTTCTGGTCAGCAGAGCCTCAGTGAGACAGTTAGGCATCACACAGGGAACACATACAGGGCACATACTTATGAGCACTGGGGCCCTGCCTGGCAGGGTCCCAGTGACACATAGACTAAAACAACATATATACAGTGAAATATGGGGGTAACATGCCAGGCAAGATGATACTTTCCTACATCCACATGCATTGTTGGTGTGGCTTCTGAAAAGAAAACGTTGCTGCTCCATGGCAGAACTGTTGTCAGTTCTGCAAGTCTGAAAAACAGAGCACAAAAAAGGCTGACCATCACTAAAGCTGACATAGAGAACCACATGAAGAAGTTCCATTGTGTCCGGTGCATGTGAGAAAAAGCATAGATTTTTTGGCTCATGAATACCATGCTTCCAATGGTGGTCATGGAAAGTAGGGTTGTTGGTAGAATTATGTCAGAAGGGCTGCCCTTAATTGAGTGGCCTTTCCGAGAGACTACCAGTCAGTGTCATCCGTACCATGTGAGAACTGGCTGCAGCTGCGCCAACAGAAACAGTGCATTCCCTCACATTCTAAATATGGTTGGGAAATGCAGACCTAGGTAGTTGAGACATCAACCAGTTTTTGACATATGTCCCATTGGTATCCATGTCTAAACAAATGTGATTACTTGTTCATAGGCTTTCTCTTATATGAACTCAAGGTTCTCAAATAACTGCGAGCCCACTTGTTCTTGCTGCCTTATGGAACATAATAGGTGGATGTGCATAGTTGTCTTTGGTTGAATCTCACATACTCTGTCCACCACATCATGTCTAATAATTATCTTTGCCCATCAAGTCTGTTATCATGCCACTTCCAAGTTGAGGTTGTAAAGTACTTGGATGTTTTGTTGGGCAGAAGTCTTCACTGTCATTTGCTCCCCTAAATGGCTCATATAGAAAAGGTACAGTTTTTTTTCATCTTAAGGTTATAAGCACGTTTTTGTTGGAGGAGCCAAAATGGCGGCCGGGACGGTCACTTGATCCGAGCGCTCCGTCTCCGGCTCGACCACAACATCCTGAAGGGCGCCCCTTGGAACCCCCCTGCCGCAGCCGAGGCGGTGGCATAGTCGGGACGGACTGGGGCACTTGCCGAGGATCAGACGCAGCCCGCGGGGTGTGGGCGGGCCGAGACCGGGCCGCGAGGGACTTGCACTGGACGCGGCGACCGGCGAGAGGAGCTACTTTGGCGGTTCCGGGCGCGCTTTTCCCCCGTACAGCCGGTGCCCACCTTCTCTATTCGCGGCCGTAGGTGCTGAAGCACCACGGCCACGTGGGCTGAACCAGGACCGCCGACCGGAGTGGGGTTGGAGCGGGCCGTGACCCGGGGGCAGCGCCCTGCACCCTCGCGGCGCGGCGGGCGGCCGGCGCGGGGCCGGTGCGCGTGGTTGGAGCTGGCCTGGGGAGCTCAGGCGCCATCTTGGACGACGCAGCAGTGGAGCTGCGAATACACATCCTGGTGTAAAGAAAGGGCACTCCTGCCCAGAACTAAAGTACATTGCAGCAAATGTGGCCCAGGAGGGAGCAGAGGAACATGGGCAGGAGCCGGCATTTCGCGGTAAGGGGGGAAATCTGGGGGGATTAACTCGACCTATGAGAAGAGGACACTCCTGGACTCTTGGCCCCCCACTGCCTCATCATCAGCACAATCCACCGTGCCCCTCAGAATGGAGACAAGCAGCGCTTAAACTCTAAAAGAATAAGGGCTCAAGCACAGAATGCACCGCGGGCCTCCACAGGCTTGGTCCTGACAGCTTGCACAGCGCAGACGGCCGGCACGTGCTGTGGCCGCTGAGGCCGCGCCAGTGCCCCGCGGTCGGCACTTGCTTTAATTGCCCTGCGCCAACGCGGAGCCTGCCAGCAGCTCCGGACGGTCGCCCCCCTCCTCGGTCCCTTCCGGGCTGCGCCGCCTGCCTCGGCCTTCAACTACGTTCCCCCCTCCCTCCAGGGACACCTCTGGCACCAAGCTCCGCAGCCACCTATGAGGGTGAGGGTGCTCTCCTCCAGCTATCACGTTCCCCATGCGCATCGGGGGTCACAGTAGATAGCCACACGGGGACCCAATGTCGGACCACCGTGGAATCCAGCGGCCGCTGCACCTATCAGTGAACACATGGCCACAGGCAACAATCACGCATAAACAGGAATACGCTCTCCCTTGGCACTGCTGGCCAACTTCACGCCCCCAACGCCAAACGTGCACACCATAACGAGGACATTCAGCAAAAGTTTAACTCACCGAACCAGCAGTGCCAAACAGTGCAAAACTACTGCAGACTAGGAGGAGACCCCGGGACAGCTAAAATGGCCGGCAGAGCCAAATCAGCCAATAATCTGGACCGAAACACCCATGGACCAACACCCACCGACCAACAATCTAACCCATCCCTACAGTCATTGGAAAACACGCTCATGACGCATTCTGCTCAGTTCGAGAAAGTATTGCAGGCGATCTTGGACACTAAATCATCTCTAGAAAACAGAATCGACGCAGTTGCACAAGACCTGAACCTCTTACGAGTAGACCACTGAAGTCTAGCTGAAAGAGTGAGAACAGCTGAGGTTGAAATATCCGACTTAATCCCAATGGCGCAAGGAAACCAAAAACAGATCCAGCGCATGGACACGGAGTTAAAGGTAGTCTGGAGGAGATCGGAAGAAATGGAGAGCAGGGCGCGCTGCAACAACGTGCGATTTCTGGGCTTTCCAGAAAGTATGCGGCAAACGGAGTCGGAAATCCCCCTGGAGCAATGGTTAATCAAGGAGGTGTTAAATGGGGCTCCATCCAAGTTTTTCTCAGTTGAAAGGGCTTACAGAATTCCAGGCAGACCCCCGGCCCCTGGCCAGCCCCCCAGATCACTGATCGCTAGATTCCTGAACCATAGAGATCTGGATGCAATATTGCAACAATTTTGCAGCAAAGGCCCATTTAAGTATGAAGACTCGACTATTAACGCATACCCAGACTTCACACAGGAGGTGCAGAACCAACGCAACTCTTTTGTCAAAATTAAACAACGCCTACGAGAACACAACATAAAATATGCCTTGCTCTTCCCCGCGAAACTAAGGGTAGTAGCGGAGGACCGCACCCACATATTCACAAACCCCGAGGATGCCTGGACATGGCTGCACGCCAAGGGCCTAGCTCACCCCCGGGAAGACACGGAAGGGGATGAGAAATGGAAAACTCCTGCTGCAAGGAAGCGATCCAAAAGACGAACCAGGGGCCAGCCTAATGTCCGGCAGGCAGCAGAAGAAAGGGCAAAAGTGTTGAAAGAGACGCCTTTACATATGCAAAGCAACTGTGCAATTGCTGGGAAACCCCCAGAGCTGGGTTCGGACTCTGACAGGGCCAGCTCAACATCTACAATAATAGGAGAACTGGGTGGGCCAAAGGTCACCCCCAGATCCACAGACGAACTTTAAGCTACACACATCCACCCTGAGAGACCGCCAGTGATGATGCTCGAAACCTGAAAACTTCCAGTGACACTGTGGTGCCGTCGAGGCCTGGGCTGAATGTGCCTCCAGCAATGTGTATCTTTGATATAAATACTAAGCTAAGTTATTGGGGGTGCTTGGGGGTGGTCCGCGAGTGGCGGAGCGGTGCTGGAGGGAATAATCTTACGTCCCGAGGGGCGCCCAATGGTATTAGCAGACTAAGGGGGTCATTCTGACCCCGGCGGTCTGAGACCGCCGGGGCCAGGGTCGGCGGGAGCACCGCCGACAGACCGGCGGTGCCCCGCAGGGCATTCTGACCGCAGCGGTTCGGCTGCGGTCAGATGCGGGAAACCGGCGGTCTCCCGCCGGTTTCCCGCCGCCCTGCAGAATCCCCCATGGCGGCGGAGCGCGCTCCCCCGCATGGGGATTCTGACACCCCCTACCGCCATCCTGTTCCTGGCGGGTCTCCCGCCAGGAACAGGATGGCGGTAGGGGGTGCCACGGGGCCCCTGGGGGCCCCTGCAGTGCCCATGCCCATGGCATGGGCACTGCAGGGGCCCCCGTAAGAGGGCCCCACAAAGTATTTCAGTGTCTGCCATGCAGACACTGAAATACGCGACGGGTGCAAACTGCACCCGTCGCACATACCCACTCCGCCGGCTCCATTCGGAGCCGGCTTCCTCGTGGGGAGGGGTTTCCCGCTGGGCTGGCGGGCGGCCTCCTGGCGGTCGCCCGCCAGCCCAGCGGGAAGCGGAGCGGCCATTTGGCGGTTCCCCAGTCGGAATCACCCCCTAAGTATGTGGAAAGATGTGAGCCCCTTATAAGAGCCACATCTGGACGATATGAGAATCCCACTATGCAAATCCAACCGGATATGGGTTATTTCATGTGTTTTTAAGTTTAGTAGTCTCACAATAGTTGTAAGTAGTAACGGGGATTCATTAAGGGGAGTTGGGGTTAATAGTTTAGTAGGAACGCATGTACCGGAATCACTCAGAACACAAAATGAACAGCTGCACCCGCTGTATTTAATAAATACCAGCTGCAGGAAGGTGGTGACCAGGTGGGCCAACACCAGAGCCCAGACCCTTAACACAGGAACTAACCCCCAAAACCCCATATGACGCCTTCCAGCAAAAATACCAAAAACAGTACATCATAGTAACATGGAATGTTAGGGGCTTCGGGGGGCTGAGTAAACGGACCAGAGTAGATGCTCGACTCAAACGACTAGGAGTGCATATTGCCATCCTACAAGAGACACACATTCTAGAAGGGGACTTACGCGACTTGTGCATGAAATGGGGAGGCCTGTTGATAGGCACAACATACTCGGCCTTCGCGAGGGGGGTGTTGGTCTGGATAGCGGCGGGAGTCCCATTCCTCCTATCGACACACAAGATAGACCAAGGAGGGAGATATGTGGTAGTGGAGGGCAGACTAGACAGCAGACAAATAGCAGTGGTTGGCATATACGCCCCAAACAGTGGTATCGTGGGTTTTCTCACCACCCTCACGCCAACATTACTGTCCCACCCCATGGCCCTGGCCCTCTGGGGCGGTGACTTCAATAGCACACCATCTGCAGTATTGGATAGAACTAGTGCCTACCCGAGCTCACTAGCTAACAGGAAACCCACGGGTCCCCTGCAAGATTGGGCAAGCGTTATGAGACTCCACGACATGTGGCGTCTAGGTCACCCAGAACAAAGAGAATATTCATTCTACTCAGCACCACATAACACCCACACCAGAATAGATATAATATGGGGCACTCGCGAAATACGGGCATTGGTTAGCGAATCGGAATACTTAGCAAAGACACTGTCGGATCATGCGCCATTGAGAGTAACACTGAATTGGGGAAGGACACGTCAGGCGGTCCCCACCTGGCGGTTCCAGGCGGAGGCATTACAGGACCAAGCACTTGCTGAATCATTGAAAGAATCTATAAGTCAGTACTGGGATATAAATGCTATGACCGCAACAACTCGGGCGACAGAGTGGGACGCCCACAAAGTAGTAGCACGCGGAGTATGTATAGCCACCATGTGGGGAGTGAGACGCTCTTTACAGGCAGAGGTTGGCAAACTAGAGAAGGAACTCAGGGCAGCGGAAATAGCGGTAGCACTAGGGGAAATCCCCAATACTGCCCTAAAAGAAAGGCGCTTAAAATATAATGACGCAGACAGCAGACTCCGCTGCCTTGACTACAACTATCACTTAACCAGGTTGCAAACGGAAGGGGATAGATCAAGCAGAATGCTAGCATGGCTGCTCCGTGAGGATAGACAGCAATCTCCAATAGGTGCCATCCGAGTGGGCGCACAGGATATGGCTACCACACAAGTAGAAATAAACAAGACGTTTAGAAAATACTACTCAAATTTATACACTAAACGGACCTCATGCACTGCCACACAACTCGAGGCTTTTCTCGCCGATTCCCTCCTGCCCCAATTATCACAAACAGACAGAGAAACAATCGAAACCCCCATAACAATGGATGAAATAGAACTAGCCCTTGCACAGCTGCCCAGAAATAAAGCGCCTGGGGCGGACGGCCTCCCTTTGGAATATTATAAAGCCCACTTATCCTGCCTGAACCCCACCTTCTAGGAGTGTTCACAGAAGCGTGGACTAACGAATGCTTGCCCACATCCCAAAGGGAAGCTATGATTGCGGTACTCCCCAAACAGGGCCGGGACCCCACAGATGTCAAATCCTATAGACCACTATCGCTTCTAAACACAGACTGTAAAATATTAGGCAAAATACTAGCTAACAGATTAGCTCCCCTCATGCACTTATTGGTACATGCAGACCAAAATGGCTTCATCCCAAGGCGTAACACCTTCCTAAATATTCGCAGACTACTGAGCATAATGGGGGACACTCCCCGTGACGCACAAGAGGAAATGGTGCTCTCACTGGATATCGAAAAGGCCTTTGATACGCTCGAGTGGGATTTCCTTCTGGCCACAATGGCTCGCATGGGAATAGGCCCCAATTATATTCGCTGGGTCCGGACACTGTATTCCAACCCAAGCGTGAGGGTGAAGACGGGCGGGGTGATCTCCGACAGCTTTTCGATCTCCCGTGGCACACGGCAGGGCTGCCCCCTATCCCCGCTATTGTTTGCTATAGCAATGGAACCACTAGCGGCAAGAATACGTCTCATGGAACATGAATGGGGAGTAATCAGAAACGGGCTACATCACACGATCTCACTATACGCAGATGATGCCTTAATATACATCAGGAACGGCCGTGCAGTTATTCCCTCAGTAATATCCTTACTGGCTGAGTTTGGAAACCTGTCAGGCCCTGTGGTAAACTGGGAAAAGTCCTGCGCGTTTCCTCTGGTAAAGCGGGCACCCAATAATCAGGATGCTCCTCTGATAGGGCGCTTAAAGTGGTGCCCGACAACATTCAAATATCTTGGGATAAACATATACCACGACACAGAAGATCTAAGAGATGGGAATTTGGGGAGGGCGCTGACCTCCATAAAAGGCTCACTACAGTTCTGGAACAAGCTCCCGCTCTCGCCACCTGGCAAGGTGGCGATTGCCAATATGTTGATCCTACCTAGGCTGCTATACTACTTCGCGGCCTTACCGATAACTATTCCCAAAAGCTTCTTCAGCAACTTAAACACAGCTTTGCTGCAGCTCATCTGGGGCGGTGGCAGAGCACGGGTGACTCTTACCACGCTGCAACGCCCGGTGGATATTGGCGGCCTGGGAGCCCCCAACTTTGAACGATATTATGCGGCTGCACAACTGCAGTGGGTCCAGAACTGGATCCACAGACCAGAGCAGGCAGAACCCACGTGCCTGGAGCCCCGGCTGAAGGGGACCCCCCTGATAAGGTGGCTGACAGCTAAACACCCCAAGACGGAACAGGTCAACCCACCGCTTGCAGTAGCGCACACGTGCTGGGCTAAATTTGTGCAAAAAGGAGCGGATAAGCTCCCTTACTCCCCACACATACCACTGAACTACCTATTGGCGGGGACCGCAGCCGGAATGCGAGCTGCGCAGGCGTGGAGTGAAGCAGGAGTACAGACAGTGGGAGATTGCTTTGAAGATGGCAAGCTAATGTCATTCGTGGCTCTCCAGGCCCTCACTGAGAAAAGCCCCGGCCAGTTCCTGACATACCACGCTATATGCCACGAAATCAGAAAAATATGGGGGGCAGGCATCTCGGAACCGGCGGTCTCCCCTGTGGTTCATCATCTCTTTCAGCATAATGACCAAATAAAAATAATATCCAGTCTATACAAAATCCTCAACAAATCTCCCGAGCCACAGGCGGAGAAAGCCTGGGAGAGATGGAACGCTGTACTCCCCGCCCCGATCCCACAAGTGGACTGGCCAAAGGCCTGGTTCCACGCCCGCGGCGTGTCAAGGAATCCCAGATTTAGGTACACCTAATTCAATTTCACGCATCAAACATATTTATCCCCAGCCAGGATAAAGCGAATGTTCCCCGACTCTGAGCCAGTATGACCCAGATGCAAAGCACCGTCAGTACCCTTCTATCACATGGTATGGGACTGCCCCAATATACAAACTGCCTGGGCGGAGGTGGTACGGGAGATATCCGAATTAACGGGGCTTGTGTTGACAGCAGATCCCGGGTCCTGCCTACTGGGACTGAGAAAGAGACCAAAAAAACTAAGATACCTACACAAGTTTGTAGACCTAGCCTATTTAATGTTCAAAAGATTGATAGCAATACACTGGAAAGCCCCCAAAGCTCCTGATTGTAAATCTTGGCATTCTCTAATACTACGCTGGGCTTGCACTGAATATCAGGTACTAAAAAGACTGGCGCGAGAGGGGCGACAACATACAGGGTGCACCACCTGGGAAACTTTGGTAATCAAACTGGAGGCTAAAAACGACGAGATGCCCCCATGAACCAGGGAATACACACCTGCAATAATCGCGATCTAAATCTCTCTGCTTCCCCCACCACAGAGGCATAACCCACAGGGCGACCAGGCACAATAGCGCATACACCTCACCTCCTACTTCCTCCCGTAGTTACAACTCACCAGTTCCCCAACACTAGATTACCAACAACGCACAGGGCGTAGCACCACCCGGGCAGTCATCTGCGCTCACCAATCTAAATGGAGCCCCCATCAGGCGGCCAGGAAATTTATACCCAGCAAAATAGGGTCCACACTGGTCACAAGCGAACACCTCAGAAGATAGCTAACAAATGATAAACTCATGGCAAGTGCAGCTAGAAATGAAACTGTAGGACTGGAAGTGTTCCGTGTCGTGTTTATTGGGGGGGGTTGCGATTGTTAAATGGTTTTGATTTTGGATAATGCTCTGGGTGATCCTGTTATTCATAATTGAACAGTTTGTATTGCATATCTGAAACATAAAATCAATAAAAATATTTTTTTTAAAACAAAAAAACGTTTTTGTTATCTCTGGTGTATGCTCAATCAGCTCAGTCGATATTTGTATGATTCTTTCTAAACTGCATATGTCTAATGATATATGCTTGCTACTCCAGAGTTGAATGATTAAATAACTGCAGCGTCTATAAATTGTATAGCCTGTACTATGAGGGCCTGATTTAAAGTTCAGGGAAGGAGTTACCCCATAACAAACATGACAGCCATCCCTTCTGCTGTGTTACACGTGCCATAGTTTATAATGTACTTGTGAAAAGGTGGACAGAGTATCCATCACGTTTGTGACTGACAGAGTAACCCACCAGCTAAACTAGCTCTTCTTAGGGAGTGGAAGCTGCCAGTACTGACAAGACAACTCGGCCCACCATTGAGGTGCATATGCATATTAAAGCTCTTTGTTTTGTTAGCCGTTTTGGTGGTTGACTGGGGTGTGAGCTCTGGTCAAGCAGTCACCACAATCCTTTTCAGGGTAAGGCATAAGCAAACCCCAAATTAACCTCTGCTCAACCCCCTGGTAGCTAGGCACACAGCAGTCAAGCTTAACTTAGAGGTGATGTCTTAGTGCAACAATTCAAACAGTCAAACAGCGAAGACACCGTACTAAAAGGATCTCACACTAGGTTAGAGAGAGATATAAAATTCATTTTTTTTTTGTAAAAATAGCAAAAATAACTAAAAGGTGTACAGCACCAAGTTTGGATATCTGGTTGCGCTGGACCGAGACAAAGTTCAGGCTGACCGCAATGGAGCAAGGGACCTAGTTAAGCCTGCTGAACAGTACGTACCTTCACTTGTGGTTTGAGGAGCGTTGTGTGGATCCAAGTTGAAGATGTATTGGGCAGCCAAGGTGATGCGTCAATTCCAGGATACGGCAAGCCTGCAATGTGATGGCCTGCGTCATTGTCAAGGATCCTGTCAACGGGGCTTACAATGTGAAGTCCGGCACTGAGGATATTGCATGCAATCGGAGCAATGCGCCAATTCCAAGGAGCTTGCTAGGCTGCAATGCAGAGTTTGGTGTCATCATCGAAGCTGCCATTGATGAAGGGAGGTAGGGCCTGCACTGAAGATAGGTTGTGCAGTGGCAGTTCCAATGCGGCAATAGCCTGCAATGCGATGCAGGTCTTTGTGGCAGGTCCAATCCATGCAGCAGAGGCAATGCGTTGGTTTGTTTGGGTTTGCACCGCACAGCGGAGGAGATGCGTTGGTTTTGCTGAATCCACAGGCTGGCAGAGCACATTAAATGCACTTGTAGTGTTCTAGGACTAAGGTGCCACCACTTGGCAGGGTAGATTGCAAAGTCCAGGGTAGATGGCAAAGTCCAGGTGCAGATTCAAGGTTGTTGGAAGCCTGTTGTGCCCCTAAGGTTTCAAATCAGGAGGCCAGCCAACTAGCCCTTGGAGTCACTCTAAGTTATGGGTTTAAGAGATGCAGAACCAGTCCATCTCACCCAGGCAGGAGGGCAGCAGGATAGCACAGCAAAGCAGGAGTCCTGCAGAGTGCAGTCCTTCAGAGTGGCAGTCCTTCAACAGCACAGCAGTACTTTTTCTTTGCAGAGCATCCACAGGTCCAGTAGTGTACTGAAGTGCTAGTGTCTGAAGTCCATATTTTATACACTGGTTCCCTGGTTCTGGAAGGTGGGTGAAGTGCATGGAATCTCTTGTCTCCCTTGCCTTGGCTCCAGGCTTGTTGCAGTAACAATGTGGTGACATTATGCCCATGTTGTGGAGATAGAACACAGCCTATTCAGGTGTACGTGGGGCTAGGCTCAGCTCAGCCCCCATTCTTCCCAGCAAATAGCCCATCCAGGTGCACCTAACCCTCTACTGTGTGACTGTCTGGGAGGAATTCAAAAACTCTAATTGTCAGTTACACCCAGTCATGTGACCCAGGCCAGGCTACAGGCACAGCAGGGCATACAAATGCCAACTTTCTAAAAGTGGCATTTTTATAATTGTGGTCAAAACCCCAACATTACCATAACATAGGGTTCTTCACTACAGTTCCAAAGACACCAAACATGAAGTAGTTATCTCTTCCCTTTGGAAATTAGACTTATAAAATGTTATAAGGTAACTTCAATGTTATACTATGGAAGAGATGTAGAGAAACACAAATGTAAGAGTTTTTTATTACCAGAACAAGTAAAACTTAAAAGTACATGTCCTACCTTTTAAATGCACTGCACCCTGCCCTCTGGGTTTTCCAATGCCTACTCTAGGGGTGACGTGCATTAAAAAGGAAGTTTTGGGCCAGGCAAAAGGTTTGTTTCGCCAGGTTGAAATGGCAGGTTAAACTGCATTCACTGGCTCTGCAGCGGCAGGCCTGAGAAATGTTTAAAGGGCAACTTAAATAGGTGGCACAATGAGTGCTGCTGGTCCACTAGTAGCATTTGATTTACAGGCGCCCTAAGTACATATAGTACCACTTTGCTAGGGACTAATAACTAAATGAATCATGCCTATTGGGTGCAAGCCAATATTACTGTGTTCAGAGGAGACGGCACATGCACCTTAGCATTGGTTAGCAGTGGTAAAGTGCTCCGAGATCTAAGGCTGGCAAAAAAAGGTAAAAAAGAATGGAGAAGGAAGGCAAAAAATTGGGGCAAAGAGAACCCTAAGGCTGAGAGGTCTAACAAGATCTGGCTTTTTGATATGACAAATTTAGGGGTTACAAATCTTCACACAACGTGTTCACTTTTGCTTAACCTAGCAATTGTCTGTGTTTTATTATTAATTGGTGTAAAATAGAGTTGAAAAAAAGTTAAACATATAGCTAAATGCAGTGCTTAATTTGTAAAATAATGAGAGACAATGTCCAAAGCGCTGCTCAGAAGCCTGCGGTTGGCAGTATTAAATGTCAGTGTGCTAAATATCAAGGCTGGGTAGTCCTGAATCCACCTCTGGCCTTCCTAATTCATTGCCAGACACTCCCTGTCCCTTTATCTCACTTTTGCAGTCTCCTGCGCTCTTCCTTGTGATGGTTTTTCCATCGTTCTCTTTCTCCTTCTTCCTGTTTGTGTAATTTTCCCTCTCTTGGTCGTAGTCAATGTCTGATGCTCCTCCAAAATGAGTGCAGGTGGCACCCACCGGCACCCACTCGCTCAAATCAAGCCAATTAAATGTTATGAAACTAAAACAGTTAAAAATACATTTATTAATACATAACACTTTTTAAAAAACAGCCAATTAATTTTGCAATTTCAAATGCATACTACAATAAGTGATTCATTACATTTGCGTGTATTTTTGTTATATCTGAAAAGTAAGCTTGCTATAAAATTAGCTCTGTCTAGAGGACGTGGGGCAGAACAATATCAGATGGCACAATTGATTTAGAGTTTCAAAAGTTTAAAAGTGCAACTATAGTTCTCTTTATATACGACTGGATTTGATAATCTCTTTTGATACGTGCAACAAGGCTGTATAGCAGAATCGAGCGTCAGTACAGATTTTAAGTGGCATACATATACCGTTTATGTGTTAGTTCAGCAACTGGGATTTTATTTGGACATAGCTAAAAGAAAGAAATTAAGTGATTTTTATCTATACCAGGGACCTTAAAATTAATGGAAATACATATTTCGTAATTAGCCAAGCGTTTTCGACATGTTGTTTCAAAACTAAAGGCCAGACCCTATCACCGTAAAGACTTCGAAGACAGAGGTCTGTGACTGTGCTCGTATCCCCTCTTGGAAAACGTAGAAAACGATCAAACCCAGAGCTTCACCCTCATAATGTTGTCCCTTCTTTCCTAGTTTCAGTTTTAAAACTTGACTACTGACACAGGAAGGCTTTTTAAAAATATTTTACTTCAAATGTGTTAAGATCAGGGAGAGAACTGAGAATGAAAGCAGCATATCCATAGAGAGCGATTGGTCTGATTTTCTGATTCTAGGCCTTGATGAACGGATTCCAAGAATGACCTCCATATTATGAATTAAATCTCCTCTTTTTCCTCCCATTGCGAAGCCAATTGTAAGTTTTTAGTAAATACGACTTTAAAATACGTGCATTGCTTGACCACCTTTAATCTGCTTCCGTCCAGTATACAGCTAAAATTTGGTTTATTTCCTCACAAACTCCCTTTCCTGGGTTCTGGCAGGGTTCTTCATCAACCAATTATGCTGACAATCAAATGCAATTCCTCTGCCTTCTCTTCCAGACACCGAAGCTAAATGCTTGCACCAATTTTAGCACAAGAGCTTTGAGGCAATATAATCAAAAGTGTCCTGAGGGTGCATTGGGTGAATGTTACCCTGTTTCTGCAGCCTGGGGTACTCTGGTATCTTCACACCGGAGGCTGCAAATACTTGTGAATCCCGGTCACACACGTAGCGCTGCTGCAATCTCAAAGGAATGATCCCTTTGTCTCTGCATCTGCTCAGTAATACAGAGCAGGCTCAGAGAAAAAAAGGTCGTCGGGAAGTTAATTGACTCCTTATATTTTGAGAGCCCACCTAGGAGGAGGGCAATTTGTCTGTGTTAGCGAGTCGGTCCTTAATAAGTAAACTTACAAAGGGACGCATATAGGTCTATTAACCTTTTGACTTGTTTAAGATGTTTAAGATGTTCTTACCATAGTTCCAGAGCAGAAACAATAATCATTACACAATAATCAATAATCATCAGTCAAATCAATAATCAATGAAGTCAGTAAATTTCACACACCATGACTTTTCAGCCATGAATAACCACACCTTTAATTAAAATTCAGTAAGTTTATTTCCCTATTATTAACAATGCTAAGGTCATGTAGATTAATCTCCAAGTCAAATCAAATGCAAATAATAATAATTGTTAACCAAAAAGACACAAGAAACATGATATAATCAAAGCTTGAATCACAATGCATTCTCAAGCATCAGCATAAATCATTAGTAAAACCAATTTCAATAAAACTGCCACACAGTTCATCAAAACAGCTTGTCAACCATTTGTCCCTGCAAATGTATCAGTTGTCATGTGAATAGACTCAACTAACCCAGATTAGCATCAGGATGTGGGCTTCATGCAAAACAATTTAGAACACAAATTTGGAAAAACATCTAGCTAAGATAACTATTAAGACAGCGCAGTTGGTACCTAGAAAGCAAAGGCATAAAAATGCAATTCAGTCACATTTGTCATATCTACCTATCCACGGTACGGATCAGCAAGCAGAATCAGTTTTCGTCCTCAGGTCATCAATTGATCAGCAAAGCATCAGGGTCTCAGTCAGAGAGTATGAGCCCAATGACAGAATCTCAAATCTCTTCTTAAGTCTATGTCGCATCTCATAACGGGGTAAGATCTAATCTGTCTGTAGTCTCCTCTGTCACGTTGTTATATCAGAGCCACCCAAACTATCCTGTAATTTCCAATTGGTCAATTAATTGTACGTTATTACTATGTCCAATAATTTTCTTATACCAAATTTATGAATTCTAATTTTTCACACTTCACACGTCGTTGATTGGTCTGCCTTACGATGTTCTCAACATCCGGCTCATCAGGTATGAAATTTGTTGCATCTTATTCTTCAGTCAGTGTCTTCATTGTTCACGTCCTGGGAGTGAACGTCTAGCACACATTACACATGTATTGATACATTTTAAGGACACTGTCTCCTGTTAGTTGGTTCTCATGGAAAGCTTCTGCTAAGCATTTTAACAAGACAATGAGCATTTCAGTTAGTGCACTCTGTCAGCATTTTTCATTAAACGCTAAGAAATACAGCTTCTGCATGAGGCCTGGCAAACTAGGCCAAGACAGTCGCTAAGTTAAGGCCTACAATTAATAGGCTAAAACATACTTCATAACCCTTAATATGACATATTACTACATTAATCTAATACATTTTCAATATTTCATGTGTATTAATAATTATTTAGTATGATTCGTGAACACTGGTGGACATTCTTCGAGGTCACAATTTCAAACGTGCACATTATTTTTCTACGTTATTCATTTTTCTACATAAGTCGTTCTTGAAAATACGTAAACACTCATTAATCATTTCTAATGAAGACATCTGCTTCAGGAATCCCTCCTCTGATGACTAAATATGTCATCACACCAAATTTTCCACCCACAAATTTTATAATTCTATCTCTTTGAAATTTTGTCTTCTCCTTGAATTTTCTCTATAAGTTCTTTCCCTTTTCTTTTCTTACCTCCTCTGATTCTTTTTAGACCTCTTCAATTTAATTCCTTTACATAATTTGCACAATCCCCATATTCCCAATAGACAACCTATAACAATTAACATTCTCTGTATAATTTCCAATAGTCGCCCATTCCAAATACTACTAAGCCAATTTCCCACTGAAGCAAACCCCTTACCAACCTTTTTCCCAAACACTTGGTTCTTTCAACTCCTGTAAATCACTACTTGCGTTAGTCAGATTAGTAAGTAAATCTCTTATCTCTTTACTATTGTTAGGTATGTAAGAACAGCAATGCCTAGAGTTAATCATTTTACAGACTCAGCCACCTTTTGCTAAAAGAATGTCTAAAGCAAGACGATTTTGAAGAGTCATAGCTCTATCCGCAGCCAATTCAGTATCTTTCAGGAGTATAGCACTTGAAAAAGTTGTCAGCATGTTATCCACAATAGTAGACAACTTTTGAATCTTGATCGAATTCAGGATGACTCCCACTGAAGGAATCACCGCACCAAATATATCTCCCACTATCGCAGAAGAGGACACCCTCCTCTGTCTCTTATGATGTCATTCTGTCATTTTGGGAAACTTTGTCAAATCCTCAATCTGGTAAATCTTTGGGAAAACTATCCCCAAAAACATGTCCCATACCATCCTCTTGGAAGACGGTAATATGCATTAAGTCCACAAATATAATATATCCCTGGAATTGCAGGGTCCTGCCCATTTAACATAAATGTCCATTTACTCTGAAACAAAAACACATGTCTGCATTCACTCGTACCCACAAATAAAGTGTCAGTGCGCGACTTTGGCCCATATATATAACGCTTCCCTACGTGTAATGCATCTAAAGCAAATTTTCCTTGCGTTTTAATTGCACTATGGTATAAATATTCTTGTAAGTCCTTTTCTATTATCCTTTTTCTAATTTATCTTTCATTGGCTTCTTCTGTCGTTAGTATGATCAAAAAGCTCTTTTCTAAAGGTGTAAGCAAACATGTCAAATTGTTTCTATGCACATATGCTGTGCCAAGCATTAGTGTAGGTTCAAAGAATCCTCTAACTAATACTATGTCATTATCCTTAGCTATTTTACTTAAATACCTAATTATAGGAATGAACAAAAACACAACATCGTAAGTAGAATAGAAATATTGAATATACTCCTGGTTATAGAACCTTGTTAGTAACAGACTACAACGTATCCCATATGTTAATGGAAGACTATGATAGGTGACTCCTTCCTCGACTGATGAAGGAATCTGAGTACACACAAGACAATCCCTTGCATCCATTGTCTCAACATACTCACTCAACAAGCGATAGAAAACATTAGAAGAAAGCTCTCCTTGAGCATTAGTATAATCATGCAAATATTTCTCATCTAACTTAAATCTCTCTAAAGCCGTTAGTGTAGTAGTCTCTGAAGCAGAAGTATGGTTGTCTCCTTTCGCATCAAGAACAGACATTTCCACAATCAATACTATAAACAATATCCCACACATAATTGCCAAACCGATGCTCATATATTTACAACGCCTAGCATCTCTAATTTGCTTATCTACGTCAGCCATGATTTGTAAAGAATCAGAAAGCAGAAGTAACTTCAAAAACTTGCAGCAAAAATCAAAAGTAGACAATTCTTTCAGCAGTTCAGTTTCACTTCCAGGAACCCTTCTTCTTGTCAAAATCGGTTAGCAGCTTTGTCAAATCAGGTTTAAAAGTCAAATCAGATTATCAAATGTCTTTTCCGGTTACTTTCAACAGTCTCTTTCTCAAAATTATTTTCTCAGATTGTCTCAATAGTTCAGCTCCTTGATCTTCTTTAGGTCACCTCAAAATATTGACTTGGAACTTCCTTATCAGAACAAAAAGACATGAACTCTTGTTGCCATTCATTTGTAGTTGCATATACCCATTCAGGACCTGCGTATCTTTGACTTGCTATTATCTTTCTTTTCAACTTTTGATCACCATTCAGCTCTCCTTCACTTAATTCTTCCTTTCTCGTAGTATCTACCGGTACCTCAATTGTAGGTTCAACGATCACCTCTTTTCTCCACTTGCAAATACGGCCACTTATCTCCTTTTTGCATACCTTCTGTTGCTATTCTCTTCAGGACTGAACTTGAATCCTTTTCTTTTTCTGTGGTGTTTTCTCTTGATTGACCTGCAAGCGGTTCAGGAGGACTCAGATCACTTTGACTTTGATCCACCTCAACTCTTTCCCCTTGTGGGTCTGGCAATTGCTCTGTTTGTCTCTCGGAATTGTCTGCTTCTGGGAGAACGCCCTCAGTAGTAGGTTTTCCTGCTGGTTCAGTTGTGATAGGTTCTCCAGCACCTTCCTGGAGATCTCCATTCTAGTCTCTCACACAAGTGCTGGAACCTTCCTCAACAAGCTCAGGTTCAACTGTTCTTCTTTGCTCCTGTTTCGGTGCTGTAATTTGTCGCACAGCTGTTGGTACTCTCAACAACACTTCTTCATGATCCAGTGGACATGCCACTTTCTTTGTGTGACTTGCGTGAATCCAGTTTGGGGTCCCAGCACACTTCACAGCTGTCGTAGTCGTTAGGATCACTTGATAAGGTCCCTTCCAACGAGGCTCCAAACATGTCTTGCGCACATGCTTCCGGACAACAACCCAGTCACCAGCTCTCAGGTTGTTCCCTGTATCATGGACCGGTGGCAGTGTGGTGGCCTCCACCTGCTGAGAGAAAGAGCGGACTACATCAGCCAGACCCTTGTAGCAATCCAACACCATATCATCTGTAATGTTCACAAGTGCATTTGCTGGATCTGCTGGCAACCTCATTGCTCTACCCATGAGAATCTCATGGGGTGACAATCCTGTCTTCCTGTCAGGTGTGTTTCTCATTGACAGCAACACCAGAGGCAATGCATCAGGCCATTTAAAGTTCGTAGCTGCACACATTTGTGCAATTATTGACTTCAAGGTGCCATTCATCTGCTCCACTAGTCCTGATGCTTCAGGGCCGTAACTACTATGCAACTTTTGCTCGATGTTCAATGCTGCACACAATAGTTTAATCACCTCATTATTGAAGTGCGTTCCCCTATCTGATTCCAAAGAGATCGGAATCTGAAGCGCCGTATCAGTTCCCTAAGCAGCAATTTTGCTACTGTGAGGCTATCATTTCTCCTTGTAGGGTACGCTTGAATCCAATGACTAAAGATGCACTCAATCACCAACATGTATCTCAAACCTCCACTCACAGGCATCTCAATGAAATCCAATTGCATTCTGCTGAATGGACCTCCTACTCTTCCAATGTGGATCAAATTAACCAGTGTCCCTTTCCCCGCATTTAATTGCTAACAAATGACACATCAATAGCAAACTGCTGTAGCTGCTTGTCTAAACTTGGGGTTAAACCAATCAGTTTTGAACAGACGAACCATGGCATCCGTCCCAATGTGTGCCTGACCATGATAGTACTTCGCCATCTGCGACAACAGGCTATTTGGTAAAACCAAGTGACCCTCTTCTAAAATCCACAACTCGCCCTGTCTTTGAACACATTTCATTTTGCTCCATGAACGTTTCTCCTCCTTGTTAACATTACACTGTAATGATTTCAACTCTTCTAAAGTATCAACTACCTTTAATGCAAAACTCGTACATGTTGTGTCTTCTTCAGGTAACAATTCCCACTTGTCATTGAACGATATACAGTTCAATGCAAAAAACCTTGCGGCTTGATCTGCATATCCATTTCTCAAGGACACATAGGGGGTTATTCTAACTTTGGAGGAGGTGTTAATCCGTCCCAAAAGTGACGGAAAAGTGACGGATTTACCACCAGCCGTATTACGAGTCCATTATATCCTATGGAACTCGTAATACGGCTGGTGGTATATCCGTCACTTTAACGTCACTTTTGGGACGGATTAACACTCCTCCAAAGTTAGAATAACCCCCATAGTCCTGTAGCTTTAGATGTGCACTATATTTCACCACGGCAATTTCTTCAGGCAGTTGAATCGCATATAGCTACTCCTTTATTCTCTTACCATTTCTTACTCGTGATCCAGTAAAGGTCAGAAAACCTCTCTGCCACCACAATTGACCAAAATCATAAACTATGCCAAATCCGTATTGACTATCTGTGTACATGGTGACTCTCAATCAAGCAGAAACATGGCACGCCCTAGTAAGAGTGACCAATTCCGCTACCTGGCCAGAATATACTCCCCGAAGCCAGGAAGCTTCTAAGGTTCCTGTAATTATGCATAGCATATCCTGCTCTCAGTGTTCTTATGACCGAGCTTACAAAACCTCTCTGGAATGCACTTCATAGTTTAAAGAAGACATTTATTGTTATTATTACTTCACCACGAGGTTCCTGAAAGACGAAATTAGTAGGTTGAAAGCACACGTTTAAAAGTAGTCGCAGCAATGAAAGCAAAATATATCAAAGTACTTCTCAGTTGCAATGTACACAGCAAATACATGTGATTATATTATAGCATAACTTCAAAGCAAAGCATATAAGTCAAAATTGCATTACCATAGGGCCTATCCCTGCTTTATCTTTCTGGGACCTGCAAGTTGATGACTCCGGTTCAACTGTGAGAAAGAGATTTTCTACCCAAACGGGGACAAGCAACTGACATCCGTTCCTGAAAATGGAGTTGTGACACCTGTTCATGTAGGGCTGCAATGCCTCTAGCCCTGTCTTGCATGTACCAGATCCAGTGTATGATACTAGCCTCCTGTGCCTGTCCTATACTGTGAGAGTTAGGTGAACTCATCACCCACTGCATGCTTGATATTTCAAGTTTCAGAATTACATTATCATTTAATGTAATTTGCTCAGTATTCACTAGAGCCCAACAACAAGTCAAAAGCTTACTCCAAAGTTCCAGGGGCATTCTTGTCCTCCCCTGATTCTGATTTAGATTTAAATCAGTGTTTCCCTCTTGTACTGCGCAGAAACCTAAAGTCTGAATTATTTTATTTGCCAAATCAAAAGCGCGCAGCTGCTCATGTCTTTTCCTATTTACTTTGTACCAAAGTGTTAAGATTTCACTCAGATGAGGGCTATACTGTTTCGAAAAATCAAACAAGCTCATGACACTCGGTGTCTCTTGTTTAGTGCAAATAGTAAGAAACTCTAAAATCTTTTGTTTTACTTGTGACAACATCTGTCTATTTTCTAGGTTCCACTGAATTCCCAGAAACTCCACATTTTGCGACAGTACTTCTGCCTTGTCTGAATTAATTTTAAACATTGTACTTTGCAAAAGCGGTCTGTAAATCACATTCCTAACTCTGTTCTCAGTGTTATCTGTTAAGGAATGCACTTCAACTGCCAAAAACTGTGGGGTGTTCTGCAGATCTGTGCTCTGCTCAAGAGACTCATTTTTTTTAACCTTCTCATTACTGGAATGGGAAAAGCCAGATTCTTCTAAAACAGCAGTTTCATAGATTTCAGCATTATCTTGCAATAATGTGTTCTGGCTAATTTGTTCATGTAAGTTCTTATTTTCATCTTCTAACTGCCTACATCTCTCCTGCATTTTTCTGTAAGCAGACAAAAGTATCCAAACCCTTCTGTCAAGAACAAAAGGAACATAATTTTTTCAAAAGACACATTTTCTAAATATGCTTTATCACAGCACTTATCCCAAGACTCACACAGTCCTGATAAACAAGAAAACATGTTTCTCACAGCACCATAAGGCAGTTTAACTTCACATGCATTTTCAAACATGGTCTGCCGTGCTTCTTTAATTCTCTAAACAACAAAAAACAATTACACTTTTAAATAGTGCACTTCCAATCTCCAACTCCGACTCCCAAGACTGACGACACACCAAAATATCCTGCTTTCCTTCTCTTATCTTATGACCAAGCTTACAAAACCTCTCCGGAATGCACTTCTTAGTTTAACCTCTTCGCTGCCAGGCCTTTTCCCCCTCCTGTGCCGAGCCTTTTTTTGGCTATTTGGAGCAGTTCGCGCTTAGGCCCTCATAACTTTTTGTTCACGTAAGCTACCCACGCCAAATTTTCGTCCTTTTTTTCCAACATCCTAGGGATTCTAGAGGTACCCAGACTTTGTGGGTTCCCCAGAAGGAGGCCAAGAAATTAGCCAAAAAGCAGTGAAAATTTCATCTTTTTAAAAAAAATTGGAAAAATGGGCTGCAGAAGAAGGCTTGTTGTTTTTTCCCTGAAAAGGGCATCAACAAAGGGTTTGCGGTGATAAACTCACCAGCTTCCCAGCTTTCAGGAACAGGCAGACTTGAATCAGAAAACCCAATTTTTCAACACAATTTTGGCATTTTACTGGGACATACCCCATTTTTATGATTTTTTGTGCTTTCAGCCTCCTTCCAGTCAGTGACAGAAATGGGCATGAAACCAACGCTGGATCCCAGAAACCGCAACATTTCTGAAAAGTAGACACAATTCTGAATTCAGCAAGGGGTAATTTGTGTAGATCCTACAAGGGTTTCCTACAGAAAATAACAACTGAAAAAGAAAAATATTGAAATTGAGGTGAAATAAACATAAATTTTTCTCTACGTTTTACTCTGTAACTTTTTCCTGCAATGTAAGAATTTCGAAAGCAATATACCGTTACGTCTACTGGACTCTTCTGGTTGCGGGGATATATAGGGCTTGTAGGTTCATCAAGAACTCTAGGTAACCAGAGCCAATAAATGACCTGCACCCTGCAGTGGGTTTTCATTCTATGCCGGGTATACAGCAATTCATTTGCTGAAATATAAAGAGTAAAAAATAGCTATCAAGAAAACCTTTGTATTTCCAAAATGGGCACAGGATAAGGTGTTGAGAAGCAGTGGTTATTTGCACATCTCTGAATTCCGGGGTGCCCATACTAGCATGTGAATTACAGGGCATTTCTCAAATAGACGTGTTTTTTACACACTGTCTTACATTTGGAAGGGAAAAATGTAGAGAAAGACAAGGGGCAATAACACTTGTTTTGCTATTCTATGTTCCCCCAAGTCTCCCGATAAAAATGATACCTCACTTGTGTGGGTAGGCCTAGCGCCCGCGACAGGATATGCCCCAAAACACAACGTGAACACATCACAGAAAACAGACCTGTTTTTGCAAAGTGACTACCTATAGATTTTGGCCTCTAATGCTCAGCCGCCACCTAGGGAAACCTACCAAACCTGTGCATTTCTGAAAACTAGTGACCTAGGGGAATCCAAGATGGGGTGACTTGTGTTGCTCGGACCAGGTTCTGTTACCCAGAATCCTTTGCAAACCTCAAAATTTGACTAAAAAAACACATGTTCCTCACATTTCTGTGGCAGAAAGTTCTGGAATCTGAGAGGAGCCACAAATTTCCTTCCACCCAGCGTTCCCCCACGTCTCCCGATAAAAATGATACCTCACTTGTGTGGGTAGCCTTGCGCCCGCGACAGGAAACGCCCCAAAGCGCAACATGGACACAGCCACATTTTTTAAGGAAAACAGAGGTGTTTTTTGCAAAGTGCCTACCTGTAGATTTTGGCCTGTAGCTCAGCCGCCACCTAGGGAAACTCTACCAAACCTGTGCATTTCTGAAAACTAGAGACCTAGGGGAATCCAAGATGGGGTGACTTGTGTGGCTCGGAACAGGTTCTGTTACCCAGAATCCTTTGCAAACCTCAAAATTTGGCTAAAAAAACACATGTTCCTCACATTTCTGTGGCAGAAAGTTCTGGAATCTGAGAGGAGCCACAAATTTCCTTCCACCCAGCGTTCCCCCACGCCTCCCGATAAAAATGATACCTCACTTGTGTGGGTAGGCCTAGCCCCCGCGACAGGAAACGCCCCAAAGCGCAACGTGGTCACAGCCAAATGTTTGAAGGAAAACAGAGATGTTTTTTGCAAAGTGCCTACCTGTAGATTTTGGCCTGTAGCTCAGCCGCCACCTAGGGAAACCTACCAAACCTGTGCATTTCTGAAAACTAGAGACCTACGGGAATCCAAGATGGGGTGACTTGTGTGGCTCGGACCAGGTTCTGTTGCCCAGAATCCTTTGCAAACCTCAAAATTTGGCTAAAAAAACACATGTTCCTCACATTTCTGTGGCAGAAAGTTCTGGAATCTGAGAGGAGCCACAAATTTCCTTCCACCCAGCGTTCCCACACGCCTCCCGATAAAAATTATACCTCACTTGTGTGGGTAGGCCTAGCGCCCGCGACAGGAAACGCCCCAAAGCGCAACATGGACACAGCCACATTTTTTAAGGAAAACAGAGGTGTTTTTTGCAAAGTGCCTACCTGTAGATTTTGGCCTGTAGCTCAGCCGCCACCTAGGGAAACCCTACCAAACCTGTGCATTTCTGAAAACTAGAGACCTAGGGGAATCCAAGATGGGGTGACTTGTGTGGCTCGGACCAGGTTCTGTTACCCAGAATCCTTTGCAAACCTCAAAATTTGGCTAAAAAAACACATGTTCCTCACATTTCTGTGGCAGAAAGTTCTGGAATCTGAGAGGAGCCACAAATTTCCTTCCACCCAGCGTTCCCCCACGTCTCCCGATAAAAATAATACCTCACTTGTGTGGTTAGGCCTAGCGCCCGCGACAGGAAACGCCCCAAAGCGCAACGTGGACACAGCCAAATTTTTGAAGGAAAACAGAGGTGTTTTTTGCAAAGTGCCTACCTGTAGATTTTGGCCTGTAGCTCAGCCGCCACCTAGGGAAACCTACCAAACCTGTGCATTTCTGAAAACTAGAGACCTAGGGGAATCCAAGATGGGGTGACTTCTGTGGCTCGGACCAGGTTCTGTTACCCAGAATCCTTTGCAAACCTCAAAATTTGGCTAAAAAAACACATGTTCCTCACATTTCTGTGGCAGAAAGTTCTGGAATCTGAGAGGAGCCACAAATTTCCTTCCACCCAGCGTTCCCCCACGCCTCCCGATAAAAATGATACCTCACTTGTGTGGGTAGGCCTAGCCCCCGCGACAGGAAACGCCCCAAAGCTCAACGTGGACACAGCCAAATTTTTGAAGGAAAACAGAGGTGTTTTTTGCAAAGTGCCTACCTGTAGATTTTGGCCTGTAGCTCAGCCGCCACCTAGGGAAACCTACCAAACCTGTGCATTTCTGAAAACTAGAGACCTAGGGGAATCCAAGATGGGGTGACTTGTGTGGCTCGTACCAGGTTCTGTTACCCAGAATCCTTTGCAAACCTCAAAATTTGGCTAAAAAACACATGTTCCTCACATTTCTGTGGCAGAAAGTTCTGGAATCTGAGAGGAGCCACAAATTTCCTCCCACCCAGCGTTCCCCCACGCCTCCCGATAAAAATGATACCTCACTTGTGTGGGTAGGCCTAGCGCCCGCGACAGGAAACGCCCCAAAGCGCAACGTGGACACAGCCAAATTTTTGAAGGAAAACAGAGGTGTTTTTTGCAAAGTGCCTACCTGTAGATTTTGGCCTGTAGCTCAGCCGCCACCTAGGGAAACCTACCAAACCTGTGCATTTCTGAAAACTAGAGACCTAGGGGAATCCAAGATGGGGTGACTTGTGTGGCTCTGACCAGGTTCTGTTACCCAGAATCCTTTGCAAACCTCAAAATTTGGCTAAAAAAACACATGTTCCTCACATTTCTGTGGCAGAAAGTTCTGGAATCTGAGAGGAGCCACAAATTTCCTTCCACCCAGCGTTCCCCCACGTCTCCCGATAAAAATGATACCTCACTTGTGTGGGTAGGCCTAGCACCCGCGACAGGAAACGCCCCAAAGCGCAACGTGGACACAGCCAAATTTTTGAAGGAAAACAGAGGTGTTTTTTGCAAAGTGCCTACCTGTAGATTTTGGCTTGTAGCTCAGCCGCCACCTAGGGAAACCTACCAAACCTGTGCATTTCTGAAAACTAGAGACCTAGGGGAATCCAAGATGGGGTGACTTGTGTGGCTCGGACCAGGTTCTGTTACCCAGAATCCTTTGCAAACCTCAAAATTTGGCTAAAAAAACACATGTTCCTCATATTTCTGTGGCAGAAAGTTCTGGAATCTGAGAGGAGCCACAAATTTCCTTCCACGCAGCGTTCCCCCATGTCTCCCGATAAAAATGATACCTCACTTGTGTGGGTAGGCCTAGCGCCCGCGACAGGAAACGCCCCAAAGCGCAACGTGGACACAGCCAAATTTTTGAAGGAAAACAGAGGTGTTTTTTGCAAAGTGCCTACCTGTAGATTTTGGCCTGTAGCTCAGCCGCCACCTAGGGAAACCTATCAAACCTGTGCATTTCTGAAAACTAGAGACCTAGGGGAATCCAAGATGGGGTGACTTGTGTGGCTCGGACCAGGTTCTGTTACCCAGAATCCTTTGCAAACCTCAAAATTTGGCTAAAAAAACACATGTTCCTCACATTTCTGTGGCAGAAAGTTCTGGAATCTGAGAGCAGCCACAAATTTCCTTCCACCCAGCATTCCCCCACGTCTCCCGATAAAAATGATACCTCACTTGTGTGGGTAGGCCTAGCGCCCGCGACAGGAAACGCCCCAAAGCGCAACGTGGAAGCAGCCAAATTTTTGAAGGAAAACAGAGGTGTTTTTTGCAAAGTGCCTACCTGTAGATTTTGGCCTGTAGCTCAGCCGTCACCTAGGGAAACCTACCAAACCTGTGCATTTCTGAAAACTAGAGACCTAGGGGAATCCAAGATGGGGTGACTTGTGTGGCTCGGACCAGGTTCTGTTACCCAGAATCCTTTGCAAACCTCAAAATTTGGCTAAAAAAACACATGTTCCTCACATTTCTGTGGCAGAAAGTTCTGGAATCTGAGAGCAGCCACAAATTTCCTTCCACCCAGCGTTCTCCCCACGTCTCCCGATAAAAATGATACCTCACTTGTGTGGGTAGGCCTAGCGCCCGCGACAGGAAACGCCCCAAAGCGCAACGTGGACACAGCCAAATTTTTGAAGGAAAACAGAGGTGTTTTTTGCAAAGTGCCTACCTGTAGATTTTGGCCTGTAGCTCAGCCGCCACCTAGGGAAACCTACCAAACCTGTGCATTTCTGAAAACTAGAGACCTAGGGGAATCCAAGATGGGGTGACTTGTGTGGCTCGGACCAGGTTCTGTTACCCAGAATCCTTTGCAAACCGCAAAATTTGACTAAAAAAACACATGTTCCTCACATTTCTGTGGCAGAAAGTTCTGGAATCTGAGAGGAGCCACAAATTTCCTTCTACCCAGGGTTCCCCCACGTCTCCCGATAAAAATGATACCTCACTTGTGTGGGTAGGCCTAGCGCCCGCGACAGGATATGCCCCAAAACACAACGTGGACACATAACAGAAAACAGACCTGTTTTTAGCAAAGTGCCTACCTGTAGATTTTGGCCTCTAACTCAGCCGACACCTAGGGAAACCTACCAAACCTGTGCATTTCTGAAAACTAGAGACCTAGGGGAATCCAAGATGGGGTGACTTGTGTGGCTCGGACCAGGTTCTGTTACCCAGAATCCTTTGCAAACCTCAAAATTTGGGAAAAAAAAAACACATGTTCCTCATATTTCTGTGGCAGAAAGTTCTGGAATCTGAGAGCAGCCACAAATTTCCTTCCACCCAGCGTTCCCCCACGTCTCCCGAAAAAAATGATACCTCACTTGTGTGGGTAGGCCTAGCGCTCGCGACAGGAAATGGCCCAAAACACAACGTGGACACATCACATTTTTTCATAGAAAACAGTGCCTACCTGTGGATTTTGGCCTCTAGCTCAGCCGGCACCTGGGGAAACCTAGCAAACCAGCGCATTTTTGAAAACTAGAGACCTAGGGGAATCCAAGATGGGGTGATTTGCGGGGCTCTGACCAGGTTCTGTTACCCAGAATCCTTTGCAAACATCACAATTTGGCCAAAAAACACTTTTTCCTCTCATTTCGGTGACAGAAAGTTCTGGAATCTGAGAGGAGCCACATATTTCCTTCCACCCAGTGTTCCCCTAAGTCTCTCCATAAAAATGGTACCTCACTTGTGTGGGTAGGCCTAGCGCCCACGAAAGGAAATGGCCCAAAACACAACGTGGACACAACATATTTTTTCACAGAAAACAGAGGTGTTTTTTGCAAAGTGCCTACCTGTGGATTTTGGCCTCTAGCTCAGCCGGCCCCAGGAGGGGGGGAAATGCCCTAAAATAAATTTGACCCCCCACCCCCCCCAAACCCCCCCTGCCCAGGAGCGACCCTTGCCTATGGGGTCGCTCCCCCTGCGTGACATTGGCGCCAAAAAACAAATCCCCGGTGCCTAGTGGTTTCTGCCCCCTTAGGGGCAGATTGACCTAAAATCGATCAATCTGCCCCCAAAGGGGGCAGAAATGCTCTAAATACAGTTTGCCCCCCAGGGGAGCGACCCTTGTCTGATGGTTCGCTCCCCATCTCTAAAAAAACAAACAAACAAACAAAAAAACACAACATTTTTTTTTGCCCTGGCGCCGATCTGCCCCCAGGGGGGGCAGAAATGGCCTAAAATAAATTTGCCCCCTGAACCCCCCCCCCCCCCGGGAGCGACCCTTGCCTACGGGGTCGCTCCCCCTGCGTGACATTGGTGCCAAAAAACAAATCCCTGGTGCCTAGTGGTTTCTGCCCCCTTGGGGCAGATTGACCTAAAATCGACCAATTTGCCCCCAAGGGGGGCAGAAATGGTCTAAACACAGTTTGCCCCCCAGGGGAGCGACCCTTGTCTGATGGGTCCCTCCCCATCATTAAAAAAACAAACAAACAAAAAAAAAAACACAATTTTTTTTTTGCCCTGGCGCCTACAGGTTTCTGCCCCCAGGGGGGGCAGAAATGGCCTAAAATAAATTTGCATTCCCAACCCCCACCCCCCCACCAGGAGCGACCCTCACCTACGGGGTCGCTCCCCCTGCGTGACATTGGCGCCAAAAAACAAATCCCCGGTGCCTAGTGGTTTCTGCCCCCTTGGGGGCAGATTGACCTCAAATCGACCAATCTGCCCCCAAGGGGGGCAGAAATGGTCTAAATACAGTTTGCCCCCCAGGGGAGCAACCCTTGCCTGATGGGTCGCTCCCCATCTCTAAAAAAACAAACATACAAAAAAAAAAACCACACAAAAAATATTTGCCCTGGCGCCTAGAGGTTTCTGCCCCCCCCTGGTGGCAGATCGGCCTAATAATAGGCCGATCTGCCCCCAGGGGGGGCAGAAATGGCCTAAAATAAATTTGCATCCCCAACCCCCACCCCCCCACCAGGAGCGACCCTCGCCTACGGGGTCGCTCCCCCTGCGTGACATTGGTGCCAAAAAACAAATCCCCGGTGCCTAGTGGTTTCTGCCCCCTTGGGGGCAGATGAACATCAAATCGACCAATCTGCCCCCAAGGGGGGCAGAAATGGTCTAAATACAGTTTGCCCCCCAGGGGAGCGACCCTTGCCTGATGGGTCGCTCCCCATCTCTAAAAAAACAAACATACAAAAAAAAACCACACAAAAATATTTGCCCTGGCGCCTAGAGGTTTCTGCCCCCCCAGTGGCAGATCGGCCTAATAATAGGCTTATCTGCCCCCGGGGGGGCAGAAATGGCCTAAAATAAATTTGCCCCCCGAACCCCCACCCCCCCCCGGGAGCGACCCTTGCCTAGGGGTCGCTCCCCCTGCGTGACATTGGCGCCAAAAAACAAATCCCCGGTGCCTAGTGGTTTCTGCCCCCTTGGGGCAGATTGACCTAAAATCGACCAATCTGCCCCCAAGGGGGGCAGAAATGGTCTAAACACAGTTTGCCCCCCAGGGGAGCGACCCTTGTCTGATGGGTCGCTCCCCATCTCTAAAAAAAAAAAAAAACAAAAAAAAAACACACACAATTTTTTTTTTTGCCCTGGCGACTACAGGTTTCTGCCCCCATGGCGGGCTGAAATGGCCTAAAATAAATTTGCATCCCCAACCCCCACCCCCCCCCACCAGGAGCGACCCTCACCTACGGGGTCGCTCCCCCTGCGTGACATTGGCGCCAAAAAACAAATCCCCGGTGCCTAGTGGTTTCTGCCCCCTTGGGGGCAGATTGACCTCAAATCGACCAATCTGCCCCCAAGGGGGGCAGAAATGGTCTAAATACAGTTTGCCCCCCAGGGGAGCGACCCTTGCCTGATGGGTCGCTCCCCATCTCTAAAAAAACAAACATACAAAAAAAAAAACACACAAAAAATATTTGCCCTGGCGCCTAGAGGTTTCTGCCCCCCCTGGTGGCAGATCGGCCTAATAATAGGCCGATCTGCCCCCAGGGGGGGCAGAAATGGCCTAAAATAAATTTGCATCCCCAACCCCCACCCCCCCACCAGGAGCGACCCTCGCCTACGGGGTCGCTCCCCCTGCGTGACATTGGCGCCAAAAAACAAATCCCCGGTGCCTAGTGGTTTCTGCCCCCTTGGGGGAAGATGGACCTCAAATTGACCAATCTGCCCCCAAGGGGGGCAGAAATGGTCGAAATACAGTTTGCCCCCAGGGGAGCGACCCTTGCCTGATGGGTCGCTCCCCATCTCTAAAAAAACAAACATACAAAAAAAAAACACACAAAAAATATTTGCCCTGGCGCCTAGAGGTTTCTGCCCCCCCGGTGGCAGATTGGCCTAATAATAGGCCGATCTGCCCCCAGGGGGGGCAGAAATGGCCTAAAATAAATTTGCCCCCCGAACCCCCACCCCCCCCCCCGGAGCGACCCTTGCCTACGGGGTCGCTCCCCCTGCGTGACATTGGCGCCAAAAAACAAATCCCCGGTGCCTAGTGGTTTCTGCCCCTTTGGGGCAGATTGACCTAAAATCGACCAATCTGCCCCCAAGGGGGGCAGAAATGGTCTAAACACAGTTTGCCCCCCAGGGGAGCGACCCTTGTCTGATGGGTCGCTCCCCATCTCTAAAAAAACAAACAAACAAAAAAAAAAAACACAATTTTTTTTTTTGCCCTGGCGCCTACAGGTTTCTGCCCCCAGGGGGGGCAGAAATTGCCTAAAATAAATTTGCATCCCCAACCCCCACCCCCCCACCAGGAGCGACCCTCACCTACGGGGTCGCTCCCCCTGCGTGACATTGGCGCCAAAAAACAGATACCCAGTGCCTAGTGGTTTCTGCCCCCTTGGGGGCAGATTGACCTCAAATCGACCAATCTGCCCCCAAGGGGGGCAGAAATGGTCTAAATACAGTTTGTCCCCCAGGGGAGCGCCCTTGCCTGATGGGTCGCTCCCCATCTCTAAAAAAACAAACATACAAAAAAAAAAAACACACAAAAAATATTTGCCCTGACGCCTAGAGGTTTCTGCCCCCCCTGGTGGCAGATCGGCCTAATAATATGCCGATCTGCCCCCAGGGGGGCAGAAATGGCCTAAAATAAATTTGCATCCCCAACCCCCACCCCCCACCAGGAGCGACCCTCGCCTACGGGGTCGCTCCCCCTGCGTGACATTGGCGCCAAGAAACAAATCCCCGGTGCCTAGTGGTTTCTGCCCCCTTGGGGCAGATTGACCTAAAATCGACCAATCTGCCACCAAGGGGGGCAGAAATGGTCTAAACACAGTTTGCCCCCCAGGGGAGCGACCCTTGTCTGATGGGTCGCTCCCCATCTCTAAAAAAACAAACAAACAAAAAAAAAAAACACACAAAAAAATGTTGCCCTGGCGCCTAGAGGTTTCAGCCCCCCCTGGGGGTAGATCGGCCTAATACCAATAGGCCGATCTGCCCCCAGGGGGGACAGAGATGGGCTAAAATAATTTTGCCCCCCCTACCTCCCCCCCCCCAGGGAGCGACCCTTGCCTACAAGGTCGCTCCCCTTGCGTGACGGCGCAAAAAAAAGATCCCTGGTGCCTAGTGGTTTCTGCCCCCCTTGGGGGCAGATTGACCTAAAATTGGCCGATCTGCCCCCAAAGCGGGCAGAAATGGCCTAAATACATTTTGCCCCTCCAGGGATGCGAACCTTGTCCAAGGGGTCGCTCCCCATCTGTAAAACAAAAAAATAAAAAAATCCCTGGTGCCTAGTGGTTTCTGCCCCCCTTGGGGGCAGATCAGCCGAATCAAAATAGGCTGATCTACCCCCCAGGGGGGCAGAAATGGCCTAAAATAATCCCCCCCCCCAGGGAGCGACCCTTGCCTAAGGGGTCGCTCCCCTTGCGTGAAATTCACGCAAAAAAAAAAAAACCTCCCTGGCGTCTAATGGTTTCTGCCCCCCTTGGGGGCAGATTGGCCTAATCAAAATAGGCCAATCTGCCCCCAAGGGGGGCAGAAATGGCCTAAACATAATTTGCCCCCTAGGGGAGCGACCCTTGCCTAAGGGGTTGCTCCCCACCTAAAAAAAAAGAAAACATAACAAAAAAAAAAAAAAAAAAAAATGATCCCTGGTGCCTAGAGGTTTCTGCCCCCCCTGGGGGCAGATCGGCCTAATAATAGGCCGATCTGCCCCCAGGGGGGGCAGAAAAGGCCTTCCCAAAAAAATGTCCCCCCTGGGAGCGACCCTTGCCCAAGGGGTCGCTCCCGTTGCGTGAAATTCACGGGGAAAAAAACTCCCTGGTGTCTAATGGTTTCTGCCCCCCTTGGGGGCAGATTGGCCTCATCAAAATAGGCCAATCTGCCCCCAAGGGGGGCAGAAATGGCCTAAATATATATTGCCCCCTAGGGGAGCAACCCTTGCCTAAGGGGTCGCTCCCCACCTAAAAAAAAAAGAAAACATCACAAAGAAAAAAGAAAAAAAAAAAAAGCTCCCTGGTGCCTAGAGGTTTCTGCCCCCCTGGGGGCAGATCGGCCTAATAATAGGCCAATCTGCCCCCAGGGGGGGCAGAAAAGGCCTTCCTAAAAAAATGCCCCCCTGGGAGCGACCCTTGCCCAAGGGGTCGCTCCCATTTGACAGTTTCATTCAAAAGAAAAAAAAATCCCTGGTGTCTAGTGGGGCTTCAAAAGCCGGATTGCAAGCAATCCGGCTTTTGAAACCCTGTGAGAGACTTCAAAGGGAAGGAAATACATTTCCTTCCCTTTGAAGCCTCTCGGGGCCTCCCCCATGGGATTGAAAGAGAAATGCAAAAGCTTCCAGCGCGATGGGGGAGACCCTGTGACTAATCAGCGCGCGCTCGCGCGCTGACGTCACATGGGGGGTTGGGGGTGGGAGGGGAAGGGCTTCCCCTTCCATCCCTGACTTTGGGGGGGTGGGGGGGAAGCACACAGAGGGAGCGAGAGCGCTCCCTCTGGGCTGTGTGCCGAGGACGTAGTGGTTACATCCTCGGCACAGCAGCACTGTGCCGAAGGACGTAACCACTACGTCTTCGGCACAGAAGGGGTTAAAGAAGACATTTATTGTTATTATTACTTCACCACGAGGTTCTTGAAAGACAAAATTAGTAGGTTGAAAGCACACGTTTAAAAGTAGTCGCAGCAATGAAAGCAAAATATATCAAAGTACTTCTCAGTTGCAATATACACAGCAAATGCATGTGATTATATTATAGCATAACTTCAAAGCAAAGCATAAAAGTCAAAATTGCATCACCGTAGGCTCTATCACTGCTTCATCTTTCTTGTACCTGCAAGTTGATGACTCCGGTTCAACTGCGAGAAAGAGATTTTCTACCCAAACGGGGACAAGCAACTGACGTCCGTTCCTGTCTGAAGTCAAGATATTTCTCCTTCGCTGTTGCCCAGGGCCATCGTTCTAAAAACGTGCCCCCTCCTCTCAGGCTCGGGAAAGGAAGGCAAGCCTTTGGAAACTGGCCAGGTCTCCTAGACCCCTCCTCTTTCCAAGGCTGAGCAGAAAGGAAAACACCAAATGTACGCTCCCTTATCAGCTAGACTTTGGTGTGAAAAACACAGCTTGGTCTATCATGTGGAAAAACACAGCTTGGAAAAACACAGCTCATCTGCAATGTCTCAACTGCAATGTCTAACTCCACGTTAAAGCCAATAGGCAGCTAACCTAAATACCAAATGTAAGGTCTAACTCCACGTTAAAGCCAATAGGCAGCTAAACCCAAATACCAAATGTAATGTCTAATGCCATGTTAAAGCCAATAGGCAGCTAAACTAAATACAGAATGTAATGGCTAATGCCATGTTAAAGCCAATAGGCAGCTAAACCCAAATACCAAATGTAATGTCTAATGCCACGTTAAAGCCAATAGGCAGCTAAACTGCATACAATATGTAATGTGCTACTGGCAAACATTGAGCAACTAGTATGCCCAGTAGTGAAACACAAAATCATTGGTCAAACACAATTAATAACATCACACCGGGTTCAGCACTGTACATCTTTTCAGTGTCACATTTGGTCCATTCAAACTACTCGTCTCATACCTAGTCAACCTAGCACCAGTCAAGTACTGGGTTTTCGTCCTTGCCAGTAAAATCTCAATTGAGTGTGGGACCATTACAGTCAGGGGATATCCCGTCACCACGCCTTCACACTGTGAAAGACTTTGACCAACTGTGGCAACTGCACGCAAACAACCTGGTAAGGCTACTGCAACTGGGTCCAAAGTAGCTGAAAAATATGCTACTGGGCGATGAGCACCTCCATGGACCTGAGTCAAGACAGACAATGTACATGCATCACGCTCATGACAAAACAATGTAAAAGGTTTTGTGTAGTCAGACATATCCAATGCTGGAGCCCTGCACAAATTCTCTTTCAACTCAGTGAATGCTTTCATCTCATCCTCATCTAGCACTATGGGAACTGTGACATCCTTATGGGTCAACTTCTGCAATGGCTTTGAAATTTCTGAAAAATTTGGAATCCATTGGCGACAGTAACATACCATTCCCAGGAACATCCTGACATCTCACTGCGAGGTTAGGGGACTTATCTGCTGTATCATTGTAGTCCTCTCTCTGGATATTTTCCTTGACCCTTTCTCAGATTGGTGACCCAAATACTTCACTGCCTTCTGACAGTACTGCAATTTCAGTGGTGACACTTTATGACCATACTTTCCCAAGTGATTCAACAGGCAGTCGAGTGGTACTTACACTTGTCCCTTGTCTTGGTTGCACTCAATAAGTCATCAATATACTGTACCAGAGTCGACTGAAAAGCTAACTCTAACGACTCCAAATTCTTTTTCAAGATCTAATTAAACAAAGAAGGTGATTCCATGTACCCTTGAGGAAGTCTACACCAGCATTAGACTATATCTAATAATTTGAAACTAAAGAGAAACTGACTATCCTCATGAAGACGCATAGAAAATAATGTTTGTGACAAATCAACCACTGTGAACCACTCTGCATCACAGGGAATCTAGAACATTATTACAGCTGGGTTGGGCACTACAGGACAACACTTGACCACAATATAATTTATTTTTCTCAAATCCTGAACAATTCTAACCTTCCCACATGGTTTCTTCAAACCCATTATTGGTGAATTATATGGGCTACTCAACACATCCTTCAAAACTCCCTGCTTCACAAAATCAGCAATTATCTGAGCCACTTTCATCAGGACATCTTGTGGCATATTTTACTGTAGAAGTTGTGGAAACACTGCATTCTGCTTCAAGGTAACTTTAATTGGTTCAACTCCTTTGATTAAACCCACTTCTTTTCTGTCAAATCCCACACGTTTTCTTGCACTGTTCCCTGCAAGTGAGAATGAGGCTCTCTCACTGTGAACATTGGGAAAAACATAATCAAGGGGTACTCCTTATTTGTAGTTTTGCACTCAGTTTCTGGGGCTGGGTCTTCCTCATCATCACTATTTATGTGGATTTCAATTCCATCATTTGAACAAGTAATCAGACACCTTGTGTTACACAACAAGTCCCTTCCCAGTAGGGATACCAGATTCGAATCACAGACTACAAACTTATGCAGTCCCTGAAAATTGCCAATCTCAACTTGCACTGGATCTGGAATCGGATTTGTCAAAAACTGATTTGCAATCCCCACAACCTGAACTGTTCCACCTGAAAGGGGCAAATTCGGAACTTCTGCACTTCTCACTGTAGAGAGTGTAGCTCCTGTGTCCACCAGAAATGAGACTCTGTGACCCATTACCTTTCCCCTCACATAGGGTCCTCTCTGATCTACCTCTAGAGAAGTCACAAGCACACACGGCTCCTCATCAGAACTATCACTCATCCATTCACCATTTATTTAATTCTCACTGTGTAACGGGAACTGATGCACTGTGTTACTACTTCTGTCTGGTCTCTGACCTGTGACCTGTTGAGAAAGCATCATCTGTTGCTGCTCCACCAGGGCTTGAGGTATTTACATTTGCTGTCTAGGTACCATGGGAACCTGCTGTTGCATCGGCTGAAAATGTGATACTTGTGCACGAGGCATTTGCACCTGTTGCAGGGGCTGAAAATTTTGGACTTGATTCACATTATTCTGAAAATGTGGATTTGGACCCCTTAATCTTGTCCTCTCACATTTTGAAATGTATTGACATTGTTACCTTGCTGAACAACACCCTCTTGTACCATCATCGGACACTCCCGCTTCAAGTGTCCCACGGCTCCATCAAATGTGACACGGCAATAGTTTCTTCATTCCCTGTACATCATTCGGAACCACAACAGTATTCAAATCCGGACCATGATTCATATTGCCTCCACGACCCCTACCTCTCATCTGAGGCTGAAACATGACATTTCCCACTGCTGCTGTGGCATCTGCTGCACAAAATTTCCTTGCACTCCTGTTTGAGCTGGCTTAATCTGCATCACCATTGCCTTCTCTTTCAACTTTTTCTGCTTAAACTCAATCTCATCCCTTAAGTATTTCACATACTGCAACACCTCATCAATTGGCTTTGCTTGTCAGCAAATCAAATGACTCTTAATTATCTGATCTATCTCGGGTCTCAATCCTTCGTCAAACCTGAACACAAAATGCAGCATGTCTTGCGGCTCAATTGCTTCTTTGCCACTGCACTCCTTGAATGCCTTCAACAAACTCTCATAGTATGCATGTATCGATTCCTTCACCTCCTGCACTGTCCTGTTAGTTCTCTGCCAATCAATGTTTTTGGGCGAAATCCTCATCTTCAGGAACTCAATCACCTTATAGTAATATTTAATTACCTCAGGAGATGGTGCACCTGTACTTTTATCTCTCTCTGATTCACTTGTTGGCCAATCTACAGCTCTCTTGCACTCACCCCATAAGTCAACTGGAACCACTATCTCCAATAATGTGTTCAAGTCTTCCCACAAACACTTCGCAAGCTTCACAAACCTGTCTGTTGGCTGATACCACTCCACTGGCTTTTCTCTCAATTTTGGGTAATCATTCGTAAATGATAGAATATCACTCCTACTCCAAGGGACATGAACAAAATTTCCCCCTGGAATTTCTCTCATTGGCAAAATCTCTACCGGATCCTTGTCATGTTGTACAATTTCGGTCACTTCTAGAGAATCTCTTTTCTTTTTGTCTCTTTTCTTCACCCATCTGCCTTTCTTACTCTCCCCAAGTCTGAGCACTCTGCAGTAATTCTTTAAGGTGTGCCTTCATTCCAGCAGACCTTATGTGTTCAAAATCCTTTGCCTCAAGATCTAATCTGTAACTTCTCTTCAAATGATTTGTTTTCTCGATTTCTATGCCATGCTTTTCTGCAAATCTGCCAATCTCTGGTGTACCTTGCCCACCTCTATTGTGATTCTCGGGCATAAGTATCTCAATTCTGCTTCTGTGTAGGACTCCAATCTATTCACCCCCATTGTTCCCTTAACTAGTTCACCTGCTTCCATGCTCAATCTGACACAAATGATCTGCTCTTCTCCCTTGGAAGTATTCTGTGGGGTATTCAGCTTGTCTAGCCATTCAGTCAAGTGCTGAGCCATCAATCCCTGTAACAAAATGTTACCCGCTTGAATTTATGGCACCTGCTGTACCACTGAACTTGGTGTCTGCGGTGACAGTAGCTTCAAGCTCTGACCTGCACTAGGTAAATTCACAGCATCTGGAAGTGCAACAAGTGGACTAAGATCTAACAAAGATCTCGACCCATCAAAGGTCTGACCCATGGAAGAGACTACCTGCACTTGTTCATCTGGTCCCCTCCTCATTAGACTCTTGGACATCGTTCCTTGTTCATTCATAATTGGTTTCTTCTGCGCAAATAATGGTATGGCTGGACCAACAATAAACAGCAGCGATATTGCATCTGGGGCTGCTCTGGCACCTGTACACTGTGGGAGAGTAACTCCCATATTCTGATTCATTACCGGAGTCAAGTCTGACTGTGTCCCCATCATTGGCATAAATCTCGGCATCCCCGGCGGTGGTACCTGGGGCAACAAAATCGGAGTCGGCTCAGTCTGAACCAACAGTGGTCTTGGAACCACTTGCTCTGTAGGTACCATTAAGTTTGAATTTGTCTCTAAAATAGGCACATCAGGATAAATTCTCTGTATGGGTGGCAGATGCATCTGTGCCTGAACTACTGGAGTAGTTAACACATTGGGACTACCTTGAACCATACACTGTATCTGGCTAGTATTAACCTGCACTGGGCTCACTGTCCCTATTCCCTATGCCGGGGCTGTTGGATCAGCACTAGTACTCGGACCACTCTCATGCATGGCATACAGTGATGGTCGATCTCAGTATTTATGTAACAAGATCCTCAGCATCTGATTCCACCTTTACTATGGAAGACTTTCTTGCTTCCTTACTCTCGGACGGACTCTTATTAGCCTTTCTAGTTGCTTTCTTTCCTTCCGTCTCATCTACCTGCGTAATTGCTGGAAACAACTTTACATCCTGCAATGTCACTGATCTCCATTTCTTCTGTTCCCAAGCCCATCTTGCTTCCGCTAATGACTTTTCTACTTTTCTTACTCTCCTCTCGAATTTCATGTGCTGTTGCTGTCTAGCTACCAACTCCCAAACTGCTAATGCCTCAAACTGTACTGGTCTTGGAAGGGGATTTGATTCATTTAGCGCCATCCGCAATTGCTTAGACCACGCAGGGTCCATACATCAACAACCACATTGACAATTTTTGAGCACAAAGCGCCACACACATGTGAAGTTTGACGACTTCCCTACTCTCATACTGTGGAGTACGCACACTCCTACTAAAACTTCATTTGGAGAACGCAGACTCCCTAAATTCTCTCATACTTCACAATTCAAATCAAATCAAATCATAAATATTTATAAAGCGCGCTACTCACCCGTGCGGGTCTCAAGGCGCTAGGGGGAAGGGGTTACTGCTGCTCGAAGAGCCAGGTCTTGAGTAGTCTCCGGAAAGCGGAGTGGTCCTGGGTGGTCCTGAGGATGGTGGGGAGGGAGTTCCATGTCTTGGCCGCCAGGTAGGAGAAGAACCTCCCACCCGCCGTGGTGCGGCGGATGCGAGGGACGGCGGCGAGAGCGAGGTTGGCGGAGCGAAGAGGACGGGTGGGAGTGTAGAAGCTGAGGTGGCGGTTGAGGAGTTCGGGTCCCTTGTTGTGGAGGGCTTTGTGTGCGTGGGTGAGGAGTCGGAAGGTGATCCTTTTGTTGACGGGAAGCTAGTGCAGGTGTCTCAGGTGGGCGGATGTGTGGCTGTTGCGGGGTATGTTGAGGATGAGGCGGACGGAGGCGTTTTGAATTCGTTGCAGACGTTTCTGGAGTTTAGCGGTGGTTCCTGCGTATAGTGTGTTGCCGTAGTCCAGGCGGCTCGTGACGAGGGCGTGGGTCACGGTCTTTCTGGTGGCGGCGGGGATCCAACTGAAGATCTTTCGGAGCATGCAGAGGGTGAGGAAGCAGGAGGATGATACGGCGTTGACTTGTTTGGTCATGGTGAGAAGTGGGTCCAAGATGAAACTGAGGTTGCGTGCGTGGTCTGAGGGGGTCGGTGCGGTGCCAAGGGCCGTGGGCCACCAGGAGTCGTCCCAGGCGGTCGGGGTGTTTCCGAGGATGAGGACTTCTGTTTTGTCTGAGTTCAGTTTCAGACGGCTGAGTTTCATCCAATCTGCGACATCTTTCATTCCATCTTGCAGGTTGGTCTTGGCGCTGGTGGGGTCCTTGGTGAGGGAAAGTATCAGATGAGTGTCGTCGGCGTAGGAGGTGATGATGATGCTGTGTTTGCGTACAAAGTCGGCGAGGGGACTCATGTAGACATTGAAGAGTGTCGGGCTGAGCGAGGAGCCTTGTGGAACGCCGCAGATGATCTCAGTGGGGTCTGAGCGAAAAGGTGGGAGGTAGACTCTTTGGGAGCGGTTGGAGAGGAAGGAGGTGATCCAGTCCAGGGCCTGTCCTTGGATCCCGGTGGAGCGGAGGTGGGATATTAGGGTTCGGTGGCAGACGGTGTCGAAGGCAGCCGAGAGGTCGAGGAGGATGAGGGCGACTGTTTCTCCGTTGTCCATCAGGGTTCTGATGTCGTCTGTGACTGAGATGAGGGCGGTTTCTGTGCTGTGATTGGCTCGGAATCCGGACTGAGAGGGGTCGAGTAGGCTGTTGTCTTCAAGGAAGTTTGTAAGTTGCTTGTTGACGGTCTTCTCTATGACTTTGGCGGGGAATGGGAGGAGCGAGATGGGGCGGAAGTTCTTCAGGTCGCTTGGGTCCGCCGTAGGTTTTTTCAGTAGGGCGTTGACTTCAGCGTGTTTCCAGCTCTTGGGGAAGGTAGCAGACGAAAACAAGCTGTTGATGATGGTCTGGAGGTGCGGGGTGATGATGTCATCGGCTTTGTTGAAGATGAAATGTGGGCAGGGGCCGAGGGGGCACCGGAGTGGATGGAGTTCATGGTGGCTTTGGTCTCTTCCGTGTTGATGTGAGTCCAGGCGTTGAGGGTGATGGCTGGGGTTGTAGGTTCTGTGGTGGTTGGCTGGGTCTGGTGTCCGAAGCTGTCGTGTAGGTCGGTGATCTTACGATGATCTCACAATTCACCTGCGATTTGCATAAGCTGTGCAAGCGCAACCTATCTCTTTCACTCTATCACTAGAACGCCGAGAACATACCCAACACTACTAGCAGGATCCAGGATCTGGGAAAGTCATTTCTGGGCTTACGGGAACATCATTTTCTCTACAAATGCCATTTTGAAAAGCAAAATCCAAATCTCAATAATACTGAACTCTTAACGGATTAATCTCAAACTATTACCATAACCTTAACACCTATCACTCTGCTCCAGACACTTATGGCAAGCTCCCAAGGAGACTAACCATCAGTCTGCTACCACGTCTGTTAGCGTGTCAGTCCTTAATAAGTAAACTTTACAAGGGGACACGTATAGGTCGAGGAACCTTTTGACTCGTTTAAAATGTTTTACCATAGTTCCAGAGCAGAAACAATAATCCTTACACAATAATCAATAATCATTAGTCAAATCAATAATCAATTCAGTCAGTAAATTTCACACACTATGACTTTTCAGCCATGAATAACCACACCTTCAATTAAAATTTAGTAAGTTGATTTCCCTATTATTGACAATGCTAAATTCATGTAGATTAATCTCCAAGTCAAATCAAATGCAATTAATAATAATTGTTAACCAAAAAGATGCAGGAAACATGATCTAATCAAAGCTTGAATCACAATTCATTCTAAAGCATTAGCACAAATCTTTAGTAAAACCAGTTTCAATAAAACTGCATCATCTATAGAGTTCAGCAAAAAAGTTTGTCAACCATTTGTCCCTGCAAATTTGTCAGTCGTCATGTGAATAGCCTCAACTAACCCAGATTAGCATCAGCATGTGGGGCTTCATGAAAAACAATTTAGAACACAAATTTGGAAAAACATCTAGCTAAGATAACTATTGAGACAGAGCAGTTGGTACCTAGAAAGCAAAGGCATAACAATGCAATTTAGTCACATTTGTCGTATCTACCTATCCACGGTATGGATCAGCAAGCAGAATCAGTCTTCGTCCTCAGGTCATCAATCGATTAGCAAAACATCAGGCTCTCAGTCAGAGAGTATGAGCCGAAAGACAGAATCTCAAATCTCTTCTTAAGTCAATATCACATCTCATAACGGGGTAAGATCTAATATGTCTGTGGTCTCCTCTGTCACGTTGTTATAACAAAGTCACCCAAACTATCCCCTAATTTCCAATTGTTCAATTAATTGTACGCTATTACTCTGTCCAAAAATTTTCTTATGCAAACCTATTAATTATAATATTTCACACTTCACACGTCGCTGATTGGTCTACCTTACGATGTTCTCATCATCCGGCTCATCAGGTATCAAATTTGTTGCATCTTCAGTCAGTGTCTTCATTGTTTGCGTCCTGGGAGAACATCTAGTACACATTACACATGTATTGATACATTTTAAGGACACTGTCTCCTGTTAGTCGGTTCTCATGGAAAGCTTCTGCTAAGCATTTTAACAAGACAATGAGCATTTCACAGTTAGTTCACTCTGTCAGTATTTCTCATTAAACACTAGGAAATACAGCTTCTGCATGAGGCCTGGTAAACTAGGCCAAGACACTCGCTAAGTTAAGGCCTACAATTAATAAGCTGAAACATACTTCATAAACCTTAATATGACATATTACTACATTCATCTAATACATTTTCAATATTTCATGTGTATTAATAATTATTTAGTACAAGTCGTGAACCCTGATGGCCATTCTTCGAGGTCATAATTTCAAATGTGCACATTATTTTTCTACGTTATTCATTTTTAGGGTCGAGCCTGCATCGCATGCGCTCGCACATGCGTATCACTAAGCGAGACGCTTTTGTAATTAAAAAGTGCATACGTCATGCCTTTTCCGGTGGATAGCCCTCCTCGAGCGCATCGACCAAGTACAGAAAACATGCGAGGCTCGCTGGTTCTGTCCGGCTCGTGGACTACTTTTTCTCACTTTTCCCAGCGCGATCTCGCTTGTTTCTTATTATTATTACTTGCCGCTTCAAAGAGGTAAATGCCATTTGTATGTTAATCTGGCCTCGCCCTAAAAATATAGTGCAGCTGACAAAGTTCACTTCATTGAAATTAGAAGCAGCCGCTTACGACTGCATTTCGATGTTTTTGACTCTCCTGAGGAAGGCGTGGCTGCATCTCAGTTACAGGCAAACAGGAGTTTCTTTCCACATAGACACGCAGAATCCTGCAGAGAGCCCTGGCTCGCAAAACATTTCATGTGAAGACATGTTGTGGTCCTGAGGGAGTGCAAGTCAATGTAACTCTTGCCCTATTTTGTTAATCTCCAGGTATGTAGATTTTTAATGTAAACTTGCATCTCAAGGAACTGAGGAAAGGTCGGTCACACGGAAACCCACAGATTTAGCCAATTTAATTACACCATAAGTAGTTATACCTACATTTAATATGATGATGTGAAACTTTGGAGGGTATGTGCCATGCTAACTGACTGACACCACAGATTATATACAGCTCACATTTGTGATCAGGTTTCTGAGGTTGCATTGACAAGTGTAGCCTGCCCTGTGGCTTAGCAATGGTGTCACGATTCCCAGTGCAAGCGGGAACTACAGCACCAGCTGCTGTTTGGTTCGTAAACTACACCAATGCTTTGCGTTCCGTGGCACCCTCAGTCCTCTTGGCCTTGGTGCCACTGCACTTGCTACACCAGCGATTGCCATCCCCCTGGCTCTAAGATCACTGTAAGGGACATCGGAACTAATCCTGTTTTCCGTGTTTGTATATTGATGGCTAGCCAAAACATTTTTTAAGAAGTGCACAGAAAAAAACGAATCTCACACATACAGTGAACCACAATAGACAATATACACTCATTCATAGCTATATTCATGTCCTAAGAAAGTTGCATGGGACTTTGAGAGCCGGCCAGTGTTTTACTATCGATTAATTCATCGCTCTCCAATCTGATAATGCCTTGCCTTTGTTGGCAGCATCGTCTGGATTCAGACCCCCGTAGCTGAAAATGTTGTCCGTGATGTACCTTATTGAAACACAAAACATGACTATAATTTCATAATTTTCTTTAAATATTGTATGGGCAGTACGCCATTTGTTTTTGATTCATGTTTTTTTGGGCTGAATTAACATTTTAAATCATATTTGAGCTTTTAGAAAGCAAGGCATACTAACAATGGAGTCGAAATATTTAATTATACATATTGCAGACTTTTGGTGATTGCTTTAAGATGGTGGGTGCCTGGCACAAGCTGTAGTTTTCTATTTTTTCTTTTGTTCACTCGTCCATTCGGACGTCAGTTGGTATCATCACCTGGTTTCACCCAACCTCTCACCCACTCAACTCGCAAAGACGCATTTGTTTGTTTCCCTTTTAAAGCACTGGGAAGATTACGTGATTTGCCCAGGATCACAGGATGTTGAACTGACGCAGAGACTTGAAACTGGTTCCCCAAGTCGCCAGTTCTTTCTATCATGCCACATCTTTACATGTTTATAGTCACAATGCTTGCAATGTGCTTACTTTATAATCACAAACAATGTACCGGTGCATATATACACAGTCCTCTCCATGGGTCTGCAGTCCTCGTCTGCAATCCCGCCTGCTTTTGTGGTTTCACCCAAATCCATCTTTTTGCTGTACTCGAGCCAAATGAGTTGGAGCTCTTTATGTGAGCACCAGTTACATTCCACAAAGACACATTTTTTTTTAATGTATTTTTTAGGGCACTTTTGTGATTTGCCCAGCATCACAGGATGTTGAGCGGACACCTAGACTCAAACTTAGTATTTCGCTGTACTATTTTGCCCTTGCCCAAGACTGAAGCAGACTTCCCACTCAGGCTCAGAGCACCATGACGACAGCACTACAGGTAACTGAACATGCAATTTCATTCTCAACAAGCATTGGAAAAACCAATAAGCTTCACCTAAGCCCTATGCAATATCTAGTGCCTTTGTCAATGTTCATAACCGTAACACAGCAAGGTGAGCTACTGTCCAACATGGCTTAAAGTAATAAAACAAAAGCTTACCACATCATTTTTAGGGTTGAGCCTGCGTTGCATGCGCTTCCGCATGCGTTTCGCTAAGCAAGACGCTTTTGTAATTAAAAAGGGCTCGGAGCCCTGTCCACGTCACGTCAGTGTTTGTCATTGGCTTGTGTGCTTGCCTGTTAGAATCTGCTTGATTTCATTAGTGTAAGGCATGCATACGTCATGCCTTTTCTGGTGGATAGCCCTCCTCGAGCGCATCGACCAAGTACAGAAAACATACGAGGCTCGCTGGTTTCTGTCCGGCTCGTGGACTACTTTTTCTCTCTTTTCCCAGCGCAATCTCGCTTGGCAGAAGTCGAGCGCTTTACATAATATCGACCCTGTTTCACAGTTAATTGCACTTTTTCCGGTTAGTACATAAATGCACTTTTGCTGATAGGTTTAATTACCAGTGAAAAGTCGGGTTAGGAGTTAACAACGCTATCATCTCTAACACGAGCAAACATGAGACCCGTTGCATTGCAAATGCTTGTTCTACATGTCATTATTGAAAATACGTAAACACTCATTAATAATTTCTAATTAAGACATCTGCTTCAGCATCTGTTAAGAAGATATGCCGAAAGAGAAATAAAGACAATGATCCTCAAAATTACGTGGCCATTCTGAATTCCAAATTAGGTCACGGACAGCGTTGATTCCGGTTGAGACCAATAACCGCTGCAATGGCTAATCAACTGCACAGTCAAAATCATTTACACAGTGTACTGTTTTGATGAGAAGAGGTCCAAAAATCGGCACTTTTATTTCGTTTTTCACTTTTTACAAAACCGAAACTAAACGATGATGTATCAAATACGCATAACGACAATTATAACTCATGATTCGATATTTATTTAAAACTCTTTCAGATGTACTATAAAGACGTTAGATGAAGTTTTTGCAGGATTTTTCTTAATTTGCTTGATGTAGTTAAATGTACATATCTAATAATTAATTAAATAAACAATACACTTTTTCTGAAAGTTTAAGCCCTTGACAAAAACTGTCTATAAGGTAAACCATGTTAATGTGTGCGCAAAGTGCGGCCAAACACTTCGTCATGATGCGCTTTTATTGTAATCTACTTTCCCTTTAATTTAGGTAAAGAAATGCCAATGGTTTAATTAATAATAGAGCTCTCTAAGTCTTTAAATGAGGTTGTCTTTATAATAGTCTTTGCTATTAAACTGCACAGAAGTGCCATTGGACAGCTACAACAGGATGTACGTGTGTTGCTGCAACATGCAACGATTCTAAGTCTATCCTGGCACTACCATCAATCATTGTAGAAAATCGGCAATAACAAGGAAAGTCGAGTGGGTCATTACTACCAAGCACTGAGGATAATGTATGGTCTGCCATGCAGTGTGCTTACTTTAGAGGTGTTGCCTGTAGGGTTTTTGATTTATACAAACTCAGAACCCAGATTTTGAATCATAGTCAGGCAGACCATTTATCAGTCTTTACACTGTGGGAAAATATATATATTGAAACAAAAAAAATGACGAAGCTTGAAACGTGTTGGGAAATGCTGTGGTTGCAAACAGAAACATGCAATTCAAATTGCAAAAACAGGTGCCGACTCTTTTAATATTTCCATGGGTATTTCTAAGTTAAACCCCCAAACAATTAATTATAACTGACTACACAAAACACACTCTAACATGCCCCTTATGAACATACAGAGAACGCTCAACCACTCTGTTCCACAGGGACCCATCCTCACAAGTTGTTTTTAAAGAAACTCAGGAAACTGTGAATTCGTTCAACTCATGATGCTTGCTAGGATGTGTATCTGAGAGTAAACAGAGATTAAGAAACTGAAAGGCATTCATGCGGAATTAAAAAAAGCTCTTGGCACCTCAAGGAAGTAAACATTAACAAAAATACTAGCCGCTTGTGTGCTTCGTTTAGCTTTGCAACTGATGTCTCATTGTTACAGCGACTGCCATTTTGAATCTCAGGACGAACACACAACAGTGGCTGGTATCCTCAGGCACCACTGCAAAGCAAGAGTCATAATCAAAAATGGTTTGCCAATGTGTTTTGCTAATTTTAGGGGTGTGGTTAGTACTGATTAACATGTGATTGGTCCTTGCATCTCATAAGTCTGACAAGCAAAACAAAATAAGGAATGGAAAGCACCAACAGTAACTGCCATTGGTCTCTGTTGACATACATTTGCAGCAATACATGTTTGAGCTTTATTAGTGAGTAGAATAAGGGGATATCTTTACTCATCAACCTAGAAAGTGACAGTTGTCCCGCCACCCCGGAACTGACGTCACATCCGTTACCGGGACTTCCAGTACCCCCCTGAGAGCCCGCCCTGGAACTGAAGCATGTGTAGGTGGGTCACGTGGGTTATGGCATTATGTGATCACATGTTAGTCATGTGCCAGGGCCCTAGTTCAAATGTTGCAAAAGGTCATGACACATGGGTAACGTTACGTATAACCCCTCATCGTATCAGAGCCATCAAGGAGAGCATCTGAATGTTATGTGTTGTTGAGGAGTACGCCCCTTTTTGAACCGTAGAATACACATAAGGAGCCGGCTAGAGCAGTATGTCAAACTGTGAGCCACAGCTGAAATAGATTCTCTGGGTATAATGAAGAGATTAACCCTCTAACCACAAAAGAAGTCTCCTCAGGGGCCTTGAACACTATCAATAGATATTATCGTACCCTAAAGATGGGGCTTCCGACGTTGCTGGCTTTCAAGAGGAACTGTGCAATCAGTTGAAAACCTCAGCCTCAAGGATTTGCCGTAAATTATATCCCCCATTAAGTTTGACAGTGATGGCAGCAAAGCCTCAAAAGACAAATTAAATGTTGGAATTAACTTCATCAACACTGAAGAAGAAGAAGAAGGTATAGCACCGACGAATTCACTTGTCTATGAAGATGTTTAGTTTCAGGAGGACCCTGATCCTGAGACAGTCTTCGTACAGCCGGTGAGTGTAAACTTCGACACCGCTTATGCACCAATGGACCTATGTGACTCGCAAGATTTCAGAGCAGCCGCTGAGTGTAGTGAAAATGTTGAGTTTAGTATATTCAATGATATAATTCTTTTAACTAATAGCTTGTCTTTTTTTTCTGTTTGAGCCATAGAAAACAACCACAAAAAGAGATTCGCTAGAGGGGTCGGCGCCAAAGGTTAACAACGTACATTTTTACTGCTTACACTGCTCCAAACAGGCTGAAAGTCTTACAAGCCAGAACAAAGAGCTGTGTAGGAAATGTGTTTGTACCCACAATAGCACAAATTTCGAAAAGGAAACTCCTGGCGCACACTATGATGCCGTATGACATGTTAAAGGTTTTGTGGGGTCTGTTGTGAACACATGTGTTAAATGTGACTATTAAAACCTATGTTATGGGCATAAAATTATCAAACCACAACAGGAGGCACACAAGTGTCTATACGAGTCGTACACAGCAAGAAAAATCCAACACATATGTAGCAGGTTAGACACGCACAAGGTATATAAGTTGTTAAAGTTGGTGTACGGGTTGTCCGTGGTGAAGAAATATGTCCACTTTGATATATTAAGGTCTTGGCAGCAACGGTCAATGAGATCCAATATGCGGGTGAGCCCTGCTCAAAACTCGAACGTATGCAAAGGATGTGTACCTATTTTGACAGAAGATTGATAGAAAGGGTCATGGAAAGATGAATATGTGATATTTATTTAAAAAATAGAAGAATTGGGTCTTTAGCCACACAAAGGTTGTTTTAAATAATACAGAGTTCAAGGGTAGCGGGCCATAACTGTGTTATTTAACGCTACTTACTTACTCACTTTTAGAACAAGAATCAGAATGTTGCGGTGCAAGATGTCTTTGAGTTACACCCTGGATACATATGCGTTGCCAGAATGGTATATATGCTGCTTAAAGAAAGAATAGCTGAAATATACCCTGTAACTCTGCAGTATCTGAACATTTCTGAAACGTCAACTACGGGTCTGTGCGACATTCCTGAATTTATAAACAGGTGTACCAATGTGTGGATGCCTACAGTGGATAAATGCTAGAGCGTGTACAAAGGGTGTATGCGTGAGTTAAGACTTTTGCCAACGACCGCTTTACGCACAGTTTTGGAGCTTCTGACCGCTGACTTTTTCCCAAATAGGGGTTTTGTATTGTCAGGCCTAATACTGTTTGAGATTATGAATACAGTCAGTATCCTGAGTGTACAAAGTTATAGGAGGGGCGAAAGGGAAGTCGTGTCTAGAGCTATTGAGTGTATATCTATAAAAATAGTAAAACTTGTGGCACTGAGACCCGAGAAGCAGTGGGGGTCCTAGTAATGTCATACTATGTAAGCATAGTGAAAAGTCAACATATTGTACGGCAATGCCGCCCATAAGACCAATAGCTAGAAACTGTAAAGTATGTTGTGTTTATGCTGTGGAAATATTCTTTATTTTTAATAAAAATGGCCTCACACAAAAGATTTGTCTTTCATTTCATGGATTGCAACAGCTGGTAACATGTCCAGTGGCGGCGGGCTAAGGGAGATTTATTACGATACAAGTGATGTCGGTAGCTTCGGCGGTACTGAAGCACTCTATAGAAGGGTTCTACTTGAAAATGAGTTGGTAAACAGAGCCCAGGTGAAGACGAGGTTATTAGGGGAAGAGGTGTATTCACTCCATAAACCTGCCCAGAAGTGGTTTAAGAGAAGACCTACAATCGTTAACGCTCAAGTAGATTGTCAATGGCAGACGGACATAATCAATCCTCAAGATTTAGCAAAACACAATAACGGTGCTCAATATATATTAGCGGTCATAGACGTCTTATCTAAGTATGCATATGCAGAAGCCTTATTCAATAAAAGTTGGAGCAGTGTGAGTTACGCCTTTAAAGCCATCTTCAGGAAAGGATGAACACCTCAAAAACTACAAACAGATACTGGGAAAGAGTTTTTAAACGTTTCAGAAATTACTAAAACAGCAGAGCATTTTAACAGAACCTCAAAGTCTAAGATGTGGAGATATTTCACGGCCTATAACACTTACCGATATGTGGATGTTCTACAGGCTTTTATAGACATTTATAATGCCAATTACCACAGAACCATCAAAATGTCACCCGTAGAGGGATGGGGTCTGGCCATGAGACGAAATGGGCACCTAGGAGCAGAGCTCTGTGGGACGCAGGGCCACGGACCAGGAGCAGCGGTGCTGGGGGGCCACTGGGTGGGCCCGATAGCCCCTGTACAGGGCGTGCATGTGGTGTGTCGGCCTGCAACCTCTCGCCAATCCGCGGCCTCACATGACATTGGGGCCCGACCCAACGTGGAGAGAGAGACAGGAGCGGCTCCGAGCACCTCGGGGAGAGGTGCATGCTGCGGTCGGAGATTCGCTGGTGAGATGCCAGCACAGTCCACGGCTCCGCTCCCCTCCATGCGTTCTCACCCTACTTCTTCTCACCTCCCCCCCTCAGGGAGTGGTGCGCCGGGGAAGGAGGCGCTTTGTGCTTTGAACCTTGAGCCTGGTGTGCCCGCCGCAATGGAGCGAAGTGGGGGGCAGCGACCCGGCTCGTCTACACGCCACCTTCGAAACGCGAGTCCACACACCCGACCCCCTCCCAGGCTGACTCCCGGGTGCGCAAAGGTGGCGCATTATAGGCACAGTGACCTCACGATCACGGACCAGCACTGCTGGAGAGGGACCCTGATCAGCGGGTCCTTGATACCCCCGGCTACTGCGCCCCTTGGGCTCTTGGGAGGGGTCCATGACCAGGGGGCAGCAGGATTTGCAGGACGTGCCAAGACCCACAGCGGAGCCGAGCCCTGAGAGACTGTGAAGCGCGACTGCGGGTGGAGTGGACCGAGCATTCCCTCCCACATTGTGCAGGTGGAACAAGGAGAGCCTGCTGTGGACCCCAGGGGGTGAGCATCTGCGCCACTACACGCTGCAGCAGCAGATTAACCGTGCTGCCCTTAGCCCCCAGGCTGGAGGGCCTACAGGCTTAGAGTGGCTACCCCGACGCTGGAACAACAGAGGCCTCCTTACACACAGTTCCCCCTCCTAGTGGATCCTGAGTTAGTGGGACCTGCACCCTCCATCCCTCTTCTGACTCTTGACCTTTGACCATTGGTATTGCAGCAGTTACTTACCAGTCCACGCCAAGTACTGGATCCATCGCGGGGCGGCTGGTGCCTCTCTCCTCTCTTCCTCCCACGTCTATCGCTTGCCCACACACTGCTTTTGTATCGCAAGCCGGCACTTAGCTAGAGTCCCGCCCCCGGGTCTACAGCCTACCGGAACATACCCGCATCAGGGAGTCTGCGATGCCTGGTGGCAGGACGTCGGGCAAGCAATCATGTAAACCATCCCGACAATTACTCTTCTCGGAAGCTCTACAACATTCAAGAGCCCCGTCCCCCACCTCAGAGGTGCATCCAATCACTCTGCCCAGTACCATGGTGGACCCAGCGCAGGGAGCAACTATGGACCGCATTCTGCAAGAGATATTGGTGGTGGGCCACAGGCTGGAGGGCATGGACAATGCTATGACCTCGCTGACAGCGAAGATGAAATCCATGCACTCGGATATAGCAGGCTTTCAGTCACGAGTAACGAGACTAGAACAGCGAGTATCGAGGGTTGAAATGCATATCGCCTTCTCCTTGGACAGAGATCAGGAACTTCTATATCTCCAAAGCAAGCTAATAGACCTGGAGGATCGGAGTCGTAGAGACAACGTCCGCTTTATCGGATTCCCGGAGAACATTGAAGGTACAGACACTCACTCCTACTTGCGGGATACCCTTCCCAAGCTTACTGGCCTAACTTTCGACCCCCCCTGGAATTTCAAAGAGTGCACAGACTAGGACCCAAAAGATGGGACGACGCCAACCGCCCCCCCAATCATAGCATGCCTTCTGCGACACATGCAGACCCGCCAACTCCTACAAGCGGCCAGCGGGACGGACCACTGTAGACTCCCACCCCAGGGGGAGAGACCTAGAAAGGCACACGAAGAGCCACAACGACAGGGGACAAGTACTGCAGGCAGTGGTAATGCACACGCAGACCACAGGCAGAGACAAGTCTCGCTCCCCCTGAAGCCCACTGCGACCCCCACCTGATGACAAAAATGCATGGTATTCCAAGGGAGCTGCGACGGTGATGAATAGGGAGTCATGCGCGAGCAGCAGGGATCCTCCCACTGAGGAGACAGAAGTATGAGTACCTGCCTCTATGTTGTTGCTGATGTTTTGTTTTACAGCTGAACTGTATTCCAGCAGGTCTTATGAAAAACTACTTCTGTTGCTCAGCGCTCATGTGGTCTGTTTGAGTCTATTGTATAACACGCCTATCGAATTTCAGACTTTATGTGTTTGTAGTATGCTCCAAGTTTGATTATCTCCAACTGATTGCTGTTCGATATTTTAAGTACTCAATGTCATATTGCTCACATGTTCGCAGGTCACTCTCTCCCTTTCCCCCACTCACCCAATCCCCACCCTCTTTCACCCCCCCCCCCCTGCAATCGTGTGCCCTCACCTCCCCAAGTTAGAATCCCCACCTATGCTGCCTGACCGGCCCCCACATAGATAAACTACCTTACATCCATTGTTAGTGATTGATGACGGGCACTATGACCTGCATTTCCTATCTGGGGGTCACTGCACCAGGAGATGCGGGGTCCTCACTGGACATGCTGATAGATGCTCCCCCCCCCATGCGGATATCCTGTGCCCACGTCATTCCCGTGGTTTAGACCCACAGACTACAGTTCGGGATCGACGGGACTTCTCTGTTCCACCCTCTTCTCTTCTCTTCTCTTCTCTTCTCTTCTCTTCTCTTCTCTTCTCTTCTCTTCGGAGACTGGAATCTGGCTAGTAATGCGGTACTAGATAGGACAGGGCCCCTGGATATCAGCAATAACACTGACAGGACCCTACAGTCTGACATAATGCTGGACAACGGCTTGGTGGATCACTGGAGGCTGACACATCCGGTCGACAGAGAGTACATCTTTTTGTCACTGGTGCACAGCACTCAATCCCGTCTAGACTACTTCCTCATGTCACATAATTTAGGGGCCCATGCCCAGGATGCTCGAATACTTGAATGTGGTCTTTCAGACCACTTCCCAATCCACATCGATGTCCAAGTGGGCCTGGTGTCTCCGGGTCGCAAACCGTGGCGATTTGCCATTCATCGCTACTGTTCTCCACAGGGTGAGACACAGCTGAGAGCTCATGCATCCACCTTCGTTCAAGAAAATCTAGGCACTGTCGACTCCAAGAGGATCGTATGGGCAGCGTCCAAAGCAACCATTCGTGGGCAAATGATGCGGGACGCGGCATTAGCAAATAGAGAAAGAAAAGCGCGACAAGTGGCACTGGAACTGACATTTGGCGTCTTGCGCGGCAATACACAAACCACCCCTCCCTTCACATGCGCAGATGTCTGGAATGTGCCCGCATGGCCCTGAATGAGCTGTACACCTCCCAGGCCGAATACGCCCTGCAACGCCTACAAGGGAGGCAGTATGAGCAAGGTGAGAAGGCCGGCCTATTGCTGGCAGCTTAGCTTCGTCAAAGAACGGCCGCTCTCGCTATACCGGTCATCTGCGCTCATACAGGAGAGGTGCTGGTACGCACCCACAAGAGATAGTCAACTAATTTGCATCCTTCTACCGGCATCTCTACACGCTGGAGGTGACATCCAGCCCTGCCCAATTCGAGGCCTTCCTTGCTAACATTGACTTACCCTCTCTTTCCAATGAAGGTTGCAACCTTCTGGATGGAGAAATCAGTAGGCTGGAAATTGAGAAAGTCATCTCCGACCTCCCCTACCTGCGGAATTCTATAAATGGGCGGGGGAGGAGGTGATTAATGTCCTGCACGGGGCTCTGGGCGAAGCATGCCGGATGGAAGCTCTGGGTGGTATCTCCAACAATGCCACAATAGCCGGGAAACCAGGAAGGGACCCCCTACTCTGTAGCAGCCACCGGCCTATATCTCTCCTGAACGGCGATATTAAAATACTAGCTAGTGTTCTAGCAAACCGCTTACGCAAAGTCATACCATCCCCAATGCACCACACTCAAGTGGGGTTTGTACTGGGCTGCACCTCCAGAAATCACTTGCGCACTTTGTGTCACACTTTATGGGCATTCAGGTACATGCCGGAGGCCGCACTAGCTCTCTCTAGGTGCAGAGAAGGCATTCGATTGCATAGAAAGTCCAGACCTATTCGCAACACTGGCAAAGTTTGGCCTGGGTGATCGGTTTATTTCTATGATCCGGCTGCTCTATGATCACCCCACGGCGCAGGTGAACTGTGGAGGTTTCCTCTCAGATCCCTTCCCCATCCGCAGAGGGATGCGGCAGGGATGTCCCCTCTCACCCCTTTTGTTCCTGTTGGCGATGGAAGCATTGGCAGCTGCCATCCCCTCGATAACGGGCCTCCCTATACCGAGTGGCACCTCCAAAATATACTTGTACGCCGATGATGTCCTTCTAACTGTGACAGACATGGAGCGTTCCCTACCTGCCCTGCTGGGGATTATTGATGGATTCACCCCCCTCTCTGGTTACCGCATAAACTGGGGGAAGAGCGAGGCTCTCCTCCTCTCGCGCGTGACCATGAAAGCCGTGCTCCTTGGCTTTCCATTTTGATGTACACCGAAGCACCTCAAATATCTGGGAGTACTAGTCAATCAAGGTCTGGTCCATATGGTGGCAGACAATTTAGACCCCCTCATTGCACGACTGAAACTTGACCTCGAGAAATGGAACCACCTGGGCCTCTCCATGTGGGGTAAGATACAGGCAGTACGGATGGTTACGGTACCTCGCTTCACCTACGTTTTAGGACTCCTACCCCTGCAAGTACCTCTATCTACATTGCAGTCAATTGACACACAAATTAGAGCCTTTGTGTGGGGCTCTACACGACCACGTCTGGCATCAGCGAAACTATTGGCGCGCCGCTCCCATGGGGCAATGGGACTTCCTTCGGTGGAACATTACGCACTAGCTCTGCACCTATCACAACTGGCTCATACACTGCCTGGTTCACCAGAGCCACCGCACTGGGTGGCTTTAGAGAAGACACTGCTTTCCCATGACGGGGGACTTGGCAGGCTTTACCATGACGATCTTTCATCTTCCAGTACAGCGAACCCGATCCTAAAGGCAACCCGAGCGGCTCGGCGCAGGGCCCACCGCCTGTTTGGGGTACATCCTCACTGGCACGCCCAGGCCCTCTTATGGAACAATAATGGCTTACGGATAGGGAAGGAGGTGCTTCATTGGCCGCAGTGGAGCAGAGTTGGTATCCTTAACCTTGGTCAGGTTTTGGAGCGCCCAAATCCCTCGCTAAGCTGCAGGAGGAATTTAACCTCCACCCGCAGCAGGAATGGCGATACCTGCAACTCAAACACTGTTTACAACAATATGCTTATACGATTCACTGGGGACTTCAGACCTTGCCCGTGGTAACTTATTTGAAAACATGGGGAAAGCACAAAGGTGTTATGGCAGGCCTCTACGAGGTCATCACACAACACTTTTACTCACAACCTCTCCTGGACAAACTACGCCTACAATGGCAAGACCGCCTGCAGCGGACATTTGACACAGAGGACTGGGCGGACGTTCTGGAGGCCCTGGACAAGGGTACTCGAGAAGCTCAGCTAAAATTCTGTCTCTTCAAGGTAATTCATGATTGGTACTGGACTCCAGCGAAATTATATAGAACAGGGCTTCTCCCGCACGCAAAGTGTTGGCGCTGCACAGAGTCACACTGCGATCTGCTTCATATACTAATTGATTGTCCGACGGTTCAGCCTTTCTGGAAAGCTGTGGGTCTCACTCTGTCTGAGTCCATACTGCTTCAGATACCGCTCTCCCCCTCCCTTATCATATTGGATGACAAGGCTTTCCTCCCGACCTTGCCCAGGCCGCAAAGATGATTGTTACACACGGCACTAGCAACTGCAAAAATCTGTATCCTTTGCCACTGGTGATCTGCAATCTCCCCAACCCCAGAGGCATGGATTGTAGCAATGACCCGCATAGCCACACATGAAAGAGTCATCTATAACCGACTGGACCAGGCTAATGTGTTCAACCAGGTGTGGACCCCCATCCTTGCAGTAAGACTGTCGTAAGTTGCCCGCCGCCACCTACTTCTGCCCTATGCCGCTCCTCGCTTCTGATCCCACCGGCCCCTAATCAAAGTCCTAGCCACTACATCCCCTCCCCCACACCTTTCACATGCAAGTTCCACATCCCACTGCCCACGCACCCCCTATTACCCTCCTCCCACCACAGTGTTTCAGTTCCACCCCCCCCACAAACAGAACCCAACCCGGCTATCACTTTAGGGAACTCGATAACACTCACGGAACACCCTCACCCTGTCTTTACCTTTCCCCTCCCCCTGCCTACCCTCCTTCCCTCTCTTCTTCTTCTTCCTTCCCTCCCCTTCTTCATAAAGTGCTCCCTGCTGCCCTTCTAACACCAGTCTCCCTCTCTCTCTTTCTCTCCTCCCTTCTCCTCCACCTCTTCTTCTCTCTCTCCCTTCTTTTCTATCATCTCCCTCCCCATATGACGGGTTTCTCTGCATTGTGCCCTGTGCTGGCCTTAGTGGGCTTCGCAAACATCCTCTGTTTAGGAAATCTGACACTGGCCCCTCACTCCCTCTTCTACCGGATCTTCTCAATGCTGAATCATAATGAGTCACAGCTGTCGCACAAGGCATTAATCTTTACCTAAGAATAGTGCACGGCATTGCGTATACTGCCCCAGATATCTCAATCTTTAATACGAGGGAGAGGGACCTGTTAAGGCGTTCTGGAATAGATGGATGGAACGAAGTCACTACGGGACATGTCATCCCAGATGCTCCACCACTTGGCCACCTACGTTTCAACTTTGCCCTCCTTTTCCCTCTCCCCTCTCCCCCCTTCCACCCTAAACCCCTTCCTTTTCCTTAATCTTTATCTCCTTAATCTTTATTACTATTGTCCTTTTATAATGCTTAGAAGTGTGGCTGACTGTACTTCGCTCAATTTGCCCTCTATGTGATACAATTTATGTCATCTCCTGCATATACAGGGACCCAGGTCCCCTTCTGTTTTGTATCACCTTGCAATGTTAATAAAAAATTTCAACAGTAAAACGTCACCCGTAAATGTAACATCAGATAACTCGTTAAAGGTGTGGCAAACTGTGTACGCGAGTAAGATCGCTGCAGATGTAAAGAAGTCACTTTTAAAAGAAGGTGACCATGTTAGGGTTTCAAAACTGAAAGGTGTCTTTCGAAGGGCTACCAACAGACTTTTAGTGACAGAATATTCATAGTGGAAAGTGTGGAGCTTAAAGAGGATGTATATATTTACAGTCTTGAGGACTATGACGGGGAAAAGGTGTTTGGTGCCTTGTACAAGGAGGAGCTACAGAAGGTAGCTAATGATCCGCACTGGGTGTACAGGGTTGAAAAGATTCTGAAAAGGAAAGGTAAGAGCGCTAACTGCCAGGTTTTTGTCAAATGGCTGGGGTGGCCCAAGAAATTTAACAAAATGGGTACTGGCCAGTTCCGTGCAGGTTATGTGAGTACTACGGGGGATTGTTGTAGATACGAAGATGGATACAGCGCCATTTTATATCACTCTGCCGTCCAACGCCCCAAAGGACGTGTTCCATGACAATGGAATTTCTAATTATACAATGAAATTAGCTAACCCCGTAGACTTGAAAGGTGATTAGGAGGTAGCCCTGACAGAAATGCAATACCCCAGAATGTGGAATATGTTTTCAATATACGATGCCGTATTTAATATAAATCATGCTCAGGACGCTTTGACCATCCGTACCGGGTTTCCTCACGGCTATTACCCATCTGTGGCCTTGGTGGTCGCAGCCATCAACAAAACCATAGCCAACATTGAGTTGTGTGTGAATATTCAGTTAGTGTTAGATAACGTATGAGGGAAGGTGTTTCTTGAAGCATCAAATCGCGAGGCGGTGTTTGACTGTTCGGGTAAATTAAAAAGGGTTTTAGGAACAGTGCAGCTTATTAGAAGTCATGTAGAACTGGTCTAGTTGTGCCCCGATATTAACTGCGGTTTCTGTACACTCTACGTGTGTAGCGATAACGAAGAGTTGCAGTGGATAGGGGATAGTTATTCACTGTTGCTGAGATGGGTCCAGGTAAAGGGTGAAAATAACACAATGGCTAATATACACTACAACAAACTAGACTACGTATCAATTTCTGAAAACCATTTTAACACCATAACGATCATGATCTATGGTGATCAGGTTGAGCCGGTGTCCTTTAAATACAGGAAAGTTATTGTTAAGCTTCATTTAAGACCGCGACGCGAGAACGACTATTAACAAGTCATCGTGATGATTATGAAAACATACGATGACCCCTTTATGTATAGGGATTAGAAACCAAGGTGGATATTGTGCCCTGCCCTGGTACTTTTAAGTGGCCCCGGTTAAGTATGGGGCAGGGTTGGGGGGTTACTTCCGTAATTTGTTTAGAAGAGCTATGCTGTTCTTGAGAAGAGGCTATGAAATTGCAAAACCACACGTCAGAGTGACTGCTACGAACATTGTGCAACACGTTGTGGGTCTGCGGTTGTTGAACATATAAATAAACAACCCCAAGAAGCAGCAGGGTTGGTGTACAAGTCTTGCACACGCAATAAAAGGAAACATGGGGCCTGATTCTGACCCCGGCGGTAAGGAACCGCCGGGGCCAGGGTCGGCGGGAGCACCGCCAACAGGCTGGCGGTGCCCCGCAGGGCATTCTAACCGCGGCGGTTTTGCCGCGGTCAGAAGTGGAAAACCGGCGGTCTCCCGCCGGTTTTCCGCTGCCCATTAGAATCCTCCATGGCGGTGCAGCTCGCTGCGCCGCCATGGGGATTCTGACAGCCCATACCGCCATCCTGTTCCTGGCGGTTCTCCCGCCAGGAACAGGATGGCGGTATGAGTTGTCACGTGGCCCCTGGGGGCCCCTGCAGTGCCCATGCCAATGGCATGGGCACTGCAGGGGCCCCCGTAAGAGGGCCCCAAAAGGAATTTCACTGTCTGCTTTGCAGACATTGAAATTCGCGACGGGTGCAACTGCACCCGTCGCACCTTCCCACTCCGCCGGCTCAATTCTGAGCCGGCGTCCTCGTGGGAAGGGTTTTTGCACTGGGCTGGCGGGCGGCCTTTTGGCGGTCGCCCGCCAGCCCAGTGCAAAAGCCAAACTACCCTCAGCGGTCTTGCGATCGCGGAGCGGTATTTTGGAGGGGGGAAGTCTGGCGGGCGGCCTCCGCCGCCCGCCAGACTCAGAATGACCCCCATGGTGTTTCAAAGCGCAGGGATCCACCTGCCCCCTGTAAGAAAAAAAGACGCAGATCTTCAAAAAGCACTCACAAACGAAGATCTGTAAGTCAGAAGAGAGCTACGAAGAAGAGGAAGAGAAGGGGCGCTATGGTAAATATTTTTTTTTAAAAGCTGAATACTCTGCAAACATGTACTTTGTACATTGTGCATGGGGTTAATGCGCTGACTTGGAGTTAGACCTGTTTTCTCTAAAACCCTCACAGACTAGCATCGAAAACTGTTTTGGAGGTATCGCCGCTAGCCGCTTTAACACCTTTGGCACCGATAGATTTTATGTGTCAAGGTCCACAGGTATGTATCTGGATCTCAACAATACACTGCTGCACCTCATCTGTAAAATTGTAAAAGCAGATGGTTCAAACATAAAGAATGATGCTAAAGTGGCGACCATTGCTTATCCTGTAGAGACCATGTTTAATCAGGTGGACATCACCCTCCGGGGTTTGGCTTATCATGCAGAATGATAGCATGCATGCGTATAGGACATACATTGAGAGTATTATGAACTACAGCCGTGATACCCTGGACACTCAGCTTTCATCTGGCCTCTTCTACAAAGATACTTATGGGCATTTCAAAGCTATGGCTTTGGATGGTCACAATCATGGTTTTGTAAAAAGAGCAAACGTTGCCGCAGGCAGTAGACAGTTCGACCTCCTAGGCTGCATGCATTCAGACCTTTTCTGTCAAGATAAACTGCTCATCAATGGTATCAATCTTAAGATCAAACTAACCTGCAACAAGGACTCATTCTGTCTCATCATTGAGGATGCAGAACAGTATAAACTTGTTATACTGTCCACCAGTTTGTTTCTAAAAAAGTGTCACCAAGTGTCAGACTGGCTCATGCAGAGGCCCTACAGCTATCAAACACTAACTACGCCATGGAAAGAGTGGCTCTGAAAATATTTTAGCATACCCACCGCTACCCGATTAACCCAACAGCAAAATGTATTTCTATGTCAACTACTGAAACTTACTATCATAGGGTTTGTGGACAACACCGCATTTAGCGGGCTGTATAACTCAAACCCTGGTACACGAGGATGCTGTGATTCCTGCAAAGCCGTACATGCCGAGTTTTGGAACATCTAATTTTATTAAGGAATATCTTGGCCTGGTGTCGATAGCAGGAAAACATCTGAGGGACTCAGGAGTCGTCGTATCAAGAAAAGGATATGGGGCAGGCTACACCCATTTCGCTTTTAATCTGACGCCCAACATGGAAGTTGGGGATCACTATAATCTGATAAAAAATGGAAATCTAAAAGCTGAAATACATTTTAGTCAACCCTGGCTACCAATGTCAACATGGTTGTATTTGAGGTGTTTGACAGCATCATTCAGGTCAACCACGCCCACCAGATTATGTTTGACTATCTTTAAAACATTGCACAATGGACACTGTACAGATACGTGAGTTCTTAAGACAGCATAAATATGCAAAGAAATACTTTTTAGATGTTTTCCCAAGTGACGGGTTACCCTTGGAAATTGGCTTAGAAAGACCTCAATCGCTAGTCTTTAACACAGATCCACATTACAAGGGTGGAACACACTGGGTGGGAATGGTTTTGGATAACAACAAGGTTACAGTGTTGACAGTTCAGCAGCTTTCTCAGAGCATAGCATCTATGCAAAACATTTATTCAAGTAGCTAAAGAAAGCGGCTGTTAGGGTAGAGTAAAACAAGATGTGGGTGCAGCATCCTCTAGCTACAACATGTGGGAAGCACTTTATACATTTTATTAGTAAAATGTCTGCGGGTATCACGTTTAGAAATTTTCTAAATTGGTATTCGAACGATCTAGTAAACAATGATAGTATTGTTGTGAAATATGTAAAAGAAAACACGTCTACATCAAACTCTGTTCAAACAGAATACGCCGTTTGTCAAAAGTGTAAGGCCTTCTAATGCATATGTACGTGTAATGTTAAATGTCTATAATTAAAGAATTTAAGCTCAATATCAGACTATACATTTTCATTCAGCCGCCAAGAAACACATTAAGAATAAAAAAAGTTAAAATATGACATAAGAGTAATGAAACGGTTAAAAAGTTTTTATTACCCATAATTTTAGTAGAAGCAATAAGTATCCAAACATACTAAAGAAAATAAATGATGAAAGAAAAGCAATCAATATATTAACTGTTGTGGAACTATACACACAAACATTGTAAAACAAGATACATAGGATCTCAAGTATCACACATTTAACCATGGTTTCCTTTTTGACAACAGCTTTCTAGCAGCCGAAGGTAGAGGGGCTGTGTTCCAAGAGGGGAATAGTGGAGGGGCAGACAGGGGTTTCAAAACAAATGCTGTTGGTGTAGTTGGTGGACTGTAAGTAGGATCTTTCAAACTTTCAAGCAGCCTACGGTGTTCGGTATTACCAACAAGCGTAGAAGGAACGTTGAGTTCTACTGCTGCTTGTAGAAACTGGTCCCACCCCCAGGCACTTTCTGGAGTGGTAGGACTTTGGGGTGTGTGAAACCTTTGATGAGGTCGTAAATATGAGACCCAACAAATGGTTACGCTATGTAGAGGAATTCATCCTGTTCATTCCAAGACGTTAGGGGGGTCATTACAACCCTGGCGGTCAAAGACCGCCAGGGCTGTTTTGGCGATTGCACCGCCAACAGGCTGGCAGTGCAATCTTGGCTATTTTGACCGCCACGGTCAGCACTGCCGGGGCCGGCGGTTTCCCGCCACATTTGTCCCGGCGCTGCCCAGGGGATTACGTGTCCCCGACCGCCATCCTTTTCCTGAAAAGCTGGCGGTACGGGGAGTTGCGGGCCCCCTGACAGGGCCCCATGCAGCTTTTCACTGTCTGCTATGCAGACAGTGAAAAGCGCAACGGGTGCAACTGCACCCGTCGCACGGCCGCAACACCGCCGGCTCCATTTGGAGCTGGCTCCTGTGTTGCGGCCGAGTTTCCCGCCGGCCCAGCGGGGATCTCATAATGACTACGGCGGGAGTGCAGCCGCATTGGCGGCCGCCCGGCGGTCAGATCTTGGCGGGCGGCATCATAATGAGATCCTAGATCTTTAGAAGCACCCATGGTACTTAGTAACATTTGCGCTACACCTCTGTACCTCTGACTTACATTTTTTAAAAGTTCTTCAACAAATACATTTGGGGGCTGTGGTGATGGGACCACCGGATGTGGGGTCTTTTGAGGCCTGAGGTGCGGCGAGGGTTGGTCGTGGCTGATCAGAGTCAGGGGTATATAGAGTCAGCATGTTTTATCCTGTCTGCCATTACTTGTAATAATGTAGAAAGTTTTGAAGAACTTTGGAGTAAAGATCGGCTTTGTCGTAAGGTTTTAAATCAGTCCAGTTTAAAATGTTTTTAATTTGGGCATCTAGGTGTAGTGTTTAATTTTTTCGAATATATCCCAAGCGTCGCTTGTAGAAGGGCCCAAATGTTACAGTTGTTGGCGCGGTACCAAGTACATCTTTTGGGCATAATCCATTAGTTCCCGGTTAGGAGATTTGTAATTAATGGAATCGCTATGCCCACAAGTGCTCTTTTAAAGCTGCCTGACTGTTTTACAAGTTTTTTCATAGAAACGCGGAAGGGCCCTTTTATTACTAAGCTTTTTGATAAGGTTACGCTTCTTCTTCAGCATAAGGAACAGCCTCTCTGATATAGGGACATTGCCTTTTAGAGTGTTTGGGACGATTTCTGAAATAGCAGTCGCTAAGTCGTCCAAAGCCGAGCAAAGGATGGCTGTTGGACCTAGCTTTTTGACAGGGACATCCCCAAACTTTTTGCCTCCTTCCTCCTATTTTTTCTGACCTGTTGTTGTTGGCTTTTGACCTCTGGGCACTTTACCACTGCTAACCAGTGCTAAAGTGCATATGCTCTCTGGGTAAATTGTACTACTGATTGGTTTATCCATGATTGACTATTTAATTTACTTGTATGTCCCTGGTAGAGTGCACTACATGTGCCTAGGGCAGGTAGATTAAATGCTACTAGTGGGCCTGCAGCACTGGTTGTGCCACCCACCTCAGTAGCCCCTTAACCCTGTCTCAGGCCTGCCATTGCAAGGCCTGTGTGTGCAGTTTCACTGCCACCTCGACTTGGCATTTAAAAGTACTTGCCTAGTACTTGCCTAGAACTCCCCTTTTACTACATGTAAGTCATCCCTAATGTGTGCCCTAGGTAACCCCTAAAGCAGGGTGCGGTGTAGGTGAAAGGCAGGACATGTACCTGGGTAGTTATATGTCCTAGTAGTGTAAAACTCCTAAATTCGTTTTTACACTACTGTGAGGCCTGCTCCCTTCATAGGCTAACATTGGGGCTGCCCTCATACACTGTTGAAGTGGCAGCTGCTGATCTGAAAGGAGCGGGAAGGTCATATTTAGTATGGCCAGAATGGTAATACAAAATCCTGCTGACTGGTGAAGTCGGATTTAATATTACTATTCTAGAAATGCCACTTTTAGAAAGTGAGCATTTCTTTGCACTAAAATCTTGTTGTGCCCTTCAATCCACGTCTGGCTAGGTTTAGTTGACAGCTCCTTGTGCATTCACTCAGACACACCCCAAACACAGGGTACTCAGCCTCACTTGCATACATCTGCATTTTGAATGGGTCTTCCTGGGCTGGGAGGGTGGAGGGCCTGCCCTCACACAAAGGACTGCCACACCCCCTACTGGGACTCTGGCAGACAGGATTGAACTGAAAGGGGGCTTGGTGCATTTCTTAGAGACTCTTTGAAGTCACCCCCACTTCAAAGGCACAACTTAGTATAAAACAGGGCCTCTGCCCTACCTCATCAGACACTTGCTGGAGAAGAAACCTGAACCAGAAACTACATCCTGCCAAGAAGAACTTCCTGGCTGCTCAAAGGACTCACCTGTCTGCTTTTCTACAAAGGACTGCTGCCTTGCTGTTGGCCTGCTGCCTTGCTGAACTCTTGTCTGGCTGTAAAAGTGCTCTCCAAGGGCTTGGATAGAGCTTGCCTCCTGTTCCCTGAAGTCTCAGGACCAAAAAGACTTCTCTCTTCCTCTTGGACGCTCCGTGCGCCGAACTTTTTGATGCACCGCTTGTTCCGCGGCAAGAAAAACGCCGCACACCGACGCTGATCAACGCGACGTCTTCGGGACGACTGAAACTTTGACGCACGGCCTCGCAAGGACAACTCCGCCCGACTTCCCGGAAGAAATCGACGCGACGCCTGCCGTGAGATCAAAACTTTGACGCACGGCCTCGCAAGGACAACGCCGCCCGACTTTCCAGGAGAAATCGACGCGACGCCTGCCATGAGATCAAAACTTTGACGCACGGCCTCGCAAGGACAACGCCACCCGACTCCGCTGGAGAAATCAACGCGACGCCTGCCGTGAGATCGAAACTTCGACGCGCAGCCCCGCAGAACGACGCGCAGCCGGAAAACAAGCAGGAAAATCCACACACAGACCCGGGACGCTCGACTTCCCCGCGTGGAAAATAACGACGCAAGTCCGTGTGTGCTGGGGAGAAATCGACGCACACACCCTTTTTCCACGCATCTCTTCCTTTGTGGCCCTCTGAGGAGATTTTCCACCAGAAACCAGGTACTTTGTGTTTGAAAGAGACTCTGTTTACTTTCCAAAGACTTAAGACACTTTATATCACTTTTCAGTGATATCTTTACAAATTCATATTGCAACTTTGATCGTTTTGACCTGAAGATACCCAGATAAATATTATATATTTTTCTAAACACTGTGTGGTGTATTTTTGTGGTGTTATGCTATGGTGTTGTATGATTTATTGCACAAATGCTTTACACATTGCCTTCTAAGTTAAGCCTCACTGCTCGTGCCAAGCTACCGGAGGGTGAGCACAGGCTGATTTTGGATTGTGTGTGACTTACCCTGACTAGAGTGAGGGCTTTTGCTTGGACAGAGGGTAACCTGACTGCCAACCAAAAACCCCATTTCTAACAATGGCCTTTCTTTGTTGGGAGCTAGCTGTGACCAGGATTTTTAGGAGTGCTAAATTACGGCGTATACGTGCAACACCTTATATTATAAGGTTTAGAAAGTAAATCTTACAAAAGTCTTTTTATATGCCTGGGGTCTGATTTTAGGGGTGTAATCTACAGGGAGATCTGGTGGAAAAATATCTGCACGTAGTCTGTAGCCTTCTAGAGTCTTGGGTTTTAAGTCTACCAACAGATACCCGTGAGATTTAGCGGTAGCGTCTTTAATTTAAAGGCTTCTAAGAAAAAACAGAGTGTTTCCAGGGTAAATCTGCTTAGCGATGATCGACATTTGTTGTTTGTCCCTGGGGCTTTTAAATAAAATGAGGTATGAAGTGTTCAGAGTTCTAGAACGACTGCTCTTATCCTTGTAAAAAAAAGTTCTGCACAATGTAGCATATACTTAGGTTTCGATGGTGTGAATATTGGGTAAAAGCTTTTTCTATCTCTGGATGATCCCTAACCTCACACATGATATCCTCTACAATCACCATGTTTATGAGGTTTGTAGGTAACAGTGCATCGTCGTTGAGATTTCTAGGTATGCCTTCTATAAATTTGATGTGCGCTAACTTTGGAGATAGTTCCGTATAAAGATCTTGCCAGCATGAATATAGCCATACAACATTGTTGGGTTTTGGGATAGAACATGGGGTGCATTTTCTAACAACTTCTTTATAAAGTAACTTTTACCACAATTTGAGGGACCTGCTAGACCGCAGGAGAATGGATGTTGCAAGCGGAAGTCCATAGTCGTGGGGATTCAAAAGTTTAATGCCCTTAAATAACCATACGGTAGGGTTTTGTAGTCCTCAGTCATGACCTGTTTATCAAGCACTACACGTTCTGTTTTATGAATTTCCCACCGCTTGTTGGACCGCACTATGCTAGGCTGATGTACAACAATTGTTTTATTCTTTTTTAATGGGAGTCGGACATAGTGTATTCGCTCACCAGATCCTTAAGCCTGTCAAAATTGATTTTGACTATATTGTTGACATTTAAGGTGATACCTTTGACTTTCATGCACACTGTACTGTTTGAGGTTTTATACAAATAGGTTTTAGGACCTGATGAGGTGAACTCCAGTATGCGTTCACCCTTTTGTTGTTTGCTGGTCAAATCACCTAGATAATCACCTAATGGCGGGTCTTCATCACCTACATTACTCACAAATATAACAGAGTCTGTACCATGATACAAACACCTGTCCTGCAGTTTATTTAGCACCCTATAAAGCTCTAAACAGGCATGATCAGTTGTGAAACATGCTATGAAGATGTTTATTCTGTTACACATTGTTAGTGTACTTCCAACCCAGAACTGCGGTCTCATCATCGATAAACTTGCAACTGAACACCTCATAACCAGGGGCAAAAAGGTACTGAAACAGCTCGCCAGGGTCTGTTATTATGGTCGTGTTTGACAAGTTTGTACTCTGTGCGAATTTCCCCCATTAGGAGTTTAGGCAGAGTTTGGCTAACTGACGGCGGGCAGGGTTGACCTTTATTAATTCGGGTCTCAAGCGTATGCCCTTGTGAGTGCAGTAGTCATCTATGTACTTTTGCTTAGAGGCCTCATCAACACACCACTCTGGAAACCCCAAAGCCTCCTGTTTGTCTCTTAGAAACAGGTTGAAATAGTTCGAAAAGAGTTGTGTTGTTGTCCTTTCAAAGTGCCATATTTCCACTATTTTACCAAGCCTGTATCCTTTCTCTAGGGCCTTTTGTGCCTTGTACCGCAATGCTACACCACGTACCGGTCAGCATCCTTTGCTCTTCACTGTGTGTACACCCGCTAGACTCTTTACTTTCAGTGCATGTACTCCATAGTGGGAACATTAGCTTACCATCGACTCTGTACGGTAGTACAGAGAAGTAAAGACAGCGGGGTGAGTCGATTTGGCACTTAATGAGCCCAAAGTATTCGCCAATGGGCTTAAAGTCCCTGTATATGATGGTTGGGTGACCTACATGGTATAACCTTTGCTTGTTCACAAATGGATAAAGACTTGTGAAGTTATAATAGTGTATTTTCTCACCATCGCCCACAGCCCTGCACAGCTGTATAGCGTTTGTACGCCCACCAAATAAGGCATCTGGTAACTGGTGACTCTTAATGAAACACACAAGCTCAACATTTGTTCTTAACGTTTCTAACCATTTATGCTCCTACAGGGTTCTCAGGACAAAGCCGCAGTTTTTAACATATTCCACCTTCATCAGAGTAGGACGGTGTAAGTGCTCAAACTTGATGCCCCACAGCCTGTTAAACTAATGGGGTTTGCAACAACATGGACAACTGTGGTAAAAACACCTGTTGTATTCAAAGTTGGCACATCATTAATTATGGCATAACCATCAAGATAATAAGGCCCCCAGCGGTATTCACCACCACGTAATGCATGTTGAATGGCTATGTTTTCTCTGTCTGAGATATACATGAGCCATTGGATCAAGGGGTTGAAAACCACTTCTGTTTACTATTATACAGGGGGATGATGTACAGTTTCAAAAACATGTGTTTGTAGATAGACATACACATAGAAGTCAGCGTGATATTCTGGAAAGGGTCTATGTATTCTACAGTCTTTGTCATCTTGGGCATGTTGGGCTTCAAAAACCTTCACCTGTTTGGTCATCACCACTACATCTCTGAAAAGGTTGCAGGCTTTTTGCAAGATCATTACATCGGCCTGACAGTACGCTTTCCACTCCATTTGAAAATTAAAGTTATTCTCACGGTTTTCACCATACCATTGTAGAAAGCTCTCTTTCTAAGCAGGCATCAGATACTCAACACCGTAGCTGGAGGGTGGAGGCATAGGAGCCTCATAATTCTAGTTGGCCCATGTGTTGAAAAAGGGGGGGAAATAACCTTTGCCATCTGGTAAACCTAAGGCTTTGGGTAATTTACCTCAATTTCATAAGTAGAAAATGTAGGGTATTGATGAACCTTATTTGAAAAGGCACCACCATTAACAGCATCAATTTGGAGCCCTGGGTTATGAGTTCTACAGCCATCCTTTCTCCAATCATGGTCTGTAACAGAAAGAAGGAGCTGTACGCTTCAGAGTTATGAGCCAGCACAGTATACCCTTTGAATTTAGGCCACCTGAAAGTTGTGAGGAAGTCACTCACTCAAGTGCTCCCTTCAAATTCCCAGTTGTCATCGGACGTTAGATGATCAACATAAATATAATTAGGCTGGTGTACACCTGTCTCCTGTGTACACTCTATATCAAACACTAGGTAGTCTTCAGTTTTGGTCTGAGGTCGCCCTTTAACCATGTAACACTTGTGCTCTGTCCCAGCCTGAAAATACACCTTACACCTGGGATATTTCATGCCTTTACATTTATGCTGATGGAGGACGTAATGCCCACAAGCCCAACAATCTATTTTAGGGAAGCAATGCACAAGTCTGGTGTGTATGCTCAAGCAGTTTTGTGAGCGACAAAACAGATTAAACATGCGACCTTCTGCTCAGCAGCCTCAATACCACCATCCGTCTGATTCATTTTACAGTGCATTTCACACTGATGAGTTGTCTGTGTGTTGTAGATATAGTCACAGTAGGGGCATATGTACTTGGCTCCTGGAAAACCCTTCAGGTTCAATATACCATAAAAGTGGTTTTCATGATGGAGAACATAAATGGTCTTGTTTTTCGCATGCTCCCCTGTTGTAAAGTACTTCCAGGAACCAATCTTTTTAAAGAACTTTCACCGTAATGGCAAAATAGTTCTCAAAAAGCCCTAGGCTCCCGAAACCAACCATTCTGTTGTGTGGTATTTCAAGAACCCTGTGGGCTCCAATAGCTCTTGACATAATATGAGCATCGGGCATAGTGCGATCCAGCAGCAACCCCACTATGCTGGCAGACAGACAGGTGTTGGTTGCTCCTCTGTTAAAATTGAGCAACCATTGTTGATTCATACCAATGATCTGACTATACAAGATACTCTTTAAAGGTCTGAAAACACCACCCTTGTGGCCCTGGAAAATGAGGGCTATAACTCGAAAGGTCCTGTATGCTACTATTTCTGCCTTACTCTGCAACAGGTTACAGAGATTCTCTAGAAATTCCACAGTTTCAAACACATCCCTGGGTGTTCTATGTGTGAACAAAGGACTGTCAATACCCTGCCCGTGGAAACGCAATTGGAAGTAATCATTAGGACCCACACCATGTAACAACTTTTCTATTAATGTTTTTACAGCTTGGTGGATGGCTAAAACACAGTGATCAGAGGAATTTATACAGTCTAGGTTAACAAACCAGAATTCCTCGTAGTGTTCTATAGCGCTAAACCATTCTATAGTATGACTGTAGCTTCTAACACTTTCTAAAAACACAGGTTCTGAATCCTCAGCTTGAGGATCACAGCTGTTTGGTGGGATATCTTGAGTGTCATTCTGGGGTAGCGGACTAAGGTTCTGTACTAGCCCACGTCTGCTTGTTTCAAGATGACCTCTTTTTAGGTAAGCGCCACAGCCTATTTGAACAGCATGTGTTGTATTTACAGGCTGTTTGCCTGCAACTTTACCTACAGCAGCCATGGCTAAGGACCCTTCAGGGTGCTGGGGGACTACCAGGCTCCTAACAACATTCCTTGAGGTCCTAAAACTCCTGATGTTTGTGCTGTTCCCTCCTGACTTTGGGGGTCATTCTGACCCTGGCGGTAAAGACCTCCAGGGCCAACGACCGCGGGAGCACCGCCAACAGGCTGGCGGTGCTCCCAAGGGCATTCTGACCGCGGCGGTACAGCCGCGGTCAGAAACGGAAAACCGGCGGTGCACCGCCGGTTTCCCGCTGCCCTGAAGAATCCTCCATGGCGGCGCAGCTTGCTGCGCCGCCATGGGGATTCCGAGCCCCATACCGCCATCCTGTTCCTGGCGGTTTTGGCCGCCAGGAAGAGGATGGCGGTATGGGGTGTCGTGGGGCCCCTGGGGGCCCCTGCAGTGCCCATGCCAATGGCATGGGCACTGCAGGGGCCCCCGTAACAGGGCCCCACAAAGATTTTCAGTGTCTGCCATGCAAACACTGAAAATCGCGACGGGTGCAACTGCACCCGTCGCACCCCTTCCACTCCGCCGGCTCCATTCGGAGCCGGCATCCTCATGGAAGGGTGTTTCCTGCTGGGCTAGCGGGTGGCCTTCTGGCGGTCGCCCGCCAGCCCAGCGGGAAACTCAGAATAACCGCGGCGGTCTTTGGACCGCGCAGCGGTATTCTGCCGGCGGGACTTTGGCGGGCGGCCTCTGCCGCCCGCCAAGGTCAGAATGAGGGCCTTTATGTCTTGAGGCCTAGCAGGGATCATTTTATATGTCAAGGTAATGGATTTTAGGGCTTTTAAGGATTTGTTGGGGGGTTCCACTGGCCTTTTGCTTTTGAGTGCGCATAAGAGCCATAGAGCCTTAGTGAGTATGTCTAGGGTTTTGTTTTTATATTTAGACCTCTGGACACCCTTATTACAAAAAGCAGATCTTATACTCCTTAGGGGGACACAGTTGCCTAGTCATGCTGGTATATTATCTATGTCTACCGTGGCTGATTCACAAGCTAGGACCACCTCTCTTCTACACCTTGCCAGCCACAGGATTAATGCTCTCTGAGAGGGTCTGGAGGACCCGGTTTCGTATCCCACCTTCCCCAGTTTTCAGGTCTTGAGGTTCAGGTGTGATTTTTGTTTCCAAATGGCCTGTTGTATTTCTGTCAGATATGTTTCCAAAACCCTGTTGTGGGCCATTGCACCATAGTTTGATCCGCTACGTAAGTCATTAGCAGGGTGGTGCATATTACCCCTGGCCAACCCTATGGCACGATCACTGTTAACCTCAATAAGCCCTTTCTGAATGGGTGGGTCGGACGGGTTAAAAACACAGGGCCCCAATATGAACACCCTGGCACTTCGGAGGCCTGATCCTCACTAGACAGGTTTCCAATATTCTGATTTTGTGAATAACTAGCGCCTGTACTGCTGTCGGAGTATGTTGAGGAGGAGGGAGAAGACCAATGTGCGCATGCATTTGATGTTGGGCTGGTGGAGTTGTACGCCCCCGGGGTTGTAATTGGTGACATCAGATATGGGGATGTTAAATGTTGGTCATAATAACTCAAGGCCTCCGAGGCATATGAAGCGATGTGGCTGGGTGCGGGTGATTGAGGTCCATATGATTGCAGCCCTTCAAGTCGTGTTAGAAGGGTCACAGGGCGTTGCTGCGGCTGTTGTTTCAGAACTCTCTACCAGACCTGCTAGTGCCCTGAGAAGTCCATTGCAACCAGAAGAAGGATCCTGTATGGAGTGATCATTTTCCAATTGTGTGTCCTGTGGACTAGGGGGGCTAGTTATACAGGGAGTTGGTGCTAGGACGGCGACAGGCCCCTCTATATTAAGCTCCTCAAACACTAAGCATTTAGAATGCTGTGGGTTATGTGGAACAGTCTGAGTCTTAACAGTATTTTTAAAAGACAAGTCTAAAGGCAAGGATTGTAGCTCAGGAGTTGCCAGCTTCTTCTGGCAGTGCTTTAAGGACAACTGATTTATTTTAGTCTTGTTGCACTGGTTTGGGTCCCATCCATTTGCTCTACACATTACAGGGTGTTGTGTGTCTGAGTCTATAAGTGCTCCACTGTTAGAGTGTCCAAACCATTGTACATAGGGAGTTCCTGTAGAAGTATTCATGGTGGTCGGCATAGTCTTTATTACTGCTGGTGTGGTGTAGTTAGGGACTGTACCTGGTCTATGACAGTTGTCTGTAGAGCTGCTGCACGGTTTGTCCTGGTGCCCTGCGTTGATCACGGATGCTGCTGGAGCCTTGGTGTTTTGAAGGGTCACTGTGTTGTCCTTTAAAAGCGCTGCCTTCCACTTATCCTTATAGCTGACTCCTCCAGAGCTCTTTTGTGATGACTCTATGATGTAAAGATAACAAAATACATATTAGGTGTTGCTATAGCCGTGATATCCTAGAGGCGAAACAGGCTTGAGCGTCAATAAGAATTGAATTCATCGAGCTCTACAGTTTCTGAAATGCACCTGCTGTGTTTCTCTGTGAGAGGCCTTTCTTTATCGGTGGTTCATCCCCAGGCGATGGGGCCTTCCTTTTGCAACCCCTACCACATTCTGCATCACAGGCATGTGGCCGCTTGTACCGCCAGGAGAAAGAAAAAAGAATAAAAATGTCACATTTACAATATAATACACTGTCTATACATGCTCTCTTAGGGTGTCTTCTACAGGGTTTTTATAGAGCTTTTTAAAGTTTTCACAGTGTTTATACAAGGACTCATTTTATTTACCTGCTAAAGCTGCATCCTGAGACAGAGTGCCTGGGCCGTCTTGAGTCTGGAGGATTTGTTGTAGAGCACCAACTGCCAGCTGTAGTTCAACATCATAGCCTGTAAAAGCACACACACATAGGAAACCATTAATAGCAAACAAAAAAAAATAACAATCAAGACAGCTTTGTTTAGGATGGATGCCGACACAGTTCTCTGATCTATAAATCTCTAGTTACATATACCTTGTTGCAAGGAATCCATTTCCTCTGGGTACAGTGTTAGCTCTTGGGGATCTTGCATACAGAAGAGACAAAAAGGACTTTTATCCCCTAATGCTTTTTATGCCACACTCATAAACACTTGTTAGCCACTTATTTTAAATTATATACGAGTCCTGCATAATATACTGATGAAACCATAACTCAACATCCTATAAAAGTAGCCAATCCTAGAGACACCTCTGGTGAGTAAAACACACAAAATAAACATAAAGGTCTAATTACAGATGCATTTTTACACTATTTGTTTAGAACGACAAGCGTATAGTTTAAATACATGTTCCACATACTTTCAGAGGTATATACTTATACCTCTTGTATTTCAACATTTGTTTTTTACATAATCAATTAAAAGTAAAATTAATTTAATCATGCTCTCTCATGATGCTAGCTGTTAAGTATCCTATCAATCCATACAGAGGTTCTGAAAGTACAGTACAGAAAAAAAACTATTGTTCAAATTTCTCAAACACCCTAGCTGTTGATCAAAAAAGGCCACATGGTGGAGCTGAGGCATAACATAAGATCTAGAGAGCTCTCAATATGACCCTATTTAAATCGTTCCAGAACGTTCACAGCATTATTTACACACATTACTATAACATTTACAGTCCTTGTAATGCCACATAATTACAATAGTTATAAACATTATAACACACAGCCCATAACAATTTGAGGCATTAAGGTAATTGTATATATGTACAAAGGAATGGACGCCAGACCCTAGGATCCGTTCCAGGCTTTTACCCTCACTCTCCATGCTCTAAATCATGAGTGGGGGCAGAGCTCTTTAAGTCCCAGACTAGAGGATGGGAGCAGATAGATAGAGCCTGCTCCACCACAGCCACATGCATTCAACAACCCCTCCACAGCCATTGATCAACTTTTAGGCTGTGTAGGGGATTTGGGTCCGTAAATGTGCACAGAACCCCCATGGATATAGGATCCCTATCCCAGGTGAGTGTATATGTGTTGGAGTAGGCCTTGAACTGGATAGCCACCTATATGTAAAGAGTCCCATTTACGGGGCCAGCTTGCTGCATAATGTTTAAGCAGGTTACACTATTTTAAAATCACTGATGGTGCATAGTGCTGTCATTATTTTTTTCATTCCTAGAGTATGAGGTCTGTAGGGGTTTTGACTGGGGGCAAGGCCCCATGCAGTGCGATACCTAGGTCATTGGCCGCCATTACAAACAAACCGTTAGGGCCGTTTGGGGTCTCAGACAGTCCCTAACGATTTGTATGTGATGCTGGCTACATGCAAATCCTGCAGCACGTTCTGGTAGGGGAGGGGGTCCCCTGCCCGGCCGTACTATCACATCTGTAATGGGGGACAGGGACCCGGGGCGTGAGCGGCCAGGGTCCCCATCCGCCATTACACAATGCCTGTTAGGATCAGTGCGGAGGCCTCCGGCCCAGCCCTACCAACACTTCTTTACTGGCGAAGGGGGGCCCTGGGCCATGAGCGACCCGGGTCCCCGACTGCCTTAACACAACCTGTTATGGTATGGTGCCTGGGTCTCCGGCCCAGCCTTACCAACACTTCTGTAATGGCGGACGGAGACTCTGGCCGCTCGAGGGCAGGGTCTGCATCCGCCATTACAGAAGTGCTGGTAGGGCCGGGGCGGGGACCGCCATACCCACTCTACCAGCCCTTCTGTAATGGGGGGCGGGGACCCGGACCGCGAGCGACCCTGGTCCCTGTCCACCTTTATACGCCCTGGGTATGGGGCTTGGGGATCCGTCCCGACCCAACCAACACTGCAGTAATGGGGGACTGGGGACACGGCCCACTTGCGGTCAGGGTCCCCAGCCCCCCATTACAGAGCTGCTGATAGGGCCGGGGATGGAGAACTCGACCCTACTAGCACAACTGTAATGACGGGCTAGGGACCAGTTTTAGAATGGTCAGGGTCCCTAGCCCTCACTATATAGATATGGTTGGTAGGTCCTTGGGCTAACCGTCCCTGCCCTACTGGCACTACTATAATGGAGAGCTGGGGACCCTGACTGCACGCGTTCTGGGTCCCCAGCCCTCACTATTTACACATTTCTAGGGTCGGATGGCGACCCCCAGTCCCTACCAACACCACTGTAATGGGGGGCTGAGGACCCACGCCACACATGGTCCGGGTCCCCAGACCTCCTTTACATACAGCCTGTTAGGGTAGCACCCAGAGACCCAGGCCCCTGCCCTAACCATGAGTATGTACAGGGCTGGGGACCCATGGGCAGCGCTTATCACATAATAACATGCATGTAACGGAGGGCATGGGACCGAGCGCAACCCGAGCCCTTAGCCCCGTTACATCCAAGTTGTTAAGGCAGGGACCCATTGCATGGGGCCTGCCCTAACAACTTGGATGTACTGGAGGGCAGGGACCCTGGGCCATGCACATCAGGGACTCCAAGACCCTGATTTATACTCCTTTAGTGCTGCATTTGCGTAATTCTTTTACGCAAAAGCCGCGCAAACTTACAAAATACAATTATATGTTGTAAGTTTACGTTGCGTTTGAGTCATAAACTGACGCAAATGCGACGCAAACAAAAGTATAAACCAGGGCCCAAATTTACCAAACATTCAGGGTTAGATAACCCTATTTTAGAAAAAAAAAGAAAAAACCCAGAGTAATAAAATTGTGCGGGACTAAACTACATAGCTTGGGCTTACAATATTAAAAATATTAATATTTATAATGCATACTGTGCTATAAGTTTAGACTCTTTATTTTTCCTTTTAAAATACTGTACACCTCTACAAATTAAACATAGGCTTCAAAATAACATAAATGTATGTCTCAGATAACCAGATATAAAACATAAGCATCACACTCTACGAGGTATAGTTGAACAAAGGCTTGTAGTAACGTTAGGGTGAAACTACAATAGAACACATACAAACACCACATATTTACTTACCTTAAGTAGATGAGGGGTAGCATCACCATTCTGCGCTCTGCCCTTCATATTTTTCATCCCAGCTGTTTCTGGAAGCACAGGCTCTCCGCAAACTTCAAATACATTGTTCAGAAAAAGAGTCCTGTGAATGTGGGGGTGCTTTTATACCGGCCTCATTGTGCTAATTATGCAGAGGTTTGTGGAGGTTGGGCCCTGAAATAGACATCTGCTTTAGGTTTTTATTTCAAGTCCTCTGTTTGTTTCATACTTTTAATTGCACTGTCCATTTATAATTAGACCTCTGCTGATCCCTTTGACCTATACTGGGAAGTATTGGGGGGGAAACATCTGTTTTAGGTTTGCATTACAGGTCCACTGTGTTTGATTCAACCTTTTTAATTGCATGGTCAGTTTATAATTAGACCTCTGCTGATCCCTTTGACCTATACTGGGAAGTATTGGGGGGCAAACATCTGTTTTAGGTTTGCATTACAGGTCCACTGTGTTTGATTCAATCTTTTTAATTGCATGGTCAGTTTATAATTTGACCTCTCCTGATCCCCTGTGAGGCCTGTCCTGGGAAGTCCTGGGGGCAAACATCTGTTTTAGGTTTGCATTGCATGTCAGTCTTGGAGTCCTATCCTGGGAAGTCTTGGGGAAAAACATCTGCTTCAGATTTGCATTGCATGTCAGCCTTTGAGTCCTGTCCTGGGAAGTCATGGGGGTAAACATCTGCTTTGGGTTTGCATTGCATGCCATTTTCACTGGCTCTATTTCAGCCCTTAATTGGGGGGACCCTTTATACTTTGACCTCTGCTAATCACCATTCCTGGGAAATGTGGAGCAAACATTTGTTTTAGGTTGCCATTTCTAAACTGATTGGGTGACTTTAACATAAGCAACATTTGACCAGCCCCCTTTTTTGGATTAGCCAGAAGTGTGGAGGTTTGGCCTTACATTTCCACTGCTTCTCCCTGTGAGGAGACACCCAGCAGCCACATGGTCCGAACTGCCTGACATGTCCAGATTTTTTCTCTTAGGCGCAGAAACAGGGTGCACACCAGCAGGGCCCCCATTTTACACAGCCCATAGACCTAGACACAGGGTTTAGGACCCAGGCGTATGACTAACATGTGATCACATAATGTCACAACCCACGCACCCTACCTACACATATGTCAGTTTCGGGGCCGGATCTTAGGGGGGCACAAGAAGTCCCAGTATAGGATGTGACGTCAGTTCTGGGGGGCGGGACAACTGTCACTTACTAGTTTGATGAGTAAAGGTATCCTCCATTCTACTCTTTGGTGATTCTAAAATATAGATCAAGTCCAGAGTAATGAGAGGAACAAATCAGTCCAAGCATCAAAAGTCTCCACTTTTAATTCTTGCATTGTAAAATGACAAAATCACACTGAACCGCGCATTGTAGTTAGCTTTAATATCTAAATGGAAACCTATTAAACAAGTAGCAAGTCAGCAGTGCCAGCTTGCCCAATAGGATTTGCAGGAGCTGTCCTTCTTTTTTACTCCTGTAGTTAGAGAATATGGATTTATACAGCACACAGCTTTGGACCCTTAAAATAACACCAGAAAGAAGAAATACAAACTGCTTATGACTGTGGAACTGGTAAGGCGCACTTGCTAAAGAGAACAATTGTAGTTTATATATTTGTAACTCTCACCAGTAAAAAAGGGAAGTGTTATCATACAGCAGTAATTTAATTCTGCTTTCTGTATAAATATTTATTTTTTTATTGATCATTTTGCAAATGTCTGTGTAGGTGCTGCAAATGAGGTATAGTTTCATTGTGTCAATTGAGAGAGAATGCAAAATAGGAAGCTCAATTTAAGAATGTGCATAGATTTCTGCAAAGCCAATTGTTCTTCCTTATGTGGCTGAAATTGTAGATGGGTGTGTCTTCAACCACATACTCTTGAGCCATGTAGCAATCACCCTAGGATTAAGCTGATTGGCCACATCAAAAGACATTATCTTATCAATACATTAATATTAGATTATCAGGAGAGTCTGTTCCGTAATATCAGCTCCATGACTCACATCTAACAGATCTAAATTACAGGATGGAAGGAGGCTGCTAGAGCCTACAGCAGCCATCCTCCTAAGTCTAATTTATTCCTGTACAACGTATTGTTCAGAGACACTCATCTTGCAAGGGAGTTAGAGATAGTGCCCATCAATTCCATACACTTCTGACCTTGGATTATTAATGAATGGAAGGAGCTCAGATTGTTAGCTCTAAATAGGGAAATATTGAAATCTGCATGGCAGGATCGTTTTTCCTTTTTCTTCTTTTCAAATGGATGGCCTATCTAAGAAAATCTATTTAGGCAGTTCCTTTTCCTTTATTGCGTTGATGGATCCAATAATTCAAATTGTGTTTCGTGTTCATCTTTGACCACAAATCCTGACATTTAACAGCTCATAGTCTACCTAACTCTTTTGAGATTTACCCACAGATACTTCATATTGGAGTGAGTAGCTAAAACCTCTGGTCAGTACGAATAAAATAATTGGAAATTATCAAAATTTATACTGCAGCAAGAGGTTGGATCATTAAATCAAGGCAACTTGTGCCTTATAGTTGTGTATGTAAAGAATCATTTTATCCACATTCATAATTATCTGACAAACTAGGTTGTGTTTACCGAATGCCATTAGCCCTTGCAAGTTACAATTATAATAGCTAAGGATCGATAAAAAATGAAAACTAACTGTAGCCTCATGCATGATCTAAGGACATTTTTACTAAAAAAAAGGCATAATTATAAACCTTTGTGTACATTTCCATAATTCAAGCCATAATTAAGTTACAGAATTCAAGGATTATCTGACCTTGTTCTGCAGCCATAATATTATAGTTTATTTTAATCTCAGTTTAGTTAATTAATTTTATAAATCACTGAGGCAACAGGTGATGTTACTGAAGTAACGGGAGGGATGCACAAGTTTGACAAAGTCATGGTAATAAAGGGAACAGAGAGTCTATCATCAAGGGAGGGGCAAGTCGAAGGCTTATGAAAGACTTGAGGTGTCTTAATTTGAGAAAGATGTTTTCATACTGTAGGGATAAAGGCAGAAAGTTCCAGATGGTGAATGGAATGGCCTGCCACAAATGCCTTTGCGTCTGTGCGAGGTGAAAAATAAGATGGCTTTATTCAGCCAACAGTATGCTTATAGTTGCTTAGTTCCACTCTTGAACAGACAAAAGCTTTCCTATCTTATTAAACTGCTAGGCAGAGATGAGAAGAAATGTGGGGGCTAGATGTATTATGGGGTTAGCCATCACAAGCTCTGTGATTTGCAAAATCAGAGAGTTTGCGAATGCCAAATCCCTTTTTGTAACGTACTAACCCCATTTTATGATTTAGAAAAGTTTTTCTAAATCACAAATTGCTAATGCTGACTCATACCGAACCACAATTTGTAAGGGGTGTGTAAGAGGCATTTCTTCCAAGTTATGGGTCAGGCATTGGAAGTATTAATATTTTGCAACTGAAATTCTAGTCACAAACCATTGATCAGTTACCGACTCCCACGTTTGAATGGTAACTAATTAGTAAAGAGAAGGATTACCATCAGAGCCCTAAGCCCTTGTGAATCAGGATGGCAGTTTCAGAGGGAGCAGGCAGTGGCCTGATTAAAAAAATGTTTTCCGTCATAGAATGCAATCACGGGGATTGTGGTCTGCTGTAATGTAATCTGGACTGGTAGAGCGCTGCTCGTCACCCTTGAGAGTATCCAGGCACTGTGTAGGTGACTGTGGGCATGTGGTGAGGGTGGGCCTGAGTACCAGAAGTATTGATGGTTCCATAAAAAGACTAAAAAGCCAGGTCTTCAGTTTCTTGTGGAATTCAAGAAGTGAGGGTGAAATTCAAGAAGTGAGGAGGAGGATCTGATGTCTTGGGGAAAGTTGTTTCAGGATTTGGCGGCATGGCAGGAGAATGATCAACCTCCTGTTCTGCTTCTGTGGATGAGGGGTATGCATGCAAGTGAGAGTGATGGTGAGCAAAGTTATCTGGTTTGTTGGTGGGAGTGAAGTTCCTCATTGAGGTATGTGGGTTCCGTGTTGTGAAGTGGACTGAATGTGTTTGTGAGAAATTTGAATTGGCGGCGCTTCTGGATGGAGAGCCAGTGGAGCTCTCTGACGAGTGGTGTGGTGTGAGTTCAGCACTGGAGGTTGAGGACAATTCTGGCAATGGCACTTTGGATGGTTTGAAGTCTATGAAGAAGATGGGTTGGAATGCTGGCGCAGAGTGTATTGCTGTAATCCAATCTGCTTGCGATTAGGGTCTACATGATTGTACGTCTGGTGCCCAATGGGAGTGGGTGCCCATTTGGTCTGTTGTTCCTTACCGGCCACCATCCTTGTTATTCCACATATTAGACTTGACAACCTTGATGTGGTATTTCCCCAGACTTTTTGCCTTCACTCCCCTTTTTTAATTAACTTGTTTTTGTTGACATTAGGACTTTGTGGACTTTAGCCCTGCTAACCAGTGTTAAAGTGCTCGCTCCCTAAAACTTGGTAACATTTGACTACACCTAACTGACAAATTTAGTTTATTTATAGTCCCTAACATTTGCTACTACATGTGCCCATGACTTACAAATGAAATGCTACTAGTGGGCATCAGCACCCTTTAATAAATCCATGAAAGCAGCATTGCAAAACATGTCTCAGGCCTGACACTGCAGCCTGGAGTACAGTGCTGCGATTTAGACTTGGCAAAATAAACATTTTGCCAAGCATAAACCTTCCTTTTTAAAAGTTAACAGTCACCCCTAAGGTAGGCCCTAACTACTCCTACAAAGGAGTGCATGGTATTTAAAAGGTAGGGCATGAGTATTTAAATTTTGCATGTCTGTACAGTGAAAAATTCCTAAAGTAATTTTGCATTATTGTAAGGCTATCCCTCCTATAGATTAACACTGGGTTACCTTATTACACTTCATAAGTGATAACTTCAGTTTGGGAGCAGATATAAAAATGTTTCTTCCACTCAAAGGAATCGTAATTTAAAATGCTTTTTAATGGTAATGTGGGAATTTAGGCTACTATTCTGAAAATGGCACTTTCAGAAATGTTGGCAGTTTTCTGCCTAAAACAAATATGTCTTTCTGCCAATATACTGATTCACTTGACTGTGAATGCCTCTCCTGTGGTGTTTTGTGTATTCCTTCTAGATATAGAGACGAAGAGGCCTTGGGTGTGGGAGGGTGTTCCTCTCCTGATGTCCTGGCGGAGTTGTACTCAGCCTTCGTAAACTACAAATAGGAACCTCAGGACTTGCCCACCACCTTCCTGACAAATTCAGCTCACACCTTGCCCTGCCAGCCCTTTGTTACGCTAAATATTTTTGAGCCAAAACCAGGAAAGCGGAAAGCTTAGGCACACAGGCATCCCCCACCCACACTCTGTCATTGGGGATAAAAGTGGCACTTTCAGGACCTCTCCCCAGAACAATCCTAGACCTGTGGAAGATCCAGAAGAAGGACTGCCCTGCTGTCTGAAGAAGAAAGATTGGACCTGCTTGCTTTGAGCTCATGCTCTCCAGGAGTGATGGGCAGTTGGCTTACCTGTTTGAGTAACAAGGGCACAGCACGCTTTAAGAGGCCTCCCTGCAACTGTCCAGCTGACCAGCACCTACTGCTACTGCCTGGACCTGTCTGAACCCCACTGCTGGAATGAGTCCTGACCCCCAGAAGGTGCTTACTAGATGCTGAACCCTTGGCTGGCATCAGAGTATACTTCTTCTTCCACAAAACCACAAGTTCTGAATTCCAGGTGAAGATCCATAGATTTTTGACTCTCAGTGATCGCAAACGCACTTATTAAGCAGGACGACCATCCACGTTTTCACTGATCTGAATCTCCAAAGTAGATCTGCTCTTCATGTCTTCTCTGAGAACCAGCTGTCCATGTTGGCCAGGCAATGGGAAGCTCCACCAACAACTGACTCTTTGCAACAAACCGTTACCGTCCACGATGCCTGATCTGATCTTCACACCCACAATGATCTCCTTCGATCAAACGCCAATGCAAACCTCTGCTGTTGCATCCCATGTGGATGTGGACTCAGAGAAGGTAAAATATTCACTGGAGCAAACCTGATCCTTACATCAGACCAGTGCTCCATCACACTCAGCCTAAACTTGTGACTTTAACCTGGTACAGCACAACCCATAACCACAATTTGTGCTTTTTGGTACTATTTCTACTAGAAACCTTTAAAAGTCATAACATTGGTTCCACATGATTGGATGCTTCTCATTTTGGTGTCATTATATTTATGAAAATTAACTTACTTTTTTAAATTGGGATTTTTCTTTGTTATGTTCTCATAACAGCTTGAGTGCTGCATAAATAATTTGCACATTGCCTCTAAGTTAAGCCTGACTGTTTGCACCAAGCTACCATAGGGTGAAGTACAGGTTTATTTAGCGACTTTTATGGTTCACCCTAATAAGGATTAGGTTTATTATTAGAGTTGGACTTCCACCCTTCTCAACCAATCAAGCAATTTCTTACAGTAGCCAATAGCAGGGGGTCGCTAGGCAGGTCGTAATGCGATTCTTTATTTTTAGTTCATAAGTTGGTTTTCAAAATAAAACACTGGCTATATTATTTCTGACCAGTATTTCTGACAGGAGGTTAGTACATCTGGCCCCATGATCTGACTCTGTATTGCCTTCTTTAAAAGTGGATCACTCATAACGTGGTTGCTCAACTGTTAGAAGTTTCCTATACTTAAGAGAGTCACTAACAAAGTTGATCATGATAGAATTGAGGGAAAAAAGGCATAGAAAATTGCCTTGACATTGTAGGCTTCATGGTGTGGTTGGGTCAGTTTTCAATTGGCAATTTTGCTTAGTTCTTATTCTTAAATTTTGGAAAATTCTTCTGATTTGATGACACTTGAAGCTATTCGCACAACCGATTCAGAGAAGAAGGAAATCAAATAGTGTAGTTGGCTATTTTGTCTTCTGCTTGCATCTCTCCAGTGAGCACCAGGACACTGTTAATTCTAAGTATTTGTGAGATGTAATGATCAATTTAGCCTAACAGACAGTTCAATATTATATATGGCCAAAACCAGACAATAAAGTTTTGAGAGCTCTAGTGGTAATGGATGTAGGGTTTGCCTATATTTTTTAAACCAAGCAGTCATTTTCGAGCCAGTTAAGAAAAAATAAATTTCATGTTTTTTTTTATTGTTACTATTTTTCTTGTATTTTTCAACATATAGAACAGGTGAGATCCACATTGATACAGTAATAGCTTTTTTCCCCATGTGTCATATTCAGCAGTACACTCTCATGCATGTTAACAACAGGATATTCAATCCCCACTATCCTTCTCTTGTCTTCTTCCTAAATCTTCCCTGTATGGCCTACTTCTATACTTATATACTGATACAGCCTGTAGACTGGATCCTTTGTTTTTTCCCATTGGGAGCGTGATTGCGTGCCTTTGTGTGGTTGTTTTGGGGGCCCAGAATCAGGGAAGACTGGGGCAGGGGCCAGCACGGACCACTGCACCACTCCTTCTCGCTTCCTCCACTCCCCTGTGTCGCTGCCTGACCCACTTGTACCATCTACCTTAGCCTTGACAGTTAGCACAAGCAGCCAGAAGGACAAGGGACAGCTTCCTTCCACAACAGTAGTCTTTCCTTGTTCCTTAACTGCAGTTGCCACAGTGACCTTGGTACAATTCCATCGCCCAGGGTCGTGAGGTCAGGCACAAACTGCGCAGAGGCCCGATCCACTTCACTCCTCTGCACCTGCCACTATGCTGGCAGAGGGGCCCCTGATCCCAGGAAAGAAGGCACTATCTGCCATCAAGCCCCTAGAGTCTCTTTCTGTACCCAATAGCAGTCTGCAGTCAGGAAGGCCCTCAGCAGTACCTCTCCTAGCACTGATCAGTCAGATCTCAAAATGGGTTACTGTCAGGCCCACTCATCTCCTCCATATACCTGCAGGTGCCCCGCTGCCCTGGTGGAGCATCAGCGGCTAATAATGGCCCTGATTCTAGGACTCCTTAGAGCACTGTACCTCGCCATGTTGCCCTGGCATTGCTCATGACCTTCCTCTTCAATTTAGAGCCGTCAGGACCTGGGGATCCTTCTCCCACTCTATCCTCCAGGCCAAGCCTCTTCACTATCCGGGGTCCCTGCTGCAGGGGCACGGCACAGTCTTTCCTGGCAGTGGATGAATCAGGATACAAGAGGAGTGCAATTACAGTGTGCCCACCATCTCTGCTGGTCCAGCCACTCCCCTAATATTTCTTGTTCTTGAGCACTTTTAGGTGACATAGCTCTTATAAAATATACAGCATATCTAGTATATCATTTTCCTGAATTTAAAGAATAAATTTTACAAACTGAAATCTTCTACCCAGATGTGTGTGACTTAAATCAGAGAGAAACATCTACAAGAGGTATTCTAACTGGATTAAATGGACGAGTCAGAGACAGTATATTATGTTTTAACAAAGATATCAGAATAAATTAGAAATTAAGTGGGCAATCTGAACATCATACCACATGCCTAAGCAGGAGAGAGTAGAGAAAGCTTTAACTAATGGAGAGATGATGAACTTACTCTGCCCCTTCAAGGAATCCCAAAAACTTTCACATTTGATCTTTCTTAACGCCCTATTTTCCATATTGTAATTCTTAGCTTGCAGGAGAATGAGATGTTGTTGTAAGTCTTCTAACAACAAATCATAATTTTATAGTTTATCTCTGACACCTAAGATCATCCGTTTTATCTCTGCTACTTTTACTGGGCAATTCGTAAACTGTATGCCCAGGCATGTTATTTTAACTTCAGTCACTCCCTCTGCAAATGCTGTTCTTGCAAGCCGTAGGTCATTTTATCTATTAGTGCATATAGGTTTAAAAGTAACGACTCATTATTGCAACATTTCTTCATTGACTTCTCTTAGACAATTTGCTGACCAACTGCACCAATATGTTTCATGAGTATGTTGCAATCATTCTTCTTAGTTAGTTTGCTGTCAAGGTAAGGGTACTCATAGGGTTCCATGTCTGTCTCTGATGTGTTAGAACCTCCCAACGCAAAATCTGCTGTGTCAACAATCAGTGTGTCCCATCTTCTGTCCACTGTGATGAGCCACTGATGTCAATATGACTCATATCACTGTATCTTCCATCTGAGGCCCGTAAATACTTGAAGGAACTGTAAGATAAAACATGAAGTAAACAGCATTTTTAAGATTGAACAATCAGAGTCCTACTTCTGGGGCCCACCTCTGGTATTGCCACACTCTGCCATGGTTGAGAGTAGCCTATTGATTTGTCTCTTCTAACCTAGGCATTGACTGTGAATGAAACTGTTAGTGCGGCATTGGCTTATCTATATTGTGTTATTAATAGTAAGCATTCAGCCTTGCTTAAGGTCGATGAACCTTTTGACTCGCTTAAATTATTATATTGAGGTGTTATAAAGCACATTAATGATAATTCAAATCAATTGGGAGTCAGTTAAGAGTGCACCATGACCCATTTGGCCACGAATAACCACACCTTCTGGTATCAATTAGAATGTTTATTTCCTCATATTAACAACACTATGGTCACAAAAATTTGTCTCAACACCAAATGGTACGGATAAAGAAACATCAGAAGCTGACCAAAGCGCCTAAAGAATCTTAACTTGAACAAAGCAATAAGAACAATAATCTCAACAGTGAAAACACTAATTAATAGCAGCGATATTTGAGAAAGAAAAATAATATACATTTGTTCAGCAAACAAATTAACATCAGTTCATAGGCATAAAGAAACACCTCACTAACTTCGGATTAGCATTAGCATGCTGGGCTTCATGCACATGTTTTAGTAACACTAATTTGGAATTCATCTAATTATGGTGCTATCAAAACATCAGCAGTATTAAAACAGTAGCAGTTGGTACCTGAGAAAACAAAAGACAAATAACAATGCCCAGATCATTTATAATTACGTATCCCTAAGGAATGTCAGCCGTACAGCTTCAGCTTCATCAGAGAGATAGCAGTATCAGCATCAGGATAGGAGCAGGGCAAGGGATAGAATTTTTGGTTTAGAGTTTGGACTATAGATTCACTAAACCATCAGAGAATTATTTCAGTATTGAACAGGCATAGTAAACTCAGAAAATAATAAAGTACCAGGACGTCAGTAGACTAACCGGTAAAGCATGAAATTTCAGAATGACAGATCACCATGAAAATCGGTCAGCATGCATCAAAGACAACAACAAGCCCTAAACTCTCTGCAAACAGTTCATTAAATTAAAGTACACACACGTTTGCTATTGGTCAGAAACATCAGGCGAAGAAAGTACATCTAATTACAAAAACATTTGATATCGTCAATGCATTAGAAGAGACACAATAAGAATTGGCAAAACATTGATTCGTTCTTCTCCATTTACGTAACTCCAAACTATACTAAATGTATCTTCCCAGTGTTCCTTCCGACGGCCATCAGAAGGCTCTTTTGTTAGGCACATTCCATATACGCTGCTGTTGGACAGTAGTTACAAAGATGTGGAAACATTCTTGTGTTGCCGCAATTGTCTAGAGAGAAATACGTTTCATTAATACATGCACAGAACAAGTTTGTGACTTGAACAAAAGAAGTTTGGTATACAATGGACATTAGAACTTCTAAATGTTTCTTTTACTAGTACATTGGCAGAAAGACAACTTCTCGCTGTAGCATTGTCTGCTTGAGGCCCAGCAGAAAACAAGAACAACTCATATTATTTCAGCTATTAATTTGACATCTTAAAGAGACAGAATACTAATATAACGTTAGTACATTCTTTTGGAAGTGCAAGTGCAGGTTTTTCACTCGATGGTGGCCAATAAGAAAAGCACATTTTATGTTGTTCGTAATTTCAATGTTAATACATTTTATACATTTAAGACAAATTATAAATAATTATCAGTGTTAATTTTAGCGCTCACATAACTGCCCCATATCTTTGGTCCTCATGCGTGGAAGGAATACACAAAACATTAATTACAATTGAAAAGAGTGGAAGAAGAATTTCTGTATTTGTTCTCAAACTGAATTTATCACATATCAAGTGTAATAAGGAATCCTAGTGTTAGTCTTTGGGAGAAATAGCCTTGCTACAGTTAAAACTATTTTTAGAGTTTTTCACTTTTAGCGCATGTAAAACGTAAGCAAATACTATGCACCCTGCCCTACGAGGCTTTAGGGCTTAACTTGCAGGTAATTTATAAGTATTAAAAGGAAGGTTTAGCCTGGCAAAAGATTTATTTTGCCAGGTCAAAATGGCCAGTTAAAACTGACTACAGGCTGCAGTGGCAGGCCTGAGACATGTTTTACCAGACTACTTTAGTGTGTAGCTAGCATGTAATTTTCAGGCCCTGTGTGCATGTAGTACCATATCACGTACTAGAGGCTTTCTTAAATTTACATGTACCAACCAGGGGTATACCATTTTATCATGTTTTCAAGGGAGAGCACAAGCAGTGTTTAGCAGGTCTAAAGTGCACAGAGTCCTAATAGCCAACAATAGATTCTTCAGCAAAGTAGAGCAAAAATCTGGGTTGAACCATGCAGATAGGGTTCGGTCTAAGAGATGTCAAAGTCAATGCAATAACAATACTAAATATCTTCTCTTGTCTTTAGATGCCAATGCGGTAGTGGGCTCAAAACCAGCCTTGCAACCATGCAGTGTGATAATATTCAGTGTCTGATCCCCTCTCTTGTTGCTTTCCTGGGCCTATCTCTAAGCTTTATTTTGGTTTTGTATAGTTGGCAGTGGTTTTGGTGACATAGCACACATCAATCCAGATCGATCTGGATTGGAAGGTTAGTGTATCTTGACACCAATATATTGCTATTGTGTATGGTAGGCTGTGGATACTGAGTAGTGTGGAAATGTTCATGCTCTTTTTATATCTGGACTACAAGATTGGTGTTTCTAACAATATGGTACAATGGAAAAATCACTTCAGTTGCTTTTGATTAGAATATATGGATCTTTAAGTGTCTCACATTTTCCTTAGAAGCAAGAATTGGCATAAAAAATAATGACTAGATTTCGGTAATTACAGTAATGGAACAATCTTTATAAATGTTTAGAGTTCAATCTGTAACCTCCTACTATACATCTACAATTATCTATTGATAATTTTGAAATACCTTGCTCGTAGTGGAGCAAAGGTTATTTTAAAAGTAAAACATTACATAATTTGATCTAAGCCATTTGATCCAATTGCTTTTTGTATTCGTGATTTATCTACAAAAAGCAAAGGAAGTATAGTAACAATTGTCAATTTGGCTACATAGCATTCAGAGGTGGTTCCTCCCCTAGGACAGAGGAGCATCGACCAGCTGCTGACAGTGCAGCAAGTATGAAAAATAAAGTGGTAATGAAGAGATTTCTATACCATTTTATTTTTCAGTTCAGCCAAGTGGAAGTGCTTGGTGGGGCCATAGCTGCTGATTGGTAGAAGGGAGCAGTGGTAGTAACTGATCCAGTTTAAAATGTGCATGCACTTTGGCCAGCTGTCTTACGATGGTGAGCCTGACATGCGTATTTTAAACCTTTCCACAAGCGCCCAGTGCCTGAGGGAGCATTGAGACAGCCTGCACCAGCCAATCCTGGTGCTTCCCTCATGCTGCCTAACAGGAGGATGAGGCAGTGTGTAAGACTGCGTTTTACAGTTGCAGGCAGTATGAGAAACTCGCACCAGAGCTCTCAGTTGTGGCTCTTTATAAAAACTGTTTAGAACTGACCATAAGTGAGAGCTGTGCTGTTTCTCACAGTAAGTGGGTCAAAAATGTGGCCTCAGAGTTTTTTAATGTAAGCGACTGCTACTGCATTATTAAGCAGAACAGAACAATGAGTGCAGCTTACCCCATCAGAAATTATACCAAGGCAGAAGAGGGTGGAACATGAAACATGAGCCCTCAGCATACCTTTCTATTAAGAGAGAGAACATGTCTTATTCTTAACACACAAAAATAAGTAAGTACTATTGCCCTTGACAAGTTCTGCTGAAACATGCTAATTACAGAAAGAAAATAGTCCCTGAAAACTCGGAAGTAAAAGAGTGCAGGATACACCAAGGGCATGTCTAAAGGGAAGAAATGGGAGCACTGGAATCAGGGGCGTCGTCAACCCACTGCTTTAGTAGCTACAGTGGGGGTGGGTTCCTTGATGGGCATCTCCTACTTGCAATTCAGCAGACGAGGCTCATAATTAAAGAAATGAAAGGGTGGGAAAGTGAGTGGATGGCTGGATGGATTCAAGGGAGGAGGATGGACGAATGTATGGATAAGGAAAAGGGTGAATGGATGTATGTAAGAGTTAAAGGCAGGACATATGTAAGATGAGAATATGGGTGGCTGGAATGATGAGTGAGTGAAAGGATGGATGATGATGAAAGGGTAAATGGATGGATGAATGAGTGGATGACTGGATGAAGTGAAAGGCTAGATAGATGTTCGGGTTGATAGGGTGGATGAGTGAAAGGATGGATGGAGTGATGGGTGAGTGAAAGAATGGATGAATGAGTGAAAGGGAGGGTAGCTGGATGGCTGGATGAAATGGTGAATGGATAGATGAGTGAATGCATGAATGGAAGGACAGATGAATGAAAGGGTAGTTGGTTGAAGAGTGAGTGAAAGGATGGATGGATCAGTGAAAGAATAGAAGGCTGGATGGATGTATGAGTGAAAAGGTGGATGGATGAATCAGTGAATGGGTAGATAGATAGTTGCATAGATGAATGAGTGAAAGAATGGATTAATGGATGGATGAGTGAAAGGGATGATGGATTGATGGATGAGTGAAGTGGTGGATGGATGGATGAGTGAAAGGGTGAATGGATAGAGGATGAGAGAAAGGATGGATGAATGAGTGAAAGGGCAGACGATTGGGAGAAGTGAAAGGGTGAATGGATGGATGAAGTCAAAGGATGGATGGATGAAAGTATGGATGTAAGGATGGGTGAGTGAAAGTATGGATAGATGGCTGAATGAAAGGGGGATGGATACGTGGAAAGATGAATGACTGTGTGAAAGGGTGGGTGGATGGATGGATATGTTTGAATATGGATGGATAGGTTTGGATATGGATAAACAGATGGATGGATGAATGGACGCAGTAGTGACAGACTGAATGTTGGATGAAAGCCTGAATAGATGATAGAATGTACAGGTGAAATGGTGGATATTAGCGGATGATATAAGGATAAAAGGATTAATACATAGATGCTTGGATGGAAGAGGAAAGCAAGCTCTTCTGGGGAGGGTTGCGATGACTTGCTTTGCTTGCTTGGTGCCATTAGAGCTTTGGTTTAAAGTGGGGAGTATTTACATTTTCTGGCTACTTCCTTGATTTGAACAGTATGATACATATCCTTCTGTCATGCACATTATATCAAAATATATCCATGAAACAGCAACAGTAACAGCAATCAAGGATGGAGTGTATTTGTAGGGCAGTACATGGTTTAAGGAGGTACAAGGATACCAGGGTCAATTATCTGTAAATCACTGACGCACATGTTTTACTGCCCTCATGCAAATGAGGAAAGAAGTGAAGAGGAAGGAGGAGGAAAAGGGGTGTAGTTATTTTGGATGTAATCATGATGTGGATTCCTCTGACCTGCTTTTATCCTTTAGCAAGCAACATCCTTCTAGTATGATTATTATTGCAAAACAAAGTAACTCAAATGGGAATGGAGAGAGGAGGAGACACTTAACCAGCAGGGTTGATTCATGATCTCAATCGGTTTGCCACGGAGGGGCAAACAGATTTAGATCTGCCATTTATCACCAAGGTGCTACAAAATGTGTTTAGAGTGTAACTGTTGGATCAGTAGACTATAGAACCCTGCTGTTACTCCCTTGTGTAGCCCCCAGTATTTTAGGTATTGTAGAATGAGAGAATCCAGAATGTTCCACGCTGGTGTCCCCAATCTACCTCCAAGGTCATGTTCCAATTGAGTATACTTCCATTTCCACCACAGGTGTAAATGATATCCCTCCTGCATTATTTCAAAGAACTTGAATTCCCCCTGTGTCATCTACTAATCTAATGTAATGCTGCCTGCCCTCTACCACATTTCTCAGCAATAGGGTTTCCACCCTACTCAAATACTAGTATTGTTTCATATGTGTGCATAGATATGCAGTCTGGCATCAGTCTACAGTATTTTAGGCAAATGTAGCAAGGTTTTCACCATGGTTTGAACAATAGAATTTGTGGTCAGTGAGAACTGTGTCTTATGGTTCTACAACAAGTGGATAAGGTCTGAGATTGCTTATACAATTCTATCCTTACTAATCTCCCCTTCTAAAAGTGCCCTGCCTTCTGATATGAGGTGTGGGAGTGTCCAATGGTGAAAAACCTTTCCTTACATTCCCTGTCCACCAGTCATTCAGAGCTATAGAGCACTCTGTATGTAACAAACACAGTAGCTATCTCCTGATGCCCCTGACCAATTAGCCCTTAATGTGCTGAATTGCAGGTAAGGCTACCAGTGCCTCCCTGCCTAAGCTGAGCGTCCAATAGCTTACCACTTTCTTCCCTTGCTCTGAATGGCTGACTTTAAGTCTGTGTATCATATTGTGAGGGACGTAGGGCGATGGTCGGGGATACAGAGAAGACGGACGCAGATTTTTTTTTTAACCCTTTTTTATAGGGACTTTTCTTGTTTATTTTCAGGTTCTCGCAAGAGGGTAAATACAAATAGGATAGTGTCCTTCTTTTCCTTTTTCTTGTTCTTCTTTTCCTATTTTGGGGAAGGCCCGGGTCCTCAGGGGGTTTTTAATCTTCTCTCTGTCAGGTGGCGAGATTCAGAGGTCCTTCCTTTGTTCTGCGTTTTTCCCTCGAAAGAACAACAGAGGATACAGCAGGTAAGTCGACGATATACCTTTAGTCTTTGGGTCTCTGTGCGTAGTGAGGGGAGAGGGGCGGTTGTGAGGGAGGTAGTGAGGGGTTTTAACAACCCTAATGACTCGGGGAGGTGCTTTCTTACGTGCAGATAACTAAGGATTTTTGTGGAGGAGGGAGTTTTTTTTCTTCCCTTATATAAGAGTGAGTGGGAGGGGTCCTGGGTGTCCCCCCTTGCCTTCCTCCCTTCCTTCCTCGCCTTCCCTCTCCCCCTTCCCTTCGTTCCCCTTAGTCGGAGTGCCCTTAAAGAGGGCCCGTACCTTGTTGAGCCACGACCCTCCTGGGCCGTGGCAGGCTACTTCGTGTCCTCCGATGTTCGACGTTCCGGCCGTTTCCCCTCTGGTGGAATCTGCTCTCGGTTCCTGTTCGCCTTCGCTGGGGTCTCCAAGGAATTCCCTCTGCTCCGGTTCTGCCGCGCGCGCCTCTCTTGCGGCGCCGTCCATTTTTAAAGGGCTGGCAACCCGGAAATCGGGTGCCGATTGCCGTCTCCACCCCCACGCGTCTCCCTGACGACGTGGGCGGAGATCGGGGAAGGCGTCGTCTATACGCCAGGTCTGCGTGTTCGTAGGCGAGGCGAGCGACACCCGCCTACACACCCCTTCCCAAGAACGGGACTGGTTGAGTACCGTGGAGTCCGGACAGCGGGATAGAAAGTCAGCGGGACACTGCCGTGCCCCAGGTATGTGTCGGACCTGGAATATAAAGGGTTGCAATTCAAGGAACCAGCGTAATACTCGGGCATTGGTATCCTTATGGGATGACAACCATGTTAAGGGGGCGTGGTCTGTGTAAAGGATGAAAGGACGCCCCAGGAGATAATATTGTAAACACTCTATTGCCCACTTTATGGCCAGGCATTCCTTCTCAATGGTAGGATAGTTGAGTTCCCTAGGTAACAACTTCCTGCTGATGTATACAATGGGGTGATCATACCCTTGTTCGTCTGGCTGTGCTAATACGGCTCCCAATCCGACATTCGAGGCGTCGGCAAAAAGATGGAAAGGTTTGGAGAAATCCGGACATTTTAATATGGGTTCCGTAGCCAGGGCTTCCTTAAGCCATTGAAATCCACTGAGCTGTGCGGGGGAAAAAGGGGGCAGGGTGTTTGAGTACTGCTTTTTTAACAAATCAGTCAGAGGGGCAGTAATGGTCGAGTATTGAGGAATGAACCGCCGGTAATAGCCTACCAGTCCCAGGAATGAACGGAGTTCTTTCTTAGTTTTTGGAAGTGGTATTCATCTAATGGTGGCTACTTTATCTTTCTGTGGACTCAGTACCCCTTTACCGATGACATAACCAAGATAAGATATCTGGGTCTGTCCTATGACACATTTTTTTGGGTTGGCGGTAAGGCCTGCTTCTGATAATGCTGAGAATACTTTCCCTAGGTGTAGAAGATGGTCTGACCAGGTGGAGCTAAAAATGACAATGTCATCGAGATATGCAGCCGTGAAGTCATGAAAGGGACGTAACAGCCGATCCATTAATCGCTGGAACGTGGCCGGGGCACCATGAAGGCCGAAGGGGAGAACGGTAAATTGGTATAACCCCGAAGGGGCAACGAACGCTGTTTTCTCTTTATCTGCGGGAGCTAGGGGAATCTGCCAATATCCCTTCGTCAAGTCAATAGTGGTCATAAATCGGGCTTGTCCGATTTTTTCTAACACCTCGTCCACCCGGGGAATGGGATAGGTATCAAAAAGTGATACCTCATTGAGTTTTCGAAAGTCGATACAGAAACGGACCGACCCATCCGGTTTCGGCACCAGTACTATAGGAGAGCACCATGGGCTGGTGGATGTTTCAATAACCCCAAGCGATAACATTTTTGTTATTTCGTCCTCTATAAGGATTTTCCTCGCTTCGGGGATGCGGTAAGGACGTTGACGTACAATTTTTCCCTCGGGGGTTCGTATTTGATGATAGACCCATGAAGTTTTCCCCGGCACTTCTGAGAAGAAATGGGCATGATTTTGGATTAGTTTCATTATTTGTCGTGTCTCTATTTCTGACAAGGACTCGTTAACCCTGGGAAATTTTTGTGGTTCTAGATGGGAGAGAGGACATAGTTCTAACGCTAGTGGTTGATTCGGGGTGATCAGGTATGCCCGTGCCGGTGTGGGATTTCCCCTTTCGGGTTCTTCCCATTTCTTTAATAGATTTATGTGATAAATTTGGCTCCGTTTGGGTTGGGTGTTTAATTCTACCAAGTAGGTAACTGGGGTGACTGCTCTTATTATCCGATATGGCCCTTGCCATTTGGCTATCAACTTATGCTCTGAGGTGGGACGGAGGATTAATACCTTATCGTCAGGTTGTAAAACCCGTAGCTTAGTACCCCGATCATAGTAATGCTTTTGAGTGTCCTGTGCCTTTTCTAAATGTTGTCTCACATCCTCCCACACTGTCTGGAGATGGCTCTTTAATTTGTGGATATAATCTAGGATGGGTCGTTCCTCGTTATTCTCCTCCTCCCATAATTCGGCGGCCATATCTAATAGATTCCTAGGTTGCCTCCCAAACACAAGTTCAAACGGGCTATGCCCGGTAGAGGATTGTTCGTGCGTTCTTATTGCATATAATACTAAGGGAAGTTTTTGATCCCAGTCCTTCCCAGTTTCACTCACTGTCTTTCTCAAAAGGCTTTTGATCGTACGATTGTATCGCTCCACTAAACCATCCGTTTGTGGGTGGTATACTGATGTCCTGATTTGAAGAACCCCTAGGGACTTACATATCTGCTTCATTAGTCCCGAGACAAACAGTGTTCCCAGGTCCGTAAGCAGTTCTTCAGGAAACCCCACTCGGGCAAAGAATGCTATCATGGCTTGTGCTACTGCTCTAGTGGTGATGCTAGTGAGTGGAATAGCCTCTGGATATCTACTCGCATAATCCACTAAGACGAGAATGTGAGTGTGACCCTTACTGGATGGTAGAAGCGGTCCTACTAGGTCCATACCAACACGTTTGAAGGGGGTATCAATAATCGGAAGTGGCCGTAAGGGGGCTCTTCTTATGGCTCCTGGTTCTACCAACTGACATTTTGGACACTGGGCACAATATCGTCTGATATGTGCATATACCCCGGGCCAGTAAAACCACCTTAGTAAATATTCCTCGGTTTTCTCTCGGCCACAATGACCTCCCCCTGGTTGATTATGGGCTAGGAAGAGAACCTGTGTCCTGTAGGGCTCGGGGACCACGAGTTGTCTCTTTTCCCTATTGGTGCTAGTGAGTACTCTATACAGCAAGTCCTTATGTACCAAGAAGTAAGGACCTACCTCCCCAGTAGGGGTAGCCTTAGCGGTTTTCCAGGCGTTTACTAGCGTAGGGTCTTCGTGTTGACTCAGTCGGAACGACATGGGGGCAGTGTCTATATTGGCCACCAGTTTCCCTTTTTCTTCTTGTTCCTGCATGGATGCAAATTTTCGTTTCTCTGATCTCTTTTCTCGCCGGGTCAGTTTTTTCCTTGTGGGTGGGCTACTTATGGAGTCCTCCCAAAATGGGGCTTTACCCCACCATTCGTTTAAGGGATTGTGTTTCCGGGTTTGATCAAGAATCTCGTGGAATCTCTGGTAATCAGTTCCAATAACGCCCTCCTCTATTAATTTATCCATAAGCCCCACGGAGAGGGGGTCTAGGTGCGTGTTCCATCCAACCTCTACCCTGGCAAGGGGATACTGACTCCGGTCCCATGAATACAGCATATCATGACCCACTGGTCAGTAGTCTTTGGTGCCGGGTGTATGATACTACGGCGAATCACCGACTGACTGCATCCGGAATCAATCAAGGCGAGGACCGGAATCCCATTTATCTTAAGGGGGTACTTAAAGGATACATCACTTTTTCCCAGGCATAGGACTCGACCCCGCGTGACTCCTATTTCCATCGGTTCTATCCCCTCATGTTTTTTTGGACATCCGCGGGTGATATGACCCCACTCCCCGCAACTAAAGCATTGGGGTTGGTGCATGGGACTTCTTTCCACATTTCTTGAGGGGCCGGGTTCCTCAGTTAGTCGTCTGGGAGGAAATGGAGGTGAAGGTATAGGCAATTTCCCCATGGGTCGGGTTGGCTGATGTTTAACCTCCCCGGATCTATGGTAGGCGCATGCCAATTCGACGGCCGTCTCCGTGTCTATTTTGGGGTGTTGCCTTATCCAGTTTCGGGTGCTAATCGGTAGGGAATCCAGGTACTGTTCTAGGATTATTATTTTGATAACATCCGCACGGTCAGTCCCTATGGGTCCCAACCATTTTAACCCCAAGTCCTTCACCCGGTAATAATACGTCCGTGGGTCTTCATTGGGCCCCCATTTCACCTTTCGGAATTTGGCCCGGTAATACTCAGTGTCATGTCCCACACGCTCCAGAATACTTTTCTTTATCTCTGCGTATGGTGTGATGCCACCTGGGTTGGCCGCCTGATAAGCAGATTGAAGGGTGCCCGTTAAGAGGGGGGCAACATATTGGCCCCATCTATCTTCGGGCCACTGGGCGGAGGAAGCGACTCTTTCAAAATTCGTGAAAAAAGCATCAGGGTCTTCCCCCTCCTGATACTTTTGTAGCACCGAACTTGGGACATTGGGATGCACCTTGCTGGCAGCGATGGTGTCTGTCAGTCTTTTTAATGCCGTCTCATGGACCAATTGGTTACTGGCCATAATTGTCGCCTGACTTTTTAGAGCGGACTGTAGGGCCTCTCTGTCCTCCTTGGCCTCTCTTTGTTGTGCTTCCCACACTAACTGGAGGTGGCGCTGTCCCTCTGCAAGCTGTTTAATCATATCCTCGAGACCTGGTTTATCCTCCATGGTATCGCTGACTCTGTACCCCGTTGGGGCCCTTTTATAATCCCACTTCTGACACCACTGTGAGGGACGTAGGGCGATGGTCGGGGATACAGAGAAGACGGACGCAGATTTTTTTTTTAACCCTTTTTTATAGGGACTTTTCTTGTTTATTTTCAGGTTCTCGCAAGAGGGTAAATACAAATAGGATAGTGTCCTTCTTTTCCTTTTCCTTTTTCTTGTTCTTCTTTTCCTATTTTGGGGAAGGCCCGGGTCCTCAGGTTTTTTTAAATCTTCTCTCTGTCAGGTGGCGAGATTCAGAGGTCCTTCCTTTGTTCTGCGTTTTTCCCTCGAAAGAACAACAGAGGATACAGCAGGTAAGTGGGACGATATACCTTTAGTCTTTGGGTCTCTGTGCGTAGTGAGGGGAGAGGGGCGGTTGTGATGGAGGTAGTGAGGGGTTTTAACAACCCTAATGACTCGGGGAGGTGCTTTCTTACGTGCAGATAACTAAGGATTTTTGTGGAGGATGGAGTTTTTTTTTTCCCTTATCTAAGAGTGAGTGGGAGGGGTCCTGGGTGTCCCCCCTTGCCTTCCTCTCTTCCTTCCTCGCCTTCCCTCTCCCCCTTCCCTTCGTTCCCCTTAGTCGGAGTGCCCTTAAAGAGGGCCCATACCTTGTTGAGCCACGACCCTCCTGGGCCGTGGCAGGCTACTTCGCGTCCTCCGGTGTTCGACGTTCCGGCCGTTTCCCCTCAGGTGGAATCTGCTCTCGGTTCCTGTTCGCCTTCGCTTGGGTCTCCAAGGAATTCCCTCTGCTCCGGTTCTGCCGCGCGCGCCTCTCTCGCGGCGCCGTCCATTTTTAAAGGGCTGGCAACCCGGAAATCGGGTGCCGATTGCCGTCTCCGCCCCCACGCGTCTCCCTGACGACGTGGGCGGAGATCGGGGAAGGCGTCGTCTATACGCCAGGTCTGTGTGTTCGTAGGCGAGGCGAGCGACGCCCACCTACACATATATTCCACCTTAGCAGTGAACAGGTTACTTAGGTCCATTTTTCCCTTTCCAGATTTCATCTGGTCACTTCCATTGGATTTGCATATACTTTTGTGCTAGGAATTTGGGGCTAGATGCACAAAGCGGCCGTTTGTGACTGTAAAAATGATTTTTCTGATGTACAAAGCCCAACTGTGAATCAGTAATTTGTTACCAAATCGCAATTTAGATTTTGCGATTCGGTATTTGGAAAGGGCGTGTTGAGGGCTAATACCTAATACCGAATCGCAGTGTTAAGTACAAATGTTTTGCTAACAAAAAGTGTTCACAAAAAATCCACAATTTACAGCTAACTTTAAGTTACTGTTAACCCATCTGCAAATGGGAAGGGGTCCCCAAAGGACCCCTCCCGCTTTGAGAATGGTTAGAAAAATACTTTTAAGAGCAGGCAGTGGCTCAAGGGCCCACTCCTTGGTCTTAAAAAATGTACTTCAAAGTTTCATTTTTTTCTCTTTAAAAACAGGTTTAAAGAAAAATATTGCTTTATTTAAAAGCTGTTACAGATAAGGTGGTCTGCTGATTGCAGCAGGCCACCATCCCTGTTAATGGCAGTGAATCACAGTGTGTCACAACTTGTGACCTACCTTGTTAATATTCATGAGGTAGGTCTATTTGTGATCCACTACAAATTGCTAATTAAATGTAAAAGAGTTTCATACATTTGTAATAGTGATTATCTAATTATGATGTTACAAAAATCGCAATTAGGTAATCGCTTTTCCTATTTTGTACATGATGTGCTGTTTTAGGGTAGCCTGTTGTTCTGCCCTGCCTCTGTTGGCCATTGGGGAATACCTTATGACTTGGTCTCTTCTAGTGGCGTTAGCTGTACCCAAAAAGATATATGATGAGCCCAACAAGCCTTTATTATCCTTCAGATATATTGTGATTTGTGATTTCAGGTGGGCTTTTTCAGATGGCATTTTTGAAGTTTGAAATAGTAACATGCTTTTTTCAGTCATTTATATAAGCCCCAGCCCATGGCATGATCATGGTCTGTAAGAGATCTTTCCAAGATGTTGCAGTCCAGCACTAGTGAAGTCGGAATAATCCCTCTCACAGGGTATAGGAGACACCAGATATCTTGGACACCCTAGTCTTCTAGGATGTTTTTTAAAACCTCCCTGTTTTTGTTATTGGCTACGTCAAGCTGTCCTTTCTGATGTATGACTGTGTTCATGGCCAGGTTACAATCTCCCTCAAGAATCATGAGTGGTACCTGAATCAGCTATGACTTTGTAAAGTCAAGAGAGGAAGGTCATTTTCTTCCCATTTGAGGCATGGATTGAGCTAAAGTTGGGCATCCTGGTGTCCAGCCTTAGTTTAGCAAATATGTATTACCCCTTCTCACCACCAGGGACTGTATCATTGTACATGGAAGGGATCCTTTCACTGAGATTGCTAGCCCCATATCTCTTTGAGTTGTGGTTGACTCTATTTGGGAGTCCTTGGAGCTAAACATAACCCTTCCTACACACTCACAGTTAAGATGTCTGCCCTTTGTCCTCTGGAAGTGGGCATCTTGCATAAAGGTGATGTCCATTTGTTTAGAGGCTAGATATGATACTACCTCCTTTCTTATAATATAGTTTGTGAGGCCATTAATATTTTCGAGAAAATGTTTAGGGTCTTAGAGCCTCATTACAAGTGTGGCAGTTCAAAGACCGCTGACCACCCAATTACAACTCAGGCGGGCAGATACACTTAAAGACCGTCATCCCCACCAGGATCATGGATCCCGTTGGGGTGATGGAAGTCAGGCTTGTAACCAGCCATGGCAGTGTTGAACTCAGTGGGCCTTGGCTGATGACAACCCCACTTTCCACCAGCCATTTCATGGCAGGGACCCCGCCAGTGGTGGGGAACGGGGGGTCTGCACTGCCCATGCCCCATCGCCCCGCATTGTGGGAATGTGCACTGCCTGACGGTGAGCATTCTGAGGGTGCTGGAGTGCTAGGATATTGGCCTCGGCTCCCTTAAAGAAGCTGAGGCCACTATCCTACCACTGTTCCCACTGGTCAGCCCGGCGGGAATGTGTATTGCAGTGTTCCAGCCAGTCAGCCTGGCGGAAACATTGTAATATGCACAGGGGACACCACTGCCATGGAGGTGGCGTCTTCCTGACAGCTTTGGCGGTCCCATGGAGGGACCTTCAAAGTTGCAATCAGGTTCTATGTGTCATGATCAAGTCACTAAATGAGTGTGGCTGTTTAAGATGGAGGTGATCTCCTTAATAAGAAAATTGTCATTTCCAAATTGAAGTACAGGATTACACACAGGGAGCTACTTGTCCTTACTCTGTATGAAAGATAGAGAAATAAACAAATGTGTATATTAGGGAGATGCAGATTCAGTTAAAAGTACCAAAACCTTGTTCCAATTGGGGAAATATTGTGGGTGCACCCTCAAGTTGATGTCTTTCAATGGTGTGTCTTCCTTATGCCTCCTCCCCAGGCTCTATTGGGAAGAAGCATCAGCCGCCTAGAAAAGTTTCACATGGTGCAAAGTGCCAAGGGGACAAAGTATGGAGGAGGGTATGGCAAGAAGAGAGGGAAAAGATGCCACCAATCAGGAGACCGCTGGAGGATATCCAGCTTAAGAATGAGGCAATCACTGAGAATGTGAATAAATGGGAACACAATATATGAGATATATATGAGCATTTGGTGTCAGTAGTAAGACCTCTGAAGACCGAATGCTCAATGGGTGGGTTACTAAATCTCCCCTTAAAAATGGAGAGCACTTGGGGAGGGCTGTAAGTATGGACAAAAATTCTTAGAAATATTGCTTAGAAGCATGGAGAGAACAGTGGTATTGTGCCAGCAATATAAGGCTAATGGGATACTCAGCTTTTCCTGTTAACTGCCATGATGGAGTTATAATTTTTCTCTCTCTGCCTGCTGCCTGAAGGGGAAATCCTGTGGTTACTGTGATGATGAGGGTACCTTTCTTTTCACTGTAGGGCCCTGTCTTCTCTTGGTGATGAGGGTAGGTTGTCCATGTTGGAGATCTCCAAGCTATCTAGAAACCGCCCTGTAATCTCTGGACTTACCATCCATTGTCACCCACATCATCATCAGTTCTAAGAGACCATACCTACTGATTAGTCGGGGTCTGTCTGTGTCTGTATTGGTTGTCATTTAGGTCCAGACTTTATGAGCCCTCTGCAATACTAGTGGTGAGGAGACATAGAAGCCCATGAGATGATGAGAAGTCCTGTCAGAAAGACTCTTGCATCATCATTCTTCAAGGATCCCATATGTAGCGTCCTCCCCAGCCTGGGTACCCACCAATGAATACACCACGCATGGAGCTATATATTACATGTCTTTATTCGCTCGTGTGTAACCTCACACTCAACATTCTAAACCTGCATTCACGTCACTGTGTTCTAACACTCATGTCATCACTGTACGGAGTCTTCCAGGAGCTAAAAGGGTTCTCTCATTCACACTCACTTGACACCACACCACACACTCTGACATTGTCACTCTGAGCTAGATCCTCTAGTTTAAGGTGCCAAATAATAGGCACCCAGGAGTCTGCCTATTCCAGAATGTTTTCAGTCATGTCATCCTTTATCCATTCCCTCTACTTTGTGGTAAAATTATCCCATTTCTGAATGTAGTGTCTTTACTTCTATCATTAGGCTGTCATTGTCTTGAAGGTGGTTTCTATTGAGAAGACTAATGTTGTTGGGCACTCTGTGTCTTGGTACCTCCTAACGCTTTGGTGAAAAGAAGTTGTGTGTAGGCTTTACTGGTGGCCATAGCAGGCGATCCGGTCATTTATACGGAACCCAGCTCCCAAGTAGGGTTAAAACATAGATTGGCAGACACAAGAGGCAAAAAGCATCCCACAAGAATAGCTTGTCATAGATAGCCTCCGGACTATGTTAATTCCTTTCATATGCCCCTTCGGTTGATGGGGGTTTAGACAAAGTCTACTGTTTACACTTCCACAACCGAGGGTCCTTGTGTTGAGCAGTGTGGCCTTTTCAGTGCCCCTGAAGTGCCTCCTAAGTTCCCCCTGTGCGTCTGACTTTCAATGCTGAAGGACAATGTTGTGCCTCGGCATAATGGACCCAAACATGTCTGGCAAAATTGTTTCTTATGAATATTGAGAGTATAAGTATAGTGGCAGTGTATGGTAATGGGAGTATAGTGGCAGGTCAATATTAAAAGTTAAACAACATGCTAAAAGGCCCTTGCTAATGTGTAACGTGTGGGTGTCCCAGGCTTGGTGTTCCAAAATAACATAATGGCCTCATTATCGGTATTACCTCACCTCCAGCCAATAGTGGATGTCTGCCTTACTGAACAAATGTGACCCATTGGTAGTCTACCCCTTCTGGGAGTGAATGGAAAGGAGAAAGGCTGCCCAGGCCAGCTGCATGATTACTTAAGGGCATGCAACGGATTACGCTTGTGTGTGCCCTACTGCTGGCTAAGTCGCTTGCAAATTGAAAAGCCTCCTGTGTTTCATTCTTGCACCTAGGTTGGGAATGGTGCACAGCGCCACTGCCTGTGCAATGTTATGGTCAGTAGCACCATGGATGTCTCTCCTCCATCCGCAGATATTCTCAGCAGCTCAATGGCATTATACTTGTGATCTCCTGGGGTTCAATGATTGAGTTGCCTCCATTCAGAGAGGTCTTTGTGTTGCACACCACACGTGGGTCTCACCTTTCTCCGCGGGCCTTTGGAGCTTCACTCAGAAGTGCCCATCTTTCTCTGTCCCTCAATCTAATTGCTTTTTAATCTGAAATTCCATTTGTTATATTGCTCTTGAGGAGTTGCACACAAGGTATCCTGGTTTTGGCCCAGCCCCCTCTGTATCTGGTCAAACTGCTAACGTCCTTAATCAAATAAAGCAATTTGGATTAAGACTTCACTTATTGGGCATGTCATTAATGAATGGAAAAATGGTGCACTTCTTTCAACCTATCTCGTATGTCCATACTGTTTGTATTCTTCTTAGTCATCCATCAAGTGGTTCAATGTCCACATTACGAAATACTGTGGCATAAATAAAGTTTTGGGGACATTTAGATGATGGTGGAGGGAAGCACAGGCATAAATTGGACAGGCATGTGCACCACTAACATTCACAGCTGCCCCGTTGCGTTCAATGAAATAATTAATGAATTTGTTCCTAGAAGTGTGATGATGAATTATAGTACAGTAAAATACTTAAATCAAAGTAAATAACTAAGTTGTCAGCTTTTCCAAAAATTTGACCTAATGCTCAGTAACCAAAGCTTACACCTGAGCTGATTCCATGACTGTGCAGCCAAAAGAAAAGGAGCGACCACCCCTTCTGACTTCCAAAAACACAGCAATAGATGACTGGGAAGAACTCAAAACTCAATCTGGAGAAAAGTTATGCAGTCTAGATGCCAAATACTGAAGGGTCAGCCAAAAAAAGGCACTGTGGGCCAAAACTAGTAATTTGTAAAGATTCCCTTCTTTATAGACGGTAAGTTCAAAGATCACAGATGAGGAGGCATGGGTGTCCGACAAAGGAGCCGAAGAATTAGCTAAGCAGCTGCATTTTGAAAAAAAACCGAAGTCTACAGATGAGATCATCAGAAATGCCCAGGTAGAAAACATTAGCATTTTCAAGCCTAGATGTAATGAGGATGTGGACCACCGTCTTCCTAGAAGGAAATGAAAGTAGAAAGTGACATTTCTTTAAAGCCTGAAGTTATCCATAACATTTCCCACCACAGTGGATAACAGCAATTGGAAAGATAAGGAGTTGTCGAACCTCACCCTTAGATTTTTAGCAACCACTAAAGGTGAAGGTGGAGGCGAGGTCCTATCAAGCAAACAATTTGATCACCACTCAGTTTGAAAAGATCCAAACACAAGGGTCTTAGGCCCTCATTACAACCCTGGCCGTCGGTGGTAAAGCGGCAGTAAAACCACCAACAGGCCGGTGGTAAAAAAAATTGAATTCTGACCGTGGCGGAAACCGCCAACATAGACAGCCATTTTAACACAAGTGTACCGCCCACACTATTATGACAGGCCAATCCGCCACCTTTTCCGGGGCGGATTCAACGCGAACAAAAACACGGCGGAAACAGGTCTTGGAAGGGAAAACACTCACCTCTACACATTCCACAAGGAACCAGGACGCCATGGAGCCTGAACTCCAGATACTCCCTGTGATTGTCTTCCTGCTCCTCTATCAGGAGCACAACCGACGGCGGCGACGACCACAGTGAGTACTGCACCTACGACTCAGGGGAGGGGGAAGGGAAAAGAGAGTGACACACACACACGCAACACCCCCACTCCCACCCTCACCTACAACAACACACACACCAATACATGCTGAAACATTACATTTACACCCACCTGGAAGAACGCAAGGACAAATGGAAATGATTGTAACCATTTTAATCAATAAACATCCATTAGTCAAAAATTTATATACACAGTAAACAAATATGTACACCAAGAATTCAAGTCCAGGTACTGCACTTACATAGTCCGTGGACCACTGGGCCCAAAATGCATGGGCGAGGCCCACACAAGATGCCTGATTGAAACGGAGAGAACACAGTAGGGGCATCAGATCGAAATAAAACAGGCACCTCAGGGGGAAGAGAAGTGGGGGGCACCTCAGCCGGATAAGTGCACGACGCCAGCTCCACGAGGGGGCTCCATGCCCATTGATGTATCCTGGGGAGTGCAAAGCCACAGTCTCTCAAGTCTCTCAAGTCTCTTCAGTGGGTGGTTTGCCCACTGCTTTATCCTGGGGAGTGCAAAGCCACAGTCTCTCAAGTCTCTCCAGTTGGTGGGTTACCCACTGCTTTATCCTGGGGAGTGCAAAGCCAGTCTTGCAAGTCTTTCCAGTGGGTGGGTTGCCCACTGCTTTATCCTGGGGAGTGCAAAGCCACAGTCTCTCAAGTCTCTCCAGTGGGTGGGTTGCCCACTGATTTATCCTGGGGAGTGCAAAGCCACAGTCTCTCAAGTCTCTCCAGTGGGTGGGTTTGCCCACTGCTTTTTCCTGGGGAGTGCAAAGCCACAGTCTCTCAAGACTCTCCAGTGGGTGGGTTGCCGACTGCTTTATCCTGGGGAGTGCAAAGCCACAGTCTCTCGAGTGGATAACAGTCTCCACTGGTTCTGGAGGGGGCTTTGTGCCCAGAGTGCTTCATCCTGCCAAGGACTGAGGTAGTGGATGCCTTTCTCCACTGGTTCTGGAGGGGGCTTTGTGCCCAGAGTGCTTCATCCTGCCAAGGACTGAGGTAGTGGATGTATCTCTCCACTGGTTCTGGAGGGGGCTTTGTGCCTAGAATGCTTCATCCTGCCAAGTACTGAGGTAGTGGATGCCTTTCTCCATTGGTTCTGGAGGGGGCTTTGGGCCCAGAGTGCTTCATCCTGCCAAGGACTGAGATAGTGGATGTGGTACTCCACTGACGGTGGGGCAACATGGAAGCTGGCCAGGCCCCTGGAACTGACTACCAGCCACGTACGATGACCACTGGGGATGGCAGCCATGTCTGCATTGGTGCCACTGGCTCAGGTTGTTGCAGGGCCCTAGCGGGGCTGGCAGCGGTGTCATTAGCGGAGGTCATTGTGGAGGTCATTGTGGAGGCGGTGCTTGCAGCGGTCATTGTGGTGGCGGTGCTCGCGGCGGTCATTGTGGCGGCGGTGCTGGTGGCTGGCTCACTGACTGCCGTGCTGGTGGCTGGCTCACTGACTGCCGTGCTGGTGGCTGGCTCACTGACTGCAGTGCTGGCGGCGGTGTCTGTAATGGCGGTGCTGGTGGCTGGCTCACTGACCGCGGTGCTGCTGAAGGGCTCTGTATCTGCGCTGCTGGCGGCGGTGTCCTTGGCGACAGTGCATGTGGCAGTGCCGGTGGCGGTCTTGTCCGCCGTGCAGATTGGCGGCAACGTTGACTTGCCTTTCTGCTTCAGGCCCTTCCCTACCTTGGATGCTGGCGCAGCTGTCTTGACACTCCCCACACTTGTCTTGGCTGAGCCCTTGGTGGCAGGTGTTTCGGCCTTCTCCCTCTGGGATGCGGGCAACTTCTTCTGTTTTGGAGGTGGGGTAATGTCCTTGGCCTCGCTCCTTGGGATACTGGCAGCCCTGTTACTTGGCGCACTCCAAAAACCAGGTATTGCTGGCACCACTGTGCCCGGTGATGTGGTGGCTGAGGTGCTGGGTTGGGGCCTGGAAAGGTGGGCCCTAGGGGACGGGTGGGGGGGGTGTAGAGAAGAGGTCAACATTTAAGAGGAAAAGTTTTTTTGACACACTGGGACGGGTAGATGGAGGGGGTTTGGGAGTGGAGGAAGAGGTAGTGGTTGTAGGAGGTGTTCGTTTGCTGACTTTGGGTGAAGGTGCATGGGCTGGAGGCTGTCGTGAGGTGGATGGCTGTTGGGTGGGTGTGTGACTGCGTTTGTGTAGTTTGGGAGGAGGGCTCATAGACACACTGGTAGAGGACACAGGGGATGTGTGAATGGTAATGGGGTTTGTCAGTGCACGTGAGCGGTGTGTGGTGATGGGTGTGCTGGTGATGGAGGTAGTGGCTGAAGATGTAGTGCATGCAGGTGTGAGTGGAGACGTGACAGGGAGGGAGGAGGGAGACGTAGAGTAGGGGGACACAGGGGAGTCAGTGGATGTTGGTATGTGTGCATGGGTATGATGCTTGTGTGAGTGCTTGTGGGATGTGTGGTGCTTATGTTTGCCAGAGCCACCCTTGTGTGTTGAGGTGTGTGCATGCTGGTCTGATGGTGTGCTTGGGATAGGCTGAGGTACTGGGGATTGGGTCTGGGTGGAGGAAGTTGGAGGGGGGAGACTGGACACAGGGACAATGGCTGCCATCAGTGCAGAGGCCAGAGCCTGAAATGCTCTCTGTTGGGCTGCCTGGCCAGAATGAATGCCCTCCAGGTATGCATTTGTCTGTTGCAACTGCCTCTCTACACCCTGGATGGCATTCAGAATGGTAGACTGCCCAACAGTGAGGGATCTCAGGAGGTCAAGAGCCTCCTCACTGAGGGCAGCAGGGCTGACTGGTGCAAGGCCTGAGGTGCCTAGAGCGAAGGAGATGCCCACCCTCCTGGGTGAGCAGCCACAGGACACACGCTGAGGGGCTGCTGGGAGTGCAGTGCTGGTAGGAGGGGTGGTGGCTGTACCTGTAGATGCGGTGGGCCCACCACTGCAAGGGAGCTCCCATCAGATGAAGAGTCTGTGTCGCTGGTTTCAGCTCCTGTCCTGTGGAGCTCCCCTCGCCCTCAGTCCCACTGGTGAATTCAGACTCCCTTGTTTGGCCCTCCACAGACATGTGGGATGCAGCTCCCTCCTTCTCCGGTGGCACAGCTCCTCCACCTGATGATTCTAATGCACACAAGAACAGGGAGACCACAAAAAGGGGGGGGGGAGAAAGAAGAAAGGCATGTTCAGTGCATACAATACCGCTACTGTTGGCGGACACTACAGACACAGCAGCCCTCTGCACTATGCCATGCACTTGGAGTTCCCTAATTAATCACAGGGACATGGGGTACATGGCCTATGCCCGATTGTTGCACACATGGAAGTCACAGGAGCCTGACTAGGTACATGGGGTACATGGCCTATGCCCGATTGTTGCACACATGGAAGTCACAGGAGCCTGACTAGGTGTAGATGGCTCTTACCACTGGTGGGGATGGGGTGCCACTTAGCCTGCCTCACAAAGGGTCCTTGCCTACAAAGCTCGCTTTAGCCTATGGGAACCCACTGCCCACCTCCCTCACCCAGACACCTCCAATGCGCGCAGAGTCAGATGAATGTGAGTGTACTCACCCCCTTGTGGCTGCTGTGATGCCTTCAAGCATCCATCCAAATCCGGATACACCACCGCCAGGATCAGGAACATCAGGGGGGTCATGGTGCGATGGGCACCCCTCCCACACTGGGAGGCCATCCCCAGCTGGGCCTCCACCTTCTTCTTGCTCCAGCGGCGAAGGTCCTCCCATCTTTTATGGTACTGGGTGCTCCATCTGTGGTGGACCCCCAGGGTCCGGACGTCTTTGGCGATGGCACACCAAATATCCTTCTTCTGGTGGACGCTGACCTAGAGGAATTGTACAGGGGAAACTTTAACACTTTTACCGTCCGGACCATCATACTCATTACCAACCAGTTCCCACCCTTGCCTTGACACACATACACTCACCATCCGATCATGCAGGCCTCATCTCCCCCAGTATCTTCCATCCACACCACTCTAAACAGGCATTATCCATACAGCATGCTCAAAGTGTGCTCACCTGTTTGTCTGGAGGACCGTAGAGTAGCGTGTACTGGGGGAGGACCCCATCCACTAGTTTGTCCAACTCCTCCGATGTGAAGGCAGGGGCCTTTCCCCAGACACATGAGCCATTGTCGCTTCCAGACTGAGGTCACAGCAGCACTTGCAGTGTAGGTCCTCTCCTGTCGAAGATCAGGTATCAAGTGAGTGAACAGAGAGAAAATGGCGGTCACGTCCGCGGCGGTGCGTACTGTCACCGCCGGCGTACATCGTCATTGGCTCCTGGGACCCATAGGGCCCAATGTTAACAATGCAGGATTGCGCCGCGGTCTTCGACCGCCTACTGCGACGGTGTACAACGCCAGCGCAGTTATCTCATATCCCCTTGTCCCACATTACAGGTCAGGCAGCCGCCATTTCAGGTGGCCACATGGCATTATTTTTTAATGCGTCACACACATATATAGGCCTTGCATATGCACAGAGACAGGCACATAGCGTCTTGACAAATGTATGCAATACTACCTCAATGTTGGCTGACTCTGTGCTCGCTGTTCTCATCCATAGGGCACGTCCGCTGGGGCAGGTGATAAGATGGCGGCATCCTCCAGTGTACAGACCGCTGGTGGACCTGTCGACAATGGAAGAGCGACATGTAATAGTCACCTACAGACTAGATCGTGCCACAATCCAGGAACTGTGTGCCCAGTTGGAGCCAGACCTGATGTCAGCAATCCGCCATCCCACAGGAATCCCCCTCTAGTGCAGGTCCTGTCAGAACTCCATTTCCTGGCAAGTGGGTCTTTTCAAACTACAGTGGCCATTGCATCAGGGATGTCCCAGCCAATGTTCTCAAACGTGTTGTCCTGAGTGGTGTCTGCCCTGCTGAAACACATGCGCAGCTACATCGTTTTCCCTCAGGTGGAGGATTTGCCTACCGTGAAAGGTGACTTTTATGCCCTGGGACATATCCCCAACATCATGGATGCCATTGATGGGACACATGTGGCCTTGGTACCCCTCCGCAGGAGTGAACAGGTGTTCAGAAACCGGAAAAGCTGTCATTCGATGAATGTGCAGATGGTGTGCTTGGCCGACCAGTACATCTCCCATGTGAATGCCAAGTTTCCTGGCTCAGTGCATGACGCTTACATTCTGAGGAATAGCAGCATCCCTTATGTGATGGGGCAACTCCAGAGGCACCGTGTGTGGCTACTAGTTGAGGACAAGGACCCTATACCGTGTGAATAGTTGTCTGGGGTTGTCCCTAAGGGTTATTGTGTGTCTAACAGTTGTTCCTCGACATTTGCAGGTGACTCTGGGTACCCCAACCTGTCATGGCTACTGACCCCAGTGAGAACTCCCAGAACAAGGGCAGAGGAACGCTACAATGAGGCACATGGGTGAACTAGGAGAGTCATAGAGAGGACCTTCGGCCTCCTTAAGGCCAGGTTCCGGTGCTTCCATATGACAGGTGGTTCCCTCTACTACTCACCAAAGAAGGTGTGCCAGATCATCGTGGCCTGCTGTATGCTGCACAACTTGGCTTTGCAACGACAGGTGCCTTTTCTGAAGGAGGATGGTCCAGAAGGGGGTCTTGTGGTAACTGTGGAGCCTGTGGACAGTGAAAAAGAGGAGGCAGAAGAGGAGGACATAGACAACAGAAACACCGTGATCCAGCAATACTTCCAGTGAGACACAGGTAAGAAGACATCACCGCCTCCTAAATCTGATAAAATTGTAAGACCTATCATCTGTCTATCACTTTCACCCAGTGTATGGGCCTTGATTTGTCACTTTGCCTTTCCATTTCATAGATGTGGGTCCCACTGTGTGACCTCTGGTATGTTACCTCATGGACTCAAGTTGTGTGACGTAGGTATGTTGACAAATTGAATGGACATTGGTATTTTCCTCAGTTATTGCAAATACACATTTGTGAAAGCACAGAATAACGCTAGATTGTTTTGTGATTTAAGGGTGTTTATTTAAGTGCAAAATGGTTGAGGTGGTATTAAAGTGGTCAGGGGTGATGGTGGAGGAATGTCCATGGCAGAGTCCAGTCTATTTGTCTCACAGGTGCATTGTCCAAAGGGGCACAGGAAGTGGAGCTAAGGCAGTTTAAGGATGGACAGGGTGACAAAGTGGGACAGAAGGGTGGTCTCATTTCTTGGCGGCGGTCTTAGCATTGTCTCTCTGTCTTTGTCCTGGATCTCAGGGACCGCTTGCGAGGTGGTTCTCCATCTGCAGGGGGTGGAGTGCTGGTGTCGTGGTCCTGTGGCGGTGCCTCCTGTCCACTAGCACCGGCGGGGGTAGTGGGCAGTCCATCGTCCAGGCTAGTGTCAGGGTCACCTTGTTGTGCGATAGTGTCCCTCCTGGTGTGGTGTCACAAGGTCCTTCAGCACCCCTACAATGGTGCCCAGGGTGGTATTGATGGATTTGAGTTCCTCCCTGGGACTCCTGAAATTTGCCCAGTACCATTGCCATCGTCTCCTGTGAATGATGGTGCGCTCCCATCATGTTGGAGAGGGCCTCCTGGAGAGTGGGTTCCCTGGGCCTGTTCTCCCCCTGTCGCACAGCAGACCTCCCAGTTCCCCTGTTTTCCTGGGCCTCTGTCCCCTGAACCGTGTGCCCACTGCCACTGCCCCCAGGTCCCTGCTGTTCTTGGGGTGGTGGGTTTGCCTGGGTTCCCTGTAGTGGTGGACACACTGCTGCTTAACGTGTCCTGGGGACAGAGGTATGGGCCCGCTGGGTGGGTGCAGTGCTGGTGTTTCCTGAGGGGGAGGCTCTGTGGTGGCCTGTGACTGTGTCAGGGGAACCGACTGTCCAGAGGTCCCAGATGGGCCGGGCTGATCATCTAGATCCAGTTGGACAGAGCTGCTGTCATCACTGTGGGCCTCTTCTGTGGGGGGAGTGGACATGTCTGGAACCTCCTGTCTGGTGACGTTGGGTAGGGGTCCTGCAGGGGTGTAAAGGCATTATTATTGCATCTGTGTGTGCCATGGTGTGCAATGGGTGGGTGACCCTTTAACCCAGTGCTTACATTCTTGTGTAGGACATTGTGTGATATTTGGTTTGGGGATCTGTGTGGGTATGTGTAGTGGACATGCATTGGTGATGGGTGTCCATGCTCTGTTGTTGCATGCAGGGCTTGGTGTTGGGATGGGTGGTTTTTGATAGTGGGACATATGTGAGGAGTTGGAGTGATGGGGGTGAGGGTGAGGGTGGGGGTATATGATAGCATGCAGGTAGGGTGGGGGATATGATAGTTAAAGATTTGACTTACCAGAGTCCATTCCCCTAGCTCCTCCTGCGAGGCCCTCAGGATGCAGAATAGACAAGACCTGCTCCTTCCATGTTGTTAATTGTGGGGGAGGAGGTGGGGGTCCGCCGCCAGTCCTCTGAACTTCAATGTGGTGTCTTGAGACCACGGAACACACCTTCCGCCGTAGGTTGTTCCACCTCTTCCTGATGTCATCCTGTGTTCTTGGGTGCTGTCCCACTGCATTGACCCTGTCCACGATTCTGCGCCATAGCTCCATCTTCCTAGCTATTGACGTGTGCTGCACCTGTGATCCGAATAGCTGTGGCTCTACCCGGATGATTTCCTCCACCATGACCCTGAGCTCCTCCTCAGAAAACCTGGGGTGTCTTTGCGGTGCCATGGGGTGGTGTGGGTGATGTGTGAGGTGGTGTGTCTTGTGATATGTGGGGTGATGTTTAGGGGTGTGTGGTGTTTTGTGCGTGGATGTGTATGAGTGATGGTGTTGTGTACCCTCTGTATGCTGGTGTGGTCTTTGCTTTTCTGTCTCTCTGCTTCTTCCAAATTTTTGGTTGTAAGGGTTTGTGGGTAATGTGGGTGTGTGTTTTATATTGTATTGGGTGTGTGGGAGTGGTGTGTGTATGTGTATCAGGTGTGTGTATTTCGAATTATCCAATGTGGTAGTGTTTTGGAAATGTGTGTGTGTTTTGAGCGCTGCGGTGTTTACCGACAATGGAATACTGCGGTTGAAAGACCGCCGCGTGGATTCGTGGGTCGTGATAGTGTGGGTGTATTCCTTTTGGCGTGACGGTGGAGGTTTTGTTATTGCCAGTTTATTACTGACTTTTGGTGTGGCGGACTTGTGTGGGAGTCTACATTTTGGCAGATTCCGAGCTGTGGGTCGTTATGGCTGTGGCGGAATTCCACTGCCGCGGCGGTGTGTTGGCGGTCTTCTGATAATATTGTAATTTAGGCCTTAGTCTTTTTCATAATACATACAAGGTGACTGGCATGAAGCCATTAAAAGACAGCTGAAAGGCAGAGCTTCAAAGGGCCACAGCTCACATTACCCCCCCCCCTTAAGTGAGAGGAGAAGCTGAGTATGATCAGTATATGATACCACCTTAAAGCCAAACAATTCCACCAAAACAGCTGAAATGGGCAGACAGACATTAAAGAGAGCTGGACTCATGGAAGAGCCCTGGAGCACCCAACCAAAAGTGTCTTCAGCCCAGCAGAGAAGGGGGCCAGCCAAACAGATTGACCTCTATTCCACAGGAAACATGTAATCCAGTCAAGGGCTAGACCAACAACCACAAGAAGTGCAAGGTATTGTAAGAGAAGCCTATGTGACACAGAGAGAGATAAAGTAAAATCACCACCACCTTCTCTCACTGAGCAGAGACAAATTCATGAATTCAGACACCTCAAGGAGGTGATGTGCTTAAGACAAAAATCCAGGTTGGCCCGATGCAGCAATTAGTGTCCAGATATTCCAGCAGCTGCTTTTATCAATTTAGCAAGAATTTTGACAATCACAGGAAGAAAGGGTATTGGTCTAAAATTTGACAGAACTTTAGGGACAGTGGAAGTTTTTGTCAAGAGTAGAACCAATTGAGCCTGTTGCCAGATAGATAGAACAGTGGTAGCCAATAAAGAAGTGTTCATAAGCCTATTAAAAATAGGATTGACAGCCTCAGTCACCACAATCAATAGGTAAGTGGGGTAGGATTGACAGACAATCCAGACTTTATTTTCAAAACAGAAGTTTTAGATTTCTTTAGGGAAATAATATTAAACTGATAAAGCATGCAAAGTTCACAGGCAGAATCAGAGTTCCTAGGCCCATTGAAGTCAGGTAAGACAACGGTCATTGCCACATTAGCTTGAAATTTAGAAATGTTATCCTTAAAGAGTAGTGATATGTTATCACACAATTCCTCAGAAGGAGAGATATCACTAGTGCAAGATGCAGGTGATAAACATCTCTTAACAATTTAAAAAAATTCACAAGGCCCATTAGTTGCTGAAGCAATGTTTTTGTCAAAAACATTTGATACCATCGAACCAATCAAATTTAATAAGAGCGTGATCTAACCGTTGAAAATGGAAAGAGTTCCCTAACAGAAATACAGGAATCAGAGAAAATTAGATCAATAATATGGCCAGCTTAATGCCTAGGGGCAGCAGCTAGTTGAGAAAGATTAAGAAGTGATATTTTGTCAAGCAAGACTATAGCATTGCTAGCCGAAACGCAGTCAACATGAATGTTAAAATGCTCTACACCAGTACACCAAGAGACTTCTGAGGGGAAAAGAACAGATAGAAACCCAGAGCCTAAGTTCCATCTAAATAACTAACAGCAAATGTGGAGCACTGGGTGGCTTATTTGAATGCAATGCCAACCCCCTCCTCTCCTGTCAGGCCTATTCAGATGGCAAAAGGTATAACCAACGGGAAAAGTTGCCTCAATATCAGGCAAAGAAGTATCAGTAAGCCAGGTTTCCATCATGAACAAAATGTCAGGCTGTCCATCACATGGGAGATTGAAGATATGCACATTTTTTGCAATGAACAAACATTAATTAAAAATGTTGAGATAGGAGGAATTTAATAGTAGTGGAATGGCAAGCATCCAATGGCAAATCCACATTTGACTATGCTGTCAGAAAGCCTTGACCACAGTGGCAAATGCTCCCTATATTTGGATTGAATAATTCACCACTGATTTAGAAATAGATCTAGGAGATTTCCCTTCGGCCACTACAGATTTATTCCCCCTTACTCCCCTTTGTGCTGATGACAATTTCCACTCTCGTTTCTTAATCAGGTTCTCTTCTAGAAGCCTGTCCGAGCTTCATTTTAAAACATGTATACCAGACAATTGTTTCACTCCTAATGACCCTTCTAAACACCTCTCTGGAACTGGAGCTCAAGTTTCCTCAGTAGTCGTCTCTTTTACTTACCTTCTCAGACTACTAAGAAAAATTCTTTCATTTCTGGATGGTTAACATATGGTAATCACTGACATAATAGACTATTATTCAAGCCTTATATCTGGAGCTTTTTCAATGTTTACTGCAGAAATTAGAAGTTGTCTAAAGTGCAGCAGCAAAACTACTCTGTGGAGAACTTCAGTGTGCTCAATCAAGCCCTCTCCTCCATAAACTGTATTGGTTTCTGATTAAGCAACTAATCCACTTTGGATCCCTCTGTTCTGTACACAGGGGAGTCACTGACAACTCGTTCGTATTTATTAGAAGGTGGTTCCAAAGATGCTGCCCCACTAGGAGACTCCAATATGCATCTAACAATCTTTTATTTATCCCAATGTTATTCAAGCATAGACCTGGTGGGATATATTTGTTACTTGCTCTACAAAACTCCAGAACTCCCTCTCAAATTCTCTGTGCCATGCAAAATCTTTCCTTAGCTTCTCATAGCTTCTGATAGCTTCTTAAGACCTGGCTCTTTTGTCAGACTTTTTCTCCTTAGTTTTATGTAGGCTCTTATCTAATTCATATGCTCTTCTTCTACAGTGGTGTTTGTGCACTCAATGAAATCAACATAACCTAACATAACATTTCTCCTGTCAAAGACTGCTCTGCAAGTCATGATTGTAATACACAGGAATCTATGAAAATTGCCCCGCCCCACCTGGAGAAATCTCACTAGGTATCAGGAACATTCACTTTTTTTCCAGAAACAATCCCCCACTTTTGGGGTTTTCAGACGCAAATCCCTGCTTTAAAGGTTGTTTCTATTAAAGGTTGCTCGGAAATAGAAAAAATATAATGAGAATTCACAACATAACAGTACGCTTAGCTCTCAGCTTTAGTGAAACTGCATCAACCACATTACATCTGTAGTACTTTTGGCGAAGACATCCCTTCAAGTCAGGTGGGGCTTTTTAAATGATTTGGCAATGCTCTATCGGGACACCTTTGCCAAATCAGACAACTGGCAGGTCACTTGCCGCTCTTTTAAAATGAGACCCATTTTATTGATACTTATGAAAAATCCCATCACTATTCTAAAATGGATTACGTAGATTAAGTGATACTCCGCAGCAAACTCTACATTCTTTCAGTGCTGGGCCTGCATGATGCTCCCCTCCTTCCTGTGAAATATATGTTTGCAACAATAAAGTTTATAGTCTAATAAAAGGTCTCTAAAGTCGGGCTTCAAGCCCCAATTTAACATTGAAATGTTAAAAAGTATATCACACATACAGATAAACGTGCACATGCCAAATATAGACTGCAAAATTTTCTTCCACCAATATCAAAGCTTAGGAGAGTGGCCCTCCGACCTTACTTTTAATGAACATTCAAATAATTACCTCTATAAAAGAAATAATTAAGTTCTTCATCAAAATATCAAAAATGTACTATAAAAAAGAAAATCCCAATAGACATGCTGGAGGCTTAACAGAGCCCATGCTAATATGTTTTGCCTATAAATAATGTTAGAATAATTGCATAATTTAAATGGAAGGCAACATTGTTACTCAGAAACGCGACAAGATGCCCTTTCAATGTCAATTTGCATCCAATAATCTTATAGTCCTAAATCATTATGAAACCGAAAATGGCACATCATTCTATTTTTTTTTTTTTTTACTCTGATTATGTGAGTAGTTACTTTAAAACAACTACGGAACATAAATAATAACAAAGTAAGGGATGTCACAGACCTATGGTGTGACCTTATTCGCAAACATTGTTCCTACCGCAGTGAATTCTAGGTGGCCAAAAAATGTATCAAAGTATAATACATTTCCTTTTTCAACGAATCAATGTTATAGGAGTTTTTGATTTGTAAAGGGCAGGTAAGAAGGCAGACATTCCACCAGTACCAAACCATAGTATTTGAAATTTTAGTCTGAAAGTGCAAAGAGGCCCATTGACTTCAATAGGTGCATCCTTTTAATGCCTGTTTTGAGCAGGCGTTAAAAATGATGCCAAAAATAGCACAATAAAACTTGTAGATTTCATCGCACCATTTTTGCGGGAACCTAATGCCAGAATGCCCCCCTTGCATTGTGCCTGGCGCAGGCATAATGTGGCTCAAGGAGTCGCAAAGTGGTGCAATGCATGCATTGCCCCCCTTAGTAAATATGGTGGATTGATTTTTGCCTCGTTGAGCCACATTAGCATAAAAAATAATGACCCTAATGTGGCACAAGGAGGCTTTAAGGCCTTGTAAATCTGGCCCAAAGTTTCTTCTCCCATGCCAAGGATAGTTCATTTAAGTCCCATCTTAATGCATCATTTTATGGAAGCTTACTTTGAGGTAATATTAGGCTGGTTGTAGAATATTGCTTCCTTTGACACTTTGGCCTGGCTCACAAACCAGTTTTTTTTGTTGTTAAAACATGTCCTTGATGGCAAACAGAGGAGTACTTACTGCAAGCACATTACTCTCTCCCCTAAATATGGTAACATTGCCTCCTCCCCAATTGGCATATTTAATTTACCTGTAGTAAAGTGCACTATATGTGCCTAGGACCTGTAAATTAAATGCTATCAGTGGGCCTGAGCACTGATTGTGTCATTCACATAAGTAGCCCCTTAACCATGTCTCAGGCCTGCCATTGCAAGGTCTGCGTGCACAGTTTTACTGCCACCTTTCCTTGGTATTTAAAACCTCTTGCCAAGCTTTAAACTCCCCTTTCTCTATGCACATCACCCCCTAATGTAGGCCCTAGGTAACCCATCTGGCATTGTGAAGTGCATTTAAAAGGCAGGACATGTACATCTACATTTTACATGTCCTGGTAGCGAAAAACACCATAAAGTGAGGCATGCTCCTCTCATAGACCAGCATTTGGGAATACTTTAATGTACTTTTAAGCTGTAATTCCTGATCAGAAAGGAGTAGGTGCATCATGTTTCATATCTTTGGAATGGGAATGATAAAATCTCTTTACTGGTAAAGTCAGATTTAACATTACTATCTTAGAAATGCCACTTTTAAAAAGTAGTCATTTCTCTGCCCTTACTGCTCTGTGTGCCTTACAGTCTGTCTCTAATACACCTCTGGTCTGTATCGGGTGACAGCTCCCCTTGTGCATGCCATCTAGACAGACACAAACACAGGACACTCAACTGAATCTGCATTCACCTGCATACTGATGGGTCTTCCTGGGCAGGGAGGGTGGAGAGGCTCACACTTACACATGAAAGAGTAGTAGCCTGACCCCACACAAACCACTGATAATCCCCCACAGACAGCCTGGCAGACAGGAGTGGGCTGAAAGGGAACTTGTGCACTTCAAAGCTACTCTTTGATGTCCTCCCACTTCAAAGGGACTTTTGGGTATAAGGACTGGGTCCCTGACCCACTCAAATTGACACGTCTGGACCTGGAACTGAACATCTTTCAGAAAAACTCCTGAGCTGCTCAAAGGACTGAACTGGACTGCTTTTCTAGAAGGACTACTTTTCCATTTGTTGCCCTGCTGCCTGGTGCTCTCTGACTCTGCTGGAAGGAGCCTCTGCCCCCCAGAGTGATCTCCAAGGGCTTTCTGGCTTGCCTCCTGTTCTCCTGCAGTCTCATGGACATCAAAGGCTGCCTGCAACTCTCCTGGTGCTGCTGGTCCCTGTCTTCTGTGAGTCTCCCCCTTGCCTGATGTGCTCTGTGCCTCCTAAGCTCTGGGTCTCAGAATTGGGTTCTGCAGTTGCTTTCTGGAACAAGTGTTGCATCGCTTCCAGTGCAAGTGAAATATCAGCGCATCGCTCACTGATGGTTACTCAGAGGCGGCTGGGCAACAGTGGATTTACAGCCTGCATGGCTCACTGATGACGCTCTGCGTGGCCCAATGACAACGCATTGCATTCACTTTCATGGAGCCCGGCGACGACAGTGACCCAACTGCACGGAAAATACTGATGCATCATGTCCTCAGCATCGAAGCTTTGCTCCAGCAAAGGTAATGTTTTAGCTGAACCTGGTTCAGTTCTATCACCACCTACCCTCCATCATGGTCGGCCTGTGTTTTGGATCTGCACGGTCCCTCACGACCTCAAGTAACCTTTTTCCCACTAGTGACTTCTAAGCACTGTTTTCCCAATGAGGCCCTCATTACAACCGTGGCGGCCAGTGTTAAAGCGGCGGTAATACCGCAAAAAGGGAGGCAGAAAAAGAAAAGGGATCACGACCGTATCGGACACCGCCAACATAGACAGCCACTTTAACACTCCGACCGCCACGGCGGTACAAACAAACAGCGTGGTGGACACCGCCAACAGACAGGCGGAACACAATGTACCGCCCACCCTATCACAACACGGCTATCCCCCACCTTTTCCGGGGCGGAACCAACACAAATAAAAACACGGTGGAAACAGTACACAGAAGGGAAAACACTCACCTCTCCACACCCACGAGGAACCAGGACCCCATGGAGCCCGAACTGCAGATCCTGCCGGCGATGGTCTTCCTGCTCCTTTATCAGGAGCTCCAACGACGGCGGCGACGACCACGGTGAGAACTGCACCTATAACACAGGGGAGGGGGGAGGGAAAAGAGAGTGACACACACATGCACACGCAACACCACCACCCCCACCCTCACCCACAACACCATACACACAAATACATGCTGCAACATTACATATACACCTCCCCACCACCCCTTGAATAACGCAAGGACAAAAGGAAATGATTGTAACGATTGTAATTAAAAAAAAATCCATCAGTCAAAACTCAAAATCCAGTATGTACAATTATGTACACCAACTACACAAGTCCGGATAGTGCACCAGTCATTGTCCGTGGACCACTGGGCCCAAAATGCATGGGTGAGGCCCACACTAGATACCTGACTCCAAACGGAGAGAACACTGCAGGGGCATCACATAGAAAATACACAGGCACCTTAGGGGGAGAGCCAGGGGGCACCACAGCCTGATGAACGCACAACACCACTGCTCAACGACGGGGCTCCATGCCCATTGATGTATCCTGGGGAGTGCAAAGACACAGTCTCTCAAGTCTCTCCAGTGGGTGGTTTGCCCACTGCTTTATCCTGGGGAGTGTAAAGCCACAGTCTCTCAAGTCTCTCCAGTGGGTGGTTTGCCCACTGCTTTATCCTGGGGAGTGCAAAGCCACAGTCTCTCAAGTCTCTCCAGTGGGTGGTTTGCCCAATGCTGCATCCTAGGGAGTGCAAAGCCACAGTCTCTCAAGTCTCTCCAGTGGGTGGTTTGCCCACTGCTGCATCCTGGGGAGTGCAAAGCCACAGTCTCTCAAGTGGATAACAGTCTCCACTGGTTCTGGAGGGGGCTTTGTGCTCAGAGTGCTTCATCCTGCCAAGGACTGAGGTAGTGGATGTGATAATCCACTGGTTCTGGAGGGGGCTTTGTGCCCATAGTGCTTCATCCTGCCAAGGACTGAGGTAGTTGATGTGATAATCCACTGGTTCTTGAAGGAGCTTTGTGCCCAGAGTGCTTCATCCTGCCAAGGACTGAGGTAGTGGATGTGATACTCCGCTGGTTCTGGAGGGGGCTTTGTGCCCAGAGTGCTTCATCCTGCCAAGGACTGAGGTAGTGGATGTGATACTCCACTGGTTCTGGAGGGAGCTTTGTGAACAGAGTGCTCCACGTGCATTGTGGCCACAACAATACACTCGCCTGGGTGTGTGTGCCACCAGATTGCCGAGGTACAGGTAGGTTGATACACCATGGAGCCAGAGACATACCCCACACTGCTGCGGCTTCACATTCCATATGCAGGTGGCAACTGTGATGACAGTGATGCTTCATGGAAGCTGCCCAGGCTCCTGGGACTCACCAACAGCCTCGGATGACCGACCACTGGGGATGGCAGCCATGTCTGCGGTGGTGCCACTGGCTCAGGATGTCGCGGGGCCACTGGCAGTGCTTGCAGCGGTTTCAGTCGTGGCGGTGTTTGCGGCGGGCTCTGTGGCAGCGGTGCTTGCGGCGGGCTCTGTGGCGGCGGTGCTGGCTACGGGCTCTCTGGCGGCAGTGCTTGCGGTGGTGTCAGTCGCGGCGGTGCTTGCGGCGGGCTCTGTGGCAGCGGTGCTTGCGGCGGGGTCTGTGGCAGCAGTGGTGGCGGTGGGGTCTGTGACAGCGGTGAGGGCTGCGGGGTCTGTGCCAGAGGTGCTGGCGGTGGGCTCTGTGGCAGCGGTGCTGGCGGCGGGCTCTGTGGCAGTGCAGGTGGCGGTGCAGGTAGCGGTGCAGGTGGCTTTCTTCTCTGCCGTACAGGTTGGTGTCGATGTGGACAGAAGGTGTGACACTGGTCCCTCAGTCGGTGCCACCATGCCCTCTCCTGACCTGCCCTTCAGTTTCTGGCCCTTCCCCACCTTTGATGGTGGCACAGCTGTCTTGCCACTATCCCCTTTCGTTTTCCCTGACCCCTTGGTGGTAGGTGTTTTCGGCTTCTCCCTCTGGGATGTGGGCACCTTTTTCACCTTGGCAGGTGGCAGAGTGTCCTTGTCCTCGCTCCGTGGCACACTGGCAGCCCTGATGGTTGGCGCACTCCAAGACCCCACAGATGATAGCACCACTGTGCCTGGGGATGTGGTGGCTGAGGTGCTGGGCTGAAACCTGGAAAGCCTGGCTCTAGAGGAAGGACGGGGGGGGAGGTGTAGGGAAGAGGTCAATATTAGCCAGGAAAAGTTTTTTAGACACACTGGGACGGGTAGATGGAGGGGGTTTGGGAGCGGAGGTAGAGGTAGTGGTTGTAGGAGATGTATGTCTGCTGAATTTGAGTGAAGGTGCATGGGCTGGAGGCTGTTGTGAGGTGGATGGCTGTTGGGTGGGTGTGTGCCTGCGTTTGTGTATTTTGGGAGGAGGGCTCACAGACACACTGTGAGAGGACACTGGGGATGTGTGAATGGTAGTGGGGGTGGTGAGTGCACGTGAGCGGTGTGTGGTGATGGGCGTGCTGGTGATGGAGGTAGTGGCTGAGGATGTAGTACATGCAGGTCTGAGTGGAGACGAGACTGGGAGGGAGGAGGGAGACGTGGAGGATGGGGACACAGTGGAGGCAGTGGATGTTGGTATGTGTGCAAGGGTTTGATGCTTGTGTGAGTGCCTGTGGGATGTGTGGTGCTTATGTTTGCCTGAGCCACCCTTGTGTGTTGAGGTGTGTGCATGCTGGTCTGATGGTGTGCTTGGGATAGGCTGAGGTACAGGGGATTGGGTCTGGGTGGAGGAAGTTGGAGGGGGGAGGCTAGACACAGGGACAATGGCTGCCATCAGTGCTGAGGCCAGAGCCTGAAATGCTCTCTGTTGGGCTGCCTGGCCAGAATGAATGCCCTCCAGGTATGCATTTGTTTGTTGCAGATGCCTCTCACCACCCTGGATGGCATTCAGAATGGTAACAGTGAGGGATCTCAGGAGTTCAATAGCCTCCTCACTGAGGGCAGCAGGGCTGACTGGGGTAGGGGCTGAGGTGCCTGGGGCGAAGGAGATGCCCACCCTCCTGGGTGAGCGGGCACAGGACACACGCTGAGGGGCTGCTGGGAGGCTGGTGCTGGTGGGGGGGTGGCGGCTGTACCTGTTGATGCGGGGGGCACATAGGGGCCCGTCACCGCAAGGGAGTTCCCATCAGAGGAGGAGTCACTGTCACTGCTGTCTGCTCCTGTCCCTGCCGTGGAGCTCCCCTCGCCCTCCATCCCACTGGTTGCTTCAGACTCCGTTATTTCGCCCTCCAGGGTCAAGTGGGATGCAGCTCCCTCCTGCTCCGGTGCCACTGCTCCTCCGCCTGATGATGCTATTGCACACAAGAACAATGGGGGGGGAAGCAGAAGAAAGACATGTTCAGTGCATGCAACACCACTACCATTGGCGGACACAACAGACACAGCAGCCCTCTGCACTACGCCATGCACTTATAGTTCCTAGATTTATCACATGCCCATGGGGTACAAGGCCTAAGCCCGATTGCTGCACACCTTGAAGTCACAGGAGCCTGACTATGTGTAGGTGGCACTAACCACTAGTGGGGTTGGGGTGCCACAGAGCCTGCCTCACAAGGGACCTTGCCTACCAAGCTCGCCCTGGCCTAGGGGAATCCTCTGCCCACCTCCCCAGCCCAATCAACTTGTAATGCGCGCAAAGTCAGCAGAATGATAGTGTACTCACCCCCTTGTGGCTGCTGTGATGCGCTCAAGCGCCCATCCAACTCCGGATACGCCACTGCCAGGATCCGGAACATCAGGGGGGTCATGGTGCGACGGGCACCCCTCCCACGTTGGGCGGCCATCCCCAGCTGGGCCTCCACTGTCTTCTTGCTCCAGTGACGAAGGTCCTCCCATCTTTTCCGGCAGTTGGTGCTCCGTCTGTGGTGGACCCCAAGGGTCCGGACGTCCCTGGCAATGGCATGCCAAATAGCCTTCTTCTGGTGGGCGCTGACCTAGAGGAATAGTACAGGGGAAAAGGAAAATCTTTACCCGTCCGGGCAGTCATCCTCTTTGGCCCACATTCCCACCCTTGCCCTGACACACATACACTCACCGTCTGCAGATGCAGGCCTCAGTTCCCCCCCCATTTTTCTTCCATCCACACCACTCCAAACAGGCATTGCCCATGCAGCATTCTGACAGTGTGCTCACCTGTTTGTCTGGAGGACCGTACAGTTGTGTGTACTGGGGGAGGACCCCATCCACTAGTTTCTCCAACTCCTCCAAAGTGAAGGCAGGGGCCCTTTCCCCAGACACATGAGCCATCGTCGCTTCCAGACTGAGGTCACAGCAGCACTTGCAGTGTAGGTCCTCTCCTGTTTAAGGTCAGGTATCAAGTGAGGGAACAGACAGAAAATGCCGGTCACGTCCGCGGCGGTGCGTACCGTCACTGCCGGCGTACATCGTTATTGGCTCCTGGGACCCATGGGGTCCAATGTTAACCAATGCAGGATTACGCTGCGGTCTTCGACCGCCTACCGCGACGGTGTACGCCAGCGCAGTTACTTCATATCCCCTTGTCCCACCTTACAGGTCAGGCAGCCGCCATTTCAGGGGGCCACATGGCATTAATTTTAACTGTGCCACACCAATGTAGGCCTTGCATACACACAGTAACAGGCACATTGCGAATTAATAAATGTGTGAAAATGACATTTTGTGATACCTCAGTGTTGGCTGACTCTCTGCTCGCTGTTCTCGTCCATAGGGCACGTCCGCTGGGGCAGGTGATGAGATGGCGGCATCGCCCGGTGTACAGACTGCTGGTGGACCTGTCAACAATGGAAGAGAGACACGTAATAGTCACCTGCAGACTTGATCGTGCAACAATCCATGAACTGTGTGCCCAGTTGGAGCCAGACCTGATGTCAGCTATCTGCCATCCCACAGGGAGACCCCCTCTAGTGCAGGTCCTGTCAGTACTCCATTTCCTGGCAAGTGGTTCCTTTCAAACAACAGTGGCCATTGCATCAGGGATGTCCCCACCAATGTTCTCTAACGTGTTGTTCAGAGTGTTGTCTGCCCTGCTGAAACACATGCGCAGTGTTCCCTCAGGTGGAGGATTTGCCCACAGTGAAAGGTGACTTCTATGCCCTGGGACATATCCCCAACATCGTAGGTGCCATTGATGGGACACATTTGGCCTTGGTACCCCCACAGGTGTACAGAAACTGGAAGAGCTACAATTAGATGAATGTGCAGATGGTGTGTTTGGCTAACCAGTACATCTCCCATGTGAATGCCAAATTTCCTGGCTCAGTGCATGACGCTAACATTCTGAGGAATAGCAGCCTCCCTTATGTGATGGGGCAACTCCAGAGGCATCGTGTGTGGCTAATAGGTGAGGACAAGGACCCTCTACAGTGTGAATAGTTGTCTGGGTCTGGGGTTGTCCCTACGGGTTAGTGTGTGTCTAACAGTTGTCCCTCGACATTTGCAGGTGACTATGATTACCCCAACCTGTCATGGATTCTGACCCCAGTGAGAAATCCCAGGACAATGGCAGAGGAACGCTACAATGAGGCACATGGGCGAACTAGGAGGTTGATTGAATGGACCTTCGGCCTCCTGAAGGCCAGGTTACGGTGCCTCCATATGACAGGTGGTTCTCTCCACTACTCACCAAAGAAAGTGTGCCAGATAATCGTGGCCTGCTGTATGCTGCACAACCTGGCTTTGCGACGGCAGGTGCCTTTTCTGCAGGAGGATGGGCCAGATGATGGTCTTGTGGCAGCTGTGGAGCCTGTGGACAGTGAAGAAGAGGAGGCAGAAGAAGAGGATATCAACAACAGAAACTACATTATCCAGCAATATTTCCAGTGAGACACAGGTAAGAAGATGTCACTGCCTCACACATCTCAAACTATTGTTGGTGCTAGCATAAGTCTGTCATTTTCACTCAGTGTATGGACCCTGACTTGTCACTTTGCCTTTCCATTTAACAGATGTGGGTCCCACTTTGTGCCCTCTGCTATATTTTCTCCAGCCCTACAGCTGTGTTTCATCAGTATGTGAACAATTAAATTGACATTGCTATATTCCATAGTTATTGCAATTACACATTTGTGAAAGAACAGACTGACTCCAGATTGATTTGTGATTGAAGTGTGTTTATTTCTGTGCAAATAAGTAGAGGGGGTTGTGAAATGGGCAGGGGTGATGGTGGAGGAATGTCCATGGCAGAGTCCAGTCTATTTGTTTCACAAGTGCATTGTCCAAAGGGGCATGGGAAGTGGAGCAAGGGCAGTTGATGGATGGACAGGGTGACAAAGTGGGACAGAAGGGTGATATTCAGGGGGGTCTCATTTCCTGGCAGGGGACTTCGCAATGTTCTCTGTCTTGTTCCTGGATCACAGGGACCGTTTGCGGGGTGGCTCTCCATCTGCAGGGGGTGGGGTGCTGGTGTCATGTTCCTGTGGCGGTGCCTCTTGTCCACTAGCGCTGGCAGAGGTGGAGGGCTGTTCATCATCCAGGCTAGTGTCAGGGGCCCCTTGTTGTGCCACAGTGTCCCTCCTGGTGTTGACAAGGTCTTGCAGCACCCCTGCAATGGTGACCAGGGTGGTGTTAATGGACTTCAGTTCCTCCCTGATCCCCAGATAGTGTTCTTCCTGCAGCCGCTGTGTCTCCTGAAACTTGGCCGGTACCGTTGCCATCGTCTCCTGGGAATGATGGTACGCTCCCATGATGTTGGAGAGGGCCTCGTGAAGAGTGGGTTCCCTGGGCCTGTCCTCCCCCTGTCGCACAGCAGTCCTCCCAGTTCCCCTGTTTTCCTGTTCCTCTGTCCCCTGAACCGTGTGCCCACTGCTACTGCCCCCAGGTCCCTGATTGTCTTGGGTTGGTGGGTTTGCCTGGGTTCCCTGTAGTGGTGGACACACTGCTGATTGACATGTCCTGGGGAAAGAGGGACGGGCCCGCTGGGTGGGTGCTGTGCTGGTATTTCCTGAGGGGGGAGGCTCTGTGGTGGCTTGTGCCAGTGTCAGGGGAACCGACTGTCCCGAGGTCCCTGATGGGCCGGGCTGGTTATCTTGATCCAGTTGTGCAGAGCTGCTGTCATCACTGTGGGTCTCTTCTGTGGGGGGACTGGATATGTCTGGTACCTCCTGGCCGGTGAGGTTGGGTAGGGGTCCTGCAGGGGTGTAAAGCCATTATTATTGCATCTGTGTGTGCCATCGTGTGCAATGGGTGAGTGACCCTGTACTCCAGTGCTTGCATTCTTGTCTAGGGCCTTGTGTGGTAATTGGTTTGGGGTCTGTGTAGGTATCTGTAGTGGACATGCTTGGGTGATAGGTGTCCATGCATTGGTGTTACATGCAGGGCTTGGTTTTGGGTTGTGTGGGTTGTGTTGGTGGGGTATCCGTGGGTTGTTGGGGTGATGGGTGTGAGGGTAAGGGTGGGAGTATGTGATGGCAGGTGGAGTGGGGGGGATAAGGTAGTAAAGATTTGCCTTACCAGAGTCCAGTCCTCCTCCTACTCCTGCGAGGCCCTCAGGATGCAGTATTGCCAAGACTTGCTCCTCCCATGTTGTTAGTTGTGGGGGAGGAGGTGGGGGTCCACCGCCAGTCCTCTGTACAGAAATCTTGTGTCTGGAGACCACGGAACGCACCTTCCCCCGTAGGTCATTCCACCTCTTCCGGATGTCTTCCCTAGTTCTTGGATGATGTCCCACTGCATTGACCCTGTTGACGATTCTGCGCCATAGCTCCATCTTCCTAGCAATGGAGGTGTGCTGCACCTGTGATCCGAATAGCTGTGGCTCTACCCGGACGATTTCCTCCACCATGACCCTGAGCTCCTCCTCAGAGAACCTGGGGTGTCGTCGGGGTGCCATTATGTGGTGTAGGTGATGTGTGACTGTGGTGTGTGTTGTGATGCGTGAGGGGATGTGTTGTGTGTTGTTTGAGGTGCGTTGATGTTGTGTGAGTGATGATGCTGTGGGTCTGTGGATGCTGGTGTTGTTTCTGGTGGTGTCTCTCTCTGGCGTGGTATCAGAATTCTGGTAGTAAGGGTGTGTGGGTGATGTGGGTGGGTGTTTTATATTGGATTGGGTGTGTGGGTGTGGTGTGTGTATGTGTATTAGGTGTGTGTATTTCGAATTGTCCAATGTGGTTGTGTTTTGTAAATGTGTGTGTATTTTGAGCACGGCGGTGTGTACTGCCAATGGAATACCCCGGTTGAAAGATCGCCGCGTGGATTTGTGGGTCGTGATAGTGTGGGCGTATTCCTGTTGGCGTGACGGTGTCGGTTTTGTTATCGCGAGTTTATCACTGACCTTCGGTGTGGCGGACTTGTGTGGGTGTCTGGATTGTGGCGGATTCCGAGCTGTGGGTCGTAATAGCTGTAGCGGAATTCCGCCGCCGCAGGGGTGTGTTGGCGGTCTTCTGCACGGCGGTAAGCGGGATTTACCGCCAGGGATGTAATGAGGGCCTTAATCTTTAAATATTCATATCTCGATTTCTCCTGGATGGATTTGTGTTGTTCTGGTCTTGGTTTACTCAGATAAATATCCTCTATGTTACCAACCTGATGTAGAGTCTTTTTGTGGTGTTTTCATTGTGTTACTGTATGTGTTATTGCACAAATACTTTACACTTTGCCTCTAAGTTAAGCCTGCCTGCTCTGTGCCAAGCTATCAGAGTGTGAGCACAGGATACTTTTAGTTGTGTTGTGACTTACCCAGACTAGGATTGTGGTCCCTACTTGGACAGGGTGCATACCTCTGCCAACTAGAGACCCAATTTCTAACGATTATGTATACATAGTAATTTGGATTCCTTTGGGTGTAGTTTTAATATGCAGGCTGTCTGAGAATAGGTAAACCCCTCTATTCTGCCTACACCATGTGCAGAAAGACTATCTGGTGCCTGGTGATAGGCTCTGATAAAAAGTTGGGGTGACTCCTCATGGCATTCTATTTTTGGAGACTAAGTCATGGTGCCTACTGAGCTTTCTGCCACTGGGACAGGAAGATAGAAGGCGGAGCCTCCAATATTATATTTAAGGGAACTGAAAGTTTGTTTGGTGCTCAGGGGTTGGGGCTTCAGGCCAGTGGCTGGCTGAGCAAGCCCCACATTCCATTCTGTTTAACAAATTTTTCCCTAATGGTGTTATGGATTTTCTTACCTCACACCCATCATGTCTGGCTGATAAGGGGAAAGTGTCCTAACCTGACCAGCCAGTGGGGCTGACCCCACCATTATGGAAAAAAGCAGGACAAGGAATGGTATATGATGCTGGACTGTCTAGGATTCAGGCCCCACCCGGCACTAGACAGTATTTCTACCTACATGGGGAATCAGATTAGGTTGTTTACTACCTCTCAGCCAGCCCATATATATATAAACTACATCAAAAGAAATACACATTTCTTCTTGTTGCCTTGGGGATTGGCTGCAGTATTCGGGCTCTGGGGCAGCTGGTACGTAGGGAACCCCCTTCAACAGTGGGAATTTTTGAAAACCTCGAGATCTCGGAGAATTCAGGGCGATGTGACTTGTTTGGCTCTCAGCGTTTTTTCTTACTGAGAATGCTCTGTGTGAGAAAAGAGGGAGGATTGCAGAGGCCCTCTAACGTTTTGCCCCATTTTTCACTTTTTGCTGGTGTTTCCCTGACTCTGATGGCGCCCTGGTACTGTAAACCAGTCCCAGGGCCTGTGCTCTGTATACACTAAGGCCCTCATTCTGACCTTGGCGGTCTTTTCGCAAGACCGCCGAGTTACCGCCGCGGTGAAGACCGCCGACCGCGGCGGTATGCCGCTGTGCGCATTCTGACCGCTGGGAGCGTTCCGCCGGAAAACCGCCAGCAGCCACACTGGCGGTCGGCGGGAAAGTGGAGACTGGTCAACCTCCACCGCCACGCCAGCAGAACACCGCCCACAGAATTACGACCCACATTTCTGTGTGGCGGTCTTCTGTTGGCGGTCTTCTGTTGGCGGTCACCTCCCCATGGCTCCCGTCGCCTCCCGGAGGACCAACGCACAAGGTAAGTTGACCGTCCGTGAGGGGAGGGGGTGGGGGGGTGTTGTGTGATGTGGGCGTGCATGGGGGTGTGCGTGTGAGTGTGTAGAGGGGGTGTGTGAGTGCGTGTATGCGGGCGGGGGGTGCTGCTGTGTCTATGGGTAATGTGTGCTGTTCGGCAGGTGCGCATGTCTGCATGTATGTGTGCGGGTATGTGTCCCCGTTGTGTATGTGTGTGTAGGGGGTGTGTATATGTGCATGTTGGGGGTGTGTGCATGTCGGGGTGCATGTATGTGCATGTCGGGGTGGGGGTGGGGAGGGGGTTCGTACCACCTCTGGGGGGTGGCAGGGGGGTGGAGGGTGTGGGGGGAGGACTCGGGTGGGTAGTGGGGGGTGGGGGAGACCCCTATCAGTGCCAGGGAAGGAATTCCCTGGCCCCGATAGTGCTTACCGCCATGGTTCGCACGGCGGTTCCCGCCCGCAAGAAACCGCGGCGGTAGGCAGGGTCATAATACCCTTGGCGGTCTTGGGACGACCGCCGGGCCGGAGTGCGCAAACTCCAGCCCCGCGGTCATGACCGCCGTGGCGGTCGGAGTGGAGAAGTGGCGGTCGGTCGCGGCGGGGACCGCCGCGGTCAGAATGCCATTTTTAATACCGCCGGTCTGTTCGCGGTCCGACCGCCGTCTCTCCGCCGACCGCCAGGGTCAGAATGAGGGCCTAAATATGCAAATTAGGCTAATTATAATTGGCTATGTCAACCTATCTATAAGTCCCTAGTATATGGTAGGGAATGGAGGCTTAGGAACCCCAGCATAGATAGTGCACCCATACATAGGTGCACTGCTGAGGTGTCCAGGGTCATTTTAAAGGCAGGCCTGCCTTTCTGGCTGCTTTTAAATTAAAGTTATATGCAAATTCGACTTTGGAATTAAAAGTACTTCCAAAGTCTTAAAATATCTTATTTTTACATATAAGTCACCCCTAAGGTTTGCCCTATGTGCCCCTAGGGCTGGGTGCCATATAACTATAAGCAGGGGCCTTATAAAAATAGCTTTATAAGCACTGGTGAGGTAAAACAGCCAAATTTGTTTTTCCCTCATTGTAGTGAATGGCCTCCATAAGCTAGAATGGGGAAACTTTTATTTTATTTAAGTCCCCTTAAGTGTCAGATACCTCAAGTTTGGTATCAAATTTATTGTTACAATAATTCCCACAACTTTCAATTGTTGAATTTAATATAACTTGTTCAGGTAAAGTGGCTTTATCTCTGCCTAAAAAGCTGCCAACTTCAGCCCTGTAGTGTTCTGCTCTGATTAGCCAGCCTGCCTTGATGAGGTGTGAAGTAGCCTGGGCTGAAAACAAAGGAATGCGTCTGGGGGAAGAGAGCTTCCTTCATCAGATGGAGAAGAAGGAAGAGGGAGGGCTGCCAAACTGGTCTTCAAAGGTAGGGAAGGACATTTGGAGAAGCCCAGAACCTCCCTCACATCCTGCAACCCCAGACAATTAGGTGCCATATTAATGAGATTAGGAGAGGGCAGGAGAAGGGTGTGTTTAAACTGGGGTGGGCTCAGCCAGATGTAACCTCCAAAAATCAGTTTCAGTCATGATGGATTTTTGAGTAATGTTGCTCCCTGGGATTGATTTTTGCCACACTTCCTAGGAAGTGTTCATCACAGGGCAAAGGACCCTGAGCCTGATTGGAGAACCAGGACCCCTCTGTTTTTCACCCAAGAGCAAGGATAAAACTGGCAGACCTGCACCCATACCTCAGATCCCTACCAGATCCCTACCTGATCCCTACAAGGAAGAAGTACAGGAAAAGAAGGACTGCCCTACTGGATTCCTAACCTGCACCTAGACACTGCACTCTGGAGGATTGCACCAGCTGCACAATTGGGCTTCACAACACGAAGGACTTTGCCTGGCTTCAACTGGTTCAAGGAGGGACTCCCTGTTTGCTATAGGTGAAAAATTGCTAACCAGAGTCCCCTGTACCAACTCCTGATGAAACTGACCAGCTGATCACTGTCCAGTGGCCAATTTGGAGTTTGTGCTACATGCATTCTGTGAGTTGTAATCCGCACCCTCATGTAGCATCTCAGAGTTTCTAGAAACTTGGGGTGAGCTGTGGACCTCAAAAGAACCTTAAAAGAAGATCCAGAAGTTTGGAGAAGTTTGGAGAACTTTTGGAAAAAAGCTCCATAAAGGGACCGACCCACCTCAGCAACTCGAGCCGGCTTGCCTCAACCCGACTCAGCCTGACTTGCAGGTACGTCCCGGTGAAGAAAATCTCCAAAAAAGTGACTGAATCTGAATGTAGAAAGTTGACCGAGACCTCCCAGGCAGTGTATCCGAAGAGGGCTCTAAGAACGTCGGATCAAGATTCAGGTTTGCCCCGGTCGAAGGATTTTCAGTTAAAAAAATTGTCTAAGTCCAAACATAGAAATCTCCAATGAGGGCTCCTACGACGCGGATCCGAGGAAGAATTCTAGGAGGTCGGATTGGACTGGCGACTTGGTCCTGCTGAAGAAAATCTTCAAGAAAATGACTAAGTCCGAAGGGAAACTTTTGACCGAGGCTATAGCCGAGCAGGTCTCCATCGCGGTCGGCCTTAAACTTTGACTTTGCACCGGTCAAGGTGCGACAGATGACCAGATTGGCGCTTTTCATTTCAATACACTTGAAAACAGTAATTCTTTAAAAATTCATATCTCCGGTTCCCCTCATCGGATTTTAATCATTTTGGTGTCATTTTAAAGATACCAATATAATCTATTTTTATATTGGTGTTGGATTGTTATTGTGTTTTGTGTTTTACTTATTTACTGTTTTGTGATTTTTAAATGCTGTACACATTTGTCTCCTAAATTAAGCCTAGTCGCTTGTTGCCAAGCTACCAAGGATTGAGTTGGGTTTATTTTATTGAGACTTAACTGGCCCTAAGTGGAGGTTAGTGGCCTTTTGCTAAGTGTAGATACTTACCTGCCCTTAGCAATAATCAATTTTCCAACACTCTGCAAATGCAAATCTAGCATGGCTAAAACATGGCTAACACACCCAGTTTTCCCTCTATTTCCAGGCGGAATAGGTGCAATATTTCCACCTGGAGTAGGCCATTTCCAAGGAAATCAGATCAAATTTGGTCATTTATGAAACCTAGAGACACACGGAAATATATAGCGGTGTGGCTTGTGTGAACTTCAGCTTGTCTTTTGACACAGAAGGCCCTGTGAATGTCAAAGTATTAATCATGTTTTTTAAAATATCTTTTTATTGAACATTTGTACATATAATCTGTACGTAACAAAGACAATTTATCATATGTTTTGAGTCTTATTTTGGAATATGACCCCAGATTACTACTTACCTTTCCCCCTTCCTAGCCCAAAACTGTGAAATCCCCAAATCTCTCCCCACCCCTACTCTTTCCTTTGTACAACATTCAATACTTGTGTGCTACGGCATACGACTGTGTCATGTCCTCAGTCTTGGAACAGACCCATAAATGATCACCTCTGTTATGATATTATCTATGGAATCAATAGGGGTACCTTACACAAGAACAACATGTAGGATTGTTGTAACCAACTGTAGCGTGATATATCAAAGGGAGAGTCTACGGAGAACAAGCATCATCCTTAATGTGATGTTCAAATGCTTTGCCTAGAGAGTTCCAGTCTTGCGCAATAGGGTGTTTTCTTAAACCTGCCCTCTCCTCACTATGCAAGTGTATACTCTTGGAAGATAGTTAAGGGAGCAATACCTTGCCCCATATCTGGATTGTTGGTTAGGTCAGGCTCTTCCAATTAATTGTAATATTCTTCTTCACCATTAGTAATTTAGGCCCTCATTATAACATTGGCAGTATATATCGCCTACTGCCACCGCAACGGATGCCAAAAGACCCTCGCCACGGTTACCAGCCGTCAGCCGGATTATGACCATAACCAGATTTCTGCCAGAAGGATGGCGGAAATCTGGCTGTGGTCATGCTGGTGGGCTGCGGTAAGGTGCAGCAGCGCCATGCCAGTAGACCGCCGCAGACCGTATCATGAGACATGATACGGCCTGGCGGTGTTCTGCTGGTGGACGCTGCTGCTGGCAGCAGCACCCAGTCCCGTCTCCTGCCGGAGGACCCCTTCACAAAAGGTAAGTTGGGTGCTCTGACAGGGGAGGGGGGGTGGGAGGTGTTGTGTGAGTGTGGGGGTGTGGGTGTATGTCTGTATGGGCACGTATGCTGGTGTGTGATGTGTGTTGTCTGTGCGTGTGTGTATGGATGTGTGAGTGCGTGTATGTTGTGTTGTGTGCATGCTTGTGTGCATGTATGTTTGTATTTGTGGGTGGATGTGTGTGTGAATGGATGTATGAGTGTGTGTATGCGTGTGTACGTTGGTGAGTGAAGGTGCGTGTATGTCGTGGGAGGGCTCTGGAGAGGGAGGGGGGAGTTGGGTGGGAACCTGGGGAGGGTAGGGGGACGTGGAAGACCCTTATCAGTGACAGGGAAGGAATTCCCTGTCACTGAAGGTGCCTACCACCATTGTTTTTGTGGCAGTAAGGTAGACACGAAAACCATGGTGGCAGGCGGGGTCATAAACCCGCGGGCGAGCTAGTGATGGCCGCCTGGCTGGAGACTGAAGTCTCCAGCCCGGCGGTCATTACCGCTGTGGCAGACGGTGTGGTACATTGGTGGTTTGGCTTGAGCCAAACCGCCAATCTCATATTATGGGGAAAAGTACTGCCAGCCTGTTGGCAGTACTTTTCTCCATTTTACCGTCGTCCACCGGGGTCATAATATCCCCCTTAGTCTTTAACTGCTTAAATTTCAGCTCATCACCTAGGACAGAAGGTCCATTAATCAGTAAGAGAGCCACATGACCAGAGCATGTGGGACAGGATTTAGTCAGAAGCATGCCAGCTGGGATAGTTTGAGTTCACTAGCAATACGGTTTGGGTTCAGGTATGTTTTATTCAGGATGTTGAACTGGATATATTTAAAGCTTAAATTGCATGAGACTTTGTGTGGATAGTGCAATATTCGCTGCCACTCTGCATCGTGGAGTGGGCGTGCCAAGTTCCCCTTCCACTTCACTCAGAGAGAGTCCCTAGACTGGTCACAGTGCTGAAGATGAGCTTTGTAAAACCATCTAAACAATTTAGTACTGTCTCCGATAGTATATCACACTTTGGTTAATGTATGGTACTGTGTTTGACTTGTGCATAGGTTAGGAAATTGCCAGGAGGAATATCAAACTCTGTCATGAGGGCTCATATGTATGCAATTCATCCTCCATAAATAAGTCAGCCATTGCAGAGATACTGCTCTCAGGCCAAAGCAACAAGTGTTTAGTACAAATACAATCAGTGTGGCTTGATAATCCACTGAGATGGTCAGCAGGGGCATTTAGAGACTCATGAGGGAAAATCACTATTTCACGTCGGAGACAGTTCAGCACAATATTGAGAAATGGAAGGGCACCTGGCAATGAGTGCTGCACAGAAAATATTATCACATTAAGCCTCCCAGTGCTGCAGTCTCTGGTGGAGAAGGAAATGTCTTTTAGTGAATGACCAGCCAACTGGAAGTTGTGCTGCTAGATACGTCTATCTAGATAAAAATTCGGGAGTCCCAGTCCACCCATCTTGACATGGAGTTTTAGAGTGAAAAGTGCCACTGTCTGGCAGCCTTTGTTCCAAACAAAATCTGCTATTTGTATATTAAGATCATCAAAGAAGGAATGGGGAAAAACTAAAGGAAGGTGAACAAAGGAATATAGTGAGCATGGGAGGGCTAGCATCTTAATCAAGGTAGCTCGGCCTTTAACCTGACAGGGGTAACATAGACCAGAATACAACTTGAGGCCTCAGTGCTCAGAGGGCTCTTCCTAAATTGCTATCCCGGAGATTCACGGCCGAGTAGCACACATTGATCCCTAATAAATGAAACAAATTCTCACTTCAATCTACGGTCCAGCCGCACCAGCAGAGGTATTGCATACCTCACTCGAAGAAGGAAGATGCAGAACTTAGAACAGTTAATACATAGTCGGGAATCCTCCACAAACTCAGCTAGAAGGTGCCCTATAGAGGTCAGATTAGACTGAGCATCCCTGATGAATAAAAGAATATAATTGGCATGAAGGGACACTGAGTGGAGTGCGGTCCTGAACTTGATACCCTATTGTGATCTCATTTAACTGCATCCATTTTCTCCAGATAGGACCTGCACCCATCTTCTGCAACAATCTAAGCATCTATTCACTCAAGAGAAAGTTAAAGGCCTTCTCCAGATCAAGAGTGACACATTTCGCATTTGGAAAGGTCTCTGATGAACTATCCATGATATCCCAAAGCCACCTGTGAAAAGTGTTACATCCAGGGCCAAACTGGACTGGTCTGTATGGATCAAAAGTGGTAAATGTGGAAGAAGGCTATTAGCCAATAATTGAGGCAAGATCTTGAAGTTCATATTTAGGATTAATAAATATCCATAAGAAGAGATGTTGGTGGGGTTATTATGTGTGTTTAACATAGTAGAAATAACAGCCTCATTCAGTGATTGTGGGAGATGAGCAAAATCAAAAGGAGTAGGGCGTGAGCAACTAGGGTGATAGTTAAGGTGAAAAAAAAGGTATACAAGTCCAACTCTTTACCATCTGTATCTTAGATTGGAGTAGGAAGAGTGTATTTTATCATTCTAAAGTTAAATACTTCCTTAATGTTTTTAGGTTAAAGTAGGAGAGTTAAATTTTATGTAACTTTTTTCATTTTTTTATTTTTGTTCTATTTGTAATTTTTATTTTAATATATTGTAAATGTTTGCAATGAATTTCACATTTTTTGTGTTCATTAAATTGGATATAAAATTTTTAATATATTTACATTTTTGTTGAAGAAATATCTATTTTCATTAATTGTAGTTTTTTATTATTTTTTACGTTTGGCTATGTTTTTGTTTTCATTGTTGCTACTTTTACTTTTTGTAAGTTTATTTTACATTATATCTTATTGGAAATTAGTATCTTTATTTTATTTAGTAGCTTTTTGAGTAGTAAGAAGTTTAATAATATTATTTTAAATGTTCAGTAGTTATATTGTATAATTCTAAAATGTTATCAATGATTTTATGATGAACGCATACATATATATTTTGTATTTTAATTTTTTTAGTTAATATTAGTATTTGTATATTCCGTTTGGAAAAACAAAATGTATTTACTTATGTAATATTTCATGTTTTTTTAAATTAATTTTCATGTATTACATTTTAAAAAACTACTTTAGCATAATTTCTTTATGTTTTACTGTATATATTTAAATATTTAAAAGTACATTATTTTAAATATATTAAATACTTTAAAATATCAAGGTATTTAACTATGCACTCTCAATATTTAGTTTCACAAAATTTCATATACAACATTTCTCTAGGTTACATTTTAAATATGTAAAACTCAATATTTAATACCACGATAATTTTGCTGCAGTGTTAGAGTATTGTGATGTTTGTGATGACGATAATACGCCATAGAGAGTTCAGATGTCAACTGTTGTGGAAGCATTTCAAGTCATATTTGATACAATTAATGTTGATAAAGGGGGAGTGCAAATTTGATGAATATATTAAGCAGATGAGGTCCTATGGAGAGAGGTTCTTTATTTTTAACCTTGATCTTGGTACTTTATTATCTAAAACAATAGTAGAATGGTGAGGAATACTTTAATCTTTTGGGTATTGTTTCTCTTTCCTAGATTAAATGGAATTTTTCATAGATTAAATGGAAATTTTCTGCAGTGCATAAAAAATATTTGCTTCCCATTGTTAGATAAGCAAGGGCCAAAGCAAGCCAATATGCTTAATTATTCTGTCCGCTTGTTGTCCACTTGTAATTGATATATGATGTCTCACACTTTTTTAAACAGTCATGGAAAGAGTATTTTATTTAATAATCATGAAGACATTATTTCTATTCCTTAGGTTTGGCAGTGCTGGAAAATAGCTTCCAAATAGGTTAGGCTGACATTGGGTATCTGAGTATGCTATTATTACCAGAACTGAGGAAGTGTCATGAATTTGATAATGGACTGTGAGTTAAAATGAATTAGATATTTATTGTTACTGTCATACATTTTAATTTTAGTGTGGTGTTTATGTAGATCATGAATGAAATTAAGTTTATAGGAAAAATAATGGAAGGTGGTGATGTAAGCACACCTTCGGCTTATCTATTTTGTTATGATAATAGTAAGCAGACGCATCCTTTGACTCCTTTAAATTTATAATTTGTTAGTTACGAGGCACAACAGTATCAAACAATACAAATCATTGACCCATTTGGCCACGAATAACCACACTTTTAGTATCAATTATAATGTTAATTTCCCTATATTAACAAAGCTAGGGTCACGAAAATTAGTCATAATACACCAAATGGTACAAGTAAAGAAACATCACAGGTTGACCAAACTTTCTAAAGTATCACAACTTAAACTAAGCAATAAGAACAATAGTTTCAACAGCGAAAACACTCTTTAATAGCAGCAATATTTGAGCAAGAGAAATAACATACATTTGTTCAATACTCGAAGGATGTCAGTTCGCAGGTATAGAGGAAACACCTTACTAACTTCAGCTTAGCATTACCATGTTGGGCTTCATGCACAAGTTTTAGTAACACTAATTTAGAAAACATCTAGCTATGGTGCTATCACAACAGCAGCAGTATGGAAACAGTAACTGCCGGTACCTGAAAAACAAAAGACAAACAACAAAGCACAGATCATTCTTGACAGGAAGGGCCCAGCGGAGCGGTGCTTGAGACGGCGGGGCCCAGCGGAGCGGTGCTTGGCAAGAAGGGCCCAGCGGAGCGGTGCATGAGACGGCGGGGCCCAGCGGAGCGGTGCTTGACAGGAAGGGCCCAGCGGAGCGGTGCTTGAGACGGCGGGGCCCAGCGGAGCAGTGCCTGAGACGGCGGGGCCCAGCGGAGCGGTGCTTGACAGGAAGGGCCCAGCGGAGCGGTGCTTGAGACGGCGGGGCCCAGCGGAGCGGTGCTTGACAGGAAGGGCCCAGCGGAGCGGTGCTTGAGACGGCGGGGCCCAGCGGAGCGGTGCTTGACAGGAAGGGCCCAGCGGAGCGGTGCATGAGACGGCGGGGCCCAGCGGAGCGGTGCTTGACAGGAAGGGCCCAGCGGAGCGGTGCTTGAGACGGCGGGGCCCAGCGGAGCGGTGCCTGAGACGGCGGGGCCCAGCGGAGCGGTGCTTGACAGGAAGGGCCCAGCGGAGCGGTGCTTGAGACGGCGGGGCCCAGCGGAGCGGTGCTCTTCTGCACGCCGGGGCCCTGTTCAGCGGTGCTCTTCTGCACGGCGGGGCCCTGTTCAGCGGTGCTCTTCTGCACGGCGGGGCCCTCTTCAGCGGTGCTCTTCTGCACGGCGGGGCCCTGTTCAGCGGTGCTCTTCTGCACAACGGGGCCCTGTTCAGCGGTGCTCTTCTGCACGGCGGGGCCCTGTTCAGCGGTGCTCTTCTGCACGGCGGGGCCCTCTTCAGCGGTGCTCTTCTGCACGGCGGGGCCCTGTTCAGCGGTGCTCTTCTGCACGGCGGGGCCCTCTTCAGCGGTGCTCTTCTGCACGGCGGGGCCCTGTTCAGCGGTGCTCTTCTGCACGGCGGGGCCCTGTTCAGCGGTGCTCCTCTGCACAGCGGGTCCCTCTTCAGCGGTGCTCTTCTGCACGGCGGGGCCCTCTTCAGCGGTGCTCTTCTGCACGGCGGGGCCCTGTTCAGCGGTGCTCTTCTGCACGGCGGGGCCCTCTTCAGCGGTGCTCTTCTGCACGGCGGGGCCCTCTTCAGCGGTGCTCTTCTGCACGGCGGGGCCCTGTTCAGCGGTGCTCTTCTGCACGGCGGGGCCCTCTTCAGCGGTGCTCGTCCAGTAAGTCAAGGGAGCCAGACCTGGCCTGGACTCCCTGCTCAGTCGCCCTCCGACCGTGCTGTTGCTGGACCCTTCGGTGACAGAGTCCTGGGCCCTTTGGTGTCCTCCCTAACACCCGGGATGGGGCTTGTGGGCCCCTCCTGCTCCGCGCTCCTGCTGGCTGACTTCTCCGCCCTGCTGCCCTTTCGCTCCTTAGATGGGGCTCTCGGGCCCTTGCCTCCCCTAGATGTTGTGGCTGGTGAAGTGGGCAAACTTTGCTCCTTGGGGGCAGCCGTGTCATTCCTCTCACGGCGGCCCTTTAGTTTCCTGGTCCTCTTGCCTGGGGGGGGGCTGGCTGTCCCCTTGCTGCTGATTGAAGTGTCACTGCTGGCAAAGGGTGGACTCCAGAACCCATGCACCACAGTGACACTCGAAGCTGGGCTGGTGGTGGCTGAGGTGCTCTTGGGACTCTTTGCAGATGGAGGGGGTGGGTCAGTGGAGGGAAAGAGGTTAAGATTAGCGAGGAAAACATTTTTAGGACCAAGGTAAAGGGTAGGAGAAGTGGTGATGGGAGTGGAGGAAGAGGATGTGGTTGTACGAGAGTCAGGTGTGCTGTCTTTGGGTGCAGGTGCTTGTGCTGGAGGCTGTCGTGAGGTGGATGGCTGTTGGGTGGGTGTCTGCCTGCGTTTGTGTGTCTTGGAAGAGGGGGTGACAGACACAGTGGGAGAGGACACAGGGGACGTGTAAATGGTAGTGGGGGTGGTGACTGCACGTGTTCGGACTGTACTGGAGGGTGTGCTGGTGATGGAAGCACTGGCTGATGGTGGTGTGCATTCAGGTGTGAGTGTAGACGTCACAGGGAGGGAGGAGGGAGACGAGGAGGAGGGGGACACAGAGGTGGTAGTGACTGTTGGAATGTCTGCATCTGGGTGTTGCTTGCGTGAATGCTTGTGGGTTCTGTGGTGCTTGTGTCTGGATGAGCTGCCCTTGGGTGTTGAGGTGTGTGCAGGCTGGTCTGATGGTGTGGATGGGATAGGCTGAGGAACAGGAGACAGAGACAGGGTGGAGGCAGTCAGAAGAGGGAGGCTGGAAACAGGGACAATGGCTGCCGTCAGTGCTGAGGCCAGAGCATTGAACGATCGTTGATGGGCAGCCTGACCCGAATGAATGCCCTCCAGGTAGGCATTGCTCCGATGCACCTCCCTTTCTACCCCCTGGATGGCATTCAAAAGGGTAGTCTGCCCAACAATGATGGTCTGAAGGAGGTCAATGACCTCCTCACTGAGGGCAGCAGGGGTAACAGGGGCAGGGGCTGAGGTGCCTGGGGCGAAGGAGACGCCCGCCTTCCTGGGCGAGCGGGCACGGATCGTAGGCTGAGGGGCTGCTGGGAGGGCGGGGCTGGTGCGCTGGGTGGCGGCTGTACCTGTAGAGGCGGGGGGCCCGGATGTTGCCGCCACCGCTAGGGAGCTCCCATCCGAGGACGTGTCGGTGTCGCTGGTGTCACCACCGGTCCCCGTTGTGGTGCTCCCCTTGCCCTCCGGATCACTGGTGCCCTCGGTGTCTGTTCCTGGTCCCACCGGGGCCTTGTGACTTGCAGCTCCCTCGTGCTCCGATGCCAATTCTCCTCCGCCTGATGATGCTAATGCACACATGCACAAGAAGATGAAGAAGAAGGGTGGGGGGAGAAAAACGAAGACCGGGTTGAGTGCATGCAATGTCAACACCGTTGGCGGAGAGGACAGACACAGGAGCCTCATGCACTAAGCCGCGCATTCGGGGTACACTACTCAGTACTTCTGACTAGGACAACAGGTCTAGAGACGACAAACACGCACATGTGTGATGCTGGACCATCGATAGCTGTACTTGTCACCCTACAGAGGTGGGGGCCGGGAGCACAGGGCCATGCCTAAAGGAGAGGACTACACTACAGAAAGCGCCCTGGCCTAATGTCACCCACAACCCTCCTCCCCCACCCAGACGCCTCCACTGCGCAGAGAGATAGCAGAATGTGCTGATACTCACCCCCTTGTGTCTGCTGTGATGTCCTCAAGCGCCCATCCAAATCAGGGTAGGCCACCGCCAGGATCCGGGACATCAGGGGGGTCAGGGTACGACTGGCACCCCTCCTTGGTTGGGAGGCCATCCCCAGCAGTGACTCGGCGGTCTTCCTGGTCCCGCGGCGGATGTCCTCCCACCTCTTGCGGCAGTGGGTGCCCCGTCTGACGTGGACCCCCAGGGCCCGGACTTCCTTGGCGATGGCACGCCAAATGTCCACTTTCTGATGGGCGCTGACCTATTTGACATGTACAGGGTGGGAAGGAAAAATTCATCAATTTTCTGCATGTTAGATGCGATTGGCCCCCCCTCCCCAACCTTGCCATATGGCACATGCTCTCATCTGTCGTGCGTTGCACTCCTCATTCGCCCCCCACCCCACCAACTTACATCCACCTCACTCCACACAGGCATAGCCCATTCAATGTGTACCCAGTGTACTTACCTGTTTTTCTGGAGGACCGTAGAGTAACGCATACTGGGGGAGGACCCCATCCACAATTTTCTCCAACTCCTCAGACGTGAAGGCAGGGGCCCTTTCCCCAGTCGCAGCAGCCATTGTCACTTCCAGACCGAGGTCACAGCAGCACTTGCAGTATAGGTCCTCTCCTGTGGATGATCAGGTCTCGAGTGATTAAGCAGATAGAAAATGGCGGTCACGCCCGCGGCGGTGTGTACCGCGACCGCCGGCGCACCTCGTCATTGGCTCCTGAAACCCATAGGCTTCAATGTTAGCCAATGCGGCTTCGTATAGCGGTCTTCGACCGCCTACCGCCACAGTGTGCCACGCCAGAGCATTGACCTCACATCCCATTGTCCCACTTCACAGGTCAGGCAGCCGCCATTTCAAGGGCCCACATGGCATAATTTGTACTGCGTCACACAGGCCTAGGCCTTGCATTGCCACACATACACGCCTTTCAATACATAGATAATCGTGTGCGCGGCATGCTGTGGTGAACGTACCTGTGATTTGCTTGACTCTGTGCTCCATGTTGTCCTTCCTAGGCACCGTCCGCTGGGACTTGCGAGGAGAAGGATGAATCCTTGCGTGTACCGACCGCTGGTGGACCTGTCGACAATGGAAGAACGCCATATCATACTACGATACCGACTTGACCGAGCCACTATACATGAACTGTGTGCCCAGCTGGAGCCAGCCCTGATGTCCCCCATCCGCCAACCCACAGGAATTCCCCCTCTAGTGCAGGTTCTGTCAGTCCTCCATTTTTTAGGAAGTGGCTCATTCCAGACAACAGTGGCCATGTCATCTGGAATGTCTCAGCCTATGTTTTGAAAATTTTGTCTAGAGTGTTGTCTGCCCTGACGAAACACATGCGGAGCTACATTGTATTCCCTGAGGAGGTTGATTTGGCCACTGTGAAGGGTGATTTTTATGCCCTTGGACATATCCCCAACATAATTGGTGCCATTGATGGGACCCATGCGGCTTTAGTACCCCCAAAAGACGATGAGCAGGTGTACAGAAACAGGAAAAGTTACCATTCTATGAACTGTTTGGTTTGGTCTGTTTGGCTGACCAGTACATCTCCCATGTGAATGCCAAGTTCCCTGGGTCAGTGCATGACGCGTATGTGATGCGTAATAGCAGCATCCCTTATGTGATGGAACAGCTACAGAGACAACGTGTGTGGCTAATTGGTGACTCTGGTTACCCCAACCTGCCTTGGCTATTGACCCCAGTGAGGAATCCCCGGACCAGGGCAGAGGAACGGTACAATGAGGCCCATGGGCGAACTAGGAGGATCATAGAAAGAACCTTTGGCCTCCTGAAGGCCAGGTTTAGGTGCCTGCATATGACAGGGGGATCCCTGATGTACTCACCAAAGAAGGTGTGCCAGATCATCGTGGCCTGCTATATGCTTCACAATCTGGCATTGCGACGTCAGGTGCCTTTCCTGCAGGAGGATGGTCCAGATGGTGGTGTTGAAGCAGCTGTGGAGCCTGCGGAGAGTGAAGAGGATGAAGACGAAGAGGACGACCCAGACAACAGGGACAGAGTTATCCAACAGTATTTTCAGTAGCACACAGGTAAGAATCACCCACGCCATTTAACATTTACTGAAAGCCCCCTGCATCTTTACTTTGTGTATTTCCCCCCAGTTCTTTTAAACTGATGTTTGATTTTCCCTTCCCTTTTCTGTGCTGTATGACCCACTGCGTGACTTCTGCTTGGTTAGCCCATGGACTAATGCTTATTGACATCGGTATGTTGTCATCACAAAAATAACAGAACATTATTGATCAGTAATGTGTTATACATTTGTAAATAATACAGGCTGACTCCTGAATGATTTCAGTGCAATGAGTGATTTATTTTTAGTGCTAGATATTGGTACATGATATTAAAACGGTGATGGGTGAGGGTGGAGTTATGTCCATGGCAGAGCCCAGTTCTCAGTTTCACAGGTGCATTTTCCATATGCCTGTGGAAGGATGGAGCAGGGGCAGTTCAAGGTTGGACAGGTTGACACTGTGGGACAGTGGGATGACATCAGGGGGTATCTTATGCTGGCGGGGGTCTTGGCATCCTACTCTGTCTTCCTGTGAGATCTCAGGTTCCTCTTGCGGGGTGGTTGTTCTTCAGCAGGAGGTGGGGTTCTGGTGGGCCGTCGTTCTGTGGGGGCCTCCTGACCACTAGCGCCGGCGGAGGTGGTAGGCTGTTCCTGGCTAGTGACAGGGGCCCTTTGTGGTGCCACATGGTCCCGCAATGTGGTTTCTATCCGGTTGAGGGCCTGGACTATGTTCCCCATAGCGGTAGCGATGTTCCTGAGTTCATTGCTGAACCCCATGTACCGTTCCTCCTGCTGTGCCTGGATCTCGGTGAACCTGGCCAGTACCGTCGCCATCGTCTTCTGGGAGTGATGGTATGCTCCCATGATGGTGGTGAGGGCCTCTTGGAGAGTGGGTTCCCTGGGCCTGTCCTCCCCCCCCTGTCGCACAGCAGCCCTCCCAGTTGCCCTGTTTCCCCGGGCCTCTGTCCCCTGCACGGTGTGCCCACTACCACTGCCCCCAGGTCCCTGTTGTTGTTGGGGTGTTGGGTCAGCCTGGGTGCCCTGTATTGGCGGACACACCGCTGATTGACGCGTCCGCGAGACAGAGGCATGGGCCCGCTGGGTGGGAGCTGTGCTGGTGTTCCCAGAGGGGGTTGGGTCTGCTGTGGCCTGTGTCTGTGTGTGGGGAACCGACTGTCCAGAGGTCCCCGATGGTCCGGGCTGGTCATCAGGTTCTAGGTCGACAGAGCTGCTGTCCTCGCTGGGGGCCTGTTCTGGGGGTGGGATGGACAAATCTGGACCCTCCGTGGCGGTGTGTTGGCGTTCGGGCCCTGCAGGGGTAAAGGAGTATGGTTATTGTTTCTGTGTGTGCCATGGCGTGCATTTTGAGTGCCCTTGTCCCCCAGTGCTAGCATTCCCTTGTGGGAGGTGTTGTGAGGGTGGTGGGGGGGGTGTATGGGTATGTGCAATGGTCATGCTTTGGTGGTGGCTGTCTATGGTTTGTGTTGGCATTCAGGGGTTGGTGTTGTTTAGGGTGGGTTGTGCTGGTGAGACATTGGCAGGGAGGTTGTGTGCTGGGGGGTTGAGATTGGGGGTGAGGGGGGGGTTGGCATGCTGGTGATTGGGGGGGTGAAGTAGTTGAGATTTGACTTACCAGAGTCCATTCCTCTGTGTACTCCAGCGAGGCCATCAGGATGCAGGATGTTTACCACCTCTTGCTCCCATGCTGTGAATTGGGGTGGAGTGGGTGGGGGTCCGCCGCCAGTCTTCTGCACAGCGATGTTGTGTCGCGACACCATCGAGCGCACCTTCCCCCGTAGGTCGTTCCATCGCTTTCTGATATCTTCCCGATTTCTGGGATGCTGTCCCACAGCGTTGACCCTGTCTACGATCCTTTGCCATAGCTCAGCCTTCCTTGCTATAGTGGTGTGCTGCACCTGTGTGCCGAAGAGCTGGGGCTCAACCCTTATAATTTCCTCCACCATGACCCTGAGTTCTTGGTCCGAGAACCTGGGGTGTCTTTGGGGTGCCATGGGGTGGTGTGGATGAGGTGTGGGGTGGTATTTGTGGTGATGTGCGTGGTGATATGTGGTGATGTGTGCGTAAATGTGGTGTGGGTGATGAAGTTGGGTTCCTGTGTGTGATGGGGTTTTCGATTGCTGTGCTCGCTCTCTCTATCTCTATCTCTATCGCCTTCTCTCCGATTTCCAACTAGTGGGGGTTTGTGGGTGATGTGGGTGTGTGTTTTATAGTTGATTGGATGTGTGGGAGTGTTGTTTGTATGTGTGTCAGGTGTGTGTATTTCAAATTGTCCAATGTGGCTGTGTTTTGGAGCTGTGTGTGTATTTTGAGTGCGGCGGTGTGTACCGCCAATGGAATACCGCGGTTGAAAGACCGCTGCGTGGATTCGTGGGTCAGAATGGCATGGGCGTGTTTGTGTTGGTGTGACGGTGGAGGTTTGGTCATCTCCAGTTTTCCGCGGCCCGCTGATGAGGCGGCCTTCCTTGGATGTCGGATTGTTGGCGGTTTCACAGTTGGTGGTCAGAATGACCGTGGCGGTTTACCGCGGCCGCGGCAGTAGAATGGCGGACTTCTGACCGGCGGTAAGGGCCTTTTACCGCTGAGGTCAGAATGACCCCCATAGTGTGTAAAAAATACAAAACAACCTAGGATATCTCAAATGGTTTCTTTCGCCAAAACTTAGCACACAAAAGTCGGGTCCTGAGTGTATTCTCATATGGCCCACAATAATGCTTTTGTCGTTTGCCCCAAGGCTACAAGAGCAGCCCAGTGCTGTTCTTATCACGTGTAGCATCAATATTGCATGATATTGACCCCGAGGTGTTGTCCTTTGTGGATCACATCTATCTCTCGGCTGACGACCTCAACATTCATCTTGCCAGGGTCGATCAGATCATTCTAGGATTCCCAGCCCTAGGCTACAAATTCAATTTTAGAAAATCTAAAACAGCCTTTCTCATTGTATTATTCCTGGGATACGAGCTATCAAATGAGGGCAAGAGCCTGGCCCCACACTTTTTAGAAACATGTGCTCTTCTCCAGCCGCCAATCACCACCAAGAAGCTATAGTCTTTACTTGGTTTATTTAACTTTGGCAGAACATACATTCATGATTATGCACCGTTCATCAAGCCACTTTAAGATTTAATATGCCCAGATTTTTCTAGCAGACACTGGACAGTAGAACACTCATGCATCATTAGAGGATTGCAGCAGAAAGACCCTCATTACAACCCTGGCGGTCAGTGATAAAGCGGAGGTAATACCGCCAACAAGTTGACGGTAAAAAAAAATGGAATTATGACCACGGCAGAAACCGCCCCCACAGACAGCCACTTTAACACACTGACCGCCCCGACGGTAGCAACAAGCACAGCATCGGTAACCGCCAACAGCCATGCGGAAGACAATGTTCCGCCCACAGTAATATGACACACCTCTCCGCCACCTTTTCCGGGGTGGTACCAATGACATCAAAAGCACGGCGGAAACAGTACACAGAAGGCAAAGGACTTACCTCTGGAGACTCAAGGAAGAACCATGATGACATGGAGCCCTAGTTGCACATCTTCCACATGCTGCTATACCTCTGAACATCAACGCAAGCGAAGACGATCACGGTGAGTACTGCCGCCCAGCACACAAGGGAGGGGGAGGAAAAAGAGAGTGACACACACACGCAACATGCAACACCCCAACCTCCAACACCATACGCACCACCAGATGCAGTAACATTACATATTCACCCCGTACCCTTCAGGAATAATGCAGGGACAAAAGGAATTGTTTAAAGTGAGTTTAATAAGATAAATAAGTAGAAATACATGCTTCAAAATCAAAACAGTATATATATATATATATATATATATATATATATATATATATATATATATATATATATATATATATATATATATACAAATGGAGGGACACTGCCCAGTCCTCAATGTCTGTGGGCCACAGGGCCACATCACATAGGCCAAGGCCCCATTTCACTCCTGCAACAGCACAGAGGGACATCAGGTTAAAAATACAAAGGCACCTCAGGGGGACAGGGAATGGGGGGGCACCTCAGCCGGAAGATGGTACAACACCACTGGACCTGGAGGGGGCAACATGGTCTGTGCTTGATCCTGGGGAGTGCATGGCCACAGTCTCTCAAGTGGGTGGTTTGCACACTGCTTGGTCCTGGGAGTGCAAAGCCCAGTCGCTCAAGTTGTTGGTTTGCCCATTGCTTGGTCCTGGGGAGTGCAAGGCCACAGTCTCTCAAGTGAGTGGTTTTCCCACTGCTTGGTCCTGGGGAGGGCAAAGCCACTGTCTCTCAAGTGGGTGGTTTGCCCACTGCTTTGTCCTGGGGACTGCAAGGCCACAGTCTCCCTAGTAGGTAGTTTGCCCACGGGTTCTGGAGGGGGCCTTGTGCCCAGTGTGCTTCATCCTGGCAAGGAGGGGGGGAGTGGATGGTTTCTTCACTGGTTCTGGAAGGGGCCTTGTGCCCAGTGTGCTTTATCCTGGCAAGGAGGAGATGAGTGGACGGCTTCTCCACTGATTCTGGAGGGGGCCTTGTGCCCTGTGAGTGCAAGGTCATATTCTCTCACCTGTGTGTCACACCTATAGGATTTGAAAGGTCCAGGACGCACTACAGCCCATGGAGGCAGAATGACACACTGCCCGCCGGCGGTGATGGTTGCTCAGTAGTGGCAGTGGCAGTGGCGGTGCTGTTGTTCGGGATGCCAGTGGTGGGTGGAGGCTCCAGCCCTTCCCCTGCAGCATCGGACGGCTGCCCACTGGGGCTGCTGCTGCTAGTGGCGGTGCTGGTGGCGGTGCAGGCGGTGGTGGGTGAGGCTCCAGCCCTTCCCCTGCAGCATCGGACGGCTGCCCACTGGGGCTGCTGCTGCTGGTGGCGGTGCTGGTGGCGGTGCAGGCAGTGGTGGTGGGAGGCTCCAGCCCTTCCCCTGCAGCCTCGGATGACTGAACCACCATGGTTGGTGGTGGGGGCTCAGAATTAGTCCCAGCATGAGGCCTGCTGCCCTTCCTGCCTGCAGGCCCCTTGCCCTTCCCTTTCGCAGCTGGTGATGCCTCATTTCCCTTCCCCTTGGCCGCTGGTGGGGCTTCCTTGCCCTTCCGCTTGGCAGCTGGTGCAGGCACACTTTCAGTGCTGATGCCTGGAGCCTCTCCCACCTGCAGTAGCTGCCGACACTACTGTGGCCATGGACTGGGTGGCTGAGGTGCTCACATGGGTTCTGTCCACCCTGGCCCGACGTGAAGGACGGGAGAAAGGGGTAGAGAAGAGGTCAACGGTGGAGAGAAAAAGGGTCTTAGGGACACTGGGGCAAGAAGAGGGAGAAGGTTTGGGAGTGGAAGAAGAGGAAGTGGTTGTAGGAGGTGTCTGTCTGCTGTGTTTGGGTGCAGGTGCATTGCTGTTGTGAGGTGGATGGCTGTTGGGTGTCTGAGTGCTTGCGTTTGTGTACTTTGGGAGGAGAGGGCACAGACACAGTGGGAGAGGACACAGGAGACGTGTGCATGGATGTGGGGGTGGTGACTGCCAGTGAGGGGTGTGTAGTGATAGGCGTGATGGTGATGGAGGTAGTGGATGAGGATGTAGTGCATGCAGGTGTGAGTGGAGATGCTACTGGGAGGGTGGTGGACGAGAAGGAGGACGGGGACACAGTGGAGGCAGTGGATGTTGGTATGCCGGCATCTGGATGGTTTTTGTGTGAGTGCCTGTGGGATGATGTGTGGTGCTTGTGTTTGCCTGAGCCACTCCTGTGTGTTGTCTTGGGTGCATGCTGGTCTGAATGTGCGCTTGGGATAGGTTGGGGTTGAGGGGAATGGAACAGGGGAGAGAAAGTTGGAGGGGGGAGGCTAGAAACAGGGACAATAGCTACCATCAGCGAGGAGGCCAGAGCTTGGATTGATCTCTGTTGGGCCGCCATGCCAGAGTGAATGCCCTCCAGGAATGCATTTGTTTGTTGCAAATGGGCTGCCAGGCCCTGGATGGCATTCACTATGGTTGACTGCCCAACAGCGATGGATCGCAGGAGGTCAATAGCCTCCTCAATCAGGGCAGCAGGGCTAACAGGGCTAACAGCGAAGGAGATGCCCACCCTCCTGGGTGAGCGGGCACAGGATACACGCTGAGGGGCTGCTGGGAGGAGGTGTTGGTATGGGGGTGGCGGCTGTACCTGTAGTTGGGGTGGGCACATAGGTGCCCGCCACCACCAGGGAGCTTCCATCGGAGGAGGAATCACTGTCAGAACTGTCCCCTCCAGTCTCCGCCGTGGTGCACCCCTCGCCCTCCGTCCCTCTGGTGCCCTCACCGTCGGTGGATTCCGCCTCCTGGGCCCTGTGGGATGCAGCTCCCTCCCTCGCCGGTGCCTCTGCTCCTCCACCAGATGATGCTAATGCGCATAAGGACAGGGTGACAAAACAAAAAGTGGGAGGGATAGACAAAGGATACACTTGGTCAATGGCAGCAACAACACCACCATTGGCGTACATGACACACACACACACACACAATGAACAGCCCTACGCACTAGGCTAAGCACTACCAGTCACAATGCTAGTCACCAGGCCATGGACAGGAATACCTAATGCCATTAGCAGCATACCTGACACCCACAGACCCCTGCCCAGTAGTGGATGCCTACTAGCTTAGTTGGAGGTGGTGTTCATCAGCCCCTGCCCAACATGGGACCTACCCTGCTATGTCCGGCCTGGCCTGGGGGCACCCACATGCCCACATCCCCCACCCAGAGACCACCCCACCATGCGCAAGCAATATATTGGGAAACTGTACTCACCCCCTTGTGGCTGCTGTGATGCCCTCAAGCTCTGGATAGGCAACCGCCAGTATGCGGGCCATCAGGGGGGTCAGGGTTCGATGGGCACCCCTTCCTTGTTGGGAGGCCATCCCAAGCTCAGCCTCTGCCATCTTCCTTGCCCAGCGTCTCAGGTCCTCCCACCATTTGCGACAGTGGGTGCTCCGCTTGCTATCGACCCCCAAGGTCCGCACGTCCTTGGCAATGGCACACCATATTCCCCTTTTCTGATGGGCGCTGACCTGCAGGAAAAGAAACATAGAAAAATGTATCAGTCATACCATCTGGCCTGTTACACTCATAACCCACCATAGCCCTCACAGCCCCTTATGCACAGACAGTGCCCACCATACATGCAGCAGGCTGTCCAGAACCCTTCCACCAACGCCCCCAAATGAGGCCCTCACGCACTCCATGCATTCATGCCCCTTGCATCGTGCTCACAGTGTACTCACCTGTTGGTCTGGATGCCCATACAGCGATCGGTACTGGGGTAGGACCCCATTCACCAGTCTCTCCAACTCAGCAGCGGTGAAGGCAGGGACACTTTCCCCAGTGACATGAATCATGGTCGGTTCCAGACATAGGTCACAGCAGCACTTGCAGTGTAGTTCCTCTCCTGTTGAAGGTCAGGTAGCAAGTGAGTAAACAGATAGAAAACGGCGGTCATGTCCGCGCCAGTGCGCACCGTCACCGGCGGCGTACATCACCATTGGCCACTATAACCCATAGGGCCCAATGACAACCAATGAGGAGTTGCATGGCGGTACTCGACCACCTCCCGCAACAGCGCACAAGGTCAGTGGCATTACCTCATTTCCACCTGTCCATCCACACAGGACAGGCAGACGCCATTTCGGGGGGGCAGGCCATGGCACCTAACAGCATCACAGTACACCTAGGCACCATTTGGGTCTAGCCAACAATATACTCTTACAGTCACAACAGGCAATGCAGTGTAGTGTTTGGAAATGTGGAATATTGGCCAGCTGCTCACTGTTTTGTCCCCTAGATTACAACTGCTGCGGATGAATAGGAGATGGAGACATCCCCCGTGTACACACCCCTGGTAAAATTGGCAACAATGGAGGACAGGCACATTATCCTCACCTATATACTGGACAGGGCCACAATCATAGAGCTGTGTGCCCAATTGGAGCCTGACCTGATATCTGGAGAAATGAACAGAAATCGAAAGAGCTTTCACTCGATGAATGTGCAGATAGTGTGCCTGGCAGAACAGTAAATGTAAATTAGCACTTGTATAGCGCACTACTCACCCGTTAGGGTCTCAAGGCGCTGTACTCATACCACTATGGAACCCCTCCTGGCTTCTCCCTGTGAGGCACCCACTCCTGAGCACCCCCAGGGTGAAGCCAGGCATCCAAGCGCTGTTGGGGCCGTTGTGGAGATTAAGCAAGCTATTGCCCAGAGTTGCAGAGTGGGACCCATGAATTAGATTAGGCACCAAGGCGAGAATTATCTGGTCAAGGGGAATTGAGCCCAAGACCTGCCGAAGCAGGACTTGAACCCTGGTCTTGAACCAGATCTCTGCTTCAGGGTCTGCCGCTCTAACCATTGAGCCACACTTCTCCCATGTCAATGCTAAGTATCCTGGGTCTGTGATTGATGCCTATATCCAGAGAAATAGTAGCGTCCCATATGTGATGGGTCAAGTCCAGAGGTACTGGGTGTGGCTAATATGTGAGTCCATGGTTCCCACCCAGTGGGTGTTAGTGTATGGGTATGGTGTTGCCCATAAGGGTTAGTGTTTGGCTAACAGGTATCCCTCGATATTTGCAGGTGACTCTGGTTACGCCAACCTCTCATGGCTACTGACCCCTGTGAGGATTCCCAGGACAAGGGCAGAGGAACGGTACAATGAGGCACATGGGCGAACAAGAAGAATCATAGAAAGGACATTCGGCCTCCTGAAGGCCAGGTTTCGTTGCCTCCATCTAACTGGTGGATCCCTGTACTACTCATCCAAGAAGGTCTGCCAGATGATCGTGGCCTGCTGCTTGTTACATAACCTTGCCTTGAGACACCAGGTACTGTTTTTGCAGGAGGATGAGGCTGGAGATGGGCGTGTGGCAGCAGTGGACCCTGTGGACAGTGAAGATCAGGAGGCAGAGGATGAGAATGAGGACAACAGAACATCTATTATACAACAGTTCTTACAGTGACATACAGATAAGACTCTGTTACTTCACTTTGCATTGACAGTTTTGTATTTGACATTGTACATGGCAGGCAGATTCTCCCAATTCTATTGCCTCTTACTGTACCCTTTGGCATCTCTATTTTCAGATATCTGTGCCCCACTCTGGCACATGGTGTGTTGACTGCAGCCAACTACAGGTCATTCCTATCTATACATTACTGTACAGTTGTGTTGCAGTGTTTAAACCCTGTTAAACAAATACATAGTTAAATAATTTGATATACTCCATACTTGTATTTTTTCAAAGGGTGTTTATTTAAGTGCTAGTAAGTAGAGAGGTATGTGCAATGGGCTGGGGTGATGGTGGAGGAGGGTCCAGGATAGAGACCAGTCTATTTGTATCACAGGAGCATTGTCCAAGGGGGCATGGGAAGGGGAGCAATGGCAGTTCAAAGTGGACAGGGTGAAAAAGTGGTACACAAGGGTGACATTCATGAGAGTCCTATTTCCTGGTGGTGGTCTTGGCAATAGTCTCTGGCTTCTGCCTGGATCGCAGGGAGCGTTTGCAGGGTGGTTCTCCTTCTGCAGGGGGAGGGGTGCTGGTGGCCTGTTGTTCTTGTGGCGGGGCCTCCTGTCCACTAGCGGCAGCGGAGGTGGAGGGCAGTTCATCGATGTGGCTAGTGTCAGGGCCCAATGGTGTGCCACTGCCTCCCTCATGGTGTTGGCCATGTCTGCCAGCACCCCTGCAATGGTGACCAGGGTGGTGTGGATGTCCTTCAGGTCCTCCCTGATCCCCAGGTACTGTCCCTCCTACAGCCACTGGGTCTCCTGCAACTTGTCCAGTATCTGGCCCATCGTCTCCTGGGAATGGTGGTATGCTCCGAGGATGTTGGTGAGTGCCTCCTGGAGTGTAGGTTCCCTGGGCCTGTCCTCCCCCGTCGCACAGCAGTCCTCCCAGCTTCCCTGTTGTCCTGTGCCTCTGTCCCCTGAACCGTGTGCTCACTGCCACTGACCCCAGGTCCTTGATCATCCTGTGTTTGTGAGGTTGCCTGGGGTCCTTGTAGTGGTGGATAACACTGCTGATTGACATGTCCTGGGGACAGAGCTATTGGCCTGCTGGGTGGGTGCTGTGCTGGTATTTCCTGAGGGGGAGGCTCTGTGGTGGTATGGGACTGTGCCTGGGTAACCGGATGTCTGGAGATCCCTGATAGCAAGGTTGGTCATCCAGATCCAGGTGTCCAGAGCTCCTGTCATCACTGTGGATCTCTTCTGTGGGGGGACTGGATGTTGCTGGCACCTCCTCTCCGGTGACGTTGGGTGGGGGACTTGTGGGGATGTAAATGCAGTGTTATTGTTTCTGCGTGTGACATCTTGGGCATGGGTGTGTTGCCCTGTATTCCATTTGATATACGGGCCTACTGAGGTCATTCAAATTCCATTATGGAATACAAAGATAGTGGCTATGTAACTGGTTCGCACTTCCCATGTTTATATAACGTAGATAGTTCACATTTTCCAAACACAGCCCGCGGCGGTTTACTGCTACCCAAATTATGACCCACACATAGCAATCCATCACTATACAAACACACACACAAGTCCGCCAGCCCAAAAGTCAGTGATAAACTGGTGGTACCACAGCCCACACCGTTACGCCAACAGGACTACGCCCACAGCATTATGACCCATGAATCTCCGCAGCGGACATTCAACCGCAGTAAACCATTGGCGGTACATACCGGTGCGCTCAAAATACACACACACATACAAAACAACCCTACATTGGACAATTCAAACTACACACACCTGACAGACATACACACACCACACCCACACCACTATAAAACACACACACACATTACCCACAACCCTTTATGACTCAAACAAATTGACAACAGAGAAAGAGAGGCACCATGAGCACCCGCAGAACCAGAGCCACAGAACACCATCACCCAGACACCATCCACACACCTGACAGCACACACCCCAACACATCACCCCACACACCCATACTCACACCACACACACTACACCCATGGCACCACAAAGACACCCCACATTGGCAAAATGTAACAATTGGCAGTCCTTCATAAATGTCACAGAGGAAGAATTAGATGCAAAGGTTCAGGCAGGTAGCTATAATTCTTCACTTTCCAGTCCCGGTGGGTGGTTATTGTGGCCAATAGACACAAATGGGTGTCAGGTCGTTTTGCGAATTCCTCAGCGGGTTTCAAGGTTAGCTGGCCGGACCCTTGCTTTTTCTCAGTTCAACACTCAGGTATAGTTACCACATACAGGGGGTCATTCCAACCCTGGTGGTCGGTGTTAAAGCGGCGGCTAACCCGCCAACAGGCTGGCGGTTTAAAAAATGGAATTCTGACCTTGGCGGAAACCGCCAACAGAGACCGCCACATTAACACTCCGACCGCCACGGCGGGACAAACAAACAGCGCGGCGGTCACCGCCAACAGACAGGCGGTAGTCAATGTACCGCCTACCCTATCACAACCCACCAATCCGCCACCTTTTCCGGGGCGGTAGCCCCGCCGATAAAAACACGGCGGAAACAGACATTTCAAACGGAAAACGCTCACCTCCATACACCCCACGAGGAATCTGGACAGCATGGAACCCGAACTACACATCCTACCAGCTATTGTATTCCTGCTCCTCTACCAGGAGCACGAACGCCGGCGCAGAAGACTACGGTGAGTACTGCACCTACGACACAGGGGAGGGGGGAGGAGAAAATATTACGGGCACCCAAACGCTACACACCCACCACCCTCACCCACTACAACACACACATCAATGCATAGCAATACATCACTGTTACAACCCCCAAGCCCCCCGGAAGAATGCAAAGACAAAATGAAATGATCATAAACAGTCGAATATATTGTATTATCGGCATAAAAAAATATCACACATTTAAAACTAATATATACATAAATATTAAAAGTCCGATAATCTTAGCAGTCATTGTCCGTGGACCACTGGGCCCAAATCACATGGGCAAGGCCCACACAGGATACCTGACACCAATGGAGAGAACACTGCAGGGGCATCAGATAGAAAAACTACAGGCACCTCAGGGGGAAGGGAAGGGGGGGCACCTCAGCCACATGAGTACACAACGCCAGATCCACGAGGGGCCTCCATGGCCACTGTCCCACCCTGGGGAGTGCAAAGCCACAGTCTCTCAAGCCCATACAGTGGGTGGTTTGCCCACTGTACCATCCTGGGGAGTGCAAAGCCACAGTCTCTCAAGTCCAAACAGTGGGTGGTTTGCCCACTGTCCCATCCTGGGGAGTGCAAAGCCACAGTCTCTCAAGTCTCTACAGTGGGTGATTTGCCCACTGTTACATCCTGGGGAGTGCAAAGCCACAGTCTCTCAAGTGGATGACAGTGTCCACTGGTTCTGGATGGGGACTGGTGCCCAGAGTGCTTCGTGCAGCCCTGCCCGACACAGATGCGGCACTGCCCCTTCCGCCAATGGGCCAGCGGTGCTTGAGATGAAGGGCCCAGTTCAGCGGTGCTTGAGACGGCGGTGCCCAGCGGAGCGGTGCTTGAGATGAAGGGCCCAGTGCAGCGGTGCTTGAGATGAAGGGACCAGTTCAGCGGTGCATGAGACGGCGGTGCCCAGCGGAGCGGTGGTTGAGATGAAGGGCCCTGTTCAGCGGTGCTTGCCTTGGCGGTCCTTGCCATGTTCAGCGGTGCTTGCCTTGGCGGTCCTTGCCCTGTTCAGCGGTGCTTGCCTTGGCGGTCCTTGCCCTGTTCAGCGGTGCTCACCCTGTTCAGCGGTGCTTGCCTTGGCGGTCCTTGCCATGTTCAGCGGTGCTTGCCTTGGCGGTCCTTGCCCTGTTCAGCGGTGCTTGCCCTGTTCCGCGGTGCTTGCCTTGGCGGTGCTTCCCCTGTTCAGCGGTGCTTGCCTTGGCAGTCCTTGCCATGTTCAGCGGTGCTTGCCCTGTTCAGCGGTGCTTGCCCTGTTCAGCGGTGCTTGCCTTGGCGGTCCTTGCCATGTTCAGCGGTGCTTGCCTTGGCTGTCCTTGCCCTGTTCAGCGGTGCTTGCCTTGGCGGTCCTTGCCCTGTTCAGCGGTGCTTGCCCTGTTCAGCGGTGCTTGCCTTGGCGGTCCTTGCCATGTTCAGCGGTGCTTCAATTGGCGCTCCTTCATTGCCCAGCTGGGTTGTGGCTGGCGCTCCTTCATTGCCCAGCTGGGCTGTGGCTGGCCCTCCTTCATTGCGCAGCTGGGCTGTGGCTGGCGGGGCCCTCCTGGGCAGCTGAGCTGTGGCTGGCAGGGCCGTCCTAGGCAGCTGGGCTGTGGCTGGCGGGGCCCTCCTGGGCTGCCATACCGGGCCTCTGGGTGTCCTCCTGCACACCTGGGATGGGGCTGGTGGGGCCCTCCTGGGCAGCTGGCCTGCTGCCGGACTTGTCGGGTGTGCTGCCCTTCCCACCCTTCCCTAGTCGTCTGTGGCCCTTTCGCACCTTTGGCGGTGTGCCAGGTGGAACCCCACTTCCAGCCGGAGCCAGGGTAGGGATTTTGGTCCCTGGTGTCCTTGGCCTCTCGCGCCGGGCACTGGTTATCTTTGGGTGTTTTTCCGGGGGTGGGCTGGCCGTGCCTTGGCTCCTAGCAGAACTAGTTGCCCTTGAGGGTGGGGGACTCCACAGTCCTTGGACAACAGTCTTGATCGGTCCTGGTTTGGTGGTGGCTGAGGTGCTGATTGCAGTCTTATTCGATGGACGGGGTGGGGGAGTTGTTGGAAAGAGGTCAAGTTTGGAAAGGGAAATCAATTTGGAAAGAGAGGGACGGGTAGGTGTAGTGGGTATGGGAGTGGAGGAAGAGGATGTGGTTGTAGGAGTGTGAAGTCTGGTGTCTTTGGGTGCAGGTGCTTGGCCTGGAGGCTGTCGTGAGGTGGATGGCTGTTGGGTGGGTGGCTGCCTGCGTTTGTGTGGTTTGGAAGAGGGGGTGACAGACACACTGGGAGAGGACACAGGGGACGTGTAAATGGTAGTGGGGGTGGTGACTGCACGTGTGCGGAGTGTTCTGGTGGGTTTGCTGGTGATGGACGTAGTGGCTGAAGATGTTGTGCATGCAAGTGTGAGTGGAGACGTCACAGGGAGGGAGGAGGGAGACGAGGAGGAGGGGGACACAGTGGAGGCAGTGGGTGTTGGTGTGTCTGCATGTGGATGTTGCTTGTGTGAATGCTTGTGTGATGTGTGGTGCTTATGTCTGGATGAGCTTCCCTTGGGTGTTGAGGTGTGTGCAGGCTGGTCTGTAGGTGTGTCTGGGATAGGCAGAGGTACAGGGGATTGGGTCTGGGTGGAGGAAGTTGGAGGGGGGAGGCTAGAGACAGGGACAATTGCTGCCGTCAGTGCTGAGGCCAGAGCGTTGAACGGTCGCTGATGGGCAGCCTGACCCGAATGAATGCCCTCCAGGTAAGCATTACTCCGGTGCACCTCCCTTTCTACACCCTGGATGGCATTCAAAAGGGTAGACTGCCCAACAATGATGGTCCTCAGGAGGTCAATTACCTCCTCACTGAGGCCAGCAGGGGTGATAGGGGCAGGGCCTGAGGTGCCTGGGGCGAAGGAGAAGCCCCCCTTCCTGGGTGAGCGGGCACGGGGCAAACGCTGAGGGGCTGCTGGGAGGGCGGTGCTGGTGCGCTGGGTGGCGGCTGTACCTGTTGTTGCGGGGGGCACGGATGTTGCCGCCACCACAAGGGAGCTCCCTTCAGAGGACGAGTCGCTGCCACTGACTTCAGCACGAATCCCCGCTGTGGAGCTCCCCTCGCCCTCTGTCCCACTGGTGTACTCAGAGTCCGTTGCATGGCCCTCCAGGGCCATGTGGGATGCAGCTCCCTCGTGCTCCGATGCCACTTCTCCTCCGCCTGATGATGCTAATGTACACATGAACAGGAAGACCACAAAAAAGGGGGGGGAGAAAGAAAGACATGTTGAGTGCTTGGATTACCGCTACCGTTGGCGGAGAGGACAGACACAGAAGCCCCCTGCACTACGCTGCGCACTTGGGGTCCACTACTCAATCAGTGGGACATGGCCTACAAGCCTATGGACGACAACTGCACATATAGATGACACAGGGCCATGAATAGCTGTACTTGGCACCCTACAGAGGTGGGGGCGGGGGCACAGGGCCATGCCTTACGGAGGGGCCTAGCCTACAGAAATCGCTCTGGCCTAGAGATACCCACAGCCCACCTCCCCCACCCAGGCACCTCCACTGCACGCAAAGTCACCAGAATGAGAGTGTACTCAACCCCTTGTGTCTGCTGTGATGTCCTCACGCGCCCATCCAAATCGGGGTAGGCCACCGCCAGGATCCGGGACATCAGGGTGGTCAATTGACGACTGGCACCCCTCCTACGTTGGGAGGCCATCCCCAGCAGAGCCTCCGCCGTCTTTCTGCTCCCGCGTCGGATGTCCTCCCACCTCTTCCGGCAGTGGGTGCCCCGTCTGTTGTGGACCCCCAGGGTCCGGACGTCCTTGGTGATGGCACGCCAAATAGCGATTTTCTGGTGGGCGCTGACCTATGTGACATGTACAGGGGGAGAAGAAAAATCATCAGCTTCTGCATGCTTGATGTGAGTGGCCCCCCATCCCCACCCTTGCCATGTGGCCAATGCTCTCATCTGTCGTCTGATGCATGCCTCTATCTCTCCCCTCCCCACCATCTTTCATCCACCCGACTCAACCCAGGCATTGCCCACAAAGCATGGTCCCAGTGTACTTACCTGTTGGTCTGGAGAACCGTAGAGTAGCGCATACTGGGGGAGGACCCCATCCACGAGTTTCTCCAATTCTTCAGAAGTGAAGGCAGGGGCCCTTTCCCCAGTCGCAGCAGCCATTGTCTCTTCCAGACCGAGGTCACAGCAGCACTTGCATTGTAGTTCCTCTCCTGTGGAAGATCAGATATCGAGTGATTAAGTAGATAGAAAATGGCAGTCATGCCCGCGGCGGTGCACATCGTCATTGGCTCGTGAAACCCATAGGGTTCTATGTTAACCAATGCGGCTTTGCGCCGCGGTCTTCGACCGCCTACCGCCACGGTGTGCCACGCCAGCGCATTGACCTCACATCCCATTGTCACACTTCACAGGTCAGGCAGCCGCCATTTCAAGGGCCCACATGGCTTAATTTCTACTGCGTCACACATACCTAGGCCTTTCCTCAACACTCATACAAACCATTCAATGCATAGTGAATCGTGTTGTGTGCAAGCTGTGGGAAAGTACCTGTGGGTTGATTGACTCTGTGCTCGCTGTTGTCCTTCCTAGGCACCGTCCGCTGGGCAATGCAAGGAGATGGAGGAATCTTCCCGTGTACAGACCGCTGGTGGACCTGTCGACAATGGAGGAAAGACATGTCATACTGACATACAGGCTTGACCGAGCCACTATTCATGAACTGTGTGCCCAGCTGGAGGCAGACCTGATGTCACCCATCCGCCAACCCACAGGGATCCCCCCTCTAGTGCAGGTGCTGTCAGTACTCAATTTCTTAGCAAGTGGGTCATTTCAAACAACAGTGGCCATATCATCAGGGATGTCTCAACCTATGTTTTCCAAGGTGTTGTCCAGAGTGTTGTCTGCCCTGCTGAAACACATGAGGAGCTACATCATTTTCCCTGAGGTGGGGGATTTGCCTACAGTGAAGGGTGATTTCTATGCCCTTGGACATATCCCCAACATCATAGGTGCCATTGATGGGACACATGTGGCTTTGGTACCCCCCAGCAGGAGTGAACAGGTGTACAGGAACAGGAAAAGCTATCATTCTATGAATGTACAGATGGTCTGTTTGGCAGACCAGTACATCTCCCATGTTAATGCCAAGTTCCCTGGCTCAGTGCATGACGCCTACATCCTGCGGAATAGCAGCATCCTGTATGTGATGGGTCAACTCCAGAGGCACCGGGTGTGGCTATTAGGGGACTCTGGTTACCCCAACCTATCCTGGATACTGACCCCAGTGAGGAATCCCAGGACCAGGGCAGAGGAACGCTACAATGAGGCCCATGGGCGGACTAGGAGGGTGATCGAACGCACCTTCGGCCTCCTGAAGGCCAGGTTCAGGTGCCTCCATATGACAGGTGGATCCCTAATGTACTCACCAAAGAAGGTGTGCCAGATCATCGTGGCCTGCTGTATGCTTCACAACCTGGCTTTGCGCCGCCAGGTGCCTTTTCTGCAGGAGGATGGTCCAGATGGTGGTGTTGTAGCAGCTGTGGAGCCTGTGGAGAGTGAAGAAGAGGAAGCCGGAGAGGACGACATAGACAACAGGAACACAGTAATAGAGCAATATTTTCAGTGACACACAGGTAAGAGTACACACCGGCATATTACATTTACTTAAAGACTCCTACCTCTCTACTGTCTGACTTTTTCCCCCAGTGTATGGTAACTGTGTTGTGACTTTCCCTTCCGTTTTCAGAGCTGTGGGCCCCACTGCGTGACATCTGCTTTGTTTCCCCATGGACTATAGCTGTGTGACAGCGGTTTGTTGGCATCACTATGTGAATAACAATTTTGGCACTGTCATGTCTAATACATTTGTTAAAATCACAGACAGATTCCAGATTGTTTATGTGCAATAAGTGTGTTTATTCAAGTGCTCTAATTTGGATGGGTGGTTGCAAATCGGTGAGGGGTGATGGTTGAGGATTGTCCATGGCAGAGTCCAGACTATCAGGTTCACAGGTGCATTGTCCAAATGCCTGTGGGAAGTGGAGCAGGGGCAGTTTAAGGTTGGACAGGGTGACAATGTGGGACAGTGGGATGACAATCAGGGCGGTATCCTTTGCTGGTGGGGGTTTTGACATGTTACTCTGTCTTCTTCCTGGATCTCAGGGCCCGCTTGCGGGGTGGTTCTCCTTCTGCAGGGGGTGGGGTTCTGGTGGCCTGTTGGTCTTCTGTTGGGCCTCCTGTCCACTAGCGCCGGCGGAGGTGGTAGCCAGTTCTTGGTCCATGCTAGTGTCAGGGGCTCTTTGAGGTGCCACAGTGGTCCGCAATGTGGTGATTAACTCATTCAGGGCCACTACGATGGTACCCAGGGCGGAACTGATGTTTCTTAGTTCCTCCCTGAACCCCATATACTGTTCCTCTTGCAGAAGCTGGATTTCCTGAAACCTGGCCAGGACCGTCGCCATCGTCTCCTGGGAGCGGTGGTATGCTCCCATGATGGAGGAGAGGGCCTCGTGGAGAGTGGGTTCCCTTGGCCTGTCCCCCCCCTGTCGCACAGCAGCCCTCCCAGTTCCCCTGTTTCCTAGGGGCCTCCGTCTCCTGGACTGTGTGCCCACTACCACTGCCCCCAGGTCCCTGTTGTTGTTGGGGTGGTGGGTTAGCCTGGGTTCCCTGTAGTGGTGGACACACCGCTGATTGACGTTTCCTGGGGACAGAGGTATGGGCCCGCTGGGTGGGTGCTGTGCTGGTGTTCCCAGAGGGGGGAAGGTCTGCTGTGGCTGTGCCTGTCTGAGGGGAACCGACTGTCCCGAGGTCCCCGATGGACCGGGCTGGTCATCTAGATCCAGGGAGACAGAGCTGCTGTCATCACAGTGGGCCTCTTCTGGGGGTGGAGTGGACATTTGTGGACCCTCCTGCGCGGTGACCTGGCGTTCGGGTCCTGCAGGGGTATAAAAGTATGGTTATCGCTTCTGTGTGTGCCAATGGTGTGCAATGGGTTGGTGCCCGTGTACCCCAGTGCTGGCATTCCTTTGTGGGGACTGTTGTGACGGTGTTTTTGGGGGGGGGGTGATGGGTATGTGCATTGGGCATGCTTTGGTGATGGGTGTCCATGCTTTGGGGCCGCATGCAGGGCTAAGTTTTGGGATGGGTGGGTTGTGATGGTGAGACATTTGCAAGGGGTAGTTGTGATGGGGGTGAGGGTGGGGGTATGAGTTGGCATGTAGGTGGGGTGGGGGGATGAAGTAGTGAAGATGAGACTTACCAGAGTCCATTCCTCCACCGACTCCTGCGAGGCCCTCAGGATGCAGGATGTTCAAGACTTGCTCCTCCCATGTTGTAAAATCTGGGGGAGGAGGTGGGGGTCCGCCGCCAGTCCGCTGTACCGCGATGTTGTGCCTTGATACCATGGAACGCACCTTCCCCCGTAGGTCGTTCCACCGCTTCCTGATGTCGTCCAAATTTCTTGGGTGCTGTCCCACAGCGTTGACCCTGTCGACTATTCTGCTCCATAGCTCCATCTTCCTGGCAATGGTGGTGTGCTGCACCTGTGTCCCGAACAGCTGGGGCTCTACTTGTACGATTTCCTCCACCATGACCCTGAGTTCAGCATCTGAGAACCTGGGGTGTCTTTGAGGTGCCATGGGGTGGTGTGGATGATGTGTGGGGTGGAGTGTGTAGTGATAGGTGGGGTGCTATTTAGTGGTGTGTTGTGTGAGGTGCGTGGAAGTTCTGTGGGTATTGCTATTGTGTGCCTGTGGATGCTTGGTAGTTGACTGTGGTGTCTCTCTCTCGCCTTCTCTCTGAATTTCTGGTCGTAGGGGTTTGTGGGTGATGTGGGTGTTTGTTTTATATTGTATTGGGTGTGTGGGAGTGGTGTGTGTATGTGTATCAGGTGTGTGTATTTCGAATTGTCCAATGTGGTAGTGTTTTGTACGAGTATGTGTATTTGGACCGCGGTGGTGTGTACCGCCAATAGAATACCGCGGTTGAAAGACCGCCGCGTGGATTCGTGGGTCGTAATGGCATGGGCGTATTTCTGTTGGCGTGACGGTGGAGGTTTGGTCATCGCCAGTTTATCGCTGACCTTTGGTGTGGCGGACTTTTGTGGATGTCGGTATTTTGGCGGTTTGCCTGTTGTGGGTCAGAATGACCGTGGCGGTTTACCGCGGCGGTGTTATGGCGGTCTTCTGTCTGGCGGTAAGCGCCTTTTACCGCCGAGGTTGGAATGACCGCCACAGTGTGGGTAAACTGTGACAACAATGGTTACAGACTATCACCTTAGCAGCAGTTTAAGAACATCTTAAAACTCTGACTTCTTGTTGGGTCCAAGAAAGCTGCACTCTACAAGATTCATGTATGCCATATACAATGAGATCTGGAAGCTTCCTCAAATGGAAACAGCTCTGCGTTTAAGGCAGATTGATAGGGAAATTAGGAAAAGGCTTCAGCTGTTGTTGATAATGGCATGAATACTCTTTCCAACAGGATATACTCCCTTAATAATGTAGGCCCTCATCATGACATTGACTGTAAATCCCACTTACCGTCATGATTACGGCCGCCAACATACCGCTGCAGTGGCGAATATCCGTTCCAACTACTATGACACACACACACACCAATCTGACAGAATACTGCAATATTCACAAATCTGCCAGCCCAAATGTCAGTGTTAAACTGTTGGTACCAACAAACCAAGGTTCACTACATCATGACCCACGAATCACCACAGCACATATTCAATGGCGGTAAACCATTGGCAGTACACACCAGTGCCCTCAGAATGGACACCCAAATACTAAACCACACAACATTGGCCAATGCAAAAAACACACACCTGACATTGATACACACAGCACACTCACCCACCCACAGCACTATAAAACACACACCCACATCAGCCACAAACCTTTATGAATACAAATTATTGCCACCAGACTGACATCAAGACCACTGCGATAACTAGACATACACACCCATACATCCCTCACGCACCCCACTACGCATACACAACCATAGTACCCAACACCCTCTGACTCCACACAACACCCATGTCCCTACAAAGGCACCCCTGTTTCACAGATGAGGAGTTGTGGGTCATGGTGGAGGAAATAGTCAGGGTAGAGCCACAGCTGTTTGGAGCAGAGGTACAGAAAATATCCATTGCCAGGAAGATGGGGCTATGGCTGAGAATTGTGGACAGGGTGAAATGCCGTGGGACAGCATCCAAGAACAAAGGACGACATCAGGAAGAGGTGAAACAACCTACGGGGGAAGGAATGTTCAGTGGAAGCACGGCACCAGCTTTCCATACATAGGACTGGCGGTGGAACCCCACCTCCTCCCCAACAGTTCGCAGCATGAGAAGAGAAAGTATTGGCATTACTGCATCCTGAGGGACTCACTGGAGTTGCTGGAGGACTGGACACTGGTGAGTCAACATTTACTACTTATCAACCCTCATTCCTGCATGCCATTTCATACCCTCAGCCTCACTCCCATCACTCCACTCCATTCCACACACTGCACCTACACATATGACTAACCCTAATGCCAAGCCCTGCATGCTATACCAATGTATGGACAGCCACCCCAACCCTGCTTGGACACCCATCATCAAAACATGCACAGCATAGGGGAACTAATAATCCCACAAATACATCACCATACACACTCAAAGGTGGCAGGGCAACAGCAACAATAGAGGGGAATCAGGGATGTACAATATGCCAAAGGCATGAAGCATAATACATCACTTACATCCCCGCAGGTGCCCCAGCCAATGTCAGCAAGAGGAGGTGCCACGACTATCCAGTCCCCCAACAGAATATGCTCCCAGTGATGGCAGTAACTCTGGACTTCTAGATCTGGATCAACAACCTGGCCCATCAGGGACCACTGGACAGTCAGTCACCCCAGCCCACTTCCAGTCCACCACAGAGTCTCCCTCATCAGTATCCAACACCACAGTACCCACCCAGCGTCCCTACACCTTTGTCCCCAGTACGCATCAATCAGCTGTGTGCCCACCTGTACAGGGACCCCAGTCCACGCCTTGTCCCCAAGACAATCAGGGACCTGGGATCAGTGGCAGTGGGCACACCCTTCAAGGGGACAGGGGAACAGGGACTCTGGGACGCCCGCTGTGCACTAGGGGGAGGACAGGCCCAGGGAACCAACTTTCCATGAGGCACTCACCAAGATCCTGGGGAACTACCAACAATTCTAGGACATGATGGGCCAGATCCTTTACAACATGCAGGAGAACAAGCGGCTGCAGGAGGAACACCATCAGGAGATCAGGGAGCACTTGCAGGTCCTCAACACCACCATGATCTCCATATGCAAGGGTGATGGCAGAAATTGGCCACATCATGAGGGAATTAACAGCACAGCAGCGGGCCCCTACCACTAGCCAGTGTATTGACCAGCCTTCCACTTCCACTGCAGCTAGTGGGCAGGAGGCAGAGGCTACCAGCACTCCTCCCCCTCAGAAAGTGAACCACCCCGTAAATGTTACCTGCGATCCAGACAGAAGCCAGAGACACTTGCCAAGACCAAGACCACCGCCAGGAAATGAGAGTCTTCTGATTGTTCCCCTTGTGTTCCACCCTGTCACCTTGTCCACTTTAAACTGTCTTTGCTCCCCTTCCTGTTGCTCCTTGGACACTGGACCTGCGCTACAAGCAGACTGGAACAATACTCTGGACTTTCCTCTACCATCACCCCATTCCATTGCACTTTTCCCTCAATTTTATAGCACTACAATAAACACCCTTGAACACAACTTGACTGGTAGTATTTTATGTGTTGAGAATGTGCATTTAGGGGAACAGTCACCTCTAGTGCAAATGATCTGAACACTGTGATAGCATACATTAATGACCTGTAACTGTCTGTAGTAATCACACCAGGACACTGTTGTCATATCACCAACATCTGTAAAATGACAAGCCATAGGTGACAGTAAGTTGAGATGAAAAGGAAGTGAATACCATTGTGCTACAGTCACACAGATGAATTCAATAGTCAGAGCAATGATCAGTTCCACTGTCTCACCTGTGTGTCATTGGAAGTATTGACGTAAAACTGATGTCCTGTTGTCCACACCTCATCCTCATCCTCTACCTCCTTATCCTCACAGTCCTCAGGTTCCACTGCTGCCACAGGGGCATCTCCAGTCTCCTCCTCCTGCAGAAAAGGCACATGTTGTGTGAACGCCAGGTTGTGCAACATGCAGCATGCCACTACTATGTGGCAGACCTTACTGGGTGAGTTGCACAGGGATCTACCTGTCAGATGGAGGCACCTGAACATGGCCTTCAGGAGGTCGAAGGTCCTTTCCATTATTTTTCCGGTTCACCCATGTCCATTATTATAACGGTTCTCAGTCCCTGTCCTGGCATTCCTCACAGGGGTCAGGAGCCACAATAGGTTTGGGTAGCCTGAGTCACCTGCAAGTATTGAGGGACAGACATTAGCCTTACACAATGCTATGTTGATAACACCTGAAGGCATCCACTGACATACAGTGGGTGGGGACTCTGGCCCACCTATTAGCCGCACCCTGTGCCCCTGTAGTTGGGCCATCACATTTGGGATGCTACTATTCCTCAGGACAAAGGCTTCATGCACCGACCCAGGATACTTGGCAGTGACCTGGGAGATGTACTGGTCTACCAGGCACAACATTTGCACATTCATTGAGTGGAAAATCTTCCAATTCCTGAACACCTGTTCATTCTGGCGGGGAGCAAACGCAATATGTGTACAGTCAATCGCTCCAATAATATTGGGGATATGCCCCATTGCATAGAATCCTGCCTTCACAGTGGCCAAATCTTCCACCTGGGGGAAAGCAATGTAGCTGCACATGTGTTTCACCAAGGCAGACAATACCCTTGCCAGCACGATTGAGAACATTGGCTGTGACATTCCTGCTGCCAAGCCCACTCTCACTGGGAAAGAACCAGTTGCCAGGAAATGGAGCACTGATAGCACTTGCACAAGAGGGGGGATCCCAGTGGGATGATGGATAGCTGATATCAGGTCAGGCTCCAATTGGGCACACAGCTCTGTGAATGTGGCCCTGTCCAGTCTATAGGTGAGTATAATGTACCTGTCCTCCAGTGTAGCCAAGTCCACAAGGGGTCTGTAAACGGGGGGTTGTCTCCTCCTCCTACTCATCCACAGCAGTAGGTATCTAAGGGACACAAGAGTGAGTAGGCTGTCACAATTTGAACAATCGAACCACCACCTCAGTGTACATACAGCATTAATGTGATGGGATAGTGGGAATGGCAATGTATGTGCAATTCTGGGAAATGACGCCTGTCCTGTATCTAGGGACAGGTGGAAGTGAGGTAACTTCGCCAATGTTGGGCGTTGTGGCTTAAGGTGGTCTTGCACCGCCGTGCAATTCCTCATTGGCTAATATGGGGCTCTATGGAGTACAGTGGCCAATGTGGATCTGCGCCGCCGCTGACGGTGTAAACCGCCACGGATGTGACTTACATTTTCTATGTAAATCCTCACTTGTTTCCTGACTTTTCACACGACAACACCTACACTGCGTATGCTGCTGTGACCTGTGTCTGGAACCTACCATCACCCGTGTGACAGCGGAAAGGGCCCCTGCCTTTACTTCGATGGAGTTGGAGCGACAGTTGGATGGAGTCTTACCCCAGTATGGACTGCTGTATGGGCCTCCTGACCAACAGTTGAGTACACCTTGGGCACGATGCATGTGGGAAGAATGAATGGAGATGTGTGTGCAAGCATCATGTCATCGGGGGGAATGTCTGGTGTTAGTGTACATGGTGGACGCTGGACGATGTGTGTGCCAATGGAGATGGAAACGGGATTGGTGGGCCATATGTGTGACAGGCTGGATTGTATGTGTAATGGTGTCCTCCCGTCTGTATCACCTCTGCAGGTTAGAGCCCATCCAAAGAAGGGATTGTGGTGTGCAATAGCCAAGGACGTGCGGACCCTGAGGGTCTACAGCAAGCAGCGCACCCACTGTCGGAAAAATGTGGGAGGATCTGAGACGCTGGGCACGGAAGACCGCGGAGGCCCAGCTGGGAATGGCCTCCCAATGAGGAATGGGTGCCTGTCGGAACCTGACCCCGCTGATGGCCCGCATACTGGTTGTGGCCTACTCAGATCTGGATGGGTGCTTGAGGGCATCACAGTAGCCACAAGTGGGTAAGCACAGTGAGCGTTACAGCAAAAATTGGTAGGTGGCATGGGATCTGGGTGGTGGGTGTGAGTTAGTGGGTGCCCCTTAACACCAAGTCAGGCATTGCATTGTGAACCAGCTCAAGGGTAATAGGTGTATAGCAAATCCAGGTAACCTAGCTAGGTTGCATTCCATGTCAGACAGGGCTTAGTGGGTCCCAGGAGGGGTGCAGTTGGCGGTGGTTGGCCCTCATCTTGTTGTGGCATCTAGCCAATTGAATGCCAGTCCAATGCATGGTGCTCAATCCTGATTCCTGTGTGTGACGGTACTGTATATGCCAACTGTTGTGTTGGTGCTGTATTTGACCAATTGCTCTCTTTCGCTCCCTCCCCCCTTTCTCCTTCTGTCATCCTGTTCATGTATGCATTAGCATCATCTGGCGGAGGAGCCGGGGTACCGGTGACAGAGGGAGCTGCATCCCACAGGACCCAAGAGGCAGAGTCCACCAACACAGAGGGAACCAGTGGGATGGAGGGCAAGGATAACACCATGGCGGAGACAGGAGGTTACAACACTGACTTAGATACCTCCACCGATGGAAGCTCTCTGGTGTTGGCGGACACCTCTGTGACCACCCCATCTACAGGTAGAGCCGCTACCCCGTACCAGCACCGCCCTCCCAGTAGCTCCTCAGTGAGTTGCCCGTGCCTGCTCACCCAGGAGGCTGGGCATCTCCTTCACCCCAGGCACCTCAGGCCCTGCCCCAGTGAGCCCCTGCTGCCCTGAGTGAGGAGGCTATTGACCTTCTGAGGTCCATATCTTTAGGGCTTTCAACCATTCTGAATGTCATCCAGGGGCTGGCATCCCAGATGGAGCAATGCAATGCATTCCTGGAGGGCATCCACGGTGGATTGGCGGCCCAACAGAAATCGATTCAGGATCTGGCCTCCTCTCTGTTGGCAGGCCAATGTCCCTGTTCCTACCGTCCCCCCTCCAACTACCACTTCCCAGTCCCAGTCTCCTCAACCCCAACCCATCCCATACACACATACAGACTAGCATGCACACAAGAGATCACACAAGAGTGGCACAGTCAAAGACAGGCACTACACTTCAGTACACAAGCACTCACGCAAACACCAGAGAGTTGCACACATCCACATCCATTGCCCCCACTGTCTCCACCTCCTCCTCCTCCACCTCCCTAAAAGTCATGTCCACACTCACACCTCCATGCACTGCTTCAACATCCACCACCAGCATCACCACACCGAGCAGCACGCACACCTCACTAGCAGACACCTCCACAACTTCCATCCACGCGTCCCCTGTGTCCTCTCCCACCCTGTCTGCCCGCTCCTAAAGGACACAAACGCAGGCACTCAGACACCAAACAGCCATGCACCTCACATCAGCAAACTGCCCATGAACCTGCACCCAAGTCCAGCAGAGGTATTCCTCCAACAACCACTCCCTCAACCTCCACTCTCATCCCTTCTCCCTCATCCCACCCCACCATCCCTAAGAAGCTTTTCCTTGCCCAACTTGACCTCTTCCCTGCTTCTCCCCCATCCAGCCTGTAAGAGCAGGGTCCCAATGACCCAGCCCAGCACCTTAGCCAAACAGTCCACAGAGACTGTGGAGGCACCTCCTAGTCGTGGAGGCAAGATAGTGAAGGGTGCCACTCCACCACCAAGGAACGGGAAGGATCCCACTCCACCAGCCAGGAAAGGGAAGAAGCCCTCACCTCTAGCTGAGACACAGCAGCCCTCGCCTCCCACCGAGGCTGCCCAGGAGGCCCCTTCCTCTGCTGAAACACAGCAGCCCTCACCTCCTGCAGAGGCTGGCAGGGTACCAACACCACCACCACCAGTGGGCACAGGGCCCTCATCTCCGGTTGAGACACAGCAGCCCTCACCTCCAGCAGAGGGCATGTAGGCCACCATCCAGGTACTGATGTACAAGGAGCCCCCTCCAGAACCAGTGGGCAAATACCTCACCTGAGAGACTGTGACCTTTCACTCCCCAGCAAAGGATAATGGGCATAGAGGGCCCTCCAGAAACAGTAGGCAAGATACCCATATGAGAGACTGTGACCTTGCACTCCCCACCAATGACTAATGAGCATGGAGCCCCCTCCACAACCAGTGGGCAAGTACCCCACCTGAGAGACTGTGACCTTGCACTCCCCAGCAATGAGTAATGAGCATGGAGCCCCCTCCAGAACCAGTGGGCAAGTACCCCACCTTAGAGACTGTGACCTTGCACTCCCCAGCAATGAGTAATGGGCGTGGAGCCCCCTCCAGAACCAGTGGGCAAGTTCCCGACTTCAGCTGAAGTGCCCCCCCACCACTCCCTCCCCCTGAGGTGTCTGCCCACTTCCAAAATGATGCCCCTACACAGTTCTGTGCGAATGTTGTCAGAAAACAAGTTGGGCCTTGGACTGTGCCCTGTGGCCATGTGGGCCCTTTGTACTTTGGACTGGGCATTGGCCCTTTCTGGACAATTGTACATATCTCTTTGTTATCCAATTGGTCCATATGGTGGCTCTTCCTATTCAATACATTCTCAGTACTGCCTTACTGTAGTCCTTGCATTATTATGACATGTGTCCTGTGCCATTGTTTTTCGTCTGCAGCTGGTTGTGTGTCTGGTGTGTGTTGTGCGTATGTGTGTCACTCTCCTTTTCCTCCCTCCCTCGTGTGCTAGGCGGCTGTACTTACCATTATCATCTTCGTCTGTGTTGGTGTTCCAGGTGGAGCTTGCCATAGATGACCATCGGGAAGACTTGAAGTTCAGGTACCATGGCGGCATTTATATTCTCTGTGTCTCTGTTGGTGAGTCTTTGGTCTTCTGTGATGTGTTTCCCCCAGGCTTTTGATGGCGTTGGTACCACCCCGGAAATTGTGGTGGATTGCAGTGTCATGATATGATGGGCGGTACCTTGTCTTCCGCCGTCTTCACATTTAGAGTAAAGTAGGAGTCTATATGCCCCGCTAGCTCTGTACAAAATGGGAGTCAAGCAATAGAGTCGGTTGTAGGCGCCAGGTGGGGATGAATGTGGGCGCTTTGCCCTACTGAACAGAGGCAATCCGGGGTGTTAGACTTTTCATCCTTGGCGTGGTCTCCCTTAACTTTTTGCTTCTGTTCCCCAGGTTGTTGATGTGTGCTGGACTCTGATTTTACTGTTTATGTTACTCTGGGCACTTTACCACTGCTAACCAGTGCTAAAGTGCAAGTGCTCCTTTAATAAATGTGTATGTAATTGTAATTGGCTTATCCATGATTGGCATATTTGATTTATTAGTAAGTCCCTAGTACAGTGTACTAGAGGTGCCAGGGCCTGTAAATCAAATGCTACTAGTGGGCCCGCAGCCCTGGTTGTGCCACCCACATAAGTAGCTCTTTAATCATGTCTCAGACCTGCCACTGCAGTGTCTGTGTGTGCAGTTTTAACTGTAAATTCGATTTGGCAAGTGTACCCCCTTGCCAGGCCTAAACCTTCCCTTTTCTTACCTGTCAGACACCCCTAAGGTAGGCCCTAGGTAGCCCCAAGGGCAGGGTGCAGTGTATGGTCAAGGTAGGACATATAGTAATGTGGTTTATGTGTCCTGACAGTGAAATATTGCTAAATTCATTTTTCACTGTTGCAAGGTCTGTCCCTCTCATAGGTTAACATGAGGGCTACCTTTAAATATGATTAAAGTGTAGATTCCCTTTGGGAGGGGATGGACATGTGGAGTTTAGGGTCTCTGAGCTCACAATTTAAAAATACATATTTTAGTAAAGTTGATTTTAAGATTGTGTGTTTGAAAATGCCACTTTTAGAAAGTGGACATTTTCTTGTTTCTACCATTTCTGTGACTCTGCCTGTTTGTGGATTCCCTGTCTGGGTCAGTTTGACAGTTGGGCTGGTTGCACCTCACACTAGACAGTGACACAAAGGGAGCTGGGGTGTAGCCTGCATATCCTGATGAGCCATCTGTGCTAGGAGGGAGGGGAGGAGTGGTCACTCACACCTGAAAGGGCTGTGCCTGCCCTTACACAATGCAGTCTCCAACCCTCTGGTGAGTGTCTGGGGCCTGGCCTGGGCAAGGCAGGATTTCACATTCTAAAGAGACTTTATTTTGAAGTAGGCCTACTTCAAAGGAGAAATTGGGTATTAGAAGGGCACCCAAACCCACAGACTTTGAAAACCCTTCTGGAAACAAGAGGAACCTCTGCCTGGAGAAGAGCTGAAGAGCTGAGGAAGAAGAGCTGCCCGCATGTGACTGCTTTGTGGAGCTATCCTGCAGTTGCTGCTTCTGCCAGAGTAAGGGGGCAAAGACTGAACTTTGTGTGCCTTCCATCTTGAGAAGAAATCTCCAAGGGCTTGATCTAGAGCTTGACGTGCAGGGTTATTTTTGGCGCGCATCAGGTACATTTTTACGCTAGCAGTGCTAGTGTGTGTCTAAAGACTCTTTTTGCATTTTTATTGATAACTTGACTCTTTTACCATGGCTAGAGTGAGGGTCCTTGCTTGAACAGGGGGTAACATGACTGTCAACCAAAGACCCTATTTCTAACAAGGGGGCAGTGGTCGGATAATGTTTTAGCTAGATATGAAGTCCCAGTACAGTTATGAGTCAGTCCGTGAGAGCTGAGCAGTAAATCTATATGGGTGTGAAGGCAGTGGACTGGAGAGAAGAAGGAGTACTCCCTGTCCAGGGGGTGTAAGCCCCTCCATACATCATTGAGTCTCCTCTCCAGCATCCAAGACTGCAAAGCCTGAGAAAGTCTCCTGCTTGGGGCGCCCGTGAGTGGCGGGTGTGATCTGTCCATATCCACGTCTGGGACACAGTTAAAGTCCCCACCCCAGATGCTGGGTAGCGAGGGGTCTCGTATTAATTGTGCGGAGGTGGATAGTAGAAAGACTCCCTGTTTAGTATTAGGTGCATAAAGTCCCGTTATAACTAGTTGTCTCCCATCCAATACTCCATCTAGATGAACATATCTACCCTCATCTTCTATTTTATTGTGCGTTACAGTATAAGGGACTCCGGGAGCAATCCATATCAGCACCCCCCCTGGATGCTGATGTCTTAGTGCCATATACCGATCCAGACCACTTCCTGCTGAGATTGCCCAGGTCCCTGGCTGTGAGATGAGTCTCCTGGAGAATAGCTATATGTATCTTATGGCGTTTGAGGTATGCATGCATCCTGCAGCTTTTTGAGACGCTAGCCATACCCCACACATTCCATGTTAAAATAGTATGGCCCTCATTACAACCCTGGTGGTCAAAGACTGCCAGGGCTGTTTCGTCAGAAGCACCGCCAACAGGCTGGCGGTGCTTTCCTTGGAATTTCCTTGGAATTACGACCGCGGCGGAAGCGCCGCTGTCGCACCGGCGAGACCAGCGGTTTCCTGCCACTTTGGTCCCGGCGGTTGTAATCCCCCAGGGCAGCGCTGCTTGCAGCGCTGCCCAGGGGATTATGAGTCCCCCTCCTGCCAGCCTTTTCATGGCGGTATGAACCGCCATGAAAAGGCTGACGGAAAGGGGAGTCGCGGGGCATCTGGCATGGGCAGTGCAGGGGCCCCCTTCCACGGCCCCATGGACCTTTTCACTGTCTGCAGACCCTGCAATCCGCCACCTTTTCTGGGGCGATACCAACAACATCAATTGCCTGGCAGAAACACTGCACAGAAGGGAAACAACTCACTTTGGAGACACAGGGAACAACCACATTGCCATGGAGCCCGATCTGCAGATCTTCGTAATGATCTACGTCCTGCTCCACCACGAACACCAACGACGGTGAAGACGACCACGGAGTGTACTGCCGCCTAGCACACAGGGGTGGGGGGAGGAAAAAGAGAGTAACACATACATGCACAACACCCCCACCACCACCACCAACACCATACACACAGTCAGATGCACAAGAAAACATATTTACTACGTACCCCTCAGGAATAATGCAAGGAAAACACAAATAGATGAAAGTGAGTGTAATAATATAAATACATCAAAAATACGTACATCAAATCTAAATGTATATACATATGTACAAATCAAGGGGCACAGCCCAGTCCTCAACGTGCTTGGGCCACTTGTCAACACGGAAAGAACACTGCAGGGGTATCAGTTCGAAAATAGGCAGGCACCTCAGGGGGACGGGGAACGGGGGCACCTCAGCTGGCAGATGGAACAACACCACTGGTCCTAGAGGGGGCAACATGTCCATTACTCTTTGTCCTGGGGAGTGCAAGGCCACAGTCTCTCGACTGGGTGACTTGCCCACATGCTCTGGAGGGGGCAACATGCCCTGTGCTTGGTCCTGGGGAGTGCAAGGCCGCAGTCTCTCGAGTGGGTGACTTGCCCACATGCTCTGGAGGGGGCAACATGCCCTGTGCTTGGTTCTGGGGAGAGCAAGGCTGCAGTCTCTCAAGTGGGTGCCATACCCACTGGTTCTGGAGGGGGCATCGTGCCCTGTGATCTTCATCCTGGGGAGGATGGGGTGAGTGGGTGTCATACCTACTGGTTCTGGAGGGGGCATCGTGCCCTGTGCTTCTGATGCTGGGGAGTGCAAGGTCACAGTCTCTCAGCTGGGTGTCTACCCACAGGATTAGCAGGGGGCAGGCCGCACAACAGCCCATGGAGGCAGGTCTAATGAATGTCCGCAGGCGGTGACGGCTGCTCAGTGGTGGCAGTGGTGATGCTGCTGCTGCTGCTGGTGACGGTTGTGGGGGGAAGCTTCAGCCCATCCCCTGCAGCCTTGGACAGCTGACTACTGCTGGTGGCGGTGCTGCTGGTGCTGCTGGTGGTGGCTGTGGGGGGAAGCTCCAGCCGATCCACTGCTGCCTCGGACTGCTACACAACCATGCTTGGTGGTGGGGGCTCTGACTGACGCCCTCCACCAGGCCCCTTCTCCTTCTTGCCTGCTGGCGCAGGACCCTTGCCCTTCCTGGCAGCAGCTGGGGATGGCTCCTTGCCCTTCCTGGCAGCACTTGGGGCAGGCACCCTTTCCGTGAGGCTGGCTGGTGGCCTGGGTCCTTTGCCACCTGGAGTTGCTGTGGACACTATTGGGCCCGTGGACTGGGTTTCTGAGGTGTTTGCCTGGGTTTTACATGCCCTGACCAGACGTGAAGGATGAGGGGAGAGGAAGGGAAGAGGTCAATGGTGGAGAGGAAAAACTTCTTAGGGACATTGGGGTGGGAAGAGGGAGAAGGTTTGGGAGTGGAGGAAGAGGGAGTGGTTGTGGGAGGTGTCTGTCTGCTGTGTTTGGGTGCAGTTGCATGGGCTGGATGCTGTTGTGAGGTGGATGGCTGTTGGGTGTCCGAGTGCTTGCGTTTGTGTACCTTGGGGGGCACAGACACAGTGGAAGAGGACACAGGGGATGTGTGCATGGCTGTTGGGATGGTGTCAGCCAGTGAGGTGTGTGTTCTGATAGATGTGCTGCTGATGGCGGTAATGGCTGAGGATGTAGTGCATGCAGTTGTGAGTTTAGACAGAACTGGGAAGGAGGTGGAGGAGGAGGAGTAGTAGGGTGACACAATGGAGGCAGTGGATGTTGGTATGTCTGCATCTGGATGGTGTTTGTGTGAGTGCCTGTGGGACGAAGTGTGGTGCTTGTGTTTGCCTGAACTACTCTTGTGTGTTGTCTTGTGTGCATGCTGGTCTGCCTGTGTGCTTAGGATAGGTTGGGGTTGAGGGGAATGGGATTGGGTAGAGGAAATTGAAGGGTGGAAACAGGGACAATGGCTGCCATCAGATTGGAGGCCAGGGCCTGGATTGATCTCTGTTGGGCCGCCAAGCCAGTGTGAATGCCCTCCAGAAATGCATTAGTCTGTTGCAACTGGGCTGCCAGCCCCTGGATGGCATTCACAATTGTTGACTCCCCAACAGAGATGGATCTCAGGAGGTCAATAGCTGCCTCACTCAGGGCAGCAGGGCTAACTGGGGCAGGGCCTGAGGTGCCTGGGGCAGAGGAGATGCCCACCCACCTGGATGAGCGGGCACAGGCAACTCGAGGAGGGGCTGTTGGGAGGGCAGTGCTGGTATGGGGTGGTGGCTGTACCTGTAGCTGGGGTGGTCACAGAGGTGTCCGCCACCACCAGGGAGCCTCCATCAGAGGAGGTATCTGTGTCTGAACTGTACCCTTTAGTCTCTGCTGTGGTGCTCACCTCACCCTATGTCCCACTGGTGCCCTCAGCATCGGTGGACTCTGCCTCCTGGGTCCTGTGGGATGCAGCTCCTTCCGTCGCCAGTGCCTCTGCTCCTCTGCCAGAGGATGCTAATGCACATAAGGACAGAGTGACAAAACAAAAAAGGGGGGAAGAGACAAAGGAAACACTTGGTCAATGGCTGCACCAACACCACTGTTGGCGTACACAGCACCCTCACACACAGTGAACAGCCCTACAAACTATGCAGTGCACTACCAGTAAGAATGCTAGTCACCAGGGCATGGGGTGGGGCAGATACCGCCAACTGCAGCATACCTGGGACCCACACAGCCCTGGCCAGTAGTGGATGCCTACTAGCTAGGTAGGAGGAATATCACATCTGAACCCTGCCCAACATGGGACCTACTCTGAGATGTCAGGCCTGGCCTAGGGGCATCCACAGACACACATCCCCCACCCGGATACCACCCTGCCATGTGTAAGTTGTAAGGATGGGCACTGTACTCACCCTCTTGTGGCTGCTGTGATGCCCTCAAGTGCCCATCCAGCTCTGGATAGGCCACTGCCAATATGTGGGCCATCAGGGGGGTCAGGGTTTGACGGGCACCCCTTCCTCATTGGGAGGCCATCCCCAGCTTGGCCTCCGCCATCTTCCGTGCCCAGAGTCTCAGGTCCTCCCACCGTCTGCGACAGTGGGTGCTCCGCCTGCCGTAGACCCCCAAGGTCCGCACGTCCTTGGCAATGGCACACCATATTCCCTTTCTTTTGATGGGCGATGACCTGCAGAGAAAATACAGACAGAGAAAGGTATTACTCAGGTATTACTGCCTGTTACACTCATGGCCCACCATACCCATTCCCATCCCCATTTGCACAGACATGGCCTAGCACATAAGCTGCATGTCACCCAGGGGACATATACCAACCCCGCCCCCACACGAGGCCTTCACAAACACCACTCCATGCATTCATGCCCCATGCATTGTGCTCACAGTATACTCATCTGTTGGTCTGGAGGCCCATACAGCAGTCAGTACTGCAGAAGGACCCCATCCACCAATCGCTGCAACTCCGCTGAGGTGAAGGCAGGTGCCCTTTCCCCAGTCACACTAGCCATGGTACGTTCCAGACACAGTTCACAGCAGCACATGCAGTGTAGGTCCTCTCCTGTTGAAGGTCAGGTAACAAGTGAGTGAACAGATAGAAAATGGTGGTGATGTCCACGTTGGTGCATACCGTCACCTATGGTGCACATCACCATTGCCCACTGTATCCCATAGGGGCCAATATTATCCAATGAGGCATTGCATGGCGGATCACAACTGCCTTCCTACAACGGCGAACAACATTAGTGGAAGTACTTCACTTCCACCTGTCCATCCACACAGGACAGGCGGACACCATTTTGGGTGGGGGGCAGGCCCTGGATTCCAACTGCGTCACAGTTCACAATTGTACAATCTGGACAAATGCAACATATACATTTCAGAATTACATCATGCATTGAACTGTTGTGGCTCCAATGTACAGTTTATGACCGGCTCCTCACTCTTTTGCCCCCTAGATTGCAACTGCTGCAGATGAATAAGAGATGGAGATATACCCCCGTGTACAGACCCTTGATAGACTTGGCAACAATGGAGGACTGGCACATTATCCTCACCTATAGACTGGACAGGGCAACAATCACAGAGCTGTGTGCCCAACTGGAACCTGACCTGATATCTGCTATCCGTCACCCCACTGGGATCCCCCCTCTTGTGCAAGTCCTATCAGTGCTCCATTTCCTGGCAACTGATTTTTTTCCAAGTGACAGTGGGCTTGGCAGCAGGAATGTCACAGCCAATGTTCTCAATAGTGCTGACCACAGTGTGGTCTGCCCTCATTAAACACATGTGCAGCTCCATTGTGTTTCCCACAGTGAATGATTTGGCCACAGTGAAGGCTGACTTCTATGCAATGGGACATATCCCCAACATAATTGGGTTGATTGATGGAACACATATTGCATTCCCCCCCCCCCACAAAATGATCAGGTTTAAAGAAATCGAAAATGTTTTCTCCAATGAATGTACAGATGGTGTACCTGGCAGACCAGTACATCTCCCTCATCAATGCGAAGTATCCTGGGTCGGTGCATGATGCCTTTATCCTGAGGAATAGCAGCATCCCAAATGTGATGGGCCAACTACAGAGGCACTGTGTGTGGCTAGGTGAGCCCTGGTTCACACCCAGTGGATGTTGGTATCTGGTTATAATGTTGGCCATAAGGGATAGTGTGTGGCTCAATGTTGTCCCTCGTTATTTACTGATGACTCTGGTTACCCCAACCTATCATGGCTCCTGACCCCTGTGAGGAATCCCACGACAAGGGCAGAGGAGCGTTACAATGAGGCACATGGGCGAACCAGAAGGATCATTGAAAGGACCTTTGGCCTCCTGAAGGCCAGGTTTCAGTGCCTCCATCTAACAGGTGGATCCCTGTGCTACTCACCTAAGAAGGTCTGCCAGATAATCGTTCCATGCTGCATGTTGCATAACCTTGCCTTGAGACGCTGTGTGCCTTTTCTGCATGAGGAGGAGTCTGGAGATGCCCGTGTGGCAGCAGTGGACCCTGTGGACAGTGAAGATGAGGAGTCAGAGAATGAGGATGAGGACAACAGAACTGCAGTGTTTTGCCAATATTTCCAACTACACACAGGTGAGACAGTGGTACTTCACATTTCATTGTCATTTAATTGTTTGCGATTGTCACTGGCAGGCTGTGATTTCCTACTTCTATGCCCACTCATTGTACCATTTGGTAACTCTTTTTGCAGATGTTGGTGCCAAACTATCACTCCTAGTGTGTTCACTGCAGGCAACTACAGGTCTATCCTATGTGTACGTTACTGTACAGTTGAATTCCAATGTTTGAACCTTGTTAAGCAAATACATACTTAAATCACTTAACATACTCCATACTAGTATTTTTTCAAAGTGTGTTTATTCAAGTGCTAAGAAGAATAGGGGCAAGTGCAATGGGCTGGGGTGATGATGGAGGAAAGTCCAGGGTATAGTTCCAGTCTATTTGTAGCACAGGTGCATTGTCCAAGGGGGCATAGGAAGGAGAGCAATGGCAGTTCAAGGTGGACAGAGTGACAGAGTAGGACACAAGGGTGACAATCAGGAGAGTCTTATTTCCTGGTGGGGTCTTGGCAATAGTCTATGGCTTCTGCCTTGATCGCAGGGAACATTTGTGGTGTGGTTCTCCTTCTGCAGGGGGAGGGGTGCTGGTGGCCTGTTGGTCCTGTGGCTGGGCCTTCTGTCCACTAGCGGTAGCGGAGATGGAAGGTTGTTCAATTGTCTGGCTAGTGGCAGGGGCCCGCTGTTGTAAGGCTGCCTCCCTCATAATGTTGGCCATGTCTGCCAGCAGCCCTGCAATGGAGACCAGGGTGGTGTTAAGGGCCTGCAAGTCCTCCCTGACCCCCTGGTACTGTCCCTCCTGAAGCTGTCAGTTCTCCTGCACATTGGCCAGGATCTGGCCCAGCGTATCCTGGGAATGTTGGTATGCTCCCCGGATCTCAGTGAGTGCCTCCTGGAGAGTCGGTTCCCTGGGCCTGTCCTCCCCCTGGCCCACAGCAGTCCTCCCACTTTCCCTGTTGCCCTGTGCCTTTGTCCCCTGAACCAACCGTGTGCCCACTGCCACTGACCCCTGGTCCCTGATTGTCTTGGGTATGGGGGGGTGCCATGGGGTCCTTTAGTGGTGGACACACTGCTTATTGACGTTTCCTAGGGACAGAGGTGTGGGTACGCTGGGTGGGTGCTGTGGTGGTGTTTCCAGATGGGGAAGGCTCTGTGATGGTGTGTGACTGTGGTGGGGTAACCGACTGTCTGGAGGTCCCTGATGGACCAGGTTGGTCATCCAGATCCAGGCGAGCCGTGTCACTGTCATCACCGTGGGCCTCTTCTGTGGGGGGACTGGCTAGTGCTGGCACCTCTTCTCCGGTGACATTGGCTGGGATACCTCTGGGGATGTAAATACAGTGATATTGTTTCTGTGTGTGACATTTTGTGGATGGGTGTGTTGCTGTAGGAAAGAACCATCTTGCCTGGCATGTTACACCCATCTTTTACTTGTGTGTCATTTTGATTTTGCCTGTCTCACTGCTATCCTGCTAGCCAGGACCCCATTGCTCATAGTTGTGGCCTGAATATGTTCCCTGTGTGGTGCTTAAGTGTGTCACTGATGCTCTGCTAATCAGAACCACAGTGCTTATGCTCTCTCTGCCTTGAAAATTGTCACTGCAGGCTAGTGACCAGTTTTACCAATTCTGATTGGCACACTGGAACACCCTTATAATTCCCTAGTATATGGTACCTGGATACCCAGGGTATCGGCGTTCTAGGAGATCCCTATGGGCTGCAGCATTTCTCTTGCCATTCATAGGGAGCTCAGACAATTCTTACACAGGACTGCCACTGCAGCCTGGGTGAAATAACGTGCATGCTATTTCACAGCCATTTTACACTGCACTTAAGTAACTTATAAGTCACTTATATGTCTAACCCTCACTTAGTGAAGGTTAGGTGCAAAGTTACTAAGTGTGAGGGCACCCTGGCACTAGCCAAGGTGCCCCCACATAGTTCAGGGCAATTTCCCCTGACTTTGTGAGTGCGGGGACACCATTACATGATGTGCACTACATATAGGTTAATACCTATATGTAGCTTCACCATGGTAACTCCGAATATGGCCATGTAACATGTCTAAGATCATGGAATTGTCCCCCCATGCCAAATCTGGTATTGGGGTGCCAATCCCATGCATCCCCGGGGTTCCAGCATGGACCCTGGGTACTGCCAAACCAGCACTCTGGGGTTTTCATTGCAGCTACCGCTGCTGCCAACCCACAGACAGGCTTCTGCCCTCCTGGGGTCTGGGCAGCCCAGTCCCAGGAATGCAGAATAAATGATTTCCTCTGAGAGAGGGTGTTACACCCTCTCCCTTTGGAAATAGGTGTTAAGGGCTGGGGAGAAGTAGCCTCCCCCAGTCTCTGGAAATGCTTTGAAGAGCACAGATGGTGCCCTCCTTGCATAAGCCAGTTTACACCGGTTCAGGGATCCCCCAGTCCATGCTCTGGCATGAAACTGGACAAAGGAAAGGGGAGTGACCACTCCCCTGTCCATCACCACCCCAGGGGTGGTGCCCAGACCTCCTCCATTGTGTCCCATAACTCTGCCATCTTGAATGCAGAGGTGTGAGGGCACAACAGAGGCCTCTGAGTGGCCAGTGCCAGCAGGTGACGTCAGAGACCCCTCCTGATAGGTACTTACCCGACTAGTTGGCCAATCCTCCTCTGAGGGCTGTGTGCTTCTCTTCAGATAACGAATGCAAGAGCTCACCAGAGTTCCTCTGCATCTCCCTCTTTGACTTCTGGCAAGAATCGACCGCTGACTGCTCCAGGACACCTGCAAAACTGCAACAAAGTAGCAAGAAGACTGCCAGTGACATTGTAGCGCCTAATCCTGATGGCTTTCTCGACTGTTTTCTAGTGGTGCATGCTCTGGGGGCTGTCTGCCTTCACCCTGCACTGAAAGCCAAGAAGAAATCTGTGGGTCGACAAAATCTTTCCCCTGCTAACGCAGGCACCAAACTTCTGCTTCACCGGCCCTCTGGGTCCCCTCTCATTGTGACGAGCGTGGTCCCTGGAACACAGGAGCTGGATCCAAGTGACCCCACCAGTACATTGGTCCATCTGGCCAAGTTTGGTGGAGGTAAGTCCTTGCCTCCCCACGCCAGACAGTCATCCTGTGTACTGCATGAACTGCAGCTGCTAGGGCTCCTGTGCACCTTTGCAAGGAATCTTTTGTGCACAGCACAAACCAGGTCCCCAGCACACTTGCTGAGTTGACCACCGGCTTCGTGGGACCCTACTTTGTAGTGTTGAGACAACCACCATGCTCAGTTTTCTTGAACCTGTGTTCAAGTACTTCTGTGGGTGCTGCCTGCTTCTGCGTGGGCTCTCTGTGTTGCTGAGCGCCTCCTTTGTCTCCTCCTCCAAGGAGCGACCTCCTGGTCCTTCCTGGGCCTGGGCAGCACCCATTTTCTTCAAACGCGACCTTTGCAGCTAGCAAGGCTTGTTTGTGGTCTTTCTGCGTGAAAACAACTCTGCATCCTCCAGCATGCCGTGGGACATCTTCTGTACAAAGGAGAAGTTCCTGGCATCTTCCGTTATTCCAGAATCTTCAGCTTCTTTCACCCAGAGGCAGCCATTTTGCACCTTCATCTGTGGTTTAGTGGGCTCCTGCCCCCCCGGACACTTTCGTGACTCTTGGACTTGGTTCCCTTCCTTTACAGGTCCTCAGGTCCAGGAATCCATCTTCAGTGCTTTGCAGTCAGTTGTGGTCTTTGCAGAATCTCCTTTCACGACTTTAGTGTGTTTCTGTGGAAGTAGGGTAACTTTACTCCTACTTTTCAGGGTCTTGGGGTGGGGTATCTCGGACACCCTTAGTGTTTACTAACACTCCCAGCGACCCTCTACACACTACACTAGGCCTAGGGTCCCCAAGTTTTTCACATTCCACTTTCTTAGTATATGGTTTGTGTTGCCCCTAGGCCTATTGCATCCTATTGTATTCTACAGTGTTTGCACTACTTTTCTAACTGTTTACTTACCTGATTTTGATTTGTGTGTATATTTTGTGTATTTTACTTACCTCCTAAGGGAGTATATCCTCTGAGATATTTTTGGCACATTGTCACTAAAATAAAGTACCTTTATTTTTAGTAACTCTGAGGGGGTCATTCCAACTTTGGCGGGCGGCGGAGGCCGCCCGCCAAAGTTCCCCCGTCGAAAGACCGCTCCGCGGTCAAAAGACCGCGGGGGTCATTTCGACTTTCCCGCTGGGCCGGCGGGTGACAATGAAGCCCGCTCTGAATGGAGCCGGCGGAGTTGCAGGGGTGCGACGGGTGCAGTAGCACCCGTCGCGATTTTCACTGTCTGCAAAGCAGACAGTGAAAATCCTAATGGGGCCCTGTTAGGGGGCCCCTGCACTGCCCATGCCAGTGGCATGGGCAGTGCAGGGGCCCCCAGGGGCCCCACAACACCCGTTCCCGCCATCCTAGTTCTGGTGGTGTAAACCACCAGAAACAGGCTGGCGGGAAGGGGGTCGGAATCCCCATGGCAGCGTTGCAAGCAGCGCCGCCATGGAGGATTCTCTGGGCCAGGGGTAATCCGGCGGAAAACCGCCGGATCCCCTTTTCTGACCGCGGCTTTACCGCCGTGGTCAGAATAGCCCTGGAAGCACTGCCAGCCTGTTGGCGGTGCTTCCGTTGCCCTCCGTCCTGGCGGTCATAGATCGCCAGGGTTGGACTGAGGACCTGAGTATTGTGATTCTTATGATATAGTGCTATATGATATAAGTGGTATAATAGGAGCTTCACATGTCTCCTAGTTCAGCCTAAGCTCCTCGGCTATAGCTACCTCTATCAGCCTAAGCTGCTAGAACACTACTAATCTACTAATAAAGGATAACTGGACCTGGCACAAGGTGTAATTACCATCAGGTACCCACTATAAGCCAGGCCAGCCTCCTACAGTTGCCCTCTTAGGTTATATTTGTCCTGGCAGCTTTAACTTGTGTGAGTTGACATGTGGTGGGCTTACTGATTCTCTCCAGTGTGCATGCTTTGGTGATAGGTCTCCACGCAGGTCTGTGAGTGGTGTCCATGCATTGGTGGTGCATGCAGGGCTTGGCATTGGAATGGGTGAGATGTGATGGTGTGGTGTGTGGGTAGTGGTGGAGTGATGGGAGTGAGGTTGGGGGTATGTGATGGCATGCAGGTAGGGGGGTGATAGAAATAGAGTTGACTTACCAAAGTCCAGTCCTCCTGCTACTCATGCCAGGCCCTCAGGATGCATTCCCAGGATATGCTGGGCCAGATCCTGAACAAGCTGCAAGAGAACATGCGGCTGCAGGAGGGACAGTACCTGGGAATCAGGGAGGATTTGAAGTCCATTAACACCACCCTGGTCTCCATTGCAGGGGTTCTGGCAGACATGGCCAACAGGATTGGGGAGGCAGTGTCACACCAGCAGGCCCCTGACAGTAGCCAGACTACTGAACAGCCCTCCACCTCTGCTGCCGCTAGTGGACAGGAGGCCCCGCCAGAGGACCAACAGGCCACAATCACCCCTCCCCCTGCAGAAGGAGAACCACCTGCTATCCAGGCAGAAGCCAGAGACTATTGCGAAGACCCCTACCAGGAAATAAGACTCTCCTAATTGTCACCCTTGTGTCCCACTCTGTCACCCTGCCCACCTTGAACTGCCATTGCTACCCTTCCTACGCCCCCTTGGACAATGCACCTGTGCTACAAATAGACTGGACTCTAATCTGGACTTTCCTTCATCATCACCCCAGCCCATAGCACTTCCCCCTTTTCATCAGAGCACTGCAATAAGCACACTTTGAAAAAATACAAGTCTGGAGTATGTCAAATGATTTAAGTGTATATTCATTTAACAAGCTATAAACATTGCAATTCAACTGTACAGTAATGTTAACATAGGAAAGACCTGTAGTTGGCTGTAGTGAACACACCAGGAGCAATAGTGGGGCACCAACATCTGCAAAAAAAGATGCAAATAGGTACAGTGAGTGGGCATAGAAGAAGGAATTCGCCTGCCAGTGACAATGTTACACATCAAACTGTCAATGTAATGTGAAAATGACACTGTCTTAACTGTGTATATCATTGGAAGTATTGATGAATGACTGCACTACTGTTGTCCTCATCCTCATCCTCTGCCTCTTCATCTTCACTGTCCAGAGGGTCCACTGCTGTCACACGGCCATCTCCAACCTCCTTCTCCAGCAGAAAAGGCACATGGCGTCTCAAGGCAAGGTTGTGCAACATGCAGCATGCCACAATTATCTGGCAGACCTTCTTGGGTGAGTAGTACAGGAATCAACCTATTAGATGGAGGCACCGAAACCTGGCTTTCAGGAGGCCAAAGGTGCATTCAATAATCCTTCTTGTTCGGCTTTGTGCCTCATTGTAACGTTCCTCAGCCCTTGTTGTGGGATTCCTCACAGGGGTCAGTAGCCTTTCTAGGTTTGAGTAGCCTGAGTCACCTGCAAATATCGAGGGACAACTGTTAATCACACACTAACACTTATATCCCACACCATACCCGTACACCAGCATCCAGTGGGTGTGAACCAGGGCTCACCTATTAGCCACACCTGTGCCTCTGGAGTTGGCCATCACTCTTGGGATGCTGCTAGTCCTCAGGTTAAAAGCATCATGCTCCGAGCCTGGATACTTAGCATTGACATGGGAGATGTACTGGTCCGCCAAACCAGTACATACCATCTGCACATTCATTGAGTGATAACTTTTTCATTTCTGAAGACCTGTTCATTTTGACGGGGGGGACAAATGCAATATGTGTCCCATCGATTGCACCAATGACATTGGGGATATGTCCCATTGCATAGAAGCCAGCCTTCACTGTGGCCAAATCCTCCACCTGGGGAAAAACAATGTAGCTGCACGTGTTTAATAAGGGCAGACAACACTCTGGTCAGCACTATTGAGAACATTGGCTGTGACGTTCCTGCTGCCAAGCCCACTGTCACTTGGAAAGAACCTGTTGCCCAAAAATGGAGCACTGATATCACTTGCACAAGAGGGGGGATCCCAGTGGGGTGACGGATAGCAGATATCAGGTCAGGCTCCAATTGGGCACACAGCTCTATGATTGTGACCCTATCAAGTCTGTAGGTGAGGATAATGTGCCTGTCCTCCATTGTTGCCAAGTCCACATGGGGTCTGTACACAGGGGAATGTCTCCATCTCCTTTTCACCCGCAGCAGATGAAATCTATGGGGAAAAAGAGTGAGCAGCTGGTCATTATCTGTACATTGTAACCACTACAGTACAATGCATACTGTGATTGTTACAATATTTTGGTAGCATATGTCCAGAATGTGAAATTCTGAACTGTGACTCAGTTAGGATCCATGGCCTGCCCCCCCCCAGAAATGGCGTTTGCCTGTCCTGTATGGAGGGACAGGTGGAAATGAGGTAATTTCGCTGACATTGTGCGCAGTTGCGGGAGGTGGTCGGGAACCGCTGTGCAACTCCTCATTGGTAATCAATGGGCCATATTGGGTACAGTGGCCAATTGTGATGTACACCGGCCATGACGGTATGCACCGCCGCGGACATCACCGCCATTTTGTATCTGTACACTCACTTGCTACCTGACCTTAGAGGAGAGGACCTACAGTGCATGTGCTGCTGTGACCTGTGTCCGGAACCTACCATGGCTCGTGTGACTGAGGAAACGGCCCCTGCCTTCACCTCGGCAGAGTTGGAGAGACTGGTGGATGGGGTCCTACCCAGTACCGACTTCTGTATGGACCTCCAGACCAACAGGTGAGTACACTGTGAGCACGATTCATGGGGCATGAATGCATGGAGTGCTGTGTATGAATGCCTTGTGTGGGGGGGTTGGTGATGGGACCTGAGCAGCGTTCAGCATGTATCCTGGGGCATGCCTATGCTAATGGGGATAGTAAGGGGCATGGTGGGCTATGAGTGTAACAGGCAGGATGGTCGGACTTTTACCTTTTCCTGTGTCTATTTCCTCTGCAGGTCAGCGCCCATCAAAAAAAGGGTATATGGCGTGCCATCGCCAAGGACATGCGGATCCCATGGGTCTACGACAGGCAGACCTGTCGCAAACGGTGGGAGGACCTGAGACGCTGGGCACGGATGACGGTGGAGGCCCAGCTGGGGATGGCCTCCCAATGAGGAAGGGGTGCCGGTTGAACCCTAACCCCTTGATGGCCCACATACTGGCGGTGGCCTATCCAGAGCTAGATGGGCGGTTGGAGACATCACAGCAGCAACAAGGGGGTGAGTACAGTGCCGTTCATCAATACTTAAGCTTGGTGGCGTGGTATCCAGGTGGGGGATGTGGGCCTGTGGGTGATCCTCGGCCAGGCCTGACATTGCAGAGTAGGTCCCATGTTGGACAGGGTTCTGATGTGAAATTCCTCCAACCTATCTGATAGGCATCCACTACTGGGCAGGGGTGTGTGGGTCCCAGGTATGCTTGAGTTGGCGGTATCTGTCCCTACCCATAGCATTGTTACTGGTAGTGCATTGCCTAGTGCGTAGGGCTGTTCCCTGTGTGTGAGTGTGTTGTGTACACCAAAGGTGGTGTTGGTGCCGCCATTGACCAAGAGTATCCTTTGTTTCTCCCTCCTTTTTTCTTCTGTCATCCTGTCCTTATGTGCATTAGCATCATCTGGCGGAGGAGCAGAGGCACAGGCGATGGAGGCAGATGCATCCCACAGGACCCAGGAGGCAGAGTCCACCGATGGTGAGGGCACCAGTGGGACGGAGGGTGAGGGGAGCACCACGGCGGAGACTGGAGGGGACAGTTCGGACACGGATACCTCCTCCAATGGAAGCTCCCTGGTGGTGGTGGACAATTCTGTGCCCACCCCAGCTACAGGTACAGCCGCCACCCCCGTACCAGCACCGCCCTCCCAGCAGCCCCTCAGTGACTTGCCAGTGCCCGCTCACCCAGGAGGGTGGGCATCTTCATCACGCCAGGCACTTCAGGCCCTGCCCCAGTTAGCCCTGTTGTCCTGAGTGAGGAGGCTATTGACCTCTTGAGATCCATCTCTGTTGGGCAGTCAACCATTGTGAATGCCATCCAGGGGCTGGCAGCCCAAATGCAACAGTCCAATGCATTTCTGGAGGGTATTCACACTGGCTTAGCGGCCCAACAGAGATCAATCCAGGCTCTGATGGCAGCCATTGTCCCTGTTTCCACCCTCCCCCTCCAACTTCCTCTTCCCAGTCCCATTCCCCTCAACCCCAACCTATCCTAAACACACAGGCAGACGAGCATTGACACAGGACAACACACAAGAGTGGACATCAGAAACACAAGCACCACACTTCATCCCACAGGCACTCACACAAACACCATCCAGATGCAGACATACCAACATTTTTTTATTTTTATTTTTTTTTTAAATATTTTTATTGATTTTATATTTCAACATGTAATACAAATTGTCCAATTTGTAAGCTCAGGATAAATCAATACAATAACTAATGCCTAAATCATATAACAATCACACCCCCCCCCCCCCAATATGCACTTCACGGAACGCTTCTAGTTTCACAGTATCCTTTCTGGCTGCACCCTGAATGGGTTTATCCTTTATTGTTTATTCTATGTAGGCATACGCTCGAGGCCAGTGTGGGCCTAACACTGCATGCTTGGGTTCCCTGGGCGCTTGAGGAGGGCATCGTCCCAATTGGTATATGCAGACAACTAGCCTGTTTCTCCGCTCCTCACGTGGCGCTGGGCCTGTGATGACGAATATTTGAAGGGCAACTGTTTCCTGAGTGATGGGAAGGAATTATATGTGTACGCTGTGGTGCCTGGGTGCCCTGTGGGCCTGTTTCCGAGTTGGGGAATGCTGGGGAATTTGTGCCTCGCTTGTCCCGTTTATGTATGCCACAGTTCAGGGAGGCTTCTCATCGTTTTTGGCCTCCATTTTTGTTACCAAATCTTCCCATGTGGAGCATCCTGTGTGCTGCCGCCCCTCACGCACCATTCTTTTTAGTACCTGGTATTCGGTGCGAGCCCAGCGGATAATTAATGAGTACCAGGATTTCAGGTTGGGAGCTTTAGGGGCCTTCCAGTGCATTGCTATTAATCTTTTATACATTAAGAAGGCCAGATCTGTAAATTTATGCAGGTGTCTTTGTTTCTTTGGTCTCTTCCTCAAACCCAGCAGGCAGGACCCAGGATCTGCCAGCAGCAGGAGTCCCGTTAGTCCGGATACCTCCCCTACCACCTCCGCCCAGGCCGTTTGTATATTAGGACAGTCCCATACCATGTGGTAGAAGGGTGCTGAGGGTGCCCTGCATCTATGGCATGTTGGTGCTGAATCAGGAAACATGCGCTTTATTCTGGCTGGAGAAAGATATGTTTGGTGCGTGTAATTGAATTGGGTGTATCTAAATCTTGGATTCCTTGACACGCCTCTGATGTGAGACAGGGCCTTAGGCCAGTCTACCAGTGGGATCGGGTTGGGGAGTACTGCGTTCCATCTACCCCATGCTTTCCCTGCCTGCGCCTCCGGGGTTTTGTTAAGGGTTCTATATAGATTGGATATTATTTTTGTTTGATCGCTGTGTTGTAAAAGCTGATGAATTACTGGGGAGATCTCTGGTTCCGAAGCGCCCATTCCCCAAATTTTCCTGATTTCGTGACATACGGCATGGTATGTCAGGAATTGACCCGGGTTTATCTCCGTGAGGGCCTGGAGGGCCTCGAACGTCATTAATTTGCCGTCTTCGGAACAGTCTCCTACTACCTGTATTCCTGCTTCATTCCAAAGCTTCCCAGCTTGCCTGCCCGCAACCGTCCCAGCCAATAGATAATTTAGTGGTATATGTGGGGAGTATGGAAGCTTATCCGCTCCTTTTTGCACATATTTAATCCAGCACGCATGCGCGGTTGCAAGCAATGGGTTAAGCAGTACCAGTTTGGAGGGCTTTGACGTAAGCCACTTTAGGAGAAGGGTCCCGTTCCACTGGGGCTCTAGACTCATAAATTCAGCATGTTCCGGGCTGTGGATCCAATGTTGGACCCACTGTAGTTGTGCGGCTGCGTAATATCTCTCAAAATTCGGAGTTCCCAAGCCACCATCGTCCAAAGGACATTGCAGCGCAGATAGCGCCACTCGCGCTCTGCCGCCTCCCCAAATAAGCCGCACTAGCGCTGTGTTTAAGTTACCAAAGAAGCTTTTGGGAATGTTTATCGGCAAGGCCGCAAAATAATATAGGAGCCTAGGCAGGATCAACATATTAGCAATTGCCACCTTGCCGGGTGGCGAGAGCGGAAGCCTGTTCCAGAATTGTAGGGAGCCTTTTATGGAGGTTAGCGCCTTACCCAAGTTTCCGTCCCTTAAGTCTTCTGTGGTATGATATATGTTTATCCCAAGATATTTAAATGTTGTCGGGCACCACTTTAGGCGCCCTACCTTCGGGGGGTCTTGGTTATTGGGAGCCCTTTCTGCCAGGGGGAACACACAGGACTTCTCCCAGTTTACCACAAGGCCAGACAATCCTCCGAATTCAGCCAATAATGACATTACTGGTGGGATAGCTGCACTACCGTTCCTGATATATATCAAAGCATCATCTGCATATAATGAAATCACATGGTGCCTCCCATTCCTGACAATTCCCCACTCTTGCTCCATAAGGCGTACTTTTGCCGCTAGCGGCTCCATTGCTATGGCAAACAGTAGTGGGGATAAAGGACATCCCTGTCGCGTTCCCCTGAATATCTGGAAACCATCAGAGATCACCCCGCCTGATTTCACCCTGGCACTTGGGTTGGAGTACAGTGTCCGGACCCACCGAATGTAATTGGGGCCTATTCCCATGCGGACCATCGTGGCCATCAAGAAGTCCCATTCCAGCGTATCAAAAGCCTTTTCTATATCTAGTGAGAGCACCATTTCCTCCTGAGCGCTCTTGGGGGTGTCACCCATTATGCTCAGTAATCTGCGAATATTTAGGAAGGTGTTACGCTTTGGAATGAAGCCATTTTGATCTGCATGAATTAATAAGTGCATGAGGGGAGCTAGCCTGTTAGCCAATATTTTGCCTAATATTTTGCAATCTGTATTCAGTAATGACAGTGGTCTATATGATTTAACATCCGTATGGTCTCGGCCCTTTTTGGGAAGTACCACTATCATAGCTTACCTTTGTGACCTGGGTAAGCTTTCTGCAATCCATGCCTCCTGGAAAACTCCTAGCAAATGGGATTTTAGGCTGGGCAGATAGGCTTTGTAGTACTCCGACGGGAGGCCGTCTGTGCCAGGCGCTTTGTTCCTAGGCAGCTGCGCAAGCGCTAGCTCTATTTCATCTATTGTAATAGGGGTTTCCATTCCTTCTTTGTCATTTTGTGGCAATTGGGGCAGGGAGGAATCCGCCAGAAAATCCTCGAATTGAGTGGCTGTGCACGATGTGCGTTTAGTGTATAAATTTGCGTAATAATTCCTAAACGTCTCATTTATTTCTAGTTGCGTAGTAGCCATCTCCTGCGCACCCACCCGGATGGCACCGATCGGTGCTTGCTGTCTATCCTCTCGGAGTAGCCACGCTAGCATTCTACTTGATCTATCACCTTCCGTTTGCAGCCTAGCTAAGTAATAATTGTAGTCGTGGCAGCGGAGCCTGCCATCTACTTCATTATATTTTGAGCGCATTTCTTTGAGGGCAGTACTGGCGGCCTCCCCCCGTGCCACCGCTTTTTCCACAATCCTTAGCTCCTTCTCTAGCTTGCTAATTTCCGCTTGTAAAGAGCGTCTTACTCCCCACGTAGTGGACATGCATACTCCGCGTGCTACTACCTTGTGGGCATCCCACTCTATCGCCCGGGTTGTTGCAGACATAGCGTTTGCTTCCCAATATTGGTTTATAGATTTACTCAATGATGCGGCGAATGCTTGATCTTGTAATGCCTCCACCTGTAATCTCCAAGTGGGAATTACCTGACGTGCCCTCCCCCAATTCAATGTAACTCTCAGGGGCGCATGGTCCGAGACTGTTTTTGCCAGGTATTCTGATTCAGCGATCAGCATTCCTATCTCGCGGGTGCCCCAGATTATGTCGATTCTAGTGTGGGTGTTGTGTGGGACCGAGTAAAATGAGTATTCTTTATGCTCTGGGTGGCCTAATCGCCATATATCGTATAGACCCATAGCATTCGCCCATTCTTGCAGGGGGCTCACGAGCCTCCTGCTAGTTGGAGCACTCGGGTGAGCACTGGATCTATCCAATGCTGCTGATGGGGTGCTATTAAAATCCCCGCCCCAGATGGCTAGGGGCATGGGGTTAGACAGCAACGCTGGGGTGAGAGTGGTGAGAAAGCCCGGGATGCCACTGTTAGGGGCGTATACCCCAATCACAGCCATTTGTCTACCGTCTAGTCTGCCTTCCACCACTACGTACCTCCCTTCCTGATCTATTTTGTGTGCTGACATGAGGAATGGGACACCAGCCGCTATCCAGATCAACACCCCTCTAGCAAAGGCCGAGTACGTTGTGCCTATCATCTGGCCCCCCCACTTCATACGCAGGTCGCGCAAGTCCCCCTCCAGCATGTGCGTCTCTTGCAGAATAGCAATATGTACTCCTAGTCTTTTAAGTCGAGCATGCACTCTAGCCCGTTTACTCCGCATCCCAAGACCCCTAATATTCCACGTTACTATTATGTACTGGTTTTTCGTGTTGACTCGGGAAGACATCGCAAAGGGCGCTGTGGGTATATTGCTGTGCTGTGGATCTGGGCTTTAGTATTGGTCCACCTGAACTCTGCCTCTCTGTTGTGCTTATATTTTTATATAGCGGGTGCAGGACTATATTATGTGTGTTTAGTTGTTCCGATTCTTGCACTTCTACTGAACTATAAATCCCACCCCCCCTACCTAAACCCCCTATACTGCTTACAACTGCAGTGAAACTACAAAACTTAAAAATGTATAACATAACTCTTATCCAGTTGGATTTGCATAGTGGGATTCTCATATCGTACAGATGTGACTCTTGTAAGGGGCTCACATCGTGCCGCAGACTCAGTCTGCCATTATCTACAGGCGCCCCCCTTAGCATAAATCCGTTACCCCTGGTCCCGCCCCCCCGCCATATACCACCTATTTATGCCCCCAGACACTTAGCTTAGCATTTGTAATAAAGAAGCATATTATTAAAGGTACTGTGTCCCTTCGCCCCGACAGAGTCCCAGAACATCTGTATGCTTATCGCGTTCCAATCAGTGTCACTTATAGTCTCTCTGGGTCTGAATGAGTGAGTTATAACTCGTCGGCGGTTCTTGGGGTGAACGTCGGCCCAACTAATTCTCCTGTTATCGTGGAGACAGAGCTGATTGCGTCTGAGTCCGAACCCAGTTCTTCAGGGCCGCTGGCCGTTGCACTACAGCTTTGCAAATGCAGTGGCGTCTCTTTCAGGACTTTCGCTCTTTCCTCTGCTGCTTGCCAAACATTGGGCTGACCTCTGGTGCGCCGTTTAGAGCGCTTTCTTGCAGCTGCTTTTTGCCATTTCCCGTCCTCTTCTGCGTCCTCTCGGGGGTGTGCAAGGCCCTTGGCGTGGAGCCATGTCCATGCATCCTCGGGGTTGGTGAATATATGGGTTCGGTCCTCCATCACTACCCTTAACTTGGCTGGGAATAGCAGGGCATATTTTATGTTCTGTTCACGTAGGCGTTGCTTAACTTTGACGAAAGAATTACGTTGGTTCTGCACTTCCTGCGTAAAATCTGGGTAAGCATTGATGTTCGCGTCCTCGTACTTGAACGGGCCCTTGTTGCGGAATTGTTGCAGTATTGCGTCTCGGTTTCTATAGTTCAAGAACCTGGCAATCAATGGCCTGGGAGTCTGGCCGGGAGCTGGGGGTCTGCCCGGGATTCTGTAAGCCCTTTCAACTGAAAAAAACTTTGATGGAGCCCCGTTTAGCACCTCCTTGATTAACCACTGCTCTAGGGTAATTTTTGATTCCGGTTGACGCATACTTTCCGGAAAGCCCAAGAATCTTACATTATTCCGGTGCGCCCTGCTCTCCGTTTCCTCCGATCTTCTCCAAAGCTTCTTCAGTTCCACATCCATGCGTTGAATCTGTTCTTGGTTCCCTTGTACTATTGGAGTTAGATCAGCTATCTCAACTTCAGCTGTTTTCACTTTTTCAGCTAGGCTACGGTGATCCACTCGTAAGAGGTTCAAGTCCTGCGCGACTGCGTCAATTCTACCTTCCAGAGATAGCTTAATGTCCAATATTGCCTGCAGTACTCTCTCAAACTGAGCAGAATGCGCTAGAAGTGTGCTTTCCAGAGATTGTAGGGATGGGCCGGATTGTTGATCTGTAGGCGTTATTGCTTGGGTGGTTTGGTCCGGATTTCTGGTTGACTTGGCTCTGCCGGCCATTTTAGCTGTGTTGAGATTGCCTTCCAGGCCGCGACAATTGTTCACTCTTACTCCTCCTATTCCGTTGTTTTAAGCTTTTACTGAGTCGCCTGGGCCTGGAGTACACAGCCGGCTTTTATAGCGTTAACTTAGGCAGCCAAACATGGGGGCTTAGACTTGTTCTAGTTTGTTGTGGCGTGGGTGCTCAACCGCGAGTGCTACAGGCTACTCCGAGTGCAATGATCCGGCTGCAAGTTCATGCAGGGCTGTACACGCTGAGGGAGGACGCTCGCTACTTTCGGTGTGGCGGGAGGGCCTGGTGCCAAAGGTTCCTTCAGGAGGAGGGGAAAGGTGCTGGGCAGCCGGGAGAAGCGTCGGCACAGGAGGTAGAATGCGGGCCGGGGCGGCCGCAGCGTGCCATACATAAAGCTCACGCAGCTAAGGACAGCCGCAGCGGGCACCCGTTGAGGGGAAGACCACAGCCAGCCGCATACCCTCAGTCCGACCTGTCCATCGACTCTACATTAGTGTAAGCTCCAGGAGTACACGTTCCCCAATTGTTCTGTCTTTTATGTAGAGGCAGAAGTGAGGTGTAGAGGGGGGGAGGGTGCTTGTCTTTTCCGGGGTTCCCCCCCTTCTGCTTAGTTGTGCTGATCCCCCCCCCCCTTCGTTGATGCCCTCCTCACCTCGATCCTCTGCCTTCTTGCAAGGGTATTTTTCCCCCCTGTTTCGGGACCCCCACTGTCTGATGAGCTACCGCCGCTGCCTCCAGTCGCCTTCTTCTTTTGTTGTGGAGCAATTCCCAAGATGGCGCCTCCGCGCCTCACGCCGTCCTCGCCCGGTCCCAGGCGCCGAGCAGCATCAGTCGCGCGGTCCGCACCGACCTCTCGGGTGCGCCCGCTCGGTCTCCCCAGCCCCGAACAGGATTTGAGAGCGAGGGCGGCCGCGCCCGGCAAGAGCGCGGCCGAGGCCGCCGGCACCCTCGCCGCACGTCCAACCCGGCGCGGGCGCAACACCGCCCCGCGCCCGCATCTAGGGACGCCCGCGACGCTAGCCGGGCGCCCCGGTAGCCCACTGTCAAACCGCCGTCCCAACCACCGTTTTCGGGCCGCGGGGGGCGCCTATCAGGATGATTTGATGGAGCCGGGAGCGGAGCGCACGTATCAAGCGACCGTCCCGGCCGCCATCTTGGCTCCTCCCAGACATACCAACATTTACTGCCTTCACTGTAGCCCCCTCCTCCTCATCCTCCACCTCCCTCCCAGTTGCATCTACAGTCACACCTGCATGCACTAAATCCTGATCCACTACCACCATCACCAGCACACCTATCAAAACACACACCTCACTGGCAGTCACCACCCCCACAACCATGCACATGTCCCCTGTGTCCTCTCCCACTGTGTCTGTGCCCCCTCCTCCCAAAGTACACAAACGCAAGCACTCAGGCACCCAACACCCATCCACCTCACAACAGCATCCAGACCATGCACCTGCACCCAAGCACAGCAGACTGACACCTCCTACAACCACTCCCTCCTCCTCCTCTCCAGACCTTCTCCCTCTTCCTGCCTCAATCTCCCTAAGAAGCTTTTCCTCTCCACAGTTGACCTCTTCCCACCCCCACCTCCCCACATCCTTCACATCAGACCAGTGTGGTAAAAACCCAGGCAAGAACCTCAGCCACTCAGTCCACGGGCACAGTAGTGTCCCCAGCAACTCCAGGTGGGAAAGGAACCCGGCAACCAGCCAGCCAGATGGAAAGGGTGCCTGCCCTAAGTGCTTCAAGGAAGGGCAAGGAGCCAACCCCAGCTGCAGGAGGGAAGGGGAAGGAGCCACCCCTTAGCTGCAGGAAGGAAGTGCAAGGAGCCACCCCCCAGCTGCAGCAAGGAAGGGCAAGGAGACACCACCAGCTGCTGCCAAAAGGAGCAGGGAGCCATTCCCAGCTGCTGGCAGAAAGGGCAAGGGGCCTGCACCAGCAGGCAGTAAGGACAAGGGGCCTGGTGCTGGGACTCTGTTGGAGCCCACACCACCAACCATGGTGGTGCAGCCATCTGAAGCTGCAGGGGATGGGCTGGGGCATTCCCCCACCACCACCACCAGCTCTGCCAGGAGCACCTCCACCAGCACCACCAGCAGCAGCAGCACCAGTGGGCAGCCATCCAAGGTTGCAGGGGATGGGCAGGAGCCTCCTCCCACCACCACCAGATCTGCCAGCAGCACTGCTACCAGCACCACCACCATCAGCAGCAGCACCAGCGGGCAGCCGCCCGAGGCTGCAGGGGAAAGGCTAGGGCCTCCCGCCACCAGCAGCATCAGTGGGCAGCCATCTGAGGCTGGAGGGGATGGGCTGGGGCCTCCCCCCACAACTAGCAGCAGCAGTGGGCAGCCGCCCGAGGCTGCAGAGGATGGGCTGGAGCCTCCCCCACAACTAGCAGCAGCAGCACCAGTGGGCAGCCATCCAAGGCTACAGGAGATGGGCTGGAGCCTCCCCCCACCACTACCAGGGAAGACCTCCCCTCAGATGAGTAAGTAGTCGGGGATCAGGAGGTAGAACTCCCCCCTCCTACCCTAACTAGGGAGACCAGGGTTCCAAGACCCCTGTCTCCACAAATCAGACTCAGAGATTCTGGTTCTTCCAAAGGGGAGTCTGAAGGGTAGTCCAAACCACACCAGTAAGTTGAACTTCTTTTATTCAGTTATGAAGAATACGACAGCTTCAATACCTCCGTCCTCCTTCAGTCTCCCCCGGTACCAACCACCCACTCGGTTTCAAAGACAAACCCCCACACCTAACATTCCATTCCACGATTCCGCACACTCTGGTTCCACTGCGCGAGGAACAAAGCAGAGCACGAGAAACCCAACACATCTTTTCCCTTACAATGCAAAAACATAAAAATTACAAAGATAATACATTAATGTATAACCACCAATCAATACATGGTAATTCACAAAATATTAAATACAGAACATTAAAATGTGTAATCATCAAGTTTCTTAGGTGATTTGACAGTTCTAGTTGAACGTCTGCACGACTGCGCAGATGGAACAGGTGGAACAACAGCCTGATAACCCGAACGTTCAAGGTGCTCCGTTCTGTTTCCATTACCATTACCACTGTTGACATCTTCCACAATAACAGTTTTAGTTAGAGATATTTTATCCTTGTTCCACCATTTGCCGTCGTCCAGTTTAACAGCACTGTCACCAACCTGAACAATTTTCTTCCCACAACCAAATTTGGACAAACTTTTGACCATTGTTCTAGGTGACTTCACCCGCACAACATCTCCTACCTTCCACTTAAATTTACGTTGGTGAGTTTCTGAATTCTGTACATACCTTTGTTGCGCTAACCCACGTTTTTCCATGACACTCTCAACCTTGTACCACGGCATGTCAAAATGACCCATCCATTCCCTGGTTAGTTTTGAGGACGGAACGCGTCCCCGTAATAAAACAAAAGGTGATACATGTGTATCAGAATTGTTGGTCGTGCGCAGGGCCCACAGCAATTTTTCCAATTCACGTTTACAATGTAATCCACTTGCTTTTGCCAATTGAATATTGTCCTTAAGAACCCTATTAAACCTTTCCACTAGTCCATTACTTCTAGGATGGTACAGGGAAGTTTTTGAATGTTTGATTCCCAATAAATTCACAAATTTTCTAAACTGTCCAGAAGTAAATTGGGACCCATTGTCAGTCAAAATTTCGTCCGGAATACTTTCCCTGGCAAAAATTCCTTCTAACCATTGGATAACATTGTTAGAGTCAGGAATTTTCACAAACTTTACTTCAGGCCACCTGCTGTAAAAATCCATAAGTACTAATCCGTATTCCAAGGATCCATAGGATAAACTCACTGGCCCTATTATATCAATCGCCAGCTTGCCCCAGGGTTTCTCAGGAACCTTAATCGCTTCTATAGGACTTGGAACAGTAATTTGAGATTTGTCACTGACGGCACAATACACACAATCCCTTACAAAATGTTCCACACATTTATCTATTCCAGGCCACCAGAAACCTTCCCTGACTCTTCTTTTCATGGCACGCATACCAATATGGCCCTCATGCGCAAGGCTCAAAACTCTATTCCTCATGCCTTTAGGTACTACCAACAACTTTGACCTAAATAATAGACCATTGATTACTGACAACTCGCTAAAAACATTTTTGTACTTATCTTTAAGGTCACCATCAGGGGACCACTGTGACCACCCTGACGCAACACCTTCCACAATTGACTTCATGTCCTGGTCCTCATCGCAAGCTTCCCTCCACTCTTGTTCACCTAATGCCCCATTAAATTGTTCATCTACTGAACAAACCACAATTTCACGATCTTCGTCTTTGGCACCCAAATCCATTGATAAACCTTCCGAAGAATCAGAGCTCGACAATCTAGACAAACAATCTGCTAATATATTTTTCTTGCCAGGAACATACTCTAACCTGAAATTGTGTTCATACAACTTGTACTGCCACTTAGCAATACGTGGAGTAGCTCTCTCTGCACCCTTGGCAGTAAACAGTTGAACTAAGGGCTTATGATCAGTCCTAACCGTAAACCTTGATCCCCATACATACTGTTTGAAATGGTTGATAGCCCACCAACATGCCAAAGCTTCGCGTTCTATCACAGAATATGTCGCTTCAGCACCCTTCAAACTCCTTGAAGCGAATGCAACTACTTCCTCCCTTCCATCTCTTTTTTGCAACAGAACAGCACCTAAACCTTTTTGACTGGCATCGGTCATTACAATTGTGTGATCTCAAGGGAATTGCCTGGGAGATCTCTTGCTTAATATTACTAAATTCACGGTTGCAGTCAACGTCCCACATACATTTAGCATTCTTTTTCAGAAGCATTCTTAAATTGTACGTTTTTTCTGAACATTTGGGTACAAATTTAGCAAAGAATTCTATTAAGCCCATAAAGGACCTTAACTGGTCTTTGTTCTCAGTAACAACCAAACTCTTGGATGGCTTTCACTAAATTTACCTTGGGTTTGATACCATCCGCTGACAACTCAAAACCCAAGTAATCCACTGTAGGTACACCAAAGCGACACTTATTGGAACTGAGGGTAATGCCCTTGCACTTCAAAACCTCCAACACCTTGTTCAATCTCTCATCATGTTCTTGCATGTCTTTTCCATAAACCAGATTGTCATCCTGAAATGCCATCACTCCACGCATACCTTGAAACATACTTTCTACTGTCCTCTGAAAGACAGCGGATGCAGATGCCAACCCGAATGGCATCCGTTTAAACTGAAATAACCCAAAAGGAGTGATAAAGGCAGTGTAATGTCTTGAACTAGGGTGCAGACTAATTTGATGATATGCAGACGTCATGTCAAGCAAAGAAAAACATTTCCCACCCTTAACAGAAGACAACATTTCTGAAATGTTGGGTAAGGGATATTGATCGATCCAAATTTGGTCATTAAGGTCACGTAAGTCCACACACATCCTAATCGTGCCATTCGCCTTACGAGCTAAAACCACAGGCGCCACCCAATCTGAGGACTCAATAGGTTCTATTATGTCAAGAGTACACAGTTTGTCTAATTCCTTCTTGAAATCATCCCTCAAAGTGAGAGGAACCTTCCGTACCTTGTGCACCTTTGGTTGGGCATTATCGTTAATTTTGATCTGCTGAGAAAAACCCTTGTATAACCCAACCTCTTTCTTGAAAATTTCAGGATAACACGACTCCCACTTATCACACATAATGGAAGATACATGCATGAATTCCTTTCTTGTTATAACTTGTTCTGGGTTATTCGGATCCAAAACTAGTTCCAATTTGCCTTGGTCAAACCACCCCAAAAGACAAGCATTATCCTTGGCCACATATATGGTAGCAAAGGTTGAGTTGTTCTTAAACCTGAGATCAGCCTGGAATTCACCAATTACATCAATAGATTTTCCACCGTAACCAACAGGCTGGATACGTGATTGGTTTAAGGTGATTCCGTGATTTTTGAACAGGTCACTCCATTTGGATTCACTCAAAAGAGTAAAGGGTGATCCAGAGTCAGCCATCATCTGCACCTGGACTCCGTTTACTTCTACCAAACAAAAAGGTCTTTTTGCATAGGAGTGCCTTAATTCACCTCTCACGGAATCACTATTGACCACGAATACTTCCTCTCCATCACTGCACGATGAAGGAGATTCATTCGTGGCAACATTGTTAACTCTGTAAGATACAGATTTATCCACTTTGTTAAACTTATTTGCTTTGCATACTCTTGCAAAATGCCCCTTTTTATAACACTTGGCACATATCTTTTCAATAGCCGGACAAAATGTAGCATTACCCAAATGCGCAGGACTACCACATCTATAGCACTCTAAGGAACTTGTAAATTTTTTGTCAGACTTTCCACCTGTAAATTGTGGTACAGTTCCTTTGTATCCTTTTTTATGTTTTGATTTGACCACAAGTACATCAGATTTTGGAACATGACCACTTTTGTCAGAAATTGACATTTGTTCCATGAATGATACAGTACTTTCGATTCTGGTGGCAATCTCCAATGCTTTCTGTAGGGTTAAATTAGGTGTAGATAACAGGTCCTGTTGCACTTTTTTATTATTAGTTTTCTCTACGAGTTGATCCTTGATCATTTCTTCTTCGAATTCCTTATAATCACATGAAACCGCTAATAGTCTCAAGGCACCAACATAACCAGACGCAGATTCGCCTTCAGCTTGAACCCTTTTGTAGAACTGATGTCTTTCCAAGGTGACATTTCTACACCTCTTGAACCTTGTGTCCAAAGACTTGATTGCTGTTTCGTAGTCATCTTCAACACTATCACCTTCACCCACTGCAGTTACAACAGTTACCTTGGGAATATATTTCAAAATTTTCTGCCCTTCATTTCCTAGGCAGTGTCTCAAAATCGCAAATTTTCTCTTGTGAGTGAATGTTTCACCCTCAAGAGCGTCCAAATATGCTTCAAATGCCTCCTTCCATTGTTTCCAATCCGCGTCAGGAGAAGCTGGATTAGGTACAAAAGGAGGAGGTGGGGAAATAGACTGTTGCATAGTGAAGATCAAAATAACATAAAATACAGATTGTAATAAATAAAGCTACTCTGTAAGTACATTCAATATGGATGCCAAAGTGTGCCGAGATAAGATGATAAAGGTGTGCTTGTCACAGGCAGGGAAGACTCTTCAAAATTACTTTCCTTCGTCCAATACAAATATAAATGTTCAAATAGCGCAATTCAAAACGGCAGTGACGTAGGTGTGCGTGTCACCGTGACGCGCAAATTCCTGTTTGGTTAATGGAAGCTTAATAAACGCGCTCTAGATACAGAACACGTTGCAGCCACAAAATAGCCGCCGATGGTGTGCGTGTCACCGTGACACGCAAATGCTTTAATCTAATATGGCCGCAATGCAATGACGTGCACTTGTGTCCTAAAATGGCCGCGGATGGTGTGCGTGTCACCGTGACACGCAAAAGCATACATCCAAAATGGCCGCCGGAAGAAGGAGCGCACTAGTCGTCGAACGCAGTACACACTCAATGCGCCAGGATTCAAGCGTACTTATCGAAAGTCTTCAAGGACTCAATGTATGCGGAAGATGAAGCTGTCAGTTGCTCACGATCGGTTGACCACGACGTAACCAGGAAAAACCTTCGCCTAATGAAGTGGAAAGATCCAGTTGTTATACGCGATGATAGATGAAGAATCACTCGTCGCCACTGAAGGGTAGTCCAAACCACACCAGTAAGTTGAACTTCATTTATTCAGTTATGAAGAATACGACAGCTTCAATACCTCCGTCCTCCTTCAGTCTCCCCCGGTACCAACCGCCCACTCGGTTTCAAAGACAAACCCCCACACCTAACATTCCATTCCACGATTCCGCACACTCTGGTTCCACTGCGCGAGGAACAAAGCAGAGCACGAGAAACCCAACAGAGTCCAGCCCCTCTTGGAACATTGAGGACAGCTCAATGAAGAGGACATCCTTTTAGCAAGGATGGCCAAAAGATTAGCTTTGGAGAAAAAGCTCCTAGCTATAGAAAGGGAGAGAGGAGAAATGGTTTAGCAAACAAAAAATGGTGGTAGCAGTATAAATAGGTTCATAATGAATACTGACATCCTAAAACCTGGCTTTAAGGAGGCTGAAGGTACATTCAATACTCCTTCTTGTTCGCCTTTATGCCTCATTGTAACCTTCCTCAGCCCTTGTTGTGGGATTCCTCACAGGGGTCAGTAGCCTTTCTAGGTTTGGGTAGCCTGAGTCACCTGCAAATAATGAGGGACAACTGTTCATCACACACTAACCCTTATGTCCCACACCATACCCATACACCAACAACCACTAGGTTGGAACTAGGGCTCACCTATTAGCCACACCTGTGCCTCTGGAGTTGGGCCATCACATTTGGGATGCTGCTATTCCTCAGGAGAAAAGCATCTTGCACCGAGCCTGGATACTTAGCATTGATATGGGAGATGTACTGGTCCGCCAAACCAGTACATACCATCTGCACATTCATTGAGTGATACATTTTTTCATTTCTGAAGACCTGTTCATTTTGCCGGGGGGTGGGGGGAGACAAATGCAATATGTGTCCCATCGATTTCACCAATGACATTGGGAATATGTCCCATTGCATAGAATACAGCCTTCACTGTGCCAAATCCTCCACCTGGGGAAAAACAATGTAGCTGCACATGTGTTTAATAAGGGCAGACAACACTCTGGTCAGCACTATTGAGAACATTGGCTGTGACATTCCTGCTGCCAAGCCCACTGTCACTTGCAAAGAACCTGTTGCCAAAAAATGGAGCACTGATAGCACTTGCACAAGAGGGGTATCCCAATGGGGTGACGGATAGCAGACATCAAGTCAGGGTCCAATTGGGCACACAGCTCTGTGATTGTGGCCCTGTCAAGTATGTAGGTGAGGATAATGTGCCTGTCCTCCATTGTTGCCAAGTCCACATGGGGTCTGTATACGGGGGAATGTCTCCATCTCCTATTCATCTGCAGCAGATGCAATCTATGGGGCAAAAGAGTGAGTAGCTTGTCAGTATCTGTAGATTGTAACCACTACAGAACAATGCATATTGTGATTGTTACAATATTTTGTACTGTATTTTGTACTGTGAAATTGTGAACTGTGATGCAGTTAGGATCCATGGCCTGCCCCCCCCCCCACTGAAATGGCGTCTGCCTGTCCTGTATGGAGGGACAGGTGGAAATGAGGTAATTTCGCTGATGTTGTGCGCTGTTACGGGAGGTGGTCGGGAGCCACCGTGCAACTTCTCATTGGTAATCAATGGGCCATATGGGGTACAGTGGCCACTGGTGATGTACACCGGCAGTGACAGTATGCACCGCCGCAGACGTCACCGCCATTTTGTATCTGGTCACTCACTTGCTACCTGACTTTCAACAGGAGAGGACCTGCAGTGCATGTGCTGCTGTGACCTGTGTCCGGAACCCTACCTTCACCTCAGCAGAGTAGGAGAGACTGGTGGATGGGGTCCTACCCAGTACCAACTTCTGTATGGACCTCCAGACCAACAGGTGAGTACACTGTGAGTACGATTCATAGGGCATGAATGCATGGAGTGCTGTGTGTGAATGGCTCGTGTGGGGGGGTTGGTGATAGGCCCTGAGCAGCGTTCAGCATGTATCTTGGGGCATTTTTATGCTAATGGGGATAATAAGGGGCATGGTGGGACATGAGTGTAACAGGCAGGACGGTAGGACTAATACCTTTTCCTGTGTCTAATTCATCTGCAGGTCAGCGCCCATCAAAAGAAGGGTATATGGCGTGCCATCGCCAAGGACATGTGGATCCTGTGGGTCTACGACAGGCAGAGCACCCACTGTCGCAAACGGTGGTAAGACCTAAGACGCTGGGCACGGAAGACGGTGGCAGCCAAGCTGGGGATGGCCTCCCAATGAGGAAGGGGTACCTGTTGAACCCTAACCCCCTGATGGCCTGCATACTAGCTGTGGCCTATCCGGAGCTGGGTGGGCGCTAGGGGGCATCACAGCAGCAACAAGGGGGTGAGTGCAGTGCCCTTCATAACTACTTATGCTTGGTGGGGTGGTATCCGGGTGGGGGAAGTGGGCCTGTGGGTGCTCCTCGGCCAGGCCTGACATTGCATAGTAGGTCCCATGTTGGGCAGGTTTCTGATGTGAAATTCCTCCAACCTATCTAGTAGGCATCCACTACTGGGCAGGGGTGTGTGGGTCCCAGGTATGCTGCAGTTGTCGATATCTGTCCCTACCCATGGCCTGGTGACTAGCATTGTAACTGGTAGCATTGCCTAGTGCGAAGGCCTGTTCCCTGTGTGTGAGTGTGTTGTGTACGCCAACGGTGGTGTTGGTGCTGCCATTGTCCAAGTGTATCCTTTGTCTCTCCCCCCTTTTTGTTTTGTCATCCTGTCCTTATGAGCATTAGCATCATCTGGCGGAGGAACAGAGGCACCGGTGATGGAGGGAGCTGCATCCCACAGCAACCAGGAGGCAGAGTCCATCGATGGTGAGGGCACCAGTGGGACGAAGGGTGAGGGGAGCACCATGGCGGAGACTAGAGGGGACAGTTCAGACACAGATACCTCCTCCGATGGAAGCTCCCTGGTGGTGGAGGACACCTCTGTGCCCACCCGAGCTACAGGTACAGCCGCCACCCCCGTACCAGCACCGCCGTCCCAGCAGCCCCTCAGCGAGTTGCCCGTGCCCGCTCACCCAGAAGGGTGGGCATCTCCTTCGCCCCAGACACCTCAGGCCCTGCCCCAGTTAGCCCTGCTGCCCTGAGTGAGGAGGCTATTGACCTCCTGAGATCCAACTCTGTTGGGCAATCAACCATTGTGAATGCCATCCAGGGGCTGGCAGCTGAAATGCATTTCTGGAGGGCATTCACACTGGCTTGGCGGTCCAACAGAGATCAATCCAGGCTCTGGCCCCCTCTCTGATGGCAGCCATTGTCCCTGTTTCCAGCCTTCCCCTCCAACTTCCTCTTCCCAGGCCCATTCCCCTCAACCCCAACCTATCCCAAGCACACAGTCAGACGAGCATGCACAGAGGACAACACACAAGAGTGGACTTCACAAACACAAGCACCACACTTCACCCCACAGGCAGTCACACAAACATCATCCAGATGCAGACATACCAACATCTACTGCCTCCACTGTGGCCCCCTCCTCCCCGTCCTCCCCCTCCCTCCCAGTTGCGTCTCCAGTCACACCTGCATGCACTACATCCTCATCCACTACCACCATCACCAGCACACCTATCAGAACACTCACCTCACTGGCAGTCACCACCCCCACATCCATGCACACGTCCCATGTTTCCTGTCCCACTGTGTCTGTGCCCCCTCCTCCCAAAGTACATAAACGCAAGCACTTAGATACCCAACACCCATTCACCTCACAACAGCATCCAGCCCATGCACCTGCACCCAAACACTGACACCTCCTACAACCACTCCCTCCTCCTCCACTCCCAGACCTTCTCCCTCTTCCGACCCCAATCTCTATAAGAAGCTTTCCCTCTCCACGTTGACCTCTTCCCTTCCCCTCTTCCCCACATCCTTCGCGTCAGGCCAGGGTGGTAAAAACCCAGGCAAGCGCTTCAGCCACTTAGTCCACGGGCACAGTAGTGTCCCCAGCAACTCCAGGTGGGAAAGGATCCCGGCCACCAGCCAACCAGACGGAAAGGGTGCCTGCCCCAAGTGCTTCAAGGAAGGGCAAAGAACAAACCCCAGCTGCAGGAAGGAAGGGGAAGGAGCCACCCCTTAGTTGCAGGAAGGAAGGGCAAGGAGCCACCCCCAGCTGCAGCAAGGAAGGGCATGGAGCCACCCCCAGCTACTGCCAAAAGAAGCAAGGAGCCATCCCCAGCTGCTGGCAGGAAGGGAAAGGGGCCTACACCAGCAGGCAGTAAGGACAAGGGGCCTAGTGTTGGGATTCCCACCACTAACCATGGGCTCCACCAGCAGCACCGCCACCAGCACCACCACCATCAGCAGCAGCACCAGTGGGCAGCCGTCTGAGGCTGCAGTGGATGGGCTGGAGCCTCCCCCCACCACTAGCAGCAGCAGCAGCACCACTGACACCACTGAAAAGCCGTCACCGCCTGCGGACATTCTGTAAAGCTGCCTCCATGGGCTATTGTGTGGCCTGGCCCTTGCAAATCCTGTGGGTATGACTCCCAGCTGAGAGACTGTGACCTTGCACTCCGCAAGATCTGCATCACAGGGCACAATGCCCCCTCCAGAACCAGTGGAGATGCCATCCACTCACCTCACCCTCCCCAGGATGAAGCTCACTGGGCACGATGCCCCCTTCAGAACCAGTGGAGATGCCATACACGCACCCCATCATCCCCAGGATGAAGCTCATTGGCACAATTCCCCCTCCAGAACCAGTGGAGATGCAATCCACTCATCCCATCCTCCCCAGGATGAAGCTCACTGGGCACGATGCCCTTTCCAGAACCAGTGAAGAAACCGTCCACTTGAGAGACTGTGGCCTTGCACTCCCCAGGACAAAACACAGGGCATGTTGCTCCCTCCAGGACCAATGGCGTTGTACCCTCTGACAGCTGAGGTACCCCGCCGTTCCCAGTGCCCCTGAGGTGCCTGCCTATTTTCGACCTGATGCCCCTGCAGTGTTCTCTCTGTGTTGTTGCAGGAGTGAAGTGGGGCCTTGGACTTTGTAATGTGGCCCTTCCTTTGTAAATATGTATATACTTTTTGATTTGGATGTACGTATTGCCTCTATTTTATCTTATTACACTCACTTTTATCTATTGGAGTTGTCCTTGCGTTATTCCTGAGGGGTATGAGGTAAATATGTTATGTTACTGCATCTGCTTGTGTGTATGATGTTGGAGGTGGGGGTGTTTGCGTGTTGCATGTGTGTGTCACTCTCTTTTTCCTCCCCCCTCCCCTGTGTGCTAGGCGGCTGTACTCAATGTGGTCGTCTTCGCCATCGTTGGGGTTCATAGTGGAGCAGGACGTAAATCAGCATTGGGAATATGTGCAGCTCGGGCTCCATGGGGTCGTGGTTCTTCCCTGAGTCTCCACTGGTGAGTCCTTTGACATCGTAGATCTGTTTCTGCCAGGTTTTTGATGTCATTGGTACTGCCCCAGAAAAGGTGGCAGTTTCCTGTGTCTTAATACAGTGGGCGGAACATTGGCTTCCGCCTGGCTGTAGGCAGTTACCGCCGTGGTGCTTGTTGATTCCGTCCTGACGGTGGGTGTGTTAAAGTGGCTGTCTGTCTGAGCTGTTTCCCGCCATGGTCATAATTTGGCGGTATTTACCACCAGCCTGTTGGCCATATTACCACCACTTTATCACCAACCGCCAGGGTTGTAATCATGGCCTAGATCTCATTTTTATATAGTATATCCATAGCCAGATTCCTACATTGGTGGATCAGCAGTGGGGTCTAAGACTTTGCATTTGCTGGACTACTCAGCCAATACCTGATCACATGACTAAATTCCAAAATTGTCATTAGAAAATTGATTTTTTAATTTTGACTATTTTTCCACATTTTTAAAAGTCCTGCTAAGGCCTTGTGTAAGTCCCTGTTAGCATCTCTCTTTTTAAGTTTAAAAGTTTTGTAAAAGTTAGGATTTAAGTACTAGAAGTAGTTTTTAGTTTCTTAAAACGTAATCCCAATTTTTAGAGATGTAATGAGTAACTAAGAGGATATGGTGATGGAACTCAACCTCACCCCTCACTTGCATCTAGGGATGGCAGAACAAAGAAAAATGAAAACTGGGTCCAAGCCTACCAAGGTCATACTCCAGGTGCTCTTGGAAGAGTACACCAGGGAACATTCCACTGAAGGGGAAACCTCCCCTCAGATGAGGAAGTAGTTGGGGATCAGGGGGTAGAACTCCCCCCTCCTGCCCTAACTAGGTAGACCAGGGTTCCAAGACCCCTGTCTCCACAAATCAGACTCAGAGATTCTGGATCTTCCACAGGGGAGTCCAGCCCCTCTGGGAACATTGAGAACAGCCTCAATGATGAGGACATCCTTTTAGCAAGGATGGCCAAATGATTAGCTTTGGAGAAACAGCTCCTAGCTATAGAAAAGGAGAGACCACAAATGGGTTTAGCACCCATAAATGGTGGCAGCAATATAAATAGGGTCAGAGAGAATACTGACATCCTAAAAACCCCAAAGGGATTGTTTCAAAATATGAAGAAGGTGATAATATCACCAAATGGTGCACAGCTTTTCGAGAGGGCTTGTGCAACCCGAAAAGTAAACAGATCTCACTGGGGAGCTCTCCTTTGGGAACTGTTTACTGGTAAGTGTAGGGATTGACTCCCCACACTCTCTGGTAAAGATGCAGACTCCTATGACCTCATGAAGACTACCTGTGATTAAGGGCTTTGGATTTTCAACTGAGGAGTACAGTATTAGGTTCAGGGGGCTCACAAAACCTTGAGCCAGTCCTTGGTTGATTTTGTTGACTACTCAGTCAAAACACTAGATGGTTAGATAACTGGCAGTGGAGTGCATGACTGTGATGGGCTGTATAATTTATTTATGAAAGAACATCTGTTAAGTAAATGCTTCAGTGACAAGCAGGATCCCACCATGAAGGAAGAGGAGAATATACCTGCAACAAAGAAGGAAAGTGAAGTGTGGAGACACTTTACTATCACTCCTGGTGGGAAGAAGCTGACAGCAAAATATGTCACTTGTATCATTTGTGGCACACAATTTCACGTAGGACCTCCAAGAAGTATTCCCATGGAACACGTTCCATGTGGAAGCACCTGAAGACCATCCATGAAAGGGCATATAAAAGGATCCTGCATGAGAGGGAAGGTCCATCTACTTCGAACGGTGCTGAGGGACAGTCTTCAGCAACAACTACCGTGCCATACGTATCACTTGACCTGGGAAAAACAGTTACTTAATATTCAAAATGTCATGTCTTGCTTGATGCCAAGGTCTCCTCAGTGGCTGACTTTTTCCGTGCCATTGGCAACCACATTGCTAGTTTTTCTTTTTGTAGTTAAACTTACTTTTCTATTTTTTTCCAAAATCCTTTTTAGCTTGTACGTATCTCTTTTGTTTTAGAGCCATTTATTTTTTTAAAACAAAAACACCCAAAAAAGTTTCAAAAATGTCATTCTCTCAAACAAGAGCTGTGTCTGTGTTTTATTCTATTAACAATAAGCGTGTACATGTATAGTGTAGTCTATGAGTGAGTGCCTGGATGTGTCAGTGTATGAATTGTTGGGTGCCTAAGAGTGTCAGTCTATGTATCAGTGTGTGCCTGGGTGTGCTAGTGTATGTATCAATGTGTGTCTGGCTGTCTCACTGAATGCATTAGTGTGTGCCTGGGTATGTTACTGTGTGCATCAGTGTATTATTTTGAATGCATTAGTGTGCGCCTGGGTATGTCAATGTAGGTATCTTTGTGTTCCTGGGTGTATTAGTGTATGCATCAGTGTGTCCCTGGGAGAGTAACTGAATGCATCAGTGTGCACCTGGGTGTGTCAGTGTATGTATCAGTGTGTGCCTGGATGTATCACTGAATCTATCAGTATGTGCTTATCTGTATCAGTGTATGCATCAGTGTGTGCTGGGTGTGTAACTGTGTACATTGGTCTGTGCATTGGTGTCTTAGTGAATGCATTAGTGTGCATTTTGGTGGTCCAATGTATGTATCAGTGTGTGCCTGGGTGTGTTAGTGTATGCACCAGTGTGTGTCTGGGTGTGTCACAGAATGTATCAGTGTGTGCCTGGGTGTGTGAGTGTATGTATCAGTGTGTATCTGGGTTTGTTAGTGTATGCATCAGAGTGTGCATGAATGTGTCATTGAATGCATCACTGTGTGCCTGAGTGTGTCACTGAATGTATCAGTGTGTGCCTGGGTGTGTCAGTGTATGCATTAGTGTGTGCCTGGATGTGTCACTGTATATATCAGTGTATGCCTGGGTGTGTACTGAATGCACTAATGTGTGTCTGAGTGGTCCAATGTATCTATCAGTGTGTGCCTAGGTGTGTTAGTGTACGCATCAGTGGGTCCCTGGGTGTGTCACTGAATGTATGTGTGTGTTACTTGGTGCGTGAGTGTATACCATTTTGTACCTGGGTTTGTTGGTGTATGCATCAGGGTACATCTGGATATGTCAGTGTGTGCATCATTGTGTGTCTTAGTGTGTCACTGAATGCATCAGTGTGTGCCTGGGTATGTCAGTGTATGCATTAGTGCGTACCTTGGTATGTTATTGTGTGCATCGGTTTGTGCATGGATGTCTTAATGAATGCATTGGTGTGTGCCTCGGTGTGCCAGTGTATGTATCAGTGTGTGCCTGGGTGTGTTAGTGTATCCATTAGTGTGTGCCTGGCTGAGTTAGTCTATACGTCAGTGTGTGCTTAGGTGTATCAGTGTATGGATGAGTGCCTAGCTGGCTGTCTGAGCAAATGCATCAGCATGTGTCAGGTGTGTCAATGAATGCATCAGTATGTGTAGATGTGTCAGTGTATGCATCAGTGTATACCTACGTGTGTTAGTGTATAGATCAGTAAGGTCTAGGTTTGCTGGTTAATGCATCAGTGTGTGCCTAGGTATCTCAAAGAATGCATCAATTAGTGCATACATGTGTCTGTGTATGCACCAGTGTATGTCTGCATGTGTTAGTGTATGCCTTAGTGTTTGTCTGGTTATATAATTTCATGAATCAGTGTTTCCTGAGTGTGTTAGTTTATGCTTATCTGTATATAGAGCTGTATTGACTTTACTGTGTTGGTGCCATCAGTATAAGTCACTTTGGGCATATTTACGGAATGTCTCTCAATGAAGAGATATGTAATTAGCTTCCTAAATTACTGCAATAAATAGGTCCTTCAATCTGTGTTGAAAGAAACAAAACATAAATAAAAGTTAAACTTTCATATTATTAAGTTATCTATAAAAAGTTCACAATGTGTAATCAAAACAATATTGTTAATTACAAAAAACAACAAATTCATATTACTGTATAGCAATCAGAAATATCATTTAAGCATGTTACATTCCCTTGTCCACTGTTCTCAGCTTCATACTTTTACATTATAAATGAAGTACATAAAGGTACTCGTTCTTAAACAGTCGAGGGAGAAACAGTAATATAGACTGAGAACAAAAACATAACTACATAGCATGTTATTTCAAATTAGCATTACTATGTATGACACTCACCACAAATATTTATGAAAACTCTTTTAGCTATGCTTCTTAATCTTAAATAATATAAAGTATATTACAGGTTCATTATATAATGAATTTGTATGAATCAAAGTAGTGGTTAATAATGTGTATAAAGACATAACCTTTGGTAGGCTGCATGATGTAATAATATTTGGTAATCCATTGAACAAGCGTATAGTATATCAGTCATGATATGGATTGATTTTCTGGACATAGGCTTTTTTGTTGAAAGCAATAGGATACAAAGTACCCTTTTCAGGAAAGCCACCTTGTGCAATAGTATCCTGCATACTAGTGGTGCCCATCCCAAATCAGTCAATAATAATATCCCTTTTGGTGAAATGACACGCATTAGGTGCAATTGCAGTACGAATAACATCTTCACTGCCCAGATTGATGAAGCCAAACAAAGATTTAGGAACCGGGGAGATAGTGAGGCAACTCTTACCAATGCACACAAACGCATTGAGACAGTAAAAAGACATACAACACTTGTTACTGACCATAAGGACAACAAAAAAAGTAAGGACAGATCCAGTTGTTTGAGGTTCACGTCTCAATTTCCGATCATGAGCAATGACATATATAAGATCTTACGTAAACACTGGCACTTGTTACTTGAGGTACCGGGTATTAACAACTCTATCTCCAGGAATCCACAAGTGACCTATCATAGGGGACGCACCCTGCGCGATCACCTTTGCCCCAGCTATGTTACCACTAGTAAGGTACAGACATTGCTACCTACAGGCCAGAAGGGCTTTTTTACCTGTCGTGAATGCAATGTGTGCAACTTTGGAGTTGATAAGATTAGCAATTTTAGTTACAACACCACTAAAAGATATGAAATCAGACATTTTATCAACTGCAAAACGAAATACGTTGTATACATTTTGGGCTGTACCTGTGATCGAATGTATGTGGGTAGTACCATCAGACCCTTAAAACTTCATATACAGGAACATATCAGAGCAATCAAAAATAAGGATACCAAATATCCCTTCTCCCTCCATATGATGGAACAACATCCCAATGATAGTAAAATCTGGTTTCATGGGGTCGATCAGATACCTGTCAACCGCAGAGGAGGGAACAGAGAACTGGCCCTACGACGAAAGGAGGCAGCATGGATATGCCGCTTACATGCTGTTGATATGGGTCACAACTCTGATGATGAACTCCATTACTTTCTTTAGATATTATTGTTTTCAATCATTCCCCTCTCTGATGTGCCTGTCCTCTCATTATGGATTTTTCATTCAGTATGGCATTTGTGATATATGGCTCTTATATGCTGAGGTTTACCTGTGATGCTCCATTAGCACTGCCCTGTGTGGTTTGCCCCTTTCAGTCATGTGTAGTATTATTAATTTCTTTTACACTTTCATACTTTTATTTTCAGTTTTCTTTTATTATTGGTTTATTTTCTTCCTTTCTCTTTTTTATTTTATTGTCTGTTGTGTTCATTATATCCATTTTGTATTGATTTTGCATTATTCACTACAAATTACATAGCCATTTGCCTATTCCAAGATGGCCGCATCCCTTTTTGGTTTGTTTAGACTTTTGTTTGACCCAATATAAGATGGCCGCGCCCGTTTCCCTTCCCCGTTTCTACTTCCAGTCGGCGTGACTCAGTCCGATGTGTTTCCATGGTAACGCTCTCTCGTTAGCTTTATCGGCAACTTGGGAGTTTATTATAAATATTTGTAAACCCTTCTACTCGGTTTACTTTGCTCGCGCTCTGTACGGTGAGCGCGGGCAGCCATCGGTCTACTGCAATACCGCTTTACATCTTGCGGTAAGTTTCCGAAGTTATGGGCATCAGATTCCCCCCCACCCCTTTTTGGCTATTACTCCGTCTCCGTTTCTGATAGACAGAGATTCAATATAGTTGGTGGTTTCTTAATTATAGTATCAGTTGGTTTCACCTATAGACAGTCGATCTTATTCGTGCCTAGTAACACTTACTTGACAGCACGTGTAGCTTTCTGCTCATTTCTATATTATTTCATACTTCGTGGCAAATTTTTCATTAAATTTGCTCTTGGACTTTTTTCTTGTTTTAGGCATAACATTGTTCTTTGGGATGACAGACGGCGAAGGAAAACAGTTTTCAGATTTAATTCTTTTATTTCTTATTTGTCACAAATTATTGGACAAGGACTGGAGTAAGATTATTATTGATTAAGTATGGGTGTAGCATATTATCAACCCATTGGCCAGCCAGATGCTTGATTAGTATGGGTATTATTTTGTTCCAAAGGAAATCTGAATTTTCTACCCTCCGTTCCTATAATCTATGATACCTTGGTATACCTATGGTCAATTGCCTTTTCGAGAGAGTTTGCCATAAAGACGATTATTGTCATATATTTTTTATCATTTTAGTGTGAATTAATGTTCTTTCCTGTTCCTATTTTTCTTTCTAATTGTTTTTCATTCTCAGTTCTATTCTCTTTTGCTATTATTCTGTCATTATTTTTTGTTCAGTTTATTCCCTGGTTACTGGCTGCTTGTAGACATGTTGTTCGCAAAGAATCACCAATAATGTGTGGAGAAAATGAATGACACTTATATCATAAGGTATGGCGTTTTCGAATTACTTATTTTCTCTTCTTTCTGTGGTGGACAATCAATAAACAGGATTACTATTTATGTGAAATTTTTGTATTTAAAAATAATCTCAATGAATTGTTTTGCTGTCCAACTATCTTTTTCATTGGCATTTGCTTCTCTTTCTCTTTTTTTTTTGGTAGTAATCACTCTTGTAACATCGGAATCATGATTCGAACATACAATTTCTATGATTATCTGGTGGCTGCTTGTTGTTTCTTAGTTCAAATGTACTGATTATGTTAGTCATTGTTGATCCATTTTACTTTGACGAAGATTGTGTTGTTGGTAGCTTCCTAACTCATGATGACAATTGTCTTTCATTTTTTGTTGTCTGTTGTTGTTGTCTCTTGCCTTTATATTCATTGATGTTATTGGTGATATTTTTGATATATGTTTTATTTAAATATTTTCGTATGTTCTTGTATTTGTTGTGTCTGTATTATTAATGATATGTTTGTGTATATATATTTAAATTATATTTGTGTTTTTATCATGTTTACAGCCCTGAAGAAGTCCTTCAATAAGGACGAAACGCGTTTGCTGTTTTGTTTTTATATTCAAGGACACTTTAATAAAGAGAAACTACGCTTGTCACAATATGGACTAAGTTGATTTAATTATTTTGCTTTTTGTGGTGCATGTTCAAAATTTTCGAGTATATCAGTCATGATAGAAATATTTGTATTCAATTATAAATTTATAATCAGAAAAGTATAGTTAAGACGCTGACATATTACACAATTAAAATAATCAGACAAATGTGTATAAAATATAAGTATGACAGGCAGTATAAAAAGAAAATCAACATCTAAAACTATTAGCAGTGCACCATCCTAAAGAGCATTTTTTTTTAAAAGCACCAACCACAGCACACACAACAGGCTCATTAGGCATACATAAATAATTAAGTGCTGGTCTACATTGGCAAAATGTAGAGATTTTAAGAAGTGAAAGAAAGTGCCTCAGCCTAAACAGCTCATAATACTTACAAAAAAAGAGTAAAGTTTTTAATTTCTAGTTTAGTAGTATGTAAGTGGTTTCTTTCCAAGAGTAAGAATATTTGAAGATTTAAAATTCCTTAGAAAGACAGCACCCCTGTTAAGTCGTATGATGTCTTATTTTTTTAATTGAAAGTTCCAGACATGTGGTATTCCATTTCTCCAGTATTAATCCCCCTTAGAACGTTGATCCAAAGAACAGAAGGTAAAAATTTAAGTATAGGGTAATCTCTGATTAAATGTAGGTTTGCTACTATTACTCTCTGTCCATCTAGTTGTATTTTTTAGGTAGATAGTGTAACGTCCTGATGTAACACTTATTCCTGCATATTAAATAATGGCTGTACAGGTATATGGTTTTCCAGAAATAGAGATTTGCCCAGTTTTAAAATGTGTAATTTGAGTTTCCAATTCAGTTCCATCTGCTTTGCATCATTGTAATATTAAGATGATATGCTTACCACTTCTTCTGATGTTCAAAGTTGATAGAAGATCAGCGTTACACTTTGTGCAGGTATTATTCTGTGATGCATCTTTAAACAATTTCTTAAGACTGACAGTTTTACCATCTGGTAGAGGTAGGTAGATAAATCATTCTGAATCTATTTGTGTTCTTAAAGAAAAGGAACACTTTTCACAATCATGCTGTCATGAATAACTTAGTCCAAATAGTTCCTCAATAGGTACCATCTCTTGTTCTAAAATATCTAATAGGACCATCAAGAATTCTTGTGCATTCTCTTGAGTGTTTTGTGTAAACTGTACAAATCCAGTGCACATATCTACAAGATTGCTAATATGAGTTGCAGAATATGTTTTAGTTCTATCACTACATAATTGTTCTAACAAGGTAAAGAGTACAGAGCACAATGTTTTATTTTTTTCTGTTTAATTGCATGAACCAGAGCAGGTAAACGGAATATTGCATTAAGAACTACATTAGTATACCAGTTGACTTCAGAGATATTTGACAAATGGTAACCTACAATTTCAGCATAACTTTTAATACTATTTTTTCCAATACTCCTTTCTTTTCTTTTTTCTTCTTTTACTCTGGAACATCTGATCCTTTGAAATATTTTGTTTTGGTAAGATTGTAGGCTTTTTGTAAACTGGGTACTGCCGTAGATGTGGAGCATACAGACTTCTCAACTGGTTGTACTTCAATACACAAGTATTGACTTTACTCTCAACAAACTCTATCAGGTAGAAACCAGATAAAGTTCTAACCCAAGACAATGATACATATCACATACCTTTCTTGAATACAATTGCTGCCAATAATAATAAATGCTGCATCTGCACTTAAACCTTGAGACTTGTGTATTGTAACAGTACATGCTGAAGACATCAAAAACTGCTTTCTGCAAACATACAAGTCTTTCACTAGTTAGAAACGTGCAACAGACCTTGCTATCTGTTGTACTCCTTCAAGATCATTACATTAAATTGCTAGGTATTGACCCTCATTTCTCTTTGGATACAAAATGATATCAAGTATCTTACCCATGGCTCCATTAACCAATCCTTCTACAAGATTTAAATTATGCTGCAAAATCATCGTATAGTTCTTACGAACATGTAAATACATTTCTAGCCCTGCAGTTTTAGAAACAGACTTTTCCAAAGAGTTGAGTTTTAATCGTAGTTTTTCACTCAATGGTATTGTCACTTCTTGATGTTTAGTTTTATCAATTGATATTAATTCCAATCTTTGTTCTTTCTCAAGTTGTAGTAATTTTTCATTGAAATAGGTACATTCTTCAAGAGTAGGCATTAGACACAATGGATTTTCCTTGTTGAATTAATTCAAACATTAACTGTGCTGCAAATGGTTTTGAATGAAATATGTTCTTTATAAGTTAGTTTTCCTAGCAACAATCCCCTTCTTTTGACAATATTCCAGCTTCAATATCCATCAGAATATTTCCATATTGCACATCAGATGGTTGACACAAGTTTCTAATTAGGTTTTGTAGTGGAAATTCAACCAAATGTTGATATTTCCAACACTTCCTAAAGAATTACATGTTTCTTCATGTAAGAGTGTTTTAAAAATAGGCTGTTCTTTCACTGGGGTAAGTTGTAACAAATCACCAAAAACACTTACATGTTTTCCACCAAAAAAGACGTCATACTCTTCAATATCTGCTGGATTCTTAAATGTTCAAAAGGGAGCATTAAGTTTGAGACTATGCTCACCTCGTAGATGATTAAAAGTTTCAATTTCTTCAAAACTCTGAAAACTTCATGTCAAGCTACTCCAGATAACTTTTGGTATTCCAGTTTATTATCGTGTTCAACAGGCAGCATAAGTAGACAATGTAAGGTAATTCCTTTGATGTTGTGTGCAGCTAATCCAGTAGGGGTTGTTACTACACATAATAAAGTGGAATCTGTAGTCTTCTGTAGATAGGTGGCCAGAAATTGTATTACAAAGCTTTTTTCCAGCTCCAGCTTGTCCACTGGTACAAAAGAACTGGTTTAAAACTTAAACATTTACATTTATGGGTCTCATGAAGGAATCCATGCTCTATTTCTTCTTTCACTTCTATGTATATTTGTTCTGCTCATTATTGAGTTGTTCTACTAACTGTTCCAAATCATTATTTTCTTGTCTTGCATTGCTGTCTGTACTTCATTCATTCAATGGCAGCTTTATTTTCGATTATTGGCTGTCCAAGAGGATCTTGACTGAGAGCTCCAGAACTTTGGTAGCTTTGAGAACTATCCTTTGCTATCTCAATAGCAAATGTTTCCTCTTGTTTGATTTATTCATTTAACTATTTCATGTAGTTCAGAAACATTAGGCATTCAATGGTAACTTTTATAGCATTGAAAGAGTCTTCATAGCAGTCATACTGTCCAAGTAACTCTGTTTCACATCACCTAGGTTTGAATAGCTGTGGAAATGCTAAATAGAAAAATAATTTTTTTCTCAGCTGTTTGACAACTACGTTTTCTATAGTTTATTAAGTTACCTTTTGCATTTCCCTCACAATCAGCTAAGCCATATTTGACTTCATTAATGTTTTCTGAAATATTATTTTTTCATATAGTGCTGCAGAATTTTGTAAATACATATTTTAGAGGTGTGGACTTCTTCTTGGATAGTAAGTATCCTGCATATTTGTTTTTACATTATCAGTACTCTGTGGATCAAACTTTGCTAAGTACTGAATTTCTAGGTGAGATTTCAAAATATGCTGGCAGGGCCGCGACTAACCCAAATAATTCCTAGACTTTAAGAACAAACTAGCTAAACTCAACCTATCACAGCACTCAAATGAGCTTATCTCTCTATGTGACACCATATTCCGGCTGCAATTTTATTGTTTCTTTGATAGATATGTTTCTGCAGAAATCTCCTCCCATGTTCCCTTCATCTCTGTTTTCTCTCACTTTATGAAGTATGAAGCAACATAGCGAGCAACAGCAATGGAATTGTCAGCAACAAACTGTATGTCCATATTTTTAGTCCATAATTTCAGGACAACAGGATCATAATTGTTAATATATTTAGAGGTTGTATATTGTTTGGTGATTTTCTTGGCAGTGTGTGCCTCACTGCAGATAAAAAGCTGTTCACTCTTCCTTTTGAAATGATAGGCCTTGGAAATCCAAAACAACACCTTGTAAAAAAGTTGACTTTACATCTATATCTTTGGTGGCAATATGTGCCACATCTATGTGTTTGGAAGCATACAACTTGCTGCTGCAGCATTTGTTATTCTTCTCATCTGGAATATTATATGTAGCCTACTGTTCTATGAAAGACAGCACACACTTATCAATATCAGTTCCAAATATTGGTGCATCCTTTATGCATGAGATCATGTGTATCTGAAGAGCACCTCTTGCCTGGTATCCTTTTCTCCAGAAAAAGTGTGTGACTTCTCCAAGAGGAGGATTTGTTTTGCATATAAAACTCATCATTGCTTGAAACCTGTGATTAAAATACCCATATACATTAGCAGGATCCAAAGAGCAAAGTTATTCAGCTGTCTTCAAATGTATATGCTTAATATTAGAGTTTTTTTTTTTTAGAAATTGTAGCAAATCATCCCATGCATACTCTGAGAAGCTAAGCGTTGTAAACCCAGAAGGTGGACCTAAGTTGCGGAGCATACATTTAAATTCTCCATGATGACAGTACCAGTATTCACTATTCTCACGTAGACATGCCATCAAATTAGTTAAACTGTACTCCAGATTTTGCAGATTGACTCCTGTTTTAGGAATGTGGTTCACAGCATAAGAGAGTTCTGACAAGTCACTCTCAAATAACAGATGGAATATATAGAGAATAGTTTGTCAAAACCTAGGGTCCTCTGAATATAGTCTTGTTGACATATATTCAGCTACTGGTATTTGTATAGGTCTCTCATCGTAGTGCCCACCTACTCCTGGTGGAAATAGCTGTGGAAACAGCAAGCCTATAAACCTTTTTCCCACACACTCAATGGAGCTCCCCTAGCTTGTTTCGTTTGAAAAAGATCATTAGCATCCCAAACAACTTATTTTTAGTAGATAAATACTATTGTTGTGTAGGCTCTTATTATTCTAATGAGACTACTGGATTTGAGCGGCAGAATCACTTGCGCAGTGGGGGACTGAGTCTAACCCACTACAGGTGACACTTGTCGGCCTAATCTGGGTTTTGCTCTGGCTAACTAGCAGTGCCTCATCTCCACCCAAGAGCAGGGATGATTGGGCAGCCGAGCGCATGACACAATTGATTCCTCAGAGAAATCGTGGTCACTCAGATCACATCCGTTTCTCTCAGTTACATTGGTGTCACATATACAAGGACAATCAGAGGCAGTATATGTTTCAATAAGGTTTTAATGAAGCAACTGCATCTTAGATAATAAAGCATGTACTGCAATAACCAGGACGATAAAACATGACAGGATTAAAATTGTGACAAATAGAGTAAAGCATAAAAATAACGCTACCATGTTGTCACTAGAGTCATTAAAATAATTCCTACCTAGGCTATGTTAGAGCACAGCATGTTAAGCTCTAGTTCTGCCCTTCAGGTTCCCATGGGAAGACATCATCCCTCATACCTGAGCAAAAGGCCTGTAGTCTACATAAGCAGGTATAGAGAAGCGTACAGCAATCAGCATACATTTGTGGGCATCTGGCTAGAATCTTCCTCTCGCGTGTATGGGACTGAGAAGTGTTTTTATAATAAAACAGCTAATGTTCTTTGAAAATGTCCCTACCTGTATGTTTCTATGAACATGAGAGAAAAAACGTTACCCCGTTTACTGGCAACCTATCTTACTGCAGCTTTGAGAAAAGCACAGAGTGAAAGAAATGTCTTATTTAAGAATGCAGTGCTAGCCTAAGCAAAGAAGAGCTAGATATAGAAAATAAAACAAGACCTGAATAAAATATATCTAGGTTAAAGTGCACAGCGGCAGGCCTAGTTTTCTAAAATAATGTACATGGAGCTATAACTAAAATGGCTACACAACACTATAGTGCTCATATATTTGTTCTGAATTCTGCATATCCACATTTGCTTTTTGTACACTGAATTGCAGTGCTTCATCATTGATAAAACTTACTTCTCCAGCAATATCCACATGTTTGTAAAAATCCTTATTTTCTTTGAAGTAAATTGACACTTTTTTAACTTTATTCACATCCACTAATTCTTGGCAGATTTTTAACTTTTGGTGGGTACTCCATTTACTAGAATAACGATGGGTTCATCTATATCTTTTTTAACATGAATAGAATCAACATTTTGTTTTTAAATCTAAAGGTAAATATACAGCTCTTCTTTTAAGCCTTTTCTGTAGTTCTGTTGGTAACACTTTCCCTGCTTTTGGCTACATTTGAATAACTGCTTGAAATGGGTGCACAGTTTGTACTATAATTGATTCACACAGATTTAATTGATTAAGTTATTCTGGAATTGACACTAACTCTAATCTATTGCGAATTGCTCTACCTGGCTTTATATCATCCTCCCATTTGTTCTAACAATACTTACATATGATTTCTTTTGTGTCTAAATTAAACCATTCTTCTATAAATAGATATGCACCAAATTCCTTCCACTCATCATTGCTGTTTCCTTCAGTTTTAGACAATAGCACTACATTATGAGTTTGGTTTTTATAATGAGTACGGTGACAACAAATGAATACATGCTCAGATTTTTCAGAACACACTGTATTGAACTTTTCTATCTACTGTGTAAATTTGTCAGGACTTATCTGTCTGTCCACCTCATCTAAAGCTCTCAACACTTCCTCCTCATTTTCTCTATTATCTGCTTCAGGCTCAAAGAAATGGAACTGAATATCTTCTGAAACTTTCTCAACCTCTGCCACACTACCATGTAACAAATCTCCTAAAGATAAAACTTGATTTTTTACAAAATAAAGTCTTCTAACTAGATTGCACAGTTTTTGAATGATGCACAGCTGGCATTCTAGAGTGGTAAACAGAGCGTTTGCACACTTCCTTTGAAAGACATGCCAATGAATGACCTTGTAAGTTAGTGTTTTTTCTAACTTTGCATGGATCTAATTCATGATGACCCTGCTTACGCATACTTTGTACTTCTTCACCTATCACTTGTTCTAAATTCCTAGGAACTATCTGTTCTTTTTCTATTGGACTGCCATCCTTCACTTCATACCAATGGCCACTTGTGTCAACTACATGCACTAATGTGTTTTCATGCGAGTAGCTCTCTTCATTAAACTGGTTCTGTGCTAGATGTGTGTATCCATTCACCTCAAAAACATTACAACAATAAATGTTTGTTAATAAGCCTCTTCCTTAATGTTCTTTTTCTCAAGCAGATTACTGTTTTGTCTAGTGTCTTCATTGTTCTCAACACTATGATAAAAAGTTTCTGTTTAAAAACAAATGCTGTGTCCACTATACTCTCAATACGTTGCTTCTGCTTAACTATAGCACTTCTCTTTTTATGCTTCTTCATCTTTTTCAGCAAATTTTGTATTACTGTAGTTTGAAACATTTTAATTTTATCTCCTTAAACTGTTTTTGTCTCCTGGTCAACTCCTTCCTTTCCCGATTACATTTTCTACTTTTACTAGCATGAAATCCCTCCTCTATATAATTTAATTCACAACTCCTCTTTTCATTGGACAATTTTTTTTCAGTTTTACATTTTCAAGATACTTTTTTTAGAAAGTCCTTAGTGTTCTTACCAGCTGTTCTGTTTTTTCTTTTCCGCATTGTCCACCTTATCTGGCTGTTTACTGTCAGTTTGAATTAGGTAGTATTGTTTCCTCTGTTTCCTTTTTTCCCTCTTATTAGGCATTCTGACTTTTTTTTCCATATCAACTATAAATCTGCTAATCAAATGAAAACTGCAATTACCTCTATAGAAAACAGTATAAAATTATATACTACAACCAATTAGCTTGGCCTGCGTGTTCAGTACTAAATACATGTGTTGTAGTGATTACCTAATAGAGTAATACATTATGTGTACTAAAAGTTCACTTTAAAACTGTACAAGTATATTTTTAAAGTCAACTCAAGGAAGGACTAAAAGTGCAAACTCAGCCTCTGCACTAGTAGGCTGAAGTCATGCTTTAAGGGGTACTTGCCTATATGGGTGACTAGTTTATGTCCGTACGTGGCTACATATCTATGTGACTGTATGAGTCCCTCATTAGTGTTCCTTTAGATGTTTAAGTAAATATGAGACTATGGGGGTCATTCTGACCCTGGCGGTTCGAGACCGCCAGGGCCATTCTTCTGACCGCAAGCACCGCCAACAGGCTGGCGGTGCTTTTTTCCCCATTCCGACCGCGGCCGGCGGTTTTCCGCCATTTCTGCCCCGGCGGCTATAATCCGCCAGGGCTGCGCTGCCCTGGGGATTATGATCCTCTTACCGCCAGCCTGTTTCTGGCGGTTTTCACCGCCAGGAAGAGGCTGGCGGTAAGGGGTGTCTTGGGGCCCCTTGGGGCCCCTGCACTGGCATGGGCAGTGCAGGGGCCCCCTAACAGGGCCCCGGCCAGCTTTTAACTGTCTGCCTAGCAGACAGTGAAAAGCGCAACGGGTGCAACTGCACCCGTCGCACAGCCGCAACACCGCCGGCTCCATTCAGAGCCGGCTCCTGTGTTGCGGCCTCATTCCTGCCGGCCCAGCGGGAATGTTAGAATGGGGGCCGCGTGAGTGCGGCCGCATTGGCGGCCGCATGGCGGTTTCCGCCCGCCATGGTCGGAATGACCCCCTATGTCACTAGCTCTTTTAGTACATCTATGAATCTGTAAATGTGTCTCTACATGACTATAAATAAGTTATTTCCTGTGTTGATAAGTACAATAGTATGTAACTCTGTGTGCAATTCACTCTAATACTGTTGGCTACCTAACTACTACGTAGGTATGTACTTAAATTTATATGAAACCATCTCACTATCTATCTAAAATCACTATAAAACTATGGGGGTCATTCCAACCCTGGCGGTCGGTGATAAAGCGGCAGCCAACCCGCCAACAGGCAGGCGGTCAAAAAAAAGGTATTCTGACCCTGGCGGGAACCGCCAACACAGGCCGCCACTTTAACACTCCGACAGCAACGGCGGGACAGACAAACAGCGCGGCGGTCACCGCCAACAGGCAGGCGGCAGACAGTGTACCGCCCACCCTATCACAACTCACCAATCCGCCACCTTTTCCGGGGCGGGAGCCCCGCCGATAAAAACACGGCGGAAACAGACTACGAACGGGAAAACGCTCACCTATACACACTCCACGAGGACGGAGAACAGCATGGAACCCGAATTAAACATCCTACCAGCTATTGTCTACCTGCTCATCTACCACGAGTACGAACGCCGGCGCAGACGACAACGGTGAGTACTGCACCTACGACACAGGGGAGGGGGGAGGAGGAAAGCATACGGGCACACACATATGTTCCCCCCCTTCCCCCCAACTATCTACACACCTATGCAGAGCACCAAGTCACAGTGACACCACCCAAACCCCCCGGAATAATGCAAAGACATAATTAAAGTGAGAAACAACATTTATGTATAAAAGAGGTTCTTTGAAGTCATGGTAAAATAGCAATATGAATTGTAAAAAATCAAGTAAGAACATTGGGAAACCGATAAACATAGGCAATAAGTCCTGCACAGTCACTTAAATTTCCACTGTCCGTGGGCCAAAGTGTATCAACACATGGGCAAAGCCCACACAGGAGACCTGAGTCCGTTGGAGAGAACACTGCTTGGGCATCAGATGACAAAACTACAGGCACCTCAGGGGGAAGGGAAGGGGGGGCACCTCAGCCACATGAGTCCACGACGCAAGATCCACGAAGGGCCTACCATGCCCACTGTGCCATCCTGGAAAGTGCAAAGCCACAGTCTCACAAGTCTCTACAGTGGGTGGTCTGCCCACTGTGCCATCCTGGGGAGTGCAGAGACACAGGCCATCAGGTGGATCACAGACTCCACAGGTAATGGAGGAGGCAGGGTGCCCCGAGTGCAGCGTGAACACTAGCTCGACACAGAACCGGCACTGTCAATGGGCCAGCGGTGCTTGACAGGAAGGGCCCAGCGGAGCGGTGCTTGAGACGGCGGGGCCCAGCGGAGCGGTGCTTGACAGGAAGGGCCCAGCGGAGCGGTGCTTGACAGGAAGGGCCCAGCGGAGCGGTGCTTGACAGGAAGGGCCCAGCGGAGTGGTGCTTGAGACGGCGGGGCCCAGCGGAGCGGTGCTTGACAGGAAGGGCCCAGCGGAGCGGTGCTTGAGACGGCGGGGCCCAGCGGAGCGGTGCTTGACAGGAAGGGCCCAGCGGAGCGGTGCTTGAGACGGCGGGGCCCAGCGGAGCAGTGCTTGACAGGAAAGGCCCAGCGGAGCAGTGCTTGAGACGGCGGGGCCCAGCGGAGCGGTGCTTGACAGGAAGGGCCCAGCGGAGCGGTGCTTGACAGGAAGGGCCCAGCGGAGCGGTGTTTGAGACGGCGGGGCCCAGCGGAGCGGTGCTTGACAGGAAGGGCCCAGCGGAGCGGTGCTTGAGACGGCGGGGCCCAGCGGAGCGGTGCTTGACAGGAAGGGCCCAGCGGAGCGGTGCTTGAGACGGCGGGGCCCTCTTCAGCGGTGCCTTTCTGCACGGCGGGGCCCTCTTCAGCGGTGCCTTTCTGCACGGCTGGGCCCTCTTCAGCGGTGCCTTTCTGCACGGCGGGGCCCTCTTCAGCGGTGCTTGTCCAGTCATTCAAGGGAGCCAGATCTGGCCAGGGCTCCCTGCTTAGTCGCCCTCTGACCGTGCAGTTGCTGGACCCTTCTGTGACGGAGTCCTGGGCCCGTGGGTGTCCTCCCTCACACCCGGGATGGGGCTTGTGGGGCCCTCCTGGTCCGCGCCCCTGCTGGCTGACTTCTCCGCCCTGCTGCCCTTGCCCTCCTTCGATGAGGCTCTATGGCCCTTGCCTCCCCTGGATGTTGTGGCAGGTGACGGCCCAGGACTTTGCTCCTTGGGGGCAGCCGTGTCAGTCTTCTCGTGGCGGCCCTTGATTTTACGGGTCCTCTTTCCAGGGGGGGGGGGGGCTGGCTGTCCCCTTGCTGCTGGCCGATGCATCAGTGCTGGGAAAGGGTGGACTCCAAAACCCGTGCACAATGGTGACACTTGAAGCAGGGCTGGTGGTGGCTGAGGTGCTCTTGGGACTCTTAGCAGATGGAGGGGGTGGGTCAGGTGGGGCAAAGAGGTTAAGTTTGGAGAGGTAAAGTTTTTTAGGACCAATGTAAAGGGTAGGTGTAGTGGGTATGGGAGTGGAGGAAGAGGATGTGGTTGTAGGAGAGTCAGGTGTGCTGTCTTTGGGTGCAGGTGCTTGTGACGTAGGCTGTCGTGAGGTGGTTGGCTGTTGGGTGGGTGGCTGCCTGCGTTTGTGTGTCTTGGAAGAGGGAGTGACAGACACAGTGGGAGAGGACACAGGGGACGTGTAAATGGCAGTGGGGGTGGTGACTGCACGTGTGCGGACTGTACTGGAGGGTGTGCTGGTGATGAAAGTACTGGCTGATGGTGGTGTGCATGCAGGTGTGAGTGGAGACGTCACAGGGAGGGAGGAGGGAGACGAGGAGGAGGGGGACACAGGGGTGGTAGTGACTGTTGGCATGTCTGCATCTGGGTGTTGCTTGGGTGAATGCTTGTGTGATCTGTGGTGCTTATGTCTGGATGAGCTGCCCTTGGGTGTTGAGGTGTGTGCAGGCTGGTCTGATGGTGTGGATGGGATAGGCTGAGGAACAGGAGATAGAGACAGGGTGGAGGCAGTTAGAAGAGGGAGGCTGGAAACAGGGACAATGGCTGCCGTCAGTGCTGAGGCCAGAGCATTGAACGATCGTTGATGGGCAGCCTGACCCGAATGAATGCCCTCCAGGTATGCATTGCTCCGATGCACCTCCCTCTCTACCCCCTGGATGGCATTCAAAAGGGTAGACTGCCCAACAATGATGGTCTGTAGGAGGTCAATGACCTCCTCACTGAGGGCAGCAGGGCTAACATGGGCAGGGCCTGAGGTGCCTGGGGCGAAGGAGATGCCCGCCTTCTTGGGCGAGCGGGCACGGAGCGAAGGCTGAGGGGCTGCTGGGAGGGCAGAGCTGGTGCGCTGGGTGGCGGCTGTACCTGTAGAGGCGGGGGGGCCGGATGTTGCCGCCACCGCTAGGGAGCTCCCTTCCGAGGACGTGTCGGTGTCGCTGGTGTCACCACGGGTCCCCGTTGTGGTGCTCCCCTCGCCCTCCGTATCACTGGTGACCTCGGTGTCTGTACCATGGCCCACCGGGGCCTTGTGAGCTGCAGCTCCCTCGTGCTCCGATGCCAATTCTCCTCCGCCTGATGATGCTAATGCACACATGCACAAGAAGATAAAGAAAAAGGGTGGGGGGAGAAATAAAAACAGGTTGAGTGCATGCATTGTCAACACCGTTGCGGAGAGGACAGACACAGGAGCCTCATGCACTACGCAATCGGGGTACACTACTCAGTACTTGTGACTAGGCCAACAGGTCTATGGACAACAAATGCGCACATGGGTGATGCTGGACCATGGATTGCTGTACTTGGCACCCTACAGAGGTGGGGGGCGGGGCACAGGGCCATGCCTAGAGGAGGGGACTACACTACCGAAAGCGCCCTGGCCTAATGTCACCCACAGCCCTCCTCCCCCACCCAGACGCCTCCACTGCGTGTAAAGATAGCAGAATGTGCTGGTACTCACCCCCTTGTGTCTGCTGTGATGTCCTCACGCGCCCATCCAAATCGGGGTAGGCCACCGCCAGGATCCGGGACATCAGGGGGGTCAAGGTACGACTGGCACCCCTCCTACGTTGGGAGGCCATCCCCAGCAGTGACTCGGCGGTCTTCCTGGTCCCGCGGCGGATGTCCTCCCACCTCTTTTGGCAGTGGGTGCTCCGTCTGTTGTGGACCCCCAGGTCCCGGACTTCCTTGGCGATGGCACGCCAAATGTCGACTTTCTGATGGGCGCTGACCTATTTGACATGTACAGGGTGGGAAAGGAAATTTCAAAAATTTTCTGCATGTTAGATGTGATCGCCCCCCCCTCCCCAACCCTGCCATGTGGCACATGCTCTCATCTGTCGTGCCTTGCACTCCTCATTCGCTCCCCACCCCACCATCTTACATCCACCATACACAACCCAGGCATAGCCCATTCAACGTGCACCCAGTGTACTTACCTGTTGGTCTGGAGGACCGTAGAGTAGCGCATACTGGGGCAGGACCCCATCCACAAGTTTCTCCAACTCTTCTGAAGTGAACGCAGGGGCCCTTTCCCCAGTCGCAGCAGCCATTGTCTCTTCCAGACCGAGGTCACAGCAGCACTTGCAGTATAGGTCCTCTCCTGTGGATGATCAGGTTTCGAGTGATTAAGCAGATAGAAAATGGCGGTCACGCCCGCGGCGGTGCGTACCGCGGCGGTGCGTACCGCGACCGCCGGCGCACATCGTCATTGGCTCCTGAGACCCATAGGGTTCAATGTTAACCAATGCTGCTTTGCGCCGTGGTCTTCGACCGCCTACCGCCACGGTGTGCCACGCCAGCGCAGTGACCTCACATCCCACTGTCACACTTCACAGGTCAGGCAACCGCCATTTCAAGGGCCCACATGGCATGATTTCTACTGCGTCACACAGGCCTAGGCCTTGAATTGCCACTCATACACGCCTTTCAATGCATAGCGATTCGTGTACTGTGCAAGCTGTGGGAACGAACCTGTGGGCTGCTTGACTCTGTGCTCCATGTTGTCCTTCCTAGGCACCGTCCGCTGGGACTTGCGAGGAGAAGGATGAATCCTCCCGTGTACCGACCGCTGGTGGACCTGTCGACAATGGAAGAACGACATATTATACTTCGATACCGACTTGACCGAGCCACTATACATGAACTGTGTGCCCAGCTGGAGCCAGACCTGATGTCCCCCATCCGCCAACCCACAGGGATTCCCCCTCTGGTGCAAGTTCTGTCAGTACTCCATTTTTTGGCAAGTGGGTCTTTTCAGACAACAGTGGCCATGTCATCAGGGATGTCTCAGCCTATGTTTTCTAAGGTTTTGTCCAGAGTGTTGTCTGCCCTGATGAAATACATGCGGAGATACATTGTTTTCCCTGAGGAGGGTGATTTGGCCACTGTGAAGGGTGATTTCTATGCCCTTGGACATATCCCCAACATCATTGGTGCCATTGATGGGACCCATGTGGCTTTAGTACCCCCAAAAGACAATGAGCAGGTGTACAGAAATAGAAATGTCCAGGTGGTCTGTTTGGCTGACCAGTACATCTCCCATCTAAATGCCAAGTTCCCGGGGTCAGTGCATGACGCGTATGTCATGCGAAATAGCAGCATCCCTTATGTGATGGAACAGCTACAGAGACACCGTGTGTGGCTAATAGGTGACTCTGGTTACCCCAACCTGCCTTGGCTATTGACCCCAGTGAGGAATCCCCGGACCAGGGCAGAGGAACGGTACAATGAGGCACATGGGCGAACTAGGAGGATTATAGAACGGACCTTCGGGGTCCTGAAGGCCAGGATTAGGTGCCTGCATATGACAGGGGGATCCCTCATGTACTCACCAAAGAAGGTGTGTCATATCATCGTGGCCTGCTGTATGCTTCACAATCTTGCATTGCGACGCCAGGTGCCTTTCCTGCAGGAGGATGGTCCAGATGGTGGTGTTGTAGCAGCTGTAGAGCCTGTGGAGAGTGAAGAGGAGGAAGACGACGGGGATGACACGGACAACAGGGACACAGTTATACAACAGTATTTTCAGTAGCACACAGGTAAGAATCACCCACGCCATTTTACATTTACTTCTGGCCTCCTGCATCTCTACTTTCTGTGTTTCCCCCCAGTTCCTTTTCACTGATTTTTGACTTTCCCTTCCCTTTTCAGAGCTGTATGACCCACAGCGTGACTTCTGCTTTGTTTGCCCATGGACTAATGCTTATTGACACTGGTATGTTGTCATCAGTATGTAAATGAACATTATTGCACCGTTATGTGTAATACATTTGTAAAGAATACAAGCAGACTCCTGACATTTGAAGTGCAATTGGTGATTTATTTTAAGTGCTGCGTATAGGTCCATGATAGTAAAACGGTGATGGGTGGGGGTGGAGTAATGTCCATGGCAGAGTCCAGTTCTCAGTAGCACAGGTGCATTGCCCATATGCCTGTGGAAGGATGGAGCAGGGGCAGTTCAGGGTTGGACAGGGTGACAATGTGGGACAGTGGGATGACATCAGGGGGTATCGTTTGCTGGCGGGGGTCTTGGCATCCTACTCTGTCTTCTTGTGTGATCTCAGGTTCCGCTTGCGGGGTGGTTGATCTTCAGCAGGAGGTGGGGTTCTGGTGGCCTGTCGTGGTGTGGGGGCCTCCTGTCCACTAGCGCCGGCGGAGGTGGTAGGCTGTTCGTCGTCCGGGCTGGTGACAGGGGCCCTTTGGGGTGCCACATGGTCCCGCAATGTGGTGACTATCTGGTTGAGGGCCAGGACGATGGTCTCCATTGCGGTACCGATGTTCCTGAGTTCGTCTCTGAACCCCATGTACCGTTCCTCCTGCTGTGCCTGGATCTCCTGGAACCTGGCCAGTACCGTCGCCATCGTCTCCTGGGAGCGGTGGTATGCTCCCATGATGGTGGTGAGGGCCTCTTGGAGAGTGGGTTCCCTGGGCCGGTCAACCCCCTCTCGCACAGCAGCCCTCCCAGTTGCCCTGTTTCCCCGGGCCTCTGTCCCCTGGACGGTGTGCCCACTTCCACTGCCCCAGGTCCCTGTTGTTGTTGGGGTGGTGGGTCAGCCTGGGTGCCCTGTAGTGGTGGACACACCGCTGATTGACGCGTCCTGGAGACAGAGGCATGGGCCCGCTGGGTGGGAGCTGTGCTGGTATTCCCAGAGGGGGTTGGGTCTGCTGTGGCCTGTGTCTGTGTGTGGGGAACCGACTGTCCAGAGGTCCCCGATGGTCCGGGCTGGTCATCAGGTTCTAGGTCGACAGAGCTGCTGTCATCACTGGGGGCCTGTTCTGGGGGCAGGATGGACAAATCTGGACCCTCCTGGCCGGTGTGTTGGCGTTCGGGCCCTGCAGGGGTAAAAGAGTATGGTTATTGCTTCTGTGTGTGCCATGGCGTGCGATTTGTGGGTGCCCTTGTCCCCCAGTGCTAGCATTCCCTTGTGGGAGGAGTTGTGAGGGTGGGTTGTGGGGGGGGATGGGTATGTGCAGTGGTCATGCTTGGGTGATGGGTGTCCATGGTTTGTGTTGGCATTCAGGGATTGGTGTTGTGTTGGGTGGGTTGTGCTGGTGAGACATTGGCAGGGAGGATGTGTGCTGGGGGGTTGGGGGTGAGGGTGGGGGTGTGGGTTGGCATGCTGGTGGTTGGGGGGGTGAAGTAGTTGGGATTCGACTTACCAGAGTCCATTCCTCCGCCTACTCCAGCGAGGCCCTCAGGATGCAGGGTGTTCAAGACCTCTTGCTCCCATGCTGTGAATTTGGGTGGAGTGGGTGGGGGTCCGCCGCCAGTCTCCTGCACAGCGATGTTGTGTCTTGACACCATCGACCACACCTTCCCCCGTAGGTCGTTCCAGCGCTTTCGGATGTCTTCCCGGTTTCTGGGATGCTGTCCCACAGCGTTGACCCTGTCGACGATCCTTTGCCATAGCTCCGCCTTCCTGGCTATTGTGGTGTGCTGCACCTGTGTGCCGAATAGCTGGGGCTCTACCCTAATTATTTCCTCCACCATGACCCTGAGTTCTTGGTCCGAGAACCTGGGGTGTCTTTGGGGTGCCATGGGGGGTGTGGGGTGGTGTTTGTGGTGATGAGTGTGGTGTGTGTGGTGGTGTGTGGTGTTTTGTGTGTGGATGTAGTGTGGGTGATGATGTTGTGTTCCTCTGTGTGTTGGGGTTTTCGATAGCTGTGCTCTCTCTCTCTCTCTCTCGCCTTCTCTCCGAATTTCTAGTAGTGGGGGTTTGTGGGTGATGTGGGTGTGTGTTTTATAGTTGATTGGATGTGTGGGTGTGGTGTGTGTATGTGTATCAGGTGTGTGTATTTCGAATTGTCCAATGTGGCTGTGTTTTGTAAAGGTGTGTGTATTTTGACCGCGGCGGTGTGTACCGCCAATGGAATACCGCGGTTGAAACACCGCCGCGTGGATTCGTGGGTCGTAATGGCATGGGCGTGTTTATGTTGGCGTGACGGTGGAGATTTGGTCATCTTCAGTTTATCGCTGACCGCTGATGAGGCGGCCTTCCGTGGATGTCGGGTTTTTGGCGGTTTGGCAGTTGTGGGTCAGAATGACCGTGGCGGTTTACCGCGGCCGCGGCGGTAGAATGGCGGACTTCTGACCGGCGGTAAGTGCCTTTTACCGCTGAGGTCAGAATGACCCCCTATGTGTGTTGCTGTAAGACTGAATGTGAGACAGTCTGTCTGGGTATGAGATTGGGGGTCAGAATCTGTGGGTGTGAGAGTGACTGTGAGGGTGTTTGGATGTGAGACTGGTTGTGACAGACCTTCTCTAGGTGTAAACTGGGTGTGACAGTGTCTGTCTTGGTGTGACACTGTCTCGGTGTGGGTACCGGTGTGAGAGTTTCTGCATTGCTATGAAAGTGTGTGTGACAGTGTCTATGTGGGTGTCAACGTGGACAGTGACAGTTTGCCACACTGACAGTGCAGCTGAGATCCTCTGTATGGATATGAAACTGGGTGCAAAAGCATCAGTCTGAGTGTGAGACTGGGTATAACAGACGTTCTCTAGGTGTAACTTTCTCTAGGTGTAACTACAAGTATTTGACTGTTTGTGTGGATATAAGAGTAGCTATGAGACTGTCTAGCTGTGAGAGTGACTAGTGTGACTAGTGGACATGTGTGATTGTCAGTGAAATAGTGTCTGTTGGGGTGAGATTCTGCTTTTGTGAATGTGTCCAGTCAGAGTGGGTATGAGAGTGTCTCCCTCTCAGTGGATGTGTCAGTTTATCTGCCCTTTTCCTAATAGCTAGACCATTACTACAATAGCCTGCACACTGCATTTATAAGTGAGCACAGAACTCTGCAAGTGTATCTGTAACTCAGTGAGACTTAGAAGGATATCTGTAATGGAGACCACCCTGCTGTATCATCTACCTCAGTTTTGCATAGTAATATGATAATTTGAGGATTGTCAAGGAGCCTTTTTAATGGAAAGTCCTTCTCACAGTAAAAGTGTACACTTACATTCTGCATTAGTAGGCCTGACCCATGTTTTAAGTAGTGCTTGTTTAGATAGGTGAGTAGGATAAGTCAGTATTCTCTACATATCTGAGAGAGTCTAGCAGTACATATATTAAGTGAACATGGTACATATCTGAGTGAGTGTATGACTCCCTTTATGGGTATGCCACCAGATGTTTAAGTAAATATGCTGGCCATAGGGATATGTAACTGTGTGCAACTAGCTCTAATACTATTGAGAACATAAGTGGTGACTGCGTGCGTGCATGCATGTATGAGCAGCTCTCTCACTGAATGACTGGATGTGTCATTGGCTCTCTCCTTTTTGCTATTAGCTGTACGAGTTATAGCATGACTTGGATACTGCATATTTAAGTGAGGATAAGACTCTGTAACTATATATCTAACTCAATAAAAGTTAGAAAGACATGATTTATCTTTTAAATATAAAGTTCCCTGATCTATACCCTACCTACAGCCTATCAGAGAAGTGAACATTGACCACCAAAATGCCAAAATAAGGACTGACAAGTAGCCTTTCTAATGGAAACTCCAGCTTACAGTTCAACTGCATGCATTTTAAATAGTACTCGTGTGGCTAGCTAACTAGGTTATCTTGGTATTTAGTACTTATCTGATTGAGTGTATCAGAATCTCTTTAAGTATCCCACCATGAGGGGTATGTAAAGGTGTGTTCAACTGCTGCCAATACTGCTGGATACATAAAAACTACTATCTTGGTATATACATGAACGCTATTTTATGGATTAACAAACAGGCTTTGTAATGGAAAGTTCTCCTGACATTAAAACTGCATACTCATGGTCTACAGTAGTAGGCCTGAGCCATGTTTAAAGTGGTACTTTTGTGAATGGATGAGGAAATTATGTCAGTTTTTGGTACATATGTGAGTGAGTGTATCAATTCACAAATGTGTAAATAAATACAGTGAGTACAGATGTATATATCTGCGTGTGCAACTGACTCACTGTCTATTGGTAGCATAACTGCTGCCTCCATGTGTGTCTAAATCTAAAAGCAGCCTTCTCACAGTCTGCATAGCTGTGTCAGTGGCTATATCCTTTTTTAATAGATGTATGAGTTGAACTGTGGGTGGGACACTGCTTATATAAGTGAGAATAAGAGTGTGGAAGTGCATGTTCAACTCACAAAAATGTGTGGGACACTGCTTATATAAGTGAGAATAAGAGTGTGGAAGTGCATGTTCAACTCACAAAAATTTAGAGGTACATGTTTAATGTTTTAACCACAATGCACCGTCCTCTACCACCTACCTATAGACTAGCTGAGTGCTCAATTTACTGCAGTAAAACCACAGTTTGAAAATTCTCAATCAGCCTTTCTAATGGCTACTCAAGCTGAAAATAAAAGTACACACTTAGAGTCTCCAGCAGTAGGCCTCAAGTATGTTTAAACTACTTCTTATGTGGATAGGTGAGTAGGCTGTGTAATTATTTAGCTACATATCTGTTTGACTGTATAAGTACTTCTATGAATGTCCCACCAGATGTTAAAATAAATATTCTGAGTACAGGGGTGTCTAAGTATTTGTGCTACTAGCTCTAATACTGCTGGAAACATAATGTCTGGCTGGCTGTATGCATGAATGTATAAACAGCCCTCTAAGTGTGTAAGCAATATCTCAATGGCTCTGTCCCTCTGTTACTAGCATTATGAGTTGTAGTTTTTACATCAGAGTTAATACAATTGTGAGTATAATGCTCTGAAAGACCACATTTAACTTAGTTAATCTTAGAACAACATGATTCATCACTTAGTAGCAAACTATCCTCCTGTATGACCTACCTTTATCCCATGTAAGGATTGACTTGTCTGTGGAAAAAAGGATCTTTAATCTTTCTTTCCTGATTACTATATCTTTCATACATTTTACCAAATATATATGATATTTATATTAATTTTTAGTACTTATGAATATACTACTCATTCTCATACATCTAATATACAATTATCTCTGTAGTAACACAATTTAAATATATTATACTACACATACCTCTTAAGTATGTTCCTTACTCTGTGTATTCGTCTCTCAGAATTAGTTTGAATTTCTTCTCACTTAAAATACGCAAAAACGAAGCAGAAGAATGTCACACCACTCTCATGTTAGTGAACCATTAAAGGCAACGTTTTGAACTTTCCTTTCAAGGTTACTCAATCACAAAGCCAATCAGAATCTCTTTTCCACATGTAAGTTGTGCTATACATCCTCTCACTGGATATCACAGCTAACCCTTTCCTACAGCCCAATTCCACACCGTTTTTCACTAGATCCATAGATCCACTGCAGCACTCAGCGTGCCCCCATCTAACTAAGCAGTTGGATACACGGATCCAGGTGGGAGGAACAAATGTATTTTTAGTACATAGTCTGTAATAATGCTATTGATAGTCCTGTTTGAATAAACAAATGTGTTGTCACCAAAACATACTTTTAAACACTTACTTTGCCAGTGGCACTGTAACTACCTAGTCATAGTCTAGTCTTTTTTATAGGCTTCCCCCCATGCTCCTCTAGCTGTGCTACCATGGTAATGTAGTTTGCAACATTCTCTCCCAGCAGTAGATCACGAGTTCAGTTTCTGCAAGCACCATGCTTTCTTTTAAATGAAAAATAGCAGGTATGGTTGTCTTTTTCAAATAATACACATATTACAAACAGCAACACTTATTCTGCTTTCTCAAAAGCCAATCCCACATCTATTTTGTTTTCCGACAATATCACTAACTATCCATATGTGCGAACATATTTAGGACAACTAATAAAAACTATTGTTTCAAGTTTTAACTAGCAGCCTCATTTTGAACTTTGATTGTGGGAGGGTGTGTCAGGGTGTGAGAGTGGCTGTGAAAGTGTGTCTCTGGGCGAGAGAGTGGATGTGAGAGTGTCTGGGTGTGAGAGTGTTTGGGTGTGAGAGCGGGTGTGAAAGTGTCTGGGTCAGACAGTGGGTGTGAGAGGGTGTGTCTGGGTATGAGAGTGAATGTGAGAGTGTCTGGGTGTAAAAGTGGGTGTGAGAGTGTCTGATTAGGTGTGAGAGGTGGTGTGAGAGTGTCTCTTTTAGTGTGAGAGTGAGAGCATCTGTCTGGGTGTTATAGTGGGTGCGAGAGTGTCTGTCTTGCTGTGAAGGCGGGTATGAGAGTATCTCTGTTGATATTCACATGGGTGTGAGAGTGTCTTTTTGGATGTGAGAGTGGGTGTGACAGTGTCTATCTTGGTGTGAGAGAGGGTGTGAAAGTGTATGCATGTGAGAATGAGTGTAAAAGTGTCTGGGTGTGAGTGTGAATATGAGAGGGTATGTCTTGCTAAGAGAGTATGTTTGACAGTGTCTCTGTTGATGTGAGACTGGGTGTGAGAGTGTGTGTCTGGATGAGAGAGTGGGTGTCAGGGTGTCTCTTGGTGTGAGAGAGTGTGTGAGATGGTCTGTTTGGGTATGAGAGTTGTAAGAGTGTGTGTCTGGATGTGCAAGTGAGTGTGAGACTGTCTGGATGTGAGAGTGGGTATAAAAGTGTATGGGTGTGAGAGTGTCTGTCTGGGTGTGAGAGTGGGTGTGAGAGTGTCAGTCTTAGTGTGAGACTGGGTGTAAGAGGGTCTCTCTGGGTGTGAGATTGTCTGATTAGGTGTTAGCGTGGGTGTGAGAGTATCTCTGATGATGTGAAAGTGGTTGTGAGAGTGACCGGCATAGTGTGAGAGTAGGTGTAAGAGTTTAAGGGTGTGAGAGTGTCTGACTGAGTGTGAGAGTGGGTGTGAGTGTGTCTGACTCAGTGTGAGAGTGGGTGTGAGAGTATCTCTGTTGATGTGCAAGTGGGTGTGAGAGTGTTTCTCTGGATGTGAGAGTCATTGTGAGAGAGTCTGTCTCAGTGTGAGAGAGGGTGTAAAGTCAGTGTGAAAGTGTCTGTCTTGGTGTGAAAGTGAATTCAAGAGGGTATGTCTTTCTAAGAGAGTGGTTGTGACAGTGTCGCAGTTGGTGTGAGGCTGGGTGTGATAGTGTATGTCTGTATGTGAGAGTGGGTGACAGTCTCTCTTGGTGTGGAAGAGGGTGTAACAGGATATGCCTTGGTGTCAGAGTGGGTGTGAGAATTTCTGTATGAATGCCTGACTGTGTGCTCTAATATTTTATATATTTTTTTGGCAGTTTCCAAGATCCGCAGATCCATCTGCGGGGCTCAGCATGGCCCCCTTTGTGTATCCACTAGTAGATCCATGGATTTTGGAAACTGTAAAAAAAAATGTGTAATCAAATGTTTTCCAAATTATCTACTTATCATCAGCCACAGTTACATGAACCATTTGAGATCATGGCACTCCTACCGTGACCCCTTCATATCAATTGCAGACAACATTTCAGCCCCGAGGACCGTTTCCCAATAAAACAAAATGTCGGCTGCAACTTCCCTGTAAGGTTGTTGCCAGCCAATCAGAATCTTCCCATGGCTCGTGGATCGGCGGATCGCTCCGCATCCCTATATCTTTATGTGTTTTGGCCTTAAATAATTCCAGAACTACTGAATGGATTTACACCAAATCACGAAAAGTGTGCTTTCATACCAAGATCTAGCTTTCTGCCAAATTTGCTATCATTCCATTTGGCGGTTAGGGCTGTAGTCATGTTCAAGATTTTGAAAAATCCCATTGAAACAGAATGGGGAAACAGTTTTTTGGAACCTCCCCGCCACTTGATGGATCATCCAGACACTTCCTAGACAGCAGCTTAACCAACCAAAATATAATTTTTGAACATTTTGTGAAGATTCATCAAATGGTGTCAAAGTTATTGGGGAAACAAAAAATGCTCTGTTTATGGAAAAAAAGGCCTAACTATAACTACCTAGTAGCGCCTGCCACTAGGTTATATATATATGAAGAACTCCATGTATATTTATAATCAGGGTAGAAGAAATGACTAAGAAAAGAACTCATAAGAGAAAGGGTGGAAAGAATTCCAGGCAGGAATAAACTGAAACAATCAAATGAATGAATGATTTCTACCCAACTTCTAAGTAGCATCTCATCATAAAGAACAAGATAAACAATTGCCTAAGACAGCAGCTAAGAGCTTAATAGAAAATTAATGAAATGTCTCTGGGGACAACAAGAACCCAGACCCACTACAGGAACTGTAAAGACTAAATTAAAATCAAGCGATTAAACAAAAGAAATAAACAGTTGGAGAAAATAAACATTTTGCAGTAAATCAAAGGTAGAAAATAATTCCGATACATTGTATAGATTTTTTGTTTTTTCAATGTATGAGATGAAAAAAGAAACATCAGTTCCCACAATGCCTCATTAAGGCTAGTGGGATGTAGAATATAAAAGGTGGAAATAGAAAAACTACTTCCATGCTGTGATCAAGGTTCATGTAGACAAAATGGCGTGGAATCATTCTGTGTGGTAACAATAAATAAGCTGGAGAGAAATTATTTCCTGGAGTGCGATTTCGTAATTTATGGTTACTGTGATTCAAAACAGAGCATGGTCGGGCTCTAGAAATTGACTCCGGTGAATGCGGCTGAAATTGAACTGGCCATGGAGGAAATAAATATATGTATGAAAAAAATATTAACAATTCAATTCCAAAACATTAAATAACATAAAAATAATTGAAAAAGCTAAAAAGACAATATCACAAACATTTTTAGAACACGTGATAAGATAAACATATTGGATTTCGAAGGGGTTACGTTTACTATTCCAACTCCAGTCTGTCCATCGGTAGGGAAAGCTTTGGACTTCGGAGGGGTAAGATTTCAGATTCCCACTCCAGTCTGTGCAACAGTAGGGAAAGCGTTGGATTTCAAAGGGGTAATATTTACTATTCCTATTCTTTTTATTTGTGAATACTTCACACTCCTAAAGATACTACTGGTAAGCTCCTTTGTGCATAGCAAACAAATGTAATTTTAATCGAAAGTGTAAGTTTACCTTTGTGAACCAGGCCCCCTGTTGTTTACCTGCCTCTCATCATCCAGACCTTTTGAGATTTGGCACCATGTAAGTCATAACAATAAACTAGGACGGACTTGTGCTCATCAGCTGACAAAATGGTAACATAAAAAATAATATTAAAAGCTTATTCCATTTCAACACAAATAATTGTAAAAAATATATTTTAATACTCAAAACACCAAATAACAAAACAGTCACGCAACATAAAGTATAAAACAAAAACCTGGTGTCACCCAAAATATTGTTTGTCCAAAAGTTGTCAAACAAGAGTTTGTGAAAAAAAGTGCTCCAAAACCCATAACACCATGCAAAATGTAAAAATAGATCTGAAAGAGAAAAAGACCATGTCATAGTCAGAGTCCATAAACCACACTTTATTAGATAAAAGAAAAACATGCATTAGTTAAGAGACCATTAAACGCCTACACATTGAAGGTCCTATATACCAAATGTACCTTGTTTTCCTCTTTGGTCCATCATAGTTCTACAGAACACAAAACAAAGGCAGAAAGTAGAAGGATTGTCTCAATATTGCATATTATTAATTGTGTATATGTTAGTCAATATGTAGTCATCAACTGCAGGTACACCAACCTCACCGGTTTCTTCCATGGTTACTACAACAAAATTCCAAAGTGGCAAAAGTCCAATTCCATGTTCCCATGGCAAAATCTCCAAGGTAGGAAGCTAAATATACTTAAAGTATCTCGCCAGCACACGTCAAATGAGTCAAACACCAAAAGAAAGAGCATCACGTAAAATAGATTATTGAAACTTATCCATAGTAATTTGAAACAGCTAAATCTATTTATTGTTCACCAGACCAATATATATCATTGCTATTCGCCAAAAATATCTGTAATATTTAAAAATACACCCATATACTGCATTTAGATGGGCACTAATGTTTAAACCAATGGTCTCCATTAAAAAATATAAACGCGCTTCCATGACATTTAAAAGTCAAAGCATCTAATCAAGACACATTTCCTGCGTTCACATTTCAAAAGAAAAAGGTCAGGCAATAATATTCATAAACATGGGAGCCATGTTGGAACATAGATCGAACAAACACAAATTGTCCATCCCTTCATCAATCTCTTTTTTTACAAGAGCATTTGATATCACAAGCGTTTTTGAAGTTTGAATAGTATATTTTTGCTTCCTACCTTGGAGATTTTGCCTGGGGAACATGGAATTATACTTTTGTGAAGCCAGTCACTATGGCTGTTTTCTTTATTAGAAACGACTCTATTTTTCTAACTCTGTTGTGGGCTTTTTTTGTGGTGAGTTTAAAGCATTGCACAAATACTTTACACATTGCCTCTAAGTTAACCCTGACTGCTCTGCGCCAACCTACAAGGGCACTGAGCACATGTTAATTTGGGGTTTGCTTGTGCCTTACACTGACAAGGATTGTGATTGCTGCTTGACCAGGGCTCACACCCCAGTCAACCACCAATCTAATTTCTTACACTGGTCTAAATGTTTCAGCCACCTCGGCCCGCACCAGGTCTTATGGCTTTTCTCAAGACCTATTAATGACAGATGCCTATGCTTGAGGTACTTCCTATGCTTATTTTATCAGTCATCATTCTATGTGGTCTTCAAATGGGAACAATGTACCAGGTGAGTCTAATAACTCATGCAAGTATAATAACTTACAAGTTTGCCGGGTACACTAGCTCAATACCTATAGGTTGAAGAAAGTATACAAAGGAAAAGGTTGTGGTTTTGGTTCTCAGAAAAAGTCTCTCCGGACATAAGCTGTCTACTAGAGAATAGCCAATAAACTCACCAATAGTGTTGTGCTATTTAAAACTTTTATCCAAGAGTGATGGCAGATGTACAAATACAAACATAGCAAAAATGACATACACAAAGGTGGTCTGTTCACAATAGGTGCTATACGTACTTCAAGTGAGCGGTTCAACACAGTGATATCATCACAGTTGGCCATGCAGAACTCTTCAAGACAAAAAAACACATAGCTAATCAGGTGCTGAAATGTGGTACAAACCTTCTTTATTCTTAATTGTATTATCTTGAAGTAGTAGAGGCCATTCAGAAATGAGAATTAAGTCTTTTCATTGGCCCTATTACCAAGCCAATTTATCATAAGTCACTGGTATATCAAACACACTCAGCTATTTGTTTGCACTTAACCTGTCTACCTGCAAGCTAGTTGAAAAGCAACATGGGTACCGTGACACCACAGATGAACGCTACCCATGCCAGACTAGGAGTTCACATATGCAGTATTTAAAATATTGTGAAATAAGTACATTAACGAGGGACTAACTGGGGCCCAATAGGGAAAGTAGGAGCCAGGCGACCCTGTAGTCACACAGTGCTATGTAGATAAAACATCAAGCATGAATGAAAATAATTAAGAGGCTCAATCAGTATTTCGCTTGTGAAACAAACGCTGTATGTCATTCTAAAAATATCTGCTTCCTCTTCCCTCATACCTAACCCACTTACTTCGTCAAGGGTGCCAGCCCTGTGCACCTACTACGACCACTGCACCTTTCATCTTGTGTAAAGGGAGAGCCATAGAGCTTAAAACACCAAACCAGTCTGATGTTGTTGCTCCGCCTCCTGATGTACATCAGTGATATTGGGTTATGTGGGGGCGGGCTGCATAAGGACGTATTAGGCAGAGCCGCATATGGAAACGGTAGGAGGTGCTAACAGGCATGGCAGAATTGGAAGGTGTGGGCAGGGCTGTATAAGGAGGTATTATTTGTGCAACAAGAACAAAAGAGGCTTTGATTATATATTGGACAAATAGTCATCCTGTCAAAATGGTGAGGCAAAATGTTAGTCACTGGCAATTCGCCAAATTGCAGGTCAGAGGGGAGTATCATACTAAGGTATTAAACCATTATAAACATGCACACATCAGTGCAGATGTTCATCTTATAATGGGTAGCCATGGAATATTGTAATTTAAACCTGATCTATATCCAGTGGTGTTCTTTTTTAAAGAGAATCCTCTCTGTCTTTATATCAGGGTTTTCTACTGTCACCAGAATGACTCATTTGAAATCGTTCACTGTACGGTTATTTTGAAGGTAAGGATGGCTTATTTTGTTCATAATTCTCTTACATCCAATATTGCTCCTGTGTTCTCCTAATGTGATAATGATGTTCCTACATGTCATTCCGATGTGATGCTTGTTGCAAGGGCAAGTAATCATATAGATTATCTGTGATGCATTGCAATTATTGGGTGTATGTAACAACTAATGCTTCCCTAGTGCTATGTGAATGGATGTTGTTGCTGTGGTCAGCTGACATACACAGCAATGTCGACATGAAAAACGTCCCACCATTGGCTAGAGGTTTCATATTTGGGGTACCGTAGTATGTTTTGTTGGGAGAGCATGGGGGCGGGCGTGTACGAGTAGGTCCCTTATGTTGAGATCTCTTTTATGAGTGAACTTTGGTTTTTGGAGAATTTTTTTATATATCTTTATTGATTTTCCACATAGTTCGGAACACATTCAGCTCTTGATGGGACACATATTCAACATTTTTTGCAGTCACATTGTTATGGGTCCATTTTTCGCTCCTTGCCTGGGCCTAGTATTGAGCTTAGTTTAGGCATGCGGCCTGTGCCCTTTCACCCAGATAATACACTCTTTTTTCACTTATTTGTTTTATTAATTTTAGCACAGCTTCTTCCAGTGGTGATGTTTTAATTTTCACATTCAGTTGCTATTCTGTGAGAGCGTTACTATCAGTGTTCTGCATGACACATTTTCATTGTGTTGTTCTGCCCCGGGTTGACAAGAACAGAATGCGAAGAACACAGGCTAATATTTTTGTATTGCTGACACAAGACTGCACAAACAGTCTAGCACATAGGTACATACCCGCATCAGGCTAATTTTGCAAGAACAAAACATGGTCCTTACAGGACAAAGGGCATTAGAAGGGGGTTCCAGCCAGGACTTTCCATCTACACTGCATGTCAATTTGCAGCTTACCTCAGTCTTTATGTATCTACGAAGCCTGATCTGGGGACTGGAGGCCCAACCTTGTACTAAGGTTATAGGGTGGGGTGTGCTTCTCATGGACACTGCATGGACAGATTGGGTTTACACCACCATCCTCTTGCTAGAGGATAGAGAATAGGCTTTTTTAGGAATTATATATTCATATTTATTGCAATATATTGGGGTAGTTCATCTTTACATCTCTGAACTTCACAATTCTGATTTTGTTATTTCTCATTATCCTAATCATTGCAGCTCATGCATTTTATCAGATTGCAGTCTTTTAAATAAAGTATTAAAAACTATCCTGCATCTCATTTCTTGACTGTTTGTGTGTAAGAGACTTGTATTTAGAGTGAAAAGGTTAAGGCTTGTTCACCACGACTTCCCTTAGGAGTCTCCAGAGTTCTGTGCGCTAGGCTGCCACAAATCATCTTTACTGTTTGGTTTTGGGTGAGGAGCTGCTAGAGAGCTGGGAGGGTTGGGCCGACAGCTGCCAACTGCTGTAGGAGTGACTCAGTCACCTACAAGCAGAGGTAGTGCTGCCCCAAATCCAGCAGTCTCATTAAGATATGAGAGTCCTTATGACAACATCATGTTCACATTGCATTCACGGCTTGTAAGGTGAATAGCAGATCTGGAGTGAATTTTAAAACCTCAAGTCTCTGGTCGCATGACTGTCTGTGTCTACCTAGGACACATTCAACATTTTCTGCAGACACATCATATTCACATTGCATTAGCAACTTGTAGGGTGAGTAGCATATCTGCAGGGAATGTTTAGAGCCTCTGGTCTCTGGCCATATGACTATCTGTGTCTACCCAGTGGTTATTAAGCCTTCTGCCATATAGAATTAAAACAATCAAACCCTAAACCCAACTCTGCCCAATGGTCCTAAAAACTTCCATCTATAAATTCTGCAGGAGCCACGTTTTCCACGGATTAGGGTTGGAGCAGGCAAGTATTGAGAGGCCCCCTAGTCAGGTATATGCTGGTGCATAAGCTATCAAGACCTTAGTCACACCACACCATGCCAGCTGCCCATCAGCCAGAAGGGTCACAGAGCTCTGAGAGGTCACCATTACTTCTTGAGCTATAGGAAACTGGCAACCATCTCCGCTCACAGATCAGCTAGTGGTCATCTATGCACCTCTCTGTAGTCCTTGGCCTGTAGCACCTCTCTTTCAGTCACTGGCCAACTTCTCATCTCAGCCCACCACCTCCTATGAGATGATCCAAAAGGGGATTTCCAGTGACGGTTGTTATCCCTAAGCACCACCCCCAGTGCTAGCTCCAGAAATCTGTTGCTAACTTTAGGCCCGGAGTGTCTTTTGTGCAAGCCAAGGAAGCAAACCTCAACCATACATAGTTGTTCAAGGTACAGGGTGTGTTCCAGGTCCCTTGTAACATACAACCAAAACTGCACCACAATTGGAAAATCCCACACCATGTGAAGAAAGTCTGCGTTAGCTTGTGCACACCTAGGGCACCACAGATCCTCAGTTTTCAGCATAATGTTAAGTCGATGAGGAGTGACATATGTGTAGTGCAAGTAGCTGAATGGCATGTACTTGAATCTAGTGTTGCGCATCAAGGTGTAAATGGACTTTAGAATGTGGGCCATTCATTAACTTGAATGGCCTGTCTATGTTGCCCTTCCACCTTGTTCTCAAAATATGTAAATCATCTGTTCTTATGGCTAACTATGACTTATATAGCCACAAGACCACATGTTGGCACTCTCCTAAAGAGCCTGGGTAGGGAGCCCCAGTTCCAGCACCCCTTACAAGTGAGTCACCGCTCCGGATATTGCCCTGTATATCAAGAACTGTGTTCCAGGTATGCCGTCTTCAAACATCAGCACCTCCAAAGACTGGAAGGCAACCTCTGTGAAGCAGTCTCCGATGATCCTAATTCCCAATTCTGTCAGGGGTGACATGTAGTTGACAGTGAAGTAGCCTCCACTTGCTGTTGGCCAATTTACCAGCACCAACTCTGGGGAATCGAGGGCTACCGGGCCCACCCTGTGGCAGGCCTCTTTCCAACACCGAAGCACTATGCGATGAAGTCTAGGTTGACGGGGTGAGGTTATCCCAACCCCCAAAACCAGAGCTAACAGTGTACCTTTTCTGGGTGACTCACCAACCTTACCCAACTCTGATGGATTGTGTACCACCACCACCGGGCTAGACACTTCAACTGAGCCACATATTAATAGAATTCATAATCAGGGACCCCCACGCCACTCCAGATCAAAGGCTTCTGCAGTGTATGCATTAACACCAGCGGGCAGTCGCCATCTCAGATCAGCTCTAGAATTAGTTGATCAAGGGATCTAAACCATGTTTTAAGCACCCATTTCAGGAGGTTAACAAAATTATATAGGACGAACGAGAGTGTCACCATTTTAGTTAGCACTGTATGAGCCATGGTGGGAAGCTGCAAGGTCCTCCAAAAGGCCACATTGCGGTCGCACATCACTACCCTGAGATTGCACTTCCAAATGTAAAATCCGCTTCACATACCTTAACCCCCAGATATTTGAATACCATGTGCCTCTATTGGATCCCAGCTCTTGCTACCTCTAGCAATGGTCCAACGGAGATCAGAAAAGCACACAACCTCTGCCAGTTTATGTGGAGGTCTGAGGCCCGCCTGAAATGCTTCAGTAGCATGACACTCCCTGATTTCCCAGCATCACCATCTGTTAGAAAGCTAAGCATGTTTCCACACACAGCAAGACCACATGCTCTCTGTCTAGAAGAAGGATCCCCTTATCCCAGCCCTCCTGTCTTAGTACGCAGGTGTAAGGTTCAATCGCCTGTGTGAACAGCATAGGGAAGAGGTGCCATCCCTGTCGAGTGCCCCAGCCAATATCAAATCGGTCAGAAATGCATTCACTCATGCATACTCATGCCCGCTTCCCTGCATACAGAAGAATGACAACTTTCTTCCAGCCAAGACATCTTGGACATGACCAACTGTAGATACTCCAAGCAAATTGTATCAAAGGTCTTCTGAATGTCGATTGGAAGTACTAGCACCTCAGGGAAGCACACAGCGTCTGTCACCTGTAGAACATGGAACAAAGGTCAGATGTTATTTGAATTGTTGCACTTAAGGATAACGTTGTTTTCATCCTCATGTATTACAGCATGAAGATACGGTTAAAGCCTACTGGCTAAAAGTATTTAGTAATCAAGATTCAGCAGTGAGGGTGATAGGATGCTAGATCAGTGGCATCACTCGAGGGCATACAGATAGACTCTATTAAGGCTTCCCTGTTTATGTGGGAAGACATCCTCAATCCAAAGCTGCTGCATACATTACAGCGAGGCGCGGGGCCAACTGTGCAGCATAAGTGTGATAAAATTCTACCGGGAGTCCATCGTACTAGGGGTTTCACCACGGGCCAGACTCTTAATTGCTGCCCTAATCTCTGGCTTACGTATGGGGTAACCAAGCATTTCTCATCCCTCTGTGGTGAGCTGCGGTAAGGGCACTCTGCTAAGAAAAATGTCCAGCTCTGTGACATAGACAGGAGCGCCCAGCTCATATAGAGACTCGTAGTGTGATAGTTACGTTGTGGATTTCCCCCTGGGAATAGGCTTTACCTATGTCACATTCGATGAAGGTGACACAGTGCCTATTGCATATAAATTGCATTTATATTCCAATACTGAAATGCGTTTTGCACCCACTGAAAAAAAAATCCTGATTGCATTTCTGATGGCTGTCATTAAGGAAAGATCACTGGCTCAGGGAAAGCGCCTAATTATTGTTACTCCTTTTCCAGCCTTAGAGGCTGTCACAAAGGCCAGCATCTCATTTGCAAAAAGCCTTATATCCTAGATGGATACAATGGCCCGCTTCCTTGACTGCCACTGATGTACATTGTGTGTTTGACCCCAAATTACAAACTCATAAATTTCTCCAGTATGAGCTAAAATACGCCATGCCCAGTAACATTTTGCCTCTAAATCAATATAAATACATTATATATACTAGCTCAGCCTGCCATAGGCATCAAACATCAAAGCTCTGTGACTTGCACACCTGTTTACAGAGTAATCAGAAATCCTTCACACAGTCCCTTGGGATTTCACTACACAACTGGCTGAAAAGCATTGATTCTGGCACTGGAGCATACAGATCTTGAATTCCCCACTCTTATAGTGTGTAATTCATATTACTGTGTCCAGCCTTTCAATGAGAATTTGTATGGGTGGCAACTCAATTGATTTAGAGCCTCTGAAGGAAATACTATCAAGCATAAAAGACTTTGGGGAAAAGTGCCAGAACTTAAAGAGTGTCTGCCATGGGTGCATGACGAACATGTTGGAATACACAGTGTAGGGAATTCAGTGGCTGATGAAGCAGCCAATTCTGCAGTCATTATTGCTACTGTAGCTGCAATTACATGTTCCCATACGAGGGTAGATGAAGAAATACTGGCTGCCGTGAGTGGTTCTGCTGATGGCACCACATTACCAAAAGCACATCCAGCAAAATAGTCCTACCATCTAATTGCCTAAAACATTCCTCATGTAACCATTCCAGGGGTGGATGATCAGGTGATCTGCAACCAAGACCGCAAGCAGCACACGAAGTAGTAGCATCTGCCCATGCTTGTGTGGCAGCTACAGTTTCTTTGCTACAAAAATGCCGTTGGTGGCATGGTCTGTATTCCAACACATTAAAGGCTCCACCATCAAACACCCACCACAGACACCCTACTTAGTTGCAAACAAACCTCTGCAGTGTGTATATCAAGATCACTGCAGCCCCCTGAATTTGAATGGTGCATTTAAACATCCTACTTGCTGTAGATTCTTGTTCCAGATTTCTCTGGGTGTGGCCACAGCGATCAGCTCACGCTCACATTTTATTTCAAGATTTTCAGGTGTTCATTGGGGCAACATATGCAGTAGCTGAATTCCACTCAGACCAGGGCCTTTGCCTCTAGAGCATACAGGGATACCATGGGAACCTTAAGTATGGCTGTGCATTATTCGTTTCCTTATCGTCCTGAGGGAAATTTAATAGTGGAGAGGAAGAACCAAGACTTAAAGCAATCCTAAAACAGCTAGAGTATTAGACGCAGGTCACAATTGGATCCACCACCAGAGAGCTTTAAATATTCTGCCTAGAAGAACATTGAGTGGCTGTATCTCTTGCGAAGTCCTGTTTGATATCAGATATATGTCCCACATCTTGATGGTCGTGGCACAGTGGAAGCAGAAATACTTTTTGACATAAATGAATGAATGTTTTGTTACTATCATTATGCACATCATTACCTACATAGAGCTAGTACTCCATATACAATTTTTAACTATACACATTGGAATATTGTCAGACTCCCCCAGAGTTCTATAACATGGTTAGACAAATTCACATATTTGTCTGGGCATGATACTTCAGATTCAGTATCCTATTATTTCAAAGTACTGTCAGCAAAAGCAAAGCCAATTGTGATCACTGCTACTAAATTAATTTACTCAAACTCATTTGCTTCCTAACCAGCTATTAAAGGCTATGAATATTGGAAAGAAACAATTGATTTAACGTTAGTTTGGGGAACAAAACATTGGCAAGTGCAGGGCACACTGTTGCCTTATTTAAAGCATGCCTGATTCCATTATAGATGATTTTTCTGAATGACACATTTCAGCAGACAATTTGTCTAGGTGTAGCAAAAATTAAAGATATGTATATGCCCAGAATCCATTCAGTTGCACAATTCGATATTTGGCAAAGCTTGGTAATTTACACAGAAGATCAGCTCAATGGTATGCTTCAGAATGGCACATTTAATTTTGCACTTTCAAGTCCCAACAGGTGGTTTATGTGGCCAGTGAACACAAATGGTTGTCATGCATGTTTTATGAGCTCCTCGCAGGGTTTTAAAGCAAGTAGACCAGACCTTTGTTATATCGAGACTCAACACACAAGGGTTGTCACTATTTACAGTGTAGGGAAAGTATGTAAGCAACACACTAGTCCCAAGTCCCTGGCTTGAAATCAATCAGCCAAAATCAAGCTCAATTGTTTTTCGTAGTCTCAGCAACACCATAGTTACTGCGGGGCTCTGAGTTATTGAGCACAAAGCCATCATCTGACGAAGTTAAGAGGATCTTCAATAGATCTGTCAGACTTCTCTTTGAAAGAAGACAAAGAGAAGCTGGCCAAGTCTGCCCATGTCTAGAAAATCATTAACTCCTATGTCCTTTTCAAGTCACAATGATACTTCAATCTGAGTTTTCAACATCATCTTAAACTCAAATTAAAGCACCTTCGCTTAGGCATCCAGCCTACACTGGACCAACTTCCCCCTTGGCTACAACCACCAAAGACTAACTGCAGGCTCTGCAGTGCAGATAAAGGAAATATTAATGCACATCTTCAACCAGGTGGCAGGCTGGACATGTAGGCAAGCCATTATTGCAGCAGTCAACCCAGTAAACACACAACTCAACATCAGGGTGATGACATTCCTGGAATCAAGGCTAGAATAAAAAATGTACATGGATGAAGCAGAAGTCATGGTGAAATACGCACTGACATTTTCAATCGCCCTGGATAACTGTGCTCACAAACATTATTATTTTAATATGTACATTTTGAACGTATAGTCATGCATTGCCTCTTTGTACTTTTAATACATATTTAATGCCACAATTGCATTTTTTATTACTTCTTTTGCAGATATAACATTTTATTGTTCATTTATATACCTTTGTCGATGTAAAGGGTTTAATTAACTATGCACCTTGATAATCAAATTAAAATGCCAGCAATGGTAATGGCATTTCACTTTGCAGCAAGTGGACTCAAAGGGTTGGTTGTCTTTAAGCCCAACATGCAAACAATAGATAATGGCAAAGAAGGATGCAACATACCCTATTCTAAACAAAGAAAAGTTAGAAAAGTTGCTTTTTACAGTGGCTGAAACACAGTCAGCAGTTTAGCTAATTTATTGAGTTATCGCTCTGTCATTTTCAACATTTCACTCTACATCATGTTTTAAACATTTTTCAGTAAGTAGATTTGAGATTTTAGGGGGCAGTTACATACACTAGGTGTGAGAATTACCTTTTGATTACAAATGTATGAGCAGGGGAAAGAACGTTTTCCTTAGTGGAAGAGATTGTGAAGCTTTTGTAAGCCACTCAATGATTTTTAGCAGGTGACATTGCACGAAGTATGTAGAGCATCTGTGGCAAACCTGGTGTGATACTTGTAAGGAGTTTCTGTGTGCCTGATTTGCCCAGTGTTTCAGTTAATTTTGAATGGAAGTTACTCGATGCTGAATGATCAAGGCCGTTGTGGGATGAGAGCAGGTGCCCCTAATGTGGCTTCTGAAATTGTTACCTGCTGTGATAATCTACTTTTTCCCCCAAGCATGAAATTAGGGTAACGGGTTTGTGGCCTTCCATTCCTACTTTTAATGTTGACTTCAACAAGTTGAACAGACTAAAAGCACTATTGTTTCAGAAACACGTGGCGCTTACATTTGCCTGTGAAACCTTTGAATTGCAAGTGGCAAAGTCGTCCTCTAAAATACAGTCACATTCAAACAGAAACTTTCCAAAGCACTTCGGTGAACTTGTGAGTCACATTTGTAATGCTTCTAACACCGCAGGTGTTGGACACTTTTTCAAGGTGATTGGGTCTGGTTTTGTCAGCACCTTCCAGACTGTTTTTTTTTTAGTGATTCCATCCATTATACACTCCTTGTTTTCAAGTGTATTTGGAGACATGCTGCTTATGTTGTCATTAATTGGAGGTAATCTGCTTCTTCTCTTTTTGCATTGTTGGAGAAACTGAATGATAACTGGTCTTTGTCTTTCCGGCCATTATGGATTTACTGTCTGTAGCCTGTGATCCGCTGTCTTTGGTGCACTTTCGAGTGTGCACTGAATGTGTGTCTTGCAAACCTGAATCTGCTAATGTACTATTGAGGGCACATTTTTGGAGTTGTGCTATGAGACTACAAATGCTTCAGGATGCCTTTTATGAGCCATCTTTCATGGATTTGGGTGCTACAGCTCCAGGAGTCTCTCCTTTTGACTCTCCTACTGCTGGTATTCCACAAGATGCTGCTTTCTTGGCCGAGGCTGAGGCCTCAATCTGTCTGTTCCTTTGACTTACTCACTGAGGCTTTGGAGTTCTGTTGTCTGCAGATGCAGGAACCATTCTGGATTTTATACCCACTGACATCCTGGACACTTCCACCGACTTTTGAATTTGGCTCATGTTTTTAAAGCAAAGTCATATTTTTTAATTAGCTCATTTTTAAAGCTTGTTTGCTTTGCTTGTTGGTTGGAACCATTTTAATCCTTCAATATTTGAGTGTTTTATACAGTATAGTTTTTAGAATCTATCTTTCTCACTGCCAAGGGGAGTATGTTGTGAGGACCTTTTGGACCCGAGTTGCCTCCTCCTGTTTTTAGCTTCATTTTATATTTTTATATTTTATGTGTTTTAACTGCACTGCCTTTAGCACTGACATTTTACATGCATTTCTTGCATTATATTCTTCTAGGAATATGTGGTATGTGTTGCTTGTTCAGTTGGCCTTTGCACACTATGGGCCTGATTATGACCCTGGCGGACGGCGGAGGCCGTCCTCCAAGGTACCGCCGTTGAATGACCGCACAGCGGTCAAAAGACCGCGGCGGCCATTTAAACATTTCCTCTGGGCCGGCGGGCGCTCTCCAAAAGAGCGCCCGCCGGCCCAGAGGAAATGCCCCTGCAACGAGGACGCCGGCTCAGAATTGAGCCGGCGGAGTTGCAGGGGTGCGACGGGTGCAGTTGCACCCGTCGCGTATTTCAGTGTCTGCTTAGCAGACACTGAAATACTTTGCGGGGCCCTCTTACGGGGGCCCCTGCCGTGCCCATGCCATTGGCATGGGCACGGCAGGGGCCCCCAGGGGCCCCGCGGCACCCCCTACCGCCATCCTGTTCCTGGCGGGCGAACCGCCAGGAACAGGATGGCGGTAGGGGGTGTCAGAATCCCCCATGGCGGCGCAGCAAGCTGCGCCACCATGGGGGATTCTAAGGGCAGCGGTAAACCGGCGGGAGACCGCCGGTTTGCCTCTTCTGACCGCGGCCGAACCGCTGCGGTCAGAATGCCCTGCGGGGCACCGCCGGCCTGTCGCCGGTGCTCCCGCCGACCCTGGCCCCGGCGGTCTTAGACCGCCGGGGTCAGAATGACCCCCTATGTAATCACTACTTTCTGTTCAAGGCTAAAAACCCTGTCCATGATATCCTAGTTCTTGTGTTGCCTGTTCAGGAGACAGCTTCTAACATCTCGACTCAGCATTTGATCAAAGCTGTGCTTCAAAACACAGTATGGCTTTATTATAAAAATGGTGCATTGACCAGGAGGGGGCAGAGGGCACTCCAGCTACAACCATCCTGGGACAAACACTTTGTTCAACATGCAGCTCTGCCTCCACTAATCTACCAGCTCCCTAGAGGATTGCCACGTACACTAAAGGCCAGACCCTAACACTGTTTTCAGGTATCGGGCCTGGCAGAAAGGTACACCCAATGTGCTTTCAGGGTAGCCTTAGGGTTTGGGTTAGGTAGAAGCCCCTAGAACCTTGAGAACCTCTAGAACACATTTAACATGGTTGGATTATTCATTGTCTTCACCATGTTTGTCTTGCCAATTACTCTGCTTTGTTTCATCTAATTATCGCAGCTCATTTGCTTTATGCAAGATTACGTTTGTTTCAATAAATACATTGAAAACTCAGTTTGTATATCTTTTGTGTCTTCACCTGGGCATGCTTGAATAATGCAATGGGAGAGTCAGAGTGTCATGTTCAGGTTGCCATGATCACCTTCCACCACGGCAGGTTTAGGGGCTCAGGTGAATAGCTGAGCTAAGCAGGAACTGGGCCGACAGTTTCTGATGGTGTGCATGTACTTCACCTTGGTGGGAGACATTCTGCTGTCCTAAATACTCAGTCCTATTATCTTAGTAGGAACCGTATAACATTGTAGTCTCTCCCTGTTCTGATTTCTGGCTTGCTTGTGACACTTGGAGATACCAGATTCTGGGTAACCTCTGCTCTTCTGACTGTCGTTTAATGTCTTTGGTGTCACTACAGTTTCTCTGGATTCTTAGAATTTGGCTATAGTGGAAGGTCTCATGTAAGGGTCATGGATAAAAGCTGCTAAATTGCAGTAGACTGTTCTTATCTGTTGTTCTTTATAGATGTTAGTCTTGAGACTACCTTAGTCAGAAATTATATTGATGCCCGGGAAGGGCATGGTGGCTCTGCTTATTGTATATGTGAATCTTAAGTGATGATCCCACCTATTCAACCAAGAATAAAAGACACAGACAAGTTATTCATTTCACTCCAAAATAATCAGAACATCATCAATGTAGGGTTTACATTATAATATGCAATGTCTGTATGGGTTCTGTTCAGTAAAGATGAGCTTCTCAAAATGGTGTACGTACAGTCCTGCCAAACTAGGGACAAACGTGCTGCCTATAGATGTCCCATGAATCTGTTGGTATAGGGTCCTGTGGAACTAAAAAAAAATCTGTGACTGCAAGTCTACTGCATGTGTTGAATTGCCAGTCCTCTTGGTAATGGATTTCCTTTATAGTATCTAAAATAGTATTTCATGGTAAGCTGATGTAAAGGCTGTCAATGTCAAAACCACCAAGTAGCTTCTTAGTAGGGTCGAAATGTTTGTGGCTTAAAATTCTTAAGAGGTCCCTCATGTCCTTCAAATAAGTTGGAGTACATTGTAGGTTGGGGCAGAGAATGAAATCAGCAAATTGTTATAGTGGTTCCAGAATTGAACCAATGCCTGACAGTGCTGGGCGACCCGGTTGGGTGTCTGATTTATATGTATTTTGGGCAAAATATAAAAAAAAGGTTTGATTCCATTCTTCTTCACCAGAAATGTTGCTTCTTTTCTGGAGATACAATTGCCTGCTTCTGCGTCATCTACCAAGTCTTTGTATTCTTATGTGCTACTTTCAGAGTTAAAGGGTGGCACTGGGCATGAGAGTGTCATCCCCAAAACCTGGAATCAGAACACTCCTAGACCTGTCAAAACTATGAAGAAGGGCTTCCCTGCTGTTCAAAGCCTGAAGGAGGATTGGATCTGCTTATCTTGAATCCAGGACATCAGATGTGACTCCAAGGGTCAGTAAGGCTGACGTCCTGTGTGAACTACAGGGATTCCTTCTTTCCAGCTGAGAGACCCTACTGACCCTGACCTGGACCCCTCTGCTGGCCTCTTTGGGAGTGGGCCCTAACTCCCAAGTGTTGTCCTCAAAGTACTGGACCATTGGTTATAGTCAGTGTGCATTTCTCCCTGCCTAAGTGAAGGTTTCACTGCGGTGGTGTAACAAAACTTGAGGGGGCCCCACTGTACATTACATGGAGGTGCCACCTTCTGGACTCACAGAGGAGCTCCCAGCCAATGATACTGTGCTGAGGGGGCCCACTGGAGCTCAGGGCACTACTACACTGTGGGGACCGTGGGAGCCTTTGTTACACCACTGTTTCACTGGATCCGATGCAAAGGCACGTAGAGCCCTGCAGAGCTGGGCAGCTCCAAACTGAAGGCTCTACCGGATCTGACGCTGAGCGACACAGAGTCCTGAAGAACTGCACTGCACAGCTCCTGACTGGATGTCTCACCTGATCAATGCAGAGTGACGCAAAGCCCAGCAGAGCCATACCACATAGCTCCTCACCAAAGACTTCACTGGATCCAGGATTCAGTGAAGCAGAACCCCACAGAACTGCCTTGCACCATTCACACATCGAAGGCAGAAGGTAAATCTTCCAGCTGGATGAATATGATTCATTCGGCCCACAATCCATCACAATGGGACTTTTCCCCAGTCTGGCACGACCAGATACCATCAATTGTAACCCTACTTAACCTAAACTTTTAAAATGTGGAACTCTGGTTCCACTGATTGGGGTTTTGCTATCTTGGTGTAATTTCATTTATTAATATGACTCTATTTTTCTAAATAGGTTTGGGGTTTTTCTTGTGTTGTGTTTTCACTTTGTTACTGTTTAAGTGCTGCATAAATACTATTCACATTGCCTCTGATTTAAGTCTGGCTGATATTCTGCCAGAGGGTTAAGCACAGGCTTTACTAGTGGTTTGCTGATTCACTCTGACAAGGATTGTGATTATTATTTGAAGTGAGTTCTCAACCCTTACAAGTAATAATTCAATTTCTTACATAAAATATTTGTAGACCCAGAATCTAGGTTCTTATTAGACACTTCTATATTTTAAGTTAACAGCCGCACTCCGGAGCAGATTCAACACATTTCAACAAGAAGCTACCAAGATGGTGCACATTTCATGCCTTATGACCTCCCCCTGCTCAAAATTGTGGGAAGCAAATTTACTAACTTTCCATGCAACACAGGAGAGCAACCAAAATTGCTGTGCTGTGATTTGTGAAAAGGACAGAACAGAAAAGTGACATATCTACTAAAATATGGCACTGTTTTCCTCTCTCACTGCCCTGGAGCACTTTAAACTACCATGCACCAACATGCACACCCTTCACCATAGTGCAAGGGTTTGTGCGTTCTAGAAAACATACATTTGTACTGGAACAGTTCCCCTTCAGTAAAAAAACTATGCTTTAATATTTTCCCACTTTGTACGTGTGCAGTAAAGTGCAGCAAACACGCAAAGTAGGAACAATGTAGAGTTTTAAAATTTGCTTCACAGTTCTGTCTGCCCCGAAGTAGCATACATTTTTGGTACAAATCCTTATGAACCAAAGTTAGTAGATAGCAATTTGTAGATGGTTGCATGGGAATGCCCATGTACCACTCCCTCATGGGACTCGGTATTGATGCAAAGTAGTGAAAAGTATTACTTTGACCGACTTTCCAAAGCTCATCCTGATTTGCGTTTGAAAGCAAATACCACCACAACGCTTTGCATTGCATTTTCATTACAAATCAACTACAAACCTGGCACAAAGCGTTAGTAAATCTGAGCCTTGATATCCTAACTGTATAAAATATAGATGTATGTGAGATGGGCCTAACCTCTTCAAGCTAAGACGAAATTGGAGGCCGACCTGGGAATTAAGGAGGGAGGCCAGATTGAAACATTGCTGCAGGTAGAGAAGGTCCTGAATTCAATGAAGCCCCCATTAATTCTTTAGATATGAGCATGCATTCCCAAACAGCAATTTCTACAAGCAGCTATACAGCAAACCTATAGAATATAATTTGTTGTTGAAATTTGATGGTTGTCTCATGTAAACCTGAACAGAAAGTTATTATTTACTTCGTTTTTCCCTATGAGAAAAGTGCTTAATTTGTAAATAAAAAGGTGCCGGTGCCCAAAGCCCTCCTCTTAAACATGCGGCTCCTGCAATTAAATGTGGGAACATGGAATACTGAGTTGGCGTAACCTTGAAGCCATCTCGGGCTTCTTCAATCCATATAAAGCCACTCCCTGCCCCTTCTGCTCACTCTTGCAGCTTCCTACTTTCTCTCTTCGTGACGCTTTTTCGTTTTTCCCTTCATCAGTCTTTCCCATATGTGTCTTTTGCTCACAGCAAATGCTTGCGGCCGAAGAATAACCCCGGCTCTCAAAAATAAGTGCCGGTGCTCAGTACCGGAAACAACAAGCACAAATTAAGCACTGAGAAAAACACATGGCACGAAAAGAGGATTGCTTCAAAGAGGGAGACATTCTCATGGACAAGCTCCATCGCAGTTGTTACCCGAGGTGTTTAGTGAAACAATATCTGAAAAGAGCATAGTTTTGAGCATGATAAATATGTTGCCAAGAAAAGATAAACAGACTTCAGAAAATATGATTCCTGTTACTTCTTTCAGAACAATGACCTACTTATTAAGGAAACGGATCCTTACCTAATTGGCATTTAGTGAATAACAGATCAGAACGGATGGGAAACACCACACATTGCTTGTAGCAAGGCATTCGATCGTTGTGACTGTCTTGTAATTGCAGACACAGATGTCCCAAAAATCTCACTGGTTACAAAAATCTTGGGGTAAACACGTCTTTGCACACTTCCTGTGTAGGAAATGGGAGGCTTGCCTACCCCTACGCAAAGATTTTTTTTTCAAACATGAGGCCCTGAAGTGGGAATACAAACAGCCTACAAAACGCCTCTAACAAAATCAGACATATTGTATTGATTGCCTTTTTCATTTGCCAAATGTGGACAAAACTATTTTGCAGTTTTAATCTCTTATCCGAGGAAGAGTAGTTTATTTTTATTAGTTACTTAAAACAGCTTAAAAATCAACTAATTCAATCAAAATGGCTTGTGCATGAACAAATATAGATGAAGAAAAGAGATACGATTTTGACTCTGTTTTCACAAAGAGTACATATGGATGTACACACTGAGCACAGTGCGCCATGGCTTGCATAGATTTGTGAAATGGAATTCACTCACATACAAACAATGGGGCATACTTAAAAGCCCCTAGTGCCATCTACCGACAAATTAGCATCAATTTTTTTACGCTAATGTTTTGTTAGATGGCCAAAATCCCCGCACAATATTTACAAAGTGGCACAATGGATGCATTACTCCACTTTGTAAACCCGTGTGCCACATTATGCCTGTGCCAGGCATAATGCATGCAATGGGGACATACCCCCGTTAGGGGGGCCAAAACAATGTCGCAAGGAAATCTGTTAGATTTCCTTGCACCATTTTTTTCAGTACTTTTAATGCCTGCTCAGAGCAGGTGTTGAAAAGGGGCATACCATTATTTACAATGGACCCCTATGTACTCTGCAGGAATAGTGCCAAACTTTTGCCAATACTCCTGCAGAGTACATCAATAGCGTCATAAAAAATGATTGCCCCCATATTTTAAATACAGTGCACACATGGTGGCGGTAAGGGGGCAGTAAATTGTGCAAAATAAGTGGCGCTCCACTGTGTGCAGCACCACTTTTCTTAAATATGCCCCAATGTGTTTTTATCTTATCCATGTGCTTAATTTGAACCCATCCTACAGATGCTAAAGCAGTTAGATGTTAGTGTTTTTTCACTATGTTTGTGGTTTACCTGCTCGCCCAACGTGCAGTGCCCATCGTTTAAGATCCAAATGAAGAGCGGGTCTGTCTCGCTCTATTTAATGATATTAGGCCCACTAATGCACACAAAGATGTATTAATGCCCTAACAGCTGTCTAAGCAAGGCAAGGGGGGAGAGTACATACCTGCACAAGTAAGTGACTGGTTTGATTCTCACAATATGAAACTATTGTCATTTGGGCCTACATATATTCTCTCTTTCTATATTTGACAAATTACTCTGTAGACCACTCAGTGAACGTTTTGCAGAGGTGATCTTGGATGTTATGATGCCTGTCTATTGAGTAACTTTCTTTTGGGGCTTCTTGCATATGTTGAATGTATCCACTGAGTATAATTCATGTATTAGTAACATTTGAGTCTAATTCCCCCTTAGAAATGTTATTATTGAAACAAATCGAATATTCTTCTGACTTCTATCGTGCTTGCAATGCACTGGGTACATTATCTTCCATTTATTCTGATTAAAACCTGGGCAATGAATTAGTCTTTTTGCCGACTGTTTCATTTCCATGCAACACTGGCATTACCTATAATGGCAACATGTTCTCTGAACAGGTGGGAGGACAAATTATTGTTCAGGTAGGTAAAATTATTAGACACAAACATCCAGATCTTAATTTGTGGTTTTCCACAATTAACTCGTGTTTGTTCTTATGGAGACATAGCTTTTACCCTACCACAACCATTGGCATAAATCTGAACTATGCGGATACTTTAATGGTTTATGGGGATCTACTCAGCAATAGGTATTTTATGTAGGAAGTCAAATGGATTTTGTTTAGGATTTCCTGAAGAACTTTAATGTTTTTTTATTAGTTTCTTCACTGTTCAAACATAGTAGACGTTAGTTTTCCTATTTAACACATTTATCAGTGTTTAGTATCTTACTTTAAATAATGTTCAATTTGGGAAAAAATAGGATCACAATATTTTATGTAAAATTGCATTAAGGGACTAGAAAGGTTTATCCCATATGCCCATAATTATCTGCTGAAGAAAATAAAATAAATTAGTTTGTTTTTATTGGGAATAATTGTACTTATTTTAATTTTATTATTATGAAATGTATTGTCTGCATGAAAAGAAGTAAAAACAACAGTTAAGTTAAACTATCTGTGTTTATATAATAATAAACTTTACATTATTTAAACATTATTTTCGTATTTAAATACTTTTTAAGAAATAGCACACTGCAAAACATAAAAAAAGTTTTTTTGTTTCATGTCTATTTTCAATCAGCTTTAAATGCCTTTCATTGATTCCATATTCCTATCTTTTTGATTGCATTGCATAAGGATGCATTTGATGTCCTCAACTTTGCAGCAGTTGCACGTGTTCAAGATGGCTTTTGAAAATTATGTGAATTTTCGTTTGTTTAGTAAAATATACATTTAATATGCATTTTGTAATTAATTTAGTTTCTTATATGTACATTTTCAATTGTAGACTATAGTGCCACTGAATGTTGTTTGATGCAGAACATGGCGGTATGAATGTGCTGTTCCTTAGAAGGAACAAACTTTTTGTGTCAGGCATTGTTTGCTGGCAGGAACCTATTTTATTTTTTGGAATTTGACTTTCCAGTGAGAGTTTATATTAAATAGGACCTTTTTGTGTTTTTTAGGGGTTCAGTATTGGATCTGAAATGGTTGTTCATGTAATGTTTTTGACCAAGTTTATTTAGGGTTTAAAGTGATTTTCTTTTAGTGCTTCATCTTTTAAATTTTGGATGGATCTTGGGGATGGTGGATTTTGCCAAAACTTGGGCCTGGTTTTCTATTCTTTCTTTATTTTATTTTGGATTTAGATTACCTTCAAATTATTGTATTGGACTAATTTCCTGATATATCTGTTCTTTTGAGAGTTTCCAAGAAATTGTAAAGTGATGGGTGGTGTTTGTCTACTGTAAAGTTAAAAGAGCTAAGTCATCCTTCAATAGCATTATTGTCATTTGCCTGGCTCGCTAATTAACTCAAGTAAGAACTCCAACAATGTTTGGTTATTTCCTAAAATATACATTTTAATATGTATTTTGTAATTCATTTAGTTTGTAATATGTCAGTTTTCAGTTGTAGATTGCAGTCTCACTTAGGCCCAGATTTAAAAGAAAATGACGGCGCGTGACGCTGTGCCACATTTGGCAGCACTGCGCTCCAACATTTTCAAAACCATGGGATGCGTTGTAATTAATCGAATATGGCGCACCCCGGTGTTGCCCCCTGTGCCGGCGCTAATGTTGCTGTCGACCGCCAGCACAGCCACACTTGTGCTGCAAGGGGGGTTATTTTTGTGCAGGAAGGGACTCCTTCCTGCTCGAAAACAATCTTCTACAGCGATTTGCTCTTTCAATGCAGCACACATAGAAAGAGCAAAAAACAAAGAGAAATGAAAGCATTTCTCCTCATTGCTCCATGCTGACACCACCTCTGAGGTCATTTATTCATTCATATGTTAATACTTTTTGGATTGCTGATTGTCAGAAACATCCACTATCCAGCTGGGCTTCCCTTTATATCAAATACACCCTGTAATTGATTCTGTTCCTGTTTTCTGTAAAATAGCTTTTTATAATGAACTAATTTATTTATCTGTAAAGGTTCTACTTTTTCCCCTGAAAATGTGTGTATTTTCATATAACCTCTCCTGTTAGTAGTATGCAGTTACATGTACCTCCAGCTTTGTCCTTCTGGTAAGCCTGTCAGCTTCCAGGTCTCCTCAGAAGTGAAAACTCAGCCTTGATAAACTGATTTGTATAGTCTTTTCAGGAGTTCATTGGATTACCTTTAAAATGTATTACAAGAATTCTTATTCTATTCAGATTATCATTGTGTGGAAGTGTCTTTTAAGATCATGTTTTGTTTATGTATTTTTTTTCTTAGTTTTGTGGTGGAAAACATTTTCCATCCATGTTGGAGTTGTGTTGGAAAATCCTAGTTTAGAAACTCTGAGCTAATGTTGAACTTTTGTTTTTACCAGAATATTGAACTAAGCGTTATACTCTATGGATGCTCTGACCTAAATACAATGTACACATTTATATATAATATTATGATTGATCATTATTATGGTTTGTGTTGTAGAGATACATGTCATAGTAATGTAAAAATCCACTGAAAATGACTTTAGTTGATGTGGTAACATTACAAATTACCTTATGCTAGTAGTAAGCAATCTTGTAACCTATAATCATATTATTGTTTCAGAATTGCGGATGTTCTTTGCATCCTTCTGTCCTTCCAATGGTCTGTTAAATATGATGTTAAAAGGAATGAAACAACAACGACATGGAATGCAGAACTAAATAATGCTTTACTGTAAAAAAAATATGAATTTGATGATAAAGTAAATAGTAAAGTATGTATCTGTGTAATGGTGCAAGTTTTTCTCATATACCTCTATTAAAATGAATTACTATCACTTGCAAAGCATTTTACTAAACCTGAAGGTTTGTGTAAAGTTTACCATCAAGAAAGATGATATTATTTGCAACTCACTATTCTAAATTCTATAAAAGGTTTCAAGTGGAATACCCTAGAAGACCAATTCTATATATTTGCTCTTCAAAGGAACCAATATCAGATTCTTCTGCATGCTTAGAATGTAGAGGCTGTAAATGAGCTGTAGGAAAAGTACTTGTGAGAAATATTGCTTCTTATTTATCTTAGCTAAAAAGTGATAATTTAACATATTAGTGGGATACCTACTGTATTTAGAGATCTATGTTTTATGACCAGTCACTGGCTCATTCCTTTCTTGGGAACTGAATTATCTTGTAGCTACTAGCTGTTTATACTGAGCAACTCAATTGTTATACTGTTATTAAATTATGAAAAAGACATCCTTGGCTGAAATAAAGGATAAACTCTGACATCTGCAGTTGGTGAAGTAACCAACTGATATTTCTTAATGGGATTAAGCGTGTGCCTTGAACACATACACACACATTCATAGTCATGCACAGGCAAATAGAGTCACAGATATTGACACACACACCTACACACACACAAATATACACCCGCACACAAAGAGGCTGTTCGGTTCATCAAGCTATTTCACAATGACTGGAATCTGTGATCTACATGTTTTGCAAACATATTTGAACTGGCTGGAGAAATATATTTAAGGAAAAGTTACTATTGAATTAAATATGAAGAAAAGTAATTTTAAGTTGATCCAACAAGGGATGTGGCTAACTGCAGATGAAGACAGCCACAAGGTGCTGTGTCTGCACCACTTAGGATGAAGGTTTGACCAATGAAAGCACCATATGTAGCCTGCTACTGTATTCATCCACTAATTACTTTGACAGTGGACATGTTAGGAAATATTTTAGGCTGATATTTCTGTTCCTAACTCTGACTGTGAATGACTGTCATTGTCAGTTTGTCAGATCATATTGTGTCACCTGAGTAACTATATGTTTGATGTTTCAGATGAAATAATTATAGAACAAACCCATGCTCACCTCTATAGCACATAAATAGTCTATAGAACAAACCTAAGCTCACCTACATAGCACATCAATAGCCCAAGTGATCATTTGGCACTGATGGCCTAATACTGCTGTAGAACAAAAGTGCCTTGAGTAATTGTAAAGACTCAAATAAGGGCATCTTGAAAGAAGGTATTTGCCCATGGTAATTAAACAAAAGTTAGATCAAATTATTGTTGATGCAATACAATACAAAGTTTAATAGGGAATTTGCAGTTTAGTCTTACCTGTTATTCTCACAGGGGCTTAATTTAAGACATCTATTTTTGAAAATAATTCTAGAAGTGGCCAGGAGCCAGTGAAAAGCTTTTCTACTATCTGATATGTGGTCTAGTTTTCAGAGAATAATGATTAATCAGATAGCTTTCCAAGCCATATAAACATACCTAGATACCTACACACACCTAGAATCAATGCATGAGTGCGTTAGGAATTGTAGTGTGAGATCGAAGACTGTAAATACAGAAATCATTGTGGCTTCTATAAACAAAAACAGAAAATGAAGACCCAGATTTACAAAGCTCTTGTGTCATCCATGTGCAGCACAAATGAATGCCAATCCACAAGTGAGACTTACAGAGCAGAACAGTGATGGCTTTGCAGTACTTTTCTAGGCTTGCAAGGTGCAACTCTGCAATGCAGGACTGGGTGATCCGATGCAATCTCACAACAAATAAAGCTATTGTCAGTACTGCACGTGTTGGCATCTGTCTCCTTACAAAACACTTGTGCCAGGATGGCAATCATTTTACAAAGTGCTTTATCTGTTTTGCCTGCTGTCTCAGATGGCATCAACAATATTACTCCTCAATTTCATTACTTCTCAAAGAAGAGGAACTTAAAATCTTTCAAGGATTTTATTGAATAGCCAAGTTTCCTCATGTGCTGGGAACAATAGAATGCACTCATATACAATTGGTACCACCTGCTGCAACAGCACACATGTAGGAGAACAGGAAGCAGCACATTTATTTAATCAATGTGGAAGCTATAGTGGATTTTAAAGGTTATTTTGTAGTTGCAAAGTGCCCTTGAATTGCACATGATTATTACATCTTTAGGCACTAACTGCACAATAAATGAGCACTTCCAGAATGGACTCTATAGCAACTCCCTCTTAGTTGGCAAAAATATTTTGTAAATTGTATTGAAATGTAGAATATAAGTAGTCATAATATAATGTGTTACTATAAAATAACTGTTTTATTTTCAACTATAATGCTATATATAAATTAACAAAATAGGTTTTATTGTGTTATATATTATTATTATTATATATATATATATACTGTATATATATATATATATATTTATATATATAAATGTGTGTATTTACACACACACACTATGTTTAGGAAAATGTTTATAATATTTTTACATACAAATTTGTAACGTATTAAGAGATAACTAAAACCACATTTTTGCATTGGACTATACAATATGGCTCAATTATTGTACAATGCTTTTAATATGTTTGGTAATGTATGTGAAGGGCAAATGTGAAATGTTACCTGCAAGTTTACACATGTAACCTTCCAATGTTCTGACAGTCACATATGTTGATGTTTTATAAATTTGTCTCTAACTGTTTTCAATGTAAAGGAAATTGACAGTAACATTTTTTTATCTTTTTTGGAGATCAAGGATATGGGCTTCAGCTGTTGCTTATGACACCATTTCAAACCACATGGAATTGCTCTCAAAAAAATATAATATTCCAATGAAAAGCAGGAATATTGTTGAAAGGGTATTTGGGTTCTAGATGTCCAGATTTTGCTGCCTTGAATAATCGGAGGAAGATGCCTCTACAATCCACAGATGGTATGTAAAATGATTATCATGCATGCAACTTTGCATACTACTTCAATGACAGCTTCCATAGATTAGAAAGACAAAATTGTGGATTCTACAGAAGATACTCGAGTTTCAAGAATGATGATGCCTTAGGATATTATAATGGGTTTGGCGGTCCCGCTGCGGGACCTCTAAACTTGTGAGGAGGGTGCCACCGCCATGGCAGTGGCATCCCTCCGCCCGAGCATATTACAATTTTCCATTTGAATGACACGCGGGGACATTGTAGTATATGGTTCCCACCGGGATGCCCAACGGGAACAATGCTAGTATATTGGTCTCAGCTCCCTGAAGTGAGCCAAGATTAATACCCTAGCACACAAGACCTTTGGAATGCGCACTGTCTGCAAAGCAAAGCATACAGTGTGCACTCTGACGGTGCTGCGCTAGGACCCCACCATGAGAAGGCTGGTGGAAAGCTGAGCTATTATCAGCCAGGCAAAGCTGAACTCATAAAGGCCTTGGCTGAGTACAACTCAGATTGCCATCTGACCATTGGGAACCACGTTCCCAGAAGAGACGGCAGTCCCCTGGCAGGTCCACCCACCATGGTTGTAATGTGGCAGTCGGATTGCCACAGTTGCGGTGGTCTGACTGTCACAACATAAAAAGGCCCTCAGACTTGCAAAGCATTTCTGTCATTTACTGTTGTGACTACCTCCTGATGACCCACAACATCTTTGCCTTTACTGCCCCTTGTCATTTGTATGCTTTACTGGTACTTTGATAGGAATTTAATTTAGGTTGTTTAAAAAATTCCCGATTATAATTTTTTTTTTTAAATCACATATATCTGGTTGATATATGGCATTACTATCTTGGTTTGAAAATGATTGACTCCTTTACAACTTCCATTATAGATGCAACTTACAGCTGTCTGCTCTGTCTAATAGGTAACAGGGGATGTTAGCCGGGTGTACTTCTGAAGCTTATTGATTCTCAATTAAAATGATCTTGATTGTTACTTAAAGTCTCTACCCTCCCAAGTAGCAATCATATGTATGACACTCATCTCAAACAATGCTTGCATGACATCTATTCCTGGATGTCCAATATCCATCTGAAACTCAGCCCAGCAGGACAGAATTCCTATTATTTGCCAAAAACGAGAAACCATACAAATTTAGCTCAGTGACATGAACCTTGATGGTTTTGGACCCCAACTCCCATGGAATATCAAATCACTGGGATTCACCCTAGACACCAGCCTCTCTCTTGAGGAACACATTACCAAAAAAAGATTGCTTCGTATCAGCTCTCACTTCAAAAGATAGTCAAACTGTTTCTTCCAGAAAGTGACATCAGAATTGTGATGCCCTTATACTCTCCCACCGAGTGGTGGCAATGCTGAATAAACTCCAGACTGGCACCACTTGGGATCATCCTGCATGCCATAGCACCTCTCACCTAGAACCTGAACAATTATGATCACATCACCCCATAGTGATGGAACTCCATTGGCTTCCTTGCCAACCCTCACCATCTTCAAAACTAGCAATATCATTTGGAAAGACATCACAACCAGCACTCCTGTGTATCGTGCAGGCATATTCACCATCACTGGTGATTCTCAGCACACCCACAGCCAGACTACAATCCGACTGCAGACTAAGAACCTGGCTATGGGTGTAGCTGATATTTGTCACAGTTGATAAATAATAATACCACAGGAAACATTATCTATCCAGTGCTATAAATTACACCTATTATGAGTTTATGAGGCATAATGTGAATTTTGGTGTTTAACATACCAAAACCCACATGTTATGGTAAATCCTACATTTTTTCCCCCTTTATATTTTTGCTGAAGATTTTATATTGTCCAAATATGAAATAGAGCATGAGTGTATCATTTTTTCCTTAATGCTGTATAAAGTGTGAATAATGATTCTCACTGGAAACGTTAAATATGTGTGGCATGATGCACATCTAATGGTTTGTGATTGGAAAGTGGCTTGCATACTTGTGTATATGATGTTTATAGATTGTGTACTCACTGTATACTACAATATATAATTTGTTTCTGTTTTTAACTGTTATATAGCATCATACAAAAATATAAATAAATATATGAATGTGTATGTCCTGCTGAAGGTGGGGTGAACCAAGTAACCACTGAAACACCGCATTTACAGACTTGAAAGCTTTTTTTATTTGATTTTTGTTAATTATGACAAGTATTTTTATGTGATGAAGTAAACAAAATTAAATGAAGGGTGGGATGTGTACTATTGAAAATGTTATTGGTTTTAGAATTAATTTTAAGAGCGCAATACATAAATGCCTTTATGAATAAATGATTGAAATTAAGATTAGATAATATTTTCCACATATATATTGAATGCGATTTTGTATGTGATACACAGAGATGGCCATTGTGTAATGGAATTGTTAATTCACCAACAGTAATAGTCTACCATAAAGGGAAGATTTTAGGCTTGTTTTGTGTTTGTCAAAACCCTATCCCCTTTGGAATATAGGGGTTGCTAACTGTATTTATTTGTTAAAGAAAACCTTACCATTATACATTAAATGGTAGATGTAATAAACTAATAATACACAACATGTGTCTACAATACTTATGTGTACTCCTTTGTAACCATACATATATTTGTATTAAAATCCAAAATGGAAAAAAGACCATTGTTTCACGGTTCATCTGACATTGCTAATGGTGTAAAAAATAAACACTGTGACCTAAAGTTTAACATTTAATTGTTCATGAGGAACATATGTTCTGTTATTGTGATGTTCACAAATGTGACATTGTCATTGCAAATGCACAACAAGTAAGTTAGTGTGGATATATTTTAAAAAACTTTGTGTTTCTGTTTTTTAAATTTGTAACTAATTTTTCAAAAAATGTACATGTTATTTTTTGTTCATTTTGTGAAAGTGAATAATTTAAAATATGAGTAATTATAAAACAAAAACACATATTAATAGAAGCATAAAAAAATATCATTGGGATACCACTAGGATGTTTATTGTAATAATAGTCCATTATCAATTAAAAATTTTACCACCTTAAAGAAAATGAGAACCACATCAGCATAAATTTGTAAACAATCTAAGTAGACATGATTTATTGACTTTCATCATAATTTACAGTACTATACTAATCCAACAACTAAATAAGAATGAATACAACAGTACACAGAGCTGACAGATTTTGTTTATTTCTGCTCTTACAGAAATTGATTCATACGATCAATCCCATAATAAGCAATAAAATTGTATTTTTTATAAAGTAAATATGCTTTGGCACTGATGTCAGCCATGTTGCTACACAAACACAATAGCGCCAAAGTGCAAGGGTACAAGTGTTATGGAATGCATACTTTTATCACTGGAAGGATTACCTCCAAAACGTCTGCTCACTTGGTAGGTCAGCTGTACAAAGAGGACTTATTCCAAATGTCTAAGAACATACTGTCTACAAAAATATGATTCCTGGCTCATGAAGAAGGTTTATACTTTGGTGTATACCCTCTCTGATGGTGTCACATTGTTTACACCTCCATCACATTATACATGTGTGCTTCTTGTACAATGAGTTAGCAGCAACCATGCACCATGCTTTTGATGTGAAGTAAAGCAAAGAATTACATTCAATCAAAGGGCATTAATTTGTGGATACATACCCAAAGAGTAATGTTAAAATACTTAGGGTTGTCATTGCCTTAGTGTTTACAGGCACATCCAACACAAATTGTCATGGTGGAGTTTCAATTTGAACTGCAAGCACAATATATGTGTAATTGTAAACAAAAGTCACACAAAGCAGCAGAATGCGCTGTCTTGTGTTACTCTGTAGGAATCTTTCATTGCATGGGTGGTGCATATGCATTGCCATGCAAAGACACATGTGTACATTGACTTACCTATCAACTAAAGGCTAGACTTACCCTGATTTAGCATCAGCTTTTCCTTACTTTATTAATGCTGACTCAATGCAACATCCAGATTTGTATTTACATACCAATGAAAATTGCAGTTTTCATTGGTTTGTCACAAAAATGGATGCAACACCACACAATGTGCTGCCTTGCATGACTTTGCATCAATGGTGTGTTCCGTGGGTGGTGCATGTGTCATCCCCATACCTCTAATCATATATTGCAATGGAAATCATATATACAATAACTTTTTGACACGGAATTGCCCTAAAATTCAATGTCTCCCAGAGACAGGCAAAGCTAAAACAATTATTTAGTTTCTCATTCTTTTTTTAAGCTGCATTCTCCTGTGCATATACAAACAGGAACTTCCAATCAAGGTAAGTGTTCAACACCTACCACAAACTCTATGCTGACTGGAACGCATACACCCTTGCACTATGTTGCAAGGGTGCTTGTTTTGGACCATAGTTGATGAAAATGCATCAGCACAGGAAGAGAGAAGAGTTGAAAATCAAAATATATTTTGTGCTGTTCTACTCTGTCACGTTCAACCAATGCTGCACAGCAACATTACTTGCTGCACTGCATCTTGTTACATGTGGCCACTAATATTTTTTTTATTTTAAAGTCTAATACATAAATAACATACATATATATTGGAACATAAACTCAAAATATCACAACATATTAAACAGTGTCCCTAAAACAAACAAATACTTATGAGATGAAAAAGAATGAACATAAGAATGTTACTACATTTGGCATTTAAATATGCTTTATTTTCCAACTGCCTGTCTGGACACCACATCCAGCCAATGATGTTGGATCTGCTACGCTCTCCTCTCAATCTTAGTCACATTGACAAGGTGTTGTCAAACCCTCTTCCAGCTCTCTTTCCTTTCTTCTAGGGGATATCCTTGTCATTCTCAACCACCAGAAGCTAACATTTGAGGGTGGCAGTGCATAAATAGCTAAACAAATGCATCTACCAGTCTCTCCCAAACATATCTATAACAAACCTTGACTAACGCCAACAAAACTCAACTGCACACACAAACCCTTTAAACTAAAATAATCATAATGACTAAAACACTTTACAAATATCTTGGATATATAAATATACAAAGTAATACGTTAATGTATAATGATCCCCTGATGTGTATGTGATATCTCAATGTTTAATTTAAAGGTATTGTAGTTTTATTACACGTGATAGGTTCTGTGATGGGTTTGAAGTAATATGTTTACTTTCATTGATAGCCCATGATATAGTTAACTATGCATTCATTCTTCTGTTCAACAGTCTTTGAAAGTTGAACTTGGGTTGATTATTTGATCTTTTACGTTATTAAATGATGGGTGGCTAGTTTGATTTTTCCTAAACTACTGTATAATGTTGAAGTTTATAATGTTTTGGACTAATGTTGTCACTGTTGATGAGCTGAAGATTTATATAAGTAGCAGGTGAAGGTTAAGAAGGGTGTGAATTACCTCCCATGTGCTGCTACATTTATTTAGGTGGATATTAAAAATGCATTCCTGGGCATTTTATTGCAAACAGTAAAATGTTTAAACATATGAAAAATATGAGGAAACATACAGAAAAAGTAATGGCAAACAAAGCAAATGTGTGAAATTCTAATATCGCTTTTTGTTTTTTAAGACTGTAAAAACATATATAAAAATATGAATTCCAGAAGAGTAAATCTTAATCACAGCAAACAAAAGATGTACACAGCAATAAGTGCTCAAAAAATAATTATTCAAACATAAACTTACAAAGTACCACATATACGAATTAAGCCCTATATAAGCAATATCTTGGCAAAATACACAAAGTGAATTGAGGCGATTGAGAGCCTTTTGTTTGGCTTTCATGTTTTGAAGGCTAGGGATTTGATAGCACCAGAGTGCAGTTGTTACATGTTTAAGTGGGGTTTACCCCCAGTTATCCATAAGATTTTTGGCATTTTTCAAGAAAACAGTCAAAGTTCTGAATAGGTCAGCCACACCTCATCTAAGAATTTAACTTTCATGCCCGCCACACTTTTAGGATATTTGCTCCTTCCTAACAAATCTGAGTGCCGGTTGACTGTGATTGGGAGGCTACCGGTTGACTCCTGTGTTTGCACACTAGGGACTAGGAACCCTTAGAGCTCATCTATTATATGTTTAAGTGGGTCAAATCCTTAGTTATTTGTAACATTTTGGTAACTTCTGGAGGAAGAAGATAAATGCTTGAAAAGGACAGGGTTTAAGTATTTAAAATTATATGTACACAGCCCTTTTCAGATATTTGTATTTTAATAACATCACAGGGTATTGGAAGAGTGCTGGAACATCTGACCTAACAAGGCGGACTGTCAATTGTGTCCGTGCTGTTTTCAGTATGAGATGAAGTGGCAATAATTATTACATCATATTAGGAAAGGGGTGGGGCACTGGGAAGATTGGGTGAAATTATAAAATGAAGTTTTTTAGGTGAAGTGCTTGATATTAGGTACTCAATGGTATTAAGTGATGTTTTTATGTACAATTAGGATGAGTAATGTTTTAAAGAAGTAAATTAGTTGTTATGGAGTATTGGACAGCTTGATTGAGTTATCATATTGTGTTTTTATACGTATTAAGAAGGACTATGTAAATAACTAATAGGAGTGTGTTAAATCAATAAGGCTGCTAATGTTGACCTATTAAGGTTGCAAATGTATTTTATAATATTTTCCACATGGTTATGGTTTTAAGTAACTAAACAATAAACTTTTACCTTACCTAACCTTACCTAGGACTAGGAAAGCTACCTGGGGAGGACGTAGTTTTGTTTGTATTACCGGTCACCTTTGGAATAGACTGCTTTACCACTTAAATGTTAAGAAAAGTTAGTCTGCTTTCGTAAGCAATTGAAAACATGGCTGTTGGCAGAACTATGTAACCTCAGCATTTCAATCACATTTTTTGTTGCTGTTGGACGTATTGTAGGTTGCTAGCTCCAAGACGCCATAGGGCATTCATGTGCTTTATAAACTTTAAAAATTCAAATCAAGGTCAAAGTCACCTTTTTCCTGCCTAAAGCCTCAAGAGGCCCATTTGCATTAGCTTCACATGCTACCTGGCCATCTGGGCTTAGCCCAGGAACTTCATTAACTTTAAAGAGGCCTCCCCTATCACAGGCAACTGTTAGCTGACGTCTGTACGCGGCCCTCTTTTAACGCCTCCACCAAGAACTGGTTTGGAGGGACCACAGAGGAGGGGTTTCTCTTTTCCCTGGCCATATCTCTGAGGTGGGTACACAGAATCTGCTGGAGGTGAGAGGGTTTTCAGCACCTTTCTTTTTGGGTAGAAAGGGATACTGTGGAAAAATGGGTTACTGGTCGAGGAAGGTTGAAACCCTACTCAAGCAGCACCTGCCAGGGTGAAGTCAAAAGCAAACCCCAAATTCGCCTATCCTTAACCCTCTGGTAGCTTGTAACAGAGTAGTCAGCCTTAACATAGAAGAAATGTGTAAAGTATGTATACAGCACTTGAACAGTAATTAAGTAAAAACACAACACAAGAAAAACTTCACACCAATTTAGAACAAAATTAAGTATAAATTATTTGAGACCAAAACAACAGAAATCACATCAGTCGAACCAGAGATATGCAATGTCATAACTTTCAAGTGAGTAAAGTGCCTAAAACTATGAATCTCCGCTTGTGGTTATTTGGTTGTGCGAGACCAGGTGAAAGTCAGAAGTTCAGGCATACCAGGATGGAGTGTGGGCAAGATACAGGGACCAGGTTAGTTCCACTGAAAGAGTTACGTTCTAAAACCTAGTGTCAAGGGTTCCATTCATAGTTGTTGGGGCCACAAGGAGCAAGGAGAGCATCACAGATAGTCATCCATGTAGCAGGAAGAGCAGGCCCGGCGTCACAAATGGTCATTGCTGTAGCTCGAAGAACTTGTTGTGAATGGTGTGTTGCTAGAGATGTGCGTTGGTGGTCATCTCAGGCTGTCGATGCTGTAGTGCAAAGTACAGATCTAGCATTGCCAGGTGTCATCTGTAGTTGCTGGGGCGTGAAGAGTCAGATTCACTGGAACTTCATGTTGGAGAGCGGTGCAGGTTGCAAGATCATGGTGCAAACAGGACCGTTTGTGGTCACAAAGAGCTGATAACTTCAGGATTTCTTGTTTCTCTTTGTGGAGGAGCACCACTAATGCCACACCAAGGGTCCAGGACCTGAGGGCCACCTCTTGTGGATAAACAATTTACTCTAGCAGAAGCCAGTGAGGCGAGGCTCAAGCAGGCCCAGTTACAGGTTCAGGCAACATGTTAGCTGTGAGGATGCAGGGAGATTCTGGAGCTTGTAATATCGCTGTAGTTGAGAACAGGAGGTCAGTCAGTTGTCCATTGGAGTCACTTTAGCCTGGGATGAAGGTTGCAGGTCCAGTCTTCTTTCTCTACAAGCAGGGCAGCAGACATCAGGGCAGCAGAGTAGTAGGGCAGCAGAATAGAAGTCCTTTTGGAAGCAAAGCAGCACAGCAGTCTATCTTCTTTAGTATCCACAGGTGCATAGGTGTACTAAAGACGTTGGGACTAAGGGTCCATTATTTATACCTGGTGCCCACTTTGCAGTAAGAGATGTTTCTAGATACTTCCATCCCTAAAAGTGCTTGAGATTTCCTTCCTCCCTACACTGGCCTCAGCTTGTCTGGGGTCACAAAAGACTAGTGTCAAAACCCTTTGTGAGTGAGCTGGGTAGAGCCTTTGTGATGTGCAGGTGTGGTAGGAGACAATTCCTCCCATCATCAAGTGAGAGATAGCCAATCCTGCCAACTCCTATTTCCCTTTGCCTCACTGTTTGGGAGCAATGTATAAAGACCAAATGCCAGCTACACCCAGTCATGTGACAAATAATACAGGTTGCAGGGAAAATGCCAACTTTCTAAAAGTGGCATTTTCAGAATTGGGACATAAAATACAACATTACCATTAAAGAGCGTTTTAATTTTAGACACCAAACTCAACAGTCTTATCTACTCCCAATTGAAAGGTATGATTTCTTAAATGTTATAGGTTTACCCAATGTTATTCTGTGGAAGAGGCAGTAGTGAAAAACAGATGTAAGAGGTTTTCACTACCAGGACATGGGCTATTTAGGGCCATAAGAGTGACTTATATGTATTAAAAAAAGAAGGTTTAGGTCTGGCAAAATGTTTATTTTACTAGGTTGAAATGGAAGTTTAAAATGTACACACAGGCTGTAATGACATGCCTTGGACATGTTTATAAGGCTGCTTACTTAAGAGGCACCCTCAGTGCTGTAGGCCCACTAGTAGAATTTATTTACAGGCCCTGGGTACATGCAGTACCACTTTAGAAGTAAATTAAATGTACCATTTAGGTGTAAGCCAATTTCACTATGTTAAAAGGCCAGATCCAAAGCACTTTAGCACTGGTTAGCAGTAGTAAAGTATGCAGAATCCTAAGGCCAACAAAAACAAGATCACCAAAAATAGAGGAGTAAGGCAAAATGTTTGCTGGAAGAATACCGTAAGGCTGACAGGTCTAACAGGTATTGTGGGATTGTTTGCAGCAGGACACACATGAAATGCTACAGCAGTTGATAGGGTCATCCTAGGAACTTTTACCCCACTGATTACTGAGTGGCCAGGAATTATTCCCTGCCCACAGACTGGTGCCAAACATAAGTCTGACATCCCAAGTACTCTCCTCAGAACACTTCCTGGACCTATGGAAGAACAGAAGAGTTCTGTATCTACTGCCTGTGGTCTAAGAAGATCCTGGAAAACTGGGCCTGTATTTCCCTTGTACACCAAGGACAGAGAAATAGACCGCAAAGGTCATAAGGCTCCAAAGGCCTCTGGAGAACTGGGTCTACTTATCAAGCTGATCTGACAAAGGTGCATAGCCGCTGGGCCAAGGTTCAGTTTGCCTCTACTCTAAACATTTCTGCAACAGCAAATCTATTTCATAGGGACCACATAGAGAAACTATCTGGCCTTGTGGAGCCATGCATGGCTACTGCCTGTAGCCTTGCCCCACTAGAAGAATCCGAGCTCCAAAAAAGTCCAAATGTAGAAATCTTCACTGCACGAAGGCACCATAAGTATATGTCCCGCGAGGGACCTTCACTCAGCGCATAATTCAGATTTCTGCTGCTCGGAGCTTTCCTGCCAACTGCTTCACCAAGATCTCATACAGTTGATATCCAAAGATGTGAAGCTGTCCTTGGCCACAGCCTGCTATCTTGCCCTGCTGAGTATTTTTGACTTCCATTTCAGAGACGAAGTCTGAAGGTAAAACTTCTGAGCAGGTTGAACCTGGCTTCTGTATCTAACCTGAGCTCCATCATAGTTGGCCTTAATCATAACCAGAAAAGAACAACGTCCATCTGAGTCGGCTGTTTATGAGTGCAGTGCTCTGTCTGATTTATCTGACCTATATACACTTTTATATTTTTTTTATTTAGGCCTCAACAAGTAATTTCTCTACTCCTCAAAATATTGGACTCACTTACAAAGTTTTGGCACAGGGCAGCGTTGCAAGCTTGTTTGCTCCACTCTCCTGCATCAACACAAAAGGTTAGGAATGCACTGTATCTATAAGACACAGCACATTCCTGTCCTTGTTCCCTGTGCTGGCGCACAAATTGCTGCCTTGCGCCAACATAGGCACCCTTGCACCATGGTGCAAGGATGCCTGATTTGTGGGGATGATCATTTTTGTGTGGAAAGGGGCACCTTCCTACACAAAAACAATCACAAGAGGTGAAAAAACTGGGAGAAATAATGTTATTTATCCCTGTTGCACCACCAACATTTAGGCTACTGGGTTGGGTAAACCTGTCTAGCATTTGTATTTTTCTAAGAAAAAACATTCCCAAATCATGGTAGAATATATATATTTTTTTTAAAGGGATATTTTACATTAGGATACTGAGAAATGAGAACACTAGAAAATGTGTCCTTTAAGTACAAAAAGTTTGAACAGCCTGCTTTTCTATGTAGTAACTTGCCAATGAATCTTAGGATTTTGGAAAACCGATGAATGAACCTCATGTAAAAATGATGAATCCTAATAAACTTTGAATAGCCTTGTTGATGGGAGTTTGCCACTGCACATTTGCTGACACACCTTCTCCTCCATCCAAATGCCCTCTGCTATAATGATGAATCACAAAATCTCCAGTATGATAGTATGAATGTTTAGACACTTTATTAAAAACATGGTGATCAATCAGCCATGCAAGATTCCCTAAAAATGATGCATGTCACTTTAGAGAGTTAAAATAAATCAAAATATTATCTAAGTAGACTGTGCAAAGTACATCCAATAACCCTCTCAACACTTCATCGATAAAGAATTGAAATGCTGCAACAGCATTGCAGAGCCTAAAAGGCGTGATCTGATATTCAAACTGCCTAAGCTTAGTGCTGAATGAGGTGTTCCATTGATTGTTCTCTTGGATTCTGATTAGGGGGCAAACCTCTTTGAAATCTATACTTGAGAATATCTTGGTATTCTGGATCAGATTTAACAGAACAGATATCAGTGGTAGGGAAGAATGATTCTTTACTGTTATTCTATTGAGCGCTCTAGAATCTATGGTAGGTAAGCTCTTCAATAGGCATTTTTGCTTTTTTGCCTTTGTCCCCCCAGGTTATTTATTGTGGTTAAAGTTAAAATTGTATGTACTAAGGATGGCATATTTTCTCCAGGTGTCCTCAAGATTGAAAACCTTCACAATTTGGTTGTTAGAACCCTTCCTATCTACTATGCATTGGAGAGCTTTACCATCATAGCCATTTTAGTAAAGGACAAACCTAATTTGTAACATTATACACAAATACCACAAAATTGCAAGAAGATTAAATTCTAGCAATAGGCAGGTTCTGGTTCACTACTGTTCATATACATTCATGATAAAACTCTAAAGACAAGAAATGCAATAGCAATGAAAATATAAACATCAACTTGACAATTTACATGACATAAGCACAGTTGTGCTTGCTGCTTCTCTCAAAGTTACATACTCATATTAAACAGAAGACTCTGTTCCTCACACAGTAGTGATGTAGTTAATGCTTCTATAGCATTTCAAAACAGGTTTTGAATTATGTGCAAACACTAACATTACATACGTACAAGGAAAATCCCGAAATGGTAGGCAACAAATAAAAAGATGATACCTGTTCCTATGTTACTTTTAATACTAATAGTTTATGCAGGGACAAATGTAAAGCAAAATTAGCGCCATATTCGATTAACTCGAAGGTTATATGTATTTTTTTTAACTGTACCTTAATGTACGTTTAACTTGAGTTCTTAATACAATAGCCTATTCTATATACATAGATTATTATTTTGTGAAATTTATAATCTTAAACTTAATGTAATGAAAATTATACTGAAAATGATAATGGGTTTCCTAAATTGTCCGAAAGGTGGACTAGAAATGTTCAAAACAGTTATGACATACATTCTAAATATTCATGGCGATTGATACACTTTGAAGTCTATACGATTACTCATACACATTATGCAATGCTTTTCACTTCACATTACAAAACAAGAAAGGAACAACACCTAAAAGCAGAACATAATTCAAAAAACATTATATACAAATAATCACCATGTTGTATTTACTCTTGCTTATATGTACTTTGCTGTTATGTTATCAATGGTATTACAATTTAAGTTTAACTTGAGATCTTAGTACGTTATCATAGTTCACATCTAATAGATGATAATTTTGTGAAATTTCCAATTGAAATTAATTATGGGTAAAAACTATACTAAAATTATAATTGATGTCCTAAATAGACCCAGTTTAAGACTGCTGGTGAATCTAAAATTTTGACGTAATTTAATAAAATAATCTCAGTGTAATTTACAGGAACCCAAAGGTTAGACACAACCTTTGGGTCATAGAGATGTATTTACACATAGAATGTTTATCGCTCTAGTCCATTACATTTTTGATCCTAACATGCAAAATCTGATAGAATCAAATTTGTCATTGGTGGGGACTAAAAATATAATAGATAAATTATAATCAACATTATTAATAGTTTATCCAAATAATTCTCTTTGAAGTCTTAACTATAACTGACAAACAAATACAAAGATTTTCTTCTTACATAACAAGACCAATAAGTAACAGTTAAAAACAAAATGTAATTAACATCAATATATGCACAGCACCATGTTGGATTTACTTGTAGTTCATTTGTAATATTACAATAAACATTTAACTCAAGATTTTAATATAATATCATATTCTATGAACATAGAGGATCATTTTGTGAAGTTTCCACTTCGAATAGTAATACAAATGAAAACTATACAGAAAATTACAACTGATGTTCTAAATGAACCCAATTTAAGATTGTTAAGGGATGTAAATTTGTGACATCATTTAATAAAAATAACTATCAGTGCAATTTGTATTAGCCCACAGTTTAGAATTGAACCCTTGGGTTACAGGAACATATCAACATGCAGAAAAATCAGCACCGTGGTTCCTATGCTATTCAGTCTTAATATCCAAATGCTGGTAGTATTAAATCAGTGGGGACTAGATCTGTTAAATGAAATTATGTTATGCATAATGAAGATTGAACCCAACTGGTACACTTTGACGTCTATTCCATAACTCGCCTACAAAATGCAGTACTTATGACCTCACATAATAATGACAATTTCAGAAACAACATCTAAAAGCACACTGTAATTAAATAATATTTAAATAAATATCTGTCATAAACACGCCGCCTCATAGGCCACGAAAAAGAAAATGTGTCCACTGTTGCTATCGATAATCTCATCATTATTAACAACACTACAAGCAATAATGGCAGGAGATTGCTTCCATGAAGCCCTCAAAAACGCATCAACGATGAAATACCCATGCTTGTCCAGAAGACTGTCGATTATAAAGCTGCTCTACCATTCAGCCAAAGTGGAAGAGTGCTTCAAAGTGGAACTCTATCTGAGAAAGATTCTGATCCAACTCACAACAAAGTCTTATAGTGGCACACTTCAAGACCAAATATGATTTATGTCTAGTGAAACCTAGTAAAGATATGGCGTGAACTAATGCTCACTATAGCTTCACCACAGATGCCCTGAGACAAGAGGGAAAACATTGCTGTAATGCCTCTGCCTGACACCTATAAGCAAGCTGAACACTTGCTACTTGCTGGTGCACAAGAATTGTTGTCCTGCACATGCTTTGGGACACAAAGTAAGGCAAATGGAATAAAACAGGCATTCTCCTATTATACTTCATATATCTGGTTAGCATTGTGCACACACGAAGAACCAATTTAGAATGGAGTACAGCATGGTCATGCATTAGCTAGGTGGTCTCCAAATATGTGCATGGCATGACCATTGTGCTATGATATTCCTGTCAGCCTGCACCTGTGGTTTTCATTAGATCCCACATGCAACCTCTGTCTTTGCTTAATACATTGATTGTATTTAGCACTTTTCATATTTGGACACACATAAATAACCATGTAAACCATTTCGCTTAGACCAAATTTGAAGGCATATCTGACATGCCCTTATTCTTTCACTACTGGTGGCTCTATGTACTTGTGCTTGAATTCATGCTCAGCAATACTACTTACGTTTCATGTACTTTCATCCACAGTGTCACATAAAGAAGGTAGGGCACAGAACGATGTGGCGCAGGGACCACTGATGTTGAATCTAAATGAGGATTTGTGGCAGGTGTGATTTAGCAGGATAACACACATTAGATTTCCAATCATGAGAAGAGCATGCACACTTTTCCTGGATCACTTGTTGATGCAATATTTTCTCTATGTTGAGCATGTTGCTACTTTCAAAGCATTTGAGGACGCTAATCCAAAGTAATGCCACCCTCTTGGCCAACTAGGTGGGGAGCTACAGGGAGGACAGTGATAGAAAGGGGGGCGGTGGACAGAGATGGTACTGGGGTGGATCCTGATGGGTCCGCCACCACTGGGGAGTAGACACTGGAACAGGATTCTAAAGAGGATGTATTGGATCCAGTCTCCCACGTGGCACTCCTCTCGCCCTCCAGGCCACTGGATTCCTCGGTGTCTGTGGTGTTGTGGCTGGAGGTCCCGTGACCAGAAACTCCTCACTCGGCTGTGTCCCATCTCCTTTGCCTGCCAGTGCTGATGCTGAAAATGGATAGTGAAGTAGGGCCATCACATTCACAGGAGAGCAGCTCCATTACACATTGCACATAAGTCTCATAACATCCTTTTCACTAACTCCCTTAGAAAGGTGCCAGTATAGTTCCAGCATCATGTCACAACAAAATATAATGTATGTCCCTCGAAATCTACACTGTGACACTCCAGCAAAGCTACCTAACAAACACCTACAATACCAGGATTTAAGGTGATCAATCATAATGACCTTACCATGACAAAATGACTATGCCACTTGATACAGGGTCTCTATCCAGAACAACATAGACAAACACCAATCAAGCATTAGTTCAGAAATGTGAAATAGCTTTCCCCAAATCCGAAACACATCTTTAACACACAAATATGTTACCCTGATTTTATGTACCAGGCAATGACACATGTTGTAAAGTAAAGGTAAGCAAGCCTTGTGCAAACAAGCCATACCTTCTTCATGTCACATAGTACCTACCATACACCATAGTAACTACCATACACTATGGACACATGCCAACATGTAAAACTTCAAATTGTCACACATGCTAAATTTTGTTCAAAGAGTTAGAACACATGTCACACATACATGCACCAATGGTGGCTTGCCAAGGAGTGACAATACAATGTAGACTAAGGCATTTAGGGAAATGGTCTCCAGAAATCCAACAATATCAGTCATGTGAGTACCACGTGAGCTCAGACCAATGTCCAGCACACAATAACAAGTTGTCAATAAAGTGCATGTATCGAATGGACTTCTGTACAGTGCAGGAGGTAGGGAACCAGGCCTAGATAACTGTGCAATTAGTCCATCAATAGGCCACTGACTGACTAACAACATCACTACCCACACATAAGGCATGGCATGCCTGACATCTGTCTGTGGAGGATTCCTAGAGCCAAAGCATATGTGATGCTAAAATAAGTGGTATACCAACCACGATGTAAGCCAACAGCCTGGACACACTAACCAACCTACTCACAGGTATATATGAACTTCCACAACTGGACCAAATAGGTTTCATGGCAAACATGAGGTTACAAAACAGGGCGGCCTCATTTGACATTTCCTTCATAGCAACAGCAGGAACCATTAACAAATACCAGTGTTGAGTCATTACTTATACTTTCCATTGACACATGATGTTGACAAATTACTGTCTGGGCTGTAAATAGGCTACCATTGCCATGTATCATACCTACAACAGTATGTCTATGGACAAAGCTGTGCGGCATTTTCTACTATCAGAACATCAGCACAGTGGTTACATTCATACCTCTGGTACCAAGATATGTGTGCCTATATAAATGCCTCTATAAATGTTGCAACACCGCAATGGTATCCAACATGCATATTGCCCACTATGATGAGACATCATAAATGTCTATGTACATCCCTCACTTACAAAGAGGGATTACCTTGCTACAGGTGTGAAGATGTTAACCTTGTATGTCATGTGGCATGTCAGATGGACACCACAGCCTGACATGATGCTGTCATTTATAAGAAACCATTAGAAAACTAGAGATAACTTGATTATGTCTGACTCTGTGTAGCACATAGATATGAATCTTGAGACATTGAAGTGGACAGAGAGCAAGGAACCACACACCTTACCATTATGACATTGGGAGAACTGACCTTTTGGTGGAAATTGACAACCAACAGGGTGGAAAAAGCCATATATTGCTACACATATGACACAGTCATGGGTGCACCATTATGTGCCATTGTACTGAGGGGACAACATAGTTGAGTAACATGTTTCAAAATACATTTGGATGTGCACACCTGTGTGCTATAGATGGCTACTGTACATCAATGTGTTGACATGAGATGTGTGACACTTTGCCAGAGCTAACCATCTGTTCCATCAGTCATTCACCTGATAAAGGGGCACACATTTGTTAGGTCTGTGTTAGGAATGGGGTCTCTAGTTGGTAGAGGTATGCACCTTTGTCCAAATAGGGGCCACAATCCTAGTCAGGGTAAGTCACACACAATCCAAATGATCCTGTGCCCACTCTCTGGTAGCTTGGCACTGAGCAGTCAGGCTTAACTTAGAGGGTAATATGTAAAGTATTTGTGCGATAAATCATGCAATAACACAGTGAAAACACCACAAAAATACACCACACTGGTTTAGAAAATTAGATGATATTCATCTAGTTAAGTTAAGGTCAAAACGATAAAGATTCAATAGGCACAAGTTGAAATATCACTTTTGCAAGATGAAAGAGTCTTAAATCTTTAAAATCAACAATTGTCTCTTGTGTGCACAAAGTACTTGGTTTGTGTCAAAATTACCAAGCATGACAACCGTAGAGGAGGAAATGTGTGGAAAAATAAGGTGTGCATTGGATTTTCTGACGTGGCACAGGCAATGCGTTGTTTCTTTCCACTCTGCAAGAGGCTTTGTGGCAATTTCCAGCACGCTGACTTAGGGCCTCACTGCAATGAAGGGTTCTTTTGACGCCCAGGGACGATGCATGGAAATCCTGGGCATGCGGGAGGAAGTCACAGGCATTGCATCTATCCGGTAGGCATTGCGTCATATTTTTTGTTGCACGGCAGGAGCTGCTTCGATTCTTCACTCTGGAAGTTGGACTGCGTCGTTCCAGCTCAGCTGTGGGTCGATCCTGTAGGGCTGTGTGTCGAATTTCTGGTCACAAAGCAGGTGCTGCGTCGATCTTCACTCGGGAAGGCGATTTTCTTGTCGCAAGGCAGGCTGTGCATCATTTCTGGCAGGCTGTGCATCGAATTTATGTGCACAAGGAATTTCCTTGAAATGATGAAGTCTTTTTGGCCCTGTGACTTCAGAAAACAGGAGGCAAGTTCAATCCAAGCCCTTGGAGAGCACTTCTCAGCAAAGTCAGAGGACAGCAAGGCAGTAGGGCAACAGCAAGACAGCAGTCCTTCACAGCAAAGCAGTGCAGGCTAGTCCTTTGGGCAGCCAGGTAGTTCCTCTTGATAGGTTGCAAATTCAGGTCCAGAAGTGTCTGAGTTGGTGGGGTCAGAGACCCAGTTTACATACCCAAAAATGCCTTTGAAGTGGGGGAGACTTCAAAGAGTGGTTTTGAAGTGCAGGAGGTCCCTTTTCAGTACAGTTCTGTTTGCCAGCGTCGCAGTACGGGGTTTGGCAGTCCATTGTGTGAGGGCAGGCCACTAGCCTTTGAAATGTAATTGTCATGCCCTCTACTCTTCCAGCCCAGGAAAACTCATTCAGTATGCAGATGAGTGAAGGTGTGACTGAGTATCCTGTGTTTGTGGTTGTCTGGGTGAAATGCACAAGGGAGCTGTCAACCAGCCCATCCCAGCCCAGATGTGGATACAGGCTGTGTGGCACAGATGGATTTTAAGTACAGAGAAATGCTCACTTTCTGAAAGTGGCATTTCTAAAATAGTAATATAAAATCCAACCTCACCAATAAGCAGGATTTTCTATTACCATTCTGGCCATACTAAACATGACCTGTCTACCCCTTTCTGAACAGAATCGACCTCTCAAACAGTATACAAGGGTAGCCCTAATGCTAGCCTACGAAAGCACACACCTCACAGTAGTGGAAAGCACATTTAGTTTTCAACAACCAGGGCATATAAAACAAACAGGTATATGTCCTACCTTTTACCTACATAGTGGCTTATATGTAGAAAAAGAGGAGTTTAAGGATTGGCAAGTACTTTTAAATGCCAAGTCGAAGTGGTAGTGAAACTGCACACACATGCCTTGCAATGGCAAGCCTAAGACATGGTTATGGGGCTATGTGTGTAGGTGGCATAATTAGTGCTGCAGATTCACTAATAGCATTTAATTTACAGGTCCTGGGCACACGTAGTGCACTTTACTAGGGACTTAGAAGTAAATTAAATATGCCAATTGGGTATGAGCCAAGGTTACCATGTATGAAGGGAGAGAGCAGGTGCTGCACTGAGCCCTAAAACCAGCACAAATAGAGTCAGAAAAGTGAAGGGAGGCAGGCAAAAAAGTTGGGAGATGACCACACTAAGGCTGCCAGGTCTAATAGTCTGTACTTACCCCCTTGTGGCTTCTGTGCTCCTTCAAATGCCTATCCAACTCAGGGTAGGCCACCACTAAAATGCCGTCTATTAGGTGGTCATGGTCCGATGGGCACCCCGTCCTCGTTGGGAGGACATTCCCAGATGGGCCTCTGTGGTCTTCCAGGCCCAGCATCTCAGGTCCTTCCACCTCTTCTGACACTGGGTGCTCCACCGGCTGTGGACCCTCAGATTCTACACTTTCTTGGCAATGGCACGCCAAATCCCCTACTTCTGATGGGCGTTGAACTGCATGGATGACAAAGACCAGAAAGAATGTCATGTTCACATGTACCACACTAAAACAAGCAGAGTAATTTACAAGTCAGTTCAGCAAGCCAAACACAGACTGTCTCGACCATCCACTCCACTGACAGATGAACATATACAGTAAGGGCATATGTGAGCTGGAAACAGGCAGACAACATGCATCTCCAGAACCAGTGGTCATGTTATCACATATGACCAGACGCCCAACACATATGAAGAAGAGTTTTCTCAGGCAAAGTCTGTCATAACACCTCCAATAAGCATGTGCAACAGTCACAAGGAGGCACAGGAAACATACATGACACACTCTCTACAATGTCTTGGGACTCTAACACTGTCACCAAACATTAGTACATGCCCAGGAAGTTACCCATTCTAGCTCAACTTTAGCACCCAAAGAACTTTAAGGACAAAATCTGAAACATCACCCATCAGTCTTTACTTAGCATATCAAAGAATAGTCTAGCTAATGAGACATATGTGCACATGGCGCATTTATTTGCTCCTCTGGTGCACCATAGAGCTGTTCATTCAGGGGTAGGACCTCCTTTACCAGCTTCTCCAGCTCCTCAGGTGAAAAGCCAGGTGCCCTATCACCTGTAGGATGTGGCATGAATGCTCCCAGAGGCAGTACACAGTAGCTCGGTATTTCTGGCAGCAGTGTTGTGAGTCAAGTGAGAGATGCAATATGAAATGGTGGTCATATCCCCCATAAAAGATACCGTCACCGCCAGCGGACATCGCCATTGACCCTAGACCGCCATAGACAGCAGTGTGTTCCAAAGGCAATGTCCACTGCGGTAATATCCGCCCACCGCCATTTTATTTGTGGTACACTGTTCTGGTTTTCCTAATGGTCGAACAGTGCCTGCTGGAAGTTGTGTGCTGTCAGTCCCTGTACTACCCCCCCATTCACAGACACTGTGCCCCAATTTGAATTTAGTTGACATGTGGGATGCCAGAGACGGGTATTCAGAGAGTTGGAAAAGGGGTGGTGAGTGGGTTGGCAGTTAAGATATCAAATGTTGATCAGTTAGCATGCAAGGCAAAACTTTCGGGCAACATCATAGGTGTTCGGACTTACCCGACTCCACTCCCCCAAGTATTCCTTTCAAGCCCTCATGATGCAGGATGGCCAAGACCTTCCCCTCCCATGATGTGAACATTGGGGGGGGAGGAGGAGGCGAGGGAACACCGCCAGTCTTGCTGAATACCAGCTGGTGCCTGGTGGCCATGGAACTGACCTTCCACCTGAGGTCATTCCACCTCTTCCCGATGTCCTACCGTGTGCGTGGTAGATGCCTACAGAATTCACCCTATCGACTATTCTTTGCCATATCTCCATTGTCCTGGCAATAGTAGTTTTCTGGACTTGGGCTCCAAATAGGTGTGGCTCTACTCTGATGATTTCGTCCACCATGACCCTCAACTCATCGTCAGTGAAACAGGGATTTTTTTGTAAGGACATAGTGGTGCTGGATGACACAGAAAAGTGATGAAGAAAGATGATGAGGTGTGGGTATTGTGTTGTGAGTGAGGGACGGTCGGTGTCTGATGTGTAGGGCACTAATTTGTGTGATGGGGATGTTGTGCAGGTGTGGAATGAGTGGTATTTGAAGAGTGTAGGGATTCCTAACTTATGGTTTGCAAATTCTATTTGCGATATCTATCTTGCTTTGTGTGGTGTTCTGGATGCAAAGGATTGTGGGGTGTGAAGGGGTGTGTTTTATAGTGCAGGTTGAATGTGTATTGGGTTTGTGGATGTGTATCAGTTGTGTTGGAATTCAAACTATCCAATGTGGTGTTGTGTATTACTGTGGTGACCGCCGACCGATGCAGTTAGCACCACCATTGGTTCTCCGCCATGGAAGAACTGCTACTGTGATTTGTGGCTCATAATAGATTGAGTGGATGTTTGACAGGTTGGCGGTGCTGGTGGTTGACTGCCTCTTTCCTGCCCTCCAGTGTTCTGGCGGTGTCAGGATTCTGGCTGTCTTTTGGTGGGCATGGCTGTGTAACTCGTAATACAGAGGTCTGTATGACTGCCAACATGCCTGTCTTTTGGGAGCCGCCACTGCTGCGGTCTTGCCGTCAGACCGCCAAACTCGTAACGAGGCCCTGTGGGCCTGATGCAAAGTCTGGGAGGCCACCAGTGTTCCTCCATGGTGAAGGACATTATGTTTGTCACCATGATGGAATAACTCCTGCTATAATTAGTGATCACTGCTGGCCCAGTAGTGATCTCTGTCCTTTCAGAGGAACCACCATAATTTCTGAAAGACTGCAGCAACTCACCAATCTTTTTTGTTTTTTAACAGTAAGCTCACAAAGAGTCAGTTGGTTTTCAAAAACAAAAAACGAATGACCCCCCCACACCCCAGGTTCTAGGGGTCTTTTTTCTTTTCCTTCTCTCCGGTACTGTGAGGTTTTTCTGGTGGTGATGGGCAGAAAGAAAATCAGGATATCTTCTTTGACAGTGTGAGTGGTCTGATATGTTCTCTAAGTAGTGCAAGTGGCCTAATATTCATACTCTGGTTGGCTCTACTCCATTGGTCTGTTGAACTAAGCTTTCTGATGGCAGAGCCAATGGGGCATCATGGTTGGAAAGATGCCAGGCCACCAAACTCTAATTATATTGGGCTGAACCAGAGATTGGCAGACAGGGTAGTAGGTCACTTTTGTGATGCACTAACCTCCAAATTGGGCCCTAAGTCATGCACACCTCTCTGACATGTACTCCCATTTCAGACAAAAAACTATTCTACTTGGCTGATTAGGCACTTGTTGCTTCTTCTGCAAAGGTCTTTATAGCATGGTTGGCCACCTTAATTAGCAGGACAGTTTACAGGTAGTGTCACAGACACAGCTTCCACATATATTAGTGTGACTGAGCATGTTGCTTCAAAAGATGCATGAACTTTAAGGCAGTAATGATGAGAATTACCCACAAGCCAAACACAGACTGTCTCGACCATCCACTCCACTGACAGATGAACATATACAGTAAGGGCATATGTGAGCTGGAAACAGGCAGACAACATGCATCTCCAGCGCCAGTGGTCAAGTTATCACATATGACCAGACACCCAACACATATGAAGAAGAGTTTTCTCAGGCAAAGTCTGTCATAACACCTCCAATAAGCATGTGCAACAGTCACAAGGAGGCACAGGAAACATACATGACACACTCTCTACAATGTCTTGGGACTCTAACGCTGTCACCAAACATTAGTACATGCCCAGGAAGTTACCCATTCTAGCTCAACTTTAGCACCCAAAGAACTTTAAGGACAAAATCTGAAACATCACCCATCAGTCTTTACTTAGCATATCAAAGAATAGTCTAGCTAATGAGACATATGTGCACATGGCGCATTTATTTGCTCCTCTGGAGCACCATAGAGCTGTTCATACAGGGGTAGGACCTCCTTTACCAGCTTCTCCAGCTCCTCGGGTGAAAAGCCAGGTGCCCTATCACCTGTAGGATGTGGCATGAATGCTCCCAGAGGCAGTACACAGTAGCTCGGTATTTCTGGCAGCAGTGTCATGAGTCAAGTGAGAGATGCAATATGAAATGGTGGTCACATCCCCCATATAAGATACCGTCACCGCCAGCGGACATCGCCATTGACCCCAGACCGCCATAGACAGCAGTGTGTTCCAAAGGCAATGTCCACTGCGGTAATATCCGCCCACCGCCATTTTATTTGTGGTACACTGTTCTGGTTTTCTTAATGGTCGAACAATGCCTGCTGGAAGTTGTGTGCTGTCAGTCCCTGTACTACCCCCCCATTCACAGACACTGTGCCCCAATTTGAGTTTAGTTGACATGTGGGATGCCAGAGACGGGGGGTATTCAGAGAGTTGGAAAAGGGGTGGTGAGTGGGTTGGCAGTTATGATATCAAATTTTGATCAGTTAGCATGCAAGGCAAAACTTTCGGGCGACATCATAGGTGTTCGGACTTACCCGACTCCATTCCCCCAAGTATTCCTTTCAAGCCCTCATGATGCAGGATGGCCAAGACCTTCCCCTCCCATGATGTGAACGTTGGGGAGGAGGAGGCGAGGGAACACCGCCAGTCTTGCTGAATACCAGCTGGTGCCTGGTGGCCATGGAACTGACCTTCCACCTGAGGTCATTCCACCTCTTCCCGATGTCCTACCGTGTGCGTGGTAGATGCCTACAGAATTCACCCTATCGACTATTCTTTGCCATATCTCCATTATCCTGGCAATAGTAGTTTTCTGGACTTGGGCTCCAAATAGGTGTGGCTCTACGCTGATGATTTCGTCCACCATGACCCTCAACTCATCGTCAGTGAAACAGGGATTTTTTTGTGAGGACATAGTGGTGCTGGATGACACAGAAAAGTGATGAAGAAGGATGATGAGGTGTGGGTATTGTGTTGTGAGTGAGGGACAGTCGGTGTCTGATGTGTAGGGTACTAATTTGTGTGATGGGGATGTTGTGCAGGTGTGGAATGAGTGGTATTTGAAGTGTGTGGGGATGCCTAACTTATGGTTTGCAATTTCTATTTGCGATATCTATCTTGCTTTGTGTGGTGTTCTGGATGCAAAGGATTGTGGGGTGTGTTTTATAGTGCACGTTGAATGTGTATTGGGTTTGTGGATGTGTATCAGTTGTGTTGGAATTCAAACTATCCAATATGGCGTTGTGTATTACTTTGGTGACCGCCGACCGATGCAGTTAGCACCACCATTGGTTCTCCACCATGGAAGAACTGCTACTGTGATTTGTGGCTCATAATAGATTGAGTGGATGTTTGACAGGTTGGCGGTGCTGGTGGTTGACTGCCTCTTTCCTGCCCTCCAGTGTTCTGGCGGCGTCAGGATTCTGGCTGTCTTTTGGTGGGCATGGCTGTGTAACTCGTAATACAGAGGTCTGTATGGCTGCCAACATGCCTGTCTTTTGGCAGCCGCCACTGCTGCGGTCTTGCCGTCAGACCGCCAAACTCGTAACGAGGCCCTGTGGGCCTGATGCAAAGTCTGGGAGGCCACCAGTGTTCCTCCATGGTGAAGGACATTATGTTTGTCACCATGATGGAATAACTCCTGCTATATTTAGTGATCACTGCTGGCCCAGTAGTGATCTCTGTCCTTTCAGAGGAACCACCATCATTTCTGAAAGACTGCAGCAACTCACCAATCTTTTTTGTTTTTTAACAAGAAGCTCACAAAGAGTCAGTTGGTTTTCAAAAACAAAACACGAATGACCCCCCACATCCCAGGTACTAGGGGTCTTTTTTCTTTTCCTTCTCTCCGGTACTGTGAGGTTTTTCTGGTGGTGATGGGCAGAAAGAAAATCAGGATATCTTCTCTGACAGTGTGAGTGGTCTGATATGTTCTCTAAGTAGTGCAAGTGGCCTAATATTCATACTCTGGTTGGCTCTACTCCATTGGTCTGTTGAACTAAGCTTTCTGATGGCAGAGCCAATGGGGCATCATGGTTGTAAAGATGCCAGGCCACCAAGCTCTTATTATATTGGGCTGAACCAGAGATTGGCAGACAGGGTGCTAGGTCACTTTTGTGATGCACTAACCTCCAAATTGGGCCCTAAGTCATGCACACCTCTCTGACATGTACTCCCATTTCAGACGAAAAACAATTCTCCTTGGCTGATTAGGCACTTGTTGCTTCTTCTGTAAAGGTCTTTATAGCATGGTTGGCCACCTTAATTAGCAGGACAGTTTACAGGTAGTGTCACAGACACAGCTTCCACATATATTAGTGTGACTGAGCATGTTGCTTCAAAAGATGCATGAACTTTAAGGCAGTAATGATGAGAATTACCCACATTCACCGGTGGTTGAACATAGTAAGACACCCATGGTACAACCCTATATCAACGGCTCGAAGCAAGCAGTCCAAAGAATGACATCAAAGGAGCATGAATTCTATCTTGTTTCCCTTGGGATACCATCATTTATCTAGTATCTAATCCAGACCTTAGTCAGGCAGAACTGCCTCCTGCAGCAAACAAGCACATTTTGGGTTTTGCGTATATACATATTTAAGCTGGGTGTAATCTAAAAACATACTCCTACTGCAAGCACTGCCTAGTGGACCAATATACAATACAATTGAATGGACATTCAACAGTAATTTCTGATTAGGAGGTGTTAAACCTGCTCATGTAACATAGGCTGCAGATGGCAGCATCTTGATGAGTATTTAGAGTGCACAATGGAAAGACAAAAGCGTGAAACTAACACTCTCTAATTCAAAACCTGATAATCTCATTTCACCCCTTTGAAAGGCCACTTCACTAAGATCTCAATTTAGTAGTGGCATTAGTAAGCAAATTATGCATGTAATGTTCATTATGTTTGTGTAGGTACTTCACCAACCTGTTATTTTTAGTATATTATATTTTATTGGTGGAATTTAATTTAAAAGCTCAGGATTCATCTCTTTAGGAAACAATACCTTTTAAAAGTGGGCAACTCAACAAATTATCCGGGAGAGCCGAGCCAGAGATGAGCCAAGGGACTGGCTTGGCTCTTAGGGCCTGGGAATGTGCATCATGCAACAAACATCAGGTCAAAACAATATTTCTTTAACATGCTGAAACATTTCTCCTACGTACATCAGATCTTATTTAAGTATTTATTAAGTGTTAGCTTTTAAACACAAATTTAGACACATTCCTATCCCCCACCTTGAACACTTTGCCATTAGCAAACCAATAGGAGAGTCATTTTTCATGTGTGTCCTATATGGGGCCTACATTCGTGCTATAGATAGTATAATACTTTCAGGTGGTTCTCTTAAATCAAACACAGAAGGTTTTTGTACACCAGACATTCAAAACTCACATATGTGAAGTTTTTTCTGTCATCTATTAATAAAGAAAAAGGAAGCCTCTAAAATAAAATATTTGAGTAGGATCACACAACATGGCCAAGAAAGCAAGTTGGCATTGCTCCTAGGCTTTCTGCTTTCTCATTGTGCATTTCAGCCACTCAGTGGGTATATTTATGTCTCCATTTCTAACTTCAAATGGTAATAGTTTGCTTTAAATTCTGTCTTATTATACATCAGGCCCTCTGTTCAGTGGCCCCTTGCTCTTATGGTGGTTTCACGCTCTACAAAATCCCAGCACAAACATATATGTTCATTAATTACATTTTAGCTTATTAGGCTTTACACTCTCCATAAAAATATATTCACAGCAACCTTTAATAGAAATGAAAGAAGACATATGTACCGTGCTAGCTCCTCTTTTTGGGGGGTGGGGTTGCTAGAGCTCCGACCCACCACTTCTATAGGCCACTAATTGCTTTATCTTTTACATGAAAACAAATGATCTCATAGATCACTTGATTGTATGTAAAAAGCTGTAATGTCAAAGAGTAGAAGAGGTTTCCATATGTCAGGCAGTGGCTGTTACAGTGAGCCTCACACAGTTTAGTCTCACACAGTCATAATATATAATTGACATGCTGCACTAGTGTTACACAGTGCAGCATGTCAGATAATTGTGCTATAGGGCTTGCCAATCATACACCCTCTTGCCCTATCAGAACTCAAAATAGAGTTCCCAAGGAGGGAGTGTCATTGTTGGGAGCCTTAGAACGAAACTGCGGTGAACATTTCTACGTACCGACTTAGTCCCTGTTTTGGAAGTTGAAAATCTCTAGCAGGATGAGGTAGGAGGCTGTAGCCGAAGACAGTTCAATGAGGATGGATACACCTTTCGCAAAGGATTGCTGAACAGGATTTGGTGCTGCAGAGAAGAATGTAGCAAGAGCAGCTGCAAAGTCAGGCAAACTGGCGATGAACCTTGGATGGGTGGATAGACTGCACTCTCCTCCTAGTTCTCAGAGCAGTATTTTGCCAAAATGTTGCAGGTCCTCAGTTTTGGATTTTGGCCATCTGGGCACCTTTAGCACCACAACCAAGGGTCCATGACCGGTGGGACACCACTTGAGGGTTCAGGACTCATTCAAGCTGGGTCCATTTGTAGTTTCAAGATGGGTGGGGCCTATTGTGTCCCTTAGGAGTCGTTGGAGTCACTCTCGTAGTCCTGGGTTCAGATAAGAATGCAGGGCTCAAACAGCAAGGCTGGCCTATGAGCGTTCAAGGCAGGCTCCAAGCAGCAAAGCAGTCTTGCAGAGTGCACAGCAGTTCACAGCAGCAGGCAGTCCTTTGAGAGTCCATTCCACAAGTCCAGAAGTAAGCGCAAGAGTGGGTCTGAGGGGCCTAGTTTTCTACCTAGTGCTCTTCCTCTGGAAGGTGCAAGAAGCTTCTAGAAAGTTTATTTGAAGTGCATTGATTTCTTCCTGTGCCCTAGCTCCATGCTGGCTGCAGTGGCAATGTAGAGGTGATAAGTCCTTTCTGTGGAGCCTATCCAGTTGTAAGTGGGGCTGGGCTCAGCACCACCCCCCCTCATCCTGCCAATACATGGCCCATTCAGGCACACCTAATCCCTCTATTGTTTGTCTTCCTGGGAGGAATTCACAAAGTCTAATTGTCAGTTACCCCAGTCATGTGACCCAAGATAGGCTGCAGCCACAAAAGGGCAGGAAAATGCTAACCTTCTAAAAATGGCATTTTCAAAATTGTAATTGAAAATTCGACTTTAGCATTAAAGAGAATTCTTCATTCCACTTCATGTATACCAAACATGAACTAGTTACCTGGTCCCGATCAAATGTTAGCACTTATTAAATGTAATAAGGAAACCCAGTGTTATACTATGGGACAGTTAGGCCTCACAGTAGAGAAAAACTAGTTTGGGAGTTTTTCACTACCATTACATATAAAGTGTAACAATACATATCCAACCTGTTAATTACAATGCATCCTGCCCAATGGGCTAACAAGGGCCTACCTCAGGATCAAATCAAATCAAATCATTAACATGTATAAAGCGCGCTACTCACCCGTGCGGGTCTCAAGGTGCTAGGGGGAAGGGGTTACTACTGCTCGAAGAGCCAGGTCTTGAGGAGTTTCCGGAATACGGAGTGGTCCTAGGTGGTCCTGAGGATGGTGGGGAGGGTTCCAAGTCTTGGCCGCCAGGTAGGAGAAGGACCTCCCACCCGCTGTGGAGCGGCGGATGCGAGGGACGGCGGCGAGAGCGAGGCTGGTGGAGCGGAGAAGACAGGTGGGGGCGTAGAAGCTGAGGCGGCGGTTGAGGTGTTCTGGTCCCTTGTTGTGGAGGGCTTTGTGTGCGTGGGTGAGGAGTCGGAAGGTGATCCTTTTGCTGACGGGAAGCCAATGCAGGTGTCTTAGGTGGGCGGAGATGTGGCTGTTGCGGGGTATGTCGAGGATGAGGCGGGCGGAGGCGTTTTGAATTTGTTGCAGACGTTTCTGGAGTTTTGCGGTGGTCCCAGCGTAAAGGGTTTTGCCGTAGTCCAGGCGGCTAGTGACGAGGGCGTGGGTCACGGTCTTTCTGGTGTCGGTGGGGATCCAGCGGAAGATCTTCCGGAGCATGCGGAGGGTGAGGAAGCAGGAGGAGGATACGGCGTTGACTTGTTTGGTCATGGTGAGAAGTGGGTCCAAGATGAAGCCGAGGTTGCGAGCGTGGTCTGAAGGGGTCAGTGCGGTGCCAAGGGCCGTGGGCCACCAGGAGTCGTCCCAGGCGGTTGGGGTGTTACCGAGGATGAGGACTTCCGTTTTGTCTGAGTTCAGTTTCAGATGGCTGAGTCTCATCCAATCTGCGACGTCCTTCATACCATCTTGCAGGTTGGTCTTTGCGCTGGTGGGGTCCTTGGTGAGGGAGAGTATAAGTTGAGTGTCGTCGGCGTAGGAGGTGATGATGATGCTGTGCTTGCGTACGATGTCGGCGAGGGGGCTCATGTAGACATATGTGGGATAAAAAAGGAGTTAAAAGCTTGTCAAGGGGGCTATATTGCTGAGTCGAATTAGCAGTTTAAAGCTGCATTCAGGCTGCAGTGGCAGGCCTGGGACATGTTAGCCTTATCTTATTATAGATGGCAGCTTCGGTTGTTGCTCTAAACAAATTCAAACCTGCACCATATTAAACTCACATCTGGATGCAGCCTGAGTGAGTGCCGAACTCCAACGTGGTGCCCTACCAGCCCTGGACCCTTGGTTGCCATGCTAATGGTGCCTAAAGGGTCACAATCCAAAAATGAGGTCTTGGAAACTTTTTAGCCAAAAACTGCTCCGAGCACCAGGATGAGACCGAGACCAACCTGCTTACCTATCCTCCCAGGTTTCAATACCAGTCGGGCTAAATTTGTAGCTGCTCCCACTATGTTCTTGCAGCAACAAGTCCTGCCCACCGTCCCTCGCCAAATTGGTACCTGGCCTCATGGAACTGTCTTTGACTACATCCTCCTGCGTTGTCCCACTGGAGATTTTCAATGCCCGAATGTAGAAATCTTCACCGCGGCTTTGACCCAAGGCTTCTCAACATTGACTCTCCATCCTTGAACACCGCTTGCAGCCTTGCTCTGCAGAATTTTATGTTTTCAGAACACTTTTCATGAAACTTCTGAGTCCAAAGGTAAACACTGACGAGGACTAATTTACTTATTATAGCCAAAAAAATATCCATTGCGGTCTACCATATTTTTGGACTTTGACCTGGTCTTACATAACTAGATATCTGCGGTTGGCACTTTAATCTTTTGGGCACTAGTTTTCACTAAAAAATGCAAAAAAAGTCATATCCACCAGTTCTACAGATAGAATTTTTGTCATTTTGGTGTCAAATGATCTATTAAAATTGACTCTATTTTTCTAAATGTACTATTTTTTCTAAATTGGTGTGGCAATTTTATTTTGTGTTTTCACTTTGTCACTGTTTATTTGCTGCATAAATACACATTGCCTTTTTGTGCCAAGCTACTTAAGGTTAAGTACAGGTTAATTTAATGACTTTTTGTAGTTCCTCCCTCAAGGGATTGTGGTTGTTGCTTGACCAGGGCTCACACCCCAATCAAGCAACAACCAAATTTCTAACAGCGCATTATACTCAGGTCAAACCATTTCCTCCCACCACTTTAAAAGTCTGCCAGCTGTCACTGCTTAAGCAACAACTGAAATGTGAAATTTTGTATCTTTTTTGTAATTCCTTTAGAAGCTGATCTATCCCCAATTCTACTTCAGGAGTGCTGGAGATAAGAAGAAGTTTATAGCTGAACTAAGTGGTCCATAGTCGTTTACTAAGAGGGTAGGACGAAGGAAACATGTTAGAGCAAACCCCTATTTGGGTCTCGAAATGAGCAGGCACGTGTGTGCCTGATCACAATTAAATTGGTAGTCACATCCTCATTTACTGCCATCAACCTCACCTCTGTTGCACTCGAATAAAGTGTGGGTGCTTGGACTGCTGATTTCTATCAGATAAAACCTGACGAAAACTGGAAGTGCAAAGAGTCGACATTTCCGTTATGGTCTCCTCGGAATGAGGGAAAATATGTATGTACGTGACAGCATCCCTCAGTGCAAGGTCTAGAACTTAGAATTTATTACAATTTGTGCACCACTAATAACGCTCCCTGCACTAATTGTAAATAAATAGGAGGTTAGCAAATTGCACCAATGAATACAAATGGGGCCTGATTTAAGAGCGCCGCTAAAGTGACTTTTTACAAGTGCCATATTTATAAAGTGGCGCAATGCATGTGTTGAGCCACTGTGTAAACCCTTGTGCCACATTATGCCTGCCCCAGAGCAGGCGTTAAAAGGGGGCATGCATTGAATACAAAGGGTCCCTATATACTCTGCAGGAGTAGCGCCAACACTCCTGCAGAGTAAATCAATAGCATCAGGGATCCTGAATCTATTGCCCCTTACCCTGTGCACACATAGTGGCGGTAGGGGCGCTAAGGGGTGCTGGGTGCAGCACCACTTTTCTCAAATCAACTCCATAGTTTTTATCAGGTTCTTAGCTTGAAAAGGCTTTACAATAAATTTGAGAACATAATTTTTACAAAGTGCCTGTAAAATAAAAGTTGGCCCACAAGGTTATCCTAAATCTGAAGACCAGTGACAGGAATATTTTAAATGAAACATAATTATGGTCTATTATTCCTGCATATTGTTCACCAGAAACTTTGTAAAAGATTAGCTATAAAGAAGCATAATGTAAAGACAGGATTTTCTAGGTGGTAAGTCCTGTGCGAAAGTCAGACGGAGTGTGAGACACGTTCACTTATTTTTGGCATTTGATATAGGATAGACACAGCTTCAAGGAGCACAAGCCGTTAGACCATTCTGAGAATAAGGCTGATACAATATCGCATCAAAGGCAGAATGATTTACAATTATTGTATTTCTTACTTGATTAAATGGTGATTTATAAAAGAGGTACGCATGAGTGGTAGTTTGCGAAGCCTGACATCAAATCAAACTGAAAGGTATTTTCCTACATTAATAAAATTACCATGTTTGGGTTATTTACCAATGATTTAGAATGGATGAGAATGTAAAGCAGACTTCTTGCATCGTGAAACAAAAGCTTTTTCATCTAACCGAATCTCACCCATCTTTTAAAACAATTTAGTTAAGAGGCAGTAAATGTTTCACAAATTAGCATGTTTAAATGTGACCGAAATCAGATTTGTCAAGTTTGCCTATGGAAATTAGTTTTTGCTATGGATTTTTTTCTGAAGTAACTGTCACACACTTTGATGAGTCAACAGAAAATAAAGTAATAACATGTTCGGAGATCAGTTGTGGTGTTAATTTAATAATATCAAGCAGTCCTGACAGCATAACTGTAAAATGCATACATTAACGTCCTCAACTATTGCAATTTTTTAAGAACACTGATGGACAATATTGTTCCCGGATCAGGATTTGCAAGACAGAGGAACAGACAAAGAAAATAATGAATGAAGAGCCCTAACATTTAAGGAAGTGTTAGACCTATATTTTGTACTGAGAAAAATGCCCCAACTTGTTGAAAGAATGAATAGGTTCGTGCTTTGGGGTGCATGTGATATGAGGTGATGTGTGTAAGTTGGGTGACATGGAACAGTAGACTCAGTTGCACACACTGAGACCCAGATTTACAAGAATCTGGCCCATCAGTACTGATGTACCAGATTTCTTGCGTCCCCCCCACCATCACGTAACAACACCATGGGTGCGCCATATTTGCAATACTGCGCACCCACATGGTAGGCCAATAGCTTTTAACTTTTTTTAAGCTATTGTGGTGCTTTGCTCCACTAGCATCCACAATTTTTACGCTAGTGGAGCAAAGTGCACGGAGGCCCATTGATTTAAATGGGAGCGTTCTTTTACTGACTGCTTTGAACAGGTGTTAAAAAGTTTGCTAAAAATGGTGCAATGAAACCTTGTAGATTTCATTTCTCCATTTTTGATGGCCTTATAACGCCAGAAAGACCCCCCTTACATGCATTATGCCTGTCACAGGCATATTATGGTGCAAGGGGTTGCGAAGTGGCGCAATGCATGCATTGGGCCACTTTGTAAATATGATGCCGCGTTTTTTGCCTTGTTAAGCCACATTAGGGTAAAAAAAAATATGCTAATGTGGTGCAAGGAGGCACTAGGGCCTTGTAAATCTGGCCCTGGATACCATAACAAATGTCCATGAGAAAATGTTTTCACTTTGTAGTATGGATGATCTCCCGTACACCAAGGTAAGGTGTAGAGACTTTATTATGTCTCAACGTAGAGAGAGAGAGAGAGCCCATGACTACACATCCTGCCTCGCCGGTATCGCTGACATCCAACTTCCTGCTCTTCAGAACACCAACAATGCAAGAGGCAGAACGTGGGACAACATTAAACATAAACAAACAGTGTTTCGTGGCAAGGCACGAGATATAACATTGTACATACAATACACATACCACACTCTTCCTTTTTAGGGCTTTGCTGCATTCAGCTTTAGTTGTCTTGAGACAGAACTTTCGGTTCGAGCACAAAACGTATAGGCTCATATGTCTACTTTTTTTGTGTCGCATGTGCATCATTTTTTGACGCAAAAGTGGCACAAACTTAAAAAATACAATTGTATGTTGTAAGTTTGTGCCACTTTTGCATCAACCAATGTCGCAAATACGGCGCAAAAAAGTATAAGTGTGGGCCATAGTTTATACTATACTTGATGGGACTCTTTATTTTCGATTGAGCACTTCAGGTGAGTGCATTAGTTTCCTTGCTCTCTTCGGCTCCTTTTTTCTTTCCTTCCACCCACTCTCTTGATCTCCCTCCCCATCCCCTGATACTCCCTGGTCTGCTTCTTTGTCCCACTCCCCTACCCACTCTCCATGTTATTTATTTTAATTTTATTTTTTTGCATAAAAGCCCAACAGATGTTAAGTGCTTCAAGACTGCACAGATACTTTTTAGGCTTTACCTCTGTTATTTACATGTTTATATTTTAATCTTTAAGAGTGGATTGTGGAGAGGGCAGCTTTCTTGACAGGGTGAGATGTAGTAGGGATCCAGGTGCACCTCCAGGAAGAGAGAGCTTCAACCAGATGAATCCTGGAAAACCTCTCTTTTGCCGCCCTCCTCTCATCCTCCATTTGTCCTTTATTTCCCTCCTGATGTGTGTCCCAGTGAGCACCCTTCCACAATACATTATCCGCACCTCTTGCCACAAGATTGCCTTCTCTGCTCTACTGTGGGTGCATGGAGTGCTCTACAATAAATGTCATTAAAAGGGTGGTCACCTCACTAGTGAAATGTCTCTTCCTCTTCAGAGTTGATGACTGCATTTTAGAGGTGGAGTGAAATTCCTAGTGGCTGCAGGGTCATGTAGTCCAAGTCAAAAAGGTATAGCTTAGTGTGTGGTCTGCATTTCTGAGGTTTGGAGCTATGGGTTTCACTGTGTGTGATTTGGGTCATCTGTTTAGTACTTGCCTATTTCCTTCCATTCAAAGGTCTCCACCTAGAGGGTGGCACACTCCATCTCTGTGCTGGAGGTTTCACCCTACATATGGAGATGTTTGCTAAGAAGGCAGAATGTAAAAAAGGTCATAAAGTTACTAATAGTTTATGGTTAAAATGTATGTTGTAGGAAACAACACTTCTTCAACTGAGGGGGTGTAGGCATGCCAGTCTATACTTAGGTGTAAATCTTCACTCAGAAATGGTGAATAGTGAAAAAACGTAGAGTTACACCTAGGTATATTAGTAAGTATATCTACATGTGCATGTTTACCTTTGTGAATCAGTTCCACTGATTTGTGAAAGAAAACCTAAAAACTGGGGCAATGCGTTCTTGGTGACATGAAGTCATTTGGCAAGATTATTCAACTACAAAATTGTGGTAAAAATATGGCTTGGGAAATAAAATAACGTGGTGATATGTTAGTCTTTGTATCTGTTTAACAGTTTGAATTTGTGTATAAAACAACTGCCTTTTATTATTTTAACAAGGTGAAATAAATTGTTGAAAGCATTATTAAATAATTTACATGACTATATGCTTAAGTGCACTTCCATGAAAACTGTTTCATTCATCACTCAAAAAAAGTGAATTTTCGGTCACATTTTGGTTTCTAAATAGTTTTATACATTGCAAACCTAAGAACGATTTCCAAATACATTTTTGGGAGGAAACAGATACAGTAACCATATTTCATTTCTAGCTCTGTAGAGCCCATAATGCAGAAGGATTTGTACACCTGTTAAGTTGCTGTAGAAAACATCTGGTGATTTTATTTTAAAATATAGCCTCTGTGACAAGTACCTACAAGCTTCCCTTTGTAGGTTGTGGCACTGTGGAGTTATGGATGAAAGTACAGGATGTGAACAACCTGTTCATGAAGGAGAAGTTTTGTTTTGGAAACTGGAAATTGTGTTTGTGGCTTTTTAGAACTATTTTAAGAAGGACTCCTGGACAAATATGAAAGGATAAATATATGTCTTTTATTGTGGGCCCACGAGGATGAAAGAATGTGATTCTGAAAGACTATAGGAATATCTAATAAGAGCTACATAAGCTCAATATATTCAAAGTCTCTGCTAAGTCCTGTATTCTTAAATGAACCCTTTCAATTGAAGGAGGGCCATTGATAAACTCAAGACTCCTTAGCTTTCTTTGACTTCCCCCTGAAATTATCACCCAAAATCTGGGAGCTAAAATATAGTTTGCCCGCTATGCTCCCCCTACAGCCTAAGGACAGATAACATAAAATGACTTATTTTCTTCCCCAAGGGCTTATTTGAATTCTTGCTCTAGACATTAATTAACCTCTGCAATGTGTGCATCTGCCAGTGCCCACTCTACCTTCCCAGTGGTCAATGCTGAGAAGGCTTGTGAAGGAACTACTAGTACAAGCACCAGAAGCTTCCTTAGTTTTAATCTAAGGTTGGACTAAAGCAGAATCACTTCCACTTCAGCCATCACCACCCCCACACCCATCTGTGACACTGACCTGCCATATGGTGCACTGACATTATAGATGGAAAGTGAAGCTAGTGGGTTCTTTTAGTGCCCTCTGGTTTCACGTTTTGGGGTGTACAACTCTACATCCCCTGCACTAATCAAGATGGAGGAGCGATATTGGACACAGGACAATATTCCCTTTCAAATGCTGTCTATTCTTAGTGGATTTGTTCTTGGGCCCGAGTGGTCCTGAGGCATAGACCTTTTGTTCTTCCACACCTCCCCAGCACAATAAGCCTTTCTCTCCCACCAGGGTGGTGAAAGGGGAACATAGTCCACCAAACATGAGACACGTTATTTGGAAGGTGTGGGGGAGGTGGCCCACTATGTCACAGGGTCATGCACCCTCCCCCCCCCAAATAGGCAGACAGTCTTTGCCCCCAATCTGAACCACAGTAGTGTACAACGCCCACTAAACACCTAGGAAATGTTTTTTTAAGAAATGTTTAGGGGAATCCCACCCTGACATAGGGCCATACCCCCAACTCAAAGAGGGCAATACAGTCTTTCTGCCTCGCCTGGGAGATGTGTTCTCCAGGGTAGAAAGCCCACTACACACCAGAGATATTTAGGCCACCTTTCTTGGAAGGGGTGTGTTGTAAAGCCCCTAAGGTCAGACTCCATCTTATGTAGGGTCGACTCCATGTTCATTGATGGAGGTTGCCATCTTCTCACACTTAAACAATGAAAGTCGCTGTCTTTTCCAATTTATGGAGAATCATCGTCATGTCTGACATTAAAAACATGTTTTGTTTTTCTTTATCTTTCTAAGAACTGTAAAACTGTCAAGCCATTTGATTGATGGCATTGATACAGCACTTGATGCGACATTCGTCTGGGTCAAATGTCTTCTTTCTACCCTGTTAAGGTTAAAAAAGAAAACATACAGACTGATAACCAAAGTAATGTAGTCTGAATTTACTTCCTTTTTCCTTGTATGTTCAAAAGGAAATGTCTGGGACAATCACCTTGATGCAAATAATCTATTTCAGACTTTCTAAACTTATGTCAGAAATTCTGATTTCTGATATGATTTAATGTATAAGAACTCCTGCTCGACCACTTGTCAGAAGTCCATCGCCCAGGTGATCGCTCGAGATTCTGCCAAACGGTCTCATCTACTGCCAGCACACTTCACGCTTTGCAAATGTTACATTTCACCAGAAGCCAATAAAGTTGAGTCCTGGAGGAAGACTGACTGACTGCCACTTCACAGGGAACATTGTTTTCACACCTTGCTGATAAAGATAGCCTTTGCTGTCAACAAGGTATGCAGTGTATCTCTTCTCCTTAAGAAACCCTAGACTACAAGTTGCTCTGCCTTCCACGCTCTCTTAGTGCAACACATAGAAGTAGGCATTAGGGTGTTAGGTTCTAGATGACATTTTAACCATGTTAGAAAGGTTCACTTTATTCTCAATATAACATGTCTTTTTGTTGTTTCTATAATATTCTGCATAGTTGTTTTAGACGCACTGAAAAGCAGATTATTCCTGCAGTAATAAATACTTTTACTTAAAAGTGTTCATTGGATAGTGAGGGGCTGCAATAACCTGACTTTCACATTCATCGCTGGTACATTGAAGCCAGTTCACCAATGTCACCTGTGGTGTGAAAGCATACTTTTTAAAGCTACGCCAAAGTCACACTTACGCAACAGGTGAGATGGGCACACAATAAAAGGCAACATAGTCTTCTGCCCCACCCTCATGGCCAGATGGGGATTATCCCCAAATTTGCCCCCCACGGGGGTAAAAATCTCACTAGAACCCAACGTTAATGATGTGGCCCAGACTGGCATGGGGAAACACCCACATACCAGAAGGGGCAATAGAGTCACTCTGCCCCCAATTGAGAATTCACCCATTATCTGCCTCCCCAGGGGAGGCAGGAAGCCCAATAGACATTGTGGATTTTACAGTGGGGCAGAAAAAAGGAGTGGGGTGTCTGATCCTGCCATTGCCCATACTGCCACCTCAAAAGGGCAACATTCTTTCTGCCCCCGAGGGGGAGATAGGTATTTGCCCCAATTTTCCCCAGGGGCAGAAAGCTCATTATACATCAGGGATTACATAATGGCACCATATAAAAGAGATGGGGTGGCCCTTCCTATTCTGATTTCTCAGATAAGGGCAAATGAGTCTTTCTGCATCCTGGGACAGAAAGGAAATTTGCTTGATTGAGGGTTTGTTTGTAATAGACCCCTAAGAAGGAGTGGAATGGCCACTAAACACCAGGGTTTTACCAGTGGGGGAAAAAAGGATGGGATGTCCTACCATGGCATTGGGTCATATCTCTGCACCAGATCCAGACCAACAGCCTTTCTGCCCCCAGGGGTTGATTGGGTATTTGCCACAATCCTGTCCTCATGTGGGAAAAAAAGCCCACTAGACACCAGGGATATACCTTTTTGTTCTAGGAAAAAATATAGGGTGTGGACAAGCTGCCCTGGCGTTGGCCCTATCCCCACCCGTAAATCCCCAACGGAAGTCCCTGACAATGCCCCTCGTTTGATCTGTTCCTGTTGTGGGCTGTAGTCCCAGCCACATATCTGGGCTAGTGTTTTTACTGGGACAAGTGTAGGAAAGCTGAGTGAAAGGAATTTTGTAAATCCCTGCAGATTCTGTAAGTTTTCATCACAAAAATGTTAAGAAAAATATGAATTTAAGCAAGGTTTGAAGTTTGAAGGGTATTGAGGGTAAGTCAAGATAGGGGGATTCTGGAAAGCCAGACCACACCAGAGTCCCCTCAGTGTCTAGTTCATAGGAATTTCTGGGTTTGATAGGTTTCTCTGGGTGGTGGTCGAGTCCAAGCACAAAATCCAAAGCTACCTACATTGCAAAAGAGTCAGTTTTGATTGGAAAAATGGGACTTGTCCAGATTTGTTTTTGACACCTTCCGATCATGGCTGCGGTCCCCTCCCACACACACACACACACAAGTTCGGTACTATTTTTATCGGAACATGTGAAGGAACACTGAGTGATGGGAAATTGGTGGATCCTCTCAGATTATGGAACTTTCTCCCACAGAAAAGGGATTAAAATGCATATTTTTGCCAAAGTTTGAGGTTTGAAGGGCAGATTTTTTTCTTTTGTACACATGTTTTTGGGACCTTTATTGAGGGTCAGCCTCACTCATGGTAGTTGTATATGAATGGGATCAATGTGCTTGCCACCACTGTCCACCTTTTAAAATGTCTTCTGCAGGGTAGCTAGGTTAAGGGGCACTGGGCTGCTTAAATGTGAACATATGTGCACATGTGTGGGCCCTCATGTGCAGGCTGCACAGAAAGGACCCTGCCATAGTAGGTGCTGACCTGAGATAGACTTTATAATATTAACGGGCATTCATAGATAGGCATTAGGGTTCACTGGATTATCCGTAGTGTCAGTATGTTATTTACATCTCTGGAACCTGAATTAAAGTACAGTTTTGCTTCACTTAGGCCTACACAATCCAGCAAGGTGTCAAACTGGGGTGAAACATACACAACAAGTTTGAATATGCAGGTCCCAATAATGTACATGCACATCCTATGGGTCATCCAGAATTGCCAATATTTCCAGCTCAGAATCAGATTTCAGGCCTTTTGACCTTCTACGGGGCCAACTTAATTATTCTACTACCCAGCAGCAGAAATAGATAGCCCCTGCACACCAAAAGAGCAATCATCAATTCTAGGTTCAGTTCCTAAAAAGGAAGGGTGGGGAGGAAATATGCATCTCGTAATTAGTTGTTACACTGCACCTGGATTGGGACTGCCCAGAACCACTGAATAAAGGATGAGGCCCAGTTAGTTGAAGCAGGCAGCCCTTTGAAGTTTGCTGGGAACGAATCGGGCAGTAATGTCAGCTAGGGGTGGGGCTGAGGTCCTCAGAATAGACTGTCACAGAGAAAGGTTGAGGACACCAAATTGGATTGTCCCAGAAGGCTGTGAAGGAGGTCTGGGACAGGGGTGGAGGCATGTTGTGACATCCTAAATTTGGCCAGAGGTACCTGGCATTTAGACCTTTCCACCAACACTTAAAACACCTGCAAGAGTCAGACAGTGAGCAAGACGCTGGACCTGAACGGCAGAAACACCATAGATAGATGGAAAGTGAAACCATCTGATTTGCAAATGGACTAAGGACTCTATCTGCGGCTGAAGCCCAGGCCTAGATTGGTCTCTCCAGAGCCAGTGGCGCTGACTCCCTTACACCCCTGAGGACGGGTTGGGGTTATATTTTAACTCCACTGCACCCGAGATGCCCTGCAACATGGCCAGGAGGCCAGAGGGTCTGTGGAGGGAAAAGCAGGGGAGAAGGCTGGCACAGGGAGCCAGTAGTCCGTTCTACCCGGAAGGTGCACCCTTTTAGATGCCAAAAGGACGCTGGTCCCATCCACACAAGTTGGGTACTGGTTTTATTAGAACAAGTATGGGAATGCTCAGTGGTAGGAAATTGGTGGATTCCTACAGATTTCGGTACATTGTCTCACAGAAGTATGAGGAAAATGGGTGTTTTTTGTCAAACTTTGAGGCCTGTGGGGCCTTATGGGTAAGATGCCATTATGAAATCAACGGCAGCCATACCATCCTAGACTCCCCTGCATGTTTAGTTTTCATATATTTTTGGGTTCTGTAGGCTTCCAGGCTGGTGTGGGGTCCAGGTCTCAATTCAGAAGCTAACCTTATCCCAAACGGAGTCATTTTTCTCACAGATATTTTGTTTCCATGGCATGTTTTGGGCTATTTTGTGTCACAGTCCCTTGGCCGAGTAACAAAGGTGAGGTACTCTTTTTATCAGGAGACACATGAGAATGCTAGGTTATATGAATTATGTGGATCCCCACAGTTTCCAGAGCTTTCTCTAATAGAAATGTGAGGAAAATGTGTGTTTTTAGCCAAGGCATGAGGTGTGTGCAGCCTTATGGGAAAGAAAACCTCATGTGATCCACATAAGTCACACCACTCTGGACTCCCCTGTATAAAAGATTTTCAGAAATGTCTGGATTTGATAGTTTTGTCTGGGTGATGGCTGACCTCAGGTCAAAATTCCACAGATACCCACAAAAAGTGTTGGATTTCATTGGGTGAAATGTGATTTCTCAAGATTGCGTTTTTGGGTGTTTTGTGTCAGGCACTAGGCAAAGTCATGTAAGGGGGTACCTTTTTATTGGGTTACATGTGGGAATATGGAATATTAGACATTTGTTATTACCAATTGGATTTCTTTGGGTTTTTGTGGCTTCCACATGCAAGCCAGGGTGCAGGAAAGAGCACATTTTGCAAAACGCCCTCAGAAGCACGATAGTGTGGGTAACCCTAAATTAAGACTCAAATAACTACTGGTCCTAAACTCAGGATTGTGTGCCCATTTCAGAAATGCATAGGTTTCCTTCATACTCATATTTTTAGTAATTAGATTTTACTGCATGAATGGCCACAGTACTCTATGAAAAATCATTATAAGCTGCGACTCAATTGTTGGCTCTATGTATCACATATTTTTGGAAAAACTACAAACCCTATATTTCCTTTCGACCACAAGAGTTTGACAGACACAATGTATATTGCTTTTTTAAATCGGCCAATGCAATAAAAATTACAGGTGAAAGCATTGTCACCAATTGCTATTTTTTCCTACACATTTTCATTAGTTTTTTTTAAATTTAAACAATTAGTTTCTTTGGGAATACTTTCAGAGATCTACACAAACGACCCCTCGCTGAATACAGAATTCTGTCTACTTTTCACACATGTTAACTCTTTGGATCAAGCATGTGTTTCTTACCTGTAGGTTAATGCACAAAAAGTACGAAAAATAGACTACCTCTTAAAATAAAACAAAACTGTGGTAAAAACTTTATATTTGATCCAAGCTGGGATGATGGTGATCCTAGCACTGCAACCTTTTTTTTAATTTTATTTTTTAAATATGCTTTCTTGTACAAAACTTCTTTCCAGTTTTCTCAACAACAAAAATGCAGCTATAATTTGGATATTTTCTCAGTGCCCTCCAGGGGAACCCTTAAATCATTGATTCTTTAGTATCCCCAGAATGTGGGGAAACAGGTGCTGCTGTTGGGGTTTATGTATTTCCTTTAGACAGTGACACAAAAGTAGACTTGGTGTGGGCAACATGGGTCATCCTGGCAGGATGCCCCACTTACATTTCAGAAGGCTTGCCTCCAGCACATACAAAGGAAGTTGACACTAGTGTTTTGTCACCCCAGACTTCTTGGAGTCTTGACAGGGGAACATAAGAACCAGCTCCCTTCTTCTCAGACTACCTGAGTGACTCCATGGGACAGTTGGCTTACATCCTGTCTGAGCTATAGGGATACAACAAGGTCAAGAGGCCTCCCTGCAACTTGTAAGATGGCCAGCTGCACTGGGCCTGCCTGGACCTGCAACTGGACCTCTCTAGTCCCTGCTGGCCTCTGCCGGAGTGAGTTTTTGATCCCTAAGAGGTGCCTACCCAGTTCCTAAACCCTTTTCTGGCATTAGCCAATCTCCTCTTGAGACAAAAGGTGAATTCTTGATGTTTTGGTTTCTTTGTGATTATGAATGGGTTTGTTTGTATTGAGACTGCTGCCTGAGATGTCTGCCAATGCAAAGTTCCGATGAGCCAAAGTCTTTGTGCTAAAGTGAACCCCAGCGAAGACTGGCAAAGCAAGATATGTGATCTGTGCTATTGCAACAACAGCTAGCAGTGACCAACAACAAAAAGCTACAGCAACAACTATCTGTGACATCTAACTGGCTCTTCATGCTACAGTGTGAAAAGCCCGTGCCACCAACCTGCTCTTCACACTACAGTGATGACTCTCTAAATCACTCTCCCAGCGGCATCCAGCACAGCAAATGAAACACTTTGCTCCAAACTTTGAGACTGTGACTTTCTCAACAGGAGTAACCTGGTCCCAGCGCTCTAGCATTGTCAGCCTGAACTTGTGACTTTCCTCCGGTCTAGCAAGACCACATGACCAGGAGTGACCATTTGTGCTTTTCGGCACTTTATCTACCTAAAATGTGGAAATTGAATATCTCCGTTTCTACTGATGGGATTTTTGTTTTTCTAAGGCCATTTTATTTATTAAAATGTACTGTCAGGTCAGTCCTGGGAGGATGTCAGGGATTAATCCAAGAAAGCACAGAAGGTTTGGGTGAGGAGCAGCATGATGGTAAGCATTATGAGCTGTTCAATCTTATTCTCAGAGAGCACATGCTCAGTCATTGTTTTTCAGAGATGTTACAACACCTTGTTGAGTCTAAGCTTACTGTCTGCAGTGAGTTTGTTAAAGAAGCAGACCTATGGCTTAGCACCAGGGTCTACAAGAACGTACCTGGGAATAACCCCAAGAAGGGTGATTAAGGTTTTCCCCGGCAGTGTGAAGGAGATGTCCAAAGTGACACATACAGGTCAATCAATCAATAATTTGTATAGCACAGCTTATCACCCAAGGAGCCTAAATGCGCTGTCGAAGGGGAGTCGATCAGTTGAAGAGCCAGGTTTTGAGGTCCTTCTTAAACTGATTCAGTGAGGGGGCCTGCCTGAGGTGGATAGGCAGCATGTTCCAGGTCTGTGCTGCAAGGGAGGAGAAGGATCTGGTTCCCATAGTTCTCTTCCTGTTTCTAGGGGTGGCGGCGAGGGCAAGTTGAGTAGATCGGAGCTGTCTGGGAGGAGTGTAGAAAGATAAGCGGTGTTTGAGGTAGGCCAGCCCAATGCTGTGCAGAGCCTTGTAGGCTTGTTTCAGGAGCTTGAATGTGATATGTTTGTTGATACGGAGCCAGTGAAGGTCTCTAAGGTGGACAGAGATGTGGAAGTGGCAGGAATGTCTAGGATGAGTCTGGCTGCTGCGTTCTAAATTCGCTGGAGTCTTGCATGGAGCTTCTTTGTGATTCCGTCATAATGAGCATTGCTGTAGTCGAGTTTGCTGCTGACAAGTGCATGGGTGACGATCCTTCTTGCCTCAGTGGGGATCCACTTGAAGATCTTGCAGAGGAGGCAAAGGTATGGAAGCATGACGATGAGACGGCATTGAGTTGGGGGGTCATGGACATCGTGGTGTCCAGATGCTGCCCAGGTTGTGTACATTGTAGGTGGGCGGGGGGGAGCTTCCAAGGGCAGCGACCCACAGGGAGTCGTCCTAGGTGGAGTGAGTGGGACCCAGGATGAAGATCTCAGTCTTGTCCGAGGTGAGCTTGAGGCAACTGTTTTTCATCCATTTGGCGACTACCTTCATTCCATTGTGGAAGTTGTTTTTGGCTGTTGATGGTTCGTTGGTGAGGGAGAAAATAAGTTGTGTATAATAGGTGTAGGAGACTATGTTGACACCGTGCTGTCTTACAATTTTGGCGAGCAGCACCATGTAGCTATTGAAGAGGGTTGGGCTCAGAGAGGAGCCTTAGTGTACTCCACAGTGGGATTTTGTAGGTTCCGAGGTAAACTGCTGGAGAGAAAGGAGTGAATTAATTCCAGAGCCTTATCGCCGATGTCAGGGTTGAGAAGTCTGGTGCATATGGTGGTGTGGCGATACGGTCTCAAAGGTGGTAGACTGGCCAAGGAGGATGAGTGCAGCCCTGTCTCTGTGGTCCAGTATGGTATGGATGTCATCCTTGGCTGTGAGAGAATGGTTAAGGTCCTGTGGTTGCACCTGAAGCCGTACTAGGAGAGGTTCAGGATGTGGTTTGCCTAGAGGAATTCTGTGAGTTGTGTGTTGATGGCATTTTCAGTTACCTTGGCTAAGAAGGGGAGAAGAGAGATAGGGGTGAGTTTCTTTAGTAGCGGGTTGATCTGGGCGTGCTTCCAGTCATTTGGGAAGGTGGCAATTTCGATGGAATGCTTGATTGTCCAGCACAGCTCGGGGGCGATGATGGTGCTGGCTCTGTTGAAGATGTGGCTTGAGCTGAGTTCGAGGGTGCACCTAAGTGGATTGAGTTCATGAGTTTTTGGGTGTCTTCTGTAGAGATAGGGGTCCATTGGCTCAGATTCAGCTGGGTGGTAGGGTGTGTGGTGGTGCTGGTCCACAGTGGAGGTGGGATTTGGCTCTCTAACCCCTCTTATATTGTTGCATAGGCCCTCATTATCCTAATGAGACTACTGGATTTGGGCGGCAGAATCACTTGCACAATGGGAGACTGAGTCTGGACCTACTACAGATGACACCTGTCAGCCTAATCCGGGTTTTGTTCCGGCTAACTAGCAGTGCCTCATCTTTACCCAAGAGCAGGGATGATTGGGCAACTGGGCGCATGACAAAATTGACTCCTCAGGGAAATCGTGGTCACTCAGATCTCATCTGTTTCTTTCAATAACATTAGTCTCATATATGCAAGGACAATCAGAGGCAGAATAAAATTCAATAAGCTTTTATTGAAGTAACTGTATCTTGGATAATATGGCGTGTACTGCAATAACTTGGACGATGAAGCATGACAGATTAAGATTGTGACAAGGAGAGTAAAACATAAAAATAACGCTACCATATTGTCACTACAATCAATAAGAATCGCCCTACCGAGGATATGTTAGAGTAAAGCATGTTAAGCTCTAATTCTGCCCTTCAGGTTCCCCTGGGAAGACATCATCCCTCATACCTGAGCAAGAGGCCTGTAGTCTACATAAGCAGTTGCAGCAAAGCACTCAGCAATCAGCATACAGTCGTGGTCATCTGGCTGGAATCTCCCTCTAACATACATGGGTTAAGGTAGTGTTTTTATAATGAAACTGCTGATGTTCCAAGAAAGGATCCCCATGTAAGAGTGTGTATGTTTCTGTGAACTTTAGAGAAAAAGCGTACCACTTTTGCCGGCAACCTATCTTTACTGCAGCCTTGAGAAAAGCACAGAGTGAAAGAAATATCTTGTTTAAGAACGCAGTGCTGGCCTAGGCAAAGAACAGCTAGATCGAGAAAATAAAACAAGACCACAAATGTGGCTATTGTTAAAATAATAAAACAAAGCTGAATAAAATATGTCTAGGTTAAAGTGCACAGCGGCAGGCCTAGTTTGCTAAAAATAACTAAAATGAAGCTATAACCAAATGGCCTACACAGCATTATGCCCTGGGTTTTGAGGTTGACGCAGAGTTCTTGAGAGGGGAGGATATCTGTGGTGTCTGTGCTGGGTTTGTTAATTCCTTGACTATGCTGAAAAGCTTTTTGCTGTTGTGTGTGTTGGTGCTGATGCGTTCCTGGATGGGGGCCCTTTCTGGAGGCTCTGATGTGTTGGCGTTGCACAGTGACTGGGTCTTTGTATGCTGTGCGATCTGCCATGTTTTTGGTCTTCCTCCATTTTCATTCAAGTCGTCTGCAGGTGAGGCTTTGGTGACCTTGCTCCAGTTCCTGAAGAGGGGCAGGTGGCGTGTTGGATTCTGGTTGTCTTGGTGAATGTGAAGTGGACACAGTGGTGGTTCTGAGGTGTGAGAGGGGGAGATGTTTTTTCCTGCTGAGAAGACAGGGTCAAGGGTGTGTCCTGATGAGTGCATGGGGAGTTTGACCAGTTGCTTGAGTCCAAGCGAGGCAAGGTTGTCAAGGAAGGATGTGGTATTTGGGTCGTTGTGGTTTTTTAGGTGAAAGTTGAGGTCGCCGAGGAGGATGTGTTTGGTGGAGGCCAGGAATGGGGTTGGGGTCTGTAGATGAGGGTGCCGCAGAGAGAGGTGTTGGGTCGGTCTGGATTTAGAAGTGATGGTGTTTCGGCGATGGTTGTTTGGGTCTGGGCCTCGGTAATGGTCATAAGGCGGAGTGTGTTTCGGTGGATTATGGTGATGCCTCCTCCTGGTCGGTTGACGTCGTCTGGGATGGCGGGTGCAATGTCCTCGGTTGAGGTTGGGTTATCCAGGTCTCTGTGAAGAAGGTGACATCAGGGGCGACTGAGTCGAGAAGGTCTCATACTTCTACTGCCCGCTTGGCGAGGGAGCCGGTCTTGATAAATATTCATCTGAAGCATCTGGTTGGGCTTGGGGCCGGGCACTGGTGTGTGAGGGGAGGTGAAGGTGCAGTTGCAGGAGGAAAAAGGACTTAGCGTGTCCTTTGGAGAGGCATGGTGGCATGCAGCAGAGGCTCCGGTGTTGAGGGTGTGTAGGGTGCAGGGATTGTACTGGTGAATGGTGCAGGGACCAGGGTCTGTGGCACTGGGCGCAGGCTGAGTGTGGATAGGTGCAGATGGGCTTGCCTTTGGTGCACCTTTGGCGTTCCCGCTGCACACTCCCATTGCATGGCCACGCAGCAGCTGCCATTAAGAAGGGGAGGGAGGTGGGGGGGTTGGTCAGATGGGTGGCGGGAGGGTGGAAAAGTGTGTCACTAGGAGGGGGTGGGGCTGCAGGGGTAGCAGCAGTGGGAAGCACGTGCGGGAAAAGCAAAAACCGGCCAAAAAAGAGGCGAAAAATAAAGAAAGGCAAAAAAATCCAAAAAAAGAAGAGCAAGGTAAAAAGGTAGTAGAGACAGACAGAGGCCACCACTAGCCCAGCAGGGATGAGTCTCAGGTGGGTGCCTTTGGGTGAAGGAGGGCCTCGAACTAGGAGCCAAGCAGGCTTACTTTCTCATGGCAGCAGCAACAGCAACAGATGGTGCTGCAGGGGGGTCACGGCACAAACGCTGATTAAGGTCCCAGAATAAGGTTGGGGTATTGGGTTCCCATGGCCCTTCAGAGAAAAAGAAGGAGGTTTTGGTGGTTGGTGGCCCAAGGTGCCACATTTCCAACCCCCTAGTGCTTTCATTGTTCTTAGTTAGAACACACACACACAGACTCTGTCCTAAGAAACTACCCACTAGCGGGAACTTCACACAGGTTACCACTGTGGCCTTAGGGGGAAGTGGTCCCTAGAAGCAGAGGGTAGAACATGCTCAGGTCTTTCTTAGTTGGGTGATAGACTCAGAAGGTATGCTTGTGATACCTAATAGTGACAATTGCTACTTCCATCAGATTGCAGTAAGTGGGATTCCTGACACTGCCCTAAGAGATGCGCCAGCCAGACCATGGTGGTGGAAAGGCTGGTTTCTCCAGATCAGTACCATCCAGGACAGGTGTGTGGGGTGAGTTAGGCACTTGGGCAGGACTTTGTTCATCCTATGGTTGTGGTGATTCAGGAATGGGGTAGGGAATTGGCTCTGGGGAGGGTCATAGTTAGTCCCCAAGTGCATATTAACTACATTTTGGGAAATTAGTTACTGCCATTGTTAGAAAAGTTGGGTGGGGCAGCTGGCCAAAGCACCCTGAAAGCTCTTGTTTCTAGGGGAACTACTCCCAAAAGGAGAGTATGGAGGCCCAAATGGAGTGCCAGTCCATGGTGAGAGGACCAGTGGATCAGGGGTTGCCAGCTCTGAGCACAGAGCACCCCTAAACTGATGCTGGTGAGGCCACTTCTGACCTGGAGGTGGTCCTTACACTGTCACAGAAACAGAGGGCAGGACACAGCATCAAAGGGCATGGTGGTTTTACCTGGAAGTCCTGTCTTACCTGGCACCTGTTTAACCTCAGGGTAAAGATCTTGGGCTTGTCGTAGTTGGACTCTTACTCCTAAGCCAGACTGCTGGTTAAGGGATGACAACACTTTCGTTTGTAGGTGACTAAGCCAATCCTACAGCAAGTCGCAACTGCCGGCCCAACCCTCCTGGCTCACAAGCAGTAGCTCACCAAGAACCCAAAAGCAGCCTTACTAATGGACTCTAGAGTACGACATCTCAGGGGAGTCATGGTGGAACAATAGTTACCCTTTTCTCTCATTAGCAATACGTTTCAGTCACACACAGGCAATGAAGGCGATGGAGGAAAGTTTTCAATAGGTTTATTGAAAAGACTGCAATCTATGGCAAAATGCATGAGCTACAATGATTAGGATAACGAACAATAACAGAAGCATAATTATGAAGATAAGAATATGAAGACCCACACCATTTTGCAATGAACATGAAATGTAAAATCCCTAGATGGAGAACCTAATCTCTAACCTAATGAGAGCTAGGTGTAATAAACCTAATATGCCAGTACCATGGCCATGAGAAGCTCCCCCAACCCTTGTTATCTTAATTGTGGTCTCTAGGTTAGACTCTGAGGTGACACGAAGGCTGGGTTCTGCAGGGAGGTGGCATGCAGAATATATGGCGTAGGTGGCATCTGGAAAGAATCCCTCTGACAATTTTGTCTGTGTGAGATGTATTTAGTCAGATCATGTAGGACCCCTAACGCAGGTATGTTCCCAAACAAATGATAAGGAGGCAGATTTGTGGCTGCCATTATGTAAGCAATCCTCAACAAGTGTACATTATGTTCCTGTCACATATAAGTGAGAAAGGGACATGATGTGAATACCTGATTACATCACTTGATTATGACGTTGATAGTGACACCTTCACAGAGTGGCACTAACAATGCAAAGCAGAACATTTCTTTATCTATAAACAATAGCAGCCATCTTAAAAGAAATAATAAGATAAATGGACTATGACAGAGCTAAGTAGGTTAAAAGTCACTAGGTGTCGGGGCACAGGCCTGCAAGCCAAAGGGCTAAGCTAATCTCCTGAGTCCCATTAAAACTGAATAGGATTCACTACAGGCTGAGTGGCCAATCTCAGGATACCACCCATGGATTGGTGGGAGAGACATTGGAAGTAGGGAAGGTTAAACTACGGGCTGTTTTCCCCCACTCTGAGACACCTCAGAGGTCTGGGGACGCTCAGGAGAAAATAGGGAACTCCTTGCAAGCCCTAAGGCTGGAAGTGAGCCCCACCCAAGGCCCCCGCTTGGAAATTTCACCTGACAGTGGATGAGCTGGGACTTCCTACCTCTTGCCACAGCTGTCAGTGGCCACTGCTGGGATTGGGACAGAAGTCTGATCCAAGGAGCAGAATGCAGCACATCACTTTGTTGGCAATGGTGGTACTATCTGCCTACTGGGATGCATCTGTGAGCAAATTAAGGTTGGTAGTCTCACAGATAGGGCCCACAAGTGATGGAGAAAACAGAAATGTGCCATATCTACTAAGATATGATGCATTTCTGCTCTTTTCCTGCACTGGTGCATTGAGTGCTGCCTAGGGCTGAGGTAGGCACCTTGTGCCATGGTGCATGGCTGATTCCCTTAGAGACATTATTGGTTTTGTGCAGGAAGGGATACCTTCACATTGGAAACAATCTTTTAAGGTATTATCCTCTTGCTACATTTGCTGCAGCACACATAGGAAGAGAAAATAACAAGGAGAAATAAATATATTTCTCCTCTTTATACCTCTATTGGGGAAGTATACCATTTTGACACTTTTCCAGGTTTACAAGTCTTTGTAAATCTGGGAGTGCACCAAAACACATGGGTGGGTGCATGGGAACACTCATGCTCCACCCATGGAACTCCTTCTCAATGCAAAGTAATGCAAGGCAATGAGTTGCTTTGCCTTGCAATACTCTGGATTTACTAAATCATGCAGAACCATGCAAGGGGGTTTTGCCTGGCTTAGTAAATCAAAGTTAAGGGTTTGCATTACCATTCATCACCTTGGTGGAAGTCACTGGCCTGAGCTCCTTTTCCCAGCCCACTGTGTGACAGAGTGCCTGGAAAAGGGCCCCTATGTCTTGGGAGGGCCTCCCCTGTGTGCCAAGATTAAGAAGTCATGACATGGTCCCTGGTAGACGCTCCATCAGATCCAGGGGTGAAATCCACCAGTGCTGGGCACCATTCTTAAGCATGTTGTATCCAAAGTGCCTGGGATGGGACATCACCAGCCCAGGAAGGTCACCCCTGCCTGCTTGGGTTAAGATTCTCTGACCGAGCCCCAGATCAGAGCTCCAGCCTGCCAAGGGGTGAAGACCCCTGGCCCTGAGCTCCCTTTCCTTGCCTGTCACGTCACAAAGTGCCCAAGTCTGGGTCCCATTGGCCCAGGTAGGGCTCCCCTGCCTGCCCAGGTTGAGAAGCTCTGACTGGTGCGAGAAAAGGCATCTTTTGACACGGTTAGAACCCACGTTTTGCCTGATGTTTGATGTAGCCTTGAAGTTGTAGTGCCCAGGGCCCCTGATAAGCAGGTTTCCTGGGACAGAACTCTTTCCCTAAAACTGTTGTGATGCATTTGCACAAATGGATACACCCTTAACTATCACTATGAGTCCCTAGTAATTGGGTACCCAGGGCTTGGGGTACTATGGGTAGGCCCCGGAGGGTAGCAGCACTGATTGTGCCACCTTCTAAGGCCGAGGTCTTCAAACTGATGGCGGGCCTCCCAAAGGGGGTCTCAAGTGATCCCAGGGGGTGCATCAGACTCTAGCCCAAAGAAGCATGATACAGATAACAGGCCTTTGTTTTAAGCAGAAGCATGTTATTACATTTTAAAAAAGGTAACAGTATTTAACTGCAATGTTTAAATAGGTCTAGACATATTTAAACATTGCCATCATTATAAAATAATTGTGAACAGTTCTGAGGGGGGCCCAATGATTTTTATTTTTAACTCGGGGGGTGCTGCATTAAAATGTTTGGAGACCACTGTTCTAGGGCCATGCATCCAGATGCACCCAGCATTGCCATTGCAGGCTGAGTGTCTTGGTGCACACCTACAACACAAACTGGACATGGCACACTGCCTGTGTGCACTGTCCACCATACACTGCATTTACTATGGGTAAGACACCCCTCTGGCAGGCATTACAGCCCTAAAGCAGGGTACTCCATTTTATATGTGATGGCATAGCAGCATGAGCAGTATGCCCCCACTGTGTCCTTGCCAAACCTGGGACATAGTGAGTGAACATAGCAGCCATTTTAATACATGTGCTAAATACTGGTCAACACTAGTTTCAAAGCTACATGATGGCCACTCTGAACGCTGGGTTGCTTGGTATCAAACAACTCAGAATGATAAATCCAAGCTGGTACCGGTATTGGATTTATCCCTAAATGCACCCAGGGTCACCTCGAAGGTGCCCCCTGCAAAAGCTAACTACCCTGTCATGCTTGCTGACTGGTTCTATCCAAACTGCCACCTCCAGACAGTCGATATACAAACCTTGGGGTAGAGCCCTGCCTTTTTGGTTTGTAAAACAACGCTCTTCCTTGGTGGAGGAGCTAACACCCCCTCCCTCAGGAATGTGTGCTGCCCTGGCAGTGAGCTTCAAAGAGCTTACCGCCCTTGAAACGTGACCCCAAGGCCTTCCTCTAGCAGCAAATGGCCTCCCCTTTGCAAACCCCAATTTTTGGCAGGAGCAAAGGCAGGAAACCACACAAAGGGTAAGAGGAGTGGCCCCACCTTGCATGCATAACCCCTAAGGTGTTGCCTGCAAGGTGGACACTCCATTTCATTTTCCTCCATCTTAGATGGAAGGAAAATAAAGAATCAGGTTTAGGGAAATGACCCTTTCCACAGGAAGTGGTCAATATAGTGGGTGTAGCCCCCCTAAGGTAAGTGCCTCATTGAACACTACCAGGTACCCCCTAAAACGCCCACTAAATTCAATATTTAGTGGGAAACCTGGACCGAGAAATCAAATTCAAAGGACACGAAGAAGACCAGCAGAAAGAAGAACTAAGGCACGACAACAGTGGACCTTCTGCACAAAGAAAAGGCACCAACCCCTGCCTGCTGCATCTAGGACCCTTGAATCGCCACTGAGGAGCTGCTGGACAACTGGACTGACCCCAAGAAACCCAGAGGACCTCCAGGCTTCACCAATCACCTAAAAACTCCCTCCAGAGTGGAGGTACCACTGTGCAGTAACCAAAGAACCAGCAACCTAGTGAGGGTCACTTCACTGACTGGCTGCTAACTCCCAAATTGGAAGTTGCAGCCACACCCGATGATACACCGGCAACCACAAGGACAAACCCTGTAAGTATGTCAAGTTTGGTGGTACTGCAGCCTCCAGTGGCCAGACCGTATTAATACCTTGGGTACTGGTCAGCTGACATCGGACACCAGGAAAACCAGCTCACCCAGAGCTGAAAAAGGACCAGGAGGAAGCCCCTATTAAGGGACTTCAGGAACACCCCAGGCTTCCTGTCAGAGTGCCCCCGTTGTCCTGCTAGCGACCCTGAAAGAGACTTACCTTCAGATCTAAAGGACATCTTTGCGTACAGCTCCTGGATCACCAATTTGCTCTGCACCCTGCTGCCCTGTGCCCTGCAACGAAGAACCTGCTGTGCCCCAAGGGTCTCTCACCCCTTGCGACCTCAGCACTTCAAGGGGACCCCAAGGAACCATCTCTAAACTTACCTGTGCAGTGCTTTTCCAAGTGGTCCCCCGTGTTGGCCCTCCACCAGCTCCAGAGCTTTTCCCAGGTGCTCCCACCAGAACCGGGAGCCAGCCAAACTTCTTCAGCTAGCACAGTGTGCCCACCGATGACCTCGACCAACCTGCAAAAGGACAACTTGGCAACTCAACTGTACGATTTTATATGTATATTTAAAAGTGACTCTCTGTTGATTCCTATGGGGTGTAATTAGGCACAGAAAGACTATTTTCTTTGAACTTCAAATATTCATATCTCCAAATGTACTCAACCAATTTTGATTATCTTGGTCTTAAAAGTTATAGGAAAATGTAAAGTATTTTTTTAAATTGGTCTTTAGTTATTCCTTCGAATGTGTGAGTTGGTGATTGATACTGTGTGTACCAAAATGCTTTGCACTTCTCCAACATTGACCCAACTGTTCGATCAAGCTACCATAAAAATGTGAGCATTTGGTGATCTAGCTTTTACCTCTGTAAACCAATGTGTGGTTGCCTGTACCCCCTGCACAGTGTGCCTAGCTTTACACACTACTTAGAGGGCCGGCATCCAACAACTGGGTCCCTGATCAGAGCTCCAGCAGGTCTGTGGGTGGAAGTTCTTTACTCTGGGCACTGTTTTCCAGCTGTCTGTGACCCAGGGTGTCAGGAATGGGAAGGGCTCTCCTGTCTGCCTGAGATAAGAATTTCTGATCTGGCCCCCGGATATAGCTCCGGTAGGCTGGGGGTGGAATTCCTCTGCTGTGGGCTTTGTTCTCCTGCCGGCCAGGTCAGAAAGTGCGCAGGATGGGGTCCTGATTAAACAGTACTGTCTCCCCTTTCTGCTCAGGTTAAAAAGCTCTGACTGGCTACCAGGTCAGAGCTCCAGCAGGCCCTAGGGTGTAAGCCTCCAACCTTGGGCACTATTCTCCTGCCGGCCACATCCTAAAGTGCATCGGACAGGGTCCTGCCAGCCTGGCAAAGTCTCCCCTGTCTACCTCAGTTAAGATGCTTTGACCTGACCTGAGGTCAGAGCTCCGGCATGCTGGGTGGTAGAAGTCTCAAGGTCTGAACTTTGTTCTGATCCCCGCTGTGTCCCAAAGTGCCCTAAATGAGACCCGGCAGACTGATGGTCTCCCCTGCCTGCCTAAGTTAAGAATCTCTGACTGGACCCAGGATCATAGCTCCAGCATGCCAAGGGGTGAAAGGCCCTGGTCCTGAGCTCCCTATCCTGGCCTGTCCTGTCACAAAGTACCCAGGGTGGGGTCCCAATGTCCTGGTTAGACCTCCATTGCCTGCCCAGGTTGAGAAGCTCTTTCCATGTATCTGGTCAGAGCTCCAGCATGTCCTGGAGGGTGGAAGCCCTTGGCCCTGGGCACCGTTCTCCAGCTTGCAGTGTCCCAAAGTGCCCAGTATGGGACCCACTGGCCCAAGTAGGTATCCCATGCCTGCCCAGGTTAAGAAGCTCTTACTGGGTCCCAGGTCAGATCTCCAGCAGGCCCAGTGGTGAAAGCTCCCTGGCTCCCTTTTCCAAAGTGACTGGGACAGGGTCCCATAGGTCTTGAAAAGCATTTCCTGCTTGCCCATGTTAAGTAGCTATGACTAGGCTCCAGGTAAGAGCTATGGCAGGCTCAGGCATGGAATTCCCCAAACCTAGCCCACCATGCTTACCGTGTCTCAAAGTGTCCAGGACAGGGTCCTGGGGGCCAGGCAAGGTCTCCCCTTCCTGCTCATGTTAGGAAGCTCAGACTGGGCCCCAGGCCAGAGCTCCAAACAAGTCTGGGGTGGAAGTTCCCACACCTGCGCTTTGTTCACCAGTCTGCATTGTCCCAAAGTGCCCAAGACGGAGTCCCTGCCGGCCATGAAGGCCTTTCTTGCCTGCCTAGGTTAACAAGTTCTTACTGGACACCTCATCATAACTCTGGTGTGTCCTGAGGTGGGAGACCTTGACCCAGCTCTCCCATTCCTGGCCCACCATGTCCTAAATCTCCTAGTGAATGCCTCTCCTACCTGACCGAGTGAAGAAACTCTGACTAGGCCCTAGGTCAGAACTATGGGAGGCCAGAGGGTGGGACCACAGCCATGGACACTGTTCCCTGGCCCGACATGTCCTAAAGAACCCAGGACAGGCTCCCGTCAACCCAAGCAGACCTCCTCTGCTTGCCTGGGTTAAGCAGGCAGCCCAAGGGTAGAAGCCTCCTTCCTTGGGCTCCATTCCCCAGCCTGCCATGTTTCAAAATGCCCAAGACAGAGTCTTGTTTTCTCAATAAGTCCTTCCCTGCCTTTCTGGGATAGGATTCTCTGACCAGCCCTCGAATGGGAACCCTGGGGCCCTGAAGTGGAAGACCCGAGCCCTGGGTTCCTTACCTGGCCTGCTGCATCACAAAGGACCTTGGACCGGGTATAAAGGTCTCTACGGAGGTCCGGCCTTCTTCACTGGCGTGAAATGGTGAGTCTGAGCTACCGGTCAGAGCTCTGTGAGGCTCGCCTTACAGCCCCTTGCCTAAGGCCTAGATGGACTCTGAGAACCTGGGACACAGGGTTTCAAAGACTAGGGCCCTCATTACAACACTGGCAGTCGGTGTTAAAGGGGCAGTAACACCGCCAACAGGCCAGCAGTAAAAAAAACTGGAATCATGACCATGGCCGAAACCGGCAACACATACAGCCACTTTAACACTCCGACCGCCACGGCGGTAGCAACAAACATCATGGCGGTAACCGCCAACAGCCAGGCGGAAGACAATGTACCGCCCACAGAATTACAACCCGCCCATCCCCCAGCTTTTCGGGGGTGGTACCGACGCCATCCAAAGCACGGCGGAAACAGTACTCTGAAGGGAAACTACTCACCTCTCGACACTGGCGACGATGACCACTGTGAGTACGGCACCTAGCACACAAATAAGGGGAGGAGGAAAAAGAGAGTGACACACACCCGCAACACGCCACCCCCAACACCATACACACAAACACATGCTACAACATTACATATACACCCCGTAACCCTCAGGAATAACACAAGGACAAAAGGAATGGAGTCAAATGAGTGTAATATTAGTAATACTTAGAAATATGTTCATAAAGCAAAAACAGTAAGTACAATATATACAATATATACAAAAGGAGGAACAATGCCCACTCAAAAATTGTCTGTGGCCCACTGGGCCAAAACACATAGGCCAAGCCCACACTTGACTCCTGCCTCAATATAGAGAGAACACTGCAGGGGCATCAGGTTGAAAACACACAGGCACCTCAGGGGGACAGGGAATGGGGGGGCACCTCAGCCGAAAGATGGTACAACGCCACTGCTCCTGGAGGGGGCTCCATGCCCGCTGATCAGTCCTGGTGGGTGCAAGGCCACAGTCTCTCAAGTGGGTGGTTTGCCCACTGCTTGGTCCTGGGGAGTGCAAGGCCACAGTCTCTCAAGTGGGTGGTTTTCCCACTGCTTGGTCCTGGGGAGTGCAAGGCCACAGTCTCTCAAGTGGGTGGTTTGCCCACTGCTTGGTCCTGGGGAGTGCAAAGCCACAGTCTCTCAAGTGGGTGGTTTGCCCACTGCTTGGCCCTGGGAAGTGCAAAGCCACATTCTCTCTAGTGGATGCCTTCTTCCACTGGTTCTGGAGGGGGCCTTGTGCCCAGTGTGCCTCATCCTGGCAAGGAGGGGGTGATTGGATAGCTTCTTCCACTGAATTTGGAGGGGGCTTTGCGCCCTGTGATGCAGATGTTTTGGAGTGCAAGATCACAGTCTCTAACGTGGGTGTCACAACGACAGCTTTTGCAGGGGCCAGGACGCACGGCAGCCCATGTAGTCACCACTACACACTGCTCTCCGGCGGTGACGGCTGCTCAGTGAATCGCAGTTGCGCTGCAGGTGGCGGTGCTGGCAGTGGTGGTGGTAGCCTCCAGGCCTTCACCTGCAGCCTTGGACGGCTGCCCACTGGTGCTGCTTGCGGCGGGGCAGGTGGCGATGCTGGCCGCGGTGCAGGTGGCTGTACTGGCCGTGGTGCAGGTGGTGGTACTGGCGGTTGTTGTGGTGGCCTCCAGGCCTTCACCTGCACCTCGGACGGCTGAAGTGCCATGGCTGGTGTTCTGTGCCCCTTCCTGCCCTTGGCAGATGGTGGTGCCTCCTTGCTTCTGCCAGCTGGAGTCTTTGACTTGTCCTTGCAGGCTGGTTGTGCCTCCTTCCTCTTGCTGGCTGCTGTCCCCTTCTTGCCCTTGCCAGGTGGTGGAACCTTCTTGGGCTTGGCAGGTGTTGGTACCACACTGGCTGGGCTGACGGGTGCCTCCTTGGAGCCCCTCACAGCTTCTGAAATCACAGCGGACGTGGACTGGGTGGCTGAGGGGCTGGGCTGGGTTCTGGACACCCTGGCTCGAGGTGAAAGACGGGGGAGCGGGGTAGGGAAGAGGTCAATGTTGGCAAGGAAAAGCTATTTAGGGACACTGGGGCAGGAAGAGGATGAAGGTTTGGGAGTGGAGGAAGAGGGAGTGGTTGTAGGAGGTGTAAGTCTGCTCTGTTTGGGTGCAGGTGCATGAGCTGGATGCTGTTGTGAGGTGGATGGCTGTTGGGTGGGTGGGTGCTTGCGTTTGTGTACTTTGGGAGGAGGGGTCACAGACACAGTGGGAGACGACACAGGGGACGTGTGCATGGATGTGGGGGTGGTGACTGCCAGTGAGGAGCATGCAGTGATAGGCATACTGGTGATGGAGGTAGTGGATGAGGATGTAGTGCATGCAGGTGTGAGAGGAGACGCTACTGTGAGGGAGGTGGAGGATGGGGAAGAGGGGGACACAGTGGAGGCAGTGGATGTTGGGGTGTCTGCATGGGGATGGTGCTTGTGTGAGTGCCTGTGAGATGAAGTGTGGTGCTTGTGTTTGCCTGAGCCACTTCTGTGTGTTGATTTGGGTGATTGCTGTTCTGAAGGTGTGCTTGGGATAGGCTGGGGTTGAGGGGATTGGGACTGGGTAGAGGAAGTTGGAGGGGGGAGGCTGGAGACAGGGACAATGGCTGCCATCAGTGCGAAGGCCAGAGCCTGGAATGCTCTCTGTTGGGCCACCACGCCACACTGAATGCCCTCCAGGTATGCATTTGTTTGTTGCAAATACCTTTCGACACCCTGGATGGCATTCAGTATGGTTAACTGCCCAACAGTGAGGGATCTCAGGAGGTCAATAGCCTCCTCACTGAGGGCAGCAGGGCTGACTGGGGCAGGGCCTGAGGTGCCTGGGGCAAAGGAGATGTCCACCCTCCTGGGTGAGCAGGCATGGGAAACACTCTGAGGGGCTGCTGGGAGGGCGGTGCTGGTACAGGGGTGGCGGCTGTACCTGTTGTTGGGGTGGGGACAGAGGTTTCCGCCACCGCCAGGGAGCTTCCATCAGAGGAAGAGTCGCTGTTGGTAGTTTCCCCTCCTGTCTCCGTCGTGGTGCTCCCCTCACCCTGTGTCCCATGGTGTCCTCACTGTCAGTGGATTCGGCCTCCAGGCCCATGTGGGATGCAGCTCCCTCCATCGCCGGTGCCTCTGCTTCTCCGCCAGATGATGCTAATGCACATAAGGACAGGGTGACAAAACAAAAAGGGGGGGAGAGACTGAGGATACACTTGGTCAATGCCAGCAACCACACTACCGTTGAGTACACAACACACAGGGATCAGCCCTATGCACTGGGCCATGCACTACCAATTACAAAACTAGTCACCAGTCCGTGGGGTAAATTGCCTAACAACATTAGCCGCACACACGAAACCAACAGGACCCTGCCCAGTAGTAGATGGCCATTAACACTATTGGGGTTGGAGTGCTGCAGAGCCTGCCCAACAAGGGACCTACCCTGCCATGTTCGCCCTGGCCTAGGCGCACCCACAGCCCACATCCCCACCCAGGTTAAAATTTAATGCGCACAGTCATGATTCTGAATCTGTACTCACCCCCTTGTGGCTCCTGTGATGCCTTCAAGCGCCCACCTAACACTAGATAGGCCACTGCTAAGATGCAGAACACCAGGGGGGTCAGGGTACAACGGGCACCCCTTCCTTGTTGGGAGGCCAGCCCAAGCTGGGCCTCTGCCGTCTTCCTTGCCCAGCGGCACAGGTCCTCCCACCGTTTGCAGCAGTGGGTGCTTCGCCTGTCAAAGACCCCCAGGGTCTGCACCTCCTTGGCGATGGCACGCCAAATACTCTTTTTCTGATGCGCGCTGACCTGCAGAAAAAATACAGCAGAAAAGGAATTATTCATACCGTCCGGAGTGTTACACTCATGGACCACAGTATCCCTCCCATCCCCTTATGCACAGACATTGACCACCAGAAATGCAGCACTCTGCTCAGGACCCCTCAGCCCCCCTACACAAGACTTACACACACAGCAATCCCTGCATTCTTGACCCACGCATCATGCTCACGGTGTACTCACCTGTTTTTCTAGAGGACCATTGAGTAAAGTGTACTGGGGTAGGACCCTATCCACCAGTGTCTACATCTCCTTCGAAGTGAAGGCGGGGGCCCTTTACCCAGACACTTGAGCCATTGTCGCTTCCAGACACAGGTCACAGCAGCACTTGAAGTGTAGGTCCTCTCCTTTTGAAGGTCAGGTAGCAAGTGAGTGAACAGATAGAAAATGGCGGTCACGTCTGTGGTGGTGCGTACTGTCACCGCCAGCGTACATCGCCATTGGCTCCTGGTACCCATAGGGCCCAATGATAACCAATGCAAAGTTCCGCAACAGTGCACAACGCCAGTGGAATTTTCTCATTTCCACTTGTCTCTCCTCACAGGTCAGGCAGCCACCATTTCAGGGGGGCACAGGCCATGGCACCTAACTGGGTCACAGCAGACATTGGCACATCAACTGACTCTCGAATTCACATACTGTTTCTGTAAAGGAAGAAATGCATTTTATTTTAACATATGTGTGAATATGACCCTCTGCTCACCGTTATTCACCCTACAGTTCAACCGCTGAGGATGAATAGAAGATGGAGACGTCCCCCCGTGTACAGACCTCTGGTGGACCTGGCAACAATGGAGGACAGGCACATTATCCTGACCTACAGACTTGATAGGGCCACAATCCAAGAACTGTGTGCCCAATTGGAGTCAGACCTGATTTCAGCTATCCGCCAGCCCACAGGTATCCCCCCTCTCATGCAGGTCCTGTCAGTGCTCCATTTCCTGGCAGTGGTTCCTTCCAAGCGACAGTGGCCATGGCATCAGGGATGTCTCAGCCAATGTTCTCCAACATGCTGACCAGGGTGTTGTCTGCCCTGCTGAAACACATGCGCAGCTACATCGTATTCCCCCAGGTGGATGATTTGGCCACAGTGAAGGCTGACTTTTATGCCCTGGGACATATCCCCAACATCATTGGTGCCATTGATTGCCCCCTCTCCCCCGGGAAAATGAACAAGTGTTCAGGAATAGAAAAAGCTTTCACTCTCTGAATGTGCAGATGGTGTGTTTGGTGGACCAGTACATCTCCCATGTGAATGCCAAGTATCCTGGCTCTGTGCATGATGCCTTTCTCTTGAGGAATAGCAGCATTCCATATGTGATGTTGCAACTCCAGAGGCACCTGGTGTGGCTAATCGGTGAGCCCATGGTCCCCACCCAGTTGATGTAGGTATATGGGTGCGGGTTTTCCCTAAGGGTGAGTGTCTGGCTAACAGGTATCCCTCGAGGTTGGGGTAACCAGAGTCACCCAAACCTCTCATGGCTACTGACCCCAGTGCGGAATGCCAGGACAAGGGCAGAGGAACGTTAAAATGAGGCACATGGGCGAACAAGGAGGGTAATTGAAACTTGCAACTTGTCCAGTATCTGGCCCATGGTCTCCTGGGAATGGTAGTATGCTCCCAGGATCCCTGCAAATGCCTCGTGGAGAGTGGGTTCCCTTGGCCTGTCCTCCCCCTGTCGCACAGCAGTCCTCCCAGCTTCCCTGTTGTCCTGTGCACCTGTCCCCTGAACTGTGTGCCCACTGCCACTGACCCTAGGTTTCTGATTGTGTTGGATTTGTGGGGTTGCCTGGGGTCCCTGTAGTAGTGGACTTACTGCTGATTGACGTGTCCTGGGGACAGAGGTATGGGTCCGCTGGATGGGGGGTGCTGTGCTGGTGTTTCCTGAGGGGGGAGGCTCTGTGGTGGGTTGGGACTGTGGCAGGGTAACCGACTGTCCAGAGGTCCCTGATGGGCCAGGTTGGTTATCGGGATCCAGGCGTGCAGAGCTGCTGCCATCACTGTGGGCCTCTTCTGGGGGGGACTGGGTGTTGGTGGCACGTCCTCTCCGGTGATGTTGAGTAGGGGACCTGTGGGGGTGTAAATGCAGTGTTATTGTATCTGGGTGTGCCATCTTGTGCATGGATATGTTTCCCTCTATGTTTGTTATTAGCAAGGCAGCTTTGGCTTGTGTGAGTTGTGCTTGGTTTGGCTAAGTGATTGTCACTAGTGTGCATGCTGTGGTGATGGGTGTCCATGCAGGTCTGTGATGGGTGTGCATGCATTGGTGTTGCATGCAGGGCTTGTTATTGGGATGGGTGGGTTGTGATAGTGGGGTATATGTGAGGTGGTTTAGTGATGGGGGTGAGGGTAGGGGTAGGAGTTTGTGATGGCATGCAGGTAGGGGGGTGATAGTAGTATAGAGTTGACTTACCAGAGTCCAGTCCTCCTGCTACTCCTGCAAGGCCCTCAGGATGCATGATCACCAAGACTTGCTCCTCCCATGATGCTAGTTATGGGGGAGGAGGTGGAGGTCCACTGCCAGTCCTCTGTACAGCTACCTGGTGTCTTGCAACCACGGAACGCACCTTCCCCCGTAGGTGGTTCCACCTCTTCCTGATGTCATCCCTTGTTCTGGGGTGCTGTCCCACGGCATTGACTCTGTCCACGACTCTCCGCCATGGCTCCATCTTCCTAGCAATAGACGTCTGCTGCACCTGTGATCCAAATAGCTGTGGCTCTACCCGGATGATTTCCTCCACCATGACCCTTAGCTCCTCCTCTGAGAACCTGGGGTGTCTTTGGGGTGCCATGGGTGTAGTGTGAGTGGTATGTGTGAGGGTGTGTGGGGTGCTGTGTTGCGGTGTGTGCTGTGAGGTGCGTGGAAGGTGTATGGGTGATGGTGATTCAGTGGGTGCTCCTGGCTTGTCTCTCTCTTAGTTGACAACATTTTTTTTCATTGTAAGGGGTTGTGGTTAATTTGTGTGTGTGTTTTATAGTGTTGTGGGTGTGTGGTGTGTGTATGTGTGTCCGGTGTGTGGAGTTGAATTGTCCAATGTGGTGCTGTTTTGTTAGTGTGTGTGAATTATGAGCGTGACGGTGTGTACCGCCAATGGTTTACCGTGGTTGAATGTCTGCCACAGTGATTCGTGGGTCATGATGCTGTGGGCATATTTCTGTTGGCGTAACGGTGTGGGTTTTGCTACTGCCAGTTTATCACTGACCTTTGGGTTGGCAGACTTGTGTGAGTGTCTGTATAGTAGCGGATTTCTCTGTGTGGGTCATAATACCCGTAGCGGTATACCGCTGTGGTCGCGGTATGTTGGCACCCATCAGCACGGTGGTAGGTGGCATTTACCGCCAATGTTGTAATGAGGGCCAAGGCCATGTACATGTAAGCAGGCACAGTCAGTACAGTGAAACTGTGAATGGTGCTGTCGCGTAGGCTCTCATTATTCTAATTGCCTGCGGTGTGGGAGACTATGTCTAACCCACTGCAGGTGACACCTGTCGCTCCAATCCGGGTTTTGCTCCGGCTAACTAGCAGTGGCTCATCTCTACCCAATGATATGGATGACTGGGCAGCCAAGTGCATGACATACTTGGCTTCTCAGGGAAGTAGTTTCTCTCATTTACAATTCAGTATCATATATAAATGACAAACAGAACCAGTATATGTTTCAATAAGGAGTTTAATAAAACAACTGCATCTTAGATAGCAAAGCGTGAGCTGCAATAACCAGGACGACACAACATGACAGTATTAAAATTGTGACGAGAAGAGTGAAGCATAAAAACAATGCTATCATATTGTCACTTTAGTCAATAGACTACCTCCTACCTAGGCTATGATAGAGCACAGCATGTTAAGCTCTAATTCTGCCCTACAGGTTCCCCTGGGAAGACATCAACCTTCACACCCGAGCAAAGGCCTGCGGTCTGCGTTAACATCTGTAGCGAAGCATTCAGCACTCAGCATAAAGTTGTGGTTCCCTGGCTGGAATCTCCCTCTAATCTGTATGGACAAAGAAGTGTTTTTATAACAAAACAGCTGATATTCTGGGAAAATGTCTCTTCGTAAGGATGTGTGCTTTCTACAAATGTTGGAGGCTAAACTTCTACCACGTTCCCCGGCAATGTACCGTGCTGTAGCCTTGGAAGAAGCACAGAGTGATCAAGAATGTCTTGTTTGAGAACAGAGTGCTGGCCTAGGCAAAAACTGTTAGGTAAACGGAAGACCGTAAAAATGGTAATTGTAACAATAATAAGATGAAGCTGAATAAAATATATCTAGGTTAAAGTGCATAGCGGCCTAGTATGTTAAAATAACATGCATGGAGCTATGACTAAAATGGCTACACAACTCCCTCCCCTTGTCGGTTGAAGGTGGTTCAAAGCCTAAAGACATATAAAATTGCTACTAAAATGCTCAACCACAGATATATATATAAAAGCAATGTCAATGATGACAAGTCGAAGGGACACGTAAGCATGTAAAGGAACAATTTAAAACATAAACATGTGGCGTAAAACCAAATTTCAAAAAGCAAAGTAAATTTTGAAAAGTTCCAATCGATTCCGGGACCATAGAGGACAGGAAATCTTCCACTTCGGCCGATGTTAAAGTTGGAAAGTCATCGCCAAGAAGGACCAAGGACCAGTTGTGTTCCGTAGCCTCAACCTCAGTCAAGGCAGCATTCCGTGGTGTGCCCAGTGATGAGTCATGAGCTACAACCTCCAGGAAGGGCAACTCATAAGTAGCTTCTCGTAGCAAACGCAACCTCAATGCGCATGTCCGGTAATCAACAGATCAGAGTCCAATGAAGGCAAGCGCTGTGTAGAAAGACAGACTTCCAGTGCGTGTTCAAAAGATCACCAGAGGCACCGAAACACGGGCTGCGCACAGTGCAAAACCGGTCTCAATGACAACGACCAGCCACACTTCAATTGCTCCAGGAGTGTTGCTCCAAAATACTGCATCATGCGTTCACGACACAGCTGCGTTGATGGGAGTGCTTTCATTCCTCCTTGTTGCGGCGGGACAGCCATTGCGCATAAAAAATAGCAACAGCAAGATGCCAGCTAATAAAGCCAAAGTTATTGGAAATCCCCCTGAAATACTAGAAAAGATTGAGTGGATTGCTCATGGTATTAAACCGAATATGGAGGAGAAGGTGTGAATGAAACCAGAACCAACAGCTTTAAAAAAATGTGCGATTCCAGTTGTACTGGACGCATTAAATATTTGTCCCACAAGTTCACCAAAGTGTCTCGGAAAGTTTGTATTTAAAAGGGACTGTATTTCTGCTGACGACCTTGCCACCTGAAGTGCGTAGGTCTCGCGTACAGATGTAAGGGCCACATGCTTTTGAAACAATCAAGCCTTGAGTCTCCTCAACTTGTCAAAATTCACATTTGAAGAAGCAATGTGAGGCCAAATGTCAGCTACCTCTTTAATCTTAGTGGGGGGAAAAAGTACGTTCACACAGCATGTAACGACCTTAGAGACCGAAACGACATAAACTATTCCGGCTTGCATACCACAACAGTCTTCACCATTGAGGAGGACGTAGCTGCCATTGAAAGCACCTGGAACGTGCGTCTAATCAAGGGGACTGGAACTCCCTTCACATAACAAGCTAAGTTTGCGGCCCTCTCCAACATCATGGGAACATACCACCACTCCCAGGAGACAATGGCAACGGTACTGGCCAAGTTTCAGGAGACCCAGCGCCTGCAGGAGGAACAGTATTTGGGCTTCAGGGAGGAACTCAGAGCCATCAATTCCACCCTGCGCACCATCGTAGGGGTGCTGAAGGAAGTCCTCAACACCAGGAGGGACACTGTGGCACAACAAGGGGCCCCTGACACTAGCCTGGATGATGAACTGCCCACCACCTCCGCCGGCCCTAGTGGACAGGAGGCACCGCCACAGGACCACCACACCAGCACCCCACCCCCTGCAGAGGGAGAACCACCCCGCAAACGGTCCCTGAGATCCAGGACAAAGAAAGAGAACGATGCCAAGACCCCCGCCAAGAAATGAGACCACCCTGAATGTCATCCTTCTGTCCCACTTTGTCACCCTGTCCATCCTTAAACTGCCCCAGCTCCACTTCCTATGCCCATTTGGGCAGCGCACCTGTGAGACTAATAGACTGGACTCTGCCATGGACATTCCTCCACCATCACCCCTCACCATTTTGCTTCCCCCTCCCATATTTTGTACTTAAATAAACACCCTTGGAGCACAAAACAAATATAGTGTATTAGCAATTACAGTGTCAATAAGCTCTTTCATTTGTAATGTCAACATACCTATGTCACACAGCTCTAGTCCATGAGGAATCAAAGCAGATGTCACACTGTGGGACCCACATCTGTGAAATCCTAAGGGAAAGTGACAACTCAGTGACCATACACGACAGACAGTAGAGAGGTAGTAGTGTTACAGTACATATAGTAGGCAGGTTTGTATTCTTACCTGTGTCTCAATGGAAATATTGCTGGATCACTGAGTCCCTGTTGTCCATGTCTTCTTCTTCTGTTTCCTCGTCTTCACTGTCCACAGGCTCCACAGCTGCAATAACACCACCATCTGAACCATCCTCCTGCAGAAAAGGCACCTGTCGTCGAAAGCTAAGTTGTGAAGCATACAGCAGGCCACGATGATCTGGCACACCTTATTTGGTGAGTAGAATAGGGATCCACCTTTCATATGGAGGCACCTCAACCTGGCCTTCAGGAGGCCGAAGGTCCGCTCGATTATCCGCTGTGTTCGCCCATGGGCCTCATTGTAGCATTCCTCTGCCCTTGTCCTGGGATTCCTCACTGGGGTCAGTAGCCATGACAGGTTGGGGTGACCAGAGTTACCTGCAAATGGCGAGGGACAACTGTTAGACACACACTAACCTGTAGGGATAACCCCAGACCCAGACAACCATTCCCACTGTCTTGCTTCCAGGTGCTCACCTAATAGCCACGCACGGTGCCTCTGGAGTTGACCCATCACATAAGGGATGCTGCTATTCCGAAGGATGTAGGCGTCATGCACTGAGCCAGGGAACGTGGCTTTAACATGGGAGATGTAATGGTCAGCCAAACATACCATCTGTACATTCATCGAATGATAACTCTTCTGGTTTCTGTACACCTGTTCACTCCTGCGGGGGGGGACCAAAGCCACATGGGTCCCATCAATGACACCTATGATGTTTGGGGATATGTCCCGGGGCATAGAAGTCTCCTTTCACTGTAGGCAAATCCTCCATCTGAGGGAAAATGATGTAGCTCCGCATGTGTTTCAGCAGGGCAGACAACACTCTGGACAACACGTTGGAAAAAATAGGCTGGGACATCCCTGATGCTATGGCCACTGTTGTTTGAAATGAACCACTTGCAAGGAAATGGAGCACTGACAGCACCTGCACTTGAGGGGGGATTCCTGTGGGATGGCGGATAGCTGACATCAGGTCTGGCTCCAACTGGGCACACAGTTCCTGGATTGTGGCACAATCAAGCCTGTAGGTGACAATCACATGTCTTTCCTCCATTGTCGACAGGTCCACCAGCGGTCGGTACACCGGAGGATGCCGCCATCTCCTCACATGTCCCAGCGGACGGTGCCTATGAAGGACAACAGCGAGCACAGAGTCAACCAACTCAGAGGTACGTACCCACAGCTTACACAGAACACGAATCATAATCCAAAAAGTGACCTGTATGTGTGTTGAGTCTAGGCCTAGGTATGTGTGACGCACTTAAAAATGAAGCCATGTGGGCCCCTGAAATGGCGGCTGCCTGACCTCTAAAGTGGGACAATGGGATGTGAGGTAACTGCGCTGGCGTTGTACACCATCGCGGTATGCGGTCGAAGACCGCAGCGCAATGCTGCTTTGGTTAACATTGGACCCAAAGGGTCCCATGAGCCAATGACGATGTACGCCGGGGGTGACGGTACGCACAGCCGCGGACGTGACCGCCATTTTCTATCTGTTCAATTACTCGATACCTGATCTTCGAGAGGAGCTACACTGCAAGTGCTGCTGTGACCTTGGTCTGGAAGAGACAATGGGGGTTATTCTAACTTTGGAGGAGTGTTAATCCGTCCCAAAAGTGACGGTAAAGTGACGGATATACCACCAGCCGTATTACGAGTTCCATAGGATATAATGGACTCGTAATACGGCTGGTGGTAAATCCGTCACTTTTCCGTCACTTTTGGGACGGATTAACACCTCCTCCAAAGTTAGAATAACCCCCTATGGCTCGAGTGTCTGGGGAAAGGGCCCCTGCCTTCACATCGGAGGAGTTGGAGAAACTTGTGGACGGGGTCCTCCCCAGTACACGCTACTCTACGGTCCTCCAGACAAAGAGGTAAGTACACTGGGAGAATGCTGTATAGGCTATGCCTGTGTGGAGCGGGTTGGATGTAAGAGGGGGGGGATATTGCGGCGTGCATGAAACTACGGTTAGTGCATGTGCCACATGGCAAGGGTAGGGGTGGGGGCCAATGTCTGTGACGGTGTAGTTGGGAATAAGTTTCTCTTCCCCCTGTACAATTCATGTAGGTCAGCGCCCACCAGAAAAAATATATTTGGTGTGCCATCGCCAAGGATGTCTGGACCCTGGGGGTCTACCACAGACGGAGCACCCACTGCCGGAAAAGATGGGAGGACATTCGCCGCTGGAGCAAGAAGACGGCAGAGGCTCAGCTGGGGATGGCCTCCCAACGTGGGAGGGGTGCCCGACGCACCATGACCCCCCTGATGTTCAGGGTCCTGGAGGGGGCGTACCCGGAGTTGGATGGGTGCTTGAGGGCATCACAGCAGCCACAAGGGGGTGTGTACACTCTCATCCTGCTGATTTAGCGTGCAGTGGAGGTGTCTGGGTGGGGGAGGTGGGCTGTGGGTTTCCCTAGGCCAGGGCGAGTTTAGTAGGCAAGGTCCCTCCGTAAGGCAGGCCATGTGGCACCCCACCCCACCTCTGTAGAGTGCCAAGTACACCTAGTCATGCCCCTGTGTCATCCATGTGTGCAGATGTCGTCCATAGCCTAGTAGGGCTTTTCCCAGGGATTGAAAAGTGGAGACCAAGAGCGCGGCGTAGTGCAGAGGGCTTCGGTGTCTGTCGTGTCCGCCAAAGGTAGCGGTAATGCATGCACTCAACATGTCTTTCTTCTGTCGTCCCCCCCCTTTTTGTGGTCTCCCTGTTCTTGTGTGCATTAGCATCATCAGGCGGAGGAGCAGTGGCACCGGAGCACGAGGGAGCTGCATCCCACATGACCATGGAGGGCCACACTACGGACTCAGACTTCACCAGTGGGACGGAGGGCGAGGGGAGCTCCACGGTGGGGACAGGAGCTGAGACCAGCGACACTGACTCGTCCTCTGATTGGAGCTCCCTTGTGGTGGCAGCAAAATCTGTGTCCCACCCCATCTACAGGAACAGCCGCCACCCCCCCTACCAGCCCCGCCCTCCCAGCAGCCCCTCAGCCTTTGCCCCGTGCCTGCTCACCCAGGAGGGTGGGCATCACCTTCACCCCAGGCACCTCAGGTCCTGCCCCAGTCACCCCTGCTGCCCTCAGTGAGGAGGCCATTGACCTCCTCAGGTCCCTCACTGTTGGGCAGTCTACCATTTTGAATGCCATCCAGGGTGTAGAAAGGCAGTTGCAACAAACAAATGCATTCCTGGAGGGCATTCGTTCTGGTCAGGCTGTCCTTCAGCGAGCTTTTCAGACTCTGGCCTCAGCACTGATGGCAGTCATTGTCCCTGTCTCTAGCCTCCCCCTCCAACTTCCTCCACCCAGATCCAATCCCCTGTATCCCAGCCTATCCCAAGCACACCTACAGACCAGCATGCACACACATCAACACACAAGGGAAGCTCTGGCAAACATAAGCACCACACATCCCACAGGCACTCGCGCAAGCATCAGACACATGCAGACACACCAACATCCACTGCCTCCACTGTGTCCCCCTCCTCCTCGTCTCCCTCCTCCCTCCCAGTCTCATCTACACTCACACCTGCATGCACTACATCTACAGTCACTACTGCCATCACCAGCACACCCACCACCACACCCCGCTCACGTGCAGTCACCACCCCCACTACCATTCACACGTCCCCTGTGTCCTCTCCCAGTGTGTCTGTGACGCCACCTCCCAAGATACACAAACGCAGGCACACACCCACCCAACAGCCATCCACCTCACGACAGCCTCCAGCCCATGCACCTTCACCCAAAGTCAGCAAACGAACACCTCCTACAACCACAACCTCTTCCTCCACTCCCAAACCCCCTCCAGCTACCCGTCCCAGTGTCTCCCAAAAACTTTTCCTGTCCAACCTTGACCTCTTTCCCAGACCTCCCCCACCCCGTCCGTCTCCTAGGTCCCGAACTAGCACCTCAGCCACAACATCTCCGGGACCAGTGGTGCCTGTAGTCACCGGAATCTGGAGTGCATAGCCCACCAGGGCAGCCAGTGTGGCACGGAGCCACAGCACGGACAGCCCACCACCTGTGATGCATCAAAAGTTGGCCAGTGCCCGGCGGTAGAGGGGGAAGACTCCAGCCACCAAAGCTGTTCCCAGGGGTCCCGGTGGGAGTGTGGAGTCAGCTGCGACACCTTCCAAGGTGGGGAAGGGCCACAAGAAACCAGGAAAGTCTGGGAAGAGCAGCACGGCGGAGGGGACCGTCCTCATCCCCGCTGCCCAGGAGCCCACCGCCATCATCCCCGCTGCCCAGGAGGCCACCGCCATCATCCCCGCTGCCCAGGAGGCCACCGCCATCATCCCCGCTGCACAGGAGGCCACAGCCATCATCCCTGCTGGGACAGAGAGGACCGCCAGCACAAGCCCCACTGGGACAGAGATGACCACCAGCAAAAGCCACTCTGGGACAAAGAGGACCGCCAGCACAAGCCCCGCTGGGACAGAGAGGTCCGCCAGCACAAGCCCCGATGGGCTAGAGAGGACCACCAGCACAAGCCCCGCTGGGACAGATAGGACCGCCAGCACAAGCCCCACTGGGACAGAGGGGACTGCCAGCCAAGCCCCGCTGGGCTAGAGAGGACCGCCAGCACAAGCCCCGCTGGGCTAGAGAGGACCGCCAGCACAAGCCCCACTGGGACAGAGATGACCGCCAGCACAAGCCCCACTGAGACAGAGAGGACCGCCAGCACAAGCCCCGCTGGGACAGAGAGGACCGCCAGCAACAGAGAGGACCGCCAGCACAAGCCTCGCTGGGACAGAGAGGACCGCTAGCACAAGCCCCGCTGGGCTAGAGAGGACCGCCAGCACAAGCCCCGCTGGGACAGAGAGGACCGCCAACACAAGCCCCGCTGGGCTAGAGAGGACCGCCAGCACAAGCCCCTGCTGGCCTAGAGAGGAACGCCAGCACAAGCCCCGCTGGGCTAGAGAGGACCACCAGCACAAGACCCGCTGGGCTAGAGAGGACCTCCAACACAAGCCCCGCTGGGACAGAGAGGACCGCCAGCACAATCCCCGCTGGGACAGAGAGGACCGCCAGCACAAGCCCCGCTGGGCTAGAGAGGACCGCCAACACAAGCCCCCCCTGGGCTAGAGAGGACTGCCAGCACAAGCCCCGCTGGGACAGAGAGGACCACCAGCACAAACCCCGCTGGGCTAGAGAGGACCGCCAGCACAAGCCCCGCTGGGACAGAGAGCAGCTGAGTCACTGCAAAGGAGCCCGTCGCCTCAAGCACCGCTGAACAGGGCACCGCCGCCTCAAGCACTGCTGAACAGGGCAGCGCCACCTCAAGCACCACTGAACAGGGCAACGCCCCTCTAAGCACCGCTTAACAGGGCACCGCCGCCTCAAGCACCGCTGAACAGGGCAACGCCGCTCCAAGCACCGCTGAACAGGGCACCGCCACCTCAAGCACCGTTGAACAGGGTACCACCGCCTCAAGCCCCGCTGGCCCATGAGCGCCAGGGACACTGACGCTACTGAGTCCGTTACGAGCAGGATGAAGCACTCTGGGCACCATGCCCCCTCCAGAACCAGTGAGAGATACATCCGCTACCTCTGTCCTTAGCAGGATGAAGCACTCTGGGCACCATGCCCCCTCCAGAACCAGTGGAGACTGTCATCCACTTGAGAGACTGTGGCTTTGCACTCCCCAGGATTGTACAGTGGGCAACCCACCCACTGTAGAAACTTGAGAGACTGTGGCTTTTTCACTCCCCAGGATATGGCAGTGGGCAACCCACCCACTGTAGAGACTTGAGAGACTGTGGTTTTGCACTCCCCAGGATTGAACAGTGGGCAACCCACCCACTGTAGAGACTTGAGAGACTGTGGATTTGCACTCCCCAGGATATGGCAGTGGGCAACCCACCCACTGTAGAGACTTGAGAGACTGTGGCTTTGCACTCCCCAGGTTATGGTAGTGGGCAACCCACCCACTGTAGAGACTTGAGAGACTGTGGCTTTGCACTCCCCAGGATGGAACAGTGGGCAACCCACCCACTGTAGAGACTTGAGAGACTGTGGCTTTGCACTCCCCAGGATGGAACAGTGGGCAACCCACCCACTGTAGAGACTTGAGAGACTGTGGCTTAGCACTCCCAGGATTGAACAGTGGGCATGTGACCCTCTCGTGGATTTGGCGTTGTGCACTCAACCGGCTGAGGTGCCCCCCCCTTTTCCTCCCCCTGAGGTGCCTGTTTACTTGCTCTCTGATGCCCCTGCAGTGTTCTCTCCGTCATGGTCGGGGATCTTGTGTGGGATTCGCCCATACTGTGTGGGCCTAGTGTTCCACTGACTTCATTGGAGCACTACCTGGACTACTAAGCTTGGTGTATATTTTGCTTGTGGTGTGTATATATATATATATATATATATATATATATATATATATATATATATATATATATATTTGCGTTCGTGATTTTAATATATGACACTGGTTACACTCATTACCTTTTGTCTTTGCATTCTTTCGGGGGTTTGGGGGGTGTAACTATAATGTATAAATATGTATTAGTGTGTGTATTGTAGTGGGTGAGGGTGGGGGTGGGGGTGTTGCATGTGTGTGTCCCTGTTTTTTCCCTCCCCCCTCCCCTGTGTCGTAGGTGCAGTACTCACCGTGGTCGTCGCCGCCGGCGTTCGTGCTCCTGGTAGAGGAGCAGGAAGACTATCGCAGGGAGAATTTGTAGTTCCGGCTCCATGTTGTCCTGGTTCCTCGTGGGGTGTGTAGAGGAGAGCGTTTTCCCTTCGAAGTCCTGTTTCCGCCGTGTTTTTATCCGCGGTGAATCCGCCCCGGGAAAAGGTGGCGGATTGGTAGGTTGTGATACTGTAGGCGGTACTTTGTCCTCCGCCTGTCTGTTGGCGGTGACCGCCAAGCTGCATGTTTGTACCCCTGTGGTGGTCGGAGTGTTAAAGGGGCTGTCTTTGTTGGCAGTTTCCGCCACGGTCGTAATTCCAATTTTTTTACCGCCGGCCTGTTGGCGGTCTTACCGCTGCTTTAACACCAACCGCCAGGGTTGTAATGACCGCATATATGTTGTAACTATACCCGCATGTTTGGGTGATATATAGCGAGGGTCCGTCCTACTAGTTCTAAAACCCCCGAGGAGTTTATAAAACGTTGATGACACCTGTTGGTATCTACTGGCCACAATAACCACCCGCCAGGACGTGTCAGTGAAATATTAAATGTACCATTCTGGACCCATTCGTCGAGCTAATCTTCATTTGTATATTTTTGCCATTTATAAAACCTTGCAGGGGCAGGTATACTGGGCTATGTTTAATTCGTTAATCTGCAGGATGTGGTGTATAAGTGGCCAATAAAGGCCAGGTAGGACCATCGTTACTTAGAGGACCTAACCTTACTGGTAAAATTGTGTGGAGTAGGGCACCATCAAGCCAATTATTATGTTCTTGATAAGATAATGGTATTTCTAAATATGCACATGCCCTGTATTGTCCAGGTGTGTTTGCAAGTGTATAATGATGAAATGTATTTGTGTTCCCATCAACTGCTGGAAATATGACCCAAGAATAGAAGAGTTCTGTTCTATAAGCTGGGTGGGCATCCACCACAAATGTGACGAAGACGACGACGGTAAGTACCACAACCTACGAAACAAGGGAGGCAATGGCACATTGACATACCCACCCACTCTACCCACCCTGCAACACCCCCCAACCCTTACCAGCAGCACAACCCATACACCCCACAGCAAGAGGTACTTACCTGACACAAGGCAAATCCAACCAAACCATACTACATACAAATGCCCCACACGCACAGACAATGAAACGAAAGACCAGGGTGCAACAGTGTGCCACCAAAACGCAGGCCACACAGAAATATTTAATAAAGCTCACAGAGCAAAATACTTCCAACAAGGCCAAGGGCCAGTCCGTAGCGCTACAAGTGCCATGGGCCAAAACGGACCTAACCTGACTCCCAAAAGTGCACGGTACTCCCCCTAATGGGGCAACAAAGGGGCATCCAGGCACCTCACGGAACGGCGGCACGGGGTGGTGGGGACTTGCACCGGGGGTGGGGCTTGGACTTGCGCTTGGAAGGTGGAGGGGGTGTGGGTTTGTCCTTTGAAGGTTGGGGGGTTGTTTCGAGCGGGTGGATCCAGATGGACTTGGCTCTGCGCAAGGCTTCTTCTTCTCTGGGGAAGGGGCACGGGAATGTGAGGGGCGGACAGGGGTGGGCTGTGAAGTGGAAGGAGTGGAAAGGGCAAGGACGTGTGCATGCTTAGGGACAAGACGGGGTGGGCCAGTGGGTTGGAAGAGGTCAGCACGGGAGAGGAAAAGTTTCTTCGGAGCAATTGAGGTGGTCCTGGATGAGGGTGTGGGAGTGGAGGCAGAGGGTGTGGACGTATGTGGTGTAGGGGTGCGTGTAGTGGGTGCAGGTGACTGGACAGTATGGTGTGGTGGATGTGTGATGGGTGGGGGTCGGTGCGTTTGTGTGTTTTTTGGAGGAGGGGGGGTGGACACAGTGGGAGAAGACAGGCTGTCAGTGTGGATGTATGTTGTCTGGGTGTCTGGAAGTCTGGTGAGTGTGCTGCATGTGTCAACTACAGTAGTTGTGGTGAGTGCAGGTGTGGTGTCTGGGGTGCATGTATGGATGTCTGCTATTGAGTGCAGTAAGAGGAGCAGCAACAGTGAGTGAAGGTGCAGTGCGTGAGGGTGTGGATGTAGAGGGGACAGACAGGGAGGCGGAAGAAGTAGGCACACTGGGGGAAGTGGATGTTGTTGTGTGTGCATGTGTATGTTGGCTGTGTGAATGCTTGTGGTGGGAGTTGTGGTGCTTGTGTTATGAAGTGTGCTTCTTGTGTGTTGATGTGCTTGACTGTGTGTCAGATTGTGTGGTTTGGATGGGTGAAGGGAGTGGGGTGCTGGAAGGGGTAGAGGAGGTTGGAGGGGGGACGGAATGGCCAGGGAAACTGGCTGCCGTCCAAGAGGAAGCCAGAGCCTGAAAAGATCTCTGTAATGCAGACACGGCAACGTGAATGCCATCCAGATAGGCATTGGTCTGCTGCACCTCTGATGCTAGCCCCTGGATGGCATTGGCAATAGGTGTCTGCCCTACAGAGATGGTTCTCAGGAGGTCAAAAGCCTCCTCTGTGAAGGCAACAGGGCTGACTGGGGCAGGGGAGGAGGTGCCTAGGGCGAAGGATACGCCCACCTTTCTGGGTGAGCGCGCACAGGCAACTCGGTGGTGAGCAGAAGGGAGGGCGGTGATGGAATGTGGGTGGCGGAAGATGTCACTGTAGTTGTGTGGCCACTAGGGTCCGCCACCGCCGGGGAGCCCCCATCGTAGGAGGTATCAGAGTCACTACCTCCAGTGGTAGTTGCCTCCCCCGTGGTACTCCCCTTGCCCTCCCACCCGATGGTCCCCTTGGCGTCAGATGTCTCTGCCTCTGAGGATCCGTGGGCCGCTGCTTCCCCACTTGCCTGTGCCTCAGCTCCCTCACCAGATGTTGCTGCTGTACAAAACCAACACAAGAGAACAGGGATGGGGAGACAAAACAGAAGAGACACTGTAAATAGCTGAATGGAAGTACATAGTGGCCAGACATACTCCCACCCAGAAGACACCAGCAACAGGCAGCACCGTTCACTATGCCCATGGCCATGCCCCTGACTACTGACCAGAACCCTGCTCTACACCCATCCCCTGAACTACCTAAGGACCCGACGTGCGGGAGAACTGACAAATACACCCCTACACCCTTTGAGGACCATCATGTAGATGGGCAATAGTCAGAGTCCCTGCCTCTAAGCAGCATGAACCCTAATGCACACACAGACATCCTTCCAGACTTAAGTTTGTGACATGAGTACTCACCCCCTTGTGACTGCTGTGCAGCCTTCAAGTGCCCATCCAGGTATGGGTACGCCACCACCAGGATACATTGCATGAGGGGGTCAGTGCCCGACGGGCACCCCTTCCACGTTGGGAGGACTTCCCCAGCTGGGCCTCACAGATTTTATGCGCCCAGCGCTGCAGGTCCTCCCACCTCTTCCTGCAGTTGGTGCTCCGTCGCTTGTAGACCCCCAGGGTCCGCACCTCCTTGGCGATGGCATGCCAAAGTGCCCTCTTCTGGTGGGCGCTGACCTAAAAGGGTGACACAGAAATGGAACACAGAGGTCAGGCACTTGCAAGATAGGTACAGCTGGCTATTCCTCCCCTATTTGACGGACACTACTGTCAGACTTACAGGCCACACGCACGCAGCATGCCATACACCATGTCCCAGGCAGGCTCTGAGGTGCACACATATGTCCTTACAACACCATCCATTACACCCAAACAATGCACCCCAAACCCAGACTCACCTGTACCTCTGGCCGTCCGTATAGTTTTGCGTACAGGGCCAGGACCCCATCCACTAGCCTCTCCAGTTCCTCCTGGGTGAAGGCCGGGGCCCTTTCCCCTGCAAGACAAGCCACATCCATGACCCGAGGCAGGACACAGCAGTACACACAGTGGAGTACCTGTTCGCATGAGATCAGGGAGTCAAGTGAAGTATAGATGACGAATTTGCGTACGTACTGTGGCGGTGTGCACCGTCACCGCCAGCGGCAATCATGATACGGCAGGATTCCCGATTGGCATCCATGTTAACCAATAACGGTGCGAACGGCGGTAAACACGTCTTACGCTGTTACATCAACCGCTAGCGGTATGAGGTCACTTCCACGACGACAGGCCTGGATTACAGTGGGCAGACATTTTGGCAGTAACTACGCATCTATAAATAAAAATTGTGCACAATACAGGCCCTGCTTGCCACATGAAGCACCTATGCATGTGACCATTTCGAAATATAACACACATGAAAAACACCTTTCGCTCATTGAGGTGTAGATGTAGATCTGTCAAGAACTTGTTACTGTTGAATCACTACAATGAAGTATGCAGTGCACAATTGATGACAATGTGTGCCTATGTATGTGTGTTCATCACACCTTTTTGATATCCCTTGTAGGTACCGACCCTTGTGGCGAGGAAGGGCACCATCGGTGTACAGACCACTTGTGGATATGAGGACCATGGTGGAGCGTCAGATCATAATCAATTACAGACTCACCCGTCCAACCATTCTGGAACTTTGTGCATTACTGGATCCTGCACTAACTCCGGGAAATCGTAATCAGCATGCCATCCCTACTGAAGTGAAGGTGCTCTCCGCACGCCACTTCCTGGCCACGGGATAATTTCAAGTGACAATGGGCATGGGTGCTCGATTTTTACAGCCAATGTTCAGCATGGTACTGACAAGATTTCTAAATGCATTTGTACCACACCTGCAGTCCTATGTGAGATTTCCGCAAAGTACTGACCTCCCGGCCATCAAGTCTGATTTCTATGCCTTTGCCAACATACCCCATGTGATAGGTGCCCTCGACGGCACCCTCATACCTATCATACCCCCAAGAGTCAGTGAACAGGTGTACAGAAAAAGAAAGAACTTTCATTCCATGAACATCCAATTGGTATGTACTGCAGACCAGTACATCTCACATGTAAATGCCATGTTCCCAGGTTCAGTCCATGATTCCTATGTGCTGAGGAACAGCAGTGTGCCACAGAAGATGGAACAACTCCAAGAGGCCAGAGGGTGGATCATAGGTAAGTGTTTCTGTCACTAACTGACACATAGCAGACAGCCAGGCTGTCTGACTAAGGGACTTGACAATGACTACTCTGTATTGTACCTTTTTCTAGGTGATTCTGGCTATCAAAACTTGCTTTGGCTTCTGACACCAGCGAGGAATCCTAGGACGGATGCAGAGAGGCATTACAATGAGGCCCATGGACGTAGTAGGAGGGTGATAGAGCAAACAATAGGTCTCCTGAAGGATAGATTTAGTTGTCTACATATCTCCGGGGGTTTCCTGGCCTATGGGCCTGAAAAGGTGTGTAGAATAGTGGTGGCCTGCTGCATGCTCACAACGTGGCAGTGAGACATTCTATCCCCCTCTTGGAGGTGGAGGGTGGTGTATGTCCTGACCGGCTACCTCAGAGAGGGAACGAGAGTGATGGTGATGATGAGGAAAGGGAAGATGTCAATTCCCAACCCAACTGATACAACTCTACTTCTAGTAACTATGTGGGTCTTAGGACTGACATTGGAGTTTTCTGACACATACTGTCAGTGTGCTTAGTCATATAGGGGGGTTGGAATCTGATATGTGAAACAGGGTCCAGTTCTGCATGGTACAAATTTAAATTTAGTGCATTTACTTTGGGCCCACATTTAGGCACACAGGAGTCCTATCATGCAAGGAATTGACAATAAAGTGGTTATCAGCCAGTTGCATCCATACTTCACTATGTTTACATTTTGACACAGAGGACAGTGTTAAAGGTGTGATATATGTTTTATTGGTGGCAGGGAGTGAATAGTGCTATTTACAGTGATAGCAAGTCGTCATGGGTGGGTGTCCTCAATGCACCATGGTGGCAGCCTTGTTGGTAGTATTGATGGGTTCATCATTTCTTACATTAGTTCATATAGCCTCTTAGCAATGTGTGGTGGTTGATTGAGTGGGATGGTTGCTGTGCAGATTGTTGCTGAGTTACTTCTTGAAGGGGGCCTTGATCTTTGTTGGGGTTCCAATGCCATATCTTGGCCTGAGGGTCCGTTTGGGTGCCTGCTGTTGATCTTGAGGGGATGACATGGTTGGCCCTTGGGTTTCCTGTGAGGGTAGTTCCTGGGATGTTTCTGATGATGGTGTAATTGCCAGGTCTGTGTCCTGTGCTGTAGTAGGGGCCTCCTGTCCTGTGTGGGTCTCAGACTGGGTTTGTACCAGGTGCAGCAGTGCTCCTGCTATGCTGGCCATTGTGGGGTTGTGCTGTTTCCATTGCTCCATGGCCTGTTGGTGGTGTTCCTGCTGCATCCTCTGACTGTGCTCCAGGGTGGATACTATCTGTGCCAACTTGTCATGGGTATGGTGGTAGGCCCCCAATACCTCAGATATCACGTCCTGGGCTGCTGCATCCATCCTGTGGCCTCCCCCTTGGCCCACTGAGGCCCTAGCACTTGCCCTAGCCCCCTGTGTCCCCTGCACAGGTCTGGCAGTACCCCTTGTACTGGGGCCCTCACCTTCTTGCATGTTGGGAGTGGTAGACTGTGGCCTCTGTACCTGTGTTCTACCAGTGTGTGGCCTGGATACACTGGTGTGGGGACGCTTGCCCTGGGCTGCTGTTCTTGACTGGGTGGTATGGGTGTCAGTGGTATCCAGGATGGGGCTGCTGCATGGTGACAGTCCAGGACTGTGTGAGGAGCCTACCTGCTCATCAGTGTCCAGGGATCCTTCACTAGTGTCCTGTGAGGTACCTCTGTCTCCATGGTGGGCACTGGCACTCCTGGTCCAGTCCGTGAGGGTCGCCTGGCTGGTGGTGCCTGTTGGGGGACATAGACAAGTCTGTTACAAATGCATGAACGTTTGAGGTGCACAGGACTGGGCTATTTTGTGCTGGTGTTATTTTCAGTGACCATCCAGGGTGCCTTTGTCAGGTTGACACTGCATTTTGCTTAGAGTGTGGGGTTGCATAGGGGGGGTTGTAGTTCCATTGTGGATCCCTGCAGGGGTAGGTGGCTGTGCTTAGGGGGAGGGAAGTGGGCCTTTTAGTGGGTTTGTGGTCATGCAGGGGGGGTGGATTCAGTGGCTGTTCCCTGGTGCGTGGAGGGTGTCCCACTGCATTGACCCTGTTCACAATGGTCTGCCATAGCTCCATCTTCCTTGCGATGGGTGTGTGCTGCACCTCGGTCCCGAATATTTGTGGCTCCACCTTCAGGATCTCGTCCACCATGGTCCTTAACTCCCTTTCTGTGAAGTGTGGATGTTTAGGGGGTGACATGGTGAGTGTGGTGTATGGTCTCGGGCTGGAAACACAGTGAGGGTGCTCTTCAGTGGGTCGGTGTGTGTCTCGTGTATGGTGGCGTTAGGTTTCTGCTTCTGGTTCTCTCCGTCTTCTTTGGCCTGGTTTTGTTGCAAAGGATTGTGGGGTGTGTCTAGGAGTGTTTTATGGGGTTATGACTGTGTGTCAGGTGTGTGGGTTTCACGCTTATCCAATGTGTGCACTTCTTGCTGTTCAGTCCACTTGCCGCCTGTGGCGGTCGGCACCGCCATTGGTCGTCCGGCCTCCACTGTCCTCCAAGGTGATTTGTGCATCATTATTTGGAGGGCAGGATGTGGGTGTGCTCAGCGGTGGTGGGGTAGGGAGGTCCAGCATTCCCGCCGACAAGGTCATGGCGGGGACTGGTGATCTGGTGAATTTTGGCGGGGTGGGAATTTGCGTTCATCATTTGGTGGGTTTCCATTCACCGCCAACGGAGGTCTTCTGTTTACCGCCACCACGCCTCTGATTGCAGAGGCCTCCTAACTTTTTTCCCCCATTTTCCTCTTTTTGCTGGTGTTTTCCTTACTCTGATGGTGCCCTGGGTACTGCTAACCAGTCCCAGGGCCTGTGCTCTGTGTAAAATCAATATGCAAATTAGGCTAATTATAATTGGCTTAGTCAACCTACCTATAAGTCCCTAGTATATGGTAGGGCATGTAGGTTTAGGGACCACAGCATAGGTAGTGCACCCATAGGTGCACTGCTGAGGTGCCGAGTGTCATTTTAAAGGCAGGTCTGCCTTGCTGGCTGCTTTTAAATTAAAATTATATGCAAATTCGACTTTGGAATTAAAAGTAGTTCCAAAGTCTTAAACTGTCTTATTTTTACATATAAGTCACCCCTAAGGTGTGCCCTAGGTGCCCCTAGGGCTGGGTGCCATTTAACTATAAGCAGGGACCTTATAAAAATAGTTTTATATGCCCTGGTGAGGTAAAAACAGCCAAATTCGTTTTTCCCTCATTGTAGTCAATGGCCTTCATAGGCTAGAATGGGGAGACTTTATTTTAATTTTAAAAGTCCCCTTAAATGACAGATACAAGGGGTTTGGTATCAAATTAATTGTTATATTAAATCCCACAACCTCCAGTTGTTGGATTTAATATAACTTGTTCAGGTAAAGAGTTTTAAACTTTACCTGAAAAGTTGCCAATTTCAGCCCTGCGTAGTTTTTGCTGCTGTACTCTGATTGGCCAGCCTCTGGCAGCCTGGCCAGGCTGCCTTGATGAGGTGTGAAGTGGCCTGGCTTCACACAAAGAGATGTGCCTGTGGGAGGGAATCTCCCCTCAGCAGATGGCGAGGCAGGAAGGGGGAGGGCTGCCAAACTGGTCTTCAAAGGCAGAGAAGGACATTTGGAGCAACCCAGCAACACCCCCACATCCTGCAACCCCAGACAACTAGGTGCCCCCTTGAATAGATTAAGAGAGGGCAGGAGAGGGGTGTGTTTATGATTTTTAGCCACACCAGTGGGTGGGCTCAGCCAGATGTAACCTCCAAAAATCTTTTTTCAGCCATGATGGATTTTTGAAGAATGTTGCCTCATGGGATTGATTTTTGCCACACTTCCAAGGAAGTGGTCATCACAGGGGGAAGGATCCTGGACCTAATTGGAGAATCAGGACCCCCCTGTTTTTCACCCAGGAGCAAGGATAAAACTGGCAAACCTGCACCCACACCTCAGTTCCCTACCACATCCCTACCAGGAAGAACTATAGAAGAAGAAGGCCTGCCCTGCTGGACACCTGGCCTGGACCTGGAACCTGCACTCAGAAGGACTGCACCAGTTGCATACTTGGGCTTCACCACAAGAAGGACTTTGCCTGGCTTCAACTGGTTCAAGGAGGGACTCCCTGTTTGCTACAGGTGAAAAATTGCTAACTAGAGTCCCCTCCACCAACTCCTGAAGAAATTAACTAGCTGACCACTGCCCAGTGGCCAGAAAGGAGTTTGCACCAGGTGCATTCTGGGAGTTGTAGTCCACACCCCCAAGGATCATCTCAGAGCTTCTGGACCCTTGGGGTGAGCTGTGGACCCCAAAAGAACCTTAAAGGAACATCTGGGAGAAGATCCAGAAGTTTGGAGAAGTTTGGAGAACTTTTGAAAAAAAAAGCTCCATAGAGGTACCGATCCGCCGCGGCAACTCTAGCCGGCTTGCCTCAACAGCGACCAGGCCTGATTTGCAGGTTCGTCCCAGTGAAGAAAATCTCCAAAAACGAGACTAAGTCCGAATGTACAAAGTTGACCGGGACCTCCCAGCCAGCATATCCGAGGAGGGCTCCAAGGGCGTCGGATCAAGATCCAGGTTTACCCCGGTCGAAGGATTTTCACCTCGAAAAAACGACTAAGTCTGAAGGTAAAAATCTCCACCGAGGATTCCCGCGACGCGTATCTGGAGAAGAGTTCCAGGAGGTCAGATTGGACTGGCAGGTTCGTCCCGCTGAAGAAAATCTACAGGAAAACGACTAAGTGTGAAGGTAAACTTTTGACTGAGGCCTCCCATGGCCTCTAGCCAAGCCGGGCTCCATTGCGGTCGGCCTTAAACTTTGACTTTGCCCCTGTCAAGGTGCAACCAGATGACCCGATTGGCGCGCTTTGTTTCTAGGCACCAAAAAAACAATAATTTTAAAAAAAAATCAGATCTCCGGTTCCCCTTATCCGATTGTATTCGTTTTTGTGTCATTTTAAAGATAAAAATATAATCTATTTTTATAATTTGGTTTTGGATTTTTAAACTGTTTCCTGTGTTTTATTTAATTACTGTTTTGTGATATTTGAATGCTTTACACTCTGTCTCCTAAGTTAAGCCTTGTCGCTCGTTGCCAAGCTACCAAGGGTTGAGCCGGGTTTAATTTACTGAGACCTAACTGAACCTAAGTGGAGGATGGTGGCCTATTGCTAAGTGTAGGTACTTACCTGCCCTTACCAATAACCCATTTTCCAACATTTTTGGTGTGCAGTGGTGGGATCCTGTACTTGTGTTCAGTATCACATTACAGTTTTAAGTAAAACAAATTAAAAATCCTTTAAATTGTCCTAGTGTAGAAATTGTTTTTAATTTTTAATTTGGATTAATTTCAGTTATTGAATTTTTGTGATTTTTCAAAATTCTTGTTTCCAATTTTTGCAAAACGTTTTTGTTGACACAAAACTAGGGAACCATGGAGCTTGATCTAGCTAGCCTACCCACACTGACAGTGAATGCTTGTGGTGGGAGTTGTGGTGCTTGTGTTTTGAAGTGTGCTTCTTGTGTGTTGATGTGCTTGACTGTGTGTCAGATTGTGTGGTTTGGATGGGTGAAGGGAGTGGGGTGCTGGAAGGGGTAGAGGAGGTTGGAGGGGGGACGGAATGGCCAGGGAAACTGGCTGCCGTCCAAGAGGAAGCCAGAGCCTGAAAAGATCTCTGTAATGCAGACACGGCAACGTGAATGCCATCCAGATAGGCATTGGTCTGCTGCACCTCTGATGCTAGCCCCTGGATGGCATTGACAATAGGTGTCTGCCCTACAGAGATGGTTCTCAGGAGGTCAATAGCCTCCTCTGTGAAGACAACAGGGCTGACTGGGGCAGGGGAGGAGGTGCCTAGGGCTAGGAAATACGCCCACCTTTCTGGGTGAGCGCGCACAGGCAACTCGGTGGTGAGCAGAAGGGAGGGCGGTGATGGAATGTGGGTGGCGGAAGATGTCACTGTAGTTGTGTGGCCACTAGGGTCCGCCACCGCCGGGGAGCCCCCATCGTAGGAGGTATCAGAGTCACTACCTCCAGTGGTAGTTGCCTCCCCCGTGGTACTCCCCTTGCCCTCCCACCAGATGGTAACCTTGGCGTCAGATGTCTCTGCCTCTGAGGATCCGTGGGCCGCTGCTTCCCCACTTGCCTGTGCCTCAGCTCCCTCACCAGATGTTGCTGCTGTACAAAACCAACACAAGAGAACAGGGATGGGGAGACAAAACAGAAGAGACACTGTAAATAGCTGAATGGAAGTACATAGTGGCCAGACATACACCCACCCAGAAGACACCCGCAACAGGCAGCCCCGTCACTATGCCCTCCATGCCCCTGACTACTGACCAGAACCCTGCTCTACACCCATCCCCTGAACTACCTAAGGACCCGACGTGCGGGAGAACTGACAAATACACCCCTACACCCTTTGAGGACCATCATGTAGATGGGCAATAGTCAGAGTCCCTGCCTCTAAGCAGCATGAACCCTAATGCACACACAGACATCCTTCCAGATTTAAGTTTGTGACATGAGTACTCACCCCCTTGTGACTGCTGTGCAGCCTTCAAGTGCCCTTCCAGGTATGGGTACGCCACCACCAGGATACATTGCATGAGGGGTCAGTGCCCGACGGGCACCACTTCCACGTTGGGAGGACTTCCCCAGCTGGGCCTCACAGATTTTATGCGCCCAGCGCTGCAGGTCCTCCCACCTCTTCCTGCAGTTGGTGCTCCGTCGCTTGTAGACCCCCAGGGTCCGCACCTCCTTGGCGATGGCATGCCAAAGTGCCCTCTTCTGGTGGGCGCTGACCTAAAAGGGTGACACAGAAATGGAACACAGAGGTCAGGCACTTGCAAGATAGGTACAGCTGGCTATTCCTCCCCTATTTGACGGACACTACTGTCAGACTTACAGGCCACACGCACGCAGCATGCCATGCACCATGGCCCAGGCAGGCTCTGAGGTGCACACATATGTCCTTACAACACCATCCATTACACCCAAACAGTGCACCCCAAACCCAGACTCACCTGTACCTCTGGCCGTCCGTATAGTTTTGCATACAGGGCCAGGACCCCATCCACTAGCCTCTCCAGTTCCTCCTGGGTGAAGGCCGGGGCCCTTTCCCCTGCAACACAAGCCACATCCATGACCAGAGGCAGGACACAGCAGTACACACAGTGGAGTACCTGTTCGCATGAGATCAGGGAGTCAAGTGAAGTATAGATGACGAATTTGCGTACATACTGTGGCGGTGTGCACCGTCACCGCCAGCGGCAATCATGATACGGCAGGGTTCCCGATTGGCATCCATGTTAACCAATAACGGTGCGAACAGCGGTAAACACGTCTTACGCTGTTACATCAACCGCTAGCGGTATGAGGTCACTTCCACAACGACAGGCCTGGATTACAGTGGGCAGACATTTTGGCAGTAACTACGCATCTATAAATAAAAATTGTGCACAATACAGGCCCTGCTTGCCACATGAAGCACCTATGCATGTGACCATTTCGAAATATAACACACATGAAAAACACCTTTCGCTCATTGAGGTGTAGATGTAGATCTGTCAAGAACTTGTTACTGTTGAATCACTACAATGAAGTATGCAGTGCACAATTGATGACAATGTGTGCCTATGTATGTGTGTTCATCACACCTTTTTGATATCCCTTGTAGGTACCGACCCTTGTTGCGAGGAAGGGCACCATCGGTGTACAGACCACTTGTGGATATGAGGACCATGGTGGAGCGTCAGATCATAATCAATTACAGACTCACCCGTCCAACCATTCTGGAACTTTGTGCATTACTGGATCCTGCACTAACTCCGGGAAATCGTAATCAGCATGCCATCCCTACTGAAGTGAATGTGCTCTCCGCACGCCACTTCCTGGCCACTGGATCATTTCAAGTGACAATGGGCATGGGTGCTCGATTTTTACAGCCAATGTTCAGCATGGTACTGACAAGATTTCTAAATGCATTTGTACCACACCTGCAGTCCTATGTGAGATTTCCGCAAAGTACTGACCTCCCGGCCATCAAGTCTGATTTTTATGCCTTTGCCAACATACCCCATGTGATAGGTGCCCTCGACGGCACCCACATACCTATCATACCCCCAAGAGTCAGTGAACAGGTGTGCAGAAACAGAAAGAACTTTCATTCCATGAACATCCAATTGGTATGTACTGCAGACCAGTACATCTCACATGTAAATGCCATGTTCCCAGGTTCAGTCCATGATTCCTATGTGCTGAGGAACAGCAGTGTGCCACAGAAGATGGAACAACTCCAAGAGGCCAGAGGGTGGATCATAGGTAAGTGTTTCTGTCACTAACTGACACATAGCAGACAGCCAGGCTGTCTGACTAAGGGACTTGACAATAACTACTCTGTATTGCACCTTTTTCTAGGTGATTCTGGCTATCAAAACTTGCTTTGGCTCCTGACACCAGCGAGGAATCATAGGACGGATGCAGAGAGGCATTACAATGAGGCCCATGGACGTAGTAGGAGGGTGATAGAGCAAACAATAGGTCTCCTGAAGGCTAGATTTAGTTGTCTACATATCTCTGGGGGTTTCCTGGCCTATGGGCCTGAAAAGGTGTGTAGAATAGTGGTGGCCTGCTGCATGCTCACAACGTGGCAGTGAGACATTCTATCCCCCTCTTGGAGGTGGAGGGTGGTGTATGTCCTGACAGGCTACCTCAGAGAGGGGACGAGAGTGATGGTGATGATGAGGAAAGGGAAGATGTCAATTCCCAACGCAACTGATACAACTCTGCTTCTAGTAACTATGTGGTTCTTAGGGCTGACATTGGAGTTTTCTGACACATACTGTCAGTGTGCTTAGTCATATAGGGGGGTTTGAATCTGTTATGTGAAACAGGGTCCAGTTCTGCATTGTACAAATTTAAATTTAGTGCATTTACTTTGGGCCCACATTTAGGCACACAGGAGTCCCATCATGCAAGGAATTGACAATAAAGTGGTTATCAGCCAGTTGCATCCATACTTCACTTTGTTTACATTTTGACACAGAGGACAGTGTTAAAGGTGTGATATATGTTTTATTGGTGGCAGGGAGTGAATAGTGCTATTTACAGTGATAGCAAGTCGTCATGGGTGGGTGTCCTCAATGCACCATGGTGGCAGCCTTGTTGGTAGTATTGATGGGTTCATCATTTCTTACATTAGTTCATATAGCCTCTTAGCAATGTGTGGTGGTTGATTGAGTGGGATGGTTGCTGTGCAGATTGTTGCTGAGTTACTTCTTGAAGGGGGCCTTGATCTTTGTTGGGGTTCCAGTGCCATATCTTGGCCTGAGGGTCCGTTTGGGTGCCTGCTGTTGATCTTGAGGGGATGACATGGTTGGCCCTTGGGTTTCCTGTGAGGGTAGTTCCTGAGATGTTTCTGATGATGGTGTAATTGCCAGGTCTGTGTCCTGTGCTGTAGTGGGGGCCTCCTGTCCTGTGTGGGTCTCAGACTGGGTTTGTACCAGGTGCAGCAGTGCTCCTGCTATGCTGGCCATTGTGGGGTTGTGCTGTTTCCATTGCTCCATGGCCTGTTGGTGGTGTTCCTGCTGCATCCTCTGACTGTGCTCCAGGGTGGATACTATCTGTGCCAACCTGTCGTGGGTATGGTGGTAGGCCCCCAATACCTCAGATATCACGTCCTGGGCTGCTGCATTCATCCTGTGGCCTCCCCCTTGGCCCACTGAGGCCCTAGCACTTGCCCTAGCCCCCTATGTCCACTGCACAGGTCTGGCAGTACCACTTGTACTGGGGCCCTCGCCTTCTTGCATGTTGGGAGTGGTAGACTGTGGCCTCTGTACCTGTGTTCTACCAGTCTGTGGCCTAGATACACTGGTGTGGGGACGCTTGCCCTGGGCTGCTGTTCTTGACTGGGTGGTATGGGTGTCAGTGGTATCCAGGATGGGGCTGCTGCATGGTGACAGTCCAGGACTGTGTGAGGAGCCTGCCTGCTCATCAGTGTCCAGGGATCCTTCACTAGTGTCCTGTGAGGTACCTCTGTCTCCATGGTGGGCACTGGCACTCCTGGTCCAGTCCGTGAGGGTCGCATGGCTGGTGGTGCCTGTTGGGGGACATAGACATGTCTGTTACAAATGCATGAACGTTTGGGGTGCACAGGACTGGGCTATTTTGTGCTGGTGTTATTTTCAGTGACCATCCAGGGTGCCTTTGTCAGGTTTACACTGCATTTTGCTTAGGGTGTGGGGTTACATGGGGGGGTTGTAGTTCCATTGTGGATCCTTGCAGGGGTAGGTGGCTGTGCTTAGGGGTAGGGATGTGGGCCTTTTAGTGGGTTTGTGTTTTCTAAGTTAAGCCTTGTCGCTCGTTGCCAAGCTACCAAGGGTTGAGCCGGGTTTAATTTGCTGACACCTAACTGAACCTAAGTGGAGGTTGGTGGCCTATTGCTAAGTGTAGGTACTTACCTGCCCTTACCAATAACCCATTTTCCAACAGTTGGAGACTAAACTTCTACCACATTCACCGGCAATGTACCGGGCTGTAGCCTTGGAAGAAGCATAGAGTGATCAAGAATGTCTTGTTTGAGAACAGAGTGCTAGCCTAGGCAAAAACAGCTAGATAAATGGAAAATAAAACAAGACCATAAAAATGCTTATTGTAACAATAATAAGATGAAGTTGAATAAAATATATCTAGGTTAAAGTGCACAGTGGCCTAGTATGTTAAGATAACATGCATGGAACTATGACTAAAATGGCTACACAACAGCACATTAAATAAGTTATCAGTCCTTTAATCACTCTATCTGTTATTTGGATATTTGTGGTAATTCTGAAGCTAATACATTCCATCAAGCTCTGACCTCCCAGGATCACTCAGACCACAAACAATCAATCCAGACATGCTCAACCCCTGGCTCAAGATAACCTTGGTCCAATCTCAATTCCCCATTAAAGCAACAATACGTTCAGATGTCTATCTGCCGTGTCAATTTTCAGTGGTGCTTGTTGTGCCTACCATGGTCACCTCTAGTAACAGGGACTCAGGGTTTGATTCTGGGGAGGGAGCCAGGGAAAGTCTAAAGCATGCAAGGCAGATAGCACATACACAAATTACCATGTATCAACTTACGGGGGTAGTGACAAAAAATAACAATACAGGACTTTGTTGAAGCTCTGTAATTTGAATGAGTGCACTTTAAATCCTTTAAAAAGAATCAATTGGAAGGCAACAATATTGCCAGCATTCCTAGGTAATTTCAGCTCCAATGAAGTTGATGCAGTTAAAAAGCTTGTGGTTAGATTCTGAGATCGAGCTGGCAGTCTTCCGTGAGGTGAACTACTGTCTATCCCTGCCCCTTCCACTTTACATCCCCTTGATGCTCTTGACTGAATGTCCTGGGTGTTCAAAGCATTTATTTTGAAAAAATTAAAGTGTTCAAAGCAGGCCTGTTACCTGAATACTTCAGCTACGAATATTGGAATAGGACTCTGGTTCTATTTTGTTAGTTTTTGGAACTGGGACTGTGATTAAGAGGGATGGCTGTGGCCATTCATATTGTGCTGCCTAAGGTAAAATATTTGGACTTGCGCAAGATGAAACTAAGCAAAAGCATTTGCCAACAGTGTTTTCATTGATCAAGAACGAAAGTTGCATGTTAAGTTAAAAAATGATCAAATACCTTTGTAGTTCAGGCCATAAATGATGCAGACTCGTGATCCAGCTGTGTTAGTGGTATGACCCACCAAGTGGCTTCTGGGAAACCAAAGTCTTTGAGTTCCAGGGGGAAGTATGGTTGCAAACCTGAAATGTAAATGATTTGATGAAATGGTACCACCAGAAGGGGAGGATGTGGCTACATGTGACTCAACACAGTAAACGTCTCCTGATCTGGACACTGAAGGGATTGACAGATTGATAGCTCTCCCTCAACTTTGTGGGTGGTAGTGCAATGCTGTTCTTAGTTATTGGAGTTATTTGTCTGATTAATTCCTATAATGAAGATGACTCCTCCATGCTAATTAGTTATGCAACCTCCTGCGGTTGGCACTCAACTTCTTAGAGGAACAAGTGGAGTTCAGCCACACAGGATTGAACAATAAAAAGCCGGTGATGCATTCTCAACATCTGTCTACCTACACTGGTTGGTGTGGGTATCCCGATGAACCACGTTCTTGTTAGTAATTGGGGATTGCTTCCCATGAACAAACAAATGTCATAAGGTTTCAGTAGGTGTACCTGTGGGAGGATTTTTAATGGTGGAGCAGCCCAATTGACTGAAGGTGCCAGACCGAACCCTGAGCTGCCATCCAGATGGAACCCAAGACAAAGGCCCAATCCATCCCTCATGTGCCCTCGCTGGTGGAACATCCACCAGGTGCTTGGGTGGGAACCAGGCATGGAGCAGGCTTCTCTACCAAGGAGGACATGACTGATACATGAGGGAACAGGGTGTGTGATCCACAACAGCCCCCCTGGAGGTGCAGGGTGCAAGGACAGAAAGGCCTTCTGAGATGGGAGCTTTGTTCACACAGCACGACCCTAGGAGAAACCGAATCAAGTGTCTCCCTGGGCTGGGACCCTACAAAGGACCTGCCACCTTGACCCTCCCACACTTGTTCCAGTCGCACCTGAGTTTTGAGTGATTGAGAAGCAGCCCTTCTAGGGTGGCAAGGTAGCCAGTATAGGAAGAAGCTAGGGCAATGAGGGAGCCCAACTCTTCTCATCAGAGGGGCCATGCCCCCTTTGAAGTTGGTGTCCCTTTCAAGGGGGCAGGAGGGGAAGCCACGTGCAGCCGCTCAGGTGTCTATACATTTACACCTCCACTCCCTCTGTCATTGGGTGCATGTGCTTGCCTGAGGAGCCAGTGGATCAAAGCTACCATCTTTGGGACTGAACCTCTCTACATCAGAATCCCCCCAAAACCACAATGATACCACAGTGCCATAGAGCCTTGGTTGGCCTGGGATGGCCGCCCTCTGTGCCAGTGAATAGAGCTACTTGCTTTGGGAATGGTGTGTGGAAGGAACTGGCCTCCACCATCGCCCTTAGTACATGCATGTACATGGGACACCCGGTACTAAATCACGTGTAGATGACCTGATTCTGGGTTAAGGTTTTGTAAGCGGTAGAGCAGCGACCATTGAAAGTCATCCTTTGAGCCAAGCTTTTGTCTCTGTCTGTGGGGGCTTGTGCCCTCTCTGGGGCCTGGCTTGGGCAAGGCAGGATTTCACAAACAACAGAGGCTTTACTTTGAAGTAAGCCTACTTCAAAGGCCAAAATGGGTATAAGAAGGGCACCCAAAACCACAGACTTTAGATCACTTCTGGACATCAAGAGGAACCTCTGCCTGGAGAAGAGCTGAAGAGCTGAGGAGAAGTACTGCCCTGCCTGTGACTGTGCTTTGTGGAGCTATCCTGCAGTTGCTGCTTCTGCCTGGTGAAAGGAGACAAAGACTGGACTTTGTTGTGCATTCCTGCTTGTGAAAAAATCTCCAAGGGCTTGTCCTGAGCTTGCCTCCTGCTGTTGAAGTCTCAGGGCCGTCAAAGACTTCCCCTGCCAGCACCTGGACTCTCTACTGAGACTCCTGCCCTGCCAAGTGGTGCCCTATCCAGTTCCTGGGGCCTTGACAGGTGAAGCTGGCAGACCAAGATTGAAAATCCACGCACAGACCACCGTGCAGGGAAATTTCCATTCGCAACCTCCTAGACACGGCTGAAGAAACGACGCGCCGGCAGCTTCGTGGCTGAAATCGATGCTCTGCCTGCAGTGCAGCTGGAAGATCGATGCATGGGGCTAGAGAAACAATGCTTCACACCACTAACGGAGGCTGGTAACATCGCAACCCACACAGCGCGGTTTTGCTGATACCATGCAGCAGGATTTTCTATGCAAACCTTGCTGGCCGCGGAAAAACATTGCAATGCCTGCCCGGACCCGAGTGCTTGTCCGGATCAATGCATCGCTCTCCTGCAGAGATGAAACACGACGCACGCCGAGCCGACCGGAGAAGGAGAAACGAAACAGGGTCTCACTTGCGGGTGAGAAATCGATGCATCACTAACCTTTTGTCGACTCACACTCATCTGTGCGTGTTATTTTGACGCTACCCAGGTACTTTTCTTCGCTAACAGTTTTCTTACTGTTTACAAAAGGATTTAACACTCTTTTGCTTTTAAAATAATAAATTGACTTGTGCATGTTGGATTTTTGTTTTTTGGTCTTTTTTTGTTTAGATAAACATTTCATATTTCTCTAAAACTGTGTTGTGTCATTTTGTAGTGTACAAATACTATACACCTAGACTCTGAAGTTAAGCCTGCCTGCTTGTGCCAAGCTACCAAGGGAGTGAATGGCGGTTAGCAGAGGGTGATTCTCCTTTACCTTGACTAGAGTGAGGGTTCTTGATTGGACAGGGGGTAACCTGACTGCCTACCAAAAACCCCATGTCTAACATTTACTATATGCAAAACAAATTCCTTTGTGCCTGGCTTGTTCTCTATCAACATATCGACCACATCAGGTGAGGTATCCTTTTAAACTGGTCTCTGTAACCATAACTACTGAGTTTGAGACCAGAAAGTGAATCTGGCCCGGTCCTTGGAATAGATTGATCCTTCTTCAGTAAGTGAAGGTTTTTGAAGTCATCTGTGTCTTTTTGCCGTAACGCATTACGGGCATTGAAATTTATACTTTCAGTCATGTAGATGTGTGTGTGTGTTACGGTTACAGGGACCGTTTTGAGCAGATACCCCGCCTGACTTGGTTGATATGTTGAGTCGACATGGTACTAAATTGCGTATACATGCTGGTCTGTAGATTAAAGCAACAGCATGGGTTCCTGGTGTTAAAGGGTGGTTACAAACTGGTTGGGACATTTACAGGATGATTAATAGGAGATGAGATGAGTGGTCAGAATGGCACTAACATGCTGGGACTGATTGATGGAAAGCTTGTTTGCCTGGTGAATATATACTCCATATAAAAAGAGAGATTTGTTTGTGACAGTATTGAGAATTAATACTGTACTGATTTTTTACATTCTACAATGTGTGCTACTTGTGTGTCTCCCATCTAGTTGAAACTAACCACTTAAATGTCTGACATGTGTGTTATACAGGTGGTATGGAAATAATGTTTGTTTTGTCCTGATTTACGGTGCCTGCATTTGAGGGTATTTTGAGGTCTTTGGTGACATAAGGTCTTGGAGTGGTCGCAAGGCGTATAGAGAGTGTTATGTTAGATGTCTCCTATAGATATTCTTGGTCCTAATGATGACCAGTTGGTACTTTAGTTACTTTCGGGTTTGAAACGTTAACAATTTCAAATATAGACTGTTTGTGCTCTTTTAGTGGAAGATTAGCGGTGCACAAGATTTGTGTGTCGCTTATGAATCAAGTATACCTTAACAGCTATAGGGTTATTTATATATTTGTCAATATCACTGTGAATTATAAGTTCACTTATTCTTATCTCAGGAGCACACACACACATATATGTATATATATATATATATATACATATATATATATATATACACATAATTATATATACATATATATTTAAAGGTTTTTATTTTTTAGATGATTTGATGTTGGATTGATAGAGGACAAACCAGACCCAAAGGAATTTGTTTTGTATATGGTACAAAATGAAAAAATACTCAACAAAGTTAATTTATACAAACCTACTTTAGGGAGGTTTTATTTAGATTACTGCTGTGGAAGTCGAGGCTTACACTTCTCCGACAGGGACCATTTTTACATTTTTGGCTTACTTACTAAGGTCCATGGGTGACAGGGTTGGCCCCTTTTGCTTAATGCAAGTGTGCTGTTGGGTCACGATCAGTCCTGAAGACCAAGTGATCTGAGATGGGCCCCTGCGGTTCCCTGTGAATAATCAAGGTCATTGATTCAAGGCACTGGATGCTGCAGGTAGCTCCTGGCAACTGAAGCACAAAATAGCCATCACCTGCAGGCATGTTATACTTACACCCAGGAAGAAGTGCCAAGTTCTTGCAGGAGTGCCAGAGTGAAAAGACCTGTAAACAGAGATCTACCGCTAGCCACATGGAAGAGGGCCAGCAACTGAAGCCTCTGCTCCAGCTGCGACACTCCAAGCAATGTGTTTGCTGGCCGACTTCTATGCGGCTCTCCTAAAGACTGCAAGGTGCTGCCTGGAAGCTCCTTGCTACTAGTGAGGGCCTGCTGCCATGGGAGAGCCAAGTGGAGCCTGGCACTGCTCCTACAAACTGGGTGGGAGACTAAAAGGTTATAGGCCCAAGAGGCTGAATACTAAGATCAAATAGTGGAAAGGGGTGTGTGAGATTCACCCATGGGCAATTCCTCAAACTCTGGATTCACAGAAAAGGGGGAACCCACTATGGATAGGTGGAGGGTAGCTAAGCTAGCCAGAAACAACCTGAGCATAAAGACTCACAACTGTTACTATTGTATCCTGGCATTATTGTATGTGTAGCCAAATCCTATGTTTCAGTATTCATTATAATTAAGTACTTGTCTTTTATACAAAGAGAATCACTGGCCAGGACATTTATCCTATTGTGCTGCTGGGACAGCAGGGGTTCATTTTTGAGCTTATGTACCCCATCACTAATCTTCCTGAGAAGACTGTGACTGCTCATCTGCTGTCTAAACACTTGTCATGCAATCAATGACAAGTCCCACATATGCAATCACACTGGATGACAGTGCATAGTAGTAGGAGGATAATGTTCTGTCAAATCTCACTGGCACCCTTTCCATCACTACAACACTTTTCAATCAGGTATATGTTTCACAGTCTCCCACTGCAGTGATTCCACTCAGCCAAGTAGCACTACCGAACTTAACAGTTGGGCTCAAGATCTGAAGAACCACATAAATATAAAATGAAATTGCAAAAAACAAGTCCCCATTTCACACTTGAGGAAAATAGTCCTTGGATAATGCACTATTGCAATATCACAAAATAAGTGGGTCATCCACTCTCTGCTCACGATATCATATACATGCACAGATGAACCAGTCTGGCAAACAATCTTCAGTGCTGCATGGAAGAAGACAGTTGCAAATCTACATACAACAACCCATATACTTGTACCTGTGTCAATAAATGTACTGCATCATCCAAAATATTCTGTAAATGACCCAATCAGGCATGCAAAATCACAGTCACTTCATTTTCACCCACACGTTGCTAAAAGTAACTACCAATTAATCTACTTCTTCACACTGATTTCTGAACCCCATGAGGTAACCCCAGAATATACAGATGTTTTCAACACATCAATCAATTATATTAACACACATACCTAAGTACATCAGCACCACTGGGTTTCTCTGGACACCTGTACTCAGATAGGTTATACAGTATATGTACATTCATGTCAATCACAAACAGACATGTATATATGTGAATGCCACGCCATCAAAACCACACATGTTCCTAGACATCTTTTCACAAATGCACACATACAAGTAGCATCAGTAGAACTTCATACAACTAAAACATCTTACACATAACTGAAACATCATAAGTATCTACAGTTTCATATACAGTTGCCTTCTTGTATACACATTGGTTGCTACCTGGCACTCCCTGTAACACCCCTAAATTGAGTATTTAGGTGGCACCCCTGAACCCAGGAACTCAGATTCGATGGATCAAGAGAAGAAGGACAAAGAAAGTTCACTGCCTGGTGAGAACAGCAGAAGACCTGTGAAACCCTGCCTGCCCGCACCTTTCTCAATAGTTGTTACAGAGTGACTCGCCCTGCAAGCTGGAGAACTGCCAAAGCTGTGCTTAGCTTGCCAGCACTTCAAAAACCACCACCAGTCTCCCTTGGGGTAGAGGAGCTACTTTCCTGCAGTCTGCAGGCAACGAAAAGCAGCCTGGTCCACCGCCTTGCAGCACCCAAACCCTGACCAAAGCCGGAGACGTCGGGGAGGAGGTACCTTTGTTCTGGAGAACCAGAACCATCTCCCCACTGAGTGTGATGACACCAGGACCAACTGGAGCCCTACAGCACCAATCCCCAGGGTACAGGATGCCCTGCACCAAGCACCAACAATGAGAGTCCATTCCAGATGCCTGCTGCACCAGGGCCAAGCAGTCATCGAGGGACGTCAGCACCACTGAGACACACTTTGTGAGTGGCTCAGCAGTCTTGATTTTTCCTCTGCCAGCTACTGACTCCTAACTGCGAGGAGCACCTTTGCACACCGAGCCCAGCTTCCTTACCCACTCTGCATCAGAGCCGCCCGTTCCTGAAGAACCGTCTGTGCCCCCTTGCTTTGAGGCCCCTTGCAACCTAAGCCCCTGTTTGGGAGCTCTTGGACATATCCGCAAGTCCGCTTTTGCAGCCTGTTTCCGGGTGTGCCCCCTTCTCTGTAGCCCGTCCAGCTACAACCTCACCAGCACCCTACTCCTGGTGGAACTCAGGGAGCTCCAGATGAACCGCTGGCAGTACTTGGGACCTTGGGCCTCTAAATCTCAAAACCCAGAAGGGGAATCACTGAAACTGACTGTAGTTACTTCTATGCATTATTGACCTTTCCTTCCATGGGACTGCATTGTGCATAAAGGAGCACAGGTTTGAATCCTTTACTTACCTGTAAGAAAGAATAAAGAAAACAAAACTTTCTCTTTTACAAAGTTATTGGTTACAAACATATATAAAAGGAAGTGTTGCTTTTCTAAATTTGTCTCTGATTTATTCTTTGAGTGTGTGTCTTATGTATTGCCTCTGTGAGACCAACAAATGCGTTGCACTTCCCTCTGAGAAGCCTAACTTCCCACCCACACTACCACAAATGAGAGCATTAGTATTATCTACTCTTGCGTCTGTAAACCATTTTGGGGATCCACTGGACCCTGTGTGGTGTACTTCTTTTTAGTGCAACATATAGAGAGCCAGCTTCGTACACTAAATAAACACGTTTGTATAAGCAGGTTCTTTAAGCTTGGTGTCAACTTGGCAAACCTTAATTGCTGTAAAAGGAATCACTGCAGCGGCAGCTCTCTTAGTAACGCAGATATCCCCAACAAGCTGTCAGAGATCTCTAAGTAGACTTAGATGATCATTTGTGAAGTGGTAGCCATCTTGGGGCTTGCCTCTCCTATACATTTATGTGCCAGAAATGACTGTTTGGCCAATATTCAGGACTTCTAAAGGAAAAGCTGGAAATCTGGGTAACCCAATTCTGAAGTTGCAGACTCACACGAGTTAGAGAGGAAAACAGCAGACAATGTACATTGCAGAACCATATAGATGTAGTGGGGATACCTATAAAATAGAGGTCTGAGGGCACGGGAAAATATAAAAATCAAGCTTATGAACCTTGTGACTCTGAATTATTGAAATTAGAGGCTAGGACCGTTTTATGTGACAAAACTGAATTCTTTTGAGACATCTTTTAACTTCATATTGGAAGAATGTGATGACGTATTGTGTTTTAGACTCCAAGCTAGTGTTACAGAAATTTGTTCTCACAAGCTTGAAACTTTTGCAGATGACACAACAAGATGTACAATCTGTTCATCTGAAATAGGTCTAGGATCTTTAGTGTTTTGTGCATGAAAAGATTATTCTTTTGTTCAAAACATCTTAGCTGTAACATGCAATTTTAGAAAGCCATGTCAACAGTCATGGCTGCTGTCAGGGCAAGGTGTCAGGGTGGAGTGGGATGGGGAGGCCGGGGGATGGTGGTCAGGGGAACAAGAAAAAAACAAAAAAAAAGAAACTCACCTGCTGCATCGCCGCAATGCTGGTTTTCAGGCTCCACTGAAGGCACAGGCTCCCAACCTGCCCTGTGGCCAATCCTAACGCTGCTCTCATGCTGCTGGCATCATGATAGCAGCATTAGGATTGGCTTGAGTGCCCAGGCTTCGCATTCCCAGGCAGACTGGAAGCCTGTGCCTGCTGTCTCCAACCCACCAACACAGCTCGGGTTCGATGTGGGGTTAGCCGTCCTGAGACAGTTGCCAAACACTAATGTGAACTGAGGGGAGTGCACACCACTCCCCCTCCCTACCCGTCATTCTCCATGGCCCTGCCCCCTTGAAAAATAAAGTGATAATAAACATGGTTTAGTATCGATTTCTTTTTCAAGTTTTGCAGCTGCTACTACTATATTATATATAGAAAGTTGTGCTCTTGTTTAATATTGCATGGCTTTAGGTAGCAGTAGAAATACAGACATTGTGGGTAGACCATTCAGACAACCTAAATATGTAAAATACTAAACCAAACAGATAACTGATGTTTGTCAACATTATGTTTTAGGAACCTCTCAGTGGTGTCCCAGTTCATAACTCTTCCCACCTAGTTTGAGGTTGGCCAGTGTGTTACAAACACCCCCAAGATAGACAGCAAATGGGACAAGATGTTCACATGCTATCAGCCAGTTAAATACGGTTGTCAGACTCTGTTGCTGGCTCATTTTTTGTTTTCATTCACAGATTACGGTTGTCTATTTGTCAAAGGCCTATTGATCACCTCCATCAACATAATGTACTATTCTACTAACCTGGTGTCCACTCCTCTGTCTTTTGATCATAAGATGTAAAAGTTTGAGTCACGCTTATGTCATCATTCCCATAAATGATTGAAAAGGGCTGAAGGTGATCATAAATGAGACACTTGCACTACATCACTTTTCAGGTGAAGTTCTGAGCAGTTGCTGATCACAGAAAAGTGCAGGTAGAATTAGATCTTCTTCTACTGCTCTAGGGCAGTTGCCTGGGGAGCAGAGGATTGGATCTCTATAGGCTGTTTATTCAGCTATGGAAATTGGGCAGAAGAGACTTGAAAGGCAGAAGCAGCACCCGGAGACACAGATTTTATGATGACGAGGCAACATGAGATGCAGATCAGGGATGGTGATTGATTGAGTCAATCTCAGGCTGTAGACTAGAGTGCTAGTCCGAGCTGAGGTGCTTGGTCTTAACAGAGAATAAGGTGAACTATGAAATGTGGACCAGTAGTTCAAGTGTTACCAAAGCTTGAAAGAAAACATAGTGAGGGCTGGTGATGGGTCGCATGGAGGAGGACAGAGGTAACTGATTACAGGTGTATTCCTATTACTCTCTAGGGGCCAGATTTAAGAAAAGTTAGCGCTGTCTTTGTGCCATTTTTTTTTATGCAAAAGAGGCACTAACCCAGCACCATATTTAGATTTTGTCGCTAGAGCTGTCTAACAACACAATTTGTGACTTTGCGTCATTTTTTGGGAGCGCCACCTCACCTCGCATCGTTTTACGACAATGATATGCAAGGTAGGCATTCCCTCCCAAAAAATTACGCTAGCCTTCTAGCACCATATTTACCACCCAATAGGAAAATGACACACGCAAAAGACTGGGTCCAAAAAATGACGCTAAGTTCTATTAGTTTCAAGATGTTAACGCCTGGTCAGACCAGGCATTAAAATGAGGGCCACCCACTATTACAAAGGGAAACACACAGAAGGAACATTGGCAAGCAACTGAACAACATGGATCTGTTACTGCTACAGCTCGGCACCTGGAGAAGATGACAGCGACAACAGCAAGCGCCACCAGCACCACCGCTCAACCTCAAACACACCACAGCAGCTACAAAGACAGCACAGAAGGCGGGAGAGGATATTTCACTAGCGTGCAACCATCTTTACCCTCAGGAAAGATGAGGTGATCAGACTCTACCGTCTGAAGTGGGAGTCCATTGTATGCCTGCTCCATCACATTGCGCCAAACATCACAGCAAGAGTAGAAAGTCACTCAACAGTTCCACCCATGACCAAACTCCTGGATGTCCTCCAAATCCTGGCCTCAGAATCATTCAAAACCACTGCTGCAGAAGTGGGTGGTATCTCCCAACCATCCCTCTCTGCCTTCCTTCCGAAGATCCTGAACGCCATCATCAGCCTCACACCCCACCACATCCAGTTCCCCAACACCCAGCAACTGCAACAGGAGACCAAGCAAGGTTTCTATCAAATAGCTGTCTTTCCGCATGTGCTGGGTGCAATGGACTGCACCAATGTCCAACTTATCCCTCCTGCTGCAACCGAACACCTCTACAACAACCACAAATACACCCACTCTATCAATGTGCAGGCCATTGTGGACCACCATGGAATAATCTCCAACATCCTTGCAAAATATCCTGGCAGCGTCCATGATGCTTACATCTTCAGGCACTCAACTATCAACCAGCGATTCCATGATTGACAATATGGCAATGGCCTACTTGTAGGTAAGACAGCATACAAATCAAAACACAGACAACAAACCAAACTTGTAGTACAAATAATACATACACCACACTAAATATACATAGACAGGGAAACACAGAAGTATAGACCACAACACATATACTACACACTACACTGCATTCAATGCAAATCACCCTCACATACGCCCATATCTACAAGACCGTGGCACCACCGATCTGACACATTACATGACAGACAAGTGGAGCAATGACCCCTGTGAATACAAAAGCTGGGTTCAAACCAATACATGTGTCCACAGGTTGACAACAAAATACAGATCCTCCACACATAACACTTACCAAGGAATAGCTCAGCTATGTGAATTGCATCTTCCACCATCAAACCTCTCACATATTGGCACTGCCTTACGTTTACCAGGCTGTAGAAACCGCAGGCAGCACTGTTTATCAATTGCCACTCAAGTGGTGCCATCACCATCTACATATCAGCAAAACATAACAGATGTACTCATTGTGTTAAACTTTCCCTTGTTTAGTGCATAGTGCAGCACACATTGAAATACATCATCTCCTTCAATGAAAGATCATTTGCAGGAATGGACACCTCACAGCACATATGCAATCATACATGTAAATCCCGCATCTCTTTACCATGATACAAGGGTACCAACAGTGGACCGTGGCAGCTGAACTTCTGGCAATGTACAGGGAGAAGCCAGCAATGCATATGGATGAGGAGACATGGGACTCAGCAGGGCTGAACTCGTGATGCAGGGTAGTGCAGTAAAGCACATCATACCCTGCCCTGTCCCACAGGTGTCTGAAAACTTTTGCATACATCTCAATACATCCCATACAACAGTGCCGTACTGGGCATATGAACCTCATGCACATATGTATGCCAGACAGCAATTGGCAACAACAACACTTTTTTTAAGGGAGGTATTTCAAGGGCAAAGGGGTGGGAGTCACATGCAACACACAGGGCGCTACACTTGTTACATGGCACACAACACAAAAAATAGTTACACATTTCCATAATGTCACTCTTTTGCCCATCTGAAGTTAAGGCACTAAGGGCCACATGTCAGAAACGTGGTGCAGCAACTTAAGCGGAGCCACTTTACTTGCTTCCCTTAGTGCTGCCCTACCCCCAACATGTATGTGCCGTATTCAATATATGGTGCACCATGGCGCAGAGTAGGTGCAATAGTGTCAAGAAAATGTATGCCACAGATGGACTGTGTAGGATTATTGTCAAATTATTGTGCAAACACTGCACAGTACATAGGGGCCCATTTAAAGCAATGGTGTGCCCCCTACTAATGCCTGCTCTGTGCAGATGTTAAAAGTATCTGCTAAAAATGACGCATTGGAACCGTTTATATTCTTCTGCCCCATTTTTGGTTTTCCTCTAACAGGGAACACACCCCTTGCATTCATGATGCCTGGCACAAGCATAATGTGTTGCAAAGGGTCACTAAATGTTGCACTGCATGGGTAGTGCTACTTTGTAAACATGACGCTGTGATTTTGGCCTTGTTCAGCCACAATAGTGTCAATCAAAATTGGGCTAATGCGATGCAAGGAGGTGCTAGGTCCTCCAAAATTTGGGACTCAGGCTCAAATATAGACAACAGTACACATATTCGTATGAGTGAACTGTCAGACCAGAATTTAAATAACAATCACCAGGTGCCTGACGCACAACCCATAATAGGAAAGTGCACCACCAAACACCAATGCAACCATCCATCCAAACAGGAACACACACAATATCAGATGCAAGTCTGAATCATCACTCAGCTCAAAACAAACATGTGACATGGCACCTAGCAAATAAATAAGATGCATGATTGATACATTCCCACGTTCCTTTGCAGCAGACCAAGGTTATGCGTTCAGCCATGTGTCATTACACCTTTTGGAAGTCCTACAACTGACGCAGAGCAGGCCTACAATAAAGGCCACATAAGGACCAGAAATTTGGTGGAGAGGACTTTTGACCTCCTTAAATCAGGGTTCAGGTGCCTACATCTAACAGGAGATGTACAGTTATATGTACCACCCCTTGTCTGTGTAGTGAATCCTAGTTTGTTTTATTGGGATACAGGAGTTAGCTTAGCCTTTGGCTTGCAGACTCGTGCCCCCGTCACCTAGTGACTTTTTCCCTACTTAGTTTGCTCTGTTTTAGTGCATTTATTTAATTAAATATTTTAAGATGGCTGCCTTGTTTTTAGTTAGGCCCATGTTTTAGTTTTGCGTTATCATTGCCGCCTCGCAAAGGTGTCAATATCAAGAGACAAAGATAAACAAACTGTAGGTGTTCACATTAGGTACTTTCCCTCTTCACGCTTTCGAGGGAATTGTTTACATAAATTACCTTCCCAAGCTTGTCTTGTTATCTGTTGTTTGGGAACAGACCTACATCAGGGATCCAAGCAGATCTGTATAAATACTCCTCACTTAAACAGATAATCAGAGGGATTCCAACCAGATGCCATTGCTGCTATCGATGCTGACACCCAGCCTTCGTATCTCTACAGAGCCTGAGCTAGAGACCTCATTCTAAGGTAACGAGGGTAGGAGCTCTTCTCATGGACATGGCATTGGCAGATTAGGTTTAACATACCTAAGCTCTCTTTAGGTTAGAGGTTAAGGTCATTGTGCTAGGGTATTAGGACATATCTCATACGTTATGTCATTACATGTTATTGCAAGATGGTGGGGGTCTTTGTATTACTGACGCTTGTCTTCACCATTCTGTTTCTTGCACTGTTCATTATCCTAATCATGGCAGCCCATAGAACTGATGGCAGATCGCAGTTTCGCTAAATAAAACCTATTGAAACTTTACTGCATCTTCTTCATTACCTGTGTTTGATTGAGACATGGTGTTTATGTGGGAAAGGGGTAATCTCCGTTTAACCACGACACTCCCTGAGATGTCACATTCTTGAGTCTATGCATAAAGGCTGCCACAAATCACTTTTTACTGTTTGGGTTTTTGGTGAGGTGCTGCTTGTAAGCTGGGAGGGTTGGGTTGACAGTTGCGACTTGTTGTAGGACTGGCAAAGTCGCCTACAAACATAAGTACTGTCATCCTTAAACCAGCAGTATTGTCCAGAGCAAGAGTCAAATTATGACATGGCACCACCAACAATGGTGTTTAGGCACTAATTTATGGATACCCTGACTATCACTGTCTCACATACAGCAGGTACCCTAAATACCATTATACGGAGATGTCCGTGGTCTTGGGGAAGATCCTCCTCAGGTGAAAAGGGAGCACCTAATTAGGCTATAGGTTGTTCCAGCTCAAACTCTTAAAAGGACTATACTCCTCGTTTGGTGTTCCATCTCTTTTCCCATTTCAAAATATGGCTAACGCCATAGACATTCCTGAGAATGCTAGACAAGCATTAACACTACACCTAGTAGCACATGGGTTAACAGATGAGGGCGGGATGTTACATTCATGGTAGAAGCTAGTGAAGCTTACCAAACAGAAACATTCTACTCTTGGGTCACCTTTCCTAAGTAAGACCAAAGATCATTTACATTTCACACATACAGAATAGCGAACATACCTCAACGGTACCAAGCATACCAGTATCTTGAGATTCAGATTACAAGAATATCAGAACTGGTTTAATGGTGCCCTACCACATGTAATACAATCCATGAGTTTAGGTCCCTTAGGTAATGATGGACCAATGTGGCCTATGTTTTCCACACACACACCTCACCCAGGTATACAAAATAGACAGGCAGCAGACCTGCAAAACTTATACCTTGAACTAGTAACACTTTACAGATGACTTGTTCAGTTCATAATGCAAACTTTGAACACTACATCAGCACGTCCAGCACCACCAGCACCTGCTGGATATCAATTGGCTACTGGGATTAATCCACAAACAGTACATACTATCATAGGATAAGGTACCCACAGAACAAGCGAAAATACTGTTCTGGATAGCCCAGAAAACAAATCAGTTGGAAGCTGTGTTTCCCCATACGGGACCACAGGAGAAACATAGAATTCTTATAATGTACTTGCCCTTTGGGATGTTTCCCTCGGTGGATGACTGCACCACATGGGATACAGTCTTCCCTGCAATTTATAGTACCACACATGGTACTCCAGCACTTGCCAATTTGCCGGAAGTGTTAAAACAAATACAGAATGAGCACGGGCTGTACCAGCACTATAGTTGGGGATAAAATTAATGCATAACTTCGACGCAGTCTCCTCAATCATACTCAGTAACAATAAAGGAGAAGCGGTAGCACTGGCTATACGCCATCATCTCTGAGTGATCCACACTTGGACCAGGAGAAACAGCTACCGAAAATTATTTCTGATACCTATAGTAGTATAGGAAGGGATAGTTTGGGAGCCGAGCCGAAGAAGCTTGAACTACAGAGTACCACCCCTAAGGAAGGTACTAAACAGGCACAGGAGTAGTCTAAGAAGTGCTGGGATAAACAAAAGCAGAAAGATAGATAGATTACATCAGAGAGCAGATTCTCCACATCCAGAGAACTCCAAAAGGAGATATACTCTCAGAGACAGAGAAAAAAAAAACTCTTGACAGATATACTGATTCATGTCCCTCTTGTTCCCTTAAGGATGCACCGGATAGACGTAGCGAGAGAGCGGGCCGTCCTGATCGACGTCCTGAATATATGAAACAGAAGAAAGACTCACCACAGTCTTCAGACAAAAAAGAAGAAAAGTCCCCAGAAAAAAAGCCACAGTTAAAAATAAAAAGGTGTCAGCACTGTCAATTAAAAATGCCAGTACACTTGAGAACATTGCTGAAGAACAAGACGTGGGCAGTGACACTGTTAGACAGTGCAGCAAAGGTCATGATATGTCGCCAGAGTATGAAAGATCATCTGGATGCAACAGCAACTAGCGATTTAATTGCAGTTGAGACTGCGGATGGGCGCGTTCTCCCACCCGACAGGGTTTATGAGTTGAATATCCAAATTGAGGGAAACGTAGAGCGCACCATTGGGGTGATATTTTGGGATGAACTTAGTTGTGATATCCTGATGGCCGAAATGGACTGGCCACCTGAGCAAGTCCGTAAGCTCCCACATGGGGAAGATGTCATTTTGCATTTTCTCTCTGATCTTGTTCTAGAAGTGCTGTCAATTGGGCTTTAACACAGGAATCTGCATTGTACCACAATCATGTAGGTTGGGACAAGGATTCTCCTTGTCATGTAAAACCTATCAGGTCTACATCCCAATCTCAGCCACAATATCCTGTTAAACATGAAGCAAAAGCTCCAATGAGGGAGATCGTCACTCAGCTCAAATATCATGGAGTAATTGAGCCCTGTGTCTCTGCAATGAATAACCCGTTACTCCCTGTTGCAAAACCACACCATTCCTACAGAATAGTCTTAGATTATAGACAGTTAAAAAGTCATACACGTATATACGCTATGCAAAATTCACATAGCACAACACTAATTAACAACATAGTGCGCAAGAAATACAAAACAATGTTGGATATATCCAAAGGGTTCTTCTGTCAAAACCTAGCACACAAAAGTCAGGACCTGAGTGCATTCTTATTTGGCTCACAAAAACATTTTTGCCGCTTGCCCCAACGCTACAAGAACAGCCCAGGGCTGTTCTCAGCCCGTGTAACATCAATATTACATGATATTGATCCGGAGGCATTGTCCTCAGTGGATGACATCTATCTTACAGATGACGACCTCAACATTCATGTTGACAGGGCCGATTATTTTAGGATTCGTAGCCCTTGGCTATACATGTAATTTTAGAAAAACTAAAATAGCCTTTTTCAGCATATTGTTGCTGGGATATGAGCTTTCAAACAAGGGGAAGAGCCTGGCCCTGCACTTTCCAGGGAAATGGGCATAAGTTCACCCACCTAACACTCTCAAGAAACTAGTCTTTACTTGGTTTCTTTAATTTTGGCAGAACTTACATTCCTGACTATGCACAACGTATCAAGTCCCTCTATGAATTAATACGCCCTGATTTTTCTAGCAGACACTGGACAGTTGAACACACATGCATACTTAGGGAATTGCAACAGGATATTCTAGAAGCAAAACACTTGCACACACGCAACAACAAAACAAATTTGGTCATCAGAATAATTGCTGGTGCTATTGGGTTTACTTATGTCACCTTTAACTAGAGCGACACAGTGCCCATAGCATTCAAATCTTATTTATATTCTAATACAGAACAATGTTTTGCACTCACAGAACAGATTCTAACTGCAGTTCAGATGGCTGTCATTAAGGAGAGGCCACTTGCCCAAGTGAAATGCATCATTGTTGTTACCCCGGTGCTAGCCTTGGAGGCCGTCACCAAAGTAAGCGATCCTAACGCTAAAGCATTACATCCATGCTGGATTCAGTGGGCAACCTCCCTGACTGCCACAGATGTTGACTTCATCTTTGATTCAAAACTTCAGACACAAGAATTTCTCCAATACGAACAAGAGTACCCCGCTCCTCTAGATATCTTGCCTCTTGACAGATACCATACTGTCATTTACGCTGATGGTTCAGCACAACCAGATGTAGGTATGAAACATCAATATTCAGCAGCTTGCGCAGCCGTGAGTGGAGTGATGAAGGATGGAGTTTTCCAACCTCATAATACCTACACACAGACCCTAGGGGACTGCACAGCTCAGCTGGCTGAACTCAAAGCCCTTATTCTAGTGCTAGAACATGTAGAGCCAGGATTGCTGACTTTAACTGTCTGTGACTCATTTTACTGCATCCAGTCCTACAATGATGACCTCAATCATTGGAAGCTGAACAGGTTTAGAGACTCCAAAGGGAACACCATAAAACACAAAACATTGTGGGGGATGGTGGCTGATTTTAAGGATAAGCTACTGTGTGTCCATGTAGTACATATATTGGGCCACTAACATGTAGGAGTACAAGTTATTGCTAACACTTTGGCTGATTTAGCAGCCAAATCTGCAGTCGCTACGGCTTCTCTGGCTGCAGTGACTCATTCACAGACAAGATTGGATAATTAAATTATGACTGCCATGAAAGCTTCAGCTGAGGCAATCTTCTTCCAAAAGGATACCCTAAAAAATATTCTTACCACATCAGTGCCCAGAATGTTGCTTATGCAACACTTCCTGGGGTTGGAGGTCGAGCAATCCCCAACAAAGACCAGAGAATAGATCTAATAAAAGCAGCGCAAGAGAATGTCGCCTCTGCTCATGCTGGTATCTCGGCCACAGTAACACTCTTACAGAAACACTTCTGGTGACAGACAAAACAATACATCCTTTTTTGTGACATCTGCCAGCAGATAAAGGGCTCCAACATCAAACGCCCACCACAGACATCCCTCTTAGTGTCCAGCAGGCCACTACAATGTGTGTACCTGGACCATTGCTTTCCCCTTTAACCGGATGGTGCATCCAAATACATCTTAGTCGCTGTAGATTCTTGCTCTAGATTCCTGTGGGTATGGCCTCAGCGGCTGGCTGACGCTCAAACTGTTATAAAAGACTTGCTGATCATTGTCAGTACATATGCGGTTGCAGCATTCCATTCAGACCAGGGCCCTGCATTTGCCTCTTAGGCGTTCTGGAACACCATGGGGACGATGGGTGTTGAACTCCATTACTCCTCACCATACCATCCAGAGGGAAATTTGGTTGTGGATAGGCGGAACCATGATCTAAAGAAGTCCTTAACAGCTAGAGTATTAGGTTCTGGTCACAGCTGCCTTCATCACCTATATTGGGTCCAGAGAGCACTGAATAATCTGCCAAGAAGGTCCTTGGGGGATGCACTCCCTATGAGGTTTTCTTTGGGATACCTATGTATGTCCCAGATCTTGATTGTCCTGATTTGGTGGCAGCAGACACACCTTTTGACATAAATGAACGTCTCACTGTTTTACAGGAGCTTCAGAAATTTTATGATGATAAATCATCCACCAGTGCTGCCACCTTAGGAATAAGGGATTTAACAACAATTTCCACTGGCTGGATTCTTAAAGTTGGGGATCTAATTCATGAGAAGATTGCTGTGAAGAAGGAATTCAGTCCATGCAACAGAGCACCGGTCCCAGTCCAGGGAGTACAAGGTACTAGAACTGTCTTCCTACCACCGCTGCCTGGTTCCAAAGCAACAGATTAATTTCCATTGATGACATCAAAGTTCACCATGTGGCCGATCCTGAACAGTAGACCCAGAGGTCTTGTGGGTAGTTCCCGGACCCCTCTCACAACCCAATAGGATATACCTCTTCAAAGCATGTCCAATAATGCTACAAATACCTCCTCAACTGTGGGGAAGGTGGAAAATGAGCTCTTGCTGATTCCAATTACCACTTCAAATACAGCACCTGTCCAAGATTTGGCTGTTTCTACACCAACACTACACAGACTAATGACACTGTCTACTATGAGCCTCCACGCGAAGTGAATCCATCCACCGGTGATGCACCTGTGTTTGCAGAGGCTGCTTCTGGTTACTTCATTGACACTGATGACTTTTCTTCAGACTCATCCACTCCAGTAATTGAAAATGTATCAAAGACACATAAGCTGTACCAATGGCTTAAAATAACTATTTAATTCACCCATGGAACTATTTATGGTTCTGTTTGACATTTTCCGCATTGTTTCTATGGATTGGTTTCATGACTGTTTTATTTTTGCTCATAAATGGTCATTACCTTCCTGAATGTTCCTCTGTTGTGCCTGTGGATGAGGTCTTAACTCCATATCATTCCTCACATAAGGTCAGAAGGGACTTGTCCCTTGTGAACATTTTGGCTGTACCAATTCCTGATGGGATTGTGTGGGACAACATTCTATTTGATATGTATGGGCCTACTGAGGTCATTCTAATTACATATGTCTTCAAAATTCCTATGACTGATGTAATTGCACTTGGTGTTGTATCTGATGATTGGGATGTCCAGACAGTTGATTCTATGTTAACTGAAATAAAGGACTATTCAGTATTTGAAAGTGATGATGTACATACTAATACAATGAATTATGGGGAAATGTTCTGCTATAATAACTGGGGACATTACTACCTGCATTGTTCCACTAGACACGGACCAGTACTTAACTAGACAGAGTGGGAACACTGTTCAACACCACCTGTGGGGAGCCCAAAATGTTATACAGATAAATGTACTTATTTTTCTGGGCATGACACTAAACATCCAGAATCATATTATTTCAAATTACCTCCTTCACAAACTAGGAAAATTTTGCTAACTGATACAAAGTTGATTTATTCAGATTCCTCTGTTTCCCATTTTGCAGTTGAAGCTTACAAATACTTGAGGAACACTGTTGATTGAAAGAGTGTATGGGGAACACAAGATTGGCAAACGCAGGGTAGGGAAGCTTTATTTATAGCATGCCTGATTCCTGTGCAAATGATCTTTTTAAATGACACCATTCAACAGACATTCTGTCTGGGGTTAGCAAAAATAAAAGAAATTAACACGCCCAGCATCCCCACACCGGCAAACTTTAATGATTAGCAATTCTTCCTGAATGTCACTGAGGAAGATCCAGATGCAAAGATTCAGGCTGGTAGCTACAACTCTTCACTTTCCAGTCTCGGCGGGTGGTTGATTTGGCCAATAGACATAAATGAATGTCAGGCACATTTTGTGAATTCCTCAGTGGGTTTCAAGATTAGACGGACAGACCGTTGCTTTGTCTCGGGCCAACACAAGGGTATAGTTACAACATACAGGCCCTAATTCTGACCTTGGCGTGCGGCGGAGGCCGCCCGCCAAAGTCCCGCCGTCAGGTTACCGTTCCGCGGTCGAAAGACCGCGGCGGTAATTCTGACTTTCCCGCTGGGCTGGCGGGCGGTCGCCTTCAGACCGCCAGCCAGCCCAGCGGGAAAGAGGCTTCCACGATGAAGCCGGCTCGGAATCGAGCCGGCGGAGTGGAAGCTGTGCGACGGGTGCAGTTGCACCCGTCGCGTAGTTCACTGTCTGCGCAGCAGACAGTGAAATACATGTAGGGGCCCTCTTACGGGGGCCCCTGCAATGCCCATGCCAGTGGCATGGGCACTGCAGGGGCCCCCAGGGGCCCCGCGACCCCCCCTACCGCCATCCGGATCTCGGCGGTCCGACCGCCGGGATCTGGATGGCGGTAGGGGGGGTCGGAATCCCCGCGGCGGTGCAGCAAGCTGCGCCGCCGCGGAGGATTCAATGGGGCCGCCAGTGGTGCCGGTCCGACCGCGGCTTTACCGCCGCGGTCGGAATCCCCATTGGAGCACCGCCGGCCTGTCGGCGGTGCTCCCGCGGTCCTCCGCCCTGGCGGTCAAAGACCGCCAGGGTCAGAATGACCACCACAGTGTGGGTAAACTGTGCAAACAATGGGTACAGTCTAACACGTTAGCCGCAGTTAAAGAACATCTTAACACTCTTTCAGAGGATATAGACTTGCAGGACTTTGTGCTAGGTCCTAGAAAGCCATGCTCTAAAAGACTAATCTATGCTATGTATAATGATATCTGGAAGCTTTATCAGATAGAGGCTGCAGCACGTTTAAGGCAGATTGACAAGGAAAACGTAGAAAAGGCTTTAGCTGTTGTCGACAATGGCATGAACACTCTGTCCAACAGGATTTATTCCCTAACATACATAGGTCCTCATTATGACATTGGCGGTAAATGCCGCTTACCGCTGTGCTGACGACCGCCAACTTACCGTTGCGGTGGCAAAGATCCGTTCACCATATTATGACATACACACACCAATCCGACAGAATACAGCCACATAAACAAATCCACCAGACCAAAGGTCAGTGCAACAGTGGTGGTCCCAAAACCCACATCGTTACACCAACAGAACAACGCCCATCACATTATGACCCACGAATCAGCACAGCGGACATTCAATGGCGGTAAACCATTGGCAGTACATGCTGCCGCGCTCAGAATGGACTCCCACATACAAAACAACACTACATTTGACAGTTCAAAGAACTTACACCTGACACCCATACACACACCACACCCACCCCACTATAAAATATATACCTACATTACTTACAACCGTTTACGAATACAAATCATTGCCACCAGACAGACACCAAGACCACTGCGACAACTAGACACACACACCGCTCACACCCATACCCCCCTAACACACTACACATCACACACCCCAACACATTACCCAACACACCCTCTCCAACACACATCACATAACACCCAGGGCACCACAAAGGCACCCCCGTTTCACTTAGGAGGAGTTAAGGGTCATGGTGGAGGAAATCATCAGGGTAGAGCCACAGCTCTTTGGAGCACAGGTGCAGCACATATCAATAGCAAGGAAGATGGAGCTATGGCGGAGAATCATGGACAGGATCAATGCCGTGGGATAGCACCCAAGAACAAAGGACGACATCAGGAAGAGGTGGAGCGACCTACGGGGGAAGGTAAGTTCCATTGCAGCAAGACACCAGCTCGCTATACTGAGGACTGGCGATGGACACCCATCCCCTTCCCCACAACTAACACCATGGGAGGAGCAGGTACTGGCAATACTGCATCCTGAATGCCTGGCTGGAGTTGGAGGAGGACTGGACACTGGTAAGTCAACTGTTAACAATGATCACCCCCATACCTGCATGCCATCACACACCCTCATCCTCACTCCCATCACTCCACTCCAACCCACACACTCCACCATCACATCACACTAATCCCAATGCCAAGCCCTGCATGCTGTACTAATGCATGGACACCCCTCCCAGCCCTGCATGGATACTCATCACTAAAGCATGCACAGCATGGGAAACTAACAATCATACAATACACCAACATACACAAGCAAAAGCTGACAGGGGAACAACAACCAATAAATGGGAAGCTGCAGAAGTACAAATGTTATACAACTGAAGCATAATCCATCATTTACATCCCCACAGGTACCCCAGCCAATGTCACTGGAGAGGAGGTTGCACCACTATCCAGTCCCCCAACAGAAGAGGCCCACAGTAATGACAGTAACTCTGGACTTCTGGATCTGGACGAGCTACCTGGCCCATCAGGGACCACTGGACAGTCAGTCACCCAATTCCAGCAACAGACCACCACAGAGCCTCTCCCATCAGGAACCAATACCACAGCGCCCACCCAGCATACAGACACCTCTGTCCCCAGGATACGTCACTCAGCAGTGTGCCCACCTGTACAGGGACCCCAGGCCACACCTTGTATACAAGCCAATCAGGGACCTGAGGTCAGTGTCAGTGGGCACACCGTTCAAGGGACAGAGGCACAGGCCAACAGGTATACTGGGAGGACTGCTGTGCGTCAGGGGGAGGACAGGAGCAGGGAACCGACTCTCCAGGATGCACTCTTTGAGATCCTGGGAACTTACCAACATTCCCAGGACACGATGGGCCAGATCCTAGACAACGTGCAGGAGAACAGGTGGCTGCAGGAGGGTCAGTATCAGGGGATCAGGGCGGACATGCAGGCCATCAACAGCGCCCTTATCTCCATAGCAGGGGTACTGGCAGGCATAGCCAACATTATGAGGGAGGCAGTGTCACACCCGCGGGCCCCTACCACTAGCCAGTCATCTGAACAACCCTCCCCTTCTGCTAGTGGCCAGGAGGCCCTGCCACAGGACCAACAGGCCACCAGCACCCCTCCCCCTGCAGAAGGTGAACCACCCCGCAAACGTTCCCTGCGAACCAGACAGAAGCCAAAGACACTTGCCAAGACCACCGCCAGGAAATGAGAGTCTCCTGATTGTCCCCCTTGTGTCCCACTCCGTCACCTTGTCCACCTTGAACTGCCATTGCTCCCCTTCCTATGGCCCCATGGACAATGCACCTGTGCTACAAACAGACTGGAACAATACCCTGGACTTTCCTCCATCATCACCCCATTCCATTGCACTTTCCCCTCTATATTTTAGCCCTACAATACACACCCTTGGATAAAAGTTGACTACTAGTATTTCATGTTTTGCAAATTTGTATTGATTGAAACAACTACAACCATTGCAAATGAACTGTACATAGAATGATCATAGAATTAATGACCTGTAGCTGGCTGTTGTGATCACACTAGGGGAATGTGTCATACCACCAACATCTGCAAAAGGAATTTCCAGAGGTAACAGTAAGTGGGCAAAGAAGTGTGTAATGCCAGCATGGCAATGCCACACAGAATACAACAATAGTCATAGAAATGTAAAGTTGCACTGTCTTACCTGTGTGTCATTGGAAGTACTGAGGTATCACAGATGTTCTTTTGTCCACATCCTCATCCTCACTGTCCTCAGGGTCCACTGCTTCCACACAGGCATCTCCAGTCTCCTCCTCCTGCAGAAAAGGTACATGCCGTCTGAGGGCCAGGTTGTGCAACATGCAGTATGCCACTACTGTCTGGCAGACCTTCTTGGGTGAGTAGCACCGGGATCCACCTGTTAGATGGAGGCACCTGAACCTGGCCTTCAGGAGGCCAAAGGTCCTTTCAATGATCCTTCTGGTTCACCCATGTGCCTCATTATAACGTTCTTCTGCCCTTGTCCTGGCATTCCTCACAGGGGTCAGCAGCCATCATAGGTTTGGGTAACCAGAGTCACCTGCAAATATTTAGGGACAACATTTAGCCACACACTATCCTATATGGCCAACACCATAGGCATACATCAACATATACTGGGTGGGAATCAGGGCTCACCTATTAGCCACACCATGTGACTCTGTAGTTAGGACATCACATTTGGGATGCTGCTATTCCTCAGGAAAAAGGCATCATGCACTGACCCAGGATACTTAGCATTGACATGGGAGATGTACTGGTTCACCAGGTACACCATCTACACATTCATGGAGTGGAAACTCTTACGATTCCTGAACACCTGTTCATTCTGGCAGGAGAGCACAAATGCAATATGTGTTCCGTCAATCGCACCAATTATATTGGGAATGTGTCCCATTGCATAGAATTCAGCCTTTACAGTGGCCAAATCCTCAACCTGGGGGAATGCAATGTAGCCGCACATGTGTTTCATCAGGGCAGACAACAGTCTTGTTAGTACATTTGAGAACAGCTGTGACATTCCTGCTGCCAAGTCCTCTGTCACTTGGAAAGAACCAGTTGCAAGGAAATGGAGAACTGGTAGCACTTTCACAAGAGGAGGGATCCCAGTGGGGTGACAGATAGCAGATATCAGGTCAGGCTCCAATTGGACACACAGCTCTGTGATTGTGGCCCTGTCCAGTTTATAGGTGGGTATTATGTGCCTGTCCTCCAGTGTAGCCAAGTCCACCTGGGATCTGTACACAGGGGTATGTCTCCATCTTCTTTTCTGCAGTGGTAGGTATCTAAGGGACACAAGAGTGAGTAGACTGTCACAAACTGAACAATGGAGCTACAACAGCAGTCCACAATGTGCAAACTTGTTATGGGACAGTGTAATTTTTGAAGTATGTGCCTATTGATCCTGTGACGCAGCAATAATCAATAGGCCTGTTCACCCCCCTGAAATGGCGACCGTCTGTCCTGTGTGAAGGGACAGGTTGAAGTGAGGTAAAGCCGTTGACGTTGTGCGCCATGGTGGTAGGTGGTCATGAACCGCTGTGCAATTCCTCATTGGTTAATATTGGGCCCTACAGTGGCCAATGGTGATCTACGCCAGCAGTGACGGCATGCACGCCGCGGACATGACTGCCATTTTCTATCAGATTCCTCACTTGTTTCCTGACCTTCCATAGGAGAGGACCTACACTGCATATGCTGCTGTGACCTGTGTCTGGAACCTACCATGGCCCGTGTGACTGGGGAAAGAGCCCCAGCCTTTACTTCGGAGGAGTTGGAGTGACTGGCGGAAGGGGTCCTACCCATGTACGGACTGCTGTATGGGCCTCCAGACCAACAGGTGAGTACACTATGGGCACGATGCATGTGGCATGAATGCATGGAGTTCTGTGTGAAGGCCTCGTGTAAGGGGGGGTGGGTTGATGCCCTCTTGGTGGTGTACATGTTGAGGGATGGGCTATGTGTGTGCCATTGGTGATGCAAATGAGTATGGTGGTCCATTTGTGTGACGGGCTGGGCTGTTTGTCTAATGGTGTTCCCCTGTCTGTATTGCCTCTGCAGGTCAGCGCCCATCAAAAGAAGGGAATATGGCGTGCCATCCCCAAGGAGGTGCGGACCCTGGGGGTCTATGGCAGGTGGAGCACCGACTGTCGCAAACGGTGGGAGGACCTGAGGCGCTGGGCACGAAAGACCACGGCGGAGACTGGAGGGGACAATACAGACTTTGATACCTCCTCTGATGGGATCTTCCTGGTCGCGGTGGACACCTCTGTGACCACCCCAGCTGCAGGTACAGCGCCAGCCCCCGTACCAGCACCACCCTCCCAGTAGCCCCTCAGCAAGTTGCCCGTGCCCGTTCACCCAGGAGGGTGGGTATCTCCTTTGCCCCAGGCACATCAAGCCCTGCCCCAGTGAGCCCTGCTGCCCTGAGTGAGGAGGCTACTGACCCCCTGAGATCGATCTCTGTAGGGCAAACAACCATTTTGAATGCCATCTAGGGGCTGGCAGCCAAGATGCAGCAATCAAATGCATTCCTGGAGGGCATTTATGATGGATTGGCGGCCCAATAGAGATAGATTCAGGCTCTGGCCTCCTCTCTGATGGCAGCCATTGCCCCTGTTTCAACCATCCCCCCTCCAACTCCCACTTCCCAGTCCCATTCTCCTCAACCCCAACCCATCCCAAACACACAGCCAGACGAGCATGCTCACAAGACAACACCCAAGAGTGTCACAGGCAAACACAAGCACCACACTTCATCCCACAGGCACTCACACAAACACCATTCAGTTGCAGACACTACGACATCCACTATCTCCACTATCTCCCTCTCCGCCTCCTCCTCCACCTCCTACCCAGTTGCGTCTACACTCACATCTGCATGCACTATATCAATATCCACTACCAGCAGCATCACCACACCAAGCAGAACACACACCTCACTGGAAGACACCTCCACAACATCCATGCACACGTCCCCTGTGTCCTCTCCCACCATGTCTGGTCCCCCTTCCTAAAGTACACAAACACAAGCACTCAGACAACCAACAGCCATCCACCTCACAACAGCATACAGCCCATGCACCTGCACCCAAATCCAGCAGACAAACAACTCCAACAACCACTCCCTCATTCTCCACTCCCATTACTCCTCCCTCTTCCCGCCCCAACATCCCTAAAAAGCTTTTCTTTTCCCAGATTGAGGTCTTACCTACCCCCCCACCTGTCATGCACGTATGGGCAGGGTAGCAAGGACCCAGCCAAGCACCTCAGCCAAACAGTCCACGGGCCCAGTGGTAGCACCACCTACTCGCAGTGGAAATGATTCCAGGCCAACAATACTAAAGGGGAAAGAGTCTGCACCATCTGCAAAGAAGGAGGAGCCTGCACCAGCTGCTAAGGAGGGGAAGGAGCCTGCACCAGCAGGCAGAGGGGGAAGAGCCCATCTACCAATGCGAGGAAGGGTACGGGTCCGCAACACAAGAGCAGGAGGAGAGGAGGCAATCTACGCCAGCGGAAGCTGACAGCCAAACACTGCCACCACCAACAGCTGTCACAGGGTCCCCACCACCAGCTGTGGTTGTGCAGCCATCAGAGAGTGCAGGGGCTGAGCAAGAGCCTCCCACAACCATCACCACAGTGCAGCCATCAGAGGGTGCAGGGGCTGAGCAGGAGCCTCCCACAACCACCACCACAGTGAAACAATCAGAGGGTGCAGGGGCTGAGCAGGAGCCTTCCACAACCACCACCACAGTGCAGCCATCGGAGGGTGCAGGGGCTGAGCAGGAGCCTCCCATAACCACCCCCACAGTGCAGCCATCAGAGGATGCAGATGCTGAGCAGGAGCCTCCCACAACCACCACCACAGTGCAGCCATCGGAGGGTGCAGGAGCCTCCCAAAACCACCACCACAGTGCAACAATCGGAGGGTGCAGGGGCTGAGCAGGAGCCTCCCACAACCACCAACACAGTGCAGCCATCGGAGGGTGCAGGGGCTGAGCAGGGGCCTCCCACAACCACCACCACAGTGCAGCTATTGGAGGATGCAGGGGCTGGACAGGAGCCTGCCACAACCACCACCACAGTGCAGCCATCAGAGGGTGCAGGGGCTGAGCAGGAGCCTCCCACAACCACCACCACCACAGCCACCACCGCCGGCAGATGCCATATAGTCCAGCCTGCTGTGGGGCCTGCCCCCACTAGAACAAGTAGGCAAGACACACACTTGAGAGACTGTGGCCTTGCATTCCCCAGGACAAAGCAATGGGCATGTTGCCCACTCAAGAACAAGTGGACAAGACACCCACTCCAGAGACTGTGGACTTGCACTCCCCAGGACAAAGCAATGGGCATGTTGCACCCTCCAGAAACAGTGGGAAAGACACCCACTCCAGAGACTGTGGCCTTACACTTCCCAGGACAAAGCAATGGGCATGTTGCCCCCTCCAGAACCAGTGGGCAGGACACCCACATGAGAGACTGTGGCTTTCAATCCCCAGGACAAAGCAATGGGCATGTTGCCCCCTCCAAAACTAGTGGGCTTGTTCCCGCATCCGGCTGAGGTGCCCTCCCTCCTCCTGAGGTGCCTGCCTATTTGACAACTGATGCCTCTGAAGTGTTCTCTCCGGATTTGTGCAGGATTCAACTGGGGCCTTGGACTGTGCCCTGTGGCCCAGTGGGCCCTGTGAACTATGAACTGGGCAGTGTTCCTTTTTTGTACACGTCTACAGATCTGTTTCATGGCCAAATCAGATTTTCTATTTTATTGTTGGACTGATTACAATCATTTTCCTAAATTCCTGTTGCCTTTCCATTTCTCAGCACATTTTTGTGGTCAAATAGTTTTTGTACTGCATATGGTTGTGTGTAAGGCGTATGTATGTTGGGTGTGTGTGGTACGTGTGTGTGTCACTCTTATTTTCCTCCCACCCTCCCTTGTGTGCTAGGTGGCTGTACTCACCATCGTCGTCTTCGCCGGCATTGGTGTTCCAGGTGGAGCATAACGTAGAAGATTATCGGGAAGACTTGCAGTTCTGGTTTCATGACGGTGTGGTTCTTCCCTGTGTCTCCAATGGTGAGTCCTTTCTCTTCTGTGATGTGTTTCTGCCAGGTTTTTGATGGTGCTGGTACTGCCCCGGAAAAGATGGCAGACTTGTGTGTCAAAATATGGTGGGCGGTACTTTGTCTTCCGCCTGGCTGTAGGCGGCTGCCACTGTGGTGACTTTTGTTTCCGCCCTGGCGGTCGGTGTGGTATATTGGCTGTCTATTGGAGATATCACCGCAATGGTCATAATTTGGCAGTAATTACTGCCAGCCTGTTGGCGTTATTACCGCCACTTTATCACCGACCGCTATGGTTGTAATGAGGGCCATAGTGTTGTCTGCAATTGATATCAACCAGACAGACATGTCCCTTTTATTTCATGGACAAAGTCAGCTGCGTTCCATCATGCAGTTAGGTTGGACTTTACAGACTTTGAAAAATGGCCGAATTCCATGGAAGTACATTAACGGTAGTGAATTGTTCACCGCCTTTAATTTATCCAGGGAACAACAAACAATGGCTAAAAGGGAAGCGAGTTTCACCATGCTTCACATAGAAAAGCTAGAAAAGTTGCCTTTCACAGTTGCAGAAAGTCCTTCAACAGTATGGCTCCTACATGGCATCATTAATCTGGCCATTTCCACTTTTTGTTTTTTTAAATGCCTGAGTCACCTTGCTGTGGGCAGGTACGAGCGACTCAGCGATAGCTATATTAAAGAAGAGTGGGAGTTGCCCTTTGAATACAAATGTCTGAATGGCGAAATAGAGGTCTTTCTCAGCGGAAGCGAATGCAAAACTACTTTTAGACATTCAATGATCTACAAGCAGGTGTCTCTTCACAGCCTTTGCAATGCAGGGGTTGCAAACTTGGCCTGTTTTCTGAATGGTACTCCAGTCCCTTTGATTCAACCAGAATTGCATGTACTTTTGAATGGAAGTTATGTGGTGCTGAGCAACCAAAGCTGTTGCGGTATGCGACCAGGAATTGCTTACACAATTTCAGTCTGTAAGGTTGTTACATGCTGTAGACAAGTATTGTCCCCCGACACAAGAGATAAAAGTATCAGAAATGTGGCCTCACATTGATACTGTTAATGTAAATTATGACAAGCTGAGCAGACTAAAGGGGCTTCTGTTCCAAAAACAAGTCGCGTTGACATCAACTAGAGCAGTGGTTCCCAACCTTTTGACTTCTGTGGACCCCCATTTTATCAATACTGGAGCCCGGGGACCCCCACTGAATCATTATTGGAACACGGGGACCCCCGAGGAGTCATTACTGATAGCTGGGACCTAATATTATTAAATGTTTTAAGCAGCCGCGGACCCCCTGAGGAGGCTTCGCGGACCCCCAGGGGTCCCCGGCCCACAGGTTGGGAACCACTGAACTAGAGAGATGTATGCTCTCCAGATTGCAAGATCATCAGCCGAGATACAACACCTATTAAATACCAACTTCCCGAAGCACTTTGGAGAGCTGGTATCCAGAATTTTCAATGCCTCAAGCACTACTGGGATTGTCCACTTCTTTAAGGCTGTTGGGTCTGGATTTGTGTCCATCTTCCAGACTGTCTTCGGAGTCATTCCATCAGCCACCCATTTACTCTATTCCACTGTGTTTGGCGGCTTTCCTATAATTTTGGCATTAATTGGCAGAAAACTGCTGCTATTTTTTCTGATTCACAGTGTTTGTGTCTTTCCAGCTATGCAAAGTGATGGAGCCACTGCCACCAGCTCAACGGTGCCGTGAACGCATGGTTCAGGTTTTTAATGCTTCATTTTGGAGGAATTGGAGCATGATTGGTCATTGTCATTCCAACCACTCACATGGTGCCTGCAACCGGTCTTTCGTTGAGTATGGTGCCTCTTCGAACAATTGGCCACAGTGTGTCTTGCTGTTACGCCAGTGCCTCCTGTGGACCAAGCACTGCTGATGTCCCCAATGAGGGTTCATTCACCTTGAGACTAAGGCTGATTCGCAAGGCCACTTATGAGCCACCCTTGATGTACGATCTGGCTCTTTTTGGCGCTGTGGAGAGTGCCCCTCCTGCAGGTGGACCTGCACAAGAGTCTACTATGCACTATTGCTCCATGGGTCCATCTGCCTATCCTGTGATTGATCTAACATCTGACGTTGTGGCCTCTTTCCTGAGGTCCATTCCATTCGATGGCTTTGAAGATGCGCTTCAAGGTCATGTCTATTTTTAGAAAGATTTGATGATTTGCTTATTATACCAAATTTAAAGTTTGCATTTATTGCCCTTACTTTGGCCTGCTGTGCTTGTCATGATCAACATTATGGCGGTCATTACAACATTGGCGGTAAAAGCCGCTTACAGCCGTGCAGAAGAGCGCCAACACACCGCCGAGGCCGCGGATTACCGCCACAGCTATTATGACCCACATTTCGGAATCTGTCAAAATTCAGACAACCACACAAGTCCGCCACACCAGAGGTCAGTGATAAACTGGCGAAAATAAAACCTCCACGGTCACGCCAACAGAAATGCGCCCACACTATCACGACACACAAATCCACGCGGCGGTCTTTCAACCACGGTATTCCATTGGCGGTACACACTGCCGCGCTCAAAATACACACACACATACAAAACACTACCACATTGGACAATTCGAAATACACACATCTGATGCACATACACACATCACTCCAACACACCCATTACAATATAAAACACACACCCACATCACCCACAAACCCCCACGACAAAAAATTCCGCAAGAAGGCCAGAGAGAGACACCAACAGCAAGAACAGCAGCATCCACAGGCACACAACACCATCACCCACCCAACTTCCACGCACCTCACACAACACACCACTACATATCAGCACTTATCACCACACAATCCACCCCACACATCACCTACACCACCCCATGGCACGGCAAAGACACCCCAGGTTCTCGGAGGAAGAGCTCAGGGTCATGGTGGAGGAAATCGTCTGGGTAGAGCCACAGCTATTCGGAGCACAGGTGCAGCACACCTCAATTGCAAGGAAGATGGAGCTATGGCGAAGAATAGTGGACAGGGTCAACGCAGTGGGACAGCACCCGAGAAATTGGGAGGACATCAGGAAGAGGTGGAACGACCTACGGGGGAAGGTGCGTTCCGTGGTCTCAAGACACCACCAGGCGGTTCAGCGGACTGGCGGCGGACCCCCACCTCCTCACCCACAACTAACAACATGGGAGGAGCAGGTCTTGGCGATTCTGCATCCTGAGGGCCTCGCAGGAGTAGGTGGAGGAATGGACTCTGGTAAGAAAAATCTTAATTATTACATCCCCCACCCTAAATGCATGCTATCACATACCCCCACCCTCACCCCCAGCACCCCAACTCCTCACATATGTCCCAACATCACAAACCACCCATCCCAACACCAAGCCCTGCATGCAACAACAAAGCATGGACACCCATCACTAAAGCATGCCCACTGCACATACCCATACAACACCCTAAACCATCATCACACAAGGTCCCACACAGGAATAAAAGCACTGGGGTACACGGTCACCCACCCATTGTACACCATGACACATACAGATGTAATAACCATCCTTTTATACCCCTGCAGGACCCCTACCCAACGTCACCGGACAGGAGGGTCCACACATGTCCACACCACCAACAGAAGAGTGTATTAGCAATTACAGTGACAAAATGCTCTTTCAATTGTAATGTCAACATACCTATGTCACACAGATCTAGTCCATGAGGAATCAAAGCAGATGTCACACAGTGGGACCCACATCTGTGAAATCATAAGGGAAAGTGACAACTCAGTGACCATACACTGGGTGAAAACAACAGACAGTAGAGAGTTAGTAGTGTTTAAGTACATGTAGTAGGCAGGTCTGTACTCTTACCTGTGTCTCACTGGAAATATTGCTGGATCACTGAGTCCCTGTTGTTCATGTCTTCTTCCTCTGCTTCCTCGTCTTCACTATCCACAGGCTCCACAGCTGCAACAACACCGCCATCTGGACCATCCTCCTGCAGAAAAGGCACCTGATGTCGCAAAGCCAAGTTATGAAGCATACAGCAGGCCAAGATGATCTGGCACACCTTCTTTGGTGAGTAGAATAGTGATCCACCTGTCATATGGAGGCACCGGAACCTGGCCTTCAGGAGGCCAAAGGTCCGCTCGATCACCCTCCTAGTTCGCCCATGGGCCTCATTGTAGCGTTCCTCTGCCCTTGTCCTGGGATTCCTCACTGGGGTCAGTAGCCATGACAGGTTGGGGTAACCAGAGTCACCTGCAAATGGCAAGGGACAAGTATTAGACACACACTAACCTGTAGGGTAACCCCAGACCCAGACAACCATTCCCACTGACTTGCCTCCAGGTGCTCACCTAATAGCCACACACGGTGCCTCTGGAGTTGACCCATCACATAAGGGATGCTGCTATTCCGCAGGATGTAGGCGTCATGCACTGAGCCAGGGAACTTGGCATTCACATGGGAGATGTACTTGTCTGCCAAACATACCATCTGTACATTCACAGAATGATAACTCTTCCGGTTTCTGTACACCTATTCACTCCTGTGAGGGGGGACCAAAGCCACATGGGTCCCATCAATGGCACCTATGATGTTGGGGATATGTCCCAGGGCATAGAAATCACCTTTCACTGTAGGCAAATCCTCCACCTGAGGGAAAACGATGTAGCTCCGCATGTGTTTCAGAAGGGCAGACAACACTCTGGACAATACGTTGGAAAACATAGGCTGGGACATCCCTGATGCTATGGCCACTGTTGTTTGAAATGACCCACTTGCAAGGAAATGGAGCACTGACAGCACCTGCACTTGAAGGGGGATTCCTGTGGGATGGCGGATTGCTGACATCAGGTCTGGCTCCAACTGGGTACACAGTTCCTGGATTGTGGCACGGTCAAGCCTGTATGTGATTATGACATGTCGCTCCTCCATTGTCGACAGGTCCACCAACGGTCGGTACACCGGAGGATTCCGCCATCTCCTCACATGTCCCAGCAGACGGTGCCTATGAAGAACAACAGCGAGCACAGAGTCAAACAACTCAGAGGTACGTACCCACAGTTTACCCAGAACACCAATCATTCACAAAAGGTGGCCTGTATGTGTGTTGAGTCTAGGCCTAGGTATGTGTGACGCACTTGGAAATGAAGCCATGTGGGCCCCTGAAATGGCGGCTGCCTGACCTCTAAAGTGGGACAATGGGATGTGAGGTAACTGCGCTGGCGTTGTACACCGTTGCGGTAGCCGGTCGAAGACCGCGACGCAATGCTGCATTGGTTAACATTGGACCCTATGGGTCCCAGGAGCCAATGATGATGTACGCCGGCGGTGACGGTACGCACCGCCGCAGACGTGACCGCCATTTTCTATCTGTTCAATCACTCAATACCTGATCTTCGCCTGAGGGGACCTACACTGCAAGTGCTGCTGTGACCTCGGTCTGGAACAGACAATGGCTCGAGAGTCTGGGGAAAGGGCCCCCGCCTTCACATCGGAGGAGTTGGATGGGGTTCTCTCCCAGTACACGCTACTCTACGGTCCTCCAGACAAACAGGTATGTACAGAGGGAGCATGTTGTATGGGCTATGCCTGTGTGGAGAGGGCTGGATGTAAGAAGGAAGGGGGGAGAGTGCTGCGTGCATGAAAGATGGTGAATGCATGTGCCACATGGCAAGGGTAGGGATGGGGGCCAATCACTTTGACAGTGCAGTTGGTAATAACTTCTCTTTTTCCCCTGTATATTTCATGTAGGTCAGCACCCACTAGAAAAAAGATATTTGGCGTGCCATCGCCAAGGACGTCCGGACCCTGGGGGTCTACCACAGACGGAGCACCCACTGCCGTAACAGATGGGAGGACATTTGCCACTGGAGCAAGAAGACGGCGGAGGCTCAGCTGTGGATGGCCTCCCAACGTGGGAGGGGTGCCCATCGCACCATGACCCCCCTGATGTTCCGGATCCTGGCTGTGGCCTACCCAGAGTTGGATGGGCGCTTGAGGGCATCACAGCAGCCACAAGGGGGTGAGTACACTCGCATTCTGCTGACTTTTCGTGCAGTGGAGGTGTCTGGGTGGGGGAGGTGGGCTGTGGGTTTCCCTAGGCCAGGACGAGTTCCATAGGCAAGGCCCCTTCGTAAGGCAGGCCATGTGGCACCCCAGCCCACCTCTGTAGAGTGCCAAGTACACCTAGTCATGCCCCTGTGTCATCTATGTGTGCAGATGTCGTCCATAGCCTTGTAGGCCATTTCCCAGGAATTGAACAGTGGAGCCCAAGAGTGCGGCGTAGTGCAGGGGGCTTCTGTGTCTGTCGTGTCCGCCAACGGTAGCGGTAATGCATGCACTCAACATGTCTCTCTTCTGTCTTCCCCTCCTTTTTGTGGTCTCCCTGTTCTTGTGTGCATTAGCATCATCAGGCGGAGGAGCAGTGGCACCGGAGCACAAGGGAGCTGCATCCCACATGGCCCTGGAGGGTGACACTATGGAGTCTGAATTCACCAGTGGGACGGAGGGCGAGGGGAGCTCCATGGCGGGGACAGGAGCTGAGAGCAGCGACACGGACTCGCCCTCTGATGGGAGCTCCCTTGTGGTGGCGGCAACATCTGTGCCCCCCGCATCTACAGGTACAGCCGCCACCCCCCCTACCAGCACCGCCCTCCCAGCAGCCCCTCAGCCTTTGCCCCGTGCCCGCTCACCCAGGAGAGTGGGCATCACCTTCGCTCCAGGCACCTCAGGCCCTGCCCCAGTCACCCCTGCTGCCCTCAGTGAGGAGGCCATTGACCTCCTCAGGTCCCTCACTGTTGGGCAGTCTACCATTTTGAATGCCATCCAGGGTGTAGAGAGGCAGTTGCAACAAACAAATGCATTCCTGGAGGGCATTCATTCTGGTCAGGCGGCCATTCAGCGAGCTTTTCAGACTCTGGCCTCAGCACTGATGGCAGCCATTGTCCCCGTTTCTAGCCTCCCCCCTCCAACTTCCTCCACCCGACCCAATCCCCTGTACCTCAGCCTATCCCAAGCACACCTACAGACCAACATGCACACACGTCAACACCCAAGGGTAGCTCAGGCAAACATAAGCACCACACATCCCACAGGCATTCACGCAAGCATCACACACATGCAGACACAGCAACATCCGCTGCCTCCACTGTGTCCCCCTCCTCCTCGTCTCCCTCCTCCCCCCAGTCTCGTCTACACTCACACCTGCATGCACTACATCTACAGCCAAAACGTCCCTCTCCAGCACACCCACCACCACACCAGGCTCACGTGCAGTCACCACCCCCACTACCATTCACACGTCTCCTGTGTCCTCTCCCAGTGTGTCTGTGACGCCCCCTCCCAAGATACACAAACGCAGGCACACACCCACCCAACAGCCATCCACCTCACGACAGCCTCCAGTGCATGCACCTTCACCCAAAGTCACCAAACGTACACCTCCTACAACCACCACCTCTTCCTCCACTCCCAAACCCCCTCCTGCTACCCGTCCCAGTGTGTCCCAAAAACCTTTCCTGTCCACCCTTGACCTCTTTCCCACACCTCCCCCACCCCGTCCATCTCATACGTCCCAAACTAGCACCTCAACCACAACATCTCCGGGACCAGTGGTGCCTGTAGTCACCGGAATCTGGAGTGCACCGGCCACCAGGGCAGCCAGTGTGGCACGGAGCCACAGCACAGACGGTCCCCCACCTGTGAAGCATCAGAAGTTGGCCAGTGCCCGGCGGGGAAGGGGGAAGACTCCAGCCACCAAAGCCGCTCCCAGGGGTCCCGGTGGGAGTGTGGAGTCAGCTGCGACACCTTCCAAGGTGGGGAAGGGCCACAAGAAACCCGGCAAGTCTGGGAAGAGCAGCACGGCGGAGAAGACTGCCATCATCCCAGCTGCCCAGGAGGCCACCACCAGCACCATCCCAGCTGCCCAGGAGGCCAACGCCAGCATCAGCCCAGCTGCCCAGGAGGCCACCGCCAGCACCATCCCAGCTGCCTAGGAGGCCACCGCCAGCACCATCCCAGCTGCCCGTGAGGCCACCGCCAGCACCAGCCCAGCTGCCCAGGAGGCCACCGCCAGCACCATCCCAGCTGCCCAGGAGGCCACTGCCAGCACCAGCCCAGCTGCCCAGGAGGCCACTGCCAGCACCAGCCCAGCTGCCCAGGAGGCCACCGCCAGCACCAGCCCAGCTGCCCAGGAGGCCACCGGAGGCCACCGCCAGCACCAGCCCAGCTGCCCAGGAGGCCACCGTCAGCACCAGCCCAGCTGCCCAGAGGCCACCGCCAGCACTAGCCCCGCTGGGCCATGAAGGACCGCAAGCAAAGGCCCCACTGGGCCATGAAGGACCACCAGCAAAAGCACCGCTGGGCCATGAAGGACCGCCAGCAAAAGCCCCGCTGGGCCATGAAGGACCGCCAGCAAAAGCCCCGCTGGGCCATGAAGGACTGCCAGCAAAAGCCCCGCTGGGACATGAAGGACCGCCAGCAAAAGCCCCGTTGGGCCATGAAGGACCGCCAGCAGCTGAGACCCTGCAATGGAGACCGCCATCTCAAGCACCGCTGAACAGGGCACCACCATCTCAAGCACTGCTGAACAGGGCACCGCCATCTCAAGCACCGCTAAACAGGTCACCGCCATCTCAAGCACCGCTGAACAGGGCACCGCCATCTCAAGCACCGCTGGCCCATGAGCGGCAAGGGCACTGACGCAACTGAGTCTGTCACGGAGTGAATGATGCACTCTGGGCACCATGCCCCCTCCAGAACCAGTGGAGAGATACATCCACTACCTCAGTCCTTAGCAGGATGAAGCACTCTGGGCACCATGCCCCCTCCAGAACCAGTGGAGAGATACATCCACTACCTCAATCCTTAGCAGGATGAAGCACTCTGGGCACAAAGCCCCCTCCAGAACCAGTGGAGAGATACATCCACTACCTCAGTCCTTAGCAGGATGAGGCACTCTGGGCACAAAGCCCCCTCCAGAACCAGTGGAGAAAGGCATCCACTCCCTCTGTCCTTGGCAGGATGAAGCACTCTGGGCACCATGCCTCCTCCAGAACCAGTGGAGAGATACATCCACTACCTCAGTCCTTGGCAGGAGGAAGCACTCTGGGCACCATGCCCCCTCCAGAACCAGTGGAGACTGTTATCCACTTGTGAGACTGTGGCTTTGCACTCCCCAGGATTGAACAGTGGGCAAGCCACCCACTGTAGAGACTTGAGAGACTGTGGCTTTGCACTCCCCAGGATTGTACAGTGGGCAAACCACCCACTGTAGAGACTTGAGAGACTGTGGCTTTGCACTCCCCAGGATTGAACAGTGGGCAACCCACCCACTGTAGAGACTTGTGAGACTGTGGCTTTGCACTCCCCAGGGTTGAACAGTGGGCAAGCCACTTGAGAGACTGTGGGGGTCATTCTGACCCTGGCGGTCGGTGATAAAGTGGCGGCCAACCCGCAAACAGGCCGGCGGTCAAAAAAATGGAATTCTAACCCTGGCGGGAACCGCCAACACAGGACGCCACTTTAACACTCCGACCGCCACGGCGGGACCGACAAACAGCGTGGCGGTCACCGCCAACAGGCAGGCGGCAGACAATGTACCGCCCACCCTATCACAACTCACCAATCCGCCACCTTTTCCGGGGCGGGAGCCCCGCCGATAAAAACACGGCGGAAACAGACTACGAACGGGAAAACGCTCACCTATACACACTCCACGAGGAAGGAGGACAGCATGGAGCCCGAATTACACATCCTACCAGCTATTGTCTACCTGCTCATCTACCAGGAGTACGAACGCTGGCGCAGACGACAACGGTGAGTACTGCACCTACGACACAGGCGAGGGGGGAGGAGGAAAGCTTACGGGCACACACATGCGCCATACACCCACCCCCCCACCACAAATACCTACACCCCAATGCCGAGCAACAAGTCAGAGTGACACCACACAAACCCCCCGGAATAATGCAAAGACACAATTTAAATGATCTATAAAATATATGTATAAATAGCTCCATTGAAGGAATGGCAAATATGCCATATAAAAGATACAAAAATAAGGAATGAACATAGGCAACAATATATCCATAGGCAAAAAGTCCGGCACATTCCGTGAAAGTTCCATAGTCCGTGGGCCAATGTGCACAAACACATGGGCAAAGCCCACACAGGAGACCAGATACCATTGGAGAGAACACTGCAGGGGCATCAGATGATAAAACTACAGGCACCTCAGGGGGAAGGGAAGGGGGGGCACCTCAGCCACATGAGTCTACGACGCCAGATCCACGAGGGGCCTCCATGCCCACTGTCCCATCCTGGGGAGTGCAAAGCCACAGTCTCACAAGTCCCTACAGTGGGAGGCTTGCCCACTGGACCATCCTGGGGAGTGCAAAGCCACAGTCCATCTGATAGATTACCGACTCCACAGTTATTGGAGGAGGCATGGTGCCCAGAGTGCTTCCTGAAGCCCTGCTCGACACAGAACCGGCACTGGCAATGGGCCAGCGGTGCTTGAGATGAAGGGCCCAGCGGAGCGGTGCTTGAGATGAAGGGCCCAGTGGAGCGGTGCTTGAGATGAAGGGCCCAGCGGAGCGGTGCTTGACAGGAAGGGCCCAGCGGAGCGGTGTTTGAGATGAAGGGCCCAGCGGAGCGGTGCTTGAGACGGCGGGGCCCAACGGAGCGGTGCTTGACTGAAAGGGCCCCTGCGTAGCTGTGCTTGACAGGAAGGGCCCAGTGGAGCGGTGTTTGAGATGAAGGGCCCAGCGGAGCGGTGCTTGAGATGAAGGGCCCAGCAGTGCGGTTCTTGACAGGAAGGGCCCAGCGGAGCGGTGCTTGAGACGGCGGTGCCCTGTTCAGCGGTGCTTGACAGGAAGGGCCCAGCGGAGCGGTTCTTGACAGGAAGGGCCCAGCGGAGCGGTGCTTGACAGGAAGGGCCCAGCGGAGCGGTGCTTGAGATGAAGGGCCCAGCGGTGCGGTTCTTGTCCTGGCGGGGCCCTGTTCAGCGGTGCTCCTCCCGGCAGGGCCCGTTCAGCGGTTCTTGTCCCGGCGGGGCCCTGTTCAGCGGTGCTCCTCCCGGCGGGGCCCGTTCAGCGGTTCTTGTCCCGGCGGGGCCCGTTCAGCGGTTCTTGTCCCGGCGGGGCCCTGTTCAGCGGTGCTCCTCCCGGCGGGGCCCTGTTCAGCGGTGCTCCTCCCGGCGGGGCCCGTTCAGCGGTTCTTGTCCCGACGGGGCCCTGTTCAGCGGTGCTCCTCCCGGCGGGGCCATGTTCAGCGGTGCTCCTCCCGGCGGGGCCCTGTTCAGCGGTGCTCCTCCCGGCGGGGCCCGTTCAGCGGTTCTTGTCCCGGCGGGGCCCTGTTCAGCGGTGCTCCTCCCGGCGGGGCCCGTTCAGCGTTTCTTGTCCCGGCGGGGCCCTGTTCAGCGGTGCTCCTCCCGGTGGGGCCCTGTTCAGCGGTGCTCCTCCCGGCGGGGCCCGTTCAGCGATTCTTGTCCCGGCGGGGCCCTGTTCAGCGGTGCTCCTCCCGGCGGGGCCATGTTCAGCGGTGCTCCTCCCGGCGGGGCCCTGTTCAGCGGTGCTCCTCCCGGCGGGGCCCGTTCAGCGGTTCTTGTCCCGGCGGGGCCCTGTTCAGCGGTGCTCCTCCCGGCGGGGCCCTGTTCAGCGGTGCTCCTCCCAGCGGGGCCCGTTCAGCGTTGCTCCTCCCGGCGGGTCCCGTACAGCGGTGCTTGTCCTGTGTGTCTAGGAAGCCATACCTGGCCAAGACTTCCCGCTCATTCACCATCCGAACTTGCGGTCGCGGCACCCTCCTGTGATGGAGTCCTGGGCCCGTGGGTGTCGTCCGTCACACCCAGAATGGGGCTGGTGGGGCCCTCCTGGGCAGCTCGCCTGCTGCCTGACTTCTCCGCCCTGCTGCCCTTGCTCTCCTTCGCTGGAGCTCTGTGGGCCTTGCCTCCCTTGGATGATGTGGCAGGTGAAGGGGCAAGGCTACTGTCCTTGGTGGCAGCCGTCTCAGGCTTGTCGTGCCAGGCCTTTTTCTTTTTTGTCCTCTTCCCGGGGGCGGGGCTGGCTGTCCCCTTGCTGCTGGCCGATGTCCCTGCCCTAGGATCTGGTGGACTCCAATAGCCCTGCACTATGGTCACAGTAGATGCAGGGCTGGTGGTGGCTGAGGTGCTTTTCTTAGTCTTACCAGATGGAGGGGGTGGGTCAGTGATTGGAACGAGCTCAAGGTTGGAAAGGAAAAGGACTTTGGAAGGACGGGGACGGGTAGGTGTAGTGGGTTTGGGAGTGGAGGAAGAGGATGTGGTTGTAGAAGAGTCAGGTGTGCTGTCTTTGGGTGCAGGTGCTTGTGACGGAGGCTGTCGTGAGGTGGATGGCTGTTGGGTGGGTGGCTGCCTGTGTTTGTGTGCTTTGGAAGAGGGGGTGACAGACACACTGGGAGAGGACACAGGGGACGTGTAAATGGCAGTGGGGGTGGTGACTGCACGTGTGCGGACTGTAATGGAGGGTGTACTGGTGCTGGAAGTACTGGCTGATGGTGGTGTGCATGCAGGTGTGAGTGGAGACGTCACAGGGAGGGAGGAGGGAGATGAGGAGGTGGGGGACACAGAGGTGGTAGTGACTGTTGGCATGTCTGCATCTGGATGTTGCTTGGGTGAATGCTTGTGGGATCTGTCGTGCTTATGTCTGGATGAGCTGCCCTTGGGTGTAGAGGTGTGTGCAGGCTGGTCTGATGGTGTGGATGGGATAGGCAGAGGAACAGGAGACTGGGACTGGGTGGAGGGAGTCAGAAGAGGGAGGCTGGAGACAGGGACAATGGCTGCCGTCAGTGCTGAGGCCAGAGCGTTGAACGATCGCTGATGGGCAGCCTGACCTGAATGAATGCCCTTCAGGTATGCATTGCTCCGATGCACCTCCCTTTCTACACCCTGGATGGCATTCAAAAGGGTAGACTGCCCAACAATGAGTGTCCTGAGGAGGTCAATGACCTCCTCACTGAGGGCAGCAGGGGTAACTGGGGCAGGGCCTGAGGTGCCTGGGGCGAAGGAGATGCCCGCCTTCCTGGGCGAGCGGGCACGGAGCGAAGGCTGAGGGGCTGCTGGGAGGGCGGGGCTGGTGTGCTGGGTGGCGGCTGTACCTGTTGTGGCGGTGGGCACGGATGTTGCCGCCACCGCTAGGGAGCTCCCTTCCGAGGACGTGTCGGTGTCGCTGACGTCTCCACGGGTCCCCGTTGTGGAGCCCCCCTCGCCCTCCGTCTCACTGGTGTACTCGGAGTCTGTTGTATGGCCCTCCGGAGCCATGTGAGATGCAGCTCCCTCGTGCGCCGATGCCACTTCTCCTCCGCCTGATGATACTAATGCACACATGAACAGGAAGACAAAGAAAATGGGGGGGGGAGAAATGAAGACAGGTTGAGTGCATGCATTGGCAACACCATTGTCGGAGAGGACAGACACCGAGGCCCCCTGAACTAGGCCGCGCAATGGGGGTACACTACTCAGTTATTGTGACTAGGCCTACGGGTCTATGGACGACAAATGCACACATGGGTGAGGCCGGAACATGGATAGCTGTACTTGGCACCCTACAGAGGTGGGGGGCGGGGGCACAGGGCCATGTCTAACGGAGGGGCCTAGCCAACAGAATGCGCCCTGGCCTAGAGATAGCCACAGCCCTCCTCCCCCACCCAGACACCTTCACTGCGCGCAAAGATAGCAGAATGTGCTGATACTCACCCCCTTGTGTCTGCTGTGATGTCCTCACGCGCCCATCCAAATCGGGGTAGGCCACCGCCAGGATCCGGGACATCAGGGGGGTCAATTGGCGGCTGGCACCCCTCCTACGTTGGGAGGCCATCCCCAGCAGAGACTCGGCGGTCTTTCTGGTCCCGCGGCGGATGTCCTCCCACCTCTTTCGGCAGTGGGTGCCCCGTCTGTTGTGGACCCCCAGGGCCCGGACGTCCTTGGCGATGGCACGCCAAATGTCGATCTTCTGATGGGCGCTGACCTATGTGACATGTACAGGGTGGTAAAGGAAATCGCATCAGTTTTCTGCCTGGTCAATGTGAGTGCCCCCCCCTCCCCAACCTTGCCATGTGGCACATGCTCTCATCTTTCGTGCGTTGCACTCCTCATTCGCTCCCCTCCCCACCATCTTACATACACCCCACTCAACACAGGCATAGCCCATTCAACGTGCACCCTGTGTACTAACCTGTTGGTCTGGAGGACCGTAGAGTAGCGCATACTGGGGGAGGACCCCATCAACAAGTTTCTCCAATTCTTAGGCAGTGAAGGCAGGGGCCCTTTCCCCAGTCGAAGCAGCCATTGTATCTCCCAGACCGAGGTCACAGCAGCACTTGCAGTATTGGTCCTCTCCTGTGGATGATCAGGTCTCGAGTGATTAATCAGATAGAAAATGGCGGTCACGCCCGCGGCGGTGCGTACCGCGACCGCCGGCGCACATCGTCATTGGCTCCTGAGACCCATAGGGTTCAATGTTAACCAATGCTGCTTTGCGCCACGGTCTTCGACCGCCTACCGCCACGGTGTGCCACGCCAGCGCAGTGACCTCACATGCCACTGTCACACTTCACAGGTCAGGCAGCCGCCATTTCAAGGGCCCACATGGCATGATTTCTACTGCGTCAGACAGGCCTAGGCCTTGCATTGCCACTCATACAAGCCGTTCCATGCATAGCGATTCGTGTACTGTGCAAGCTGTTTGAACGAACCTGTGGGTTGCTTGACTCTGTGCTCCATGTTGTCCTTCCTAGGCACCGTCCGCTGGGACTTGCGAGGAGAAGGATGAATCCTCCTGTGTACCGACCGCTGGTGGACCTGTCGACAATGGAAGAACGACATATCATACTTACATACCGGCTTGACAGAGCAACTATACATGAACTATGTGCCCAGCTGGAGCCAGACCTGATGTCCCCCATCCGCCAACCCACAGGGATTCCCCCTCTGGTGCAGGTTCTGTCAGTACTCAATTTTTTGGCAAGTGGGTCTTTTCAGACAACAGTGGCCATATCATCTGGGATGTCTCAGCCTATGTTTTCTAAGGTTTTATCCAGAGTGTTGTCTGCCCTGATGAAATACATGCAGAGCTACATTATTTTCCCTGAGGTGGGCGAATTGGCCACAGTGAAGGGTGATTTCTATGCCCTTGGACATATCCCCAACATCATTGGGGCCATTGATGGGACCCATGTGGCTTTGGTTCCCCCCAAAGACAGTGAGCAGATGTACCGAAACAGAAAAAGTTATCATTCGATGAATGTCCAGGTGGTCTGTTTGGCTGACCAGTACATCTCCCATGTAAATGCCAAGTTCCCTGGGTCAGTGCATGACGCGTATGTCATGCGAAATAGCAGCATCCCTTATGTGATGGAACAGCTACAGAGACACCGTGTGTGGCTAATTGGTGACTCTGGTTACCCCAACCTGTCGTGGCTAGTGACCCCAGTGAGGAATCCCCGGACCAGGGCAGAGGAACGGTACAATGAGGCCCATGGGCGATCTAGGAGGATCATAGAAAGGACCTTCGGGGTCCTGAAGGCCAGGTTTAGGTGCCTGCGTATGACAGGGGGATCCCTCATGTACTCACCAAAGAAGGTGTGCCAGATCATCGTGGCCTGCTGTATGCTTCACAATCTTGCATTGCGACGCCAGGTGCCTTTTCTGCAGGAGGATGGTCCAGATGGTGGTGTTGTTGCAGCTGTGGAGCCTGTGGAGAGTGAAGAGGAGGAAGACGACGGGGACGACACGGACAACAGGGATACAGTCATACAACAATACTTTCAGTAGCGCACAGGTAAGAAACAGCCACCCCAATTTACATTTACTTGAGGCCTCATGCGTATCCACTGTCTGTGTTTCCCCCCAGTTCCGGTTAACTGATTTGTGACTTTCCCTTCCCTTTTCAGAGCTCTATGACCCACTGCCTGACATCAGCTTTGTTTGCCCATGGACTAAAGCTTATTGAAATTGGTATGTTGTCATCACAAAGTAACTGGACATTATTGAACCGTTATGTGTAATACATTTGTTAAGAATACAAGCAGACTCCTGTTTATTTAAGTGTAATAAGTGATTTATGTTAAGTGCTACATATAGGTAAATGATTGGGAAGCGGGGATGGGTGGGGGTGGAGTAATGTCCATGGCAGAGTCCAGTTCTCAGTCGCACAGGTGCATTGTCCATATGCCTGTGGAAGGATGGAGCAGGGGCAGTTCAAGGTTGGACAGGGTGACAATGTGGGACAGTGGGATGACATCAGGGGGTATCTTAGGCTGGCGGGGGTCTTGCAATCCTACTCTGTCTTCTTGTGAGATCTCAGGTTCCGCTTGCGGGGTGGTTCTTCTTCTGCAGGAGGTGGGGTTCTGGTGGCCTGTCGTTGTGTGGGGGCCTCCTGTCCACTAGCACCGGCGGAGGTGGTAGGCTGTTCCTGGCCTGGGCTAGTGACAGGGGCCCTTTGGGGTGCCACATGGTCCCGCAATGTGGTGACGATCTGGGTAAGGGCCAGGACGATGGTCCCCATTGCGGAACCGATGTTCCTCAGTTCCTCCCTGAACCCCATGTACCGTTCCTCCTGCAGTTCCTGGATCTCCTGGAACCGGGCCAGTACCGTTGCCATCGTCTCCTGGGAGCGGTGGTATGCTCCCATGATGGAGGAGAGGGCCTCTTGGAGAGTCGGTTCCCCGGGCCTGTCCCCTCCCTGTCGCACAGCAGCCCTCCCAGTTCCCCTGTGTTCCTGGGCCTCTGTCCCCTGGCCGGTGTGCCCACTACCACTGCCCCCAGGTCCCTGTTGTTGTTGTTGGGGTGGTGGGTCAACCTGGGTGCCCTGTAGTGGTGGACACACTGCTGATTTACGTGCCCTGGAGACAGAGGCATGGGCCCGCTGGGTGGGAGCTGTGCTGGTGTTCCCAGAGGGGGTTGGGTCTGGTGTAGCCTGTGGCTGTCTGTGGGGAACCGACTGTCCAGAGGTCCCCGATGGGCCGGGCTGGTCGTCTGGCTCCAGGGAGACAGAGCTGCTGTCATCGCTGGGGGCCTCTTCTGGGGGAGGGATGGACATCTCTGGACCCTCCGTGGCGGTGTGGTGGCGTTCGGGTCCTGCAGGGGTATAAAGGTATGGTTATTGCTTCTGTGTGTGGCATTTCGTGTGATGGGTGGGTGTCCGTGTACCCATGTGCAGGCATTTCCTTGTGGGGGCTTTTGTGAGGGTGGCTTGTGGGGGTGATGTGTGTGTGCAGTGGGCATGCTTTGGTGATGGGTGTCCATGCTTTGGGGTAGCATGCAGGGCTTGGTGTTGGGATGGGTGGGTTGTGATGGTGAGCCTTTTGCTAGGGGTTGGTGTGATGGGGGAGGGGGTGAGGGCGGGGGTATGATTTGGCATGCAGGTGGGGTGGGGGTGGGAAGCAGTAGTGAAGATTTGCCTTACGAGAGTCCATTCCTCCGCCTACTCCTGCAAGGCCCTCAGGATGCAGGATGTGCAAGATTTCGTCCTCCCATGCGGTAAATTCTGGGGGAGTAGGTGGGGGTCCGCCGCCAGTCTTCTGCACCGCTATGTTGTGCCTTGATACCATGGAACGCACCTTCCCCCGTAGGTCATTCCATCTCTTCCTGATGTCCTCCCGATTGCGTGGATGCTGTCCCACCGCGTTAACCCTGTCCACTATCCTTTGCCATAGCTCCATCTTCCTGGCAATTGTGGTGTGCTGCACCTGTGCCCCGAAGAGCTGGGGCTCTACACGGACTATTTCCTCCACCATGACCCTGAGTTCGGCGTCACTGAACCTGGGGTGTCTTTGGGGTGCCATGGGGTGGTGTGGTTGAGGTGTGGGGTGGCGTTTGTGGTGATGAGTGTGGTGCGTGTGGTGGTGTGTGGTGTTTGGAGCGTGGATTCTGTGTGAGTGATGGTGTTGTGTGCCTCTGTGTTGTGGGATTCTCTATTCTGTGCTCTGTCTCTAGCCTTCGTCAATGATTTCGGGTCGTAGGGGCTTGTGGGTGATGTGGGTGTGTGTTTTATATTGTGTTGGGTGTGTGGGAGTGGTGTTAGTATGTGTATCAGGTGTGTGTATTTCGAACTGACCAATGTGGCTGAGTTTTCTATGTGTGTGTGTATTTTGACCGCGGCGGGGTGTACCGCCAATGGAATACCGCGTTTGAAAGACCGCCGCATGGATTTGTGGGTCGGAATGGTATGGGCGTATTTCTGTTGCCGTGACGGTGGAGGTTTGGTCAGCGCCATTTTTTCGCTGACCTTTGGTGTGGCAGATTTTTGAGGATGTTGGGTTTTCGGCGGTTTGCCAGTTGCGGGTCAGAATGACCATGGCGGTTTACCGCGGCCGTGGCGGTGTTATGGCGGCCTTCTGGCCGGCGGTAAGCGCCTTTTACCGCCGAGGTCAGAATGACCCCCTGTGGCTTTGCACTCCCCAGGATTGAGCAGTGGGCAAACCACCCACTGTAGAGACTTGTGAGACTGTGGCTTTGCACTCCCCAGGATGGAACAGTGGGCATGTGGCCCCCTCGTGGATTTGGCATCGTGCACTCAAGCGGCTGAGGTGCCCCCCCTTTCCCTCCCCCTGAGGTGCCTGTTTAGTTGCTGTCTGATGCCCCTGCAGTGTTCTCTCCGTCATGGTCGGGGATCTTGTGTGGGCCTCGCCCATACCGTGTGGTCCCAGTGTTCCACGGACTTTCTTAGAGCACTACCTGGACTACTATGCTTGGTATATATTATGTACATGGTGTATATACAGTATATATTTCTGCCTACTTGCTTTTAATATATTACAATGGTTACACTCATTTTCTATTGTCTTTGCATTCTTCTAGGGGGTTTGGGGGGTTTTGGGAGGGTGTAACTGTGATGTACTGATAAGCATTAGTGTGTGTGTTGTAGTGGGTGAGGATGGGGGTGGGTGTGTTGCGTGTGTGTGTCCCTGTTTTGTGCCTCCCCCCTCCCCTGTGTCGTAGGTGCAGTACTCACCGTGGTCTTCGCCGCCGGCGTTCGTGCTCCTGGTAGAGGAGCAGAAAGACTATTGCAGGGAGAATTTGGAGTTCCGGGTCCATGGCGTCCTCGTGGAGTGTGTAGAGGTGAGCGTTTTCCCTTTGGGATTCCTGTTTCCGCAGTGTTTTTATCCACGGTGAATCCGCCCCGGAAAAGGTGGCGTATTGGCCTGTCATAATAGTGTGGGCGGTACATTGTCTCCCGCCTGTCTGTTGGCGGTGACCGCCAAGCTGTTTGTTAGTACCGCTGTGGCAGTCGGAGTGTTAAAGTGGCTGTCTTTGTTGGCGGTTTCCGCCACGTCGTAATTCGTAATTCCAAATTTTTTACCGCCCGCCTGTTGGCAGTCTTACCGCCGCTTTAACACCGACCGCCAGGGTTGTAATGACCACCTATATCTCTTTGTGTGTTTTTAGCTATTGATTTTTAACACGTTTTTAAATGTGATTTTTTTATCTAGTTTTTATGCTTTTAGCTTTTTGTTCAGAGGACTTTTTAGCATGGGGTTGATTCACCTTCGGTGGTGTCAACTTTGGGCGCCATACTTGTAACGGCAATGGGGAGGGTGTAGTGAGTCCTAGTTTGTTTTAATGGGATACAGGAGTTAGCTTAGCCTTTGGCTTGCAGACTCGTTCCCCAGTTGCCTAGTGACATTTACCCTACTTAGCTTGCTCTTTTTTAGCGCATTTTTTTAAGATGGCTGCCTTTTAGTTAGGCCCATGTTTTAGTTTTGCGTTATCAGTGCCACCACGATAAGGCGTCAATATCAAGAGACAAAGATAAACAAACTGTAGGTGTTCACATTAGGTACTTTCCCTCGTTCACACTTTCGAGGGAATTGTTTCTAAAAGTTCCCATCCCAAGCATGTCTTGTTATCTATTGTTTGAGAACAGCCCTACTTCGTCATGAGCAGAGAGCTGACACGTGTTTCGCCCATTGTGGCAGGTCTGTATTCCGAGTTGTATTCCGGGTTAAATCCCTCGTTGTAACCCGGAATACAACTCGTCGATGGAATCTTGCATATCGCCAGACTGAATGAATTTTCTGACCAGCCAATACGTATTCTACAACAACAGATTTTTTCTGATGATTATCTATTAGCCTTGAAAAAGCCCCAGGCAGACCTGCCACAAGGGGCGAAACACGTGTCTGCTCTCTGCTCATAAAGTCTACGATCTCCTGCACAAAAGAGCATAAATAAACTACTCTGAACCGAACACTTTGATTCTATGTGATTAATTTATATTCTACATCACTATACGCTACAAGTCTGGTACACTCCATTCGAATGCACTGTGGGTTTCACAGCTCTTTTCAATTTCAAGACTTTAACTGGGGCAAACTGGTCCATAGCCCACTCGATAACCCACATTTGATTCAGAAAGGGCATTTTGAAGGATGAGAGAGTTGGACCCTAGGAACACTGTTTCTTGACCCATCTCCAGATGACCTGGCCTACTGTATGGATAGGTGGCTGATGCAACGGCAGATAATTGAGAGCCCTATATGGCACCCCCAAGATGATTCACACTAGTGGACCAATGGCGACAACACTCACACACTGGCGCACCACACTTCGGGCCCTGGGCTGGGCTAGGTAAATTACACAGGCCACCCCCATATGGGATTCTGGGGCACTTGATAACCTGAGAGATTTGGCCAGGTGTGATACATGGGATTAAATCGGCATATCAAAAGTGAGAGACCTATGGTCAAAAGCTCAGGTTGTTCCCTTTCTAGATTTACAGTCCGTTTGCCTTGGCTCCACCCGAATACTACTGTTATCTTTAGGTGTGTCACGCTCTTAGTTTGGTGCTTTCGGCTGAGTACACCTGCCTGAGTCCTCCCCCCTGGAGAGTAGACCGCTAGACGAACACCTGCATAAAAAAACATAACTCAAACTTATCAAAAAGTAGTCAAATAAACGGCAGACCCACTTGCACACCTCAAGGGAAGATGGGAGTGGGATGTGGGAAGTCTTGATGGGGATGGATGGTAGGCAGAGCTGGCTTCTCCATGGGAGGCAGGAATTAGAGCCCGGTTCTGCCTGGTGTAGCTACTGATCCTGCATAGGTCCTAACTGGCAGGCACAGTTAAGGCCAAAATAGACCAAACAAACGAAACTCGTTGTCTTGAGGGATCTTTTTTGCACATTATATGGGAGTGCCCTGCCATAAGGAACTACTGAAATTCTGTGATTGCCTGCATGAATGAGTTGTGGGGTAGCACAATTGTTGGCTCATCCAAATGGTGTCTGTTAAACATCTGGGAGAATATGGGTCTTGGAAGGGGGGCGGTGTCATAGATGACGCTTGGATTGACGATAGCCGAAAGAAACATTGCAAGACTATGGGGGGAGTGTCTTGTGCCAGATGTCAGCAACTGTAAGAGAGACTTGGACTGGTGGCTGAGAAAGTGGTATACGAAGGCCGGGCCTGCCCCCAGGAATGGGTAAACCTCAGGGGTTGCTGGAACACTTACGGGGAAAAATATGCACTAGCCCCCATCGTTCCAAACAATGTCAGTCCCAGATGGGAACCGTTGTGAGCCGCAGGTAGACAGGTGGGGTCAGAAAGGGATTTGTGCATGTCCTTAGGTAAAGCTTGATTATTACAGCAATGCCACAGATTGTACTTGTTGCTTGTGGCTATGCTCCATCTAGAACGCATTCGGATGATTATGATATGTTCTTGCCAAAGTGTTACTGAAGAGATAAATTTATAAAAATATTTTAAAATGATGTGAATGGACAGCTGAGAGACTCCCTTATGTCATTTTGAGATCTAACATGTGGAGGTCACTCAGACACTACACGAGTCATGTGATCTGGCAAAGCCTGGAAATTATGCCCGCAATGTTGAACTAGTACCATACATGACAGGATATGCCATCAATGTGCGTGAAGTAACACACATAGACTAATACTCACGGTATAACACAACAATGTTTCCTTGCAGCACCAGACACATATTTACATAGAATGTGTAGGTCAGTACATATTCCATGTATCTAGATTATAGGGAAATAACCCATAACCTAGGGACCTAGGTATTCTATGTATCGGGCACAAGTGGTCCCCAAGGAGGAAGTGTTACACTTGATTTCCAAGGTAACTTTATTAAATATATAGTGTGTAGAAGGAAATAAAAGAAAATATACAATTTTATTTAGTATCAAGAAAACTTAGAATGATATAAAAATAATAATATAAACATAAGGTGCTCCTGTATGGTGGCGGCGCAGTGCAGTGACAAAGTGAAAAAGTGCTCTGGTGTTATATACATATATACATGTGACTGGAAAAAATAATAATAATGTAGTCCTGGAATATCTATCCTTCAGATATCCACATCCACATATCATGAATTTGAAAGCCAGACCACAGTTATGTATTCTGTTGAACTTTCAACCCTATATCCAGATTAATCAGTGCAGGGTAATCATCAGGATGATAAAATTGAGTGGAGACACCTTGAAATGAAAGGATACCAAGTGTGAGGATAAAGCCCAAAATCCTTCTAAATATACACTCAAAAGGAACAAAAGAGGTTTATCAAAAATCTTCCTTATTGGTCTCCTATAATGGTCCATGCTGCGTCCAGGAGAAGAGGCATTTTTATTATTCTTAAATTATAAGGGTATTACTGTATGTCAAAAAAGGGTGCATAAAACATCCATCATTTAGAAGAAATTACATAATTGTGTTGGATCTAGTAGGGGGGTGCCTCACAACTGACATGCACATGTGACATGCAACCATTATGGGCAAAAAAATTGAATTATTGTTATGTGGTGAAAAAAGACACCGCTTGTCGCGCACAGAAAATTCTGGAATAAGGCGAGTGCAAATTGTGAGTGGCATAAACATTCACAAGTAACCATTGTACAGATCGGTCCAACCAGGAAAAATAGAAAATTTTGAACTTTAAAATTAACCCTCATGTGTGGGCAAAGTGAGTGAGTAATGTAATTATTATCATCTAGTGGTTGGAAAGGACCTGTGGACGGAACTCGTATCTGCCCAAATAGTTGGAAAAACCAACCTCCAATGTATCTTTACATGCAGAGAACCACGCTTGCAAAATACGCAAAAGCACAGGTACCAAAATATGTTCCCACAATATCAAGTATCAGTAAATGCAGAAAGTCTCACCCGCAAGTAGTATCCAGAAGCGAGTAATGTAGTTATTAACATGCAGTAATTGGCGGCCTTGTGAGTGGAACCTGTACTGCCCATACAGTTGGAAACACAAATCTCAATTGTGTCTATACATGGCGAAAGGCAAAATATGTAACAGTGTGGGTATCAAGGTGTGTGCCCAAACTATTGAGTGCCAATGGATGCAGAAAGACTCACACGCAAGGTATCAACAGAAACATGGGTGTATGGCCACCAACTAAAGGAATAGATGCTTGAGGCGGGCTGTGTAGTGCCAGCAGACGAGCAAGACAGGTGCCAATAAACAACTGAAAAGTAAATGACAGGGGAGTCTGTGAAGAACACTTGAATAAAGGAAGAGTGTCAAGGAGTTTGCAAAACACTCTAAACTTACAGTAAATGTGAAAATAAATGGGAGTCCAACTTCTGAGACATGTATCCAGCCCGCGCTGCGCGGCTGTGGCTGGTATAAATACATCATCGGATCTGACACCAGACGTGTTGTCAGGGAGAAAAATTAACCCTTTGGGTGCCAGTTCATGTAGTATATGGTAAACCCTCGGTTTCTCTCGGATTACAAATAGTATATGATGGGCTACTGCTATGTACTGTCAATAACAGCTATGCATCTCTCTCCTATCATGAAATGGAGTATTCAAAATGAGCAAAAGACTAACAAGACAGAGTGTGTATACATTGTGTATGTAAATACACACGTGGACCTGGTAGAAAGTGACTAAGATGGTCAAGTGAGCACAATCAGAACCTTGGGGAAACATCTTGCTACATGCATTTAAACTGATGTCTGGTACCTGGTGCCCCTTGAGGGACAGACTATGTATACATGGTGTATATGTATGTATACCTATACACACATGCACCCAGTTGTACACCAGGGGGTTTCCCTGGTAGGGGGGCCTGAAAAAAGGGCGCAGCGGAATCTAAGATATTCCACAGCGTCATTTATTTTGGCTACTTTTAACACCTGCTGAGAGTTACAATAGGCCCCTATGTTCAGTTCAGGGTTAGTACCCAATTATTTTGCGCTAACCCTAGACAGTACATCAATAGCATCAAAAATGTCTATGCTATTGCCCCTACCCTGCACCATGGTGTGCCAAATTTCAAATAGGGCACACACATGGTCGTGGTAGGGGTGTGCTAAGGGGCGCAGGAAAAGTGGCGCAGCACTGTGTGCAGCGCCAATTTTCTTAAATCTGACCCTATCTGTGCACAAGCTTGTTATTTCTCCTAAATACCAGGTAAACACTCACCATGCACATCTCATTCACATGTGACGTGACCATGTTCGCTCACAATTATCATGATGAGTAGATCATGTAGATTAATCTGCACACATCTTGCTTGCTACAATCCGGAGACATGTCCCAAATCCATCTGGAGAAGAGCTGACATCTGTGTGTACTCAAATGACTGTTGGCCTTCACAAAAAGCTCTTTGCACAGCCTGTACCTCACTTCATTTCTGAAGAGTACTGAAGCACCGGTGGTGTAAGTGTCTCATTGATAAGCCTCTTGAAGAGCTCAACACATGTAAATAAATTGTACCATGTCCAACATAAATTAGTGCAACGTGTGGCACACAGTGCAGCAACATGAGCTGTGACAAATATGTTGGCAACATCCATGCAATTCTAAAAGCCAGCACTTCTGACACATATCTTGACTGACATCACTGTGCTTGTGGGCATAATCACCTTTTCCTAAGACCCACAAATCAACTGCAGCACATGTTGGCACCTGTGCATCATTCAACTCGTTCCAGATCCTCAACATAACTTCAGACATGATGTTGATACACAACCATAGATGATAGTGCCTCAATTGACACACATGCCATTTTAACATGGTATTGCACTCATCATACCCTTTCACACACAACCCTGGATCTACACATGTGACACTTACTGGCTGCATCGGGGTCTTCAAACCGGGAAACCTCTCCAATAGTATAGGGTGAAGGTCATGGTGATAGTATGTGTGGTGTCCCTGATGTAGGACGGGTACTTGGCACAAAGGGTTTTAAAAGACATCTTTATACTGGCATAAAGGTTCCAAAATAGAACCGGAGACAATGGGCCTTCCTGGTGATTTTTCTAGATTCTTGTGGATCTTGGGTAGAGTATGGGTGCTTTAGCATCCTACATCAGGGACACCACACATTTTATCGCCATGACAGAGGGTATGTCCTTTGAGGTTTCTACTGACCTACTGGTCACAATGGATATACAATCTTTATACACCAGTATTACCCAAATTGACACCCTTAACATAATTTCTGAATGCCTTGAAACACGTGAACAACCTGTGAAGGTACCAACGTGGTTCATTTTAGATTTATTGGAAATAGCCATGACTAAAAAAAAAATTCTAGTTTGATTCTTGTTACTACTTCCAGAGCAAAGGGGTGGCAATGGGAGCTGGCTTTGCTCCAGATTTGGCTAACTATAGGGACAAGAGGTGGCAAGGTGGCGCAATGCATGCCTTGCGCCACTCTGTTAATATGGCATAGGGAATTTGCCCTTGTTGGGCCACATCTGTGTCACAATAATGATGACGCTAATATGGTGCCAGGAGGCACTAGTCCCTCTTAAATCTGGCCCCTATTGTGCTAACTTTGGATAGCTGTTATCCCTGTGACACAAACATGATAGGGTAAATGCCTGGTAGGCAGATTTGTATGGACGTGGGTCTTGACATTGTTGTAGTATGTCTGGTGGACAACATGTGCCATCTGAAGATGCTGTCTACATTGCATGGTTTTACTTCCTCTTCCCAACGCAGTTTTTGATGACATTTTCTCCTCATGTTTTAGCAGCCACAATGACTCCAGCACAGAAGCGTGCATTTGAGAAGAGGGCCTAGCGTTTCCACCCCATCTGCAAAGTCCAAACAGGTTACGGCAAGATGGCCAAGAGGTACCGTAGGGAGAAGGCATCGGGGTTGTGGATGGTGTTGCCACATGGGGAACCAGCAAAACATTTTTCAACCAGTGACAAGAAAGGTATGACCTCAACGTAAAGGGTCAGAGGTGCCTCAGCGTATTACACCAGCAGCCCAGAAACAACCACCACCAGACGCCACAGGCTCCACCTTTGAGGCAGATATGTGGAAGGAAATGGCAGAGATCAAGAGAAGGTTGGCAAAACTAGAGGCAGACAATGCATGTAACGACAAACTCTTGAACTACATAAAGAAGAAGCTCAAGAAACTATGAGTGTGGACAGTGACCACTTTCCAGGTCCTTCCCCTAGTTTTCATTGTAAATAGTTTTAGTGGGTTTTAAGTGGGTAGGCATAGGTTAAGTAGGATAGATTAGGTTAGTTGTGGGACATAGGATAGTTAGGGGGAGTGGGTTTTTGTTTTTTTTTGTTTGTTTTGGGGGTGTTGGGGGTTTATGTACGGGGCTCTATGTTAAAACAAATATATATAAAAAAATACAAAAAAATAGATCTTTGTTTAGGCAATAGGTTTAGTTAGTCTATGTGTAGCTTTAGTACAACTTTTTTTAATCAGTACATAAATCTAAACTTGAAAGTGCTGAAGAGTATACACTAAAAAACAGAATTTCTGTCATTTGCTCTCATTGGTATTGCATTCCCCCTTCCTTTTCTACCGCCAAAACATCTCTTTGCACTTTGAAATATCCCACTTGAAACGTGGCAAAATGTTCAAAAAATAAATGAGCATGTATTCCCTTGCATACCTATGTATTGGGGACCAATAAAAGTGAAAGTGGAAACTGTTAATGGAGAAAACAAGCTACCACAGCCTATGTGCAAATACCAGTATCAGTTTTGGATCTGCAAATAAGGCCGCTTAGTACAGAGACAAAATGCGGAAATATTCTCTAACCCGATTTGAGCGGAAACATCTGCTCCTAAATCGGTATTAGGAGGTTACTTGTAATGAGGGCTACTGGGTTTCTTCTAGCACCCCTCTTTTTCTTTTTGAGTGTTAGTGAGCTAGAGGAGACTATTATCGTCTATAAAGGTCAATAGAAAAGTTTTATTTAACTTGCTTCCCAGACTCTCAGTAATTAGGGTAACAACACTAGGTCTCTGCTTCCCAGTGGGGTCCTGCTGAGGAATCCAGCCACATCGGAGCCAGTCAGCAGCAGAATGTTATTTGGATGGACTGATAAAGTAGCAGGGTGTATAAACAGGACCGTCGTGGGTATTTATACATTTGTCTTCCTTTCATAAACATGTGGTTTAGTTGTTTTAATGGAGTATTTGAAAAGCACGAGTGGCTCCCATGAATTATACATTTTTATTGACCTATAAATGTTATTTCATGTAGAAAGACTGACATTTTTAAGCTAGTAGTTATAACTCTGCTTGTACATAAGGTTTCCTTTTATTCTCAGCAACCTTCTTTTCATATAAAGATTGGAATGCCTCTCAAAGAGACACATAAAACAGACAGCGGGGTTGTTGTGAACTGCAACCAGTGCATCCTTAATGGGTTTGTAGAAAAATAATTGTAAAGTAACTTTAAGCCCACATATTCACCAGCCTTAACACGGATTATTGATTTAAGTACGTCTACCATTGAATGTTAATGGGCTAGAGGAAGATGGATATGAGATTTTTTAAAATAGTTTCAGACCTGTAATCACACACCGTCTATAAACGATCTTGCAACCAGGATGTCATACACGTTTGATATTGTGAGCAACCCTTGTTCACGTTGAGATAACATTCCAGTTGTTATTTAATACAAATACTTTAGTTGTAATGGTTGAATATTTGACGATTTTTGAGTTACTGAAACGGAAGGGTCATTTGTATCAATTGAAAGTGGTTTAGTGTTAGCAGTGAAATAACGCCTCAGCCTATATGTCCTAAAATAAGAAATTGCATATAAAATAAGTTAACATTTCATGTGCAGTTATGTCAGTTGTTTTTAACAGCGAGTCCCATATTTAGGACCACATTTATCAGGCACCTTTATCAAGGAACCTTGCTGCGATGTGCTGCGCTCCCTGAACGGGAACAAGCAGGAATGTGTAATATATTTAACATTATATGGGGCATTCCTGTCCTTTCCTTGCACTGGTGCCCTTTTGACTGTCTAGCGCCAACGCAGGCACCCAGGTGCCTTGGTGCACTGGAATCTGCTTTGCAGACAGGATTGGTTTACAACAATCCTCAGAGACATTTTCCTCTTTCCTCTTTTCCTGCATTTTGCAGAACTCCTAGAAAGAGGAGAAACAAAGACATTTATCCTCGTTGCACTCCCCTGGGAAGGCATAGCATTCTAGGTTTACCAGTTTTTGTAAATCTGGGAATGCACCAAAATCAATGGGTGGATGCTTTGGAACACCAATGCTCAATCCTGGAACGCCCTCCTGGGGCAGAGTAACGCAAGACATCAGTTTGGGCTGCCTTGCTTTACTCCACATTTATCAAGCCATGTAGGGCCACACAAGTTGGTCTTGCGTGGCTTGATAAATTTCATTTAGGTTTTGCGTAATGCCTGCGCCCCCTTGTGTGGCACAAGGGTGATGCAAAACCCTTGATAAATGTGCCCATTAGTACAATGTTCCCTAATGTAAACAGAGACTGCTTAAGAGAGCAGGGGATATGTCACTGCACTGAAGGGAAGTAAATTGTAGCCTGGACACATCGTGTGGAAAATAATGCTACAAATCTAAATGATTCTGTCCTATTGGCTTGGAATGTTCACATGAGGGAACAGCAAAGTCAGACAAAAGCACCTATGATTCCAGGCCCTTAATGCACATCAGTAACCAGCAGTGAAGTGAAGTAAACACGGAAAAAATGAGGCAGAGAAATACAGTGATAAAGGCCATCCATTTAATTTAGTGCTTAATTTGAGCCAGTGGTAGCCAGAGAAGGCACTGGCACTTGCATTTGGGGACTGGCACTTATTTTTCCAGTATCAGACATTTACAGGGAGGATGTGAGGGAAAGCACATGGATCAGAAAGTCAGAAAAAGAAAAAGACTGCAAAACTATTAAAAACAGAAAGCAGGAACTTGCAATTGCGAGATAAAGGGACTGGCAGTGCCTGGTACAGGATTAAAGACTATTGGCCTTGGTATGTGGTGCACTGATGTTTGATTGCACCGGCCGCTGGCTTCTGAGCAGAGGTTCAGACACTGGCACTCTTTGACTCACAAATTAAGGACCTGATTTAGAACTTGGCAGGTTACTTTGTCACAACGGTGACGTCTGTCCTGTCCGCTGAAATTTAAATCCCATTATATGCAATGGGATTTAGATTTCAGTGGATGGGACATCCATCACCGCTGTGATGGAGTAACCCATCTGTCAGGTACTAAATCATGCCCTTAGCGCTTGTAGCAGTTTTGAATATGGTAGACGGGGATACTGAGAAGACACATAACACAAGGTTTGATACGAATAGATCTACCTCTTTTTTAATGCCTGCCTTACTCTTCTCTTGAACTTCTAACTTTGCTGCTCGGTACCTAGCCTGCTGTCTCCTGCTAAGACTAACAGTCTCTCTAGGAACCCAGGTCGTGTGTCTCTAACTTTCACCCTTCGCTCCTCATTCTGCTAAGTCAGCCTTTCCTTGAAAATCATTAAGTGATGTATACACACATCTTTGAAAATTATTCAGACAGACAAAATTGCCCACCTGGCTAGTGCAATTCAACCTTTGGTAGACAGACGGAATACTATCCAGAAATTTGCTGCGTTTTTAAGTCCATGCAGTATCCAACCGGCATTTCACCTAATTATCTTCTTCTTCTTGTGACATCCGGGTTCCACTTCCCAGATAGCCTTAAAACTGGTTGCCATTCAGTCTTGTTAGGTGCCACGCCACTAGGGTCGGATTGGGACAGAAAATAGGCCTGGGCACCAGAAAATGATGGTCCCCATTAGAGACTTAGGGGGTCATTCCAACCCTGGCGGTCGGTGTTAAAGCAGCGGCCAACCCGCCAACAGGCAGGCGGTCAAAAAAATTGGAATTCTGACCCTGGCGGGAACCGCCAACAGAGACCGCCACTTTAACACTCCGACCGCCATGGCGGGACAAACAAACAGCGCGGCGGTGACCGCCAACAGACAGGCGGGAGACAATGTACCGCCCACCCTATCACAACCCACCAATCCGCCACCTTTTCCGGGGCGGCAGCCCCGCCGATAAAAACACGGCGGAAACAGACATTACGAACGGAAAACGCTCACCTCTACACACTCCACGAGGAATCTGGACAGCATGGAACCCGAACTACACATCCTACCAGCTATTGTCTTCCTGCTCCTCTACCAGGAGCACGAACGCCGCCGCAGAAGACAACGGTGAGTACTGCACCTACGACACAGGGGAGGGGGGAGGCAAAAAATTACGGGGACACACATACGTGACACACCCACCCTCACCCTCACCCACAACTACATACACATCAATTCAGAGCAACAACTCAGAGTGACACCCCCAAACCCCCCGGAAGAATGCAAAGACAAAAATAAATGATCCTGAAATTTGAAGTATATTGTACGGCTAAGTAAAAAAATATATCAAACATCTCTAACTATATGTACATATGTAAATTGTCCAGTCCAAATTGGGTATCAGCCATTGTTCGTGGGCCAATGGGCCTAAACACATGGGCAAAGCCCACACACGATACCCGGCTCCAATGGAGAGAACACTGCAGGGGCATCAGATAGCAAAACTACAGGCACCTCAGGGGGAAGGGAAGGGGGGGCACCTCAGCCAGATGAGTCCACGACGCCAGATCCACGAGGGGCCTCCATGGCCACTGTTCAATCCTGGGGAGTGCAAAGCCACAGTCTCACAAGTCTCTACAGTGGGTGGATTGCCCACTGTGCCATCCTGGGGAGTGCAAAGCCACAGTCTCACAAGTCTCTATAGTGGGTGGATTGCCCACTGTGCCATCCTGGGGAGTGCAAAGCCACAGTCTCACAAGTCTCTACAGTGGGTGGATTGCCCACTGTGCCATCCTGGGGAGTGCAAAGCCACAGTCTCACAAGTCTCTACAGTGGGTGGGTTGCCCACTGTGCCATCCTGGGGAGTGCAAAGCCACAGTCTCACAAGTCTCTACAGTGGATGGATTGCCCACTGTGCCATCCTGGGGAGTGGAAAGCCACAGTCTCACAAGTCTCTACAGTGGGTGGATTGCCCACTGTGCCATCCTGGGGAGTGCAAAGCCACAGTCTCACAAGTGGATTACAGACTCCACTGGTTCTGGAGGAGGCATGGTGCCCAGAGTGCTTTGTGCAGCCCTGCCCGACACAGATGCGGGCCTGCCCCTTCTGCCAATGGGCCAGCGGTGCTTGAGACGGCGGTGCCCAGCGGAGCGGTGCTTGAGTTGAAGGGCCCAGCGGAGCGGTGCTTGAGACGGCGGTGCCCAGCGGAGCGGTGCTTGAGTTGAAGGGCCCAGCGGGGCGGTGCTTGAGTTGAAGGGCCCAGCGGGGCGGTGCTTGAGACGGCGGTGCCCAGCGGAGCGGTTCTTGACTTGAAGGGCCCTGTTCAGCGGTTCTTGAGATGAAGGGCCCAGTTCAGCAGTGCTTGAGATGAAGGGCCCAGCAGAGCGGTGCTTGAGTTGAAGGGCCCAGCGGAGCGGTGCTTGAGACGGCGGTGCCCTGTTCAGCGGTTCTTGACTTGAAGGGCCCTGTTCAGCGGTTCTTGACTTGAAGGGCCCTGTTCAGCGGTTCTTGACTTGAAGGGCCCTGTTCAGCGGTTCTTGACTAGAAGGGCCCTGTTCAGCGGTTCTTGACTTGAAGGGCCCTGTTCAGCGGTTCTTGACTTGAAGGGCCCTGTTCAGACTTGAAGGGCCCTGTTCAGCGGTTCTTGACTTGAAGGGCCCTGTTCAGCGGTTCTTGACTTGAAGGGCCCTGTTCAGCGGTTCTTGACTTGAAGGGCCCTGTTCAGCGGTTCTTGAGATGGCGGGGCCCTCCTGGGCAGCTTGGCTGGGGCTGGCGGGGCCCTCCTGGGCAGCTTGGCTGGGGCTGGCGGGGCCCTCCTGGGCAGCTTGGCTGGGGCTGGCGGGGCCCTCCTGGGCAGCTGGGCTGGGGCTGGCGGGGCCCTCCTGGGCAGCTCGCCTGCTGCCGGACTTGTCGGGCATGCTGCCCTTGCCACCCTTCCCTGCTCGTCTGTGGCCCTTTCCTCCCTTTGCCGGTGTGCCAGGTGGCACCCCACTCCCTGACGGTGCCAGGGTAGTGCTTGTGGAGCCTGCTGTCTTTGGCCTCTCGCGCCGGGCACTGGCTTTCTTTGCTTTTTTTGCAGGGGGTGGGCTGGCCGTCTCTTTACTCCCAGCCGAAGTAGCTGGGCTTGAAGGTGGTGGACTCCAAAATCCTTGGACTATTTTCTTAGTAGGTCCAGGTTTTGTGGTGGCTGAGGTGCTGATTGGAGCCTTATGAGATGGAGGGGGTGGGTCAGTTGATGGAAAGAGGTCAAGGTTGGAAAGGAAAAGCAATTTAGTAAGACAGGGACGGGTAGTTGTAGTGGGTATGGGAGTGGAGGAAGAGGATGTGGTTGTAGGAGAGTGAAGTCTGGTGTCTTTGGGTGCAGGTGCTTGTGCTGGAGGCTGTCGTGAGGTGGATGGCTGTTGGGTGGGTGGCTGCCTGCTTTTGTGTGGTTTGGAAGAGGGGGTGACAGACACACTGGGAGAGGACACAGGGGACGTGTAAATGGTAGTGGGGGTGGTGACTGCACGTGTGCGGAGTGTTCTGGTGGGTCTGCTGGTGATGGACGTAGTGGCTGAAGATGTTGTGCATGCAAGTGTGAGTGGAGACGTCACAGGGAGGGAGGAGGGAGACGAGGAGAAGGGGGACACAGAGGAGGCAGTGGCTGTTGGCATGTCTGCATGTGGATGTTGCTTGTGTGAATGCTTGTGTGATGTGTGGTTCTTATGTCTGGATGAGCTTCTCTTGGGTGTTGAGGTGTGTGCAGACTGGTCTGATGGTGTGTCTGTGATAGGCACAGGTACAGGGGAGTGGGACTGGGTTGAGGAAGTTGGAGGAGGGAGGCAGGAGACAGGGACAATGACTGCCGTCAGTGCTGGGCAGCCTGACCCGAATGAATGCCCTCCATGTATGCATTACTCCGGTGCACCTCCCTTTCTACACCCTGGATGGCATTCAAAAGGGTAGACTGCCCAACAATGATGGTCCTCTGGAGGTCAATGACCTCCTCACTGAGGGCAGCAGGGGTAACTGGGGCAGGGCCTGAGGTGCCTGTGGCGAAGGAGATGCCCACCTTCCTGGGTGAGCGGGCACGGGGCAAAGGCTGAGGGGCTGCTGGGAGGGCGGAGTTGGCGCGCTGGGTGGCGGCTGTACCTGTTGTTGCGGTGGGCACGGATGTAGCCGCCACCACAAGGGAGCTCCCTTCCCAGGACGTGTCTGTGTCGCTGGTGTCACCACGTGTCCCCGCTGTGGAGCTCCCCTCACCCTCCGTCTCACTGGTGAAATCAGAGTCAGTTGCATGGCCCTCCATGGCCATGTGAGATGCAGCTCCCTCATGCTCCGATGCCACTTCTCCTCCGCCTGATGATGCTAATGCACACATGAACAGGAAGACCACAAAAAAAGGGGGGGGTGGAGAAACAAAGACATGTTGAGTGCATGCATTGGCGACACCGTTGGCGGAGAGGACTGACACAGAAGCCCCCTGCACTACGCCGCGCACTTGGGGTACACAACTCAATCCGTGGGACATGGCCTACAAGCCTATGGACGACAACTCCACACATAGGTGACACAGGGCCATGATTAGCTGTACTAGGCAACCTACAGAGGTGGGGGGCGGGGGTACAAGGCCATGCCTAACGGAGGGGCCTAGCCTACAGAAAACGCCCTGGCCTAGGGATACCCACAGCCCTCCTCCCCCACCCAGACACCTCCATTGTGCGCAAAATCAGCAGAATGTGCTTGTACTCACCCCCTTGTGTCTGCTGTGATGTCCTCACGCGCCCATCCAAATCGGGGTAGGCCATCGCCAGGATCCGGGACATCAGGGGGGTCAAAGTACGACTGGCACCCCTCCTACGTTGGGAGGCCATCCCCAGCAGAGCCTCCGCGGTCTTCCTGCTCCCGCGGAGGATGTCCTCCCACCTCTTCCGGCAGTGGGTGCCCCGTCTGTTGTGGACCCCCAGGGTCCGGACGTCCTTGGCGATGGCACGCCAAATGTCGATTTTCTGATGGGCGCTGACCTATGTGACATGTGCAGGGGGAGAAAGAAAAACAACCATCACCCTCTGCATGCTCGATGTGAGTGGCCCCCCATCCCCACCCTTGCCATGTGGCACATGCTCTCATCTTTCGTTTGATGCATGCCTCATTCGCTCCCCTCCCCACCATCTTTCATTCACCCCACTCAACCCAGGCATTGGCCACAAAGCATGGTCCCAGTGTACTTACCTGTTGGTCTGGAGGACCGTAGAGTAGCGCATACTGGGACCCCACCCACGAGTTTCTCCAATTCTTCAGAAGTGAAGGCAGGGGCCCTTTCCCCAGTCGCAGCAGCCATTGTCTCTTCCAGACCGAGGTCACAGCAGCACTTGCAGTATAGGTCCTCTCCTGTGGATGATCAGGTATAGAGTGATTAAGCAGATAGAAAATGGCGCTCACGCCCGCGGCGGTGTATACCGCGGCGGTGCGTACTGCGACCGCCGGCGCACATCCTCATTGACTCCTGAAACCCATAGGGTTCAATGTTAACCAATGCGGCTTTGCGCTGCGGTCTTCGACCGCCTACCGCCACGGTGTGCCACGCCAGCGCATTGACCTCACATCCCACTGTCGCACTTCACAGGTCAGGCAGCCGCCATTTCAAGGGCCCCCGTATCTTAATTTCTACTGCGTCACACATACCTAGGCCTTGCATCAACACTCATACAAGCCATTCAATGCATTGAGAATCGTGTACTGTGCAAGCTGTGGGAACGTACCTGTGGGTTGATTGACTCTGTGCTCCATGTTGTCCTTCCTAGGCACCGTCCGCTGGGACTTGCGAGGAGATGGAGGAATCTTCCCGTGTACAGACCGCTGGTGGACCTGTCGACAATGGAAGAAAGACATGTCATACTGACATACAGGCTTGACAGAGCCACTATACAGGAACTGTGTGCCCAGCTGGAGCCAGACCTGATGTCACCCATCCGCCAACCCACAGGGATCCCCCCTCTAGTGCAGGTGCTGTCAGTACTCCATTTTTTGGCAAGTGGGTCATTTCAAACAACAGTGGCCATTTCATCAGGGATGTCTCAGCCCATGTTTTCCAAGGTGTTGTCCAGAGTGTTGTCTGCCCTGCTGAAATACATGCGGAGCTACATTGTTTTCCCTGAGGTGGGCGATTTGGCTACAGTGAAGGGTGATTTCTATGCGCTTGGACATATTCCCAACATCATTGGTGCAATTGATGGGACACATGTTGCTTTGGTCCCCCCCAGCACGAGTGAACAGGTGTACAGGAACAGAAAAAGTTATCATTCCATGAATGTCCAGGTGGTCTGTTTGGCTGACCAGTACATCTCCCATGTAAATGCCAAGTTCCCTGGGCCAGTGCATGACGCGTACATCATGCGAAATAGCAGCATCCCTTATGTGATGGAACTACTTCAGAGACACCGTGTGTGGCTAATTGGTGACTCTGGTTACCCCAACCTGTCCTGGCTACTGACCCCAGTGAGGAATCCCAGGACAAGGCCAGAGGAACGGTACAATGAGGCCCATGGGCGGACTAGGAGGGTGATCGGGCGGACGTTCGGCCTCCTGAAGGCCAGGTTTAGGTGCCTCCATATGACAGGTGGATCCCTAATGTACTCACCAAAGAAGGTGTGCCATATCATCGTGGCCTGCTGTATGCTTCACAATCTGGCTTTGCAATGCCAGGTGCCTTTCCTGCAGGAGGATGGTCCAGATGGTGGTGTTGTGGCAGCTGTGGAGCCTGCGGAGAGTGAAGAGGAGGAAGACGAAGAGGACGACACAGACAACAGGGACACAGTAATACTGCAGTATTTTCAATGACATACAGGTAAGAATTAACACCGGCATTTTACATTTAATTAAAGTCTCCTGCCTCTCTACTGACTGAGTTTCCCCCCAGTGTATGTTGACTGAGTTGTGACTTTCCCTTCCAATTTCAGAGATGTGGGCCCCACTCCGTGACCTCTGCTTTGTTTCCCCATGGACTACAGCTGTGTGACAGTGGTATGTTGTCATCACAATGTAACTGGACATTTTGGCACGGTGCTGTGTAATACATTTGTTCAAAAATACAGGCAGACTCCAGATTATGTTTGTGCAATAAGTGTGTTTATTAAAGTGTAACATTTTGGGAAATGGTTGCAATTCAGTGTTGGGTGATGCTGGAGGAATGTCCATGGCAGAGTCCAGATTTTCAGTCTCACAGGTGCATTGTCCATATGCCTGTGGAAGGTGGAGCAGGGGCAGTTTAAGGTTGGACAGGGTGACAATGTGGGACAGTGGGATGACAATCAGGGGGTATCCTTTCCTGGCGGGGGTCTTGGCATCCTACTCTGTCTTCTTCCTAGATCTCAGGGCCCGCTTGCGGGGTGGTTCTCCTTCTGCAGGGGGTGGGGTTCTGGTGGCCTGTTGTTCTTGTGTCGGGGCCTCCTGTCCACTAGCGCCGGCGGAGGTGGTAGCCTGTTCTTGGTCCATGCTAGTGACAGGGGCCCTTTGTGGTGCCACATGGTCCCGCAATGTGCTGACAATCTGATTGAGAGCCACAACGATGGTGCCCATTGCGGAACTGATGTTTCTGAGTTCTTCCCTGAACCCCATAAACTGTTCCTCCTGCAGTACCTGGATCTCCTGGAACCTGGCCAGGACCGTCGCCATCGTCTCCTGGGAGCGGTGGTATGCTCCCATGATGGAGGAGAGGGCCTCGTGGAGAATGGGTTCCCTGGGCCTGTCCCCCCCCTGTCGCACAGCAGCCCTCCCAGTTCCCCTGTTTCCCTGGGCCTCTGTCCCCTGGACCGTGTGCCCACTACCACTGCCCCCAGGTCCCTGTTGTTGTTGGGGTGGTGGGTTAACCTGGGTGCCCTGTAGTGGTGGACACACCGCTGATTGACGTGTCCTGGAGACAGAGGCATGGGCCCGCTGGGTGGGTGCTGTGCTGGTGTTCCCAGAGGGGCGTAGGTCTGCTGTGGTCTGTGGCTGTCTGAGGGGAACCGACTGTCCCGAGGTCTCCGATGGGCCGGGCTGGTCATCTGGGTCCAGGGAGACAGAGCTGCTGTCATCACTGTGGGCCTCTTCTGGGGGTGGAATGGACATTTCTGGACCCTCCTGGGCGGTGTCGTGGCGTTCGGGTCCTGCAGGGGTATAAGAGTATGGTTATTGCTTCTGTGTGTGCCATAGCGTGCAATGGGTGGGTGCCCGTGTACCCCAGTGCTGGCATTCCCTTGTGGGGGCTGTTGTGACGGTGGTTTGGGGGGGGATTGGTATGTGCAGTGGGCATGCTTAGGTGATGGGTGTCCATGGTTTGTGGTCGCATGCACGGCTTGGTGTTGGGATGGGTGGGTTGTGATGGTGAGACATTAGCAAGGAGGATGTGTGATGGGGGTGGGGGGGAGGGCGGGGATATGATTTGGCATGCCGGTGGGTGGGGGGGGATGAAGTAGTTGAGATTCGACTTACCAGAGTCCATTCCTCCGCCTACTCCTGCGAGGCCCTCAGGATGCAGGATCGCCAAGACCTGTTCCTCCCATGTTGTAAATTCTGGGGGTTGAGGTGGGGGTCCGCCGCCAGTCTTCTGCACTGCGATGTTGTGTCTGGATACCATGGAACGCACCTTCCCCCGTAGGTCGTTCCACCGCTTCCTGATGTCGTCCCGATTTCGTGGATGCTGACCCACAGCGTTGACCCTGTCCACTATTCTTTGCCATAGCTCCATCTTCCTGGCAATGGTGGTGTGCTGCACCTGTGTCCCGAAGAGCTGGGGCTCTACCCGAACTATTTCCTCCACCATGACCCTGAGTTCTGCGTCTGTAAACCTAGGGTGTCTTTGGGGTGCCATGGGGTGGTGTGAATGAGGTGTGGGGTGGCGTTTGTGGTGATGAGTGTGGTGAGTGTGGTGGTGTGTGGTGTTTTGTGCGTGGATGTTGTGTGAGTGATGGTTTTATGTGCCTGTGAATGCTCTGTACTAGCTGATGGTGTCTCTCTCTGGCCTTAGTCAATAAATGGTGGTCGTAGGGGTTTGTGGGTGATGTGGGTGTGTGTTTTATATTGTGTTTGGTGTGTGGGAGTGGTGTTTGTATGTGTATCAGGTGTGTGTATTTAAAAATGTCCAATGTTGCAGTGTTTTGGAGCTGTGTGTGTATTTTGACCGCGGCGGTGTGTACCGCCAATGGAATACCGCGGTTGAAAGACCGCCGCGTGGATTCGTGGGTCGGAATGGAATGGGCGTATTTCTGTTGGCGTGACGGTGGAGGTTTGGTCATCGCCAGTTTTTCGCTGGCCATTGGTGTGGCGGACTTTTGTGGATGTCGGGTTTTTGGCGGTTTGCCTGTTGCGGGTCAGAATGACCGTGGCGGTTTCCCGCACCCGCGGCTGTGTTATGGCAGTCTTCTGACCGGCGGTAAGCGCATTTTACCGCCGAGGTCAGAATGACCCCCTTAGAAAGCTAAAAACATGAGGCCTATGCTTCCATGTTTGCTGAGTGGGTCAGTTTTGAACTTGAAATGACATGCTGTGTAAGTGTTTTACAAGTTTTGGAAGACTGCATGGATTTGCTGCAGGCATTGTTTACAATAATATCAGGGAAATCAACAGTAAACACCAGCCCAGCAGACCATAAAACAGGCATCCAAACAGCAAAAAAACTTCCCACACACTGACCTATGAGGCCATCTCGTCGGGTGGAGCCTGATTGCCCTAAAGGCCATTTCATCCTGAAGGCTATCTAACCTCAACAAAGCAGGCTTGTCCCTAATTTATCATAAGACTGGCATGATTCTGAAGCTCTCCAATCCTTCTAGAATGCATGAGACTACTCAGAGTATTACAAATAAAATTATATGTTGCCTTCATGAAGGAACACTCTATGCTTTCCGTCTTCTATTTTATAAGCATTACACATTTTCCCTTGCTTTTTCAGAGACAGTCAAAGTTAAGTAGAGACAATGGTTTCCACTGATGAGTATCCCTCTGTGATTACCAGTACTCACTTTAGAGTTCATTTTGACCCTAGCTAAATTCTGTGCTTAATTTGTGCCTGTTGTTTCCGGTGCTGAACACCGGCACTTATTTTTCAGGGCCGGGGCTTATTCTTCGCCTCAATCTTTTGCTGCAACTAAAAGACACACATGGGAAAGACGGAGGAAGAGAAAAATGAAAAAGCGTCACTAAGGGAGAATACAGAAAGCTGCAAGAGTGAGATGAAGGGGCAGGGAGTGGCTTTATATGGATTGAAGAGGCCCGAGATGGCTTCAGGGTTTCGCTACCCCAGTATTCCGTGGTCGCACATTTAATTGCAGCAGCTGCGTGTTTAAAAGGAGGGCTTTGGGCACCGGCACCTTTTTATTTACAAATTAAGCACTGGCTAAAATCTGGCCGGATAGTGGCCCATACATTTTTTTAACCTGAGTTCATCTCTTCTTGCTCCATAAACAGAACCTCAAACTAACGTTGGTAAAGTTTTTCAGCATCTATTGAAGTCGCAGCACATTTCTTACCCTCGCCCTCTTTTTTGCCAAATCTTGTGGGCCAAACGTCTGAGAGTCGCAGTGGTATTGCTATTTAGCAGAAACCCAAATTGCTATAGTCTATATTTTGCTGTAGTCTAATTGCTAAATATATTTTGCATTAACCTGCCTAGCTGCAGGAAATATGGGTGCGGGGGTGGTGCAGCAACCCCTGATTCTAATACACATTTATAGAAGACAAAATCATCCCAAAACCTGAGAATATGTTTTTTTAGTTTTAGCACTATCGCTATCCTCACTTCGATCATTGATCTTCCGTCGTTCTGATTAGCTGAGGTCGTCAGCCTTCACCTCAAGACGTTCTCCCTGGGGTAAGCCCTTTTATGTCTTTAAACATTTCTTTCCCGTCTAGCAACAGCTTTATGTTCAACACTTTCTTTAAGGGACATCTAAAGGATTTTGGGGGCCCTGAGCCAAACGTATTTTGAGGGCCGCTGTTTGCAATAGCTTTGAATTTATGATCCAATTTCAGCTCTTCCATACTCTCTTTGGCCAGGTCACTGACAGTGCACATGCAGACTAGTCCAAATGTTAGTATTCAGGGATAGTGGTAGATGTTTTCAATATTATAACATAGCAACACCTCACTAATATGACTGTAAATAATCTCAGTGACCACATCCAATTTCCTATATGTAAGCTGTTATTTTGATCTAAAATAATCTTTTTTATGGATTTTACATGAAAAATAAATACAGCTTTTCTCTGCAAAATGTATGTAATAGACTCTTACACATTACAAATAGCTTAATTAAAATGTTATTAAAAACATTCTAAGAATGATTCAAGGTCATCAGGGCAGGACTCTGCAGAACACAACTGTCTTTATTGGGGGCACTGAAAGCCTGGGGCCCTGTGCCAGTGCCACTTTGCCCATGCCTTAAAACGACTCTGCTTTGTTTCTGTGTCAATGTACATAATTAGTAATTACTAACATATGACATAGTGGTTGTTTGTGTGAGCCTGACAATTGGCAATATAATTTCTGTAAATAATGAGAGAAACCCAAATTTATCAACTTTGGACTTCATTCAGGCCCATATTTATATTTTTTTTGCGCTGCATTTGCATCATTTGTTGACACAAAAGCGGCGCAAACTTACAAAAAATAATTGTATTTTGTATGTCTGCACCACTTTTGCGTCATAAGGAATTACGAGGCAAATCAGTGATTCTCTCTTACTGATTCCCCTCAGTCTGACTTTCCTTGCTTTCACAGCAGATCTTGTAATTCTGATGGTGGGGTGTGCAATTCCCATTCGAAAATAAGAGGCCTCACACAATGAGGGTCTTTTAATGTATAATATACTGTCCTTTTTAAAGCCATTAATGACACTGTAGGAGAATTCCTTCAAGATGCCATGTTGATCTTTACATTCATTCATCATGCATGTGTTAAACACAGGGGCTGCTACTCTGCTATGGCGGAGGAGCATAGCCCCCGCCAGCAGCAGAAGCTGCAAAACTGTTAAAAGAAAATGATAATAAACTATGTTTATTATTGTTTTCCTGTAAAAGGGGTGGGGCCACAGGCAATGACAGGGACGGACGGGGAGTGCACAGCACTCCTCCTCAGTGCGCATGTATGTTTGGCCGGCCGTCTTGGGCTGTCGTAGTTTGGACTCTTGCTCTGGGCAAGACTGCTGGTTAAAGGATGACAGTACTTTTGCTTGTATTCGATTACGCCTTTCCTACAACAAGTCGCAACTGTTGCCCCATCCTTACTGGCTCACTAGCAGCTCCTCACCAGAAACACAATAGTAAAAGGTGATTTATGGCATTCTTTACGCATGGACTCGAGAATAGGACATCTCAGGGAGTGTCGTCTCATACAAACACAGGCAATGACAAGGATGCAGTAAAGTTTAAATTGTTTTTATTTAACATAACTGCAATTTGAGATAAGTTGCATAGGTTGCAATGATTAGGATAATGAATAATGCAAGAAACAGAATTGTAAAGACGAGAGTCATTATTACAAAGACCCCCACCATCTTGCAATGCAAAGGAAAGACATACGAGATGTACTATGCCCTAACACCCTAATGTGAAAGGCCTAACCTCCTACCTAAAGGAGAGCTGAGTTTGTTAAACCTAATATGCCAATGCCATGTCCGTGAGAGGAGTCCCCAACCCTCGTTACTTTGGAATGGGGTCTCTATCTCAGACTCCGCAGGGTCATGAAGACTGGGTCAGCGTCAAGACGACTGCAGCATCGATATCAGCGATGGTGGCGATGCCCTCTGGTCGGAATCCCTCTGATTATCTGTCCAAAGTGCATATATTTATACAGATCTACAAGGACCCCTGACATAGGTGTGTTCCCAAACAATAGATAACAGACATGCTTGGGACGGCAATTATTATAAAAAATCCCTCGAAAGTATAGAGAGGGAAAATCCCTAAATGTGAACACCTACTGTTTGTTTGTCGTCGTTGCTTGATCTTGACGCCTTAGTGCGGTGACACTGATAATATAACTCATAACAAGTGGCCTAACTATAAACAAGGCAGCCATCTTAGAAAACTTAAATAATTAAATGGGCTAAGACAGAGCAAGCTAAGTAGGTTAAAAGTCACTAGGTGACGGGGGCACGAGTCTGCAAGCCGGAGGCTAAGCTAACTCCTGTTATCCCATTAAAACAAACTAGGATTCACTACACCCTCCCCATTGTGGTAACAGGTATGACGAAGGTACAGGAACCCAAGTGCTAAAATTGCTCTGAACTAAAAGCTAAAAGCATAAAAACAAGCTACAAAATCTTTAAAATATGTTAAAAAGATATTAAAAACGAATCTGCTAAAACGCATACAGAGATGTTAACATCAACCATGACAAGCACAGCGTGCCAAAGCAAGTTAATGTAAATGTATAATTTTGAATCGGGAATGGCAAGTCAATTCATCAATTATTTGCTGCACGCATGATCGTGAAGAGTGTCATCGAAGTCACCAACTAAGGACCTAAAAAATGAGTCAACATCATCTGAAGTCAAATCGAGTGCTGGGCGGACAAACGGATCCACAGAGCAGTAGTGAGCAGTATTTCCTGGTGTAATGTTATCCGTTGCAGTGTCCGCATCCGCGGTGGATCTCAAAACGGAAGGCTCATAGGTGGCCTCGCGGAGCAACCTCAGTCTGAGGGGGCATGACCGTGTATGAACCCTCATCGGGGACATTAGCAGTTCGTGGTCCACAGGAGATGTAGGTGCAACAGAAAGACAGACCATAGACAGCCTTAAAGAAGTAAACAGTCCAAGTGGTGCTTGAAGCATTGAATATTCTGGATACCAGTTCTCCAAAGTGCTTGGGGAAGTTGGTACTTAATAGGGATTGTATCTCGGCTGATGGTCTTGCAATCTGGAGAGCATACGTCTCCTTTGCGAATGTCAAGGCAACCTGTTTTTGAAACAATAGCGCCTTTAGCCTGCTCAGCTTGTCATAGTTCACAATAATAGTATGTATGTGGGGCCACATGTCAGATACTTTTATCTCCCGTGTGGGGGGAAACAAAACATGTCCACAACACGTAACGACCTTTGAGACAGAGATTGCGTAGGCAATTCCTGGTCACATGCTGCAACAACTTTGATCGTTCAGTACCACATATCTTCCATTGGAAAGTACATGAAATACCGGGCGAATCAAAGGGACGGGAGTACCCTTCAGCTAACAGGTCAAATTTGCGACCCCCGCATTGCAAAGACCGTGAAGAGACATCTGCTTGCATATCATGGAATGACGAACAGCAGTCTCACATTTGCTTCCGCTAAGAAAGACCTCTGTTTTGCAGTTCAGACATTTATAGTCAAAGGGCAACTCCCACTCTTCCTTAATATAGCTATCTCCTAGTTGCTCGTACCTTCCCACTGCAAGATGTTTCAGGCAGCTCGAGAAACGAAAGGTCGAAATCGGTAAATTAATTATTCCATGTAAGAGCCAGATAGTTGAAGGACTCTCTGCTACCGTGAAGGGCAACTTATCTAATTTTTCTTCGTGAAGCATGGTGAAACTAGCCTCCCTTTTAGCCATTGTCTGTTGTTCCATGGAAAAATTAAAAGCAGTGAAGAATTCACTCCCATTAATATACTTCCATGGAATATGGCCATTTTTCAGTGTCTGTAAAGTCCAACTCAGCTGCATGATGGAACGTAGCTGTGTTTGCCCATGATAGAACCGGGACAGGTCTGTCTGAGTGATATCAATAGCTGACAACACAATATTCGATAGTGAATAAATCTTGTTGGACAGTGTATTCATGCCGTTGTCGACAGCAGGTAACGCCTTTTCTAAATTTTCTTTATCCAATTGCATTAATCGTGCAGCAGCCTCAGTCTGGGAAAGTTTCCAAAGTTCATTGTACATAGCATATGAAAACCTTTTTGAGCGTTGTTTCCTAGGACCCATCAGAAAATCCTGTAAGTCTACATCTTCAGAAAGAGTGTTCAGGTGTTTCTTAACCGTGGCTAACGTGTTGGTCTGTACCCATTGCTGGCACAGCTTACCCACACTGTATGTCGTAACTATACCTGTATGTTCACCTGATACAATTCGAGGGTCTGGCCTGTTAATTGAAAAAAACCCTGAAGAGTTAAAAAAACGCACTTGACACTCATTATTGTCAGTGGGCCATATTAACCACCCGCCGGGACTGGAAAGTGAAGAATTGTAGGTACCAGCCTTGACCTAGTTTGACCTTGCATCTAGCTTGTCCTCGGTGATATTAAGGAAGTATTGCCAATCTTTAAACCTTGCCAGAGTGGGGATACTGGGCGTGTTCAAGTCTTTAATTTTTGCTAACCCCAGACAGGATGTATGCTGAATTGTGTAATTTAAGAAAATCATTTGCACAGGAATCAGGCATGCTCGAAATAAAGCCTCCCTACCCTTTATTTGCCAATCTTGTGTTCCCCATACACTTTTCAAATCAATAGTGCTCTTCCAGTATTCGTAACCTTCAACTGTGAGCTGGGAAACAAAGGGATCTGAATAAATCAGTTTTGTATCAGTTAGCAAAATTTTCCTAATTTGTGCCGGAGGTATTTTAAAATAATACAACTCTGCTTTTCTTGGGTCATGCCCAGAAAAGTATGTAAATTTATCACTATGGTACTTTGGGCTCCCCACCGGTGGTGTAGAACAGTGTTCCCACTGTGGGTAGTTTAATACTGGCCTGTATCTAGTGGCACGGTGTAGGTAGTAATGTCCCCAATTGTTATAGCAGAACATTTCCCCATAATTCATTGTATGCTCATATACATCATCACTTTCAAAAGCGGAATAGTCCTTCATTTCAGATAGCATGGAATCAACTGTTTGGACATCGCAACCATCAGAGACAACATCAGGTGTAATTACATCAGTCATTGAAATTTTGAACACGTATGGTATTTGAATAATTTCAGTAGGCCCGTATATATCGAATGGAACTTTGTCCCACACAATCCCATCAGAAATCGGTATTGCTGTAACATTCACAGGGGACAAATCTCTCATGACCTTATGTGAAGAATGATGTGGTGTTAAAACTTCATCAACAGGCTCCACAGAGGCGCGATCAGCAATATAGTGACCATTTATCAGTAAAAAGAAAATAGTCACAAAACCAATCCATAAAAATAATGCAGAAAATGGCAAACAGAACCATAAGTAGTTCCATGGGTATTTCAAATAGTTCTTTCTAAGCCATTGATACAGCTTAATACTTTTAGAAACATTTTCAATCACAGTAGTGGATGAGTCTGAAGAAAAATCATCAATGTCAATAAATAGCCAGAAGCAGTCTCTGCAAACATGGGAGCCAATGTACTTTGGTCCACTTCACGTGGGGGATCTTGGTAGACAGTGTCATTAGTCTGTGATGTGACTGGAACCAGCAAGAGTTCATTTTCCACCCACCCCATGGTCAAGGAGGTGTCTGGAACAGCAGTTGACATTGTTGCATAGTCTGTAGTAGCGATGTTCATCCTACTATGTAGATGCATGTCCTGTTAGGTAGTGAAAGGGGATCGGGAACCACCCAAGGGACCTCTTGGTCTACTGTGAAGGATCGGCCACATGGTGTAGTTTGATGTCATCAATGGAGATGAATCTGTTCGTTTTAGAACCAGACAGTGGTGGTAAGATGACAGTCCTGGTGCCTTGAATTCCCAAGACCGGTACAGGTGCTCTGTATGATGGACCGCACTCCTTCTTCACTGTGATCTTCTCAAGAACTAGATCCCCAACTTTAGGAATCCAGCCAGTCGAAGTTTTTGCTAAATCCCTTATTCCTAAGGTGGCAGCACTTGAAGATGATTTATCATCACAAAATTGCTGAAGCTCCTGTAAAACAGTGAGAAGTTCATTTATGTCAAATGGTGTTTCTGCTGCCAATATACCAGGAGCATCAAGATCTGGGATGTACATAGGTATCCCAAAGAGAACCTCATCTGGAGTCCGTCCCCCCAAGGACCGTCTTGGCAGATTATTCAGTGCTCTCTGGACTCCATATAGGTGATGCAACCAACTGCGGCCTGAACCTAATACTTGAGCTGTTAAGGACTGCTTTAGATCACGATTCCGCCTCTCCACGACCAAATTTCCCTCGGGATGGTATGGTGAGGACTAATGGAGTTCAACACCCATCGTCCCCATGGTGTCCCTGAATGCCTTAAAGGCAAATGCAGGTCCCTGGTCCGAATGGAATGCTGCAACCGCATATGTACCGATAAAGATCAGCAAGTCTTTTATAACAGTCCGGGCGCCAGCTGACCGCTGTGGCCAAACCCACAGGAATCTAGAACAAGAATCTACAGCGACTAGAATGTATTTGTATGCACCATCAGGCTGTAAGGGACCACAATGGTCTAGGTACACACACTGTAGTGGCGTATTGGACACTAAGAGGGATGTCTGCGGTGGGCGTTTGATATTAGAGCTCTTGATCTGTTGGCAAATGTCACAGCAAAGAACATACTGCTTTGTTAATCTGTATAGACCAGGCCACCAGAAGTGTTTCTGTAGGAGTGTTATCGTGGCCTGTATCCCAGCATGTGCAGAAGTGACACCCTCATGTGCTGCTTTAATTAGATCTAATCTCTGGTCTTCATTGGGGATCACTCGATCTCCAACCCCGGGAATTGTTGTGTAAGCAACATTCTGTGCACTGATATGGTAAATATAGTTTGTAGGGTATCCTTTCGGAAGGGGCTTGCCTGCAGCCGAAGCTGTAACGGCAGTCAATATTTCATTATCCAATCTCGTCTGAGAACGAGTCACTGCAGCCACAGAAGCCGTAGCTACTGCTGCCTTGGCCGCTTCATCAGCCAATGAATTACCGGTAACGTGTACTCCTACTCGTTGGTGTCCCAATGTATGACTACATGGACACACGGCAGCTTATCTTTAAGATCAGCTACCCTCCCCCACAGTATTTTGTGTTTAATGGTGTTCCCTTGAGAATCTCTAAACCCGTTCGTTTCCAATGATTGAGATAGTCATTGTATGACTGGACGTAGTAATAAGAGTCACAGACTATTAAAGTCTGGCATCCTGGCTCAGTATGTTCGAGCGCTAGAATAAGAGCTTTAAGCTCAGCCAACTGGGCTGTGCAGTCCCCTAAGGTCTGCGTGTAGGTATTGTGAGGGTGGAAAACTCCAGCTTCCATCACTCCGCTCACGGCTGCGCAAGCTGCCGAGTATTGATGCTTAGTACCTACAGCCGGTTGTGCTGAACCATCAGTGTTTATGACAGTATGGTAGTTGTCTAGTGGCAAGATATTTAGAGGAGCGGGGTACTCTTGTTCATACTGGAAAAACTCTTGTGTCTGAAGTTTTGGATCGAATATATAATCGACATTAGTGGCGGTCAGAGATGTTGCCCATTGAATCCAACGTGGATGTAATGCTTTAGCATTAGGAACGCTTGCTTTGGTAACAGCCTCTAAGGCCGGCACTGGGGAGACAACAATAACACGTTTCCCCTCGGCAACTGGCCTCTCTTTTATGACGACCATCTGAACTGCCATCAGAATCTTTTCTGTATGTGCAAAACGCTGTTCAGCATTGGAGTATAAATGTGATTTATACACTATTGGTACCGTGTCACCCTCATTGAAGGTGACATAAGTAAATCCAATGGCACCAGCAATTATTCTGATGACCAAATTTGTTTTATTGTTACGTGTCTGCAAGTGTTTAGCTTCTAGCAGGTCCTGTTGCATTTCCCTAAGGATGCGGGTGTGTTCAACCATCCAGTGTCTACTGGAAAAATTGGGCTGAACCAAGTCATAAAGCGGCTTGATCCGTTGTGCATATTCTTGAATGTATGTTCTGCCAAAATTAAAGAAACCTAGTAATGACTGGAGTTTCTTTAGTGTGTTTGGAGGGTGCAGTTGAGCACATTTTTCTAGAAAGTGCGGAGCCAGGCTCTTCCCCTCATTTGATAGCTCATATCCCAGGAATAATACGCTAAGAAAGGCTATCTTGCTTTTCTTGAAATTAAACTTGTAACCGAGGTCTGCAAATCCCAAAATGATCCAATCGGCCCTCGCAAGATAAATGTCGAGGACTTCATCAGTAAGATATATGTGATCCACATACGATAACGCCTTGGAATCAATATCGTGTGATATATTGATGTTACATGGGCTGAAAATAGCCCTGGGCTGTTTTTATAGCCTTGAGGTAAACGACAAAAGCGCTTCTGAGAACCAAATGAGAATGCACTCAGGTCCCGACTTTCATGTGATAAATTCTGGCAGAAGAGTCCATTAGAAATGTCTAGTGTTGTTTTATATTTTTTACGCACTATGGGGGTCATTACAACCTCAGCGGTCTTTTTACAAGACCGCCGAGGGACCGCCGTGCTGAAGACCGCCAGTGCAGGTGGTTTTCCGCTCGGCGCATTATGTCTGCTGGCAGCCCTCCGTCCTTTTCCGGACGGAGAGCCGCCAGCAGCCATACTGGCGGTTGGCGGGGAAGTAGAGGTTGCTCCACCTCCACCGCCACGTCAACAGAACACCGCCCACCGAATCACGTTCTGTGATTCGGCGTGGCGGTGTTCTGTTGACGGGGTGCTGGCGGCGGAGCAGCCCCCATGGATCCCGTCCCCTCCCGGAGGATCAACGGACCAGGTAAGTTGATCATCCGTTAGAGGGGGGGGGAGTGTTGTGTGTTGTGCGTGTGCATGGGGGTGTGTGTGTGAGAATGCAGAGGGGGTGTGTGAGCGCATGTATGCATGCAGGGGTGTTGTGTGTTTGGAAATGTGTGCGTGGCTGTCTGTATGTATGTCTGTATGGATGTGTGCGTGTTTGTCTGAGTATGGGTGTGTGTATGACTGTGTGTGTGGCTGTTGGCATGTTTGTTGGTGTGTGTGTGGGTATGTGTGTTGGTGGTGCCTGCGTGCGTGTCAGGTGTGAATTAGTAATGTGATGTTGGGGGTGGGTGTGGGGAGGGGGGTCCTGCCACCTTTGAAGGGTGGCAGGGGGTGGGGGGTGTCACGGAAGGACTCGGGGTGGGGGTGGGGGGTGGCGGAGACCCCTATCAGTGCCAGGGAAGGAATTCCCTGGAACTGATAGTGCTCACCGCCATGGATTTCATGGCGGTTCCCAACCCCATGAAATCCATGGCGGTGAGCCGGGTCATGATACCTGGCGGTCTGATCGGAGAAGTGGCAGATGACCATGGCGGTAACCGCCATGGTCATGATTCCAAATTTTTTACCACCAGCCTGTTGGCGGTAAAACCGCCACTTCTCCATCAACCGCAATGGTCGTAATGAGGCCCTATATTGTTTATTAGTGCCGTGCTGTGTGAATTTTGTATGGCATATGTGCGTGTATGACTATTTAAGTGTCTATAATCAATGACTATTCTATAGGAATGGTCTTGTTTTGCAACGGGGAATAACGGATTATTCATTGCAGATGTACAGGGCTCAGTCACTCCCTGGTACTCAAGTTGGGTGAGAATCTCTCTCACCGGAGTTTTGCTTCATGTTTAACAGGATATTGTGGCTGTGGTTGGGGTGTAGGCCTAACGGGAATAACATGACAAGGAGACTCCTTGTCCCAACCTACATGATTGCGGTATAATGCAGGTGCCTGCGCTACAGCCCATTCGGAAGCAAAGGCTTCTTTGTCTGCTTCCGGAACAAGATCAGAGAAAGAAGGCAAAACGACATCTTCCCCATGTGGGAGCTTGCGGACGTGTTCACGTGGCCAGTCTCTTTCGGCTAATAGGATATCACTAGTAAGTTAATTCCAAAATATCACACTAATGGTGCGCTCCACGTCTCCTTCTATCTGAATTTTTAAATCATAAACCCTATCGGGGGAAGAACGCGGCCATCCGCTGTTTCAACTGCGATGTAATCGCTAGTGGCTGTAGCATCCAGATGATCTTTCAGACTCTGGCGACATATCGTGACCTATGCCGCGCTGTCTAACAGAGTCCAGCCCACGTCTTGCTCTTCAACAGTGTTCTCAAGTATACTGGCATTCTTAGCTGTCAGTGCTGCCACCTCCTTCTTTTTAAACTGTGGCTTTTGCTGAGGAGTCTTTTCTTCTTTTTTAATGGTAGACTGCTGCAAGTCTTTCTTTACTTTCACGTATTCAGGACGTTGATCTTGACGGCCCCCTCTCTTGCTACGTCTATCCGGTGCGTCCTGAAAGGAACAAGAGGGACGTGAATCAGTATATCTGTCTGGAGTATTAATGTTCTCCCTATTTTTGAGATTATGGTGGTCATTACAACCCTGGCGGACGGTGTTAAAGCGGCGGTAAGACCGCCAACAGGCCGGCGGTAAAAAAATGGGAATTATGACCGTGGCGGAAACCGCCAACAAAGACAGCCACTTTAACACTCCGACCGCCACGGCGGTACAGACAAACAGCGCGGCGGTCACCGCCAACAGACCGGCAGGAGACAAAGTACCTCCCACAGTATCACAACCTACCAATCCGCCACCTTTTCCGGGGTGGATTCACCGCGGATAAAAACACGGCTGAAATAGGAATTTCAAAGGGAAAACGCTCACCTCTACACACTCCACGAGGAACGACGACACCATGGAGCCGGAACTCCATATTCTTCCTGCACTAGTCTTCCTGCTCCTATGCGATGATCATCAACGCCAGCGGCGAAGATAACGGGGAGTACTGCACCTATGACATAGGGGAGGGGGAGGCAAAAGACAGGGACACACACACGCAACACCCCCACCCCCACCCCCACCCTCACCCACTACAACACACACACCAATGCATATCCAAACATTACAGTAACAACCCCCAACCCCCCCCTGGAAGAATGCAAAGACAAATGGAAATGAGTGGAACCATTGTAATAGATCAAAATACAGTAAGCAAATATCTACATATATATATATATACACATTAAACAAAATATACACCACGATTAGTAGTGCAGGTAATGCACCATTCATTGTCCGTGGACCACTGGGCCCAAAATGCATGGGCGAGGCCCACACTAGATACCTGATCAAAAGGGAGAGAACACTGCTGGGGCATCAGATAGAAATACAACAGTCACCTCAGGGGGAAGGGAAGGGGGGGCACCTCAGTCGGATGAGTGCACGACGCCAGATCCACGAGGGGGCTCAATGCCCATTGATGTATCCTGGAAAGTGCAAAGCCACAGTCTCTCAAGTCTCTACAGTGGGTGGTTTGCCCACTGTACCATCCTGGGGAGTGCAAAGCTACAGTCTCTCAAGTCTCTACAGTGGGTGGGTTGCCCACTGTACCATCCTGGGGAGTGCAAAGCCACAGTCTCTCAAGTCTCTACAGTGGGTGGGTTGCCCACTGTTACATCCTGGGGAGTGCAAAGCCACAGTCTCTCAAGTCTCTACAGTGGGTGGTTTGCCCACTGTACCATCCTGGGGAGTGCAAAGCCACAGTCTCTCAAGTGCATAACAGTCTCCACTGGTTCTGGAGGGGGACTGGTGCCCAGAGTGCTTCATCCTGTATAGGACAGAGGTAGTGGATGCATGTCTCCATGGGTTCTGGAGGGGGACTGGTGCCCAGAGTGCTTCATCCTGTATAGGACAGAGGTAGTGGATGCATGTCTCCATGGGTTCTGGAGGGGGACTGGTGCCCAGAGTGCTTCATCCTGTGAAGGACAGAGGTAGTGGATGCATGTCTCCACAGGTTCTGGAGGGGGACTGGTGCCCAGAGTGCTTCATCCTGTGAAGGACAGAGGTAGTGGATGCATGTCTCCACTGGTTCTGGAGGGGGACTGGTGCCCAGAGTGCTTCATCCTGTGAAGGACAGAGGTAGTGGATGCATGTCTCCACTGGTTCTGGAGGGGGACTGGTGCCCAGAGTGCATCACTCACCCCGTGACGGTCCCAGTTGCGTCACTGCCCCTGCCGCCCATGGGCTAGCGGGGCTTGAGTTGGGGGTCTTTGCCCTGTTCAGCGGAGCTTGCCATGGCGGTCTTTGCCCTGTTCAGCGGTGCTTGAGTTTGCAGTTCCTGACCTGTTCAGCGGTGCTTGCCCTGTTCAGCAGTGCTTGCCATGGCGGTCTTTGCCTTGTTCAGCGGTGCTTGAGTTTGCAGTTTCTGACCTGTTCAGCGGTGCTTGCCCTGTTCAGCGGTGCTTGCCATGGCGGCCTTTGCCCTGTTCAGCGGTGCTTGAGTTTGCAGTTTCTGACCTGTTCAGCGGTGCTTGCCCTGTTCAGCGGAGCTTGCAATGGCGGTCCTTCATTGCCCAGCTGGGCTGGGGCTGGCGGTCCTTCATTGGGCAGCTGGGCTGTGGCTGCCAGGGCCCTCCAGGGCAGCTGGGCTGTGGCTGGCGGTGGCCTCCTGGGCACTGACTCTTGCGTTGGTCTCCTGGCCAGTGACGATCGGGCTGCCCTCCAGGGCACTGATTCTGGCGGTGGCCTCCTGGCCAGTGACGATCGGGCTGCCCTCCTGGGCACTGACTCTGGCGGTGGCCTCCTGGCCACTGACGATCGGGCTGCCCTCCTGGGCACTGTCTCTGGCGGTGGCCTCCTGGCCAGTGACGATTGGGCTGGCAGTGGCCTCCTGGGCAGCGGGGATGATGGCGGTCTTTTCCGCCGTGCCCCTCCTCCCAGACTTTGGCGATTTCTTCTGCCCCTTCCCCACCTTGGGAGGAGTCACAGCTGAGTCGACACTCCCCCCGGGACCCTTGTGAGCGGCTTTGCTGGCTGGAGTCTTCACCCTCTCCCGCCAGGCACTGTCCAACTTCTGGTGCTTCACATGGGGGGGACTGGCTGTGCTGTGGCTCCGTGTCACACTGGATGCCCTGGTGCCTGGTGCACTCCACATACCTGTAACAACAGGCACCACTGGTCCCGGAGATTTTTTGGCTGAGGTGTTAGTACGGGATCTATGAATTGGAGGGGGGGTGGGAAAGAGGTCAAGCTTGGTCAGGAAAAGTTTCTTAGGAACACTGGGACGGGTAGCTGGAGGGGCTTTGGGAGTGGAGGAAGAGGTGGTGGTTGTAGGAGATGTACGTTTGGTGACTTTGGGTGAAGGTGCATGCGCTGGAGGCTGTCGTGAGGTGGATGGCTGTTGGGTGAGTGTGTGCCTGCGTTTGTGTACTTTGGGAGGGGGCGTCACAGACACACTGGGAGAGGACACAGGGGTCGTGTAAATGGTAGTGGGAGTGGTGAGTGCACGTGAGCGGGTGTGGTGGTGGGTGTGCTGGTGCGGGACGTAGTGGCTGTAGTGGTAGTGCATGCAGGTGAGAGTGTAGATGAGACTGGGAGGGAGGAGGGAGACGGGGGAGGGGGACACAGTGGAGGCAGTGGATGTTGCTGTGTCTGTATGTGTGTGATGCTTGCGTGAGTGCCTGTGGGATGTGTGGTGCTTATGTTTGCCTGAGCTTCCCTTGTGTGGTGAGGTGTGTGCATGCTGGTCTGATGGTGTGCTTGGGATAGGCTGGGGTACAGGGGATTGGGTCTGGGTGGAGGAAGTTGGAGGGGGGAGGCTAGACACAGGGACAATGGCTGCCATCAGTGCTGAGGCCAGAGTTTGCAGGGTTCGATGAAGGGCAGCCTGACCAGAATGAATGCCCTCCAGGAATGCATTTGAGTGTTGCAATTCCCTTTCTACACCCTGGATGGCATTCAAAATGGTAGACTGCCCAACAGTGAGAGACCTGAGGAGGTCAATGGCCTCCTCACTGAGGGCAGCACAGGTGACAGGGGCAGGGGCTGAGGTGCCTGGGGCGAAGGTGATGCCCACCCTCCTGGGTGAGCCGGCACAAGGCGAAGGCTGGGGGGCTGCTGGGAGGGCGGTGCTGGGAGGGCGGTGCTGGTAGGGCGGTTGGCGGCTGTACCTGTAGAAGTGGGGAGCACAGATTTTGCCGCCACCACAAGGGAGCTCCCATCGGAGGACGAGTCCGTGTCGCTGGTTGCAGATCCTGTGACCGCCGTGAAGCTCCCCTCGCCCTCCGTCCCACTGGTGTATTCCGAGTCTGTGGTGTGGCCCTCCATGGCCATGTGGGATGCAGCTCCCTCGTGCTCTGGTGCCACTGTACCTCCGCCTGATGATGCTGATGCACACAAGAACAGGGAGACCACAAAAAGGGGGGGGGGGACGACAGAAGAAAGACAGGTTGAGTGCATGGCTTACCGCTCCCGTTGGCGGACAATACAGACACAGCAGCCCCCTGCACTACGCCGCGCTGTTGGGCTCTACAGATGCAATTCCTGGGATATGGCCTACATGGCTATGATCGACATCTGCACACATAGATGACACAGCGGCATGTATACCTGTACTTGGCACCCTACAGAGGTGGGGTGGGGTGGGGTGCCACGTGGCCTGCATTACGGAGGGGCCTAGCCTACGGAACTCGCCCTGGCCTAGGGAAACCCACAGCCCTCCTCCCCCACCCAGATACCTTCACTGCACGCAAAGTACGCTGAATGATGTTGTACTCACCCCCTTGTGTCTGCTGTGATGCCCTCAAGCACCCGTCCAACTCAGGGTAGGCCACCGCCAGGATCCGGAACATCAGGGGGGTCATGGTTCGACCGGCAGCCCTCCACGTTGGGAGGCCATCCCCAGCTGAGCCTCCGCCGTCTTCTTGCTCCAGCGGCGAATGTCCTCCCATCTTTTACGGCAGTGGGTGCTCCGTCTGTGGTGGACCCCCAGGGTCCGGACGTCCTTGGCGATGGCAAGCCATATATCCGTCTTCTTCTGGTGGGCGCTGACCTACATGAAATGTGCAGGGGAAGTAGAGAAGTCATTAGCAACTGCACCGTCGAAGTGAGTGGCCCACATCCCTAGCCTTGCCATGTGGCACATGCATAGACAGTCCTTCATGCACGCAGAACTGTGCCCCCTTCCTTCTTACAACCAGCCCTCTCCACACAGGCATAGCACATACAACGTGCTCCCTGTGTACTTACCTGTTGTTCTGGAGGGCCGTAGAGTAGCGTGTACTGGTGGAGGACCCCGTCCACGAGCTTCTCCAACTCCTCTGCAGTGAAGGCAGGGGCCCTTTCCCCAGACGCACGAGCCATTGTCTCTTCCAGACTGAGGTCACAGCAGCACTTGCAGTATAGGTCCTCTCCTGTTGAAAATCAGGTATCGAGTGATTGAACAGCTAGAAAATGGCGGTCACGTCCGCGGCGGTCACGTCCCCGGCGGTGCGTAGCATCACTGTCTGCGTACATCGTCATTGGCTCCTGGGACCCATAGGGTCCAATGTTAACCAAAGCAGCATTGCGCCGCGGTCTTCGACCGCCTACCGCGATGGTGTACAACGCCAGCACAGTTACCTCACATCCCATTGTCCCACTTTAGAGGTCAGGGAGCCGCCATTTCAGGGGCCCACATGGCCTAATTACCAACTGCGTAACACAGACCTAGGCCTTGTCGCACAACACAAATACAGGCCAGATTCTGTGTATGAATGGTGTTCTGTGTAGACTGTGGGTACATACCTCTGAGTTGTTTGACTCTGTGGTCGCTGTTGTCCTTCCTAGCCACCGCACGCTGGGACATGTGAGGAGATGGCGGAATACTCCGGTGTACCGACCGCTGGTGGACCTGTTGACGATGGAGGACCGACATTTGATCATCACCTACAGGTTTGACCGTGCCACAATCCAGGAACTGTGTACCCAGTTGGAGCCAGACCTGATGTCAGCAATCCGCCATCCCACAGGGATCCCCCCTCAAGTGCAGGTGCTATCAGTGCTCCATTTCCTTGCAAGTGGGTCATTTCAAACAACAGTGGCCATGGCATCAGGGATGTCCCAGCCTATGTTTTCCAACGTGTTGTCCAGAGTGTTGTCTGCCCTGCTGAAACACATGCGGAGCTACATCGTTTTCCCTCAGGTGGAGGATTTGCCTACAGTGAAAGGTGACTTCTATGCCCTTGGACATATCCCCAACATCATAGGTGCCATTGATGGGACCCATGTAGCTCTGGTCCCCCCCACAGGAGTGAACAGGTGTACAGGAACCAGAAGAGTTATCATTCCATGAATGTACAGATGGTATGTTTGGCAGACCAGTACATCTCCCAGGTAAATGCTATGTTCCCTGGCTCTGTGCATGACACCTACATCCTGCGGAATAGCAGCATCCCTTATGTGATGGGTCAACTCCAGAGGCACCGGGTGTGGCTATTAGGGGACTCTGGTTACCCCAACCTGTCATGGCTACTGACCCCAGTGAGGAATCCCAGGACCAGGACAGAGGAACGCTACAATGAGGCCCATGGGAGGACTAGGAGGGTGATTGAACGCACCTTCGGCCTCCTGAAGGCCAGGTTCAGGTGCCTCCATATGACAGGTGGTTCCCTATTCTACTCACCAAGGACGGAGTGCCAGATCATCGTGGCCTGCTGTATGCTTCACAATTTGGCTTTGCGATGACAGGTGCCTTTTCTGCAGGAGGATGGTCCAGATGGTCCAGATGACGGTGTTGTGGCAGCTGTGGAGCCTGTGGACAGTGATGAGAAGTTATCCAGCAATATTTCCAGTGACACACAGATGAAAATACATTCCTGCCTACTACAAGTACTTTCACACTTCTACCTCTATCCTGTCTGTCGATTCCAACCAGTATATGGTAACTGAGTTGTACATTTCCATTACGGTTTCACAGGTGTGGTTTCCAACGTGTGTTATCTGCTTAGATTCCTCATGGACTTGAGATGTGTGACATAGGTATGTTGACATTACATTTGAGAACGCATTTTGTCACTGTCATTGCTAATAATCATTCAAAATCACAGACTGACTCCAGATTGTGTTGTGCTTCAAGGGTGTTTATTGCAGTGCTAAATATTGGAGGGGGGTTGTAAAATGGTGAGGGGTGATGGTGGAGGAATGTCCATGGCAGAGTCCCGTGTATTAGTCTCACAGGTGCATTGCCCATATGGGCATAGGAAGTGGAGCTGGGGCAGTTCCAATATGGACAGGGTTACAAAGTGGGACAGTAGGATGACAATCAGGGTGGTCTCATTTCTTGGCGGGGTCTTGGCATCGTGCTCTGTCTTGTTCCTGGATCTCAGGGACCGTTTGCGGGGTGGTTCTCCGTCTGCAGGGGGTCGGGTGCTGGTGTGGTGGTCCTGTGGCGATGCCTCCTGTCCACTAGCGCCGGCGGAGGTGGTGGGTAGTTCATCATCCATGCTAGTGTCAGGGGCCCCTTGGAGTGCCACAGTGTCCCTCCTGGTGTTAAGTATCTCCTTCAGCACCCCTAGGATGGTGCCCAGGGCGGTGCTGATGGTTCTGAGTTCCTGAAGCCCAAATACTGTTCCTCCTGCAGGCGCTGGGTCTCCTGAAACTTGGCCAGTACTGTTGCCATCGTCTCCTGGGAGTGGTGGTATGCTCCCATGCTCCCATGATGGAGGAGAGGGCCTCGTAGAGAGTGGGTTCCTAGGCCTGTCCGCCCCCTGTTGCACAGCAGCCCTCCCAGTCCCCTGTGTTCCTGGGCCTCCGTCCCCTGGACCGTGTGCCCACTACAACTGCCCCCAGGTCCCTGTTGTTGTTGGGGTGGTGGGTTATCCTGGGTTCCCTGTAGTGGTGGACACACAGCTGATTGACGTGTCCTGGGTACGGAGGTATGGGCCCGCTGGGTGGGTGCTGTGCTGGTGTTACCAGAGGGTGGAAGGTCTGTGGTGGCCTGTGACTGGGTGTGGGGAACCGACTGTCCCGAGGCCCACGATGGTCCGGGCTGGTCATCTGGATCCAGTTGGACAGAGCTGCTGTCATCACTGTGGGCCTCTTCTGTGGGTGGGGTGGAGATGTCTGGACCCTCCTGTCTGGTGACGTTGGGTAGTGGTCCTGCAGGGGTGTAAAGGCATGATTATTGCATCTGTGTGTGTCATGGTGTGCAATGGGTGGGTGAGCGTGTACCCCAGTGCTAGCATTCCTGGTTGGGGGCTTGTGTGATGATGGTTTAGGGGGGTGTTATAGGTATGTGCAGTGGGCATGCTTTAGTGATGGGTGTCCATGCTTTGTTGTGTCATGCAGGGCTTGGTGTTGGGATGGGTGGTTTGTGTTATTAGTATATTAGTGAGGAATTGGAGTGATAGGGGAGGGGGCGAGGGTGGGGGTCTGTGATAGCATGCAGGTAGGGTGGGGGATATGATAGTTAAGATTTGACTTACCAGAGTCCATTCCTCCACCGACTCCTGCGAGGGCCTCAGGATGCAGGATAGTCAAGACCTGCTCCTCCCATGTTGTTAGTTGTGGGGGAGAAGGTGGGGGTCTGCCGCCAGTCAGCTGTACCGCAATGTTGTGTCTGGAGACCACGGAACTCACCTTCCCCCGTAGGTCGTTCCACCTCTTCCTGATGTCGTCCCTATTTCTTGGGTGCTGTCCCACTGCGTTGACCCTGTCGACTATTCTTCGCCATAGCTCCATCTTCCTAGCTGTGGAGGTGTGCTGCACCTGTGATCCTAATAGCTGTGGCTCTACCCGGACGATTTCCTCCACCATGACCCTAAGCTCCTCCTCCGAGAACCTAGGGTGTATTTGCCGTGCCATGGGGTGGTGTAGGTGATGTGTGGGGTGGTGTATGTGGTGATATGTGTGGTGATATGTAGTGGTGTGTGGTGTTTTGTGCATGGAAGTAGTGTGGGTGATGGTGTTGAGTGCCTGTGGCTGCTAGTTTTCGGATGGTGGTGTCTCTCTCTGGCCTTCTTTCAGATTTTTTTGTCGTAGGGGTTTGTGGGTGATGTGGGTGTGTGTTTTATATAGTATTGAGTGTGTGGGAGTGGTGTGTGTATGTGTATCAGGTGTGTGTCTTTCGAATAGTCCAATGTGGTGGTGTTTTGGAGATGTGTGTGTATGTTGAGCGCGGCGGTGTGTACCGCCAATGGAATACCGCGGTTGAAAGACCGCAGCGTGGATTCATGGGTCGTGATAGCATGGGCGTATTTCTGTTGGCGTGACGGTGTCGGTTTTGTTTTCGCCAGTTTATCACTGACCTTTGGTGTGGCGGACTTGTGTGGGTGTCTGAATTTTTTCGGATTTCGGGATGTGGGTCATAATAGCTGTGGTGGATTTCCGTGGCCACGGCGTTGTGTTGGCGGTCTTCTGCACGGCGGTAAGCGGCTTTTACCGCCAATATTGTAATGACCCCCTATATCTCGTTTCAGAGTTCTCCGGGTGTGGAGAATCAGCTCTCTTATTTCTTATTTCTGTGAAATCTTTTTGTTTGTCCCAGCGCTTCTTAGAGCCCTCTTGTGCCTGCTTTGTACCCTCCTTATGGGCGGTGCCTTGTAACTCCAATTTCTTTGGTTTGGCTCCCAAACTATCCTGTCCTATACTAGTATAGGTATCGGAAATAATTTTCGGTAGCTGTCTCTGTTGTTCCTGGTGTGGAGTTTCCCGGAGACGCTGGCGTATTGCCAGTGCTACCGCTTCCCCTTTAATATTACTGAGTATTATTGAGGAAACTGTGTCAAAGTTACGCATTAATTTCATCCCTATATCCAGGGCTGGTGCAGCCCCATGCTCATTTTGTATTTGTTTTAACACCTCCAGTAAATTGGCAAGTGTCGGGGTACCATGTGTGGTAGTATATATGTCAGCGAAGACTGTTCCCCATGTGGCACAGTCATTCACCGAGGGAACCATCCCAAAAGGCAAGCACATAGTGAGCAGTGTATGTTTTTTCTGTGGTCCCGTATGGGGAAACACAGCTTCCAGCTGATTTGTTTTCTGGGCATTCCAGAACGGTATTTTTTCCCGTTCCCCGGGCACTTTACCCATAATAGTATGTACTGTTTGTAGATTAATCACAGTAGCCAATTGATAACCACCAGGTGCTGGCGGTGCCGGACCCGCTGGTGTTGTGATCAATGTTTGCATTACGAACTGAACTAATCGTCTATATAATGTCACTAATTCATTATATAAATTTCGCAGATCTGCTATTTGCATATTCTGTATGCCTGGGTGAGGTGTGTATGTGGCAAAGATAGGCCATGTAGGTCCGTCATTACTTAAGGTGCCTAACCTCATTCTTTGTAGTACATGTGGTAGGGCGCCTTCAAACCAGTTCTGATACTCTTGGAATGTGAGCGATATTTCATGATACTGGTATGCTCGGTACCGTTGAGGTACGTTCGCAATTTCATATGTGTGGAACGTATGTGTTCTTTGGTCGACCTCAGGAAAGGTGACCCAACAGTAAAATGTTTCTGTTTGGTATGCTTCATTAGCTTCTATTATTAGAGTAACATCCCGCCCTCATCTGTAAGGCCATGCATTAATAAATGTTGTGTAAGTGCTTGTCTAGCATTTTCAGGAATGTCAATGGCGTTAGCCATATTTGTTTTAGAAGAACAGAACACCAAAAATGGGGAGTAGAGTCCTTTTATGAGTTCGAGCTTGAACAATCTCCAGCTTAATCAGGTTTTACCTTTTCGGCTGAGGAGGATTTTCCCAAAGACCATGAATGTCTCCGTATAATGGTACTTAGGGTACCTGTTGTCTGTAAGACAGTGATAGTCGGGGTATCCGTAAATTAGTACCAAACACCATCATTGGTGGCGCCATGTCGTAGTTTGGACTCTTGCTCTGGGCAAGACTGCTGGTTAAAGGATGATAGTACTTTTGCTTGTAAGCGACTATGCCTTTCCTACAACAAGTCGCAACTGTTGTCTCAACCTTACCGGCTCACTAGCAGCACCTTACCAGAAACACTATAGTAAAAGGTGATTTGTGGCAGCCTTTACGCATGGACTCGAGAATAGGACATCTCAGGGAGTGTCGTGGTAAAACAGAGATTACCCCTTTCTCACAGATATATCATGTCTCATACAAACACAGGCAATGACAAAGATGCAGTAAAGTTTCAATAGTTTTTATTTAACATAACTGCAATTTGCGATAAGTTGCATGTGCTGCAATGATTAGGATACTGAATAATGCAAGAAACAGAATTGTAAAGACGAGAGTCATTATTACAAAGACCCCCACCATCTTGCACTGCATAGGAAAGACATACAAGATGTACTATGCCCTAATACCCTAATGTGAAAGGCCTAACCTCCTACCTAAAGGAGAGCTGGGTTTGTTAAACCTAATCTGCAAATGCCATATCCATGAGTGTAGCCCCCAACCCTAGTTACCTTGGAATTAGGTCTCTATCTCAGACTCCGCAGGGACACGAAGACTGGGTCAGCGTGAAGATGACTGCAGCATTGATATCAGCAATGGTGGCGATGCCCTCTGGTTGGAATCCCTCTGAATATCTGTCTAAAGTGCGATATATTTATACAGATCTACAAGGCCCCCTGACGTAGGTGTGTTCCCAAACAATATATAACAGACATGCTTCGGACGGCAATTAATATAAAGTATCCCTCGAAAGTATAGAAAGGGAAAATTCCTAAGTGTGAACACCTACTGTTTGTTTGTCTTTGTTGCTTGATCTTGACGCCTTAGCGCAGTGACACTGATAATATAACTCATAACAAGTGGCCTAACTATAAACAAGGCAGCCATCTTAGAAGAATTAAATAATTAAATGGGCTAAGACAGAGCAAGCTAAGTAGGTTAAAAGTCACTAGGTGACGGGGCACGAGTCTGCTAGCCGGAGGCTAAGCTAACTCCTGTTATCCCATTGAAACGAACTAGGATTCACTACAGGGCCGGCCAAACACACATGCGCAATAGGCTCTCTCCAATCCGGCAACGCAAGCGCTGCCCTGGCACTGCCCTGGCTGGGTGCTTCAATCAATCCAAATGCTGCCTTCATGCTGTTAGCAGCATGAAATCAGCGTTAGGATTGGAAGCAGAGCAGGCGGGAGCCTGTGCCTGCAGTGGAGGACCGAGGATCGGAGCGGTGAGAAAGGTAAGTTTAAAAAAAGCTATTATATATTTTTTTATCATCACCCCCCCTCCACGTGCCGTCCCACCCCCTTTTCCCTCCCACAAGCCGCCACTGGTCCAACAGCTTCCAATTCAGTGTAGTGCATTTCTTTCCTAATAGGAATTATAAAAGATGACTGTCAGGTCTGTGAAGTGCCACGCAATTGAAGTAACCAGTCAATAGAAATATACTTATTCAACAAGTGCCAAAGAGTATTTCTAGCTTTGCGAAATATGTCCTGTTTTCAACACTTGGGACGTACACATTAACTAAGAAGATATTTATCCATCTAATTATGCTGCAATGAAAATTGTATTTGCCTTCAGGTCCAAAAATATGTATTTCAACAAGACTGATACTTCCACCACCACTTATATTGCTATCCCATGTGTACATTGCGTACAGCATGCAGTGTAATTGCCTGTCAATCTTTTGACTAATTTCATAAGTTTCATATTTCTCATGCATTCTATAATTCCACATCTAAGTTACCACCCTTTGCTTTTAACACACAGTAACTATTTAACCTCCTAATTTTCCATGTCATATATTTTGCCTTACATTTATATCCACTTTGAAATCCATTATCATGTATCTGTGGTTCAAATGGCCTGTGACAATATTCTTGTAAGAAATGAGTTATTATTAGGGCGTATATGTACCCACCTCAAGTAATAATCACAATCCTTATCAGGGTGAACCCTTATAGTCACAAAACTAATCTGAACTCAACCCCTTGGTAGCTATGTCAGCAGCAGAGAGGTTCGATTTTGAGGCAATGTGTAAAGTATTTACACAGTACTAAAACAGTAACAAAGTTGAAATGCACAGCAGTAAAAACCCTAAAACGATTTACATAAGTACAGTAAAATGTAATAATTAAAATGACACCAACATGACAAAAATGTAAAAACAGGAACTGGAGATGTGCATCTTTAAAGCTTTAAGTAGAAATAGGGGCAAGAAGAACAAAGTGCCAGTGATAGTCAATGGTCACGGTAGAAGACAACCTAGGTGCAACCTGACACTGTTTGCAATAGAGCGGTATTGGATACACTAACCAGGTTTGACTAGGTCAAAGAATTAACTTTGTGACTTAGAGCCTGATTTAGAGTTCAGCAGACAAGTTACCCTGTCACAAACATGACGTATATCATGTCCTTTGATTTACAAGTGTGTTATATCCAATGGCTCTTATGATATTGAGAATGATAAATACATCACGCATGAGACAAAGTAACCCATCCGCTGACCTCTAAATCATGTCCTTCGTTTTTTAAGTCCAAATCCACTACAAGCTCCCAGTTCCTCAGAAGCAGAGGCCAACACAAGGATACAGTTTAGTTCCAGTTGCCACTAGTCAGCTGGCTTGGTAGTTGCAGGAAAAAAGGCCTCTTGTAGCTTTTTGTGTCCCTGTAGCTTAAACTGAGGTCAACTGTATGACCCCTGCGGTCCACTTTGTTGTACTGGCTACAGGAGAGAGAGCAGATCCAGTTCTTCAAGACTTTTATCAGGTTGCAGATAGCTGACTTTGTCTTCTTTTGATCTTCCATAAGGCCATGAGTGTTCTGAAGTGGGTGCTTTGAGGTGTCATAATAACTCCTGCCATGAGCTTGTGCGTGAGCATGAACCCTTGGTTGGTCCTAACCAATGGGATAAAGGTTCCTGGGGCTAACACTACCCAATTTAGGATTTTTCAAGATGGCCGAGTCTTTGACCACACTAAACCTGAGCTCTGAGGGCTGTGTGTGTGGGTTGTGGACTATGGTAACCCAGGTGTCCTCCCACATGTAGACTTAAAACTCAGTTTTAGGCAGTTCCTGTACCTTCAACAAACTCAGAGCCTGATTTAGAAGTTGACCAAGTTACTCCTTCACAAACCTGACACATATCACATCCGCTTTATTACGATCCCATTCTATCCTATGGTGATCATAATATGATGGACGCGATATCCATCACGTTTGTGACAGAATATTCCCTCCACCAACATCTAAATCAGGCCTTCAAAGACAGAGGGCTTTTAAAATCAAAGCTGAGCTTTCAGCAGTCAGACAGTGAATTCACACAAAGGGCCCTATTACGAGTTTGACTGATGGGCAAGCCCATCTGCCAAACTTCAGACAGAGTGGCCACCGCCTTCGTGGTGACCTCCCTGTTGGAGTTATTACGAGTTTCCCACTAGGTCGGCGGGCAGAAACCTCTTGCGGGAAACAGGCTACAGCATTGTCTCTAGCTTGTAATCGAGCCGGCGGCAATGCTGTAGCCCGCCGGGTCCACCAGCACCCTTACAATGTTCACTGTGTGCTTTGCAGACAGTGAGCATTATGAGAGTGAATGGGCAGTGCAAGGGTCCCCCAGTGGCCCCCTGCACCTGTTCCCTGCCAGCCTTTTCATGGCGGTTTTACCGCCATGAAAAGGCTGGTGGAGAACAATGTTGTACTTTGCACATGTAACACTAAAATACAGTTTTAGGCAGTTCTTGTACCCTCAACAAATTTGGGGCCTGATTTAGAAATCGACCAAGGTACTCCTTCACAAACCTGGCAAATATCCCATCCACCATATTACGATCCCATTCTATACTATGTGGATCGTAATACGGCGGGTGGGATATCCATCACGTTTGTGATGGAGGATGCAGCGCTGCCCTGGCGGATTACGATCTCCGCCTCCACCAGGTTGCCATGGTCATGGATCCTGGCAGTACTGGCGGGTCCCACCAGGGTTATAATGTGGCATGAGGTCCGCCGCAACAGCTTAAGACCTGGTTGGAGGACCATGGACACTGTTCTCCTTGCTCTGACACCTGCATACATATATGCTAGGTAAAAAACTAGCTGTCAATTTACTTGTATGGAATCCACCCAACTTAAGCAGCCTATGTGCCCTATAACCATGGTTTCTGGAGTGACACTGGACTCAATCATGGCTATACTAAAATGTATTCAATCCACGATATCTACAGTGGAACACTCCACCACGGAAACAAATAGAGAGCTCAAGACCCTCAAGGGTAAAATGTCTCACCTAAGACACAGGCTGGGCTCTGCCGACATGCCTGGATGATCTGGATCGTAAGGTGATGGAAATTATGATGTGGAGCACGGAACTCTGGAACACACACAAGAAACACACAGATTTGGAGGATTAAAGCTGTACAAACAATATCTGAATCTTTGCACTCCCTCAAATAGAGGACACTCAGGATTATTTAGCTTTCTATAACATTTCTTTGTAAGCTCACAAAATCAAAAGGGGGGGAGGCAGAAGCAAATTGAGTTCACTCTGCTTCTGTATCTAATGTGAAGTGACTTAAAGAAGAGTTACGGCCAGTGGTATCTATAATCTTCATTGGTGTACCCTAGTGGATAGCTTCATCATTGGGTCCCTTACCTGGACATAGGGTAGTCCAGATTTGTAACACCTCCACCAGGAGGAAGTGTTTCTGGATGTACAATTAGGTGGAATCTTTAAAGCAATGGTTAAAATTCCTGGAACTAGTGGGTGAGAGTCTCCTAAAGTTTTTTACTGGTGAGATTCTGAAATTAGTATGGTGAGGTTTTACTCTACTTTGATTCACTTGACTTTCAGCCCACCACTGGAGTTACAATGAGCACATGCTCTTATTGATCCTTACCGAACCACCCCATGCCCCGTCATAGCCCACCACCTTCAGTTTCAACATGTATGGGTAATCGGATCAGTGGCCCGAAAGCACAGGCCATACTCCTTCAAGGATAGTAGAATAACTATCTCAGCTGAGTTCTCTCACAAAACCCATATTACCTGAATGACATTTCTGGTCCTATGCCCCATGTTTAAAAAAGCTTGACTTATGGTTTGGTCTCTTAGATCCAGCACTTATGATTGTTACTGTGAATGGCCATAACAAAGAATTTCATGACCCAGCGAAGCTCGAACTCTGGGTGGAAAAGGGGATGGATGTTTCAAAATTCCGCTTACTGAAAGAGCAACAGAAATGTTTCTCCCGACTGAATGATTACCTAGCCCTTAACAAGCCTACTACTGCCTTGAAGCAGCTCCTATAGGCGGTGGGGAAGGCCTTTCTCTGCTCATGAGGGAATCTTCATAGTGTGAAAAACCGCCGAAATCAACATAGCTAATTTCAGAAACAGAAATAAAGACCTTGCATATAGGACTTAAACGATAGCCCCAAACAAGCACATTTACATTCTCTACTAGAGAAGAAATGAAACTTGAGCTATTCATATACATCCTACACCCTGGTGGTGGAAAAGGCTCTAATGCGGATCCAGCGGAAGAATTACAAGGAGGCGAAAAAAAAGGCAAATCTATTATATCTGCCATTTGAGACACCTCAGGCGAGCTACTAACCCATAAATGTTAGCCTTTCTATTTTAATTAAACATCTCAGGATACTCTTGGGTTGACATTAGTAACGAGGCGTTCATGTCACACATTCAATCAATCAATGAATCAATATCTGTAAAGCGCAGCTACTCACCCGTGAGGGTCACAAGGTGCTGGGGGAAGGGGAGGGGCCTCATCCGAAGAGCCATGCCTTGAGGTTCTTCTTGAAGATGGTGAGCAACAGCCTTTGTCTGAGGTGCAGGGGGAGGTTACTGCAGCTCGTTGCTGCAGTGTAGGTGAAAGATCGTCCTCCGGCAGTGGTTTTGCAGATGCGAGGGACGGTCGCCAGGGCCATCTGGGCAGAGCAGAGGGATTTGGTGGGGGTGTAGTCAGAGATGCGGTGGTTCGGGTAGGCTGGTCCTGTGATGTGTATGGCCTTGTATGTGTGGGTGGAAAGCTTGAAGGTGATTCGCTTCTCGACTGGTAACCAGTGGAAGGTCCTCAGGTGTTGGGAGATGTGTTCTCAGCATGAGAGGTCCAGAACGAGTCTGGCGGCAGCATTCTGGATGAGTTGAAGTTTTTTGATGTTCCGAGTTGAGGTGCCGGCGTAGGGGGCGTTTCCGTAGTCAAGCTTGCTCGTGACTAAGGCATGGGTGACTGTCCTGCGACAGTCTGCTGGGATCCATCTGAAGATCTTTCGAACTTTGCAGAGTGTGTGCCAGCAGGAGGAGGCAACAGAGTTTACTTGGTGGGTCATGGATAAGGAGGAGTTGATATGATTTCTACGTTGCGGGCATGCTTGGTCTGTGCAGGGGAGGCGCTGAGGTATGTGGGCCACCAGGAGTCATCCCAAGCTGAGGTGGCATTTCTGAAGATGATGAGCTCCATTTTGTTGGAGCTGAGCTTGAGGCAGCTTTCTCTCTTCCAGGTGGTGAGGGCTTCCATTCCTGCGTGAAAGTTCCTTTTGCCCATTTCCGGGTCTTCGGTGAGGGAAATTATGAGTTGTGTGTCATCAGCATATGACACGATGTTTATACCGTGGCTTTTGACAATGGCACAAAGAGGGACCATGTATTCGTTGAACAGTGTGGGACTCAGTGAGGATCCTTGGGGGACTCTGCAGTTGACTCCTGTGGGTCTGGAAGTGTAGGGCAGGAGTCTGACCCTCTGCGTCCTTCCGGAGAGGAAGGAGTGGATCCATTCCAGGGCTCATCTGCGGATTCCTATGTCGTGGAGTTTAGTGCGCAGAGTGCTATGGGAGTCCATGTCGAAAGCTGCTGGGAGTTCGAGAGGTATGAGTGCTGCAGTGTGGGTGTGTTCTAGTAGTAATCGGATGTCGTCAGAGGCTGCCAGGAGTGCTGTCTCTGTGCTGTGATTGCTGTGGAAGCCAAACTGGGAGCTGTCCAGGGAGTTGTTGGCCTCAGTGAAATTCCGTAGTTGTGTGTTGATTGCTTTCACTAGTAATTTGGCGAAGTAGGGAAGCGGCAATATGGGTCAGAAATTCTTTAGTTCTGATGGGTCGGCCGAAGGTTTCTTCAGGAGAGGGCATATTCCGGCGTATTTCCAGTCCTCACGGACGATGCCTGTGCTGATAGAGCAGTTGATTGTGTTACAAAACTCGGGCGATGTATGCGCTGGCTCTCTTGTACATGTGGTGCGGGCAGGGATCATAGAGGGTTCCAGAGTGTGTGTTGTTCATGATGTTGACTGTTTCCTCTGTGGTGAGCGTGGACCAGTTGTGGATGGTCTGGGTGGGTTCATGGAGGATGGGTCAGTCGCAGGTCATGATTTTCTGGGAGGAAGCTGTCATAGATGCCTTGGATCTTGTGGTGAAAAAAGGAGGTGAGTTTATCGCAGAGGTCCTGTGACGGGGGATGCTGGTGGCTTCAAAGGGTGGATCTGTGAACTTGTTGATGACTGAGAAGAGTTCCTTCGAGTTGTGTGCAGAGGAGTTGATTCACTCTTCGAGTGTGTCCTTCCTTGCGTTCTTAACCTTTCGTCGGTGGGCGGCGGTTGCGGCTTTGAATGAGGCGAGGTCTTCGCTGGGTAAGCTGTTCCTCCATTTTTTTCTAAACGTCTGCGGGCACGCTTTGATTCTTGCCATTTGGTACCAATGTCAGCCTAAGAGTGGCTAAAGGGTTGGTGCATTCAGTGATTCATGCATTGTGATTGCGAGCTGCTCTGTTGGAATTGTCCGCGGAGGAGGAAGGGATTTGGCGAGCAATGAGGTGAGTTGCTCGTTGGTGATTTCGTTCCATTTCCTGTGGGGAGTCCTGGAGGTGCGGGTGCTGCTGCTGGGTGCAGTGATTGTGAAGTGTATGTGGCGGTGGTCAGTCCAGTCTGGAGTGGAAATGGTCTTGATGGTGATCTGGTTACTGGAGGTGAAGATGGGGTCTAGTATGTGTCCTGCGATGTGTGTTGATATGGAGACCTGCTGTCTGAGGCTGAGGGTGGCGAGGTTTGTCGAACAGTGCGGTGGTGTTTGGGTTGGTGCAGTCCTCAAGGTGGAACTTCAGGTCGCCGAGGAGGAGGTAGTCGACTGACGCCAGGGCCTGGGGAGTAGCGATGTCATCTATGAAAGCTGGGTGGTGGCTAGGTGGCCTGTACACCAAGGTGTCACGGATGGAGGAGTTGTGGTTGGAGTGGACCAGGAAGTGAAGGTGTTCCATGGTAGTGCAGTGTTCTTCTTGGACAGCCTTGACACGTAGTGAGGACTTGTGTATGATTGCGAGTCCTCCATCCAGACGGGACGGCAGGTCCCTCCTTAGGATGCTGTATCTGTCAGAATTGGCTTTGGAGATGTCTGGAACCAAGTTGGGGTTGGTCCAGGTCTCGGTGAGGAAGGCGATGTCCGGTCGGGTGGTGTCGGACAAGTCCAAGAGTTCGGTGGCATGTTTGTGGAGGGAGCAGGCAGTTGATGGGGTTCTGGAGGTTGTTGGTATCTTTGTGTGCAGAGAGTATTTTTGGTTTGTTGAGGTTGACGCTGAAGTTGCAGTTTCTGCAGGTGAAAGATCCGTTGGTGTCCTTGGGGGAGATGGTGAAGCAGTTGTTGAGACGTCCGGTGTTGAGGCGAAGGAGGGTCTCACAGTTGTAACAGAGGAAGGGGAGGGGGTGGTGAGCAGTCAGATGGGAGGCAGGGGGGCGGGAAAGGTGCTTCGCGGGCACAGTGGGGCGGGGAAAGAAGGGATAAAGGAAAAAGAACTAGAGAAAAACAAGGGATGATTGAAGAAAAAGGCAGAAAACCCAAGAGTGAAAGCAACAGAGAGAAAGAAAAGAAAAGGAAATACTTACTTTTGATGGCCACTAGACCACAAGGGATGCAGAGCAGGGACAAGTCTGCTGGTGGAAGAGGACCTCAAACTGAGAGTCAGGAGACTTTCACTTCATCCCTGCAAATGCAGGAGCAGCAGCTGCCAGGGGAGCTGGGGAGGACAGCAGACGCTGACCAGGAGGTCAGTGCAGTTGCCCTCTCACAGCGCTGCAGCTGCCATTAAGAAGGGGAGGTGGCGGGGGAGCAGTCAGCTGGGAGGCGGGAGGGTGGGAAATGTGCTGCACGGGGGAACGGTCAATTCATTCACAGTCCAAGGGCTACCGAGATCGCAGCACTAACGTATTTGGACTCACTGCTACGGTCGCGTGTTGATTAGATGCCACATGCGACACTTCAGTCGCCAATCGAATTTACACAATGTTTACACTTTTGGCTTTAGAATTCCAATAGACGAGAAGTGACCTAACAGCTTTTGAAATAAGGAATCAGTAAAGGCAGTATTGGTCCCATTAGGGGCCGAAATGCGTCGACACTTTAGGATCAAGGTGAGGTTGGGCCTAAAAAACGTATTCTACCACTGAGAGCCATTCTACACAATATAAGGAATCCTGAGAAGAATTTGACAGGCTATCATCAATTGCATGTAGAATAACCTACTACCATTGCAGTTCGGTGGATTACGTCTGTGAATTGCCAACGTAACCACTTCTTCTTCAAAGAGAGGAGAAGTTTGTGGGGCAATTTGCTTGTGATTTTCATGTCACGATTTTGTAACATCCCCTTTTCAGTTTTCCTTGTATTTGTTATGTTTTGGGTATGATTGAGATGCATTTTTTACTGTATTTCTGTGTTTTAGTATTTGGATTCTTCGTCCTACCCTGAAATGTTTAAATAAATCACATAAAGAAATTAGATTTCCGAGAGAGTAATAATAAATCTTTGTTAATGGTCATTGAAGTTACAATCAGTCCCATCCTTGCGTCCACGTTTTCTTACATTCACGTGGGAAGGGGGGCAGAGGAAGAGGGGAGAAAGGAAAAGGAACTAGAGAAAAACGAGGTCTGGTAGAAGAAAAAGGCAGAAAATGCAATAGTGAAAGAGCGACAAAGAGAAAGAAAAGAAAAGGAAATGCTTACTTGTGATATGCACTAGACCACCACGGTTAAGGCGCAGGGATGAGGTTGCGGTTGGAAGAGGGCCTTGAACTGACAGTCAGGAGACTCTCAGTTCATCCCAGCAAAGGCAGAGGCAGCAGCAGCAGCCAGAGACACCTTTGCCTTCCATGCTTCCTGACCTATTCTGTCTGGAATTGGAGCACAATATTACAGAGGAAGAAGTGAATGAGACCCTCAGGTAGATGATGACTCAGAAATCACCTGGTGAGGATGGATTCCTGCTGGAATTCTACAAAATCAAGCAAACTAAAACACTACTGCTCCTCACTGAACTCTTTTGTGAGGGTCAAGCCACAGGATTGTTGCAGAAGTAAGGAGGATAAGGATGTACTTGCTTGCACCACTTATCAATCTATTGCTCTCCTGACATGAAGATCCTGCAAAGTCCTAGCTACGAAGCTGGTGAAAGCGATTCACTATCTAATACATGAAAGCCAACTTGGGTTTGTGCCACAACCCTCTTATCGCTTGCATACTTTGTTATATGTTCTTTGTCAAAGCAGGTCAGAAAAAGACGAAAAACTGTTACTCTTACTTGAAGCCAAGAAGGTGTTTGACCAAGTGGAATGGTCCTACATCTTAAGCACTATGAAACATTTTAAACTAGGTCAACCCTTCCTAAATATGGTGCAACAGCTCTACATTTCCCCTCTTGTGTGGACACTTTAAAATGTTTCCTCTCGGACCCAATCCCTATTCAACGGGGTATACAACAGGGATTCCACTTGTCTCCCTTATTTTTTCGACTGGCCTTAAAGCCTCGGGGCACTGCCATCCACTCTTTGATGACCATCACAGGCGTGCAAATGCCAACAGGAGAGCTTAAGCTACTACTTTATGTAGATAATGTACTCATGTCCTCCATACTGGTGCTTCTTAACAACTTTTTCAATTTTTCAGAATACAGGTTAAATTGATCTGAAACAAAGGCGATGCCCATGACTCATCATACAACTCAACATTCCATACATCAAATACCATCGACCTGGATTTACAGTGGACTGAATTACTTGGGAGCGCCGATCAGTACTGACTTTCTCACACTGATTAAAGACAAAGTCCTCCCTCTACTCGCTAATACAAAAATTGAATTTAATGTTTGGATATTTCTTCTATTACCATTATGGGCCAGGGTCCAGGCAGTTAAGCTGGTCATGGGCCCCAAGTTCCATTATAATTTCAACATGCTGCTGTTTAAGATATAGGCTGGAATTCTAAATTAGATTAATGTCGCTATCTTTAGGTATGCTTGGGACTCTACCCCACCTAGACTGGCAGCTACCAAACTGTATGGAGCTACAACCTCCGACGGACTCCGCCTCTCTCACATCCGATCTTACTACAAAGTGCTGCACCTCTCCCAAATGACTTACCACCTGGACCTGCATAAGTAAATACCTCTGTGGGCTAAAATTGATGACAACTACATAAGAGAGCTCAAGGTCCATCAGTACTCTCTGCTGAGACTAAGGCCCTCATTATGAACATGGCGGTAAACACCGCTCCGTCGGCAGTGGCGGTAACTACTGCCAACAGTCAGGAGGTCAAGACCACCAAATAATGAAACACCTGAAAAACAGGCAGCCTGAAAACCACTCACCGCCAGCAGAGGAGTGCCAACAACGATGGCAGAGGCCGCCCACAGGTCGACGGAAAGGCCCTACCTGCCCATCAAATAATAAAGCAGTAGACCGCCGTCAGTTTCGCGGCGGGAACCACCGCCACGCAAAGCCAGGCGGAAACGAACCAAATCCAATGAAACACTCACCGTAGGCTCACACAAAACGCTGAAGCAGACATGGATAGAGAGTTGCAAATTATGCCAGCCCTGTTCCTTGCCATATACCTTCACGACCGAGACCGGCGACGAACACAACAATGGTAAGTACTGCAACCTACTAAACAAGGGAAGAAAGGGCACAGTTACATACCCACCCACTCCACCCACCCTGAAACGCTCCCACAACCCTTCACAGCAGCACAACCCATACACCCCACAGAAAGAGGTACTTACCCGACACAAGGCAAATCCAACCTGGCCATAGTACATACAAATGCCCCACACCCACAATCAATAAAACGAGAGACCAGGGTACAAGAGTGTGCCGCCAAAACACAGGGCACACATAAATATTCCAGTTCACAGAGCTAACTATTCAAAACAAGGCCAATGACCAGTCCATAGTGCTACAAGTCCCATGGGCCACAGTGGCCTCAACCTGACTCCTAAAAGTGCATGGTACTCCACCTAATGGGGCAACAATGGGGCATCCAGGCACCTCAGGGAACAGGGGCAAGGGGTTTTGGGGGTGGGGATTTGTGAAGGGGGTGGGGCTTGGACTTGCACTCGGAAGGCGGAGAGGGCTTGGGTTTGGATTTGGAAGCTGGGGGTGTGTGCTTCAACCGGGTGGAGCCAGATGGAATTGGCTCAGTAGGGGCTTCTTCCTCTCTGGAGAAGGGGCACGGGAATGTGAAGGGCAGACAGGGGCGGGCTGTGAAGTGGAAGAAGTGGAAAGGGCAAGTAGACAAGACGGGGTGGGCCAGTGGGTTGGAAAAGGTCAGCACGGGAGAGGAAAAGTTTCTTGGGTGCAATAGGGTTGGGCCTGGAGGAGGGCGTGGGAGTGGAGTTAGAGGCTGTGGTCGTCAGTGGTGTAGGTGTGCGTGTCATGGGTGCAGGTGACTGGACAGTATGCTGAGGTGTGGTGGATGTGTGATGGGTGGGTGTCTTGGTGCGTTTGTGTGTTTTTGGAGGAGGGGGGTGGACACAGTGGGAGAAGACAGGCTGCCAGTGTGGATGTATGTTGTGTGGGTGTCTGCAAGTCTGGTGAGTGTGATGCATGTGTCAACTAAAGTAGTTGTGGTGAGTGCAGGTGTGGTGTCTGGGGTGCATGTCTGGATGTCTGCTATTGTGGTGAGTGTAGGGAGAGGCTTAGCAACAGTTACTGAAGGTGTGGTGCTTGTGGGTGTGCATGTAGAGGGGACAGACATGAAATCAGAAGAGGTGTGCACACTAGGGGAAGTGGATGTTGCTGTGTGTGCATGTGTTTGTTGGCTGTGTGAATGCTTGTGGTGGGAGGTGTGGTGCTTGTGTTTAGAAGTGTGCTTCTTGTGTGTTGAGGTGCTTGACTGAGTGTCAGACTGTGTGCTCTGGACAGGTGAAGGGAGTGGGGTGCTGGAAGGGGTAGAGGAGGTTGGAGGGGGGACGGAATGACCAGGGAAACTGGCTGCCATCCAAGAGGAGGCTGAAAAGATCTCTGTAGGCCAGACACGTCACAGTGAATGCCATCCAGATAGGCATTTGTCTGCTGCATCTCTGATGCTAGCCCCTGCATGGCATTGACAATGGTTGTCTGTCCTACAGAGATGGTTCTCAGGAGGTCAATAGCCTCCTCTGTGAGGGCAGCAGGGCTGACTGGGGCAGGGGATGAGGTGCCTGGGGCGAAGGAGACACCCACCTTTCTGGGTGAGTGGGCACGGGCAACTCTGTGGGGAGCAAAAGGGAGGGAGGTGATGGCATGGGGGGTGGCGGAAGATGTTACTTTAGGGGTGTGCCCACTAGTGTCCGCCATCGCCAGGGAGCCACCATCGGAGGAGGTCTCAGGGTCACTACCTCCAGTGGTAGTTGCCTCCCCCATGGTACTCCGATCAACCTCCAACCCACTGGAGCCCTTGGTGTCGGATGACTCTGCCTCCGAGGATCCGAGGATCCGTGGACCGCTGCATCTCCACTTGCCGGTGCCTCAGCTCCCTCGCCATATGATGCTGATGTACACAGACAACACAAGAGAACAGGGATGGGGAGAGAAAACAGGAGAGACACTTGTAATTATCTGAAAGGAGTGAACATAGTGTCCAGAAAAACACCCACCCAGAAGACCCCCCAACTACCTATGGACCCGAAGTGTAGAAGACCTGACCAAAACACCCCTACACCCTACGGGGGCCATCATGTAGACGGTCTTCAGTGAGAGTACCTGCAACTAAGCAGCATAAACCCTAATGCACACACAAAAATCCATCAAGGGTTAAGATTGTGACATGAGTACTCACCCCCTTGTGACTGCTGTGCAGCCTTCATGCACCCATCCAGGTCTGGGTAGGCCACCGCCAGGATGCGTAGCATGAGGGGGGTCAGTGCCCGACAGGCACCCCTTCCATATTGGGAGGACTTCCCCAGCTGGAACTCACAGATTTTTCGCACCCAGTGCCGCAGGTCCTCCCAAATCTTCCTGCAGTGGGTGCTCCGCCAGTTGTGGACCCCCAGGGTCCGCACGTCCTTAGCAATGACATGCTAAAGTGCCCTTTTCTGGTGGGCGCTGACCTAAAAGGGAGACACAGAAATGTAACACAGAGTTCAGGCACTTGGAAATTATGTACAGCTGGCTATACGTCCACTATGGGACGGACAGTTCTGACAGACTTAAATGACATATGCATGCAGCATTGAATGAACCATGGCCCATGCAGGCTCAGAGGTGCACACATATGTACTTACAACACCATCCATTACACCAAAACAGTGCCCCCAAACCCCGACTCACCTGTACCTCTTGCCGTCCGTAGAGCTTGGTGTACAGGGGCAGGACCCCTTCCACTAGCCTCTCCAATTCCTCCTGGGTGAAGGCCAGGGCGCTTTCCCCTGCAACACGAGCCACTTCCATGACCAGAGGCAGGACACAGCAGTACACTCAGTGGAGCACCTGCTTGCACGTGATCAGGGAGTCAAGTGAAGTTGTGGTGACAAATTTGTGTACGAACCACGGCGGTTTGCACCGTCACCGCCAGCGGTGATCATGATACACCAGGATTCCCCATTTTCATTCATGCTAACCAATGACGGTGCTCACGGCGGTAAACACCGCCTTAAGCTGTAACGTCAACTGCTGGCGGTGTGAGGTCACTTCCACAATGACAGTTCTGGATTGCAGGGGGCAGACATTTTGGCCAAAACTACGCATTACTAAAAATGTAATTTTCACAATGCAGGCCCTATTGTTCACCTAACACACCTAGGCATGTGACCATTAACAATACCACACATATCTAACCCTGTTCACTCATGAAGGTCTAGATGAAAATCTGTCAAAACATTTTAGTTTTGAGTCCCTACAATCAAATAAGCAGTGCACAATGAATGACAATGTGTGCCTATTTCTGTGCATACCTCACACATGTTTCAAATCCCTCCTAGGTACCGACCCTTGTGGCTAGGAAGGGCCCAATCAATGTACAGACCACTTGTTGATTTGCGGACCATGGTGGAGCGTCACATCATAATCAATTACAGACTCACCCGTGCAACTATTCTCAAACTTTGTGCATTACTGGATTCAGCACTGAGACCGGCAAATAGTAATCAGCATGCCATCCCCACTGAAATGCAGGTGCTCTCTGCACTCCATTTCCTGGCCACGGGCTAATTTCAAGTGACAGTGGGCATGGTTTCAGGAATTTCACATTAGACTGACAAGATTTCTAAATGCGTTTGTATAACACCTGCAGTTCTATGTGAGGTTTCCCCAAAGTGCTGACCTCCCTGCCCTCACTTCTAACTTCTATGGGTTTGCAAACATACCTCATGTGATCGGTGCCATCAATGACATCCACATACCTATAATACCCCCAAGAGTCAGTGAACAGGTGTACAGAAACAGAAATAACTTTCACTCCATGAACATCCAATTGGTATGTACTGCAGACCAGTACATCTCACATGTGAATGCCATGTTCCCCGGTTCAGTCCATGATTCCTTTGTGCGGAGGAACAGTAGTGTGCCACAGAAGATGGAACAACTACAAGAGGACAGAGGCCCTCATTCTGATTCTGGCGGGCGGCGGAGGCCGCCCGCCAGAATTCCGCCCTCCAAAATACTGCGCCGCGGTCAAAAGACCGCGGCGGGTATTTCAAGTTTTCCCCTGGGCTGGCGGGCGGCCGCCAAAAGGCCACCCGCCAGCCCAGGGGAAAACGACCTTCCCACGAGGATGCCGGCTCGTAATCGAGCCGGCGGAGTGGGAAGGTGCGACGGGTGCATTTGCACCCGTCGCGTATTTCACTGTCTGCCAAGCAGACAGTGAAATACTTGTAGGGGCCCTCTTAAGGGGGCCACTGCAGTGCCCATGCCATTGGCATGGGCACTGCAGGGGCCCCCAGGGGCCCCGCGACTCCCCCTCCCGCCATCCGGTTCCCGGCGGGAGAACCGCCAGGAACTGGATGGCGGGAGGGGGAGTCGGAATCTCCAAGCCGGCGCAGCAAGCTGCGCCGGCTTGGAGGATTCCTGGGGGCAGCAGGAAACCGGTGGGAGACCGCCGGTTTCCCTTTACTGACCGCGGCTAAGCCGCCGCGGTCAGAATGCCCCGCGGGGCACCGCCGGCCTGTCGGCGGTGCCACCGCGTCACGCGGCCCTGGCGGTTCTATACCGCCAGGGTCGTAATGAGGGCCAGAGTGTGGATCATAGGTAGGTGTTTCTGTCAGTAACTTCCACCTAACAGACAGGCAGGCAGTCTGACTGAGAGGCCTGACACTGACTGCTCTGTTTTGCATATTATTCTAGGTGAATCTGGCTATCCAAACTTGCTTTGGCTCCTGTGACCAGTGAGGAATATTGGAACAGATGCAGAGAGGAATTAAAATGAGGCCCATGGACGTACTAGGAAGGTGATGGAGCGCACAATAGGTCTCCTGAAGGCTAGATTTCATTGTTTACATATCTCGGGTGTTCCATGGCCTATGGGCCTGAAAAGGTGTGTAGAATACTGGTGGCCTGCTGCATGCTGCACAACATGGCAGTGAAAAATTCTATCCCTCTCTTGGATGTGGATGGTGCTGTTAATCCTGTCCAGCTTCCTCAGAGAAGGGAGGAGAGTGATGGTGATGATGAGGAAGGGGGAGATGTCAATTCCAGGACCCAACTGATACAACTCTACTTCCAGTAACTCTGTGGGACTAAGAGCTGACCTTGGTGTTTGTGACACATACTGTCAGTGTGCTTTGTAATCTAGGGGGGGGGTTGAAATTACTAAATTACTATTTGAAACTGGGTCCATGTCTGCATGGTACTAAATACAATTGTGTGCTTTTTTTTACCCTCAACATTTAGGCACAGAGGTGTACTTTCATGCTACACAGGTACAAATAAAGTAGTTATGAGCCAGTTGCATCCATACTTCACTTGGTTCACACATTATGACAGGGGACAGTGTTACAGTTGTGATATGTGTTTTATTTGTGGCAGGGATTGAATAGTGCAATTTACAGTGATGGCTGTTGGTCATGGGTGGTTGTCCTCAATGCCAACACGGTGACAGCCTTGTTGTTGGTATTGATGGGTCCATCAATGCTTACATGAGTCCTTATTGATTGTTAACACTGTTTGGTGGTTGATTGTGTGGGATGGTTGGTGGGCAGATTGTAGCAGAGTTACATTTTGGGGGGGGGGGGCTTGTGTTTGGCAGGAGTTCCAGTCCCATATCTTGGCCTGAGGGTCAGTTTGCGTGCCTGCTGTTGACCTCGAGGGGATGATATGCTTGTACCTTGTGTTTCCTCTGAGGGTAGTTCCTGGAATGTTGCTGCTCTGGCTGTCATTGTCCAGTCTGTCTCCTGTGCTATGGTGGGGGCCTCCTGTCCTGTGTGGGTCTCAGACTGGGTTTGTACCAGCTGCAGCAGTGTTCCTGCTATGCTGGCCATTGTGGCGTTGTGCTGTTTCCACTGCTCCATGGCCTCTTGGTGGTGTTCCTGCTGCATCCTCTGACTATGCTCCAGGGTGGATACTATCTGTGCCAGTCTGTCATGGGTAAGCTGGTATGCCCCCAGGACCTCAGAGATCACGTCCTGGGCTGCAACATCCATCCTGTGGCCTCCCCCCTGGGCCACTGATGACCTCCCACTGGGCCTAGCCCCCTGTGCCTGTTTCCCTGTACAGGTCTGGCGGTACCACTTATGCTGGGGCCATTGTCTTCCTGCCTTTTGGTAGGGGGTGACTGTGGCCTCTGTACCAGAGTTCCACCAGTCTGTGGCCTGTATGCACAGGTGTGGGGACAATTGCCCTGTGCTGATGTTGTTGGCTGGGTGGTAGGGGTGTCAGTGGTATCCTGGGTGGGGCTGCTGGATGGTGACAGTCCAGGACTGTGTGAGGGGCTAGTTTGCTCATCACTGACCAGGGAACCATCCCCAGTGTCCTGTGAGGTACCTCTGTCTCCCTGGAGGGCACTGCCACTCCTTGTCCTGTCCGTCAGGGTAGCATGGGTGGTGGTGCCTGTTGGGGGAAATGGACATGTCTGTTACAAATGCATGATCGGATGGGGTGCACAGGGCTGGGATGTTTTGTGCAGGTGTAACTTTTTGGGGCCATGCAGGGTGCCTTTGTGAGGTTTGCACTGCATTTTGTATCAGATGTGGAGTAGCATTGTGGGTGGTGTAGTGCCATTGTGAATCCTTGCAGGGGTAGGTGGCTGTGCACAGCGGGAGGGATGTGGGCCTGTTAGTGGGTTTGTGGGCATGCAGGGGGACTGGATGTAGTGATTGTGGCCTGGGTGGGGTAGTGGTCCTGGTGGGTGTTGGAGGGGTGGGGTGGTGCATGCATTCCAGGTGTGATGTATATGGGGTAATTGTAGATGACTTACCCGAGTCCATTCCTCCAGTGAGTCCCTCAGGATGCAGGATGGCCAGTACCTTTTCCTCCCAGTCGGTGTATTTGGGTGGTGTTGGTGGGGGTCCTCCCCCAGTCTTCTGGACTGCAATGTGGTGCTTTGATGCCATGCCCCTGACCTTCCCGCGCAGGTCGTTCCATCTCTTGCAGATGTCGTCCCGGGTGCGTGGATGGTGTCCTACTGCATTGACCCTGTTGACAATGGTCTGCCGTAGCTCCATTTTCCTGGCGATGGGTGTGTGCTGCACCTGTGCCCCGCATATTTGTGGCTCAACCTTCAGGGTCTCGTCCACCATGATCCTTAGCTCCCTTTCTGTGAAGCGTGGATGTTTGGGGGGTGACATGGTGGGTGTGGTGAATGGTGTTGGGTGGAATCACGGTGAGGGTGCTCTTCTGTAGTTCGGTGTGAATCTTGTGTATAGTGGCGTTCAGTGTCTGCTTCTGCTGCTCTCTGTCTTCTTTGTCCTGGTTTCCTTGCAAAAGATTGTGGGGTGTGTATGTGGGTGTTTTATGGTGTTGTGGATGTGTGTCAGGTGTGTGGGTTTCTAGCTTATCCAATGTGTGCCCTTCTTGGTGTTGGGTCCACTTGCTGCTGTGGCGGTCAGCACTGCCAATGGTCGTTCGAATTTCACTGACCGCCAAGGTGATTTGTGCATCAATATTTGGAGGGCGGGATGTGGGTGTGCTCGGCGGGGTGGAATGCCCAGCATTTCCGCTGACAGGGTCCTGGCGGTGACTGGTGGACTGGTGATTTTTGGCAGGGTCGGGATTTTGGTTCATTATATGGAGGGTTTCTATTCACCACCAACAGTGGTCTTCTGTTTACTGCCGCCACGGCGGTCGGCGGTGCTTACCGCCATGTTCATAATGACCGCCTTTATTTTAATTTTAAAAGTCACCTTAAGTCACAGATACAACATGTTTGGTATCAAATTCATTGTTATAATAAATCCCACAACTACTAGTTGTGGGATTTAATATAACTTATTCAGGTAAGGAGTATAAAACTTTACCTGAAAAGTTGCCAACTTCAGCCCTGCAGTGTTTTTGTTGCTTTGCTCTGATTGGCCAGCCTCTGGCAGCCTGGCCAGGCTGCCTTGATGAGGTGTGAAGTGGCCTGGCTCAACACAAAGAGATGTTCCTGGGGGAGGAGATCTTCCCTCAGCAGATGGGGAAGCAAGAAGGGGGAAGGGATGCCAAACTGGTCTTCAAAGGCAGGGAAGGACATTTGGAACAACCCAGTAACACCCTCACATCCTGCAAACCCAGACAATTAGGTGCCCCCTTGATTAGATTAGGAGAGGGCAAGAGAGGGGTGTGTTTAGGATTTTTAGCCACACCAGTGGGTGGTCGACCAGAGGTACAGGTGAGTAGGTGGATTGGGGGGCATGGATGTGTGTAATGGTGGTAGATGGCTGTAAACATGTGTGCACGTTTGACACTGTACAGTCATGGGATTTATGACATGCTACATGTGTGAGATCCTGTTATGCTGTTGTGAGTGTCCGTCCCATAGGGGACGTATAGCCAACTGTTGGAAAATAGGTTATTGGTAAGTGCAGGTAGGTACCTACACTTAGCATTAGGCCACTAAACTCCACTTAGGTCCAGTTAGGTCTCATTAAATTAAACCTAGCTCAACCCTTGGTAGCTTGGCAACGAGCGACAAGGCTTAATTTAGGAGACAAAGATTAAAACATTCAAATATCACAAAACAGTAATTAAATAAAACACAGGGAACAGTTTAAATTTAAAAATCCAAAATCAATTTATAGAAATAGGAAATATTTTTAGCTTTAAAATGACACCAAAACGAATAAAATCGGATAAGGGGAACCGGAGATATGAATATTGAAAGAATTAATGCTTTCTAGCACATAGAAACAAAAAGCACCAATCTGGTCATCTGGTCGCACCCCGCACCTGATCAGGGCAAAGTGCGATGGAGCCCGGGTTCTCAACTCCTCCTAGATACAGACCCATGTGGCGAGGTAGGCCCCTATCTGTGTAGAGACTACTTGTTGATTTGGGGCCATGGTGGAGTATCACATCATTATCAATTACAGACTGTGCATTACTGAATCCAGCACTGAGCCCGGATAACTGGAATCAGCATGCCATCCCTACTGAAGTGCAGGTGCTCTCTGCACTCCATTTCCTGGCCACGGGCTCATTTCAAGTGACAGTGGGCATGGGTGCAGGTTTTTCACAGCCAGTGTTTAGCATCATACTGTACAGATTCCTGAATGCATTTTTATAACACCTGCAGACCCATGTGAGGTTTCCCCAAAGTGCTGACCTCTCTGCCATCAAGTCAGACTTCTATGCCTGTGCCAACATGATGGGATGTGATGTGATGGGTGCCATCAATGGAACCCACATAGCTCTCATCCCCCCAAGAGTAAGTGAACAGGAGTACAGAAACAGGAATAACTTTCACTCCATGAATATTCAATTGGTGTGTACTGCAGACCAGTACATCTCACATGTGAATGCTATGTTTCCTGGATCAGTCCATGATTCCTTTGTGAGGAACAGCAGTGTGTCACACATGATGGAACAACTACAAGGGGACAGAGGATGGCTCATAGGTAAGTGTTTCAGAATCTTTTTGGCACATAGCAGACAGCCAGGCTGTCAGCAACTGAGGGTTGTCAGTGACGGTCCTGTTTTGCCCCCTTTTTCAGGTGATTCTGGCTACCCCAACATGTGTTGGCTCCTGACACCAGTAAGGAATCCTAGGATAGATGCAGAGAGGAGTTACAATTAGGCCCATGGACGTACTAGGAGGGTGATAGAGCGCACAATAGGTCTCCTGAAGGCTAGATTCCGTTGCCTCCATATCTCTGGGGGATCCTTGGCCTATGAGTCTGAAAAGGTGTGTAGAATAGTGGTGGCCTGCTCCATGCTTCAAAACGTGGCTGTGAGGAAATCTATTCCCTTCTTGGAGGAGGAGGGGGCTGTATATCCTGACCAGCTTCCTCAGAGAGGGGATGAGAGTGATAGAGATGGTGAGGAGGGGAAAGATGTACACTCCAGGAACCAACGGATCCAACTTCACTTCCAATAACTATGTGGGACTATTTGGTGATGTTGCTGTCTGTGCAGCATACTGTTGGTATGCCATATCCTCACTGGGGGTGTTGGGGCTATAGACATTGTCACTTTGACCAGGCTTGCATGGGACATGTGACATTATGGACAACTTGTTTGACAATTCTGTTTGCACAACCACATGTTATGAGTGGGGTGCCATTCCTGCAATTAAGATATGAATTAATGATTTCAAAGACAATTGCCTCCACACTTCCATTTGATTCAACATAATGACAGGGGATATTGACATTGGTGAACAGGTGTTTTATTTGGTGTCAAGGATGTCATTGTGCACTTTACAGTGATGGGAGTGGGCTACTGGTGGATGTCCATATTGGCCACATGGTTTCAGCGTTTGTTGGCAGTGGTGGAATGTTCATCTGTTATCTACTGTTTTGGGGGTTGTCATTGCACAGTGTGGACGGTGGTTCAGTGGCACACTTGGAGGACAGTTCTTGTCACAGTCACTTCTTAGAGGAGACCTTGGTCTTGGCAGGTGTTCCAGTGCCATATCTGGGCCTGAGGGACCATTTGGGTGCCTGGTGTTGGCCTGTATGGGTTGAAGTGCAGGTCTCCTGTGTGTCCTGAGATGGTGGCACAAGTCCAGTTGCTGCTGCTGCTGTTGTTGGCCGGTCTATATCTTGGCCTGTAGTAGGGGCTTTCTGGTCTGTGGGGCTCTGAGGCTAGGTTGGGACAAGGTGCAGCAACCCACCTGCTATGGTGGCCATGGTGGCATTGTGCAGTTTCCACTGCTCCATGTTTTTTTTGGTGTTGGGCTCTCTGCAGCCTTTGACTCTGCTCCAAGGTGGCAACAATCTGGGTCAATCTGTCCTGGGTATGGTGGTATGCTCCCAGGACCTCTGAAATCACCTTCTGGTTTGCAGCATCCATCCTGTGGCCTCCCCCCTGGCCCACTGATGCCCTCCCACTGGGCCTAGCCCCCTGTGCCCCCTGCACAGGTCTGGTGGTACCACTTGTACTGGGGCCATCGTCTTCCTTCCTGTTGGTAGGTGGTTACTGTGGCTCTGTCCTTGTGTTACACCAGTCTGTGGCCTGGATACACAGGCCGGTTGCCCTGGCCTGATGCTGGTGGCTGTGTGGTAGGGGTGTCATTGGTGTCCTGGGTGGGGCTGCTGGATGGTGACAGTCCAGGACTGTGTGAGGGACCAGGGCATTCCTCACTGTCCAGGATTCCCTCTCCAGTGTCCTGGGTGGTGCCTCTGTCTCCATGTGTAGCACTGCCACTCCTTGTCCTGTCCGCCAGGGTGACATGGCTGGTGGTGCCTGTTGGCGGGTATGGACATGTCTGTTACATTTGCATAATCGGATGGGGGCACAGGTCTAGGCTGTGTTGTGCTGGTTTTGCACTTTTGGGCCATGCAGGGTGCCTTTGTGAGGTTGTCATTGCATTTTGCTTAGCATGTGGAGGTGCATTGTGGGTGGTGTGGTGCCTTTGTGATTACTTGCAGGGGTGGGTGGCTGTGCACAGGGAAGGTATGTGGGCCTGTTGGTGGATTTCTGAGAATGCTGGGTGACTGGATGTTGTGAATGTGGCCTGGGTGGGGCAGTGGTCCAGGTGGATTTTGGAGGGGTGAGGTGGTGCATGCATTACAGGTACGGTGGATAAGGGGTAATTGTAGATGACTTACCCAAGTCCATTCCTCCAATGAGTCCAGTGAGGCCCTCAGGGTGCAGGATGGCCAGTACCTTTTCCTCCCAGTCAGTGTAGTCGGGTGGTGTTGGTGGAGGTCCTCCCCCAGTCTTCTGGACTGCAATGTTGTGACGGGATGCCATGGACCTCACCTTTCCGGGCAGGTCGTTCCATCTCTTGTGGATGTCATTCCTCATGCGTGGATGATGTCCATCATACTGTCCAGATTCCTGAATGCATTTTTATAACACCTGCAGACCCATGTGAGGTTTCCCCAAAGTGCTGACCTCTCTGCCATCAAGTCAGACTTCTATGCCTGTGCCAACATGATGGGATGGGATGTGATAGGTGCCATCAATGGAACCCACATAGCTCTCATCCCCCCAAGAGTAAGTGAACAGGTGTATAGTAACAGGAATAACTTTCACTCCATGAATATTCAATTGGTGTGTACTGCAGACCAGTATATCTCACATGTGAATGCCATGTTTCCTGGATCAGTCCATGATTCCTTTGTGAGGAACAGCAGTGTGTCACACATGATGGAACAACTACAAGAGGACAGAGGATGGCTCATAGGTAAGTGTTTCAGAATCTTTTTGGCACATAGCAGACAGCCAGGCTGTCGGCAACCGAGGATGTCATTCCTCATGCGTGGATGATGTCCCACTGCATTGACCTTGTTGACAATGGTCTGCCATAACTCCATCTACCTGGCGGTGGCTGTGTGCTGGACCTGTGCCCCCAATAATTGTGGCTCAACATTCAGTATCTCGTCCACCAGGGTCCTTAGTTCCCTTTTTGTGAAGCGTGAGAGTTTGGGGGTGCCATGGTGTGTGTTGAGAGTTGTGTGTTGTGTGGATCTAGGTGAGGGTGCTGTTGTGTGGTTGGGTGGCGTTCAGTGTCTGCTTGTGGAGTTCTCAATCTCAGTTGTCCTAATGATGTTGCAAAGGATTGTGGGGCGTGTCTGTGTGTGTTTTATTGTGTTGTGGATGTGTGTCAGGTGTGTGGGTTTCAAACTTGCCAATGTGTGCAATTCTTACTGTTGGGTCCCATTGATGGCCGTGGCGGTCTGTACCGCCAATGGTCGTTCGACTTCCAGTGACTGCTGCAGTGATTTGTGCATCATTATTTGGCAGGAAGAGAGTTTGGGGGTGATTCTGACCCCGGCGGTCAGAGACCGCCGGGGCCAGGGTCGGCGGGAGCACCGCCGACAGGCCGGCGGTGCCCCGCAGGGCATTCTGACCGCGGCGGTTCGGCCGCGGTCAGATGCAGAAAACCGGCGGTCTCCCGCCGGTTTTCCGCTGCCCATGTGAATCCTCCATGGCGGCGGAGCGCGCTCCGCCGCCATGGGGATTCTGACACCCCCTACCGCCATGAACAGGATGGCGGTAGGGGGTGCCGCGGGGCCCCTGGGGGCCCCTGCAGTGCCCATGCCAATGCCAATGGCATGGGCACTGCAGGGGCCCCCGTAAGAGGGCCCCCCTTAGTATTTCAGTGTCTGCTATGCAGACACTGAAATACGCGACGGGTGCCACTGCACCCGTCGCACCTTCCCACTCCGCCGGCTCAATTCTGAGCCGGCGTCCTCGTGGGAAGGCTCTTTTGCTCTGGGCTGGCGGGTGGCCTTTTGGCGGCCGCCCGCCAGCCCAGTGCAAAAGCCAGAATCACCGCAGCGGTCTTATGACCGCGGAGCGGTGTTTTGGAGGGGGGAACTCTGGCGGGCGGCCTCCGCCGCCCGTCAGGGTCAGAATGACCCCCTTTGTGTGCTCGGTGGTGGTGGGGTGGGATGTCCTTAATTTCCGCCCACAAGGTCCTGGCGGTGACTGGTGGCTGGGAAATTTTTGACGGATTCAGATTTTTGCATCTTTATATGGCGGGTTTCTGTTCACCGCCAATGGCGGGATTCCGTTCAGCATCACCACGGTGGGGAACGGGGTTTACCGCTATGTTCATAATGACCGCCTAAGTCTTCCACTGACCCGTATAATCCTACACTGCTGGAAGTGCATAATTGTTGGATGACGACACCAGTGGCATGATTTCTTCCAGGAGGATGGCCTTACACATCCTAAGCCCCACTTTGGTGTAATGTTGCTCTCACCATAAATAGACAACTCTTCTTATGGCCTGACCAGTGCCTCAGGGAAAATTATTGAAGTGGACAATCTATCAGCGATGGCTCCCCCGCTTTGGCGAAGGAGTGTCACGATACTGCTGGAGCCTGCAGATGCATACATGAAAAATAAAATGATAACAAAGCAATTAATAAAACTGCTTTACTATCATTTATATTTTACTGACGGAGCAGGATATCTTCAGGTTGTTGAATGGAGACTAGTAGGCACTGGCTCCCACTCCCTGTTGGAGTGTAAAACCAGCTCTCTCTGCCCAATCCCAGTGCTTGTCTCATGCTGACTAATATGGACATGGGAGCAGCGTCTGGATTGCCGCAGGGGAGTCTGGGAGCCTCTGCATTAGGAGCTGGAGAACACCAAGACAGCGAGGCAGCATGCAACAGATACATTTTCTTTTCCTTTTTTGTATTATTGTCCCCTGCGCTGCCCCACCACTTTTCTCCACTAGCAGCCACCACAGCAATCTATGGCTGAATGGATTAGTAAAGTCCTTTGCAGATCTCCCTGAAGAGTAATGATTGCCCAGAGCTCACTTCTGGAGATACCTGCAATTACCTCACTTCTTCCACTCACTATGGAGGCCCACAAATGCCTCCATGCACCCTCATCACTCCTTGTCTACTTGGTATGCTGTGACCACTACAAGAAAGTGATTACATGACTCTATGACCTCATCATCACCAAAATGTTCCCTGATCCTCTGGAACAGCTCCTTCACTGACATTGTCACCTTTGTTTCATATTTTCCCCATCTGACTGGATGCAACTTATGGCAGGGCACTTTAGAGGTCTCCATGAATTTCAGATTAAATGTAGTCATTTTAAAATCCTCAAAGACTGGCACAGGGCTCCTGACAAACTCTTCAAGGTGAAACTGACAAATATATCCAACTGCTTGAGGTGTTCCCAATCAAATTGTTTCATTAATTTGCATGCCCTTTGTTTACGCCTCACCCTTCTATTGTACTGGCCTAAGATATGGCAAATTCTTACTAGTACTTGTGGGTTTGACTTCGTCCCTTCGGCATCTCTTGCCATGTTGCAGAATACTGAAGCATCCAACTTATGAGTGGTGGAATTTAAACCACAAGAATCAGTGTAACCTCTAAATGCAATCATGAATACATACACGGGGAGTAAGTTAACTAATAGCACCTTGTGAAATTCAGCATGGGAACACCATGACACACTCTTCCCACTGACTGTTAAAATACATTGTCAAGGTAACTTTTTCTAGTGGGGAAAGCCTCTGATACCCTCTTGAAGGCAATCACTTAGAGACTTGGTACAGTTGTAAATGATTAATCTGAACTTTAGGACAAAAAGCCTTTTGTTTGCAACTTGAAAATTAAGACGCTATTGAAAGTTAACATCACTTTTATCCCTGTAAGTAGTAAAAAATGTAAAATCAAAACAAAGTTGCTTGGATTTTGCAATGCATTTTTCTTTACCTGGTAGCACCTCTTGCACAGTTAAATGCAGGTCCAGACTGGCAACTAAAATCACCCCTGGCTAAAATGCTCAAAACTGGCCAAGAATACCAGAGGCTGTGATTATTGTGTGGATCATCAGGGCATAGCTGGGTCATGGCAGCCCGACAGGCACAGCAGAATGGCTGGTACAGCCCTGATTTAGACTATGGGCCTGATTTAGATCTTGGAGGTAATGGTCCCACTGCCACTTTTTCGACAGAAAACTAGTTTGCTGTCTTGACGTTCCATCTGTCCTATTTCGATAGGACCATAGGCATTAGACCGCCTGAGTCCCGCTGACTCCACCAGATATCTCCACCCACGTTGACAGCGCAGTTGGATATAGTGGCTGGTGGTGGGACTACAGTCACTGTTCCCTCACTGTTGACGATAAGTCTTACTGCCAAGACAACTGTGGCAGGGAAACCTCCACACCTGAATTGGCTCATTGGAAGAGAAAATAATTTAAAACACACCTTTTTGGCCACTTCCACTACCGTTTTGGACTGCGCCCAACTGGATGAGACCTGCCACTGCTGCTGTCACTGCACCATGAAGGACACTAGACCTCCACTGTTGCCAGACTTGAAGGTAAGCATTCAGGAGTACTTGTATCCGTTGTTTGGTCACTTCATATTGGTTCAGGATCACTGAGGTCATATATATGTTACAGCAATATTTAAAAATAAAACAACTTGTGACATGGATATGTCTGTAAAGCATCTGTGTCAGACATTAATAGGCACACACCTCACAAAAATCAATGACATACACATATTTGTTAATGAAAGTGTTCATTACCAAATTAATGCCTGCAACAAAATGACATTGTTGGGCCTGGCTTTTTGACAGGGTCATCCCCAAACTTTTTCCTTCCTCCTCTTTTTCTGACTTCATTTTTGCTGGCTTTTAGACTCTGCGCACTTTACCACTGCTAACCAGTGCTAAAGTGCATATGCTCTCTCCCTTTAAACATGGTAACCTTGGATCCTACCTGATTGGACTATTTAATTTACCTATAAGTCCCTAGTAATGTGCACTATAGGTGCCTAGGGCCTGTAGATTAAATGCTACTAGAGGGCCTGCAGCACTGGTTGTGCCACCCACTTAAGTAGCCCCTTTACCTTACCTCAGGCCTGTCATTGCAAGGCCTGTGGGTGCAGTTTCACTGTCACCTCGACTTGGCATTTAAAAGTACTTGCCACGCCTAAACCTCCCCTTTCTCCACACATAAGTCACCTCTAATGTGTGCCCTAGGTAGCCCCTAGAGCAGGGTGCTGTGTGGGTGAAAGGTAGGACATGTACCTGTGTAGTTTACATGTCCTGGTAGTGTAAAACTCCTAAATTCGTTTTTACACTACTGTGAGGCCTGCTCCCTTCATAGGCTAACATTGGGGCTGCCCTCATACAGTATTGAAGTGGTAGCTGCTGATCTGAAAGGAGTAGGCAGGTCGTATTTAGTATGGCCAGAATGGTAATACCAAATCCTGCTGACTGGTGAAGTTGGGTTTAATATTACTATTCTAGAAATGCCACTTTTAGAAAGTGAGCATTTCTTTGCACTTAAATCTTTCTGTGGCTTACAATCCACTTCTGACTGGGCTTAGTTGACAGCTCCTTGTGCATTCACTCAGACACACCCCAAACACAGGGTACTCAGCCTCACTTGCATACATCTGCTTTTTGAATGGGTCTTCCTGGGCTGGGAGGGTGGAGGGCCTGCTCTCACACAAAGGACTGCCACACCCCCTACTGGGACCCTGGCAGACAGGATTGAACTGAAAAGGTACCTGGTGCACTTCTTAGCCACTCTTTGAAGTCTCCCCCACTTCAAAGGCACATTTGGGTATAAAACAGGGCCCCTGGCCTACCTCATCAGACACTTGTTGAGAAGAAACCTGAACCAGAAACTACATCCTGCCAAGAAGAACTGCCTGGCTGCTCAAAGGACTCACCTGTCTGCTTTCTACAAAGGACAGCTGCCTTGCTGTTGGCCTGCTGCCTTGCTGAACTCTTTTCTGGCTGTAAAAGTGCTTTCCAAGGGCTTGGATAGAGCTTGCCTCCTGTTCCCTGAAGTCTCAGGACCAAAAAGACTTCTCTTTTTCATTTGGCCTCTTCGTACGCCGAAAATTTCGACGCACAGCTTGCTCCGCGGCGAGAAAATCGCTGCACGCCGACGCTGCTTCACACGATGCCTACGGGGCGGCCGGAACTTTGACGCATGGCCTCGCATGGACAACGCCACCTGACTTCCAGAGGGGAAATCGATGTGACGCCTGCCGTGAGAAAGAAAATTCCACGCACAGCCTCGCGGAACGACTCGCAGCCGGAAAACAAACAGAAGAATCCACGCACAGACCCTGGGACATCTGGTAATCCCGCGATCCATAAAAGGAGACGGTCCGCGTGCCGGAAAATGACACACGTCTTCCCCGAGTGAAAAATAACGACGTAAGTCCGTGTGTGAAGGGGTGCAACCGACGCACACACCATTTTTCCACGCATCTCCTCTTCTGCGGCCCTCTGCTGAGATTTTCCACTCCAAACCAGGTACTTTGTGCTTGAAAGAGACTATGGGGGTTATTCCAACTTTGGAGGAGGTGTTAATCCGTCCTAAAAGTGACGGATATACCACCAGCCGTATTACGAGTTCCATAGGATATAATGGACTCGTAATACGGCTGGTGGTATATCCGTCACTTTACCGTCACTTTTAGGACAGATTAACACCTCCTCCAAAGTTGGAATAACCCCCTTTGTTTGCTTTTTAAAAACTTTAAGACACTTCTTATCACTTTTTAGTGATATCTTTACAAATTCATATTGCATCTTTGATCGTTTTGACCTGCATATACCCCGATAAATATTATATATTTTTCTAAACACGGTGTGGTGTATTTTTGTGGTGCTATATTATGGTATTGTATGATTTATTGCACACATGCTTTACACATTGCCTTCTAAGTTAAGCCTGACTGCTCATGCCAAGCTACCAGAGGGTGGGCACAGGCTAATTTTGGATTGTGTGTGACTTACCCTGACTAGAGTGAGGGTTCTTGCTTGGACAGAGGGTAAACTGACTGCCAACCAAAAACCCCATTTCTAACATTGGTGATCAGCGGTGAGGATAGGACTTGTATTTGTGCAGTGACATACAGTAGCTAAGTATTTCACTACCTACCCACAGTTGAAGGTCAACTTGATTTTTATCTCTTTTTTGCAAATTCGTTTTTCTTGACAATTTTCAAAAACAAAATCCTCACTCAACATGTCTCTGACGGGGTCTCAAATAGGAGACTTTGACCTAGTCCTGTTGGATACATATACGGTCAAACAGCTAAGAGGGTTCTGCAGGGAAATGAGGGTACCCACTAACGGGGCCTCCAAAAAGGAGGACTTTCAAGTGGCGCTGAGAGCCTGGACAGAAGCCCATTTAGAGGAGGATGATGAGGAAGAGGTGCCAGAAAATGGCCCCTCAGAGGATTTGTTGCTATCAGTGGATGACGTTACCACTGCAATTGTGCCCCCTTCCAGACCAGGGAGCAGTGTCTCTGTGCAAAGCCTGACTGCAGAGGAAAGGAGAGAGGAAAGGGAGTTCCAATTGCAAATGGCAAAACTGAAAATTGAGGCCCAACAGGAGGAAAGAAGGGCAGAGAGAGAAGCCAAGCAAGCTGAGAGAGCCTTGGCTGAAAAGAAACTGTTATTGGCTCATGAACTGAGTCTCAAGGAGCTGGATCTCAAGGCAAAGCAGTCTGAATCCAGCAATAATGGTGGCAGCATACTGACAGGACCTGCTGGAGAAAAGAAGGTTTGTATACCCAAAAATGTGGTGCCCAGTTTTGTGGTGGGAGATGACATAGATAAATGGTTAGCTGCTTATGAAGTTGCACTAAGGGCTCATGAGGTTCCTGAAGGGCAATGGGGGGTAGCTATGTGGGGTTATGTGCCGCCATTGGGGAGGGACACACTTCTCACATTGGATCAACCTGATCAAAACACATACCCACTTCAGAAAGCCACTTTACTTGCCAAGTTTGGGCTAACCCCTGAGGGATACCGTCAGAGGTTCAGGGACAGCACCAAACAAACCACACAAACATGGGTAGATTTCTTTGACTTTTCCAGTAAGGCACTGAATGGATGGGTGCGGGGCAACAAAGTAGATAATTATTAAGGGTTCTATGACTTGATTCTGAGAGAGCATATGCTCAATACTACTTTTACAGAGTTGCGCGAGCACTTGGTAGATAGTAAGCTGACTGATCCCAGGAAGCTTGCTGAGGAGGCAGACCTCTGGGCTAGCACCAGAGTGTCCAAAAAGATATCTGGGAGTGACCCCGAGAAGGGTGGTTCTGGTTCCCCCCTACCGAGTGAGGGGGAGGTTAGAGATGACCCAGACGAGTCCCAGAGGTAGGGGGGAGGAAAGGGTTCCCATGCCCCATCTGAGAAACAGGGTGGTGGTTCTAGTGGGCAGTGGCCCAAAGCATCCCATTCTCAACCCTGCTGCTTTGAGTGTTCCCAGATAGGACACAGGAAGGGGGACTCTGTCTGTCCAAAGAACTCACCCAGTATTGGGACCTCTACAGGGGTGGCCCATGTGGTCTTAGGGGAATGTAGTCCCCAGGGGCAGGTCGTAGACCATGCCTTCATCTCCTTTAGTTGGGAGGTGGGCTCAGAGGGTAAACTGGTGATCCCTGAGGGTGGGAGTCGTCACTTCCACCAGGTAGGAGTGAATGGGGTCCCAGTCACCGCTCTGAGAGACACAGGGGCTAGTCTTACCATGATTGTGGAGAGACTAGTGTCACCAGAGCAGTACACCGGACAGGTGTGTAGAGTGACTCCAGCCATTGGGGAAGATTTCTTCCGCCCCATGGCCCGGGTGTCCCTAGAGTGGGGTGGGGAGGTGACCCAGAGACGGGTCATAGTTAGTCCCCAGCTGCCCATTGACTGCATTCTGGGGAATGAGTTTCCCTTAGTGTCAGGAGAGCTGAGAGGGTTGACCCCTACGGGTGCCCTGACAGTTCAGATGTCTAGCAGTACCACTCACAAGAGGAGGGTATCTAATCCCAGATGGGGAGGCACGGTGAGGAAGGACTCACCCCTGTCCTCTGTTCAGCCTCAGGGTACAGACCCTGGGCTGATGGACCAGTCTCAGGGACCCACCCCTGACCTGGTGAGAATGGAGAAGGGGTGCAAGACCCCTGGGGCTACTGCCCCCCATTCTGGGATGCTTCAGGAACCTCTTGGGAGCTCCCTACCAGCCCCCCAGTTGGAGGAGAAGCTCATCCAACGGCCCCCCTCAAGGTCTCCACCTAGTAGTGGATGGTCGGGCCTGGCTCATAACACTGACAGCTGTCAGTGGCATCTGTTGGTTTCTGTCCTTGTGGGCAGAGTTTTCCTTGGGTTGGGGACAGAAATCCGACCCAAGGAATGGAATGGGCCACATCACTTTGTTGGCCATGGTGGTACTGTCTGCATACTGGGATGCATCTGTAAGCAAATTAAAGTTAGGAGCTTTACAGATGGGGTCCTCAGGTGATGAGAAGGGTTCCCCATGGGCCAGATCAGTGTCCCCAGAGAGTATAGACAAAGAAGCCTCACTGAGTTCAGAAAGGCGTAGAACTGGCGAGTGCCCCTGCAGTAGTGGGCCATTGTCCATGTTCTATCGCCTTAAGCAGGGAAGTCCATCAGAGTGTTAATTAGTCTACCCTGGCTTTAGGCTGATAGGGGGTCATGTTGGACCTGGCTTTTTGACAGGGTCATCCCCAAACTTTTTGCCTTCCTCCTTCTCTTTTTCTGACTTCATTTTTGCTAGCTTTTAGACTCTGCACACTTTACCACTGCTAACCAGTGCTAAAGTGCATATGCTCTCTCCCTTTAAACATGGTAACCTTGGATCCTACCTGATTGGACTATTTAATTTACCTATAAGTCCCTAGTAATGTGCACTATAGGTGCCTAGGGCCTGTAGATTAAATGCTACTAGTGGGCCTGCAGCACTGGTTGTGCCACCCACTTAAGTAGCCACTTTACCTTATCTCAGGCCTGCCATTGCAAGGCCTGTGGGTGCAGTTTCACTGTTACTTCGACTTGGCATTTAAAAGTATTTGCCAAGCCTAAACCTCCCCTTTCTCCACACATAAGTCACCTCTAATGAGTGCCCTAGGTAGCCCCTAGAGCAGGGTGCTGTGTGGTGAAAGGTAGGACATGTACCTGCGTAGTTTACATGTCCTGGTAGTGTAAAACTCCTAAATTCGTTTTTACACTACTGTGAGGCCGCTCCCTTCATAGGCTAACATTGGGGCTGCCCTCATACAGTATTGAAATGGTAGCTGCTGATCTGAAAAGAGTAGGCAGGTCGTATTTAATATGGCCAGAATGGTAATACCAAATCCTGCTGACTGGTGAAGTTGGGTTTAATATTACTATTCTAGAAATGCTACTTTTAGAAAGTGAGCATTTCTTTGCACTTAAATCTTTCTGTGCCTTACAATCCACGTCTGACTGGGCTTAGTTGACAGCTCCTTGTGAATTCACTCAGACACACCCCAAACACAGGGTACTCAGCCTCACTTGCATACATCTGCATTTTGAATGGGTCTTCCTGGGCTGGGAGGGTGGAGGGCCTGCTCTCACACAAAGGACTGCCACAACCCCTACTGGGACCCTGGCAGACAGGATTGAACTGAAAAGGGACCTGGTGCACTTCTTAGCTACTCTTTGAAGTCTCCCCCACTGCAAAGGAACATTTGGGTATAAAACAGGGCCCCTGCCCTACCTCATCAGACACTTGCTGGAGAAGAAACCTGAACCAGAAACTACATCCTGCCAAGAAGAACTGCCTGGCTGCTCAAAGGACTCACCTGTCTGCTTTCTACAAAGGACTGCTGCCTTGCTGTTGGCCTGCTTCCTTGCTGAACTCTTGTCTGGCTGTAAATGTGCTCTCCAAGTGCTTGGATAGAGCTTGCCTCCTGTTCCCTGAAGTCTCAGGACCAAAAAGACTTCTCTTTTTCATTTGGACTCTTCATGCGCCGAAACTTTCGATGCACAGCTTGCTCCGCGGCGAGAAAATTGCCGCACTCCGACGCTGCTCCACGCGATGCCTACGGTGCGGCCGGAACTTTGACGCACGGCCTCGCATGGACAACGCCGCCCGACTTCCAGAGGGGAAATCGATGCGACGCCTGCCGTGAGAAAGAAAATTCCACGCACAGCCTTGCGGAACGAAGCGCAGCCGGAAAACAAGCCGAAGAATCCACGCACAGACCCTGGGACATCTGGTAATCCCGCGATCCATAGAAGGAGACGGCCCGCGTGCCGGGAAACGATGCACGTTTTCCCCGAGTGAAAAATAACTACGCAAGTCCGTGTGTGAAGGGGCGCAACCGACGCACACACCATTTTTCCTCCCGTAGAACGACGCACGTCTCCCCGCATGAAAAACAACTACGCAAGTCAGTGTGTGAATGGGTGTAACCGACGCACACACCATTTTTCCACACATCTCCTCTTCTGCGACCCTCTGCGGAGATTTTCCACTCCAAACCAGGTACTTTGTGCTTGAAAGAGACTTTGGGGGTCATTCTGACCCTGGCGGTCTTGGACCGCCAGGGTCACGAATGACGGAAGCACCGCCAACAGGCTGGCGGTGCTTCAAATGGCATTCTGACCTTCGCCCTGCCGGGGCCGGCGGTATTCCGCCATTTTTGCCACGGCTGGGAGAATCCGCCAGGGCAGCGCTGCAAGCAGCGCTGCCCTGGGGATTCTGACCCCCGTACCGCCAGCCTGTTTCTGGCGGTTTTCACCGCCAGGAAGAGGCTGGCAGTAAGGGGTGTCCTGGGGCCCCTGGGGGCCCCTGCACTGCCCATGCCAGTGGCATGGGCAGTGCAGGGGCCCCCTAACAGGGCCCCAGCCAGCTTTTCACTGTCTGCCTAGCAGACAGTAAAAAGTGCGACGGGTGCAACTGCACCCGTCGCACCGCCGCAACACCGCCGGCTCCATTCGGAGCCGGCTCCTGTGTTGCGGCCTCATTCCCGCTGGGCTGGCGGGCGCTAACTTGGTTAGCACCCGCCGGCCCAGCGGGAATGTTGGAATGGGGACTGCGGAAATTTGCCCGCATGGCGGCCAAATGTCGGTTTCCGCCTGGCGGGCGGCGGTAGCCGCCCACCAGAGTTGGAATCACCCCCTTTGTTTGCTTTTTAAAGACTTAAGACACTTCATATCACTTTTTAGTGATATCTTTACAAATTCATATTGCATCTTTGATCGTTTTGACCTGCATATACCCCAATAAATATTATATATTTTTCTAAACACAGTGTGGTGTATTTTTGTGGTGCTATATTATGGTATTGTATGATTTATTGCACAAATGCTTTACACGTTGCCTTCTAAGTTAAGCCTGACTGCTCATGCCAAGGTACCAGAGGGTGGGCACAGGCTAATTTTGGATTGTGTGTGACTTACCCTGACTAGAGTGAGGGTTCATGCTTGGACAGAGGGTAACCTGACTGCCAACCAAAAACCCCATTTCTAACAGACATCACAAGTGTAAACTACGTTGATGTGTTCACTTTGCTATGGGACCTGTAAGTGTAATATATTACTGCCAGTTGTGTATGGGAGTCAGTGCATGTTTGTCACTGGAACAACAATTCTAATGACACAATGAGCTGCACTGCAATGCACAATGTGGGACACACTGTGTGCACGTTGGACTCCATTCATCATACATGTCCTCCTACTTTTATGTATACTATTTTTGCAATGTATTTCATATGTGAGAGTGGCAAATGTTTGGATAGTACAACTGCTCTTGGCTCTTGCCTATATTCCAGGGGTGTCCTTATCATGTATGGGCATCTATTGGGCACATATCCGGCACCTCACAGCTTTTACATGGGAGGGGTGTGAGTGGATTGACTGGTTGTGGGTTCAATGTTGTTGAAAATGTTTAGTTGTCTGTTCAGTTGGTGTATGCAACATCCAGGTGAGTGTGGTTACTTAGTTTTGGTTGTTGTTGTGATGCATGTGGTTGTGCTTGTGTGCGATTGTGTTTGTCTAGATGAGTGTGTTATTGTGTTGTAAGTTGTGCTTGTATTGTATGTGAATGTTGTGTCAATAGTGTGTGTATGTTGTGTTTTGAGATGTATTACATTGCACATTTTCTGCATGTATGCATTGTGTTGTGGTGGAATGGCAAAGGATCATGGTGTGTATGTAGTGTTTTGTGTGGTGTGTAATGTAGGTGGACATATATGGTTAAAGTATGTGGTGTGTGTGTTACTTGCCTCCTTTCCATAGCCACTGCCATTGCACAATGCACATTGGCTCCCACAGCTGTCTCCCTCTATCAGCCATCCACCATCAGAACAACGCCTGTGGAACTGTAACATCTAAATATGGTTGGCGAGAGCCCGCCATCCTGATGGCAAGGTAGAGCACTCAGTCATGGTGGTCCAGTGACAATATATCTAAATACAGCAGCTGGAACTCTGTTGATGGAGTACGTGGGACCACCATCGCAGCAGGGCAGCAGTAATTCGGTCAAGATCTAAATCCCTCTGGGTCTGATTTAGACTTCGGCAGATGAGTCACTCCATAACTATAATGATAACAATGATGATGGATATCCTGTCTGCGGAATTTTAAAGCCAATAGGAATTAATGCGATTTATATTTTGGTGGACAAGATATCAGTTACCATTGTGATGGAGTAACCTGTCAGCCCAAATCTAAATCAGGCCCTATATATAGGGCATTTCAGAAAACATTCTGCATATCACTCTTCTTGAACAATTTTGGCTTTATATCAGCTTGTGTAAACAGCAAAAAATGCGTATTTTAATCCCCACTGCTTTATCACTATTGGCTTCCTCACAAGGCTAAATGTTGCACTATAGGCAGCAGGAGACTTGCTATTCTTTGTTGTGAGTTGGAAGGAATAGACCCATGTCGAGTCCCCACCAGCTTGTGCTTATTTTTCTATAAATATGATGGATCATAATAGTCCTGATTATTATAGACAACTCAGAAGATAATATGTAAATTAGGCTAAAGGTTACGAAAGCCTCAATCAACACATGCCACACCCATTAGTCAATCCCCTTTTTATATATCTGCTAAATGGCTGCATTCGTTTTTTAAGGTTTAGAATGCCAAGTTATATATAGTTTCCTTAAATATTTTATGGTGTCATTAGGTCAGCAGTCAAGAAGGGCATAAATGTACTTTTGAATAAGGATGTAATGTACCACCTAAATGTGGTGTACCTAGAGGCAATCTCATACATAGCAGAGTGAATAAATAGCACAATTTAAAAATCAATAAATAAATGCATTGATAAAGTAGGGGGATATGGCTGCTACTCTGATGTATCTTTAAAATTGACCATTTGTCCTGAATTTTTTTCCTACATTTTGACCCTTTGTCCTGAGTTTTTACAGTACTGTCCGGGGTTTTGCCTCCATTCCAGGTGATCACCCTACTTGACCAATACTTGCTATGCAATATGTGGGTGATTCCCTGCCCAGACAAAAAAATTGATTACTCCCCGTATTCGCTATCATTTGAGTGGGTGTGGGGAGTGGTAGTGCTTGAAAACAAAATACAATCTTAGGCAAGACTGTCATTTTCATTGCTGCTAACCTCCCAGACCAAAACAGACACCACTAAAGATAAGCTTTTAGGTCCTTTCTTGTGTCTTTTATTAGCCGTGAAATGTTCACTCTGATTTTTTGTTTCTTGTTTAGCTGTCGGCCCCTCCATCTAGATCACAGCAAAGGAGACCCCTCGCTTCCACTTCAGATGAGCCCTCTCAAATGTCAGAATTAACATTTGTCTTTTAACAGAAAGGCTACAATTACTGACAAATGTCATTCATTGAAACCTCCATTAATGGGCAATATAGTTAATTCACCAACAGTCCACTCAAACTGTTGATGAGTGTTCACCTTATAGTTAGGCCTTCAAAGGATGGTGGTACAGGCCTAACGTGTATTTCTCAATACAATCAGACAGCCCAACAGTGCTGCTTTATAAAATGAAGCAAAACAGATTCAGAGAAGCAATTATGCGTCATTGTCAAGACTACGGCTGGCACTCAGAAGAGATACAATAGCTAGGGACCTTTTTGCCCCACCAGTATCTTGCACCTCAATCTTGGTTTTCGACATGGTCTGTTAGACATGACAACCTTAGGGAGGTCTTCTCCCAACTTATTGCCTGCCTCCCTTAATTTTTCTGGCCTCTTTTAGTGGGTTTTAGGATTCTGTGCACTTTACCACTGCTGACCAGTGATAAAGTGCTTGTGCTCTCTCCCTTAAACATGGTAATATTGGCTTCTATCCAACTTGCATATTTTAATTTGCTTATAAGTCCGTAGTAAAGTGCACTACATGTGCCCAGGGCCTGTAAAATAAATGCCACTAGTAGGCCTGCAGCACTGATTATGCCACCCACATAAGTAGTCATTTAACCTTGCCGCAGGCCTGCCATTGCAAGGTCTGTGTGTTTAGTTTTCTTACACCTTGACTTGGCTTTTAAAACTCTGGCCAAGCCTTAAACTCCCCTTTATTATATATATGTCTTCATTAAGATAGGCCTTATGCGATCCACAGGGCAGGGTGCAGTGTACTTTAAAATGCAAGACATGTACTTTAAGTTTTACATGTCCATGAAGTGAAAACCTCCCCAAGTTGTTTTTCACTACTGTGAGACCTATCCCTCTCAGCATTAGGAATTCCTTAATCTAACTTTAAGCCATAATTCCTGACTAGAAAGGAGTAGTTACATCATGTTTGATATCTTTGGAATGGTAATGATAAATCTTCCTCACTGGTAAAGTTGAATTTAGCATTACTAGTGTTGAAATCCCACTTTTATAAAATTAACATGTCTCTGCTCTTACTGTTCTGTGTGCCTTACAGCCTTCCTCCAATACACGTCTAGGTTAGGTAACAGCTAAATTTTGTGTATTCCCCCTAGACAGTCAGAAACACAGGACAGCTGGTGAGGCAGCTGGTGAGACCATCTACACATATCTGCATTCTGATGGCCCTTCCTGGGCAGGAAGGGGCTAACACTTACACTTCAATCGGTAGTTGCCTGACCCACACAAAGGACTGATTACCCCTCACAGATAGCCTAGAAAACAGGACTGGGTTGAAAGGGAGAGTTGTACACTTCAAAGCCACTCTTTAAAGTTTGCCCCAACTCAAAGACACACTTGGGTATCAGTACTGTGTCTTTGACCCTTCCAAATTAGACACTTGATACAGCTACTGGACTGCCATCCGTGACTCAAGCAGCTAAGCCTTGCAAAGATCAGCACTTGACATTTCCAAAAACAGTGACCCCTACTCAGACTGCCAGCAGAGCATAGCACTCTGTGCGCCAAGACTAGTGCTTGCCCCGATCTGCAGCTGAACTTTGTGGCTCTGTGGATCCTAGAAGCTGCACTTCATTCCGAATGACGGTGGAGCCCAAATGAAGAAGTAGTGAGTCGCTCATGATTGCTGCATTCCCTTCTCTAACCACTGCCGGGGCAACGCCTGTGCCAGTGGAGTCCAGATCCAGAACAGTGCATCGCACGTGAGCCCCACCTTCTTTTTCTCATATGTTGCCAGTGCAACAACGATGCCGAGTGGAAACCAACACAGATCCCTGAACCTGAGGCTGATGAGCTCGCCATCTAAAGGAACTGTGTGCATGCGGGACCCATGAGGTTCCTATAGTCAAGAGGAGGCTAAAATCCCTTAATTACACAGGTCCTGAGAGACCTCCCAAGTTCCTCAGTTCTGGTACATGTTGGATTTCATGGCATGTGGGAAACTTTAAGGAGACACACCTATCTATCCCCTCCTGGGGTTTGTGCCACTAAAACCTACTAATTACTTTTGATTTAATCACTGTGGTTATCGTTATACTTTTGCAAAGTACATATCTTGAGATTCCTAAATGAGATTTTAATTATTTTGTTCTTATTTTAATGAGTAAAGGAAATACTATTTTCCTAACCTGGTATGAAGTATTTCTTGTGGTGTTTTCACTGTGTAACTGAATGAGTTATTGTGCAGATACTTTACACATTCTGAGTTAATCCTGCCTGCTGTGTGCCAAGGTACCAGAGGGTGAATACAGGATAATTTAGGTTGTGTTGTGACTTACCCTGACTAGGATTGTGGTCCCTGCTTGGTCAGTGTGCATACCTCTGCCACTCAGAGACCCATTTTCTAACAGGGTCTCTCTAAAGCTAGGTCTTCCTATGTTTTCTTCCCTTTTGTCACCCATTTTGAGCAAATCCATCTTCACCCCAGCACTTGATGAAAAACAATTAGCAAGGCTCAAGGATGCCTCTGAGGAGGAGAGCTCTTTGTCGATCATCTTTATTTTTTTGAGAAGCTCAAGCTTCACAATGAGTGACAATCAATCAATCAGTAGATTTAGAGAGCGTTTCTTGTCACCCAGATGGGTATCCAGGCGCAGAAAGCGTCCAGTTGATTAGCTGAACTGCCAGGTCTTCAGGTACCATCAGAAATCTGAAAGGGAAGGTCTGAAGATTAAAGGGTGGCTCATTCCATGTCTTCGCTGCTAGGGAGGAGAGGGAGCAACCTCTGCATGTGCTATGTTGGATGGGCAGAGGGGAGGGTTAGAGAAAGGGAAGCAGAGCTGGTGTGTCTGGTGGGCTGATGGAAGTTTAGCTGGTGGTTCAAGTAGGTAGGTTCATATTTGTATAGGGCCTTGTGTGTGTGGGCCAGGAGATTAAACTTGCATCTTTTCTGTACAGGGAATCATTGCCATTCTCCCGAGATAGGGGGTGATGTTGGTTTATCCAGGGGATCCAAGACAAATCTGGAAGAGGCTTTCTGCAAAGTCTGTGGTCGTCAGAGGAGGTGAGTTGTGATTATTGCATAGAGAGTGTTGCCTCAGTCCAGTCGGCTGGAGATGAGGTCATGGGTGATAGTGCATCTTGAGCATTGGGGTATCCATTTGAATATCTCATTAAGCATGCAGAGGATGCAGAAGCAGGAGGAGGAGACAGAGTTGACCTGAGTCATCATGTTAAGCTTGTTGTCAGAATGATGCCTAAGTTCCTAGCATGGTCAGTGGGGGTAGGAGTAGGTCCATGTTCTGAGGACCAACAGGAAGCATCCTATGGGGACCTTTTGTTTCTGAAGATCAGTACCTCTGTCTTGCCCATGCTGAGCTTCAGGCAGTTGTCCTTCATCCAGTTGGTGATATCTGTCATGCAGTTGTGGAAGTTGGTCTTGGTGGTATCTTCAGATAGGGAGAGGGTGAATTGTGTATGGTTGGAGTAGAATATAATGTTGAGTCCGTGAGTTTTGACAATGCTGGCCAGAGATGTCATATAAATGTTGAAGAGGGTGGGGCACAGGGAGAATCCTTGGGGTACTCCACGGATGATATCCTTGGGTTCAGAGGTGAAGAGGGAAGGTGGGCTTTTTGCGTTCTTCAGGTGAGGAAAGAGGTGATTCATCTGGCTCCTTGGATGCCTATGTTGTACAGCCTTGTGATGAGGTTGTGGTGAGAGACCATATCAAAGCCCGGCAAGAGGTCTAGGAGGATCAAAATTGAGGTCTTGCCTCGATCGGGTGAGGCTTGGATGTCATCAGCGCATATAATGAGGGCTGTCCTAGTGCTTTAGGTGCTGTGTAATCTGGATTGGTGGGAGTCAAGTAGAAGGTTCCTTTCCAGATGTGATGAGAGTTGTTGGTTGATGACTTTTTCTAATACTTTGGCAGGGACTGGAAACAGGGAGATCAGTCAGTAGTTGTTGAGTTAGCTGGGGTCTGATGATGGTTTCCTTATTAGGGCATTGACTTCTGTGTGTTTCCAGTCCTCGTGGAAGGTGGACTTGGCAATTGAGGTGATGGACAGGATGGTGAGTCTGTGGCTGATTCTGGCTTCTCCTAGGCTGAAAATGTGGTGAAGGCATGAGTTGGTTGGGACCAAGTTCATGATGGAGGTGATGTTGTGTGGGGTGTGGGGTGAGCTGGCTCCATTCGGTTAGTTGAATGTCTGTGGTGATAGCAGGGTCACTGTGTTGCTTGAAGAAGTCAGTGGCCTTGGGCTGAGGTTTGAAGTTTCCGTAGATGTTGGTGATCTTGTCATGGAAGAAGTTAGCAAGGTTTTTGCAGAGTTCCTGTTAGGGGGTAATGTTTTTTGTTGCAACTGAGGGTTTGGAGAATGCTTTGACAATGTTGTAGAGTTATTTGCTGTTATTGGTGCCTGATTTGATGCGTGAGGCTAAGGCCTTTTTCTTCGATTTTCTCAACTGTCTGTGGTAGAGGTTGAGGGCTGTCTTGAAGGTGGTCTTGTCGGTCATGTCCGTGCTGGTGCGCCAACTCCTTTACAGTTATTTACGGTGCCATTCAGCAGTTCTTAGGTCTTTAGTGTACCATCTAGCCTGCTTAGTGGACCTTCTATGGGCTTTGTTGCTGATGAGAGTGACGCTGTTGGCGCTGTTGTTGATCCAATTGTTGAAGTCTCTGACATTCTGGTCTAGGTTGTTGGAAGAGATAGGGTGGGTAGTGTTGAGGGTGTTGATCCATGTGTCCTTGTAGTCTCTGTTCCAGCTGTGGTGGGGGGCGTTGGGTAGAATGGAGGTGGATATCCAAGAGTTGTTGATATCAAAGTGGACGATGGAGTGGTTGGTTCAGGTGAGTTCTGTGGTGTGGCTGTACTTGATGCAAAGAGGTGAAGGGGAACATGGGGTTTGGAGTGTGGCCTTCAGTGCGGGTTGGGCCATGGACAAGGTCAGAGAGTCTGATGTTCTTCATGCTGTTGAACAGGGTTGTGGTGTTGTAGTCATTTGGGTCATTGAGATAGAAGGTGACTTGCAGAGGAAAATGTGTTTTTTGAAATATACTGTGAGGGGACAATGAAGTCACATTGAAGTTGCAGACCCTCAGCAGAAAAGAATTACACTAAAGCTGAAAAGGAACTGTTGGTTATCCATTCTAACAGTATCAAGCAAGTTCTGAGGAATTCAGTCATCTTGACAACCTGGAGGATGGTAGGCAAGGGAGGTTTTGCTGTCTGTTTGGAGTCGGTTGAGGTGCTACATGGCTAGGGTGATGTCATCATTTGTGGCGGTGCATTGGATGGATTCCTCTGCCAGTCTTGTTAATGCAATAGTGGTGAGTCATCTTATATGCTTCAGGTATTGCGGTGGCAATGTCGGGCATTGAAGTGGGATTGAGTCAGGTCTCAGTGAGGAAGGCAGCATTGAGTTTGAGGGTGGAGATGATATCCCAAATCTCAGTGGTGTGTTTGCATTGTGACCGTGTGTTGAGAAGGGTGCACGTGAGTTGGTGTTTTTGCTCATGTCGTGTCTGTGATGTGTTCAAGAGGGGGCTGATTGTGGGCTGGTGTATGTGATAAGGGAGGTGAAGTGGCAGAGGGTTCAGGCGAGTGGTCTGATTGTGGAGTGTGGGTCAGCATGGTAGCAGTGTTTGTTGCTGTGTCCAGGGTTGAGGGTGTAAAGCTTAGTAATGGCGAATCTGCATGGTGCCAGGTGTCGTGGCGCTGGGCACAGTCCAGGTGCGGATGTGCTCAGACGGGCTTGCCTTTGTCGTGCCTTCGGCATGCCTGCTCCGCAGTCATGCTGCAGTCTGCATTACATAGGTCCTGGGGTGGGCGGGGTTTCTGTTGTCTGGAAAAAAGGTGAGCGTGAAAACCTAGGCAGAAAAACCCCGGCAACAACTAAGTCACTCGGTCAAACAGAGGCAACTGCATCAGGCTGGAATAAGCAGGAACTGGAGGCCACAGGCAAGTGCAGGCTAGATGCCCAGTGCCAAGATTTAAATGCTTCCATATAAGACACTAAACGTAACACTGATAAAAACTCAAATGAATGGAATACTTACAAGGTATACTAAATTGATACTCTCAAGAGGGGGCCAAAAGTCACATTTCTGAAATATACCAAGGTCTTCTTGGCAAAAACATTACCGAACATTCTTAGGGATTGGCCAAAGCAGAACTGCTTGCTTCTTCCGCTTGGCCATCTGTAATCCACCTGAAGACAAGATCACTTCAAAAAATTCCACTTCTGTCACATGGAAATTGCATTTACTCAGCTTTCAGTATAATACATGCTTTTGCAACATGGTGGGTTTTGTGGTGACATATTTGACATGGTCTTGTTCATACTCAGAGTACATCAAGGTATTGTAAATGTATACATTGACAAATCTGTCAAAGTAGGGTCTTAGCACATCATTCAGGAAGAGCTTAAAAGTCTCTGGTGCATTGTATAAGTCAAACTACATTACTGTAAATTCAACTAGACCATATTGAGTTCTAAATGCTGTCTTCCGTTCATCACCATGATACATTCTCACCACATGGTATGCTCCTTTGATGTCTGGCTTGGTATAGGTTACAGCTGACTTGACTTGGGCTAGCAACACTGGGATGAGCTGGAGTGGGTACTTTTATTTGATGGTTATTTTATTTAATGCCCTGTAACCTATGCAAGTATGGAGTTCATCATTGGCTTCGTGTAAAAAAAACTGAGGGGATGCTTCAGGGGACTTTGAAGGTTTGATAAACCCATTCGCCGGGCATGTATCGAGATATTCTCGAAGATGATAACTCTCTTTTTCTGATAAGGCATAAATGCAACAGTTGAGGATCACAGCACTGGGTACCAGATCAATCTGGCAACCGCATGAGCGGTGTGGGGGCAACTCGTCTGCCTGTTGTTCATGAAACACCTGTTGAAAGTGTGAATATTGACTTGGTAAGGACACTTCCTATTGTGCAGTAGTTAGGACTGAATGGTTTTGCTCTAACACCTTTGGTACAATGCAAGTTCTTTGATGTATGAGTATAAGGCAGTGGTCCAGTCTATGCTGGGGTCATCTAAAATCTGTCAAGGCATACGCAGATTAAAGCCATCTTGAGGTGCACTAATCAGGCTGAAGTGCATTGTTTCGGAATGCTGTGTTTCTGAAATTCTAGTGCACAGTAATCGGTCCAGAAGTCAGAACATGCCTATCTATGGTTTATACAAACTCTGGGGGTCATTCTGACCTTGGCGGTCTTTTCGCAAGACCGCCGAGTTACCGCCGCGGTGAAGACCGCCGACCGCGGCGGTATGCCGCTGTGCGCATTCTGACCGCTGGGAGCGTTCCGCCGGAAAACCGCCAGCAGCCACACTGGCGGTCGGCGGGAAAGTGGAGACTGGTCAACCTCCACCGCCACGCCAGCAGAACACCGCCCACAGAATTACGACCCACATTTCTGTGTGGCGGTCTTCTGTTGGCGGTCTTCTGTTGGCGGTCACCTCCCCATGGCTCCTGTCACCTCCCGGAGGACCAACGCACAAGGTAAGTTGATCGTCCGTGAGGGGAGGGGGTGGGGGGGTGTTGTGTGATGTGTGCATGCATGGGGGTGTGTAGAGGGGGTGTGTGAGTGCGTGCATGCGGGCGGGGAGTGCTGCTGTGCCTATGGGCAATGTGTGTAGTTCGGCGGGTGCGCATGTCGGCATGTATGTGTGCGGGTATGTGTCCCCGTTGTGTATGTGTGTGTGTAGGGGGTGTGTATATGTGCATGTTGGGGGTGTGTGCATGTCGGGGTGCATGTATGTGCATGTCGGGGTGGGGGTGGGGAGGGGGTTCGTACCACCTCTGGGGGGGTAGCAGGGGGGTGGAGGGTGTGGGGGGAGGACTCGGGGGGGCAGTGGGGGGTGGGGGAGACCCCTATCAGTGCCAGGGAAGGAATTCCCTGGCCCCGATAGTGCCTACCGCCATGGTTCGCATGGCGGTTCCCGAACGCCAGAAACCGCGGCGGTAAGCAGGGTCATGATACCGTTGGCGGTCTTGGGTCGACCGCCGGACCGGAGTGCGCAGACTCCAGCCCGTCGGTCATGACCGCCGTGGCTGTCGGAGTGGGGAAGTGGCGGTCGGTCGCGGCGGTGACCGCCGCGGTCAGAATGCCATTTTTAATACCGCCGGTCTGTTCGCGGTCCGACCGCCGCCTCTCCGCCGACCGCCAAGGTCAGAATGAGGGCCTCTGTTTTTTCTTAGTTAGACAAGGTAACTGCAGTTTGGAGGCTAAACTTACATCAACGAAATTGCCCATGGCTCCTGAGTCTAATAAAACCACTATTTAGCAGTGTTGGTTCGGCTTCACTAGTAGTTCCATTTTGAGAGTGAAGTGAGCCAGATGATCAGTCACTTGCAGGCTTTGTGAGGGTATTCTCCTTACACTCAAAATAATCCACTCTATATCTTTTGAGCTCTTTAGCTTTCCGCAAGACAGTCTACAGTGTTCACTGCTTTTACAGAGATGGTTCCTACTGGCTTGCCTTTAGGTTTTGCGGGAGAGTCCTTGACAAAATGCCCCTTTTTGCCACAATCTATGCATTGCCCGTTTTTGCACCTGAATTCTTTCTCTTCTCTTGTTAGGGCTGGGTGGACTGACCCTATTTCCATTGTTTTGCTAGACAGGTCATGATTACTACTATTAGTTAAGGTTTGCTCGATGCTATTAGAATGTCCACCTCCTGGTATCAACAAGTCTGAATGCTATTATGGCATACGTTATTGGGGTGGCCAGGCCAGGGAAAGGGTGTGGGTGTACGGACTGCGGGGAAGGAGACCTGTAAAAAAAAATAACCAGAATTTGTGAATACTGTCCGGAAGACACTTCTTTAATTCCTGTGACTAATGACTGTAGAATAATCACCTGTTCTTAATGCCTGATATCCTTGAGCTGGTAGCGTGCTATAGAATGAAATCATAAATGGTAGATATACCTCATAATTGACCATAACATGTAACAATGTAATTGCTATGGGGCTATTTCCAGTAATATACCTATCACCACTCAGCTTCATAGTCACTGTAATGGCTTTCCTCCATGTTATGATTCTGTCAAAGAGTTCACGTACTATCTGTTATGTCCCTTGTAATGTCTTTGTTTATTTTCTCAAACCAATATGCATTTGCATATGACAGAAGGCTTGAACAATTACTCCTTCAAACAGTTCCAAAAATGTTTCTTTTATGCGGGACCTGCCTGTCACATAAAAACAATATTGTCTCACACTATGACACAGTACACACTAGTAGGTGTGTGCTGCAGTTTTCACCAATTGCACAAGCTTTGTCCCTGAATATCTATTGGCGCAATGCACTCATACTGCTGAGGTTCAGCCAATCTTTAATATGGGCATAGACTTGGCTTACTGGCATTCTCCTGCTCAGCATCTGTCACATGCAAAGTCTCGATTCCTGCTCAGCATCTGCCAACAATTAAGACCTCAGCGGCCACTGTCCAGCATGAACCACACCCCTGCACAGCACAGTGAATGGGAGCCTGAAAACAGTTGATCGCACCCAGGTAAGGCCGAAGGAATAGCAAGCGTGTGGCCTACGGAAGAGCTTTTCTTATGTAAGAACCTGCCCAAGATGGCCGCCACTTTGGACATGTAGCCCCCTCAAAATAACATCATCCGAACAAATGAGGCAAATGGTTTATGGCTCCAAAACAGTACCAGCTGCAGGTGAACTCACAGTGCATAGAGTATTCTCAAACTCGATGCAGGCAATAGCAGGCTCATTAAGCGTGCTCAGTGAGTACACTTAATGCTTTCCTCTAAACACAATGTTTCACTGGAGATATTGTGGCATAGCATACAGGGAAACAGGACTGCAGGTAACATTTCAGCCAATGCCTCCTTCTGGCGAATTTGCCAAGCATCTTGCCTCAAACCACACCATTGGTTCGAGATACAAAGGATGATGAGGTCAGATCGCTAACCCAACAGCATTGCCACCACTTCAATTATGGGTGGGCTGTGCTGGGTGTGGTTGTGCTGGACTACAAAAACTTGTATTTCACATTCAAGTGTTGGTTCATTGAACTAAGTTTACTCGTTTCACCAGTGGGTGTGAAAACAAACCTTGTAGAGCTGAGCCAAAGACTCAGTTTATGCAAGAAGACATATGTTCTTCTTGTTCTTGCTTAGAGGTAGACAGATCCCCCTACCTCGGTGGGTAGAAAACTAGGAACCCAGATATTTTTCAGGGATGGAAAATTTACAAGGGTTTTAGGCAGAAAATAAGATGCCTTTGAGACAGACGGGTCTCCGTTCCTGAGATGCGTCTCCACTGAGTTCAGAGAGATGTTGTGCCCGAACTATCTCAGGGTTCTCAGGATAATGAGGAGATACATTCCTGCTTCTCTATGTATCACTTACCTATTGGCATTCTATCAATGAGTCTTATGTTCATACACTTAGGCCCTCATTCTGACCCTGGCGGTCGGTGATAAAGCGTGGCCAAGCCGCCAACAGGCCGGCGGTCTAAAATATGCAATTCTGACCCTGGCGGGAACCGCCAACACAGCCCGCCAACTTAACACTCCGCCCGCCATGGCGGTACAAACAAACAGCGCGGCGGTTCCCGCCAACAGCCAGGCGGCAGACAATGTACCGCCCACCCTATTACGACCCACCAATCTGCCACCTTTTCCGGGGCGGGAGCACCGCCGATAAGAACACGGCGGAAACAGACTACGAACGGGAAAACGCTCACCTCTACGCACTCCACGCGAGATTCCGGCAGTATGGAACCAGAGTTGCAGGTCATCCCCGCACTCCTATTCCTGCTCATATACCAGGAGCACGCCCGGCGGCGCGGAAGACATCGGTGAGTACTGCACCTACGACACAGGGGAGGGAAAAGATTACCGGCACACACCCACCCACCCACACCCACTACAACACACACATCAATGCATTCCCACAGATCACTGTCACAACCCACAAACCACCCCCCTCCGAAATAATGCAAAGACCAAAAGAAGAGATCATAAACGGGCAGATATATTGAAATATGTACACCAGTAATCCCAATAAATAAATAAACTATGTACAAAATATATACAGCTACTAAATGTAGTCCAACCACTGTCCGTGGATCACAGGGGTCCTGTGCAAAGGGGCAAGGCCCAGTCCCACGACAAGAACTCCACGGAGAGAACACTGCAGGGGCATCAGAAAGAAAATAGGACAGGCACCTCAGGGGGAAGGGAAGGGGGGGCACCTCAGCCACTTGAGTACACGACGCCAGGTCCACGAGGGGACTCCATGACCACTGGCCCATCCTGGGGAGAGCAAAGCCACAGTCCAAACAGTCCATACAGTGGGTGGCCTGCCCACTGGGCCATCCTGGGGAGAGCAAAGCCACAGTCCAAACAGTCCATACAGTGGGTGGCCTGCCCACTGGGCCATCCTGGGGAGAGCAAAGCCACAGTCCATACAGTCCATACAGTGGGTGACCTGCCCACTGGGCCATCCTGGGGAGAGCAAAGCCACAGTCCATACAGTCCATACAGTGGGTGGCCTGCCCACTGGGCCATCCTGGGGAGAGCAAAGCCACAGTCCATACAGTCCATACAGTGGGTGGCCTGCCCACTGGGCCATCCTGGGGAGAGCAAAGCCACAGTCCATACAGTCCATACAGTGGGTGGCCTGCCCACTGGGCCATCCTGGGGAGAGCAAAGCCACAGTCCATACAGTCCATAACAGACCCCACTGCCACTGGAGGAGGCAAGTTGGCCAGAGGACATCCTGCAGCCCTGCCCGAGATAGATCCTGCCCTGCCACGTCTGCCAAAGGGCCAGCGGTTCTTGCCTTGAAGGGCCCAGTTCAGCGGTTCCTGAGACGGCGGGGCCCAGTTCAGCGGTTCTTGAGACGGCGGGGCCCAGCGGAGCGGTGCGTGAGACGGCGGGGCCCAGTTCAGCGGTTCTTGAGACGGCGGGGCCCAGTTCAGCGGTCCTTGCCCTGAAGGGCCCAGTTCAGCGGTTCTTGAGACGGCGGGGCCCAGTTCAGCGGTCCTTGCCTTGAAGGGCCCAGTTCAGCGGTTCTTGAGACGGCGGGGCCCAGGTCAGCGGTCCTTGCCCTGAAGGGCCCAGTTCAGCGGTTCTTGAGACGGCGGGGCCCAGTTCAGCGGTTCTTGAGACGGCGGGGCCCAGTTCAGCGGTCCTTGCCCTGAAGGGCCCAGTTCAGCGGTTCTTGAGACGGCGGGGCCCAGTTCAGCGGTCCTTGCCCTGAAGGGCCCAGTTCAGCGGTTCTTGAGACGGCGGGGCCCAGTTCAACGCTCCTTGCCTTGAAGGGCCCAGTTCAGCGGTTCTTGAGACGGCGGGGCCCAGTTCAGCGGTCCTTGCCTTGAAGGGCCCAGTTCAGCGGTTCTTGAGACGGCGGCCGGTCTATGGCCAACTGCTAATTGCCTGGTGGTGCCCTCCTGGGCAGCGGGGATGGTGCTCCTTCACTGCCCACCTGGGCTGTGGGTGGTGGGGCCCTCCTGGCCAGCTGGGCTGGGTCCTCCCTGGGCAGCGGCTATGGGGGTGGTGGGCTCTCCCGGGGCAGCTGTGCCGGTTCCTCCCGGGGCAGCGGCTATGGGGGTTGTGGGCTCCTCCTGGGCAGCAGGCCTGCTGCCTGACCTCTCCGACTTGCTGCCCTTGCCCTCCTTAGTCGTGGGCCTGTGGCCCTTTCCTCCCTTTGGAGCTGTGGCTGGTGACTGTCTCTGGGTGGTGTCCGGGGGGGATGTAGAAGGCGGGCTCCTGCGGCGCCCCTTCCGCCTTCTGCTCCTCTTCCCAGGGGGTGGGCTGGCTGTCCCCTTGCTGCTGGGCGAAGATCCAGACATGCGGGCTGGCGGGCTCCCATACCCCTGCACCCTTGTCAAGGGGGCTGCAGGGCTGGTGGTGGCTGAGGTGCTCTTCTTACCCCGACGAGAAGGAGGGGGGGCTCAGGGTCAGGAAAGAAGTTAGTAGTGGCGAGGAAGAGCTTCTTGGGACAATGGAGAGTGGGAGGTACAGTGGGAATGGGAGTGGAAGGAGAGGATGTGGTTGTAGGTGAGTCACGTTTGCTGTCTTTGGGTGCAGGTGCAGGAGGGATAGGCTGCCGTGAGGTGGATGGCTGTTGGGTGGGTGGGTGGCTGCGTTTGTGTGGTGTGGAAGAGGGGGTGACAGACACAGTGGGAGAGGACACAGGGGACGTGTAAATGGCAGTGGGGGTGGTGACTGCACGTGTGCGGACTGGAGTGGAGGGTGTGCTGGTGATGGAAACACTGGCTGATGGTGAGGTGAATGGAGGTGTGAGTGTAGACGTCACAGGGAGGGAGGAGGTGGGGGTCACAGAGGTGGTAGTGACTGTTGGCATGTCTGCATCGGAATGTTGCGTGTGTGAATGTCTGCGTGATCTGTGGTGCTTATGTTTGGATGAGCTTCTCTTGGGTGTTGAGGTGTGTGCAGGCTGGTCTGATGGTGTGGGTGGGACAGGCAGAGGAACAGGAGACTGGGAGGAGGGAGTTAGTAGAGGCAGGCAGGAGACAGGGACAATGGCTGCCGTCAGTGCTGAGGCCAGAGCCTGGAACGATCGCTGATGGGCAGCCTGACCCGAATGAATGCCCTCCAGGTACGCATTGCTGCGATGAACCTCCCTCTCCACCCCCTGGATGGCATTCAAAAGGGTAGTCTGCCCAACAATGAGCGTTCGGAGGAGGTCAATGACCTCCTCACTGAGGGCAGCGGGGGTAACAGGGGCAGGGCCTGAGGTGCCTGGGGCGAAGGAGATGCCCGGCTTCCTGGCAGAGCGGGCACGGGGCGAACGCTGAGGGGCTGCTGGGAGGGCGGAGATGGTGCGCTGGGTGGCGGCTGTACCTGTAATGGTGGGGGGCACGGATGGTGCCACCCCCGCAAGGGAGCCCCCTTCCGAGGACGTGTCCGTGTCGCTGCAGGGTCCAGTCGTCCCCGTCGTGGAGCTCCCCTCGCCCTCCGTCTCACTGGTCCAGTCTGACTCTGTGGCATGGCCCTCCTGGGCCATGTGAGATGCAGCTCCCTCCTGCCCCGATGCCACTTCTCCTCCGCCTGATGATGCTGATGCACACAAGCACAGAAAGACAAACAAAAAGGGGGGGGGAGAGAGAAATAAAGGGATATTGAGTACATGGATCTCCGGTACAGTTAGCGGACATGACAGACACAGATGCCCCCTGCACTAAGTTGCGCACTTGGGGTCCGCTACGCATTCCGTGGAACATGCCCTACACGCCTAGAGTTGACAACTGCACCCATGGATGACACGGCCCAGGGATGGCTGTACTGACAAACTACTGAGGGTGGTGGCTGGGGACACAGGGGCTTACGGGGGTGCCCAGCCTACAGATATCGCCCTGGCCTAGGGGGACCCCCAGCCCTCCTCCCCCACCCAGACACCTCCACTGCGCGACAACAGAGTAGATAATGCTTGTACTCACCCCCTTGTGTCTGCTGTGCTGCCCTCACGCGCCCATCCAATTCAGGGTAGGCCACCGCCAGGATCCGGAACATCAGGGGGCTCAGTTGACGGCAGGCACCCCGCCTACGTTGGGAGGCCATCCCCAGCAGAGACTCGGCGGTCTTCTTGGTCCCGCGGCGGATGTCCTCCCACCTCTTGCGGCAGTGGGTGCCCCGTCGATGGTGGACCCCCAGGGTCCAGACTTCCTTGGCGATGGCACGCCAAATCCCGATCTTCTCATGGGCGCCGACCTATGTGACACGTACAGGGAGGGAGAAATACCACGTTCAAGTTTGTCAGCATTTTCCTTTCCAGTGGCCCAACGCCCCCCATCCCCGCCAGGCCCCCCGCCATGCCCCCCGCCAGGCCCAACATGCCCCCCATCCCCGCCAGGCCCCCCGCCATGCCCCCCGCCAGGCCCAACATGCCCCCCATCCCCGCCAGGCCCCCCGCCATGCCCCCCGCCAGGCCCAACATGCCCCCCATCCCCGCCAGGCCCCCCGCCAGGCCCCCCGCCAGGCCCAACATGCCCCCCATCCCCGCCAGGCCCCCCGCCATGCCCCCCGCCAGGCCCAACATGCCCTCCATCCCCGCCAGGCCCCCCGCCATGCCCCCCGCCAGGCCCAACATGCCCCCCATCCCCGCCAGGCCCCCCGCCAGGCCCAACATGCCCCCCATCCCCGCCAGGCCCCCCGCCAGGCCCCCAAGCCAGCCAGTGGCCCCAAATCCATATTGAATTAAACTCACTTGTTGGTCTGGAGGACCGTAGAGTAGCGCATACTGGGGGAGGACCCCATCCACAAGTTTCTCCAACTCCTCTCCAGTGAAGGCAGGGGCCCTTTCCCCAGGCGCAGCAGCCATTGTCCCTTCCAGACCGAGGTCACAGCAACACTTGCAGTATAGGTCCTCTCCTGTGAAAGTTCAAGTCGCAAGTGGATAAGTAGATAGAAAATGGCGGTGACGTCCGCGGTGGTGCGTACCGCGGCGGTGCGTCCCACCACCGCCGGCGCCCTTCGCCATTGGCTCCTGAAACCCATAGGCTTCAATGTTAACCAATGCGGCTTTGCGCCGCGGTCTTCGCCCGCCGCGGTGTGCCACGCCAGCGCATTGACCTCACATCCCATTGTCACACTTCACAGGTCAGGCAGCCGCCATTTCCAGGGCCCACATGGCTCAATTTCAACTGCGTCACACAGGCCTAGGCCTTGCATAGCCACTCAGACACGCCATTCACTGCATAGAGAATCGTATACTGTGCTAGCTGTGAGTACCTACCTGTGGGTTGCTTGACTGTGTGCTCCATGTTGTCCTTCCTAGGCACCGTCCGCTGGGTTGGGCGAGGAGACGGATGAATCCTCCCGTGTACCGACCGCTGGTGGACCTGTCGACAATGGAAGAACGCCACATTATACTGACCTACCGTCTTAACCGTGCCACTATCCATGAACTGTGTGCCCAGCTGGAGCCCGACCTGATGTCCCCCATCCGCCAACCCACAGGGATTCCCCCTCTGGTGCAGGTCATGTCAGTACTCCATTTCTTGGCAAGTGGGTCATTTCAGACAACCGTGGGAATTGCTTCTGGGATGTCTCAGCCCATGTTTTCGAAGGTGTTATCCAGAGTGTTGTCTGCCCTGATGAAATCCGTGAGGAGCTACATCATTTTCCCTGAGGTGGGCGAATTGGCTACAGTGAAGGGTGATTTCTACGCCCTTGGACATATTCCCAACGTAATTGGTGCCATTGATGGGACCATGTGGCTTTGGTTCCCCCAAGAGACAGGGAGCAGGTGTACAGGAACAGAAAAAATTACCATTCAATGAACATCCAGGTGGTGTGTTTGGCTGACCAGTACATCTCGCATGTAAATGCCAAATTCCCAGGGTCAGTGCATGACGCCTACATCCTCAGGAATAGCAGCATCCCTTACGTGATGGAACAGCTACAGAGACACCGTGTATGGCTAGTGGGGGACTCTGGGTACCCCAACCTGTCGTGGCTACTGACCCCAGTAAGGAATCCCCGGACCAGGGCAGAGGAACGGTACAATGAGGCCCATGGGCGTACTAGGAGGGTGATCGAACGCACCTTTGGCCTCCTAAAGGCCAGGTTTCGGTGCCTGCATATGACAGGTGGATCCCTAATGTACTCACCTAAGAAGGTGTGTCACATCATCGTGGCCTGCTGCATGCTTCACAACCTGGCTTTGCGCCGCCAGGTGCCTTTCCTGCAGGAGGATGGTCGAGACGGTGGTGTTGTGGCAGCGGTGGAACCTGAGGAGAGTGACGAGGAGGAAGACGACGGGGCTGAAACAGACAACAGGGACAGAATCATTGAACAGTACTTCCAATAGGACACAGGTAACATTTCAAAGATAATTTAGTAAATGTTAACTACTCTCCAGCATCTCTGCTGCCTGTCTATTTGCCCCAGTGTATGATGACTGAGTTTTGGCTTTTCCCTCCCTATTTCAGATCTGGGGTCCCCACTACGAGTCATGTGCTTCGTTTCCCCATGGACTACAGCTTTGTGGCAGCTGTTTGTTGACTTCACCATGTACAAGGACATATTTGCACTGTCATGTCAATTACAATATATTGAAATCACAGCCAGACTCCAGATATTTTGGTGCAAAATAGGTGTTTATTTAGGTGCTCAAAATGGGATGGGTGGTTTCAAGTGGGTGGGGGCTATGGTGAAGGAATGTCCATGGCAGAGTCCAGAGTAACAGTCACACAGGTGCATTGTCCAGAGGCCTGTGGAGAGATGGAGCATGGGCAGTTCAAGGATGGACAGGGTGACAATGTGGGACAGTGGGATGACATCAGGTGGTATCCATTGCTGGCGGGGGTCTTGACATCCTACTCTGTCTTCTTGCGAGATCTCAGGGCCCTCTTGCGGGGTGGTTCTTCTCCTGCACGAGGTGGGGGTCTGGTGGGCTGCTGCTGTGCGGGGGCCTCCTGTCCACTAGTGCCGGCGGAGGTGGTTGGCTGTTCTTGGTCCAGGCTAGTGGCAGGGGCCCTTGGGTGTTGTTGAGTGTCCGCCCTGTTGTTGACGAGGTCCTGCAGCAGCCCTACCATGGTAACCAGGGTGGTGTTGATGGCTCTGATGTCCTCCCTGTACCCCCGATAGTGTTCCTCCTGCAGTACCTGGATCTCCTGGAACCGGGCCAGTACCGTCGCCATCGTCTCCTGGGAGCGGTTGTATGCTCCCATGATGGTGGTGAGGACCTCGTGGAGAGTGGGTTCCCTGGGCCTCTCCTCCCCCCCCTGTCGCACAGCTGCCCTCCGAGTTCCCCTGTTTCCCTGGGCCTCTGCCCCCTGGCCGGTGTGCCCACTACCACTGCCCCCAGGTCCCTGTTGTTGTTGGGGTGGTGGGTTATCCTGGGTGCCCTGTAGTGGTAGACACACCGCAGATTGACGCGCCCTGGAGACAGAGGCATGGGCCCGCTGGGTGGGAGCTGTGCTGGTGTTCCCAGAGGGGTTTGGGTCTGTAGTGGCCTGGGCCTGTGTGAGGGGAACCGACTGTCCAGAGGTCCCCGATGGTCCGGGCTGGTCATCGGTGTCCAGGTCGACAGAGCTGCTGTCATCGCTGACGGCCTCTTGGGTGGGGGGGGTGGAGAATTCTGGCCCCTCCGCCGCGGTGTGTTGACGGTCGGGTCCTGCAGGGGTATAGAGGTATGGTTATAGTTTCAATGTGTGGCATATGGGTGTATCTGTGGGTTCTCATGTCCCCAAGTGCTGGCATTCGTGTGTGGGGGCTTTGGTGAGGGTGGCTTGTGGGGGGGATGTGTATATGCATTGGGCATGCTTTGGTGATGGGTGTCAATGCTTAGTGGACGCATGCAGGCCTAGGTTTTGGGATGTGTGGGTTGTGATGGTGAGACATTGGCGGGGAATAGGTGTGCTGGGGGTGGGGGTGAGGATGGTGGTGGGGGTGAGGATGGTGGTGGGGGTGAGGGTGGGGTTCGAGGATGGGGGTGAGGGTGGGGTTCGAGGATGGGGGTGAGGGTTGGGGTATGATTTGGCATGCAGGTGGGGGGGAAGCAGTATTGAAGCTTCAACTTACCAGTATCCATTCCTCCGCCGACTCCTGCGAGGCCGTCAGGATGCAGGATGTTCAAGACTTCCTCCTCCCATGATGTGAATTGTGGGGGTTGAGGTGGGGGTCCACCGCCAGTCTTCTGCACGGCGATGTTGTGCCTGGATACCATGGAACGCACCTTCCCCCGTAGGTCGTTCCATCGCTTCCTGATGTCTTCCCGATTTCTGGGGTGCTGTCCCACTGCGTTCACCCTGTCGACAATCCTCTGCCATAGCTCCGTCCTCCGGGCAATGCTGGTGTATTGTATCTGTGTGCCGAACAGCTGGGGCTCTACCCGAACGATTTCCTCCACCATGACCCTGAGTTCTTCGTCTGTGAAGCGGGGTTGTCTTTGGGGTGCCATGGGGTGGTGTGTATGATGTGTGGGGTGGAGTATGTGTATTTAAGTGAGTTGAGTGTGGTGGTGTGTGTTGTTTTGTGTGTGGATAGTGTGTGGGTGATGGTGTTGAGTGGCTGTGGCTGTTATTTTTTGGATGCTGGTGTCTCGCTCTTGCCTTCTTTACGAATTTTTTAGCGTAGGGGTTTGTGGGTGATGTGGGTGTGTGTTTTATATTGTATTGTGTGTGTGGGAGTGGTGTGTGTATGTGTATCAGGTGTGTGGGATTCAAATCGTCCAATGTGGCTGAGTTTTGTTCGTTTGTGTGTATTCTGACCGCGGCGGTGTGTCCCGCCAATGGAATACCGCGTTTGAATGACCGCCGCGTGGATTCGTGGGTCGTAATGGCATGGGCGTATTTCTGTTGGCGTGACGGTGGAGGTTTTGTCACCTCCACTTTTCCGCCGACCGCTGGTCTGGCGGTCTGTTGTGGCGGTCGGATTTTCGGAGGTTTGCCTTCTGCGGGTCAGAATGACCGTGGCAGGTTTCAGCGACCGCGGCGGGATTATGGAGGATTTCTGACCGGCGGTAGGCGCCTTTTACCGCCGAGGTCAGAATGACCACCTTAGACTGGAACTTTATTGTGAAATCATTGCTACTCGTCATGTCTAGATAAAAATGTATATATTGCTATTTTTATCATTTCTCTATAACATGGAGCTCACAGAGAGATCTCATCTTGCACGTCCCTGATTTTGAATCCAAAAGCTGAACTGTCATCGAGGCTCACTGCGTTTGTTTCATTTGGAGCGTCTGTTCTGATGTCCTCTTGCCCTCATGATGTGTCCTATCATTATACTTTCATTGATGACTTAATGTTCCATCTAAGGGTCATTTGAGATTTGGTGGAACCACTTGGGATTGCCCGAGTGGCACCTGCTGTGACGCATCCGTTGTAGCTGACCTAGCTATCCTGGCTACCCTAAGCATGTCTGTACATAAACCTGCCTTCCTCCCGTCAACCTCAAACTTGATGCGATGCTGATGAGTTGTTGAACAATCCAGTGTCTGCAGAGCCTGGAGAGAACAGAAAAGTCAAGATGCAGATGAATGAAAGAAAGAAAAGAATGATAATGTGTCCTATGAGCTCTATGCTATCTGTACATCCCTGAAGGCCAGGAAGGCTCAATAGTGGGGAGATGGTCATTATGACCATGGTGCAGAGTGGAGGGTTTTATCAAGCAAAGAGATGTTTAGTGTTTTAGTAACATCCAGGCTGAAGAAGGCACAGCATGGGGAGGCCGGACCCAGGCAAGAACCGGGGAAAGTGCCACTTGGCTTTAGAGGTTTTCTGCAGTTTCTGAACAGGTTAGTGTTGAGACTTTTTAGCGCGCACTGGTTTCTGCTTTTCCAGTGGGAGTTGCGCCACTGCTGGGCTTGACTGGAGACCAATGAGGGAAACAATATTATGGTTAGCCACTATAGAAAAAGGAGTGGGTGACATGGCTTACAATGTATGGATGCAGCATCTGATGATCCGAATCTTTGATACTGAGCACACTCATACTTTGACTCATTGGGACATCCTGTGCACATGCATAATTGAAGTTTCATTGTAGTGTCTTCAGCAGTCATTGTCAGCATGTGCATATACTGGTTTATGAATTAGAAGTAAACTATATATATGAATTGGATATTTGGAGACCTGGAGGCATCAGCATTTTTTTATGATTTTGTTTCGATACACATGTTGCTTATCTTTAACCTCAGGCATACAGAACCCGGTTACACATGCATGAAAAGTCCAAAATAAGTCGAAAAGGGTACTGAGTATTTTTGTGTGCTGGTTCAGAAAGGACCTGGCTTGGCAGTTCGAGTTGAACAATTCCCATTGGAACAGGACCAAGATTGATGTGCATATAGCTGGGCCTAATCTGAAGTGGCACGGAGGGCAAAATAACAACTGGCATACAACATCAAGTTATTTCCACTGGCTGAGTCTAATTTGAGCATTACATCACTTTTTCATAGTTTATCCTCAATCTCAGCCATTCAAAATAATTGGAGGGTTTCAGCTACACATGCAGGTATTCAGGCACATCTTTCTCTCTGGAACTTGCATGTTATGCTGCTACATGGGCTATGAGTGTATATTTAATATATTCATGGGTGAAATGTGTCCTCTAGTGGTTTTCATGATGGCAGTATGCATGTTGAAATGTTGTTTTGGGGTGATTCTCCCCATTGGTTTTCAGTGGAGTGTTGTGTTCTGGAGATGAGATCTGCTGGGTGGCTATCCAGTTGTTTTGTGTATGGCTGATTGATGTGCATGTTTCGAGTGGCAGAGCATGAAGTTTACTTCTGTCTCCAGAGGATGTAGTTTCAGTGAGAATTGTAATCACCTGCGGTTTGCATATATAGTTTTTGTATCTTGTCTTTGGGCACTTGTTTAGAGAGTGTTGACTTGAGGTTAGGGGTTGTTAATATTATCCTAGATAGAAGATCAGTGTGAATGTGTTGGTCTTCTCCGTTCCACTGGTTGACTGTTTTACTGCTTTATTTCTCTGCAAACAAATGTTCTCATGTGGAATATGTGGAATTTATGTATTTTCTCAAGAAACTCAAATTAATAATATTCCTGAAAGCATGGCTATTAAATAGTTTGGAATTCTAAGGCTACTACTAAAGTGCCCAGAGGGGTGAATTGTGGATAACCATAAGTGTGATTATTAAAATGAATCTCTATTGCTTTTTGTAAAACGTTAGAGTCCAATGGGGAGCTGAAAAGGTATCTTAGCAATAATGAATACAACAGTTTAGCATATTTAATAATATCAAGTTACTACTATTATCATTATTATTATTATTATTATTATTATTATTATTATTATTATTATTATTATTATTATTGTTATTAGTTGTAGTAGTAGTAGTAGTAATGAGAATAAATCTATATGTACAATCCATCCATGGAGCAGGTTATAATGATCATTTTACAATCAAAATCAAAACATGAACAGAATAATGAACATTTAAAATAATGGATGATTGTTGCTGAGATGACTCAGCTTCAACTTCTTAACCCATAGATGTTAAAATTCATTGTTAACTTTTGTGAGTATTCCTTTATATTGTTTTTCAAAGGATTATTGGAACCACAGCCAATACGTGTTTTTCAGAGTGACGGCTGCTTCTTGAGGGCTGTAAGGCAAACAACATTGTTATAAACAGCTTGAATTCTAGTTAATCGACCCCAAATAGAAAAACAAATCGTGATTACTTGCCGATTCTCCTGATCAGTTCAACTAAGGTGCAGAAACTGGAACCATTCTATAGAGATACATTTCATTTGAGAAAGCACCCAATCTAAATATTATTTGTATGCTACTGATACCAAGATTAGATTTGATCCTCAGTTGCACACTGTCAGTCTGGAGTTATAAGCTGGTGATATGGTCATTAAGCCAAGAGGTTTCATAAAATCATTGGAAATCACATTCTTACCTCAAATTCTGTTAACAATGTAGCTCACAAAGAGTCACAAAAAAAGGAGAACAATGCTTTGAAGTCTCAACCAAAGGACAATGATGCTGTGAAGTTATAGAGTACTTATATTGGTATTTCCCAATCTTGGACCTTAATAATTACACCTGCTGATAGGCTAAAAAGGGTACAAATCAACCTTGGAATCACAGTTCTTTACACCAGCAGTCACAAGAATTTCTGATTTTTAATGAAACCATTCTTACCTGTCAGATCCAAGTAACCAATGCTACTCTAAAGATCCCAACTTCTGTTAGAGTCTTCTTAATAAGAATTCCAGCTTTGCCATTTCTAGATATGTGCCCTGAAGAGATCAAAAAATTCAATGAAAAATCAAAAGGAAAATTCTCTGATGTTATTGCAAAATAACTGATTACACATCACTACCATTGCAAATTAAATCTGAAAAATATCTACCCAAGATCCATCCTATTGGAATTAAAAGTGTAGACTGGTAGGACCCACCTGTAAACATATACATGTCATCATCTTGTTAAACAAAGAACTTGAAAAATAAATTCAAAAGAAAACTATGTATGCAATGTTCTAAATATTCACTGCACCCACAAAAAAGAGGGATTTCAAACTGATAATATCTGGCCCAATCCATTAACTGATGATAAACCACTATTTTTAACCAGCCCACATAAAACCTAAAACTTTTTATTCCTTACAATCCACAGGGCTTCCTTTAACAAAGTTTGATAAAGAACTATGAATATAAATGTATGAGTGATATATTGATCATACTCATTACTAAACTTTTTAAACAAAATTCTTGAAGAGCATTGTGTACACAAAGAACAAAAGTCTGGAGTTAAAACACAACTTCCAAAAAGCATTTTTAGTGGCTGGCCTGATTCATTTACTAGGAGCAGACCAGTCAACTTCACACAAGTCGCCAGTACGCCCATACCTGCGCATGGCATTCCTCAATTCACATCACGAACAGGCAAACAATTACTTCTTCCATTCAAATCCCTTAAATAGATGGTTGTCATGACAACAGTCACTAATTAAGTCTCCCACCAAAATTCAATTTGAAAAATAAGTCAAAGCAAATAACATAGGAACATCCAAATCCCAATAATGGATTATCCGTGATCGTGTGACTATATTTATCTTATGGAGCCCATTGCAATCACACCTCTCTGAGCATATCAAAGGTCATGTTAAGAAGAGCAAGAAAAGGTTTATTCACTTAGGGAATGTCCTCCTACCTTTGGTATTTCTAAGTCATTTCCGCATGCCTAACGGATCCATAATTAATAATGAGACAAAAGAAAAATAAAGTTATTTACTCCTACCACTTGTACCACAGCAGTTTCGGACCCCCTCACTACACAGGTTTGATCAATTACATCATTAGGGTCAGAGCTTGAATAAGGCCTGATGCATTTTTAACCCAAATCTTTTTAAATTAAGCTGATGTGCAAAAACATTTAGATCTGTCTGCGGGCTTTCAGACAGTTGGCCCCCAAGATTCTTCTACATCACCTGTGGCTGGGGGGGGCTTCAAGATGGCTTACTTCCTTTTTGGAGAATAGAACTCAGGCCATGCAAATTAAACCATTTAGAGCAGCAGGTCTGAAGATTAGATGTGGTCTTTTACAGGGGTCTGCTGTATCCCCCCACCTCTTCAACATTCACAATTAATCACTTATCAAGAAAGGTGTGGAAAGAAGGTGCAGGATTTTTCATTATATTGACGATTGTCAGATTTTACTTCAACATGAGTCACTAGAACATGTACAAGACCATTTTAGGAATATGATGTGCCTTTTTAGTGGTTGGATGAAGCAAACTCACCTTAATTAAATGCAGACAAAACAGAAATTATTGTGCCGGTAAAAATCCACTATTATGGACAGATTTGTTCTGGCCTGCTGAAATGGGTTTGCTTCCCTTTCCAAAACCAGTTGCAAAAATATTTAGGAGTATGTGTGCAACAACATCTCTCTTTTAAACCACATATTAGTCCAGTGGTCTCTAAATGGTCTCTAAAACAAGATGACATATTTGGGACACAAAGTTATAAAGGTATCACCCCATAAACAGAGCTAGTAGAAGCTATAAGAAAGGCCTCTATTCCACAGAAAAGGATGACAGAATTGTATTCTAAGTTTATATATAATTTTTCAGGAAAGATGTATCAAGTTGGATATTTTCACAGCCCTGACGTTGCGAGGTTTTGTCCCAGAGAGTAAGAGTTTTATCACCGCGGATGCAAGTGATAAGGGTCATGGGGCAGATCTGTCCTAATTACAGGAATTAATTATAAAAGTACGGGTAGCAGACTTTACATCCTGCGCATTGACCAAATGCATTTGTATGTTAAAAATGATGAGTAACGTTCAGCCATTTCTTACTTTGAATGCCATTAGGACCGTTATGGCTGATGTTATCGTAGGGGTGTTGCTTGGTCAGTAAGATTGGGGGGAGTGAGCTTCAGGTTTTCCAACAACCATTCTGGCATGTAATGCTGAAGTACTTTATAGGAGATGTAGGGTGCATGATGTTGTGTTGTAGGCATGTCATCAGAGAATGTGAGGTAAGACTTCACAATGTTATGAAGTCAGACAACATGGTGAGCTCAGGGTTAGAATGTAAGGGGATTATCTTTGGCAAGGACAGTTGTGGGGAGAGTTGGTTTTCCGCACTGCTGGTTCCAGGGGTTTGAGCCTGAAGAAATAAACTTAAGTGTGTCATTTGTGACTTAACAGAATGGCAATGAGTGGCTCAAGCCCTTTGCTGAACCCATGAGTAATGATGGCCATCTAACGCTTCAGTAAGGGTGTTTTTTTCTTTTATAGTGCATCCTATAGCTTGATATTCGAGTAGCCTGGATCTCAAGTTTCACTATCTGACTCCACTGCATTGCTGGCACCGACAAGCTACCGGCAATTATTTTACAGTACTAATAGTTGCTGTGTAGGGCCACGCGCTGTATTGGTTAGTGCTTTGTCAGCCTGTATAATATGGAATCATGCAGACTTGTTTGGTGAACAAGCCACTCTATGTGACTAGCTTCAGTGCAAGCCACACCATTTACCTGAATACCTGTGCACTCAGGGCCATTCTTCAACCAACATGAGCTGAGCAACTTCAGCACTAACGGTGCTGTTTACCAGTATACCTGCACACTCTGTGCACAACAGCTTCTGAGAATGCACACTCATTGGGGGACGTCTTGTGGAATCAGGCCAGGTGAAGCGTAAGCAAAATTATGACACTTTGCACGGAGTGAAGAAAGTTAACCTAATGGTGGGGGATATTGTGAAAGTGAAGACAGGAAGACTAATTAGAAAGGGAGAGAGTAGGTATTCTGAACCTTTGAAGATGGTCAGAGTTCTTTGTAATTCCACATTACTCAGTGATGGGAAGGTTTGGCATAGTAAGAGATTGGCATTATGTAAAGGAGACACTTGTAGAGAAGCTTCTGAGACAAGGAGATTGGCAATTGAGACAAGGAAATATGCCAACTAGTGATAGAGTTCTTTGTCAACAACACACTGTATCACAGCAGGGTCAGTCAAGGGAGGATGCAGAGAGAAGTGGTAACACTATTAGTGATGAGGGCCAACAAAAAATTAGAAGGTGGGTAAGGATAAGCTTGAAACCCAAATGGTATGATTATTTTGTTGTAGCAGTGAATGCCTTTGTATAAAATGTTGTTCAATTTTCCTGTTGGCATTTTAACTTTGATATACTCTGTATGCATGTATATCTTTAGCCTCATATCACATAACCTGCACTGGGCAAGTACATTGCTTTATACCTTGTAGGCTTTGTAGAGAAAAGTAGGCATTACTCAATTTGAGCCTTCATGTTCATGATTTTAATTTTTATTATTTGTTTTCTTGTATATAATATCAATTGTAAGTCATATATTTTATATTTTTTTTAAGAAGGGGATGTGTTGTGATATAAGCATGTCATCAGAGAAAATAATGAAAGACTTAAGAATGTTAATAAGTCATAGAACGTGGTGAGCTCTGGGTTAGAATGTAAGGGGGTTAATGCTGGGAGGGACAGTTGCAGGGAAAGTTGGTTTTCAGCTCTGCTGGTGCCAGGAGTTTGAGCCTGAAGAAATAAACCTACAAACTAGAACATCCTGTTGTGGGTCATTTGGAACTTAACAAATGAGAGGGGCTAAAGGGGCAGTGCAAAGGAAAACAAATCCAGATTGGTAGGGGTACTAAGTCAGAGAAAATACAATACTTTGTAATATTGACAACTTTTTTGAGGACTCTCAAAACAGAGTGTGTGTGAATTTTTTGTCTGTGTGTATGTAAAAATTCCTGGTGAAATCTGACAGACTCCTCACCATACCTGACTGAAAACACCTGTATCCAGCTACTACCAGAAAACACTTTTAATGGGGAGGTGTAGCACCACAAACACCCCTTGAAGCTACACCCCTGCATGATCTGCACCAGATTGGACTATGCCAACAGTCTGTATTTTCGCCTCCCTGAAAGAGACATTAAGAGGCTGCACCTGGTTCAAAATGCAGCAGCCTGATTGTTTTTCATAATTCCTCACAAATCACTCCATATTTGAAGAAGCTGCAGTGGCTACCAATTAAGCAGCAAATTATCATTAAAATCTGGTGCTTAGTCTTCAAGTCCTATGGCGGGATGGCCCCAGGTTTTCTGAACAATCAAATGCTTAGTTACTCCTCTGAAATGGCTCTTTGTTCTGCACCCATGAATATACTGGCAGTGCCTAGATTTAAGAAAACTACCGCAGAGAATTGGGGAGAGCAGTTTCTCTGCCCTGGTCCCCAAGGCTTGGAAAGCCCTATGAAATAAAATTCACTAGATTACTGGTTTGGTTCCATTTAGGACGGCACTAAAGATGTGTCTTTTTAGGTAGGCTTTTGGTTATACTGCCATGGTTTTTCCCCTATCTACTGCTAGTTCTTAAACGGATAGCACCAAGATACCTTCAAGTGAATGATGTGCTTTATCAATAACACCTAACGTAACATATGTGTGTGGCTCTCGATATGTATTACCTTAAAAAATGACCTATTTGGAATTTAGGCCCTTTGAATCAATTCTGATAGTCGATCTAACTTTAAACTCTTTAGTAGCCCTCACCTGAGGTATAACTTGGAAAGGTTTCTGTTAAAATATACACCCATGCAGGAAGCATATTGAGAAGCTGTGTTTATTCACATACATCGAACATCATCAAACACAGCTTCTCCTGGCTCCTTCCTCCTTTCAACTTTTGCATCTGCATTCTAACAGTTGCCAGGTGACCACGTCAGGTTTAGAATGGCACTAGGTCATGTTGAAGAAAACCCATAACTGTTACACATAGGCTTTGTAAAGAAATAGGTTCTGCCATTTCATCTGCCCAGATTTTTCACCTTTGGAACCTCTGAGTTGGACTTTTTACTGTAGGTGATCCTCACAACAAGTGACTCACCCATTGTAAGCACACAGTAAACAGACAGCCCATGTTTACTACCAGTTTCTGCCTTTTAAGTAAGACAACACCAGCGTGACACAGTAAGTGTAAGGGGCGGGCGGGTTGCTGTCTACATGGGAGCACGTGCACACATGTCAGGGTACATGTGCGATACTACCATTGTGTTTAGCCTGATAAAGCAGAGGTAACCTGGCACAGAGGGGACTCTGCAGGTTTAGATATTCACCTTGAGTAGGCCTTATAATAGTGGAAATTCATAGGGAGAGTCATCGTGGTTTACTGTCTTGTCTCTAGTGACATTTTAATATATACATATTGGAAATTCTGGCCTAGAGAACAGTTTTGCTTCTCTTTGTCCCCCAAAGTCCATCAAGATATCAAACTGGGGTGAAACATGTGTGCTACAACGGGTTATGCAAGTCACAAGAACCTATATGTACCATCTTATGGGTCATCCAGAATTGTCATATTTCTCTGGCTCAGCTCAAAGTCACAATCCAGGGCTTTTGTCACCATTCTGGTCCAATTATTTACATTACTCCCCAGAAGAAAGAACAAAGGCCTCCCCACACAAAGGGAGCAATTACCATTGTTTCACTCAACTCCTGGGCTGAGGAGGAAGGAGTGGAGATGCCAATCTGCATTGTTATGTATCACACAGTACCATGACTCGGACATCCCATGCCCAAAAGAGGAAGCCCAAAAATCTGGAGCTAAAATAGGAAGGGGCTTCTCTTTGACGATTTGGTGGGCAAGGTCCTGGGAGTAATGTCAGTGAGGGCCAGAGCTGAGGCCCACCGAGGAGATGTGGCCCATGACTCCAAGATGGTTTGAACTTGAATTGTTTCGGCATGATGTGCAGGAGTGTTAAAACAGGAGTTTAGAGGTGATGTGGCACACTAGGATTGGCCAGAGGTGCCTGTCTTCTTGTACTTTCCACACCCACTAATAAACTCTTGCACAAGGGAGAGGGAGTAATTTTTGTTGGAGCTGGACACTTTGATTGGACAGCAGCAGCACCACAGACAACTGGAAGGAGAAATCCCTGATGACCTTTTGGACTAAGGACTCTGCCTTAAGGTGACACAAGGGAAGCTCATCCCTTGATACTCTCTAAGAATCAGCTGGGGGAAGAACTGGTCTTCTGCACCAACACAGGAGGAGAGAAGCTCCAGAAGACAAGCAAAAGAGAAAGGCTGGTGCAGGGAGACATGCGAAAAACCTCCCTGGAGAATATGCCACCTTAAGGTAAGGAGGACTGAGGAAAAGGTTCCTGGTGACTAAGGCACACCAATAGGAGAAAAATGAGGTAATTAATGTGAAAATTGGGACTATGGAGCCCAAGATATGCATGACAGAATGATTTGACATTTGACCCCAAAACTGAGGACCAGAGTGCCTGGAGCTCTGCTGCCGGAGTGGGCCTGGGCAAAACTGATTATTATTATTTCATGAGATCTGGGAGTGGGCATGCATGGGTACTCCTCCCGAGAGTCCTGGGGCACCTGGGGACTGCTCATGATGGGAAGGTGTAGGCTCAAGAGAGCCCGGGATCCTGTCTTCAGGCACTCACAAAGAAAAGGAACGAGGGAATGCCATTGTGCCCCCCAAAGAAGAACAAAAGGGCCAAGGATGCCATCTTTGGGGCACCAATGTCAGAAAAAGATAAGGAGCACCACTGCACTCCCTGAGGACAGAAGGAGGGGCCCTGAACCCCATCTGCAGGCCACTGACACTGGATAGCAAAGGGGGAGCACCACCCCGACCCCAGCCAGCATGGTGGGTTTGCCCCAGCTCCCTGTGCCCATGTATGGGGGAGACTGGTGGGACACCACAAAGAGGACTCCCTGTCCACAGGAGCAGGTAGAAGAGAAGATTACTGCTGTCTCACTTTGCAGAATGAGGGAGAATACCAGTCTGGTAGGAAGGCAGCAGGGGCAACTGAGGGTGGGCTCCCCAAGCTGCCCCCAGTGAGGAAGCCATGCGGGGTGCTCGGGTAAAACCAAGCATCTCCAATAAAAAAAAAGAAAAAGGCAAAAGGATGTCATGCAGCATGAGGCCATGCAGCAGCACCAAAAGCAAGCAGCTTGAGCCAGTCATGCCAAATTCATGCTACCGCATGGCCTAAGTTTGTTTAAGAAAGACACAGCCACATAGTTTATGTTTGCACATTGCTGTATTTAAAGGTGTTATTTGTAATGTTTTATTTCAAAATGTTGTATTGCTGACAGTAGTGATTATTCCTGAAAGGCTGCAATGCTTTATTGATTATAATGGGTGGACACGGTTGTAATGCTTCTTACTGAAGATGGCTTATGGTTACTAAAAACAGTGAGAGTGATGTCTGATCTTCAGATGTGGTAACATTGATATCATTTGAAGTGACACCATCCTATATCGTTATGCACAATGTTGTATGAGGGAACTGTGATTGTTGGGGCCATGACTCTTCCCAGGTCATATGTAATGTTGCCAGAGACATTTCTACCAACCTTATGTAGATTTGTAAATTGCTGTGTAGTATTAAGTAGTATGAGAATGTGGAAAAAGTGTAATTTACCTTTTTCAAAGAACAAAACACTGACTGGACAATCATTTATTTAATGCTATTATTGTGTTCTAGAGAATGATGATTATTAGCTGAAACCACCTGCCTTGAGTAGCTTTGGACCACTCTGCTTGCTAATCTCAGAGAGTCAAATACTACATTGGAGAGTTTGGTTCCAGTGAAGGGGTGACTGTGAACTCATTACCTGTACAGGCCACACAACTAATGTCCTGTTTCCTTACAAACTTCCAGAAGAGGATAGCTGATTTTCCCTATGTTTCCATGACAGTAAGTGGAGATTTGAATTTAAATTGTGATCTAGAGAAAGCATATCACCTTTCACAATCTTTAGTAGATGCCTGTCACATACCTGAAATTAATTCAAATCCATCAGGAGGAATTGTGATGACTTCTGCTGCAGCGCCACGGAATCCTAGCTATTATTTACACTGAATAGTGGATTCTGCGCTAGAGGACGATGGATCGAAGAGACATAGGTTTGAGGGGATGTCATCAATGAGCAATGTGAGCATCAAAAAAAGTCAATCACAATCAATAATATGAAACCGCACTCAATAACCACACCAGCTTATTAGAAGAGGTTGTGAATTTATTTTTCTATATTAACAATGCTAATGTTATGAAAATAACTCTCAAACACAAATGATAAGCATATAGGATCAATTGCGGTTGATTAAAGCGTCTTATATATCTCAATCTGATTAGGACAATCAAACAAATTATCGCCAAAAGAATCACGCTTATTAATAATACAAAAACCGGTATTAATGGCAAAGTATACATTAGTTCAGCATTAAAATGATTTCAAGATAAGTCATGAGCATTTCAAATTAGTTCCCTCACTAACCACGAATTAGCATCAACATGGGCTTCATGTAAAAAGAATTTAGTAACACAAATTTAGAAAACTCTTTAACTTGATTAATAAAAAGAAACATTATTAGTGTGCAGCAATTGAATCATTAGTTGCAGCCGGTACCTGAAAAGCAAAAGAGACACATCATATTGTTCATTGACATACTTTACCAATAGTGAACAGTCAATAGCTTGCTTCAGCCAGGGGACACCATCAGTTGTATCATCAGAATATTTAGGCCTAACAACAGCTAAACCCACTCAGTTAAACTCAAACCATCAGAAATCTTTCCACTTCTCTAACATAGGATCTCTAATTCTGCTCTCAAATCTATTCCCCCAAGAATTCTACCAAGTTGTTATCGTAAGCCTAATAAGCTTATGATTGGTCAATCATCTGGGTGGATACGTTTCAGCCAATCAACAACTAAATTGATGACCTAAAACACAACAAATCTACACCAACTATAACTTTTTCTTCAATAATAACAACTCCTCTTCCGTCTCGCCTAGAGCTCCATTGTTTCATCGCCTCTCAAATGTCTTGTCTCAGGAAGAAACATTTACTGTTTCACTTCACTTCCATCCTTGAGGAAAGACCAGATATTAGTAACATTCTCAAACAATAGGACATTTCAACTTATGCAATGCTCGGTTAAAACAGGACCTTGTTGGTCATAATGCTACAACCCACTAGGGGTAGCTGTGGGCACATTTACACAAACTTTGAAAACACTTGTTGTAAGCTTTGAATTATGGAAAATAACCACAGCATTTACTTAGACTTTTGCTCAGTTAAGGACATAAAATGAACATGAATGATCAGTTTTCAAAAGTTACTCGTTTTACACGTTAATTCATTACACATCTTAGTATGAAAATCATTAATAAACGTATTAGAAAATTCACAGTCTCACAATCCCTCCCTTATCACTGTTTATGTCATCACATCAACCCATAATAAATTCCTTTATTATCATCAATTTCAAAATTTTGTCTAATTTATTTTCACATTATTTATTTTTCTTCTTTTATTCACTCTGTAGAATTTATTCATTTGTATTTCAAAATGTCTTCTATTCTTTTCAGATTTTCGTCTCTTAAAAGTTTTTATCACCTCATATGTTTCCCAAATGTCATTTTAAAAAAACACAGTTATTGATACCCATTTTGCTATTGTCAAAATAATATTTCTCCCCACATTGCTAAACAAGTTCCCCACAGCTTAGATCCCTTTGCCAGCTTTTTCCCCAAACTGTAATTTCTGTTAGTTCTTTTAGATCCTCACTATTAGTACTTGTTACATTTTTAATCAGCTCTTTAACTTTACCTGAATTATCAGGTATATAGAAACAGCAATGATTAGAACCCAATAGTTTACAAACTCCTCCCTCTTTTGCCAAAAGAATGTCTAACGTAAGGTGATTCTGAAGTGCCATAGCTCTTGTAGCAGCCAATTCTGTATCCAGAAGGATAGCTCCAGAACATCTTGTCAACATGTTATCTACTATTGTGGACAACTTCTGAATCCTAATTGAATTTAGGACTACTCCCACTGAGGGAATTATAGCCCCAGAAGTGTCCCCCAAAAAGCTAGAAATTGATTATCGCTTGTGTCTCGTTTGAAATTTCAGCGATTCAGGAATCTTACTCAAGTCTTCCAACTGATAGATTTTTGGAAAGACTATTCCCAAATAACCTGTTCCATACCATCCTCTAGGAAGACTGTAATATGCATTTCTTCCACAAATATAATAAATCCCAGGTACTGGTGGGTCCTGTTCATTCATCATAAAATCCCACTCACTCCTAAACATAAAAACATGTCTACATTCACTCTTTCCAACAAACACTCTACTCCAAGGTCTATATATATATATATACAAACTATGTGCTCAGCATCTTTTGTTAGTTTTCCTTGTTTAGTAATGTTAGTATAAGCACAATCTATTCCAGGCTTTCTACTTATAATTCCCTTTTTCTATCTTTGCCTTTATTTCTCTTCTTCTGTATTCTGTATTATCTAAGAACTTCTTTTCTACTGGTGTTAGTAAACAAGTCAAGTTATTTCTATTAGCAAAAGCTGTAACAAAGGCTAAAGTAGGATCAAAGAAATCTCTCATAATTACTATGTTATTTTCTTTGGCTATTCTATTCAAATAAACTATGACAGGTACAAATGACAATATCATGTCATAGTTTGAATAAAAATATTGGATATATTCTTGATTATATAAACGTGTTAGCAAAAGACTGCAACTTATAGCATAAGTCACCAGTAAGCTATGAAAAGTAGTTCCTCCTTCCACTGAAGTCGGAATCTGTGTACATACATAAAAGTCATTTGTGTCCTTCACCTCAACATAGTCATGCAATATTCAATAGAAAACATTAGGAGAAAGCTCTTTCTCTTTGTGTAAGTATTTGACATCTATCCTGAAATTACCTTTTGATAGTGACTTATCAGTCAAATCTAAAGAACTTTACATTTTCATAGTCTGGTTGGCTCCAACCATCTCATAAACAGACACTCCTACAAACAACAATAAACATATTAACACACTCATTACCGCCAAACCAATACTAAACACTTTACAACAACTAATCCTATTGTTTTGGTTATGAAAATTATTCATTTTTCTATATTTTTCTAATAATAAACAAAAGCAAAAACAAAAACACTTAAAAAATGTCTCCTATTTTTTTTTTTTTTTAAATAATAATTCATTCACTCTTGGACAGTCCTTTTGTCAAATTCAGTATAGCAGCTTGTCTAATCCAGTTATTTATTTTTATAGACCAGTAAGTATTATTATTTGTCTCTTCAGTATGAATCTTCAAACTCTATTTTTCAATTCTCCTCACCCAAAGTCTCTTTCTGGCAAATCTTCATGTTCCAAAGTAAGAATTTTCTATGTCTCTGTCAAAATAATAGCTCAAGAACTCTTCCTGCCAGTCACTTGTATTTAAATATGCCCAATCAGGCCCAGCATATCTTTTGCTTGCAACTCTTTTCCTTTTCGGTCTTCTGCCACTCTCAGTTTCTTCTCCACTAGTGTGTTCTCCTTCATTCAATTATTTTCCCTCTCGAATCGGTGGAATTACATCAACCTTTCTACTCTTTGAAACTTTCTCTGGCCAATTGTCTCCTTTCACTGTTCCTTTTGTCTGTAATCTTCTTAGTATTGAGTCTTCACTTGCCTTTGGACCTTTTTCTTCTGACGTTCCCGCAACTGGTTCAGGAAGAGTATAATCCACTTGGGCGGGACTATCCTCAATTCCTTTCCCAATGGCGTCTGTCTCTTCTTCAGTTTGATATGTCAAACCACCTGCTGCCAAGGTCACGCTCCTCTGAGCAGATCTTTCTTTTTGTGTTTCTTGTTTTTCTTCCTCGTTGGAGCACTCCCTCCTCAAATCAAAGTCAGTCTTTTTGTTTCCCTCTTGGACTGATTCCTCTACTCCATTCGCAGATTGCTCAACTCCTTCAGCATTCTGCTCTCTTTCATCTGTTATGGGAGTAGGTACATCTCTGCCATTGTCGACATTTTGCTCAGGTTCTTTCTCTTCGTTTCTAATGTTTTCAACTGTTGGTAATCTCAACAGTTCTTCTTTTTCTGTTGGATCATGCACCTTCCTCTTGTGGCTCGCATGCACTCAATACAGCAAAAAAGCACACTTCACAGCAGTCGTCGTAGTGAGCACAATCTGATAATGTCCCATCCACTGTGGCTCAAGGAAAGACTTTTGTACGTGTTTCCCTATAAGCACAGAGTCTCCTGCTCTCAAACTGTGACCTTGACCTTGCATTTGTTGTGCTGTTGCAGCTTCCAGCTGAGGAGAAAAAGACCGAACTACATCAGCCAGGCTTTTGCAGTAATCTAGCACCATATCATCTGTAATATTCACAAGTGCATTTGCAGGTATTGCTGGCAATCTCATTGCTCTCCCCATCAAAATCTCATGTGGAGACAACCCAGTCTTCTTATCAGGAGTGCTTCTCATTGACATTAGTACTAGTGGTAAAGCATCTGGCCATTTCAAGTTTGTTGATGCACACACTTTGGCCAATCGTGATTTTAATGTTCCATTCTTCTGTTCTACAAGGCCTGAAGCTTCTGGGCGATAGCTACAATGTAGTCTCTGCTGAATGTTTAATGCAGAAAAAAGCGACTTTATTACCTCATTATTGAAATGTGTTCCCCTATATGATTCAATTGAACCTGGAAAACCAAAACGTGGAATTAGTTTTAGCCACTGTAAGACTATCATTTCTCCTTGTTCGGTATGCCTCAATTCAATTACTAAAAATGCACACAATCACCAACACATATTTCAAACCAGCACATGCAGGCATCTCAATGAAATCCATTTGCATTCTACTGAATGGACCTCCTACCATACCTATGTGTCCCATGTTGACAATTGTTCCTCTGCCGACATTCATTTGTTGGCAAATTATGCACCTATGGAAAACCGGCTCCGCCACCTGTCTGAATTTTGGATTGTACCAGAACTGTTTAAAACTCCTGATCATCGCATCTCTTTCTATGTGCGTTTGACCAGGATGCTATCTAGCTATTTGTGTCAACAAGCTGTTTGGCAAGACTGCTTTTCCCTCTGATGTTGCCCAAATTTCATCTTCCCTTTGTATGCAATGATGTTTTATCCAATCCCTACGCTCCTCTACTGGAACATTGTCCTGAATTGCTTTCAATTCATCTAATGTCTGAACTTTCTGCATGGTGAAATTGGCATAAATCTCTTCATTTTCAGACATAAATTCCCAATTTCCTTTGAATGAAATCCCATTCAGAGCACAAAATTTTGCAACTTGATCTGAATAAGTATTTCCCAATGTTACATTATCTTGTTTTCTCTGGTGCTTCATTTGACCATGCCAATTTTCTCAGGTTTCTGTACTGCTTGTAACAAATCATGTATTCTTTGTCCATTTCTCACAGGTGAACCTGAAGAAGTCAGGAACCCCCTTTGCGATGAAATTTTCCCAAAGTCGTGTATGATACCAAATCCGTATTGACTATCAGTGTAGATCGTCACTTTCATTTGGTCTGATAATTGGCATGCTCTGGTAAGAGCCACCATTCTGTGACTTGTGCAGATATTACTCCTTTAAGCCATGAAGCTTCTAATATGCCAGTAACTGTACACACTGCACATCCTGCTCTTAAGGCACCCTGTTGTCTCTTAAGCAAGAACCGTGAACAAAGAGAATTTGATCATTGTCTTCCAAGCAAGTGTCTTTGATGTAATCTCTCGGTTTGGTGCATAATTCTGTGACTTCTAAACAATCATGTTCAACATTGTCTATTCTATGTAGATCTTTCCCCTCATTTGGTAATAGTGTTGCAGGGTTAAGCACTGCGCATCTTTTTATTGTTACATTTGATGCCCCAAGATTCACTGTTTTATATTGTGTCAGTCTTGCATTTGTCAGGTATTGTGTTTTTTGACCTGGTCAATAGAAGTTCTATTGAATGAGGTACCATCACTGTCAGAGGATAACCCATCACAATGTTTTCACTTTGAGTTATACTCTGCTCAACAGCTGCAACTGCTCTCAGACAACCAGGTAAGGCTGCTGCAAAATTATCCAAAGTAGCTGAAAAATATGCTACTGGACGATTGCCACCACCATGTTTTTGTGTCAAGACAGACAAAGAACATCCATCTCTCTCAAGACAAAACAATAAGAAAGGTTTTGTGTAATCAGGCATACCTAATGCTGGTGCTTGACACAAACTCTCTCTCAGCTCAGTAAAAGCTCTCATGCATTCCTTATCCATCATTATCGGGTCTGAAACATCCTTATGTGTCAATCTTTGCAATGGCTTTGAAACAGCAGAAAAATATGGAATCCACTGGCAACAATATCCTAAAATTCCCAAAAACATTCTCAACTCCTTTTCTGAACTTGACAGTTTCATTTTCATTATTGCCACTACTCTTGCTCTTGAAATTCTCCTCAACCCTTTCTCAATCAAATGTCCCAAGTGTTTTACTTCTTGTTGACAATACTGCAACTTAGCAGGAGAAACTTTATGACCATTGTCTCCCAGAAAATTCAGCAATGCGATCGTATCCCCTCTACAGCCTTCCTGTGTCTTTGATGCAATCAACAAATCATCAATGTACTGTACTAAAGTCATTTGGTAAGGCATTACCAATGACTCCGGGTTCTTTATCAAAATCTGATAAAAAATCGATGGTGATTCTGAAAACCCTTGAGGAATCCTATACCAACAGTAGACTCTGGTCAGAAATTTGAAACAAAAGAGATATCTGGTGTCCTTATGTAGAGGTACTGAAAAAAAATCTAGGCACAAATCAATGACTGTGAACCATTCTGCATCACATGGAATCTGAAACATTATCACTGCTGGATTTGGCACAACTGGTCAACACTTCACCACTATGTAATTTATTTTTTTCAAATCCTGGACCAGACGAATTCTCCCTTTCGGCTTTTTCAAACCCATTATTGGTGAATTACACGGACTGATCATTACTTCTTTCAAAACTCCTTGCTCTAAGAATTGTTCTATCAATAGTTTTATCCCCTCTTTTATTTAATTTGTCATTGGGTATTGTGCAGACTTCGGTAACACCACATTCTCTTTCACTGCCACTTTGACTCCTTCAACTCCTTTGATCAAAACAATGTCCTTTCCTGAAAAATCGTAAACTTTTGATCTCACTCTTTCCTGTGAATCGATCGGCAAATCTTTCTTTTAAAAGACTAGGAAGAAATTAATTGAGTTTTCCAAATTGTGATCTTCATTTGCCTGCTCATTGTCATCTGGCTGACCATCCTCAACATCCAGCAAAGCTATTTCGCAAGACATCATCCTTTTCCCTTCATCAACTGACAAATCTTTCTCATCATCACTATTGGTCTCAATTCTAATTCCCTTAATTGAACATATAATTGAGAAATTTATTTTGAACAGTAAGTCTCTTCCTAACAATGATACTGGACTGGAATCACAAACAACAAAACTATGATAATCTCTAAAATTTCTGATTTTCACAAGAACTGGTTCTGTGAGGGCGTTAACCAAATGTTTATTCGCAACTCCTACTATCTGCACTGTCCTTTCTGAAGCAGGTATGTCTGGAACTTCTATCGTCCTTATTGTTGAGAGTGTCACTCCTGTGTCGACCAGAAAATTAACCTCATGACCATGTACTTCACCCTGCACATAAGGACCTCTCTAATCCACTTCTAATGATGCAGCCATCATATACTTCTCCTCATCTGAACTATCCAACGGCCATTCAGTGTTTATTTCATTCTCACTGTGTAAAGGAAATGGTTGAACTGTTTTTGCACTTTTGTCTTTACTCTGATTTGTGACCACTTGCGAAAGCATCACTTGTTACTGTTCCATTGGGGTCTATATCATTTCAACCTGTCTCAGTATGTGCATTTGCTGTACAGGCACCATCTGCACCTGTGGTTGCATTTGTTGTACTTGTGGCATTTATACCTGTTGTACCTGAGTTTGTACATTTTGCATCTGTTGCATCGGCTGTAAAGGCTGAAAGCCTTGCATGTTATTCACGCTGTTCTGGAAATTTAGATTTTGACCTCCCATTCTAGGTCCTCTCATGCCCTGAAAGGAATTTACACCATTTGTTTTCTGAACCATTCCTCCCTGATTCAACATTGGACACTGTCTTTTCCAATGTCCCACCAATCCACAAACATGACAAGGTAACACCTTTCGCCATTGCTGCTCATCTTGCATCACCACTGAACTCAAATCTACATTGCTATTGACTACCAGAAGCATCATTCCACCTCGGCTTCTGCCTCAACCTTGACACGGAAACAAACCATTTCCCTGTGAGTTGTTGAAAATGTCCTTGCAATCCTGTCTGTGCAGCCTTAATCTGCATCACCATTGCTTTCTCTTTCAGCTTTTTCTGCTTCATCTCAATTTCATCACTACAGTATTTAGCATACTGCAAAACTTCATCAATCGACTTTGCTTACCAGCAGATCAAATGATTCTTGATAATTTGACTTACTTCTGCTTTCAACCCTTCCACAAATCTGAACACCAAATTATTCATGCTCTCCTTTTCAATTGTTTCTACACCACTGAATTGTTTGAACGCCATCAACAATCTTTCATAAAATGCATGAACTGATTCTTTCTCTTCCTGTGATGTTTTATCTTTCCGCTGCCAATCAACATTTTTGGGCAATAGTCACATTTTCAGAAACTCAATTACTTTATAATAATGTTTCATTACTTCAGGAGATGGTGCACCGGTTTTTAAATCCCTTTGCGGTTCGCTCTTTGGCCAATCAATACTTCCCTTGCATTCAATCCATAAATCTGCTGGAACAACAATGTCAACAAGTGTATTCAAGTCTTCCCACAGACACTTTGAAAGTTTCACAAACCTATCTGTTTGCTGGTACCACTACATTGGTTTCTCTCTCACTCTTGGGTAATCATTTGTAAAACGTATAATATCACTCCTATTCCAAGGTACATGTATACAATTCCCTCCTGGCTTTTCCCTCATTGGTAGCATTTCACTGCATCTCCTGTCTGTGTTACATCATCTTTTTTTGGTCTTTCTCTTTTCCTGTCCCATCTGCTCTCCCATTTGTCTAATGCCCTCCAAACCTGCACTTTTTCAAGTAATACTTTAAGATGTGTTCTCATTCCTGCAGATCTCATGTGAAGAAAGTCTTCCTCTTCCAAATTTAATCTGTAACTTCTTTTTAGTGTTTTCAGTTTTTGTCAAGTCAATGTCATATTCGTCTGAGACGTCAGGTAACCATTGATAAACTCTGCCTGCTCCCTTTGTAATGATCTTACATAGATATCTCAACTGCCCCTCAGTATAGGATTCAAGTCTGTTCACCCCCATGGTCTCTTCTAAGAGTTCACTCCCTTCCATGTTCAATTTTACTCTATTTATTGTTTCTTCCTCTTTATCTTTTCTACTTGTTGTTTTCAGCTTTTTAAATCTTCCAGGCATTTTGTTATTTCTTGTGCAGACAAGCCTTTCAATGATACTCCATTGGCTTGTGCACCTGCACCTCACTCTTGCCCTGAACTCTTACATTGTTGTGGAGCCATTGTTCCCAAATTCTAAACAGGTGACAAATCTATTAAAAAATTGGCCTCATTCAAACTTGGCCATTGTCTATTCTGCACATTTATTAATGAATTCTCTCCACTATTGTCTACACAAGCATATAATGGAGTTACCGGACCCATTGTAATAGGTACAGTAATTGCATCTGGATTGATCAGTGTTCCAACGCTCTGGGTCTGTCCTGCACTCATGCTCTGCATCTGTGAAATCTGTATATAAACAGGTTCTCTTAAGTTCATCTCTTGCAGACTTTGTGACAACACTAAATTAGTAGTTGTTCTCACAATCAGAGCCACTGGCTGTATCTCAGGAATGTTCATTTCAAACTGTTGTCTGTTACTCAATGAGTCATTAAAACTACTCTGCATTTGAACTCTCTCATTGTCCAGAATACTCTTTGCTGATTCTGAAATCGATGGTGCAGTAGGAATTGTATTACTAATTCCACTCCCTTTTGATCGGTTATCATTTTGCTACCTCATATTTAGTGGAGAATAGGTCTCTAAAAATTGAGTAACTATCTCATCTTCCTCCATTTCATAATCATTGAACATAACTCGTCTCGGGTCTTTCGTGTTTTGTTCTTTAACGTCTAATGAACCCTTCTTCTTTTTCTTTCCATCTTTTGTTTCAATCTCATCCTCCTTTTTTCTTGCAGGAAATAATCTGACCCCATGTAAGGTTTCTACTCTCCACCTTTTCTGCTCTTCATCCCATACAGCTTCAGATAACGTCTTTTCTACTCTTCTCATTTTCTTTTCAAAATTTAACGCCTGTTTCTGTTTTGTTACCAGCTCCCATATCGCTAATGCTTCGTGTTGTGCTGGCCTCTGTGAAGGTTTTAAACTGTACATCTTTGACCTTAAATTATCCAGAATTCTTAAATTAAATGTACCATGTTCTGGAAAAGCCAGATAACCTTAATTCTTTGTAATCTTGACCAAATGTTTCAACCAAAGTCATGCCGCTGCACCTCTCTCTTCAAAAACAATATATGTTGGTGTATTTTCTGCCGGACAAACCTCTCCTTTGAGTGCCGAAATGTATTCATCATCCCTCAACGCACTTCTCAAAGCTTTGAAAAACTTCATTTTCGACTGAATTTATTCAAACCTGATGTCTACAACAAAAACTATTATCAAACTCAATTATACCAAGCAAATACAAATAATGAGCAAAGGATAAAGAAAGAATAACCAATCATGAAAAGTGACTATGATCCCACAATTCTCTTCAACCCCCTCACCTTCTAATCGCACTACTCCATTGTCGGACTTATTGACAAATCCGTGAGTGACTCCTTCTACTAATCAACCAATCCCAGCGTGGCACTAACTACGTCACACCAACACATTCACCCCCTTTCACTGAGATGCTGACAAAATCTGTCGTACCAATCTTTCACAATCCACCCGCAAAATCAACGCAATATTAATTTGCAAGATAACTTAAAATAAAAAACAAATTTGCTCATTTACTACAGGTATGGTAACACAAACACTTCAGAACCTCCAAAGTAACCTTCAGCTTTTGTCTACTCCTTTTTCACAGTTCCCACAATCGTGAGCAAAATTTGACCCGCAAACTTCACTTCTCCACTGTTCCTTGGATTATTGTCTAGTGCACTTAGTACTCACCAAGTCTTCAGTATAATTTAATTCACACCAATTTCTCACAAACTCGAGTTACCAATCACGATGGATCAGTCTATCAAATGAATGAATTACAACATATCCAAGTGTCTCTCTACACTTATCAATATACTCCGGAGTCCCAGACCTCTCTCCTTAGGTCTGTCACCAACAACCACATGGATAATTTTTTCCTGCATCAAGCGCCACACTCAAATGAAGAACACCACTACCCTATTCTCATATCTATAGGAGTATGCCCCCTCCATCTAATTAACTAATTTGAGTATCTCTACTCCTCTAGACTCATATCCATCACAATCATCTGCAAATTAGCTAAAGCTGCGCAAGCGCAAAAACACTTCATTCAAATTCAACCAAACACCGCTAAGAACATACCCTTCAACCTAGGGGGTCTCCAAGAACCGGGGAAAGTCACTTAAGGCTACTAACAACTCCTCTTGTTAAGTCCGTATAACAATTTGAAAAAAAAAGAACAAACCAACAATTTTGTTTGCACCCAAACCTCACAACCTCATTATGACATAATCAAAACAATGATGTAACCGTAATCTGCTACCAAAAACTGCTGCAGCACCACGGAATCCTAGCTATTATTTACACTGAATAGTGTATTCTGCGCTAGAGGACGATGGATCGAAGAGACAAAGGTTTGAGGGGATGTCATCAATGAGCGATGTGAGTATCAACAAACATCAATCACAATCAATAATATTAAACCGCACTCAATAACCACACCAGTTTATTAGAAGAATTTATGAATTTATTTCCCTATATTAACAATGCTGATGTTATGAAAATAACTCTCAAACACAAATGATAAGCATATAGGATCAATAGTGGTTGATTAAAGCCTTTTATATATCTCAATCTGATTAGGAAAATCAAACAAATTATCTCCAAAAGAATCACGCTTATTATTAATACAAAAAACGGTAATATTGGCAAAGTATACATTAGTTCAGCATTAAAATTATTTCAAGATAAGTCATGAGCATTTCAAATTAGTTCCCTCACTAACCACGAATTAGCATCAACATGTTGGGCTTCACGTAAAACGAATTTAATAACACAAATTTAGAAAACTCTTTAACTTGATTAATAAAAAGAAATATTATTAGTGTGCAGCAATTTAATCATTAGTTGCAGCTGGTATGTGAAAAGCAAAAGAGACACATCATTTGGGCCTAACAACAGCTAAACCCGCTCAGCTAAACTTGAACCATCAGAAATCTCTCCACTTCTCTGACATAGGATCTCTAAATCTGCTCTCAAATGTATTCACCCAAGAATCCTAACCAGTTGTTATACTAAATCCTAATAAGCTTATCATTGGTCAGTCTATGGGGTGGTTAAGTTTCAGCCAATCAACAGCTAAATTGATGACCTAAAACACAACAAATCTACACTAACTATTACTTTTTCTTCAATAATAACAATTCCTCTTCCGTCTCGTCTGTAGCTCCATTGTTTCATCGCCTCTCAAATGTCTTGTCTCAGGAAGAAACTTTTACTATTTCACTTCACTTCCATCCTCAAGGAAAGACCAGATATTAGTAACAATCTCAAACAATAGGACATTTCAACTTATGCAATGCTCAGTTAAAACATGACCTTGTAGGACGTAACACTGCGACCCACTAGGGGTAGCTGTGGGCACATTTACACAAACTTCAAAAAAACACTGTTTGTAGGCTTTGAATTATGGAAAATAACCACAGAATTTAGTTAGAATTTTGCTCAGTTAAGGACAGAAAATGAACATAAACGATCATTTTTCAAAAGTTACTCGTTTTACACGTTAATTCATTATACATCTTAGTATGAAAATCATTATTAAACATATTAGAAAATTCACACTCTCTCACTGCTATCCTGTTAGAAAATGGCCTGATTTCCTTAAATAGTGGGTGTGGTTGGCACTGTCAGTCCATCTCCTCAGAATTCACCACAAGTGAAAGTCACTTGGTGAGACTCATTCACAGTAAAAGTCCAAACCGGGTAGTGAGAAAACAAAAAATCGAAGGGGATTAATTGGATGGAACACTCTCTATACCAGGTTAATTTTTAAATTTAGGAGAAGGGGCAGTTTAAAGTTACTTCACTTAATCTGATATATTTTATTGTAAATTAACTTAATTTCATTAATGTTAGGGCTAGTGTTAGAATGATGTTAATTATTTTCTTCCCATAATATTGATTTTAAATTGATTGAATTGAATTAATGGTTAGCCTTAACCTGTCATCTTATTTGGAGTTATATTAAATGTGATCTAATTTAACTTAAGTCTCTTGTGTTGGTTAACATTAGGGCTAAGGTAAGAGTTTCAGGATGGTTAGAAATTATGATAGGGCTGTGAGATGGACTTGAAGTAATGATCATCACAATATCGGGATGGGGTTGTTTGGACTAGGGAAAGGGTGAATATTATAGTTCATACTTGGAGGAATTCTCAAAACAATAGTAGTACCTGTATTAAAAGTAATAGCTTACTTCTTATCCACATTAGCTATATACAAGACAATAAAAATGATACTGGTGAAAAGAGAGCTACAGACATGAATAAGAGAATGAAAAGAGATTTTGAGGTGAGTAACAGATTGAATGAAGAGTATAATAGATTGAAAGAAAGAGAAAACTTGAAAAGGAAAAGACGAGATACTGAAGACACTGATGACAGTGAACATTATTAATGAGTTCTGATGGTTTAAAACCATCAAAGGGGGGAGTTTGCAAGAGCGTTTATTAGAAAATCACATTCAAGTAATTAAGTAACACGTATGAGTGAAAACTAGGCCTAACCAAAAGCCACATTTTAAAAAGTGCTTTTCCTTTCAAAAACATGCCTGTGCATGTACCTGTATTTACCTGAATCACTTGATTTGCTAACATTAACAAAATCCAGCATGCCTCAATTCAATAGAAATATTTCTGTTGTAACTTTACATGACCTATGCATGACATAAACATCCTCTTTTTAACAAAGAATGTCATAATACTTATTTATTTATATCTTACTGACCTGCTTTTGAATCAATCTTATGTCTTGCTAAACTATCCAGTAAACTGTTTCTTTATGAATGGGCTTATAGTGTAGAGATGTATGACGATAAAATTAAGAAGTCTAAATGAACTTAACACTCATGCAAGTGTCTTGTTTTTCAGTGAGTAAGATGTGTGTGAAACACTGAGCATGTTACCAGACAGATACTTTTGCAGACTGCTCTTTGATCAAAAAGCCACATCGGCAAGAGGTATTTTTCTCTCATGGAAAACTGGACGCCTGATTAGATGCTCAATATTTTGTGGAATGTTACTTGTTAAAAATGTATTCTTTGTATTATTGTGTAAAATGTGTTTCCACATTTGGGCCCTGCCAACCACAAATGTTCTTAGATCTGCAGTCAGGACAGAGTTAATTGATTCTTGGTGCGTGTCCAACCTAGTCCCTCTCTTTAAAAAGGGAGACAGGAATTTGCCCACTTGGTATCGCCCGATCTCATAATTAGATTAATCTTCAAGAATTCTGGAATGGGTGATTTTAGATAAATGAGAGGATTGGGCTGGAGCAAACTCAATATTTTTGCAAGCTCAATATGGCTTTCGGCCAGAACTGGGACCTGTGGAACAAGCCCTTATATCTAGTTATTGGAAAGTATGTCAAAGCCAGGAGAGGTGTTGTCCATATGGCATTTATGGATCTTCCCTGTGTCTTTGACATGGTTGACAAATGGATATTATGGGAATTTATGGTTCAGGCAGGAGTTGAGCCTTCTCTCATTTATTTAGTAAGACCCCTTCACCAAGATATGATCCCCAGGGTACGTTTCACCCAAAATGGGCATTTCACTAAGTCTATTAAGATTACAAGAGGGGTCAATCAGGGCTGTATGTTGCCCCCCTTTTGTTCTTGTTTTACATAAATGCTCTGGAAAGTTATCTTGGTACTTGTACACTAGATGTCCCACATGCTGGTACTTATGTTGTTCCTGTACTTCTTTTTGCGGATGGCACAGTTCTTTTAGCTTTAACTGCAAATGGTCTGCAGAGACTTTTAAATTGTTTTAACTTTTTATGTCCAAACTTGGTCTCAAGGTAAACTAAAAAAAAAAAAATCCTATGATGTGTTGACAAAGGAACACTAGATCAATGCAGTTTCATATGGATTATACCCCTATAACTAAAGTAGATTTTTTTAAATTAACTTGGTCTTTTGTTGGAAGCCAACAGCTCATGGGCCACGCTGGTTTTCCAAAGAGTACAGAAGATGAAAGCAGCTGGTGACAAAATTTCAAGGTTTGCCGAATGGCTCAGCCATAAGCCCATCAAGCATTTGATTGCATTGTTTAACAGTAAATGTTTTTCTCAGGAGTATATGATGTTGGCATGTATGTAGGATCAGGGAAACTACAGACAATAGAAAAATGGGTTTTGAATAAACTTTTAGCCATCCATCAGAGCACTGCAAGTTTTGTTACCTACCTAGAGCTAGGCCTGGGTTTCCTGGATGACCGAATACTCATGGCCCTATTTTTATTATGAGTTAAGATTTGGAACACTTTAGAGGCATTCCTCTCCAGGAAAGGTTTGATTGACTGTCTAAAACTGGATAAAGTGGGCAGCATTCTCTGCTTGGCTTACGTTAAGAGCACCTTTTATGTTTCAGAAATGGCCCCTCTGTTTGACTATCCAAACACTAGTGGCCCACAAACCAAAGGGTTGGTAATTAAGAATTTCCTATCATATGGAGAGGAGAAAAGAATTGAAAAGGCACTGGACATAAATTCCATTCTAAATTATCTTCCTCTAATTACTGCTTTAGTTATAGAACACTATTTATATAGGATCGATAATTTGGAATCAAGATTTTACTTTATTAGATTGTGTATTAATGAAGTTCACTTCCTAGTTGCCTTCCCTTTGGTAGGTACTTGGTTTCCATCCCTACCACGCTCTCCATGTGATGGAGCCTTGCCCCAAATAACTGTCAATTTTAAGGTTTTTTTTGTAGTTTATATAGCTCTTTGAGAAGTCACTTTTTGCGGCCAGTTCTTTTAAATAAGGATTTTAGATCATACGAGGAAGGTATGAGGCATTTGCAAAGTTTAGCCTCCCTAGAATTGTGCTCTTCTGTACTCAGATATATTAAGGGGACTATTATAACTAGGAAGAGGAACAAGGTAATTTAAATAATTATGTATGTTTTATTGGCCTACTTTGTTAAGCTGTAAACTTATTTTTGTAATAAGTCTTATGTGTAATATGTATAACTATTTTATTGTGCTTTTATGGTCTTTGACCGAATAAAGATCTATTTGATTTGATTTGATTTGTGTTCCCAGGGAAAATGTAGGGGGCTTAGCTTGACTTCCGAGACTCAAAACTAGAAAGACTGAAATTAGAGAAGGTTGCTGGATGAGGGAGTGACAGGATGCATGAGAGACAGCAACTGCAGTATGATTCTCAGAGCCAGACTCTGTCTCTTAGAGCTCTTGACACAGTGACACAGACTGTTTCTGCCTAGACTATTCTCTATTTTGCAGTTTGTTACAGTATACTAACAGCTCTCGCAGACCAGACTGATGATAGAATCTGTTCTTTTTGGACTAAATGTTTTGCTTATATTCATTTAGAACAGTGGTTCCCAAACTGTGGCCCAGGGACCTCTGGGGGTCCGCGAAGCCTCCTCAGGGGGTCCGTGACTGCATAGAAAATGAAATAATATTAACAGATTAGGTCCCCAGCTTTCAGAAGGGGGTCCCCAGATTCCAATAATGATTTATTGGGGGTCCCTGGGTTCCAGTATTGATAAAGTGGGGGTCCACAGAAGTAAAAAGGTTGGGAACCACTGATTTAGAATATTAGAATAGGGAAAGATTGCAGGACACACTTTATGCGATGTTCTGTAACTTTGATTGACTATTAAAGACAAAATAAAATATTTATGAGAAAATAAAACTTTTGAAATGTAATTAAAACTCTTGCTAATGACTCCTAGAAAAATAATTCAGCTTTCACCCAATACCCATACCCAAGATTCCCTCTTGGGGCCCGAAAAGGGGCACACGGTATCTGAATAATTTTAGGATTCTCTGCTTTGGTTGTATGTGAGTTCATAAACAAATCACTTAATTGAATACCATTACTGAGAAAACATTTCATCTAAAAGGTTTATTTCAAACTTTCAGTATTTATGGCATTTACCATTTCAAAGAAACTAGTTCATAAAAATATTTGTTTTAATTGGCTTCTGCATACCATTTTTAGGTTGAATGTTAGGGTTCAACATGGGGTATACGTTTAGTATACTTATACTGTGGGTTAAAGCAATTTCATTTGTCGGTTGCCCTGTCCTATAAATAGTCTTGCTCGCTAGTGGTCTGTTCGGCCTTTTTCTCCCTCCTTTTTCTGTTTCAGACCAGTGACCTAGTACTGTATGTTTCACCTTTGGTTTCTTTATCTTTTGCTGTGAGGGACTATTTGTGAATTTTATTTGGTGCTCCCTTTTAGGCTGGTAGCTGCCTGCGTTTTGTTGCGGCATTCCATTCCTCCCTCCTACTCCCATGTTCCTGACATTTGTTTTGGCTTTACTCCAGTGTTGTCCCCTACCCTGCTCCTAAAATAAACTTATTTTAATAATAAGCTGGTTTGACTAAATTAACCGCTCCTAAAATAAGCTTATTTTACTAAAGAAAAACACCATATGCCCTCCCATCACTTAGCTCAGAGTCTCTCAGTCCCTCTCTATCTCCTGGGCCCCTCCCTGCCAGCACTCACGACATGGACATGGCACACAGGGGATTACTTATCTCCATTGGGGACCATAAATCTTCATTCTGCTCTGCTGGGGTTTAGCGGCATCTTGTTAACAATACAAAAGGGTATTCTATGTTACTATTAATTGTATAGCACACACATGCTGCCATTGGTATTTTCTGTTTGCGTTGTGCTCTGCCTGGTTTCTTTTTGTTAGAGCACTCTGCAGAGTGCATCTTTTGTTGCTAGCTCCGTCCGCTGTTTCTCCCTGTCCATCTGCTGTCTCCCACCCCTCCCATTGTGCTTGTTTACTTTTTTCGTTCCACCCATTTTCTGTGTTGCCCCTCCTATTCTTGTGTTAGCCCCCCCCACCCACCATTAAAACAAGCATTTGCAATGCAACGGGTCTCGCGTTTGCTCATGTTAGAGCTGATAGCGTTGTAAACTTCTAACCCGACTTTTCACCTATTGGCAAAAGTGCATTTATGTACGTAACCCGAAAAAGTGCAATTAACTATGTAAAGTGCTCGACTTCTGCCAAGTGAAATCGCGCTAGTAAATTAGAGAAAAAGTAGTCCACGAGCTGGACAGAAAACAGCAAGCCTCGCATGTTTTCTGTACTTGGTCGATGCGCTCGAGGAGGGCTAGCCACCGGAAAAGGCATGACGTATGCATGCCTTCGAGTAATGAAAGCAAGCAGATTTTATTAGGCAAGCCCACGAACCAATCAAAAACACTGACGTGAAGTCGACAGGGCTCCGAGCCCTTTTCTAAACACTAAAGAGTCTCGCTGCAATACGCATGCGCGAGCGCATGCAACGCCGGCTCGACCCTAAAAAGAGATATTGTGTAAACATCACTGGCCACGTCGTAGCACTGTTATTCGTTCTCCTCACCCGCCCCGTATCCTTTCATTGTTTGTGTTGCCACCATAGCCCCAACCGCTGTGCCTCCATTGTCTGAGTAGAGTTGAAAAAAAAAAAAACTGTGATGCGGGCATGTCATAAAGCTTTTTTTTTAAATTGGGATTAAACCCAGACCTACGTGAATGGAACAGCAGATTTAAAGGTCTCAGTTATTTTGGCATTGCGACCCTGCTGTATGTGGGCACGTCTGCATAGGATTTGTTATCCTGAATCACTGTATTGATTCCTACATCAGGAGTGGGACATTGCCAGATTGTGACTCCTAGGAGTAACATGGCGGCCCTTACTCACAGGCAGACAGCCAAGCAAAACATTTGGGAGCTACTCTTCAAATTAAATACAATCAGCCATTAGAAAGGAAAAAAAATCAACCCTGATTAAAACCAGGCCGTCGCCCATGCGTTTTAAATTTAAGTTTTGCCTATTGATATTCCTTTCTTGATAAATCTGTGCAGCGGGCACCTGAGGTCAAGTGAGCCATGTTTGTTTTCTATATACTGTTTAGAGTAACATTGAAGATCACCCAGTGAGGGCAGCCCTTTCTATTACAGTACTAGCATCCTGTGCTGCAGAAATGTTTATTTGGGGTTTCCTGAACAGAGAGGAAACCGTGCAATGTGTGCATAATGAGGCGCTTCGCATAGCATCACTTTCTCTGACACAGCCCCGAGGCACCTACAGATGTCAAGAACCTATAGCTCACATCATCGCTTAGCACTCACATATTATGCACTGCTAAAACAACTGGGCTTTTGTAAATCCAGCACATAGCTTTCAGCAGAAGGTGTGGTAAAATTTGCCATTTTATTGTGTTGAGCATTATTTACCCCTGCTGCTGTTTCTTAAGGCCAGTCAATAGCATTCTGTGTGTGACTGTATCACTATAATACAGTGCTATTGATTTGCATCGAGGCACTTGTCTTTCTGGCTGTGCGTGGAAAAGCCTTAGAATTATGTATTCAAATGTTTCCTGAGACAAGCATGTTTTGCTGAATCAGAATGCATGACCCATTGTGCAGCATTTGTATAGCAATCCAGCTCCCTTTCAGGACCTCTAAGCATGTTTCTCGAGGTCAGACAGGAGTTGGTATCTGCTTCCTAATGTCATATCTGAACCAAAGGTCGACACGTGACAGTGCAAAACGAGATCACCAATGATTAAAGTACTGTTTTATTTCTTCCTCCTCATTTGATCATTTACTCACACTTGTAACGCCCAAAGAATAGATGTAACACTTTCAAAGCATGTGCTTCGGGCATGATCGCTCATTAGGCAGACATGAATCATGAGGTTTCTGTTGCATGCTTGAGGCAGCCGGAAGCCTCTATCCAGTGGGCTGTTTCTTGAACATACATGCGCTTAAACTTTTGAGCAGCTTCTCTTCTCACTAATGATGGGGTGAGAGGTGTTAGTGTCTCTCTTTTTTTTTTTTTTACTTGTGTGGCGTGCTCAAATAATTCCAGAAGTGGCACTATAAAATAACAGTTGTAGTTCACCTGCAGGAATCTGACGTATAAAATGTACAATGTACAATATTATTATTTACTAACTAGGTTTCCACTATATAACTACCAATACATACATACGTCTGTGTAAAATTGGCACAGGCTAAGAAAGTAGTGTTAGCCCAGCCAGCATACGTTGCAACCCACCAAAGCCACCCCTTAATACTAAACATTGCTTTTTCTTACTCTGCACCTCAGCTTTCCTCTTGCTCTTCCAGCATTGGGTTCTGCTATTGACACATTTTGTCCTCATTTGATTTGAGCTCCCCAAGATTCACTCATTGTCCCCTTTTGCGTTCACGGTGGTTAAACGCCTGCTGAAGAGAAATGAGTGCAAGCAGCAGTCTCTTGGTCAGACCTGGCAGGGCCAATTCAGCCTCTCATGCTTATGGCTCGATAAAACAAGTTCAATTCATCTGATTAATAGTGTGGTACAAGTGGCAAAATATAACTCAGTTTTAGTTTTTAACCAAAATTTGTACAGAACAATATTTTATTACTATGACTTATTTCATGGGGATTTCACCATTTTGTGAGACTCTTATGAGTTAAAGGAGATGTACTTTTTTTTCCTCATTGTATGTTTTGTCTCAAGGGATTTTTGGCCTTTGCTGGAATCTCAGTATCTCAGTTTAGAAAGGAGGATGAACTCTTCCCTCCACTCACCATATTACCCCCCTCAAACTCCTTTCTTTCTCCCTCAAACAGCAGCACACACAAGACCAAGCACTGGGCCGTGCCCATCTGCACCAGTAGAGAAAAGAAATAATAACTATTTAATCAAAAGCAGATGTTTGAAATTAAAACATGTAAATTAGATTGACTAACACTACCAGAAACTCAGCAGTGAAAAATACCACCAAGCGATTGAACGGCAGGTTTGAAAAGGTTACACTGTAAAATCAGGTGTTACTATTGCCCATATTAATGGTGCACAGTTTGCCTGACTACCAGAAAAATCGAAGGGTGAATTGAGCTTCCTGCCATTAAACTCATGACGTGCAGATCACTGCATATTTCAATGGTAAACGTTAACCCAGTGAGCCACTCTGCCAGCATTAATGTGTAGGCTGTAGGCAAGACCACTTCAATCACATGGCAAGAGAGGGACAAATTATGTGGTAGGGTTTACTAAATTACTGCGCTAGAAAATCCACATTAGGCTGCATAATTATAATCAAATCAGTTGAAAATATAGTTATTTTTAGGTCAAGCCTAGCAACATGTAAGCGCTGCTCTACTCAACATGCTGTAATCTATTCTGTGGGCTTTAACCACGCCCATCTCATGTCCATTACTTTCATTCGTTCCTGGGCCTGCCTTTCAAAATTCCCTTGATTTCGTAGGTACATGCTTTAATTTTGTCCCGCCTTGAGGCTGTTTTGCAGACTGACCCTGTTACATAGATTATTACATGATCAGCCATATACTTTAGTGTGGGTGCACTACTTTTTTCTTTTGTCTCTCCCCTTCGCACTCTATGGCGGTCATGGCGCTATTAAGTTCAATATAGCGCAAACTCGATTGGAGGTATTGGAGCACTTTGCTTGACTGTGAGTTACATGGCACTGTTACTGAATTGGAACCATTAACGTTTTTCTTTTGTATCTCCCCTTTGAGCTCCATGGTGGCCATGGCAGTTTGAAGCATGAACTCGATTGGAGGTATTGGAGCACTTTGCAAAACACCAGTTACGTCACATTGTTTCTAAATTGCAGTAACTCCATTCCTAAATTCTTCCCAGGTTTGACAGTTGAAAAATATACAACCTGCAGCTGTTTTATAAGACAAACCACAGAAATCCTCAAAGCGGCTCTCCCGGCACAGCGGGAGAGCCGATACTACAATATTCACTGCACTTGGGAAACTTTTAAACTCACCCTATAATGCTTTGCACAACATTTCTCTTACAAAACAATTTTGCTCATAATTTAGCCTTTGGTGGTCCTAGAACAATAGGACCACCTTCAAAATGTTCACTGTGACATGCTCTTTCTGTCTAGATCATCTTTGGGTCCCCACAATAGGGTAGTGTGGACCACACATAATAACCTCTCTCACCATTCAGTGTTTTTTCAAGCTCTCTCATGGCAGGAACCTTTGTTTTACATCTGAGAATAGTTGTTTTTTAAGTGCCTTTTTTATAATAATATTCTAGTAGGCCTGCTAGCCCTGAAAATGGGTACTGCACTATGCCTTCTAGGGGCCAAATATATGGTTACACTACCTTACTTTCTGCCATTCTGTTTTCATATGGTTATGTCTTCTAGAGGTTGACTGTAGGGTTCCATAACCATGTTTCTTCCAAAGGTGTTTTTTTTTTGTGGTGTCCTTTAGGGCTGTTTTTAAGCATTACAGTCTAATACCAAAAATGTATTTCTGATAACCAGTTACGTCACACTGTTACCAAATCGGAGTAACCCCATTCCTAAATTCTTCCCAGGTTTAGCAGTTCAAAAATCTATAAACTGCAGCCGTTTCATAAAAAAAAAAACATGGAAATCCTCAAAGCAGCATTCTCAGCACAGTGGGAGAGCCAATACTACAATATTCACTGCTCTCAAGTAACTCGTCCCATAATGGTTTGTGAGGCACTCCTTTTACAAAACATTGTACTCATAACTCAGCCTGTGGTGGTCCTAGGACAATGGTACCACCTTCAAAACGTTCACCACTACGTGCTATTTCTCTCTAGATCATCTCTTAGTCCCACACTAGGCTAGTGGAGACCCCAAAATAATAATTTCTCCCA